>NC_140580.1:292217941-293467941 GCF_964204655.1 Triturus cristatus
TCACCTACTTAACTTTTAATGAAGGTGAAAAAGTACCAATTGCATACAAATCACATTTGTATACACAAGCGGAAAAGCGCTTCACTTTGACAGAAAAAATTCTGACAGCAGTTCAAACTGCAGTAGCAAAAGAAAGAGCTCCAGCTCAGGGGAAACGCATTATTGTTGTGACTCCGGTACCAGCCTTAGAGGCAGTTACAAAAGCGAGCATTCCAAATGCAAAAGCTTTACATCCAAGATGGATACAATGGGTTAATTCTCTTGCTGCAACGGATGTTCAATATGTTTTTGATCCTTATTTAAAAACACAAGCATTCCTGCAATATGGACATGAATGTCCTCTGCCTATTGAGATTCTCCTCTTGATCAGTACGAATTTATAATTTATACTGACGGATCAGCACAACCCGCTACGGAAAGTAAGCAAGCTTACAGTGCAGCATACGCAATCGTTAAAGGTCACATGCGCAATGGTAAATTCCGACCAATGGTCACTAAAACACAATCTCTAGGAGATTGTACAGCTCAGCGAGCTGAACTACAAGCATTCAATTTGGCACTTGAAAATACGGATCGCGAATTCCCCACACTTATAGTGTGCGATTCTTTTTACTGTGTTCAAACATATAATGAATATTTACAGAATTGGCTTCAAAGATTCAAAAGGTGGCACAAACAAACATAAAACGCTTTGGGAACAAATAGTTCAGTTACGAGACGGACTACAAAACACTCACGTGATACACACGCTGAGTCATCAATGTGATGGTGTTCACGTTGCAGGGAATTCATTGGCTGACGAAGCCGCAAAGGGGGCTGTGCAAACGGCTTCCATAGCTGCGATCACTCATTCAAAAACAAGAATAGACAGTGACATATTATTGGTTGTCAATGCTTCTAGCAAAGGCAGTGGTGCAGCGTTACCTACAAAATGTCCACTCAAATACTCGTATATAATTGATTCGAACAACGTTCCGTTTGCTCGAATCCCTGGAGTGGGGGTTAGGGTAATTCCAAACATGGAACGTAGATTAGGACTAATCCTAGCAGCATATGAAAGGATGGCCTCTGGCCATACAGGTGTTTCTGCCACAGTATCGTTATTAAAACCGAGATATTGGTGGCCCGGCATTAGGAAACAGACCAAAAACTATGTTTTGTAATGTGAAATATGCCAACAGATGAAAGTCTCTACAGTGAAACGTCCTGCGCAGACAGCCCTATTCATTTCAGATAAACCATTAGCTCGTGTTTACCTGGACCACTGCAGTCCCTTGCAAAGGGAAGGTAACTATAAATATATCATGGTCGCAGTGGATTCGTGTTCAAGGTTCCTATGGATGTGGCCTCAGCGCTCAGCTGACGCGCGAACTGTTATAAAAGATTTGCGAGTCTTCATCGGCACATACGCAATTGGCACACTACATTCTGACCAGGGCCCTGCGTTTATCTCTTGAGCGTACAAAGAAGCCATGGCAAGTTTGGGGGTTGCATTGAGGTACTCCTCTCCATTTCATCCTGAGGGAAATTCTGTTGTGGAAAGGTAAAACCGGCACATAAAGCAGTCTATAACAATTAGGGTATTAGGTTCGGTGATGGGTGGGTCAAACATCTTTATGGGGTCCAACACTCATTAAACAATTTGCCAAGAAGTTCGATGGGGAGAGTCACTCCATACGAGGTCCTATTTGGGACAAGAATGTGGGTTCCAGATCTCGAATGTAAAGGCACAGTGGTGGAAAATAAACCATTTGATATCAAAGATCGTTTGGCTGTTTTACAGGAGTTAAATGAACTAAGATCGAAACAAAGCAACTTGTTCCTGAAGCCAACCACCACCGGGGAAATTCCAGCCATCCCAGCAAGGCCTGTCTGGATCTCAAAGCTTGGGGATCTAGTCAGAGAGAAGATCGCGGACAAGAAGCAATTTGGGCCTTCTTACAGACAACCAGTACCTGTCCTAGCCATCCACGGAACAAGAACAATACTTCTGCCGCCCCTTGCTGGAAAAAAGGAGAAAAGATTTGTGTCAATCGACCTCATCAAACATCACTATGTGGCCAATACTAAGCAGTAGGCCTTGTGGACTCTGACCAAGTAGTAGACGCACTCCTCTAGCTACCATTCAAGAGGTTCAAACTGAAAGACTCATCACCATCGAGGAGTCAGCAGTAAGAAATGAAAGACTAAGCAACAATGCTATGGAACTCATTCCTCTTGAAACCCAAATAACAGTTTGTCTTGATACACCTGTCAACACCAATGTAACACGTGATCAACTGGTGCCAGTGATTTCAATGATTCCTGATGCAATTTCAACCATTGACAGAACTGCCTTTGGCTATTTCATTAACTTTGATACGTTTTCTGAGGATCCAAGCAAACCGTAAACAATGCCAGCCAAAAAAACTTTTAAAAAACCAGCACAAGAATTTTTTCATCTCCATGAAAAACGTGTCTGGTTTCACCATGGATTGAACTATGGATTATTTCTGGAATACTTTTCTTTCTGCTTTGGGTAGCTTTAGTAATGACTCTGAGCATGCTGATAAATGGAAGATATATTCACTTGGACACAGAAAGTAAAAATGTGAACTTACTTTTGAAACCACACTAATCATACAATCGTGAAGCAAGAGACTTGTCAGCAGTGAACATCACAGCCGTTCCTATACAAGATGGTATAGTTTGGGACAAAACGGATTATGATATATTCGGCCCGTCGGAACTTTTGAAGATTCCACACTTATTTAAGATTTCATTAAGTGACTCTATTACCTCCAGTAACTATTCTGATACTTGGGACTTTGAGACTGTTAATAACATGATGTCTGATCTAGAAAGGTCTGCTGCATTCTCTAACCATGAATACTTAGAGGCTTCAACAGACTATGAACAGCTTTATTGTTACAACCACTATGGTCATCATTTCTTGCATTAATCTGCAACACCTAGAAATATATTTATGTATAACCAATGGGAACATTGTCCTACACCACCAAGGGGTAGCTCAAAAACATTTGCAATGAAGTTTCCATATTTTTCAGGGTACAATACATCCAATCCGGAAACATTTTACTTTAAGAATGTGAACAAAACAGGAGCAAAAAATATGTTAACCAATACAAAACAGATTTATTCTGCAGCCTTTATTGCCCAACTGTCGAGACAGGGTTTGACAATTGACACAAAATCTGTCTGGGGTACAAAAGAGCCTGCATCATCCCACAGCAAATAATGTTTTTGAATGACACTGTCCAACAAACGTCTTGCCTTGGGTTAGCCAAGATCAAAGACATGAACACACCGTCCATACCTACACCTGCAAGTAATAGCACTACACAGGGGGTGGTCGACGTACATACAATTTTACAAAACAGCAGATCAGATCCTGAATGGGAAAAATGGTTGCTCTGGCCCACAGACACAAACATCTGTCAAGAAAGATTCCTGAGCAGAATACAGGGTTTTAAAACCAATAGGCCAGACCCACGTTATGTTCAAAGACAGCATCCAGGGGTAGTAACAACATACAGTGTAGGAAAATTATTCTTTGATTGGCTACAGAAATCTACACTAGAGGATGTGAAACAACACTTATATTTACCTAAGGGATTTCTTGCTAGGTCCAAAAAAACCGCGTCAAAAACGTTTCATATATGCCGGCATCTATGCTGCTTATAATGAAATATGGAAGGTTACCCAAGCAGACGCCGCAGAAAGAATACGAGACATTGATCGTATTAATTTAGAGAAATCTCTTGCTGTGGTCGACAATGGGTTAACGACTCTGTCATCCAGGATATATTCACTGGGCAACATTTTATCCTCTGCTATAGACGTTGTGGAACAAGATTTGGTCCTGCTGCGACAAGGCCAGTCTCAATTACGCTCTATTCTGTTATTAGACTGGACGCTACAAAACTTGCGTGCAGGCTATGTGCCTTGGCGTTTCATCAACACGTCGTCTCTGTTTTCAGAATTGAATCTCACTGATAAACAGATCGAACTGGCGCAAAGGGAAGCAAAGTATACAGTGCTGAGCATTGAAAAACTGGTAAGATTGCCATTTACAGTAGCATAAAAACCAGCTACAGAATGGATCATTCATGGCAAAATAAATCTGCCTGTTACAACTTTCCATTTTTGGTATTGCCTCAAACAAATGCAAGCAGGCAAATATGAAAGGTTGGGTAAAAAATACATCAAGACATCCTGGGATTTACCTTACACACACAGATGTTGGAGTGGGGGGCGTGAAGTGTTTCTTAGCAGTACACACTGTGAAAATGCACTGAGCGGTTCACTCATATGTCGGGATATTAGTTTACATGGAGCCTGTAGCGCTTCTACTGCAAATTTATCCTGCCACCTGCAAGGTTCACCAGCCGCTGTGATTTATCCAACGTTTGTCCAACTTTCAAATGGGAGTTACCTCATGTTGAATGATCAGAGCTGTTGTGGCATGTTGCCAGGCATCCCATATCTGGTAACGGTTGGCTCCAGGGTCACTTGCTGTATGCAAGTTTTGATCCCCCAAATTGACACAGTCAGGGAGTCGCCTTTATGACCTTCACTGAACATCTCTTCTATACGAATTGATACTTTAAGCAGAATGAAAGCCATTCTTTTACAACAAAACGTGCCTTTGACCTCGGCCAAAGAAACCTATGATCTACAAATTGCAAGGACTTCGGCTGAGATACAGGCTCTGTTATGTACAAACTGCCCTACACATTTCACAGAAATGTTGGGACGTATCTTAAACATGTCTGATACGGGCGGTATTGTGCATGTATTTAAGACCATATGCTCATGACTGTTAACACCTTTTCAAGCAGTCCTCCGAATCATTCCAAACTTTGTGCACTCGGTGTTTGGTGGACTGCCGCTAATTCTAGCACTCGTTGCAGGAATCCTGTTTTTATTCCTACTACTACTCAATGGCAAGCCAATCCACCAGTGTCACTCCCAGCACCTTGGAGAAAGCTCTCCTGGAAAGGAAGTGTCGTGAGCGCATAGTACAACTTTTGGGCTTACCTCCTCTACAAGAATTAAATACCACAGGGTTTATGTCATTCAGACCAATCTGGCAAGATTGCATCTTACCTGTTCTACGCTGCCTGCTTTGCGGTGAAGAATGCATGCTAGACATCTGTCTATCACTCCCATCAGTCATGCCAACGGATATCGATACTCTGCTGGACCCAATTACGGCCCATGATCTGTGTTGCCCCCAGAGGCTACCAATCCTGATGACAGCATTCGTTGAGATCTCACAGACGCAACATGCTACTGCTGAGGTACAAGATGGATCAACCGGCACACAGGTAACAGCGGAAACGAACATTGCTACTGGCGATGCTTCACATTTATGTGCAGTTAATCTTCTAAATGAGGTATTCCAACTATCACCGACATCGGTAGACGATCTTTTGTAAACAGGAATAGAGCATTTCATGTTTTCACCAGCTCCTTACACTGACTTTTGATTCGGCTCACAGTGTACCGGGAAAGCTACGAATTTGGCCTTCATTTTTCAAAACAAAGACAAAACCTTGGAACATTTTCATTCAATTTTTGTTTTTCTTCTCTCTAAAATTGAATTTTTCTTTTTATGGAGAAGTAATATGCTTAAAGTAGAACTATTCATAGAGAACAGACTTCTTTGAACACTTCCAGGGACAGATCGTCACCTTTATTCACCACAATTTCATTTATGCACCAAGACATAAAAATGGCTTTGACCTTTTCTTCTGTAATTGTGAGACATTTCATCATATGGGTATATATTTCTGTTCATTCACTTAACATTCACTGTAAACATATGCTTAGAATGAAACATTGCTTTAATGTACAGCACCTTTGTATTTCATGTCTAGCACACGTTTTTTACCATAAACTTATTTTAGTATGCTTTTACAAATGTTTTTAGCAACATGCATTCCTCGGTTTTAAATGTTTAGCATTTCATGTTTAGCATTTAGTATTATCGTTCATTCGAAAGTGCAGTGGGTGTTGTGTTTCGATTTAGATGTCCGTACATAGGTTTTCCTAAGTCATATCCTTATATAGGCACAATTCGCATTGCCCTTATTTAGGCATAGAATCCCAGTCCTTATTAGGCATTAGCCATGCTATCCAAATACAGGCATGGTCACCTACATCCGTCTATCCCCACGTCACAATGAGTTCTTAGAAGCCAGACCCTTAAGCCGTTGGGACTTTCCCTAGCTAGATTATTGATTTCTCCAAGAACTCATCTATTATGCATGAACTACTATTCCTTAGGGGTTCATCATGAAGTCTTCCTCTGCCCGACTTTACGTCAATGCTAACATTCCTAAGCACCTTACAGGTATAAATATACCTTCCCTTACCATGGCAAACCACGGCTCGGCGGTACAGCTCGATACGGCTCGCCACGGCAAGTTCGGAAGAATTCGAGTCCCCGCCTAACGCACTGACCAGACGCTGTCATCCCTGCTCGCCGAGAATCCAGCTTCCAGTGTTCAACTCCCTTCGCTGGTTGTTAGAGTTTGAGACCCGGAAAGAGATTACCACCTCTCTCATTCTAAGGTATGGAGCTGACTAGAACCTAGAGGGACTCTTGGCATATGTAAAACTATAGCTTACCATACTATAGAATGCGGCCCCTACTTCTTACCTTGTACTACACTTAGGTTAGGTACACTGGGGTAGAATTATTTAGAAGCATCAAATGAGTAGCCACTTTTTAGCCTATGTTATTTATGTATGTGTATATGAATATATGTCATAGCTAGAAGACAATGCTGTTGCAGTATTATTTCTTCTTACTGCTTACGCTGTGCGTATTATATCTTGCATACTGTCTTGCGATTGTAACAGCTCATATCTCTTACACGAGAAACAAGACTGTTCAATAAATCCTTTTATTGAAACGCCCGGCTATCTATTTCTGTGTAACTTTGAAGAAACTATGCATGCACGATTGACTGAGTGAAACTGTTATCTGTTGTTTCCACGATTCTGAGACATGTTCCGATTCTAAGGGAAACAAAGTTGTCATGTTTATGCGGTTGCCAGAAACTACTCACTTCTTGTTGATTCAAGCAGTTTCTAGTGGCCTCTGAGTTAGCTGGCACACAAAGTAATTAAGTTTAATGTACTCGATAGAGGCATACTGACCTCAGTCCTATGCCACAACTATAGTGTATATTATTCCAATGCGCAGAGCCTATAAGTGAAATAGGAACTACACTACAACTCAAGCCCTATTACGTAACTAATGCCCTGCTATGGACACTCTTTACCTATATCAAACCCCTGATAGTCTCTGCAACTGCACTGAGAAATGAAGTGGATATGAGTAGAAAAGTGGGTACTGTTAGAACTGTTTGCTACATGGAGAGCATTTACTCTGTACCTCACTGTTTGCAGACAGCGAAACTCTCATGAGAAATGCACCACAGTGTATTAAAAAGTATCTAGAAAGCAAAGTGTACACTCTATGCAGAACTTGTCCAAAGAGAGACCCTTCACTTACAATAACCAAGGTCTGAAGGTGCTGAAGATCATACTACCTGCAGCCTTCATACTGTGATGAAAACTTTACAGATACCTATTTTCTCAGGCAAAACAAACACATTCACGTAGCATAATACCTGGTGCACACAGTCTTCTATGTTATGTAGAAATTGTCATGCTGACTCAATTCTGTCTAATAACCAAAGGGTGCTTGCAATACCTATTGGTGTGGGTATTAAATGGAAATAAACTTTAAAAACTTCAAAAACTTTAATATTTACTCACCATATAACGATTAGTTTTAGCACTGTATTGAAAATGATTATGATTCATCCACTGCGGGCTACAGAGCAACGTAATAATGATGGTTGATTTTTAACTCTGATAAATGTATTGCATTATGGGAGATGCAGTGTTTGAATCAGCACAGAATATCGTAAGCCGCAAGTATGGCGGGAAAAGATGGCCAATAAGGAAGTAATTGGGTGTTCAATGACGGTTATATAGGGGAGGGATCATGGGTGAACAATTACTGGGAAGAATGAGGAGGCTCGATGGTTTTTAACACTCACGGCAGGTACGAAGTTAGTAATAATGACTATGAAGGTATAGGGAGAAGGTTGCGGGATGGAATAGCAAGAAAGAAAGAGTTGAGGGGAGGGGCAAAGATTCGAGTGATGTGTTGATATAACCATGGGCATGTAGGTCGGGAGAAGGAAGGGACAATAGAATATTTTTGAAGAACTAGAGTGATTAATAGACAAACGACATTGAAAAACTGGTTCATTCTTGAGTATGGTGGCTACAACGATGGAAGGATTTATTGTGGTGATTTATGAGAGGATTATACTGCAACACGATATTTGAAAAAATGGGATTAACCCGCAGTGAATTTTTGAATGTAAAACATGATGCTGAACTAGAAAGTAACAGTTATTGTTTCTATTGTTGTCTTTTAGAGTTACCCCTGACGAAGGGCGTTTGTAGCCCGAAATGCATTGGGTGTTCTTTTATTAAAAATATCGTCTTGGACGAATTCTGCATCAGTCTTGTTCTTGCAAGAGGCTCGGATGGGCACAGCGCGAACATTAGAAATTTGGAAAATGGCATTTATAACCGAGTGTGGATTCAAGCATGAATTTGAAACGAAAAAGATGGCTAAAAATGTTGGTTAAAAATGACGAAATATGAAGAAAGTGTGGTTTAAAATGAAAATATACATGATCGCCATGTTGGCGCTATTAGCTGTGCGATTGGTTGGAGTGAAATGACGCTCCTGTTTTCTACAACTTGTAGGTTACACCACACTCTTGCCAAAGGGATTTCATATATTTCAATATGAAATTGGTACCTCGGTCAGACACCACCTCTAGAGGGAATCCCACTCAGGAGAAAATTCCCATCAGAGCACGTCCCACCACGGGGGCCGTCACTGTCCTCAGAGGGATGGCTTCCGGGTACCGGGTGGCATGGTCCACCAGGACCAGGATGAACCTATTGCCCATCGCTGTCCTGGGGTCCACTCGCTGGAATGGGGTACCGACCACAGGGAATGGCTGGAGTGGAGCCTTCTGCTTCCTTCCACTCTTCCCACTTGCCTGGCAAGTCTGGCAGGTCCTGCAGTGAGTGTCTGAACTACTGCACATTTGGGGCCAAAAGAAGTGGGTGACAAGCCTTTCAAAGGTCTTGTCCTGCCCCAAATGTCCTGCTAATGGCACATCGTGAGCCAGCCCCAGTAGGAAGGCTCTGAAGCGCTGGGGTACCACCAGCACACGGGCTGACCCAGGCTCAGCAACCTTAGGCTCAGAATACAGGAGGTCGTTCTCCCAGTAAATGAAATGTGTTCCAGACTGATCACCGTTGGCCTGGTCTGCAGCCTGCTGCCGCATACCCACGAGAGAAGGGCACTCTTTCTGCTCCCTGCAGAATTCCTCCCTGGAGGGTCCTCCTTCTTGCTGCCAATGGGTCAGCTCAGGCAGGTCCCCCAGTTCAGCTATCTGTTCCCCTGTAGGTTCCAGGGCATCCCCCTCAAGGTCTGCTTCCTCCTGGACCGTGGGAACTTCAGGGGCCGGTTTCCCACGCCCCCTGCCTCTTCTCCCTAAGGCCGGTTCCTGGGCCTCCCTCTCAGGCTCCAGGTCCTCTTGAGCACCTCTACTCGCTGTCATGGACCGTGTGGTGACACACTCCCAATCTGGCATACCCAACATCTCCAGGTGAGCACTCCGCTCCACCTTAGCCCAAGGTGAGCTCTCCAGATCGTTCCCTAACAGACTGTCTACAGGCATGGCGGGCCTCACAGCTACCTGAAGAGTACCAGACACCCCCCCACTCAAAGGGAACCTGAGCCACCGGGCAGTGACTCTCGGTGTTGTCGGTGGCAACAACTGGATAGAATGCTCCTGGGACAACCTGCTCCTGAGACACCAGGTGGCGCTTGACAGCCGTCACACTGGCTCCTGTGTCTCTGAGAGCTTCCACCCTATGGCCATTTATGGTCACCCACTGCCTGTATTTTTTTGTGTTCTCAGGCAGCTGGGTTTTGGGGACCACTTCACGGTCTCCTAATGAGACCAGGGACATTTCTACTGAACCCCACCCACCTTGGACACCCATCTCTCAACCCAGGGCTACACTAGCCGTCTGACGGGGGGCTGCAACAGGGTGTGCTGGTTTACCAAACTGGCGACACTTGGGATCATTGGCAAAATTACCCAGCTCACCCCATCTGTAACAGGTTGGGGGCCCTCTTTGAACAGGGGTACCTGTTGGGCCCCAGTCGGTTTCTGGGGTGGGGGAGGCTGAGAACCCTTCCCTTGGTTCCCTTGGGGATTACTTTGGGGCCTCTTCTGGAACTCCCTCTGTTTTCCCTTGTCCCCCCGCTCTTCTGCTGTGGACCCTGCCCACCTTTGGCGGAGTCTCCCACGGGACCCTTGTGGACCCTGGTACTGGCCCAGCGGTCCGCCTCCTCAGCAAGCTTCCCATGGTTAGTCAGCCTACTATCAATCAGGTGCTGGCATAGCTCAGGAAAACAATTACTGGACAAGTGCTCCCATGCCATTAAATCAAGAAGCCCTTGAAAATTATCAACCTTGCTACCCTTCACCCAACCATCCAGTGCTCTGCAAAAAAAAATGTCACATACTTCACATACATACTATTGGGAATCTTAGTGCAACCCCTGAACCTCTGTCTATACATTTCAGGGGTTAACCCATACCTAGCCATTAAAGCATCCTTCATATGGGGGTAAGAGTTATACACTTCTGAGGGCAAATCTAGCAGTGTGTCCCGCCCTTCACTCAAGAACCGCCCTCACAACCCCGCTCCCCAATCCTTCTCAGGGACCCAGTGGGAGGACATGGCTACTTCGTAGGCTTTGAACCACTGCCCTATGTCATCATTTTAAAAAAATTATTTCACTATATCTTTGGGTATGTACACTCTGGACTCTACCTGCACTGGGGGTGTGCTGCCACCAGAGGGAGTGCTTCCCAAGCCCTGGGCTTTCAACTCCAGCTCCCTCATTTTCATCTCATGCTCCATTTGGCTTTTTCTCTCTTCCATTTCCAGCCTTTTTTGTTCCATTGCCAGTTGTCCATTTAGTTTTGCCATCTCTATCTCATGAGCTCTGGTTTCCTTCCTGTCTACCAACTCCTCTGGAGATAAACTTTTACTAGAAACACTGCTACCTGCAGGGGAAGGGGTTCTCCTTCCTCTTGGACCCACTGGCCCATCCAGCTGCTCCTCTGCATTGTTATCATCAGTGGCCTTCCTTGCTTCTACCCAGGCCCATGGCGCCATGTAGAACTCTGCCTTGTTTTTACATCCAGTTGTAGAAACATTAAATGTCTTGCAAAAGAATTTCAGCTGTGATAACTTGTAGCTTTCCAGTTTCTCTTCTTCCCATTCAAATTCAGTATTAACAGAGACTATGGATGCTGCTTTCTCCACCATGGTTAAGCTTGGCAGTGCTCAAAAATAAACAGTCCCAAAAGAAATCTACCAACAAGTATTGGTTGCGTTTAAGGTCTGCACTCACTAAGTAGTGTTCACCAATTACTGTACATGAGTCACAAATGCAAGTCCAGAATCCTCACCGCTGACCACCAATGTTATAATACGGGTTCTCTGGTTGGCACAGGTAGGTACTTGTGACAAGCAGGGAACCTTTCCTCTAGTCAGGGTAAGGGGTTACACTCCTAAAATAACCCCTGCTCACCCTCTAGGTAGCTTGGCGCGAGCAGACAAGGCTTATCTCAGAGCGTTATAGGTTAAGCATTTGTGAACACATACAGTAACCAAGTGACAACACTACAAATGGACACCACACAGGTTTTTATATTAAAAATAAGGATTCTTTATATAGAGTTACCACAAGACCATTAAACGACAAAAATACACAATACTGTTACTTGAGATGGTAGAAGTTTGCTTAGTTCTCTTAAGTTCTTAAATGCTACACTTTAAGTCAAGGAACCTTAGATGCGACACGCAGGGCAACGAAAGTGTTGCAACGATGCTGATGCGATTAAGATTTTGGTGCAAAGAAATAAAGACGTGAAGATCTTCCAGATGCGTTACGCTTCTCCGATGTTGCGAGAAGACTTGTCTCGATGCGTCAGCTACAGCGGCGCCACCCCTTTACGCGATGCGACGACAGCGGCCTTGGCAGCGGCACTCTTCTCTGACGTTTGCGAGACGCTTCCGCTCGATGCGATGCTGCAGCGGCGTCACCCCTTTACGCGATGCGACGACAGCAGCTCCAACGGCGGCACGCTTCTCCGTGGATGCGAGGCGCTTTTCTTGATGCGGTGCAATGCGACAACTACGATGGCTGCGATGGCGACACGCTTCTTCCTCGATACGAGACTCTTCTCTTAATGCGGTGCAATGCGTCAGCTACGATGGCTGCGATGGCGACACGCTTCTTCGGCGATGCGAGACACTTCCGGAATGATGCGAGACGCTTCCGCTCGATGCGATGCTGCAGCGGCGACACCCTTTGCGAGATGCGACGACAACAGCTTCGACGGCGGCACGCTTCTCCTTCTTGAGTCGCGCTTCCAGCTCCTTGCGACACGCAGTCCCTCAGAAGGCCCAACCACAGCAGCAGGCACTTCCAAAAGACACTGGGGAGCTGGGGGGTGAAGTCCACTGGTCCTGGGACTTCGCTCAGGGGGCAAGCTCAGCACAAGCCCTTGGAGATCTTTTAAGCACAAGTTGAATTAAAGTCTTTGTAGTCTTTTCTCCTCTCCTTCCAGCAGCAAGGCAACCACTGCAGGCATTGGTCAGGGACAGTACTCCTCCTTACAGCTTTCCCAGTTCCTTCTCCTCAGGCAGAGGTTCTTCTTGTCAAGCAGGATCTAATTTCTTGGGAACAGGGTTCCAATACTTATACCCCTAATTCCTTTGTTCCTCTGGGGTAGAGGGGCCTTTGCCCAGTCCAAACCAGTTCTTGAGCACTTTGTTGACATGACTCTGCCTTTCTATTCAGGGTGCAGGGCAGAGACATCCGTCGCTCCACAGGAGGTGGAGCCAGCATTGTGGTGGCAGAGCACAGCCCTATTCAGAGTCCAGGTGCACTCCTCCCACCCATCTGGATGTCAATCTCTCCATTCACCACCAAGTTACATAGCCCTGCCCCTCTGGGTTTCCCCAGCCCTGTCACTCACACAAACCAGACAGGCAGATACACATCATAGCAGAGGCGGGCTGAAATGGTTAGGCAAGCAAATACCAACTTTCTAAAAGTGGTATTTGCAAACACAGAATATTAAAATAAACGTCACTAAAAGATGTATTTTATTATCCTGAGTTCAGGCATACTAATCTCGATTTTCTACCATGTTCTCTGGGTCTGTTAGGATCATAGGATGTAACAATTCTAACAGCCCATTCTGGCCTATGGAGAACAGGTAGCCTTACAATAGTGAAAAACGAAAATGGCTGTAATTCACTATTAGGACATGCCATACACATCAGGGCTTGTCCTACCTTATGCTTACAATGCACCCTGCCCTTGGGCCTACCATAGGGGTGACTAATATGAATTTAAGGGAAGGTTTAGGGACTGGGAAGTGGGTGCACTTGCCCAGTCAGCATGACAGTACCAGACTGCAAGCAGGTTCTGCAATGGCAGACCTTAGACACATTTTACTATGCCGCTTCTGTGGGTGGCACCACCAGCACTGCAAGCACACCAGCAGCATTTGTATTTACAAGCCCTGGGCACTCCTGGTGCACTTTACTGGGGTCTGACAGTAAACCAAATAAGCCAATCATGGAATCTAACCAACATATACATTTTAAATAGGGAGCACTTGCACTGTGGCACTGGTTGGCAGTGGCACAGTGCTCTGAGCAGCTAACACCAGCAAAACACATGAGGCACAGCGACAAAAAGTGGAAGGGAGACTCACGCCAAGGTGCCAGGTTTAACACCTATTATATTATATGCAAAACTTATGTGGAACATAATGGACAAATGTTGTTAACTGCCACATGCACACAGGGTAACACTTCAATGCAAACATTTATAACGTCTTCAATACCTCATCAAATATATGATGCATGAAAAGCACATGTGTTTTGTAAACAATTATATCCATTAGCCGGACCCTGGCTGTACAAAAATAGGTAGAAAAGTAATAAGGTAGTTGCTTGCCACTATGTAAACTATCCAGCCCACTCATTGGATGATGTCATCAGTGATATCATAAATTATATCATAGAACATGATGTCATATGTGAGGTAATAAGCAATGCATGGCGGGCCGCAAGTTATAGTTAGAGCTGCTAACTGGTGAATTTCTGTGTTTTTTTTAGTTCAAAACATTAATGTTCTTACTAACAAGTTCACCTAACTATAACTTTACTGTAGCTTTTGTTTTTGTCAGTGAAAATATACATATATAATGACTCTATTAGTGTAGTGACTTCCGATGTAAAAGATTCCCAATCTATTCACCTGGAATATAATGGATCAAATGTAGTTGACCCTCAATGTAATTACTGCAAATCTGTAGGAATGTACTGAATAAATACATAAATCATTTCACTTGTAATTCAATTTCAAATACGAATTGGAGCAACTACATTCCAGGACAGAGAACAAATTGTGCATAATGATTCCGTCACATTTTCATGTTTTGCAGCCACGTGCGGAAACAGAAGGGTGTGAATTTTAAATGAGCGGAGGGATGATCAACAGTAGCACAGCAATCTTGAGTAGAAGGGAGTTTACCGTTTAGGAGAGTGACTGCTCCTCTTATAACAGGTTATTTAAACTAGGGAGTTAGCCGAGGAACACTTGGCAAAACACTGCCACATTGTAAAAAAAACAGTTGGCTAAGGGACAGTGGACATTTGCCTTCTTGGAAAGAGGGTTCCAGGTCCCCAGAGACTGCCCTGAATTTAGGGGACCCCATCACCCTTCCTGCCAGGAGGTGCTCTTGCTAATACCTGCGAGGAAGGGGGAGTGGCCTAATCATGCTACAAAGAGCTACTGCAGTACTGTGGGACATTTGTCTTCTTGAAAAGGGTGTTCCTGTACCCCAGAGTTTGCCCTGGAGCTAAGAGACTCCACCCCTCATAGCCCATCACCCAAGAGGGACGTTTGATAACACCTTTGAGGAAGGGGGCGTGGCCTAATCGCGCTATAAAGCTCTGGTGCTGTCCTGTGGGACATTTGCCTTCTTGGAAAGGGGGGCCTGGCCCCCAGAGACTACCCTTAAGCTAGAGAACTCACAACCATCACTCATTGTCCATTGCGACAGGAGGCGCGTTTTCTAACACCTGTGAGGAAGGGGGCATTGCCTAAGCATGCTAGAAAGTGCTGCTGCAGTCCCCCTGCGTATGATGCATGTGGGTCGCATCCTGGCAAATCAGGGGCCAAGGGTGGGCCCGTCTTGCACCCGTCATCGCCCGAAGGAGGCTGGGCACCCCTCTGACAACAGCAAGGCCAGAAAAGATTCATGTGTTCCACTGTACATCCCTGTGATATAAGCAATGGTTCTTGACATGGGAACCTTGTGCTTTGTTTCACAGTCACCTGTTGAGGTTTTTCATTGATCTTTTGCCCCCCACACCCGGCAAACATTAGACTATGTATGTGGACATTTTGCGCATCTTTTTCCCCGCCTTGCAGATGGTGTCAGTCCCCTCTCCCCCAAGCTTTATAATTGTTTTCCCCCAAGATGGGAAAACGTAAAAATACCTCAATAGACAAAAGTGACCTAACGTCTGGTGCAGCCTGGAAGGATCTATTCACTAATGGCCTTTCCAAGTCATCAATTCTCTCATACCTAACAACAGATGTGGGGGCAATCAACACTGAAATCAGTACAGTGGAGGAGTGGCTGGGCCTTCGCTCTGTCCTTATGGAGTCTGCAGTTGCCCCTTTACAAGTTTCTGACCCAGTGGTCGAAGTGGGCGGGATCGGCAGGGCACGGCGTGCCCCTTTAATTTCATTGAGTCCGTTCCCCTTCTTTCTTATTTTAAACATTCCTCCTGGACGGCAGAAATCGCCAAGGCCGATAGTTAAGGCTCGGCTTTTGGGGACGCCCTTTTTCTTCGTGCCCAAACAAGACAAGCATTTGCAATGCAATAGGTTTCGCATTTACACGAGTTTAAGCAATTGGCAATGTAAATGACAATGCCTTTTATTTATGTTCAAAAAACAAAAATAAAAGGCATTGTCATTTGCAATGTCAATAGCTCAAACTCTTGTAAATGCGAGACCTATTGCATTGCAAATGCTTGTTTTTACTTTTAACTTGCCCAGTCCCTCCTTCTTTGTTTCTTACCCTTGCCCTGCAGCCCCCACCTGCTTTGTTGCTGGTACCACCCATCCCGCTTTGTTGCTTGTCCCATGATTGCTTGCCGGATCCCCTGCCCCCTTCCAGCATTGTATCTTGCCCCGCCCCATATTGTTGCTTGCCACGTGCCTCCCCCTCCATCTGCATAGTTGTTGCTTGCCCCGTCCCACCCCATCCAAAAGAGCTATATCATTGCTACACAGATTCCTCGTGCAGGAATGTACTGATTTACGATCTGACACTGTAAACGTCTACAATTACATACATCACCAAAGTATTTTCCCAGCTCTCTACTTCCCCACTTAGCCCTGGTGACTCCACCAATGCAGTATGTAGCTCTCAATATGAACAAATAGATCATAACATGAATAAACTTACAGAGCAGTTATTCTGACGTCAGTCAAGAAGAAATTAAAAGAATGGCATATGAAGAATAGAAAGTGTCATCCCATTTAAGGAATGTAAAATGGTATGCAATGAGCATGACTTCACACCTGAAAATTAAAAAAAAAAAGCCAAACCCATTGACTAGGTTCACTGTGTGGTCTCAGAAAAAAGATCTTGTCAGAGAGGTAAACGTGCATTTAGACTTTGTCAATGTTTTTTAACCACCTTGTGCAATTAAAGTAGTGTGAAATGGCAGCACCTGGCATCATATTGCTATTTTGTTTTCTTTCAGCCGTGTTACTCAGCACCCACACTGCTGGGCAACATGGTTAATAAAAAAAAAACATTGCCAACGCCAATAGCTGCCCTTAAAAGCATTTCAACCATGTTGTACAGCTGCCCGCGTGGCCTGCAGCATGGATGAAAAGTTTGGGAAAAAAGCACTTTTTAAATTGCCTATTTTTTTTTTTGCAATGTTTTACCATAGTGCAGCTGCTGTGCAACATGGCTGAAATAAAAAAAAAAGGATATGACGCGGAGAACTGCCGATTCATAGAGCTGCTTTTTTTTTTTTTACTTTCAGCCATGTTGCTGTACAACATGGCTAAAAAAAACATTGACAAAGACCAATGGCTCGTAGGTGAGAGCTATTGACATTGCCAATGCTTGTTGAGATGTAGGGGCTGTCTGAGGTGCCACATAAAACAAATACAAATGGTTCCTAATTGGAACACAAATCTTGTTTCTTGTGCTCTGCTTGCTACTGCTCTCGGGAAGTAACAAATGAAACATCAGTGACAGTGTATTGATCGTGTTTTATACATCTAATTTCATTACAATTACATCTATAATTTTCTTTGCCATGATTATTCTAATTGCTGTTATTAGTAGGAGCTGTGACCGTAGTTGTATTACAATTCCCTTTCGTGATTTTTTTTTTTATTTACCGATCCACCTTGATCCGTAAATAAAGTGAAGGTGCGCATAGGCGCTACAAAAAGACGCAGCCAACCGCGCCAAAGGCTGTTTTTAACTCTTTTACCATGCTGCACAGCATGGCTAAAAATAATAGATCCCGAAGCTGAGACCTATTGGCTTTGCCAATTTTCGTTAAGAACAGGCGAGGCAGTACCTGCCCCGCCGACGCTAATGGTCTGTCTCCCTCAGAGCACTTGTGTCGTACAGTAATGTGTTGTGGGGTGAAAGGGTTAATAAGACTGCGCGTGGAGCTGCTTCGGTGAACGCACCGGTGTCTGGCTGATTAATGTGCAGCATTGCAAAGTGCTGTGGAGGCCCGACACCGCCGGCGCCCTGATTTAGTGCGGTTATAAGGCAGGAGGTTCCCTCTGTGGCTGTGCTCGTCAGTGGCACCTTGTTGTCTCGGGGGGTGGGGGTGCACTGCGGAGATTCTCGGGGAGGCCGGGCCTGCCGCAGCGGGGAAGGTGGAGGCACGCAGCTCTCTGCAAGAGGCGCAGAACTTGGCTAGATTTAGAGGTGGGTGGATTGTAATGGAAGGTCTGAAGGAGGTGCCACGCCGGTGGGCCATCACACTTGGGGATCCCGACCCGCCCACCACTTCCATCCGTGAAAGAGAGTGCGGCTGAGTCGAGGTTGTTTCCTGTGCGAAGTCGACGCTGCAGAATAAATTACCATATCGGCTGCATTACGATGCTACGCTGAGCAACTTTAGAACGGTCATGAAAACAGTTTTTCTTGTAAATTGTTTAAAATACCTGCTGGCGTCCCCCACTAGCACCAAGAAAGCAAACGATGAACAAATAATGCTGTCGCCATTGTGAAACAAGCAGGAAGTGGGATAAGGGAGGAGGTGGCAAATGGTGAGCACTTTCGCGGCGGCTTTGATGTTCTCAGTGGCCGAGGCTCACTGAGAACATCAAAGCAGCCGCGAAATGAGCTTTTGTAAATGGGGGATTTGAAAGTGCAAACTAGTGCTTTCAGGCTGCCAAATGGAGCGCACGCCCGGCACACATGCACTGTATTTGGAGGCCTGAAAAGCACTAGTTTGCACTTCCAGATCCCCCTTTTACAAAAGCTCTCGCGAGAGTAGCGCTAAAGCGCTGGCTCAGGCAAGACCTAACAAGGACAGTGTCCAGTTTGCCTGCTGCTGGCAGCTGCCGCCCCCCATCCCTCTTTGTTCCCTCTCTTACCTCTCTTTCTGTCTCGCTCCTCCTCATTTAGTGAAAACCGAGACTTCAAGAGACAGGTATTACCTTCTCTTTCCTCCTTGTGTTTATTTGCTCCCCTGTGAAAGGGATCCAAAAAAAGAAAAACACTTGCAGGAAACATCATCTTTTACAGAAATTTTTTAATTTCTAAGTGCAGCCTTGGGGTGGAGAGAAATAAAATATTCAAATATAAAAACTAACTAACTAACTAAAGCAAGACAGAGTGGTTGCAAGGTGGCCAGATTGATTTATTCACACCTAAACACATTAGCGCCACTTTACAGTGTTTGAAAGTGAAGCGCTACTTTTGTTTTCCCCGTCGCTCTTTGAACAGCATTGTTTTCCCTGGGTGGGAAAGTGCACTATTCCTGGAAGTACTGAATTACCTGCTTGATGGGTGAATTGGAAAACAAAACACATATTGAGGCTCTGTATTCACAAAAGTGGTCTTTTTAAACTATACTGCTTATGTGTTGTAAGGATATAAGTAATGGGCATTGAAGCGGGTACCTTCTGGGCCCTGTAGTCATGGACTTAACTTTTCAGGCAAAAGCATGCACTAATTTCTGAATAATGATTGTAAAAAGAAAAAGGTAACCATGTTGTTCCTGCTTACATTTCACATGCTTTACTTGTTTATTTTTAGGCAGCAAATTGCTCTTGTCTAGTGTGTAATTTGAATTGAGTCACATCCAGGTGTTTAAGCAGGTCAGTGCAGTGCAAGTTTCTCTCAGAAGGGAAGTATAGTGTTGGGTGGGGGAGAGGACGTGGCACTATGGTCAGAGCTGCTGAATTTGGAACTGGGGAACCAGGTTCAGCCTTCATGACCAGTCCACCAGACCACTCCCCCCGAGGTAGCACATTCCCATGCTAAACCTTAGAAAGCCCCGCAAGATCTTAAAAGCTTTGGTGTCTTGGCACCAGCAGGTGGACCCTAGCAGTGTCAAGTGTAGGTTAACCTTGAAGGCCTGTCCGCCACAATTCATTCTGAAGTTCACCTCCAGTCTTGCAGGCAGGCCTATGAAGCAGCTCACCATGAAGTGACAGTAACTCTGTCACTGAGGTCACAGGACACTTGAGTAGGGTGGATCCAGGGCAGTGCTACTGCACCAGGTGCTGACCAGCCGCGGTCCGTGCAGGTAACAGTGGTGGGGCAGAGGGGCCGGGTAAAGGGGGATTTCGAGGGACGATGCAAAGGGAAACTTAAATAAATGTTTAATTTTCCTTCTGCATCATCCCCTGAAATCCCTCCCCACAGCCCCACCGCTGTTACCTGCATGAACCGCAGCTGGTGCTGATGTCAGGTAGGGGCGTCGTGTTTGCAAGTATAAAATGGTTTTAAAAGCACTTGCTGCCTCCTGCCTGGTCTCCAACAATTTTCGGCAGCAATAAAAATGTCATGATAACTCCTGTTATTAATGTTCTTAGTAGAGAGATGGGGCCCGATTCACAGAACTAACTTAAGACAAAATCCTAAACTTACTACAATTTTGGTATTCACAGAAGGCACTTACTCATTTTGGTATTCACAGAAGGCACTTACTCATTTCGGTATTCACAGAAGTTAGGAGTCCTAACTTTAGGACTCCTAAATGCCTTCTGTGAATACCGAAAGTCTTAAAATTAGGATTTTTCGCAGTTTAGTAGTAGTATAGTTAGGACTCCTAACTTTAGGACTCCTAAATGCCTTCTGTGAATACCGAAATTCTTAAAATTAGGATTTTTCTCAATTTAGTAGTCCTAAGTTTAGGACTCCTAACTTTAGGACTCCTAAATGCCTTCTGTGACTACCAAAAGCCTTAAAATTAGGATTTTTCGCAGTTTAGTAGTAGTATAGTTAGGACTCCTAACTTTAGGACTCCTAAATGCCTTCTGTGAATACCGAAAGTCTTAAAATTAGGATTTTTCTCAATTTAGTAATCCTAAATTTAGATTTAGGACTACTAAATTGAGAAAAATCCTAATTTTAAGAATTTCGGTATTCACAGAAGGCATTTAGGAGTCCTAAAGTTAGGAGTCCTAACTATACTACTACTAAACTGCGAAAAATCCTAATTTTAAGACTTTCGGTATTCACAGAAGGCATTTAGGAGTCCCAAAGTTAGGAGTCCTAACTATACTACTACTAAACTGCGAAAAATCCTAATTTTAAGACTTTCGGTATTCACAGAAGGCATTTAGGAGTCCTAAAGTTAGGACTCCTAACTTCTGTGAATACCGAAATGAGTAAGTGCCTTCTGTGAATACCAAAATGAGTAAGTGCCTTCTGTGAATACCAAAATGGTAGTAAGTTTAGGATTTTGTCTTAAGTTAGTTCTGTGAATCGGGCCCATGGTGTTTTGTCAAGTGGACGTTTTGACTCATGGAAAGGAAGCACAGAGGGTTAATGTGCCTGCTGTTAACAACATGTACCATGCAGATCACAAAGTGCACATAATGTAAATAGGTCAGTGGGTTACTGCTTTTGTCAGAGAGACCCTATTGTTACCTGCAGTTAATAAGTTAAAATCCAAACATAGAACAGTGAGCTCTTAACTGTCATGTAAGAGCTGCATGCAAACTGCAAGATATAAATTAGAGCGTTATTTTTTCCCCCCAGTCTTTGATGATCCTTATGTTGCAGAAAAACGGTTCATTTGGGTACAAATCAACTCTGATTATTAAAGAGAACCACCAACCATGGTATTACGTTTTAAATTCTGAGTTTGTGTTTCTCTAGACCAATCACTATTAAACTATGCTGCCTACTAGTATTGTTGTCATGTGACTCCTACACCTTGTAGTCCTTTGTCTTATGTACCATTTCCTATACAGTGATTTACACACGTATGATTGATTGTCTCTGTGTAATATGTGTGATCTAAATGCTCTGACACCCTACACTGATATTAGTGGTGCTGTACATTTTTTGATATTTTATTCTTTTGTCATTTTTACACATGCTAACAGTCTCTGTGAAGATTTTTCCTTGTTAGTACCAGTGGAACATACAACTGCAGCAGTGAGAAAGGTGACCAGTCAACCATTGCAAAGGGCCCTCCACTTCATAGCAACACAAGTCACATTTTTAGGAACTTTTGATCCGTCTGAGCTATAAACAATTTACTGGTTAAAAACGTCAGATTATGCAGCAGATAATGTATTACGTGGCAAACATGGCAGAGCCATAATTATGTGGAAAACAGTTGCAAACTTGGATATTTTGTCATTCATGTTCGAACTACTCTTGTGGAAAAAGAGAGAAGTGCTGATGACAGAAACTCCATGGCTGGGAAACAAACGACTTGCGATTCCACTTTTAAGGTTATTTGGGACATTCTGTGATTGGAAACGATCCCACTTTGTGAATGTATTTTAATGTCAATAACTCATATTAAACCTTAAATAAACATGTGTATCCATCGGTTAAATTAAATAACGCAATAAGCTGTAACCGGTTAGTGAAATGGGAAACAAATACTAAAAATTGGGATATTTTGCTCTTTCTGTCACACCTCTGACTCCGCCCACTGACCCAATCCATGGGTTATACCTGCCTTCTGATTTTCCGCCCACAGTTCCCCTACTTTATTCCCCCCACTTCGACCACTGTTCTGAACTCATATAAAATGTCACCACAGGGACAAGGGGCGTGACTTGGTCAGATGGTGTCACTGATGCTATTGTTATTGCAGATGTTCACCGATCAGAGTCCAATCTGTGACAGTGATCAGGAATGCACCGTTTGATTGTGGTCCCCGGGCATCTAAATGGAAAAAATGTAGAAAGCTTGATGCAGTTGCGGAGCAGACAGGGCCCAAAGCCAAAGTTAGGCCTGCACTTTCATCATCCACAAAGGACATTGTTCATAAATTGACTAGTGATCACACAGTTTTTTGTTTTTAAATATCATTTTTATTAGCACTTTTTGTTAATTAACATCTTACAATACAAGTTCCAGAGCATGTGCATAATTACTAGTTCATTGTAACTGTTCCACTTACAGAGGGGAAAAGCAGGAAGACAGAAACATTAAAAATCGTTTTGCTTCCATGTACCGTATTTAATCTGTCCTTCCTACATACTCTTGTTCCTTATAAACGATAAACATGTTCCTGGTATAATTATGGTCTAGGTGTGGGGTATGTAGCGTTTGCTAGTATCATCGTTTATCTAGCCTTTTCTTTTTATGACAAACTTCTTCAACAAATAACAACTACTCTTTCCTGGGGCCAACACTCACGAAGTCCTCATTTGTCTATTTTATTTATAGGCACTGTCTCTAACCCACATCCAAGGAGGGAACAGAGGTCGTGGGGGAGAGAGCCCCTGCAGAAAATTCTACAGCCTGTGTACACTATCTCAACGTACGGCAAGCCCCTTATGACTTATTGGGATGGAATACAGTTGGTGGTGGACCCATTGTCTACTGCGGGTAGAGGGTCTCCAATAGTTTTCTCAACGTCTCCTGATCCTTTAGTTTCCCAAGCCCTCACTACTTCTGCCTTTGTTTCAGCTAGGGGCTTAAGCCATTTGGTAATTTTGTCCTCTCCAGTCAGCGCTCTTTCCTCAGCTCTGGCCCAAGTCGAACCATCCTTCTCCTAGACAGAAACTGTGGGGCCCGTAGTCGCTCACCAACTACGGGCAATTGTCTTTTGGCCAGAACCAAGGCTTGATCAATGAACCTGGGTCTTATTGATTGGACTTAAGGTCTCAGGAATAGTCCTAACAGACATACTTCAGGGGGGCTTATCAAGGTGCGCGCCAAGACTCAGTTGAGGATCTCTATAATCTTTTGCAAGTAGGCCTGTATTACTGTACAACTCCATAACATGTGTGTAAAACTGGCATCTTATTCTTCACATCTGAGGCATTTCTGATCCTCGACCCCATACATGATGTGAAACCTGTGTGGTGTGAGGGAGTATATTGAATTGAATAAGTTTAAAATTGCCATTCCTGGAGATCTACTTAGGGCCCCCTAAGGTTTTCTTCCATTCAGTGCAGGTCAGGTGTCTACCAACCAGATCTTCCCATACCTCTTGCAAGCGAGTCAGAGTCTGTTCCGTCATTTCCATTATCACTACGTAAAACCATTTTACCAGGTTTCTGGCAGATCCTAGTGTCACCATTGCCTGGAGGGCCGGGTGTGTGCTGGGCTCATGTGTGTCCCTGCCCCAGAGTGTGGACAAAGTTTCCCAGACGTTGTGATAATTTAGGAACTGACCCGGCCCTATTTCATGATATTCCCGAAATTCTGGAAGGGGGAGTAATTCTCCATCCTGGTAACAGTCCCGGACTGTGGTCACTCCCGCCTCGACGCATTCCTTCAACTGACCTTGTGTGAAGAGGGAACCGTTGCTTTTCTGAGGCAGACCTACTATTGGTAAGTCAAGTGTAAAGAGGGAAAACCCTGTTCTGTGTTTTGTTCAACTATCCCAGTATATCAGCGCTACTTTTAACAGTACTTCCATTTGTTTAATCTTATATGTGGGATTCAGCATCCTGGGCAGGAGTAGCCTGTGTGAGGGTTGCCCTGGTATTACCAATGGCTGACGAGCCCATGGCTACGCACCTGCGCGCCTTGAGTGGTACTTTACCTGAGAATATTTTTTGGCAGTCTACGCAGCAACCCTACACACACACCTACTCCCTGCTGACGAGAGGCAACTACCTCGAAACACGTGTCCAGGGAGGGCTAACGCGACACTCATTTTCATTTTAAACTTTTGGCATAGGCGTACCCGCTGACGCTACTTCATGGACCACAATGCTTTGGGGTAACACGCTGGTAGGACGAGCAGAGTGCGTCCAATCGGATTTTTGTTTATATTCAGGCTCCCGAGCCCATGGCTACGCACCTGCGCGCCTTGAGTGGTACTTTACCTGAGAATATTTTTTGGCAGCCTACGCAGCAACCCTGCACACACTCCTACTCCCTGCTGACGAGAGGCAACTACCTCGAAACACGTGTCCAGGGATGGCTAACGCGACACTAATTTTCATTTTAAACTTTTGGCATAGGCGTACCCGCCGACGCTACTTCATGGACCACAATGCTTTGGGGTACCACGCTGGTAGGACGAGCAGAGTGCGGCCAATCGGATTTTTGTTTATATTCAGGCTCCCTTGAGCCGGTGGGGCTGACGAGCCCATGGCTACGCACCTGCGCGCCTTGAGTGGTACTTTACCTGAGAATATTTTTTGGCAGCCTACGCAGCAACCCTACACACACACCTACTCCCTGCTGACGAGAGTCAACTACCTCGAAACACGTGTCCAGGGATGGCTAACGCGACGCTCATTTTCATTTTAAACTTTTGGCATAGGCGTACCCGCCGACGCTACTTCATGGACCACAATGCTTTGGGGTAACACGCTAGTAGGACGAGCAGAGTGCGGCCAATCGGATTTTTGTTTATATTCAGGCTCCCTTGAGCCGGTGGGGCTTACGAGCCCATGGCTACGCACCTGCGCGCCTTGAGTGGTACTTTACCTGAGAATATTTTTTGGCAGCCTACGCAGCAACCCTACACACACACCTACTCCCTGCTGACGAGAGGCAACTACCTCGAAACACGTGTCCAGGGATGGCTAACGCAACACTCATTTTCATTTTAAACTTTTGGCATAGGCGTACCTGCCGACGCTACTTCATGGACCACAATGCTTTGGGGTAACACGCTGGTAGGACGAGCAGAGTGCGGCCAATCGGATTTTTGTTTATATTCAGGCTCCCTTGAGCCGGTGGGGCTGACGAGCCCATGGCTACGCACCTGCGCACATTGAGTGGTACTTTACCTGAGAATATTTTTTGGCAGCCTACGCAGCAACCCTACACACACACCTACTCCCTGCTGACGAGAGGCAACTACCTCGAAACACGTGTCCAGGGATGGCTAACGCGACACTCATTTTCATTTTAAACTTTTTGCATAGGCGTACCCGCCGACGCTACTTCATGGACCACAATGCTTTGGGGTAACACGCTGGTAGGACGAGCAGAGTGCGGCCAATCGGATTTTTGTTTATATTCAGGCTCCCTTGAGCCGGTGGGGCTGACGAGCCCATGGCTACGCACCTGCGCGCCTTGAGTGGTACTTTACCTGAGAATATTTTTTGGCAGCCTACGCAGCAACCCTACACACACACCTACTCCCTGCTGACGAGAGGCAACTACCTCGAAACACGTGTCCAGGGATGGCTAACGCGACACTCATTTTCGTTTTAAACTTTTGGCATAGGCGTACCCGCCGACGCTACTTCATGGACCACAATGCTTTTGGGTAACACGCTGGTAGGACGAGCAGAGTGCGTCCAATCGGATTTTTGTTTATATTCAGGCTCCCTTGAGCCAGTGGGGCTGACGAGCTCATGGCTACGCACCTGCGCGCCCTGAGTGGTACTTTACCTGAGAATATTTTTTGGCAGCCTACGCAGCAACCCTACACACACACCTACTCCCTGCTGACGAGAGGCAACTACCTCGAAACATGTGTCCAGGGATGGCTAACGCGACACTCATTTTCATTTTAAACTTTTGGCATAGGCGTACCCGCCGACGTTACTTCATGGACCACAATGCTTTGGGGTAACACGCTGGTAGGACGAGCAGAGTGCGGCCAATCGGATTTTTGTTTATATTCAGGCTCCCTTGAGCCGGTGGGGCTGACGAGCCCATGGCTACGCACCTGCGCACATTGAGTGGTACTTTACCTGAGAATATTTTTTGGCAGCCTACGCAGCAACCCTACACACACACCTACTCCCTGCTGACGAGAGGCAACTACCTCGAAACACGTGTCCAGGGATGGCTAACGCGACACTCATTTTCATTTTAAACTTTTTGCATAGGCGTACCCGCCGACGCTACTTCATGGACCACAATGCTTTGGGGTAACACGCTGGTAGGACGAGCAGAGTGCGGCCAATCGGATTTTTGTTTATATTCAGGCTCCCTTGAGCCGGTGGGGCTGACGAGCCCATGGCTACGCACCTGCGCGCCTTGAGTGGTACTTTACCTGAGAATATTTTTTGGCAGCCTACGCAGCAACCCTACACACACACCTACTCCCTGCTGACGAGAGGCAACTACCTCGAAACACGTGTCCAGGGATGGCTAACGCGACACTCATTTTCGTTTTAAACTTTTGGCATAGGCGTACCCGCCGACGCTACTTCATGGACCACAATGCTTTGGGGTAACACGCTGGTAGGACGAGCAGAGTGCGTCCAATCGGATTTTTGTTTATATTCAGGCTCCCTTGAGCCAGTGGGGCTGACGAGCTCATGGCTACGCACCTGCGCGCCCTGAGTGGTACTTTACCTGAGAATATTTTTTGGCAGCCTACGCAGCAACCCTACACACACACCTACTCCCTGCTGACGAGAGGCAACTACCTCGAAACATGTGTCCAGGGATGGCTAACGCGACACTCATTTTCATTTTAAACTTTTGGCATAGGCGTACCCGCCGACGTTACTTCATGGACCACAATGCTTTGGGGTAACACGCTGGTAGGACGAGCAGAGTGCGGCCAATCGGATTTTTGTTTATATTCAGGCTCCCTTGAGCCGGTGGGGCTGACGAGCCCATGGCTACGCACCTGCGCGCCTTGAGTGGTACTTTACCTGAGAATATTTTTTGGCAGCCTACGCAGCAACCCTACACACACACCTACTCCCTGCTGACGAGAGGCAACTACCTCGAAACACGTGTCCAGGGATGGCTAACACAACACTCATTTTCATTTAAAACTTTTGGCATAGGCGTACCCGCCAACGCTACTTCATGGACCACAATGCTTTGGGGTAACACGCTGGTAGGACGAGCAGAGTGCGGCCAATCGGATTTTTGTTTATATTCAGGCTCCCTTGAGCCGGTGGGGCTGACGAGCCCATGGCTACGCACCTTCGCGCCTTTAGTGGTACTTTGCCTGAGAATATTTTTTGGCAGCCTACGCAGCAACCCTACACACACACCTACTCCCTGCTGACGAGAGGCAACTACCTCGAAACACGTGTCCAGGGATGGCTAACGCGACACTCATTTTCATTTTAAACTTTTGGCATAGGCGTACCTGCCGACGCTACTTCATGGACCACAATGCTTTGGGGTAGCACGCTGGTAGGACGAGCAGAGTGCGGCCAATCGGATTTTTGTTTATATTCAGGCTCCCTTGAGCCGGTGGGGCTTACGAGCCCATGGCTACGCACCTGCGCGCCTTGAGTGGTACTTTACCTGAGAATATTTTTTGGCAGCCTACGCAGCAACCCTACACACACACCTACTCCCTGCTGACGAGAGGCAACTACCTCGAAACACGTGTCCAGGGATGGCTAACGCAACACTCATTTTCATTTTAAACTTTTGGCATAGGCGTACCTGCCGACGCTACTTCATGGACCACAATGCTTTGGGGTAACACGCTGGTAGGACGAGCAGAGTGCGGCCAATCGGATTTTTGTTTATATTCAGGCTCCCTTGAGCCGGTGGGGCTGACGAGCCCATGGCTACGCACCTGCGCGCCTTGAGTGGTACTTTACCTGAGAATATTTTTTGGCAGCCTACGCAGCAACCCTACACACACACCTACTCCCTGCTGACGAGAGGCAACTACCTCGAAACACGTGTCCAGGGATGGCTAACGCGACACTCATTTTCATTTTAAACTTTTGGCATAGGCGTACCCGCCGACGCTACTTCATGGACCACAATGCTTTGGGGTAACATGCTGGTAGGACGAGCAGAGTGCGTCCAATCGGATTTTTGTTTATATTCAGGCTCCCTTGAGCCAGTGGGGCTGACGAGCTCATGGCTACGCACCTGCGCGCCCTGAGTGGTACTTTACCTGAGAATATTTTTTAGCAGCCTACGCAGCAACCCTACACACACACCTACTCCCTGCTGACGAGAGGCAACTACCTCGAAACATGTGTCCAGGGATGGCTAACGCGACACTCATTTTCATTTTAAACTTTTGGCATAGGCGTACCCGCCGACGTTACTTCATGGACCACAATGCTTTGGGGTAACACGCTGGTAGGACGAGCAGAGTGCGGCCAATCGGATTTTTGTTTATATTCAGGCTCCCTTGAGCCGGTGGGGCTGACGAGCCCATGGCTACGCACCTGCGCGCCTTGAGTGGTACTTTACCTGAGAATATTTTTTGGCAGCCTACGCAGCAACCCTACACACACACCTACTCCCTGCTGACGAGAGGCAACTACCTCGAAACACGTGTCCAGGGATGGCTAACGCAACACTCATTTTCATTTAAAACTTTTGGCATAGGCGTACCCGCCGACGCTACTTCATGGACCACAATGCTTTGGGGTAACACGCTGGTAGGACGAGCAGAGTGCGGCCAATCGGATTTTTGTTTATATTCAGGCTCCCTTGAGCCGGTGGGGCTGACGAGCCCATGGCTACGCACCTGCGCGCCTTGAGTGGTACTTTACCTGAGAATATTTTTTGGCAGCCTACGCAGCAACCCTACACACACACCTACTCCCTGCTGACGAGAGGCAACTACCTCGAAACACGTGTCCAGGGATGGCTAACGCCACACTCATTTTCATTTTAAACTTTTGGCAGAGGCGTACCTGCCGACGCTACTTCATGGACCACAATGCTTTGGGGTAACACGCTGGTAGGACGAGCAGAGTGCGGCCAATCGGATTTTTGTTTATATTCAGGCTCCCTTGAGCCGGTGGGGCTTACGAGCCCATGGCTACGCACCTGCGCGCCTTGAGTGGTACTTTAACTGAGAATATTTTTTGGCAGCCTACGCAGCAACCCTACACACACACCTACTCCCTGCTGACGAGAGGCAACTACCTCGAAACACGTGTCCAGGGATGGCTAACGCGACACTCATTTTCATTTTAAACTTTTGGCATAGGCGTACCCGCCGACGCTACTTCATGGACCACAATGCTTTGGGGTAACACGCTGGTAGGACGAGCAGAGTGCGGCCAATCGGATTTTTTTTTAACAAATGTACCCATCGCAGCCACTCATCTCCCAGACCCATTATCCTCATCACCTGTAGGAGGAAATCCCTTCGCAGCGAATCAAAGTCTTTTTCCAGGTCGACTACCACCACCACGACGTCTAGGTACTTCATCAGACCTTTATGAAATAAGATATGGTACAGTCTCCTCTGGTTGTTAGAGATCGACCTGGTCGGGATAAACCCATTTTGGTCTGCATGAACCAGTCTCTGCATGTGTGGCATAAGGCTGGTGACCAACACCCTACTTAGGAGTTTAAAATCGAGATTCAGCATTGACAGCAGTCGAAAGTCTGCCATACCTGTCTAATCCAATTTATTTTTAGGCAGTGGGATACCAATGCTCCTCTGGTGGAAACTGGGAGGCGACCCAGTTGTAGTGCTGCAGTGTACATTTTCTCGAGATGGGGGGCTAGAAGAGCTATGTAAGTATAATAGAATTCAGCCGGGGGACCGTCCGCCCTGGTGTCTTCCCTCTGGCCATTTCCTGTGTAGTGATCACCGTCTCCACGCTTTTCCGTGCTGCCTGGTCCACACCTTGTAATCTCAAGCCCTCCAGGTAAGCCACCATATTGTCTCCCCGAACTTCCCCATGTCTTCCATATAGTTTAACATAATAGTCTCTGAAAGTGTCATTATTAATATTTGGAGAGAAGATTGTCAACCCCTCTGATGTTAGTATGCTGGGGATCGGGGAGCCCCTGCTCTCATGTCGAATGAACCATGCTAGCATTTTCCCAGCCTTTCCCCCCTTCCACATGCTGTCCCTCCTGATATGTGCGAGAGTCTAGGATCCTCAACCGTTCCCAGGTTTCATTGTATTTACTTTTTATGTCTACAATAATTTCTTGTCCTCTTCATCTCTCCCGGTGGCCCTACCCAGCATCTGTGTTTGTGCTTCTAATGTCTGGAGCTCTTGATTGATCTCCTGTCTAGTGCCCCCATCTTGCCCATGCATTGCCCTCTCACCACCACCTTAAACGCGTCCCACTCTATCAAGAGGCAGCTTGTAGTGCCTCAGTTTTGTTCAAAATAAGTTGAGATGGCGGTGGACAACTGCTGCCTGAAATAGTCGTCTTTAAGTAAGTTGGGGGCTAGTGTCCATAATGGGATAGGGTTCTCTCTGGAGCTGGGGCCGAATTACAAAAGGAATGCCCTAAATATTCTGCCACCGCCAGAGTAGATGCTACTTGCCTAGAACAGAGAAACATGTCCAATCCAGTGTGCAGGCCATAAAGTGGCGAAAAAAGGAGTATTCTCTCCGTTGTTTGTTTTGTAGCCTCCAAATATCTAACAGCTCCCACCTAGACATCCATTCCCAGAGGCCCTTAGCCATTATCGCTGCAGTTGTACCCCTCAAAGGTGGTGTTGATTTATCTATGTCCAGGTCAACCACACAATTGACATTTCTCCCCAGGATCAGGTCGCCTGCTGCTATTTCCGAAAATGGTTTAGAAAGCTGTAGTAGGAACTGAGTCTGATCCTGATTCGGGGCGTATATGCTCCCCAGTGTTATTTCTCTTTCTTTCAGTTCAGTCTCCCCTTCACTAATACAAATCGCCTGTCTGTATCAATAATTGTGTGTTGCGTGCGAGGGGTCCGGGTTTGATCCATATGAGGGCTCCTCTAGCATATGCTGAATAGGTCATCGCAAGCAACTGGTTTCGTCATCTACGCTTGAGTCTGGTAGCTTCTTCCGTCGTCAGGTGTGTTTCCTGAAGCATATATGCGCCTCTGCATCTAATATAATTTAGGATACTATAGCGTTTGGAGGGAGAGCCCATGCCCCAAATGTTACAGGATATCAGCTTAAACTCCTCTACTCTGCTTGGGGAGTTAGCCATATTCTACATTAAATATCCCCCCCTTCCCAACAACAAACCTCAACCTGAATTATGTGGGGTGGACCCCAGAGCAGCAAATAACAGTCCCAACACTACAAATCCCAACCCCAAGAGCGGACCGGCAATGGCCACCTGCCCAAACCTGCAAACAAACATTGGTTCAATTAGAACGCTGCCTTCAGCTCCTCAGGCGGTAGACTCTGGTGAGGGTGTGAAAGTCAAAGAACCTTGCAAGGGCGTTGTTTCTGTTGCAGTACCACAGTTCATGGGGGAGGCCGACCAATGCTCACCCCGGAGAATCATGATGTGTGAAGTCTCTGGATCCCACGCTTTCATGTAAGCAAAGTCCTCCGGATGCCATCTTCGTTAAATAATTACATCCGCGGCACGCAGAGTATTTTTGGGTAAGTCCGATACATTTCCTGTGTGGTCTTCTGAGTTGGTTGAGTGAGCTAGTTGTGCAGAGGAGGAACCTATTAGTTTGTCCGAATTTTGAAGCTGCTTTTCTGTACTGTTGTGTCTGAGAGGTTGTGGGCTTCTGGAGTGTACTCGCTTTCTCTGGTGATGTTGTCTGTTCCCTGCTACGTATTTCATTCCTCGGGGGCCCTGTTGCAGTCTGAGCAGGGTCCTCACCTTTTTTACACCTCCAGCCAATACCATGTCTCCTCTGGTGTGTTGCAGAAACTGCGTGTTGCCGCCCAAGATAATTCGGAGCTTTGCCGGGAAGATCAAAGAGTACTGCAAGCCGGCTTCTCAGAGGGCCCTCTTGGCCGCAATAAAGGATGCTCGCTGTGCCTGCACTCGGGCTGTGAAGTCCGGGATCATCAAGACTTTGCTGTTGCCCAGGATGTAAGGCCCCTGGGCATGTGCCTGTTGTAGGATCGAGTCCCTATCCCTATAATGTAAGAGTTTAGCCACCACCGGTCTTGGAGGCCTCCACGGGGCAGGCCCATGCCCAGGGACTTGGTGTGCCCTTTCTAGGAAAAAGAACTTGGAGAGGGAGTAAGAGGACATTTCTTCTCTCAGCCATTTTTCTAGGAACATTAACATATCCGTGCCCTCTGTACCATCTGGGATGCCCACTGTCCTGATGTTATTTCTTTTATTCCGCCCTTCGGTGTCTTCAGCCCGTCGTACCAGCTCAGTCACTTGTGTGGTGAGGTCATCCAGGCGTGAAGCCCCTTGTTAATGTTCTGGGAGAAATTCGGCAACTGAGGTTTCTACTTCTTTGAACCTGTCGAACAGCTTACGGTGTTCAGCCTATATTAGTCCCAACCCCACTGCCCCTATATATTGTTGTAGAGCCTCCTTAGTGTCTGCTATTGCAGCAAGTACTTTGTCTAGGTGGAGGCGCAGTTAAGTTTCTGTGTCTGCAGGTTCCCCACCACGGTAGGCAGTGGGGAGGGTTTTCGTGTATTAGGTTGGGTATTCCCTGTCTTGCTCTTCGATTTCGGCATTTTGACACCCATTATCGAGAGTTAAGTGTAGGAAGAAGGTCCAATTTGTCACTAGTCCCTCCTTTCCAAATCCTCGCCGGTCAGAGGATCTCTAGAGGCTTAAATCGAAAGTTTCGCCAGTGATTAAGTGGTCTTCAGTGATTGAGGCACCCAGTGGTAGGGATCTGCGTTATCCCGTGCGTATCTTCACCTTCATGCCACTAGCACCTCTCTCAACATTGCAGGCCTCTATTGCCCCTCCCGGACTAGCCTTTTCTCCTTCTCTGCTAGGGCTGCTCACAGGGGGGCCCACTCCCCCTGATTTCAGGTCCTATCGGTCTGCATCGGCCTTGCTGTGTTCAGTGCTCTGGGGTTGAAGGATGGCTTATGCTGCTGGTCGGGCCTAGTCCTTCCCTCGGTCTGGCCCAGTGATCATCGGTCAGGCCTTACTGCACAACACTTAGGCCTCTGCATCGCACCCTGGCCTTTCCCTGTTCTCGTTTGTGCCACTGGCCTCCTGCAGGTCTCTTAGTTTCTTTTTCCCTCAGCGTCTGTTTTCTCCTTGCCACCACGATTCCCTAGGGTCTCTCCCTCCTTATGGGGGGGTTTGGTCCGATTAACAAGGCTGCTATCTTCCCCGTGCCACACGCCTATGTTGCTGCTGTCAGACTTACCCAGGTGGGGACCTCCCAGGATCCGATCTTCACCTTTCAACTGCTCTCTGCTTTTGCTGCCGTTCGCCGGCCTCTCCGGTCTCGCCAGATCTTGCACTGATCTGTCAGGTGCTTGAGGGCCGAGCGCCTCGCTCAGCGAAGACTCTGGTACTGTGCTTCGGGCCGGACGCACTCAGGTGGGGGCCTCCTAGGACTCGAGGATCTGATCCTCGTCCCTCAGCCACTAACTGCCTTTGCCACCGCTGCCTGGCCTCTCAGGTCCCACTGGGTCGACCTCTTATCTGCCTGGTGTTCTGGGGCCAAGCTCCTCGCTCCATGCTTGTTCCGGTACTTTGCTTTGGGCCGGGGATACGTTCCTCCCGCCGACTTCCCCACTCGGCCGCTCTAACCACTTAAGGGCCCCACGCTCTCAGCCTCTGTTCAGTGCTCCACTCCAGGTTCGCTGCAGTGTGGCCCGTTTCTATGCAAGGCTGAGTGGGGACTCCCAGGAGGTTTCTCTCCCTGTGGTACTTTAGAATTTGGGACCGCGTAGGAGGCAGGGCCCTACCCTGCCTATTCCGGTATTAGCGAACCGCGAATGGCCAATGCGGTATGTACAAGTGCTTTGTATAACGTTATATCAATAAATGCACTGTGTATACGATATTTTACATTGACTTCGTGGGTTCCATCTTGGAGCGGTGGCCATCTTATGGTTGCCCTCACATAGGCTACACATTACGAACAAGCACAGGCCTTCAGATTATGTGTGCTTTCTATTTGACTTCTTTGTGACCTGTGCAGCTTGGCTCCTCTGCCCCAGGTCAGTCCGGTCCCACGAGCTCCCCGTCCTACGGCCACCTGTGATTAGCATCAGGGTTCGACATACCATAAAGCCTTTTCATCCCACACAAGCCTCCGGCTAATCTCTTTCACACCTGACTCTTCCTGCTTTATGGCTTGTTTTACAAACAGGAGGTGCTCGTGTTTATTATGGTCTGTGGATATCTGATGTGGGATCTGAGCCTCGCTGGGTAAATAATTGTGGGCTGGCCTAACTGGAATGTGGGGTGGTCATCATGACTCTGCCTTTTCGTTTGTAATGAATACATGTGAATGACCATATCGTAAAACAAGGAATGTGTGCCTGAAGCATGATATTTTGTATATAAGGAGAAGGCCGTTTCTGTAAGTTTAAGCAGTCTCCTGGGAACATACATTGTGCTGTACTTATCGGACACCTGTAATTGGTCTGCAGCCAATAAATTGATCTTTGACTTCACCAAGAAGACTCTGTGTTTCTGTGGGTCTGAAACAGGAAGAACTTGAAGTCTTAGGGTGTGTTCCCCTGCACCGCTGGGCTTTAAAAACCCAGTAGTTCAGTTGGCACCCAACGTGGGGCGATTTCAGCGGTACCAGTCCAAGCCAGAGGTTCGTGAGGAGCTTTGTGTGGAAATTCCGGAGGAAGGCCGCCACTTCATCGACCCCTGCATGTCGACGTGGTCCGAAAGTCTTTTCTGCGAGGTTTTCCGCGTCCCGACGGCTACGAAGGACTGCTGCCCTGATTAATCGCCCTGTTTTGGACCCTTGACGATTTGGTAGAGCGAAACAATCGAGAGAGTCTTCTGGTGACGCCATCGATCATCGATATTCAGTTAAGTATAAGTGGAGCGTCTCCCAGTTTGTTTGGTATCCTTTGGGAATTTGGTATCCTTCGGGATCGCTTTTGATTTGGAACTTGCAAGTGCCAAAGCCAGAGGACTTGTGTATTCACGAGACTATCGTATTCGATAATCCTTTGAAGTTTGAAACTAGACTAGTGAGCGAAGATGCCTGGTTCTAGTTTATTTGGAAGATTGTTTTGTTTGAGTTGTAGAAGGGATTCCCATTTAGAGGATTCATGTCCGGTTCCTCCAATTGGAACTCCAACTTATGAGCTTTATGTAAAACATGGCGTGGGCCCCATCGCATATAATGAAGTATGGATCCGATACACCAGAAAGGACGGTGTTTTAAAATGGCCCCAAAATGGTAGTTTAGATACAGATATCTTAGATAATTTGGAAGTTAAATTGTTTAAAAAGAAAGCCCGGCCGGCGATGTTTGATTCTTTCCGCCTATGGCGAAAGGAAGCCAAACAGAAGGAAATTAAGCTAGCGAAAAAGAATAAGAGAGAAAAAGGTATGTCAATGATGCAAGCAGCTGTGCAATTTAAAGATAATGAGGAGGAACAAATGAATGAGCAGTTACATAGACAGCGCAAACTAGGGATAGATAAATGTTACCCAGTTTTGTCACCCCTTGTACAAGATGAGACAAAAGAGAAAGAGAAAGATTCCCTAATGTCCCATTTGCTAAGTTCACCACCCCGTATGCGCAAAATGCCACAGCGCCTCCACAGCTCGTAAATGTGCAGCCTCCAGTTAATGTGCCGCAAGCCTTCCCACAACCGCCAGCTCCTCCTCAGCTGGCTCCTATCCCTGCAGTGCAGCCCTCTCAAGGGCCGCCAGTTTTGTTACCTGTTGCCCCTGCGCCTCCTGCGACTTTGCCTAGTACATCAGCTGCCTCCCCTGGCGCTCTTCCTTACACCACCCAGGTACCTGTATCTGCACCCGCTTTTCTTCCCTCTGTCTTTCCCCCCGTTTTCGCCTCAACTTCTCCTTCAGCACGACAACGACTGGCTAATGTAGTTACTAGTTTAATGTCGCCTCTCTTTGGGTCATCTAGTATGACCCCTGGTTTACAACGTAAGCAGGTGCGTAGTCAGCTGCCTAATCCTGAAGAGAAAGAGGTATTAGATCATATGGCGCGTAGGTGGATTGTTTTCCCTTCACTCTATGATGTGGAATCAGTTGTTAACGTTTTTCACCAATGGGATGCCCCAAAACAGAGGTATGTGTTTGACAAAATGTGTGAATTCCTCTGTGAGGAATTGGAGGATCATGGTTCAAACACAATCCCGCAGGAGTTGTGTCGAGTGCGGTTTGATTTTGGAACAGGTACAATTGTCGGTACCGATGTAGATAAAGCAGTTGCGACTTTACTGTCCTTCAGGAATGATGATTGTCAGCAATCACTGTTCGAACAGGAATTCCCTGTGGGGAAAAAGGTAAAAGCGCGCCAATATCCGATGCGTGAAGTTCCCCCAGTTTGGAGACCTGCTGATCCAAATGCTGCTCCACCTGTCTTAGCACATTTTCAGCGTGTTTGGGTACATGTCCCATGGAAGCGTTCTGAGGTGTTAGCGCTTAAGCAGACATTGCCTGACCCCCGTAAAAACCCTGCAGGGTATTATAAGGAGTTATCACAAACTGCAGACTCATGTGTCATGAATCTGGCTGATATAGATATGTTGTTCGGGAATGTGGTTCCACAGCCTTTATGGGGATCCATTCGTAATGTAGATCATGCTGCAGAACTAGGGGGCACATGGGCTAATATCATTGCTGCAGACACTAGACAAGTTGGTGGTGCAAAACCTGAGCCCCTGGCAGCAGAACTCCCTGGTAGAATTATCACTTACATGAAGACTTTAATGCCCGCGATGCGCGTGAATTGGGATAAACTATCCGCATGTAAGCAAAAGAAAGATGAAACAGTGTCTGATTTCTTTACAAGGTTTGAAGAAACGTTTATCGACCACAGTGGTCAAGACATGAGTACTGAAGGTGGCCAACGGTTATTTGTTGATAAATTTGTGCAGAATCTACTTCCCGAGTTGTGTAAGAAGTTAAAAGATTCAGAGAGTTCTTGGGCTGTTTCCTCTTCAGCACATATATTGGCTACTGCACAGTATTACGAAAATAGAGATAAAGACGAGAAAGATAGAACAGACAAGAAAACGAAAGAATTGAAAACGAAGGTCCTTTTACAGCAGGCTTACCCGCCATGTGGAGGACAGAATAATTATAGGCAAACCCAAGGTATCTATCAGCAACCCCAACAGTTTCAGAATAACCAGCAAATGAATGGGTATTATCAACCACGTATCCCTCTAGGTCCCAATCAATGTTTATATTGCAGAGAGGAAGGTCATTTTAAGTATAGCTGTCCTAAATTAATGCAGCGCACTAGTAATGCGTATGGCGCAAGAGGTAGAGGTAGTCAGCAAGCTCCTAGAGGTAGAGGGCGTGGAAATGTTCCCCAGAACGCGCGTCCTCTTCCACCTCAAAATACGATAAATAGCTTTGATCAGCAAGCCAATGCTACTGGTAATACAGCTCAGTACTATAATAATGATTATTATGCAGAAGACGACAATGTGGACGGTAATGATTACTAGGACAGCCATAGACAGAGAGAGGGAGTTGTTTCAGTACCAGTGGATCAGAGTGGACCGTATGTTAAGGTGACTACAGCGGGTGTAACAGAGCCCTTTCTGCTAGACACTGGTGCTGCAAAGAGTTCAATTATGCATTCAAAACTCCCTGGCGCGCCTTTGTCTGGCGAAATGAATGTTTCAGTAGGTTTTTCTGGTGCCCCAGTTAGGAACCCGATTTCTTGTCCTATGCCACTTTCTGTTGGACCTTGTGAGCTAAAAGCACCCCTCATCCTAACGACAGGTTGTGGTGAAAATCTGTTAGGGTTGGATTTGTTAAAAAGATTGCATGCAACACTATATTGTTCTCCCTCAGGAGTGCAACTTACATTGGGTAAGGAAGTGATTTCCCTGATGTATTTATCAAAGAATACATTGCCACCTGAATTGTCATCCCTTCTGGATGTCCTTTGGGCTACTGGTCCCAATGATGTGGGTCTCTTGGAAATACCGCCATATGTGGTCACTTTAAAAGCCAATGTCAGATTGCCACGCATTCCCCAGTACAAGATCTCCAATGAAGGTCAGAAAGCGTTGTTAGCAATTGTCAGTGATTTGATTAAAAAGGGTGTAATTGAAGAGACAAGAGGCAACATTTGCAATAGTCCTGTTTTACCTGTTTTAAAACGAATGGACCCTTCACAGCCACCTGTTTACAGATTTGTGATCGATCTTAGAGAGGTAAATAAGATTGTTGTGCCACAGTTTCCAGTTGTCCCTGATATAACTGCCTTGTTAACCATGATTCCAGCCTCCGCTGCATGGTTCTCAGTGATCGATTTAAAGAATGCTTTCTTCAGCATCCCTATTGCAGAAGAGAGCAGGGACATTTTTGGCTTCAGTTTAGGAGGTCGAAGCTTCCGCTTTAAACGCGCTCCACAGGGCTATTGTGAAAGTCCATCAATATACAGTCAAGCTTTAAAAGCGCAGCTTGATGCACTTGTTTTACCTAGTGGCGCTATCCTTATTCAGTACGTTGACGATTTATTAATCGCTGCGGATACTGAAAAGATTTGCAAAGAAGCTACATTGTCATTGTTAAGTCATTTGTCTGCCTCTCATCATAAAGTATCTCTCTCCAAATTGCAATATTGTCGACAAGAAGTGACCTACTTAGGTCATCTCTTATCGAAGGAGGGAAGGAAACTGACCCCAGAAAGAATTCAAGCCATTGCACAATTGAGTGTGCCCAGAACACAGAGAGAAGTGCGTGCTTTCTTGGGCATTACTTCATACTGTAGGCACTGGATACCACATTTTTCTTTGCTGGCAAAACCTTTGTTAGCATTAACATGTAAAAATACACCGAATCCTGTCCCATGGTCTGAGGAGTGTCAGAAAAGTTTTTGGGAATTGCGTAATGCATTATGTTCAGCTCCTGTGTTGGGTACCCCTGACTACAGTAAGCCTTTTACATTGTATGTTTATGAAAAGGACGGTTGCGCATTATCAGTGCTAACACAGCCCTTTGGCGACAGACCGCGTCCATGCGCATATTTTTCGTCAACCTTGGACCCGGTAGCGAGGGCATTGCCAAGTTGTTTGAGAGCCGCAGCAGCTGTGTCTATTCGACAGTCTGCTGGACTAGTGATGGAGAACACATTGATTGTTATGGTTCCACATGCTGTGGACACATTGTTAAACAGGACCAAGACACAGCACTTAACTAGTGCTCGATTGTCAGGGTATGAATTGACACTGTTGGCAACCCATATACACATAAAAAGATGCAACACGTTGAACCCAGCTACATTATTGCCGATTCCAGCAGACATAGATGAAATTGAGCAGCATGATTGTCTGTTCAGAACAGAAGAAGAGACAAAAGGGAGAGTGGATCTTAAAGATACTCCCCTGACTGAGTGTGATGGTACCTTATGGGTGGATGGTTCGTGCTTCAAGCTTCCGAATGGTGATACGACTGCTGCATTTGCTATCACGACTTTGCACACGATTGTAGAAACTGCACGTGTGCCACATAATTCGGCTCAAGCAGCAGAATTAATTGCCCTTACAAGAGCATGCGTGTTGTCTGAAGGAATTAAAGTGAACATATATACTGACAGCCAGTACGCCTTTGGTGTGGCCCATAGTTTTGGGCGCCTATGGAAAGAACGTGGGTTCCTGACTTTGCATGGAGCTAAAATTCAGAATGGCAAGTTGGTGAATGATCTCGAGTCACTGACCTTACCGTTACAAGTTGCGATTATGAAATGCAGTGCGCACAAGAAAGTCACTGATGATGTTGGTCGTGGTAATGCATTTGCTGACGAAATCGCGAAAGAAACAGCAAAAGATGTGAAGACTCGAATGTATGTTGCAGGCCCTGCAAGATGGGTTGGTGATGTTGGAATGTGTGAAGACACGATAGAGAGTGTGAAGTCCCTTCAAGCTGAAGCCACAGAGAAAGAGTTGAGCAAGTGGAGAGAAAGTACGGGTAAATTGGATGAGAATGGTTGTTGGGTTGATTTGTCAGAACATCGGCGATGGTTGCTACCTGATGCATATGTGCTTCCAGTGGTTACTATGGCACATGGAATAGCACATATCAGTGTGAAAGGAATCTGTAAGTTGTTGGCCCCAGTATGGCAGAACGCTGGAATTCCCAAGTGTGCAGAGAATGTGGTCAGGAATTGTATGGTATGTTTGAAATACAACCCTGGTAGGGGAACCCCAACTCCAGCTGGTCATTTTGCGCCTCCATCATATCCATTTGAGGTTTTGCAGCTAGATTTTATCCACATGGAAAGGTGCAACAACTTGAAATATGTACTGGTTGTTGTTTGCACTTTCTCAAAATGGATAGAAGCATATCCCCTAAAAGACAACACTGCTCTATCCACAGCCAAAGCCCTTGTGAAAGAATTTTTCCCTAGGTTTGGAATGCCAAGAATGGTGTGGAGTGATAATGGGAGTGAATTTGTGGGTCGAGTGATGACGAATGTGTGTGAGGGATTAGGTATAAAGCAGAAATTTCACGCTGCAAATCACCCCCAATCAGCTGGATTAGTAGAGTGCTACAATGGCACTCTGAAGCTAAAACTGGCCAAAATCCAGGCGAGCTCCGGTCTTAAATGGCCTGACGCTCTGCCTTTAGCACTCCTATCCACGAGAATGACTGTGCATTCACGAGTGGGACTTAGTCCATATGAGGTGGTTTTTGGCCGCCCGGCCAATGTATGGGGTGTGCCAAGACCGACAAAGTTCAGCGAAATCGAACATCCAGTACTGCTTGATTATCTGTACAAATTGACGGCTAAATTGCGTGTTTTACACCAACAGGTGCACGATACTCTCCCCCAGGCCTCTGAAGCTCCCGGACACCCTATCGACCCTGGCACGTGGGTTCTCATGAAAAACTTTCAGTGAAAGAGCAACGATGAGCCCCGTTGGATCGGCCCTCACCTCGTACTTCTGTCGACAAGATCAGCGGTTCGAGTGAAAGGGAAGAAGAATTGGATCCACGGCACCCACTGCAAACGGGTCCCTTTGTCCCTACCATATGACCGGTGGGTCCAGGAGGGTATCGCTGACTCTGAAACTGACACTGTACCTCGTTTTGTACCTTTTAGTGATGCACGCATAAGAGGCACAACTTCAGACCAGGAGAGTGACGATATTTTGCAAGAAGCTGTGCCACCGTCAATTCGCTTGGACACCACAGAGCCTGAACTCTTGTTTCAGGACCAGACAGGACCTGGCAGACACCGCTATAATTTGAGACCGAGACCAAGGCCTCTGGACAAATAAAAATTCCCTTCCCTTACTATTTTTTGATATTATAGCTCTCCCATCTGAAGAACTTTTTGATTTTGATTTTTCGAACCACCATCCGGGTTCAGCCGCAGGGTCGCGGTGCCAAGACTTTGGGGTACAGTCCGAAGACGTTAGGTCAACGGTTCTGGTTGGTCTAGGGCGTTCCCTGGACTGACAGGCGTACTCCTTAGCAGAAAATACTCACCCGCCGCGAGCGGCACGATTAGAGGATGGAGTTTTTCAAGATGGAGAGACCCGCTGAGGAAATTAACTTTAAAACGAAAATATGCAGAATAATGAAGAGCAAACGTTTTGTATTATTATGTCTGTTTATATTATTTAGTATGATGGTGTTTACTGTAGGTTATGTATTCTTCTCTCAAGTACCATTTGCACCCACTGAACAGCCTATACCTCCTCCTACTGCCTCCTTACACTCTTTTCACCCTCTGCCTGAACACGAACAAGCTAGACGTTCCGAGTTTGTAAACAACTCATTCATTCAACTCCTGCACCAGCACCAACTAGTCATGAATACAACCAATTGTTGGGTGTGTGGTTTAATGCCACATACCATTAACAAGGGTATTCCTTATCTAGTGCTGCTGTTTAGCTATAATGGATCGTCATGGGCATTCCAGACCATGTTTCTTTTTGCATTAGATGCCTACTCCCCGCGACAACCGCGTTCCATCAGACCTAGCACAAATAATAAAGCCTTAACCCCTTCGACGCGCATGACGGAACGGTTCCGTCATGTACGTCGGTTGCGCTGTGCGCATGACGGAACCGTTCCGTCATGGCCCCGCCCGCGCACGGAACCTTCAGCGTGGCGCGGAAATCCGCGCCGCGCTGAAGGGGTTAATGAAAGGAGTCGCCGATATGAGCAGAGATATCGACGCATACTCATCTATTCCCAAGGATGAATTGCGAGCTTATGTAGGGTGGACCGCGACGGGGTATAGCATTAGTCTGGGTGAAAGGCAGCGAAAAATCTCATCCCCAATTTGGGTCGTACCCCACATAGGTTGGTTCTGTTTACAAGGTAATGGTCAGAATCCAAGAGCTCAACTGGGGAAAAGTGACTGTACTGAAACGTACACTTTTCCATCACAGTTTTCCCCTGTGTTTTTGGCTGCCAAGGGTACATATTTTGTCTGCAATGACCGAGCATTTACATGGTTGCCCCCTGATTTCTCGGGCACATGCTATATTGCAAACTTACTACCGCCGACATTTACTGTCGCCTCTGATTATCACAAAACCAGAGTTGTGAGAGGCGTGGTTAGTAAGGAGGATACTGCCGGTCAGGAAGCAGGAGACTTCTTTTTGGGTTTCCTGCCGTTTTGGGGACCGATGGTCAATAGTAGGAACCTGAGACAACTGACTCGTGTGGTCGAATCCACTGTTAATGTTACGGCTGGTGCCCTTGGTAATTTGACAGCTGAGCTCCAAGCGGATCGCCTCATGACTTTGCAGAACCGTATGGTTCTAGACGTCATACTTGCAGACCGCGGTGGGGTATGTAAGGTCATCCAATCTAGCTGTTGCATTTTCATACCAGATAACGCTCCAACAGTTTATCAAGCCATCTCCAAACTGCATAAAATATCCGAATCTATACACGTGGATAAAGGAGATTGGTCACTGATGGGGTGGTTCTGGGAACTGATATCTGCCTGGGGTTGGAAGATTCTGATGGTCATTGGAATGATCTTAGCCATCCTTTTCCTGTTCTGTCTGTGTATCCAGTGCGCTCCTGCGATATGTGGCCTCTGTGCTACATTATGTGTAAGGAAACCTGTATCGAGGGACGAGCTAAGTAATAGGATGATGCTACAGCAACATCTCCATGACTTCATGAATATAGATCTGGACTCGGATTGAAATGAGCCTAGTTATTGCCTATGTAAGGGCAAAAGGAGGGTCTGTGGTACTTTAGAATTTGGGACCGCGTAGGAGGCAGGGCCCTACCCTGCCTATTCCGGTATTAGCGAACCGCGAATGGCCAATGCGGTATGTACAAGTGCTTTGTATAACATTATATCAATAAATGCACTGTGTATACGATATTTTACATTGACTTCGTGGGTTCCATCTTGGAGCGGTGGCCATCTTATGGTTGCCCTCACATAGGCTACACATTACGAACAAGCACAGGCCTTCAGATTATGTGTGCTTTCTATTTGACTTCTCTGTGACCTGTGCAGCTTGGCTCCTCCGCCCCAGGTCAGTCCGGTCCCACGAGCTCCCCGTCCTACGGCCACCTGTGATTAGCATCAGGGTTTGACACACCATAAAGCCTTTTCATCCCACACAAGCCTCCGGCTAATCTCTTTCACACCTGACTCTTCCTGCTTTATGGCTTGTTTTACAAACAGGAGGTGCCCGTGTTTATTGGGGTCTGTGGATATCTGATGTGGGATCTGAGCCTCGCTGGGTAAATAATTGTGGGCTGGCCTAACTGGAATGTGGGGTGATCATCATGACTCTGCCTTTTCGTTTGTAATGAATACATGTGAATGACCATATCGTAAAACAAGGAATGTGTGCCTGAAGCATGATATTTTGTATATAAGGAGAAGTCCGTTTCTGTAAGTTTAAGCAGTCTCCTGAGAACATACATTGTGCTGTACTTCTCGGACACCTGTAATTGGTCTGCAGCCAATAAATTGATCTTTGACTTCACCAAGAAGACTCTGTGTTTCTGTGGGTCTGAAACAGGAAGAACTCGAAGTCTTAGGGTGTGTTCCCCTGCACCGCTGGGCTTTAAAAACCCAGTACTTCATCCCTTGCAGGGTCACTGGCATCTCAGGCCTGCGGCCCACCGCTGATTCTTTGTTCGCCTCTCCATGTCCCAGCAACTTCAGGAGCTCTCTTTTTTGCTCTTCCCGCTTCCGTGCCGCTACTGCTTTATTTCAACCCCTTGGGGAGTTGCCTACTTGCCTAGAAATGTAGAAATAAAGGATTTTTGCCTGACCGGGACAGAGCTTTTGACCGCCACGCCCCGTCTAGTGATAACACTGTTAATGTTAATTTTGAGGTTTTTGCTCCCACGGTCCAGTCATTGATAGACGCAGCATTTGGTAAATGTCTTGAGAAATTGTTATTTATCAAGAGCAGTCTAAATAACCTAATCTTGTTTTGTAAAGCCAACATGTCAATGTCAGGTTCAGTGTCTGCTCCCGTGAGCAATGTATTTGGGCGGATGAGGAAGACAGGGTCAAAGATTGTGATGGAATCTATTCAGGGTCCTACAGGGGCATCTGGTTTACCTGATGATGGAATTCTATTGCTCTCCAAGTTGCCTTCTCTCAGTTTACTTGTATCTGACTGTCAGGCAAACTTGCCCACCCAGCTCTCGCAGCGGGATGTTTTAGGGCACACAAAGACGTTGGTCTATTTGGGTAGTCTCAGAAGTGACCCAGTAAACCACTCATCTCATGGGTAGTGAGATGTTGCAAGCAGCAAAGCCAGTTTGGGACCCTCTCAAGTAGTTTTAAGTCTTCCTCCTGTCCCTACCTGAAGTGTTGTGGTACTCACTGGTGTTCCCCAGTTTAAATGAGGTGTTAAAGAAGACTATTCCAGTCTAAGAAATAAAGTCAGCCACTGGCTTTCCCAACTGGGTGCAGAAGGGCAAACTTTAACCAATAGGATTATTGTGGCATGGAGGGTGGACTGGGTTGGCTAACTCCCAAAGCCTTTGATGGAGATTGTGTAGTAATGTTGTGTTTTTTTAAAAACTTTATTTACCATTTTTTATTAACAACGTACATAGAGTCATAATGCTTAGACATGCAAGTACATTACACGCAGGTCTGAAGAGAAACACGGAAAATTAAACAGGTACATATGAGTGGAAACATACCCTTATCTAATTTGGCTAGCAGCTATTTGAAGCGTGCTTCGTGATTCCTACTTTCCCAGTCCCATTACCCCTTTGACAGCCCAGTGCCATCATGACTCCCAAAGCATATCTGCATCTTCCCTAGGCTCCCCTACATCACCCCTCGGACTGTGCGTTCTAACTGGTTCCCTGTCCCTCTCGGATAGGTGGTGTATCCGGTGTCTCTTGTAATCAAAGGTATTCCCTAAGGGGTTGCCAAATATCTTTGGGTCGTGATGTGGGCGGTTGTAATTTTGCGTAGAGAGTGCTTGTGGTGTCACAGTATGTCATGCTCTTAAGCCAACTCTTCACCTTGGGTTTCTGCCTGGTGCCCCAGTGAAGTACTATTTCTCATTTCGCCAGCATCCTGGCAATGGCTACGAATCTACATGTGCCTTTAGGCAACTGACCTACATAGCCCATCAAAGAGAGAGAGACATAGGCTCTCCTAAGCATCTTGAATGGCAATAGTTTATGTCCGTGGTTGCATGAAACTAGTTTAATCTGTTTGCAACACCCTTTCCAGATGTCATCTGTGAAAGGTTGTGCTATATCAGTGGCCCAGGTTTCTCTGACCTTATCATCTCGATGAGGCATCAACGCAAGGCTGGCTTTGTTTAATCTAGATGTTATGTGTTCCCCGCTGGTGTCTGTGTTTATTAACGTCAGTGGACTAAACTTTGCCAGTTCTAATGGATAAGTTGATATCGAGCCTCTCAGTGCCCTCTATAAAACGGGACAGCACAAAGTGATCCATAAATGTGGCGGACAAGAATCGCTCGTCTTCAGTATGAGAAAATACCTGGCCTCCAGGGAATAGGTCTCCGACAGTGTCTAAACCCAGCCGGGATAGAGTGCGCTTGGTTCCGAGTTCTACCGTAGGGGGGAGTCAGGGGTTTGCTGCTAATGGCAGTGCCGAAGAATATAGAGTTAACCTTTCTGTTTTTGTGAGTAGCTTTTTCCACGCCCAGCAAGTAGTGGATAGTGGTTGGATATTGTGTGGGTCTGGTGGGATCCCAGTCGGAAGTATTGCATTTAGTGGTATGGAGTCTGCTAAATATCCCTCTGGCTTGGCGTGGGGTATTCAGCATTAGGGCGAAACCAATGATATACATATCCACTTTGGGCTACTGAAAAATAAAGCGGCATGTCCGGTACTCCAAATCCCCCTCTTTCGTATGGAAGAGTTAAAGTATCTCAGTTAACTTTAGGCTGTTTCCCACCCCATACCAACTTTATGAGGTACGTGTGGAGTCGTGAAAAGAATAGGTTGGTCAACGGGATGGGAATGTTAGTGAATAAGTAGAGAAAGCGAGGAAGTATCACCATCTTTATAATGGCTATCCGCCCGGCTACAGACAATAGCAACTTAACCCACTGTTCTACTTGGGCCTGTAAACAGCTCAGTGCCGGACCGTAATTTAAGCGTAATACCTGCTCCCTGTCCCTATGTAAATAAATTCCCAAGTATTTGGTTTCCACTTCACACCACTGTACCGGAAATTTCCCGCACTCATGATTTTGTATATCTGTCAGGGGGAACAGTTCTGATTTATCCCAGTTGATTTTGACACCGGACAATGCTCCAAAACGTTCTATTTCAATCAATAACGGTTGCAAATTATCTTCAGGCTTCCTAACATATAGTGCCACATCATCTGCATATAATGTCACTAGTACAGGGCCATGTTTAAATTGGAGACCTCTGTGAAGATGGTCCTTCTGGAAGCACCTTTATTAGGGGGTCCATTGCGATTATAAAAAGTAATGGGGACAGAGGACAGCCCTGCCGTGTACCTCTGGACACTTTGAATGGTATCGTTACTGTACCATTGAAAATGATGCGGGCTGATGGGTCCGCACAGAGTAGTCTCACCAGATCTGTGAAGCTCTTGGGATACCCATCTTAGCCAGCACTGCATGTAGGAAGGGCCATTCCACTGAATCAACTGCCTTTTCTGCATCCAAAAAGGCAGCGATGGCAGGCGTGGAGGGGTTTATTCTATTATCTCCCGAAAAAAACGGTCAGGAGATTGAGTGCAGTGATCTGTGCCATATGAACCCAGATTGAGCGGGTGCTATAATCTGTTCCATTAAAAGCGATAGTCTGGTCACCATCATTTTGGCAAGGATTTTGTAGTCATTTCCACTCCGCTTTTAGGATTGATTTTGTTTTCAGAGTAATTTTTTCTGTCTACTATAGGTATATCCCACCATACTGGTGGCCTTTCAGTCTACCAAGCCGTAGTAAATGACAGTTAAATTCCTCTGCAGACAAATGTGCCTAGATGGTCATGGACAGGCCCATCCTCTTAAAGCCTGAGAGTCTGAATTGGATGAACACGGAAAATCAAAACATTTTACTAGTAAATTAATTTTCAGCAGAACCATCAGTAGTCTGGGGACCATTCAAATGTACTATTAGATGGTCTTTATCTCCCTGGGAGCATTTAGAGTTAAAAGGAACAGATCAATAATTCACTGTCTCCAAAAATAACCTGTCAGAATGTATCAAGCTGCACTCTCTGACAGTTCAAATACTTTTCTGAGAGACTGATACTAGAGAATAAAGGAGAGGATCAGAAATTTTTATCTCCAAAAAGAGTTAATAAACAAGCAGACTTTTCAGCGTCAAGTATATAAGGAAGTAAAATATGTAGGCCAGTGTTTTGCCTGGCGAGCCAAGGAGAACAAAAAACGCAACTTAATTTTGCAGTTTAGAGATCCGAACATGAATTAGTTTACAGATAAGGCTGAGGATATCAGGCACATATTTGACCAATATTACTCTACCCTGATAAGATTGGAACAGACAAGGGGGCCACAGAGCAGCAAATAGAGGATTTTTGGCAGGTTTGGATTTGCTCTGTCTGACGCCCGAAGCCTCCGCAAAAATAATTAATCCAATTACAGACAGGAGATTCAGGAGGAAATAGAACAGTTGGGCAATGGGAAGTCTCCAGGGTAAGATGGTCTGCGCCCAGAGTTCTGAAAGGCTTTTTAGCAAGTCTTTCAGGACCACTGACTACACTGTTTAATTGTCTCTTAGCAGGTGGACGGATACCTGACTGTTTTCTCAGAGAGTTCTTTATCAACATCACTAAAAAAGGGAAACCTGCAACTGACCAGAGGTCTTATAGACCAATAATTTTATGGACTACCGCCTGTTAACTAGACGCTAAATTCTTGCTAATCAGATTGGTTTTGTGGCCCCTTCTCTGATCACTTCGGATCAAACACGGTTTATTAGAGGCCGTAGTGTGTTTACAAGCGCTCAGTTTATGGCTGATTTCATTGACTTGGTCTTAACAGACTGTATTCATTTGGCCATTATCTTATTGGACGCAGAGAAGACATTTGACCTCTTGTGTTGGAAGTGTTTATGTTATATTATGGGCACATTTCTGTTACCATGGTAACTCACGGAGTCATTTCAGACCTTATACCAGGGAGCAAGGGTTCCATTGATTATTAACAATGCACAGGCAGGGGAAATCGTGATGAAGAGGGGCACGCGACAGCGGTGTCATCTATTCCCATCATTTTTTGCTCTGTGTATTGAACAATTGGCCTAAGCCCTGTGCCAAAGCAGACAGGTTTTAACATCCGGTTCAGGGGCTTCTATAGTTAATTTATAATCAGAGGATGTGGCACTATATTTAACACCCAGGCTGGATAACATAATAAAGCCCTGCAAATAATTAAGAGCTTTACAATGTTGGGAGGTTATAAGATAAATGATGGCAAGACAGAATGCTTTCTTTTCAATGTCTCCTCGAAGTTTTCCCGCCTCTTTTGAAAAGGAATTATAGATTTGGTCCGAAGCAATATTTAGGTATATATTTCTCTGAAAGCCGAGGAGAATTTTTTTTTGATAATTACAACCCAGTTCTAAGGAGCGTGGATAATCTTCCGGAAATTTGGAGGCAGTTTTCACTTTCAAATAAAGGTATTTCTCTCTGTTTTTGTTTCTTTTCTTTGCCGTTTCATATAAATTAGAACGGCAAATTAGATCAGATGCTATGCTCATTTGTGTGGAACCAGAAAAGCCCCCAAGTTAAATTGAGTATTTTACAATTACCCAAGATAAAGGGGGGGATGGGACTCACAGATTTAGGGCATTTGATCTGGCATCTTTAGTGAAGTTGTCTAGTTTTGATAATTCAGTTATTTTCCAAATCCTGAAAGTCCTGAATATCAAAGATTCATCTTGTTTTGTGAAAACCCCCAAGAGTCCAAAAAAAGGGAGATACAACGCTACCTCTTTTTGTGACACTTAGGTAGAAGATTTTTTAAAGTCAAGGGAAACGCAGTTTAATGCTGAAATGCCGTTAGGCTTGTGTAGCTTTCTGTTGCCTGGCTTATCTAAAGAAATTATGTGTAAATGGTCTGATCCAAATATAACGAAGATCAGGGACTTTTTTGTGGGCCCTGGTCTCAAGTCTCCACAGATGCTATTTTTTGGGTAAAAAACGTACCAGTCAGCACCATTTTTTTTTGTGTACGAGATCGATACTAGGTAACATTAATGAGACTGACGTTGAATCCTCTAAGAGGATGGTAAAGGATCTGTTCAGTGGAGATGGAGTCTATCTTTCTCTTAGATTCTAGACACTAAGCCCAGACCCTACGTGGTTTGTTGAAGCGGCAAGAATTGAATGGATGCAGCGTACAGGATCATCCAAGAGAATGTTTATTGCTTGCCCAGAGTAGCCTCCCTATGTTTGGTGGACTGGCACTTTGACAAAACTTTGAAAATCCGGAATTTCTTTTTTATTGGAATGATGATTGCGTGGTCCCTAATTATGACCCACTGGAAGCCTTCCGTTGGGCGCAGCTTTGAGCAATGGGTGTTTAAAATGAAGAAAGTTAGTCAATGGGAAACTCGGTTGCATACCATAGAAAGCTGAGATGCTGGGCTAGTAAAGTTTTGGAGAGTGGAGACTAAGCAAAGGCTTAGAAGGAAAGAGGGTAGGCACAAGCACTTTCAGCAGAGGTTAAGGAGGTGATAGTCGGGTTGAGGGCCTCCTTTAGGATTGGGCATGATAAGTATGCATAGACACTTGGGGGAGACTAGAATGAGGGTGGCAGGGGAGGTGGGAGCATGCTTTAATTAATGGGTTTTTAAACATGTTTGAGATTTTGCATGAATTGAGCATGTGCTGAGGAAGGCTTGTCGGGAGTATTGAATTCCCTTTTTCTTTCTTTAGGTCGTGATTTATGATCTACAGATGAATTTCTCTGGGGAGAGCAATTTATTTGATATGTGTCTTTTCCGATATGATGTGGAATGAATGATACTGTTCCTCTGTAATAACCTTTAAAAAAATGTTTTAAAGATAGTAATGCAGGCGGGCGCGGCCAAGCTGTTCATCATGGACGACGCATTTTAGCTCGGCTTCCATAGCCCGTAAAACATCCTCAATAATCCTGCTGGCTACGGGTGATCAGATATCCTGAAACAGACACCATAGAAGTCGCTTGGGCCCCGGAGCACGATACGGCTACATATTTGCAGGTCAGACACTCTTACTCACTTTGTCGCATCGAGGACTAGGGGCGGCAAGGCCTGTGCCGCGAATGGAGGGAGTGTGAGCCGTGCGCGTAGCCCGGTGGACGTGGTCCGGGCTAACGCCGAGACCTGTGCCTGCCCCCGGTGGGCGCGCTGGACCGCCGAGAATGAGGAGCGGAGCCGGGGATCAAATATAGCGGCCCCAGGACTGCCAAGGACCAGGGCTGGACGCGGCTGCTCCCCGAGGCGCCATCTTCAAATCGGGCGTTGCGCGGCTGGACTGTAGACCACTCTGGTCGGAGCTGAGGGGAGCGGACATCCTGCCGTGCGGCAAAATTGTGTGCGGAAAGCAGCTCCTTCACACCTGCAGGCCCAGTCCTAGGCAGTGGGCCGGGTGGGCCAGGCCCACCCAAACATGTGCCTGGCCCACCTGTAGAGAGCCACTCGGCCTCTACAATACAATGTAGTACACAATACATACATCCCCCACCCCTCGAGGCGGGCTCGCCTCGGGGATATAAATAAAGTTACGGAAGACCGCTCGGGGTCTTTCCGGTTAAGCAGTACACCGCGTACCTGTGGTCATTGGAGCGAGTGCCCTGCACGCGTGGCCTACACCAGGTCACCACACTGGCGACGAGGCCGGAAGTCCCGCAGCGTGCCCTCAGCGATCTGTCGCTGTTTGCCGCGGCGTTAGCGGAGCCCACCCACGACGCTCCACCGTTGCCGGCGTTCCTCCAGCGACCGACGGCTTCCCGGCAGAAGCGCCCCAGCTGACCGGCTTCCCCGCACCTGCCCGCGTGTCTCCCTCTCCACCGGAGACACGCTCCAGGGGCAGGGCGCGTCCTCACCGGGATCCCTCGGAGAGCGCCGTGCGCGCTGTGTCGGCACCGCCGGCTGCCACTGGTTGAGCCCAGCACCCTCACCTGCAGGAGCCTGCCTCTCCCCACGTGGCTGCCGGAGCGCCCGCCGGTGTCAGCGGAGCGGGGGCATCGTGTCCCTGCGCACTGAGAGGACGAACCTGACCGGCAGCTAATACGTTTTAGCGCACATGAGCAGCTCCTCTATCCACCAAGCATTGGCAACAGCAAGATCCCCTTGGTCTACGGTGGGATACATTCGGTTTGCTGGACTTCACCAGCTGTGATGTGAGTGTGCCACCTTCTTCCTGCCTGCTGCCTGGAGCAGACTGCTTAAGGGATTTGGGACGTCCTATGTCGGAGTGAGTACGCCGATTGCGCGCACCAGGCCGTCTGTCACTGCTCCCACGCACGTGAGCCACTTGCGCTCCCAGCCCCGCCGATCCTCACGGGTGTAGTCCTCAGCGCACCAGAGTGTCCGGCCACTAACCATGAGCATCCCGCCACAAGCAGGCACCAACGCCCCGCCGGGCCCCCCTGCGGCCCAAGGAGGAGGGGGAAGGGCAAACGAACCGCGACCGAATCACACGACGGTCAACCCACTTCCGCCTTTCAGCGAAATGGCGGATCCAGCCACCGTGGCCCCCCGATGGCGAGCGTGGGTAGGCCAGCTCAACAACTATTTCACGGGGACCCGTGAAACGGACGGCACGGTGAAGCGCTCCCTGCTAATCTTCTATGGGGGACCAGAGATTTATGATCTATTCGAGACTCTCCCAAACACAGGCTGATTACAACGCTGCAGTTGCGGCTCTCAATCAACATTTCGACCCGCAACTCAACCCGGACTTTTAGAAATTCAAATTTCGACGCTCCTTACAATTAGAGGATGAGTCAGTCGACATGTTTCATGCGCGCCTGCGGAAGCTCGCGGCCACATGCGGATTCACCGACCAGAGAGAGGAGATCAGAAGCCAGATAATGCTGGGCTGCAAATCAACACTGCTCAGGAAGCTCATACTGCGTCAGCCCGGCATCACGCTAGACCAGATCCTAGTACTAGCCAGGTCACATGAACTTTCTGATGTCAGGGCGGAAGAGATGGCCGCAGCTCTCCACAAACCCCCTCCGGCGCAAAGCAACACATGGCCTCCTCAGGTCAAAGAGGAACGCGTCGTCGTGATCCGAAGGCGACCAACGTCCGCACCAGTCAGGGCAAGACCGCCACCTGGAGGACCCTGCGGGAATTGCGGAGAAGATCATCCTCCCACAGCCACGTGCGGAGCAAAGGGGCGAGTGTGTTCCCGGTGCAGAAAATTGAATCACTACGCCAAGGTGTGCCGCAGTGGTCAACCACGGTTTGCCCCAAGAAGACCGAGAGGGTTCACACAAAGAGTCCGGCAACTGTCAATAGCTGACCCGGACGACTCGAAAGGGGATGCAACGCACCACCAGAATCTCGACCTGGAAGACGAAGACGACGAGGTATACTATGTCTCCTTCGTTGGACAATCGGGAAGCCGGCGCAGGCCGCCGCCCATGTGCTCAGTCAGGATATTGGGTACCGATCTCCAAGCACTCATAGACACCGGGGAAACGGTGAACGTCATGGACTCCCAACAGTTCGAAGCACTGACGCACCGACCCTCTCTGCTACCGACCAAAGCAAGAATATACGCATATGGAGGAGTCGACCCCCTTCCCTTAAGAGGTACCTTTGAGACTACGGTCATCATCGGTCCTCTCGCCACCACGGCCAGGTTCCATGTAACGGAAGGAAGGAAGGGCCCCCTCCTGAGCTGCCACACAGCTGAGGACTTGGGGCTTGTGTTTTTCATGAACGAAGTATAGGAAGCACACACCGAGGACATCATGCAGGAGTTTCCCGAACTTTTCACAGGGCTAGGAAAGTTGAAGGGAAAACAGTTTTGGCTCCACATAGACCCCACGGTCAAACCGGTAGCCCTGCGTCACCGAAGGGTACCGTACAACTTGAGGCCCCAGGTTAAAGCGGAGTTGGCAAAGCTCGAAGCGCTGGAAGTCATCGAAAAGGTCACTGGTCCCACACCCTGGGTGTCTCCGCTAGTGGTCGCTCCTAAGCCAAAGCAACCGGGAGCGATTCGACTGTGCGTCGATATGAGGCTACCCAACGCTGCTGTCAAGAGAGAACGCCATGTAACACCAACCATGGACGACATCGTAGCGGACCTTAACGGCGCTAAATGGTTTTCAAAATTGGACCTTAACGCGGGATACCACCAGCTGGAGCTAGAACCAAACAGCAGATACATTACGACCTTCGCTACACATGTGGGCCTCAGAAGGTACAAGCGACTCAGTTTTGGAGTATCTTCGGCGGCGGAGGTATTTCAGAACGCCATTAAGGAAACACTGTCAGGCCTGACAGGAGTAATCAATCTGAGCGATGATATCCTGGTATTCTCGTGTACACTCGAAGACCATCATGCCCAGTTGAGAGCAACACTCCAACGGCTCAGAGACCATGTCCTAACACTACACAAGGAGAAGTGCGTGTTCTACCGAGAGTCTATCGACTTCTTTGGCTATACGTTCATGCGAGAAGGCCTCAAAGTAGATCCGAAGAAGGCGCTTGCCCTGCGGTCGGCAAGCATCCCCAAGTCACCCACCGAAGTGAGGAGCTTCCTCGGGATGGCAACGTACTGCGATAGGTTCATCCCGAACCTAGCCGCCCTGTCTGAACCCCTTCACATCCTAACATGCAATGACCAGCCCTGGCTATGGACGGTGGAAGCCAACGCAGCATCTGCGAAGATCAAGGCGGCATTGCAAGACAACACTGTCATGGCATACTTCCGCCCCGGGAGGCCGACTGAACTTGTTGTAGACGCAAGGACCGGTCCGAAAAACACTGCAAGGCCGTTTCCCGCAACTGGCACACGAAGGCCATCAGGGCATGGCGAAGACCAAGGCACGACTCAGGAACAAAATCTGGTTTCCGACCATGGACACAAGAGTAGAAGAGCTAGTACGGCGATGCCGAGCGTGCACGATCACAGGGGGTGACACACCATCAGCGCCGGTCCTCACCGAAGAACCGTGTCATCACCCATGGTCCAATGTGAGTGTGGATTTTGGCAGTTTTCCGGATGGGCGACAAATGCTAGTACTTGTGGATGCCTACACGAAGTTCCCTGTGGTGGAGATAGTGGAGTCCACGTCGTTCCAACACATACGGATGGCTCTGGAAAAGACATTCGCCATGCTAGGGAACCCCAAAGAAATCCGATCTGACAATGGGCCGCCTTTCCAAGGCCAAGAATTCAGAGAATACTTGGCGAAGCGAGCGATCAAACACAGGCGGATAACTCCTCTGTGGCCGCAGGCGAATGGGAACGTTGAGAGGCTGATGCGCACTCTGAATAGAGCCCTGCGTATTGCCGTAGAACAAGGACAAGATGTGGAGATAGCCTTGACCAAGTTTCTTGACGCCTATCGACACACGCCTCACTGCACAACGAAATGCGCCCCAGCCCATCTCCTCTTCAAAGAAGCCCCGCGAGACGGGATACCGACCGACCCGTCCTGGAGCCCACCAGCACACGATGATGAGGCAGTGCAAGATCGAAGGGAGAAGACGAACAACAAGGCCAGTGAATATCGGAGAGCTCGAGAACATCACCTAGTAGCGGGAGACAGGGTGGTAGTAAAAGATCGACACCCTGGATGGAAATTCCGTACACCCTTCGAACCAGAGGTGTGGAAAGTGCTAGCAACAAAAGGAACTATGATCACGGCAGGAAGAGGAAATGTGAGAGTGACGAGGAATGCCTCGTATTTCAAGAAGGTTCAGGGGTAACTAGCAGGAGAACAGGACAGCGAAGAAATAGGAACGGAGTGCGGCGATTCCCCAGACTGGTCGCCCGCACTGGAGAGGGGATCTCCAAGGAGAAGTGAAGGCGGACAACAGGGCGAACCAGAGCAAAACGCAGGCAGTCACCAGGAAAGCCAAGCCTATAGAGAAGAACCCGTCTCCCGGAGCCTGGAGGACAGAGGTAGCTCCAGCAGAGGAGCAGGCTCCCGTTTGCGAGGTAACCCGGCTCCGAGCCAAAGACTCAGAGACTTTATGTGCCCCTCGCCTTAAGCGGAGAACACTGATGATTTGGCATTATCTAAAATGTTGGAGGGATGTAGAGAGCCACTCGGCCTCTACAATACAATGTAGTACACGATACATACATCCCCCACCCCTCGAGGCGGGCTCGCCTCGGGGATATAAATAAAGTTACGGAAGACCGCTCGGGGTCTTTCCGGTTAAGCAGTACACCGCGTACCTGTGGTCATTGGAGCGAGTGCCCTGCACGCGTGGCCTACACCAGCTCACCACACCACCCAAACATGAGCCCTGGCCCTCACAGTGAATCTGCCAACGCTGCACAACGATAATAAAAACAAGCATTGAAAATGCAATAGGTCTCGCCTTTGATTAAGTTAAAGCCATTTGCTTTCCTAATGGTATGTATAGCAAAGCAAATGGCTTTAACTTAATGAAAGGCGAGACCTGTTGCATTATCAATGCTTGTTAACTTTGGTTCCTACAGATAAACCTGACTCCAGTGATTCTTCTCACTAGTTTCTCCTTCCTCAGTAGTTGTTTTCACGGGGCTCACCCCCCTGCTCCTCCCCCATGGAGGAGTTCAATTTTGCAAAACATGTTTTAGTGGTTCATATGATTGTGCCTTTCACCCACTGGTTGAAGTCACAAAGTACAAAACAAATTGAGCAGATCAGGCCAGCTGGGAGTCCAGTTCTTCAAAAAAAACCTTGAAATTAATCAGCCCTGGCGGAGGATAAAGCCTGGTGTGTTATAATGTCATGATGTCATGTATTGAAAGTTACACTCCTCTCCACTGTCCAGCAGTCGGCAAAAGCTCAATATCCTGATGCCAACCTGTAACAACTCGGCCTTTGATGGTCCTCAAGGACTTGGGATTCTTCCATACTGAAATCATGTTAAACCATTCTGTGACATTGGGTAACTCCTAATTGGTGGTGGATGAGGTAGGAACAAAGAGGAGTTGAGGTCCCACTCCCCTTTCTAGGTCTCGCCTGACCCAGCGCATATGCGCTGGGTCAGGCGAGACATTTTGTGAGGGCTCCAAGTGCTACCAGGCCAGCCTAGAGTTACAGTGCATGTGCGCGGGCGCGCGCGTCGCGCTTTACCGCGATTACTTACACTTTCGCCGCTGCACGGCCGCTTTGATGTTTGATCGCGATCACTTTCGCCGCCGCACGGCCGCTTTGATGTTCTCCGAGAGGCTTCAATAGATTGCAGCAGTTAAAACAAGCATTGGCATAGCCAATAGGTCTCGCTTTTGGGACCTTATAAGTGTTTAGTTATGCAACTGTTGCATGGCCAAACACTAATAAGGTCCCAAAGGCGAGACCCATTGGCTATGCCAATGCTTGTTATTGATGACCTTTTCCCTCTGAGCCGCCAACAGTAGTAAAGTTGAGCTACCACGTCTTTTTAACCAGTGTGGAGCAGTGGCGGACGGTGACATTTGAAAGTGGTGAGGCGTAAAATGTTTGGCATACTTCAGCATAGCGAGCGAGCGGTTTGTCTGACAAGAGGAATTTCAGCTTTCACTAAGACTCTGGTTCTGGTGATATCATATCTGGAAGGGGCGCAGGTAACAAAACTCATGCAAATGTAGACATGCTCTGGAGAAACCTATTGAGGTTACTGATGTTATTTTAGCTATAGCACACTTAAAACCACTTAATCTCCAGGACAAGACGGCTTCATGCTTCAATTAAATAAGACTTTCATCCACACTCCCTATACATCGGGGACATGGCAGGGCTGTCCTATGTCCCTGCTCCTATTTGCTTAATACATGTAACCCCTAACACAGTGCATTCAAGCGTACCCCCTCATTACTGGGTTGCAATTCAGGGGGAACACCCACCCCATTAGTCTATAGGCGGACAACGTGTTGGTGGCCTTGACAGACCCTATGACTTCACTCTCTGCCTTAATACGGAATTGTAGCATTTTGGGGACATCTCGGGGTTTAAGGTCAACCTTTCCAAATCCCAAATAATTCAACTTACAGTATCTAAGACACATCAAGATCAGCTGAGGGATCAATATCCGATCACTTGGGGCCCAGCCTCCCTCCCATACTTCGAGTACAGCTTACTTCCATTACGGTCACAACAGCTTAGGTTAACTAAAACTGTCTCATTAGGCAGGTGAAAGCAGAACTATTGATGTGGCAGCACCTCCAGATTTCGTTAATGGAGTCAATTGCTGCGATTAAATTTACTATTTTACCTAAAATATATACATTCCAAGCCTTACGCATAACATGACCGAGAAACTAGCTGACAAGCATGCAGCGGGAGACTGCACTATAGAGTAACCGCCTTTTTGGCAGGATACCATCTGGGACCCAGCCCCGACTCTCAGCCGTCGAGAAGAGCCCCTTATACTCTTGAAAGTGAGCCAGGACAGGCGCGGACGAGCTACAGCGTACACCTGTGAACACCAATAATGAAGCCGGGGGGGAGGAGCCTAGCGCGCAACCAAGATGGCCGCATAGGCTTAAGGCTCTCGAGGGCCTCCGCAACCTCCCACGTCTATCCTGACTAAATCCTGGTAAATTTGACGGGCTTTTGCTGATGCATTCGCGCTGAGGTGCCACCCGTTTTCCGAATTCTGATCGGATGCCGGGAACCCGAATGGTTGCCCTCCGAAGTTTGCGGCCTGCTGGTGCCTAGGTCCCGGTCTCGAGTTGGTGAGGTGCCCGGGTACGAAGTGAACAACAGCGGCATGCAGGGCTTGACCTGCCCCGTACCCCGCACTTTCACTTTCGTTTTCAAGTCTGCTGTTTGAGATCGGCTGAGGGACCCTGGTGTTTCAGAGGAGCGCGGACAACGGAGTGTCTGGCCCGATCTTCGGACTATCCACGGACGTCCTGCCTGCGATCGCAGTGTCCGCTTAACTTAGCCAACGGGTCCCTGTCCCTGGCGCTGGCGGGTGCCTCCGGACGATGGCGGCGAGACTCGAAGGGGACAAGTCGAAATCTAAGTCAACCCGGAGGGGATCCTATGCTCAGGCCAACAACATGGACCATTACGCGCAGCTAAAGGGATCCCCCGCTGGCCTGCATAAATCGCCTGAGCGGTCTAAAGAGCTGGCGGGCCCGGCGTCGGAGTTTACCCTGCAGGACGTTATGGGCGCATTTGAGGAGATGAAGGCTGCTGTGGGTCAGCGATTTGATACCCTGGCACATAAGTTGGACGCGGTACTGATCGATGTTAATTTGGTCAGGGCAGATCTGTCCAAAACCAACGAGCGGGTCGACTCCTTGTCACATGCGGCGTCGAGCCTAACTGTGGACGTGGCCGCCCTGCAGACGGAGGTCCGTCGGTTGCGGCTAGCCAGTGACCAGACTGATCGTCGACTTGAGGATTCGGAAAGCAGGGCTAGACGGAACAATGTCCGTATCATCGGAGTGCCGGAAAGATCGGAGGAATCTGCTGCGGATCTTTTTGTGGAGGATCTGGTGATCAACCGTCTCGCGCCCAAGGGATTGAGCAAGTTCTTTGCGGTGGAGCGGGCCCACAGGATTCCGGGTGGTGCGCCCAAAGTGGGTGCCCCCCCGCGGCCTATAATCGCTCGACTTTTTAACTTTCGGGATAGAGATGCTATCCTTCAGGCGTCGCGGGTGGCTGGGCCGCTGAAGTTTGAGAACTCCAATGTCAGCTTTTATCCGGACTTCACGCAAGCGGTCCAGAAACAGCGGCTGGGATTTTTGGGTGTCAAGCGGCACCTGAGGGACATGGAGCTGAAATACGCGATGTTATTCCCTGCGAGGTTGCGGGTTGAGTTCCAGGGTCGTTCCCACTTTTTTGACCGACCGGAGGCGGTTGGTGACTGGTTGGATGCCCTACCGCGGGGACAGGATCGAGACGATCGGGCGGAGGAGAGCGGACGGGATGTGGTGGAGCAGGACTAGAACTTGGTCCCTGGCGATGGACTAGATTGACTATTCATTGCACCTTGGCTCAATTACACTCTAATCCGGCACATCATGCCCTTCAAATGTCTGGGGGTTGCGGGGAGCTTTTTGGGGTCCTTTCCTCCTTCTGGGGTTCTTTTGTGGTAAATGTTAGGGCGACAGGCACACTGCAAGTTGGGGGGGCTGTTCGGGCTTAAGCAGGGGTGCAGGGAGGGGGGAGTTGTGGTTTTGGGTCTGTGGGGGAGGGGGGTTGTTGGGGATGGTTGTTGTTTTTTCGTTTCGCAGGGCAATGTGAAGTTGTTTGCTGATTTCTCTGGGTTGTGCTCTCCGGGATGTGGGATTCATGTGCAGGAGTGGGATGGGGGATTGCGAATCCTTTCGTGGAATGTGAATGGTCTGGGGGACAGGATCAAGCGCGGGGTGGTGTTACAGTTCTTGAAGCGGCTCTTGCCCGACATCGTTTTCCTGCAGGAGACACATTTGGTTGGGAACTCCTTCCAGGCCCTAAATAGGAGGGGCTATCGCCTGGCCGCTCACTCTGGCTTCACTTCTGGCTCTAGGGGAGTGGGCATCTTAGTTAGGACCTCCCTCCCACTGGCAGTGGACGAGGTGCTTCACGATGATAGGGGGCGATATGTGGCACTGGTGGGAAGATGGGAGGGTAGAACCATCTCACTGGTGGCTGTGTATGTGCCCCCGGGGTTGCAGACGACTACATTTGCTGACTTGGGGCGTTTGGTTCTGGGGCTTCCTGGGGGGGTTTTGGTGCTGGGTGGAGACTTTAATGCCGTGGTCTCTGGATTGGAGGACCGTCACCCCCCCAGGGATCTCCCTAGGGCTCAGGCCTGGTTGGGGAGACACTTTGGGACTGGTAGATTGCTGGAGAATGATGCACCCGGGACAAGCGCAGTATACCTTTCACTCGGGGGCCCATGGGAGTCTCTCGAGACTCGACTATATGCTCATGCCGGCGACCCAAGCGGGGATGATTGGGGAGGTGCGTCACGTAGCCAGAGGTATTTCTGACCATTCCCCTATATGGTTGCAACTGAGGGTTGACCCTGGCACAGAGGGAAGAGTGGCACCTATTGGCCCATGGTATCTTCGTAACCCTAAGATCCGCGCAGAGTTGGTCAAGTCCACTGATCACTACTTCACTGATAATGTGGGGTCGGTGTCGTCGGCCGTCTCCCTATGGGAGGCTTATAAGGTGGTGGTCAGGGGGCAGGCCTTGTCTCTTATCTCCCATACTAAGAGGTGCGAGAGAGCTGAGGTGGTTCGCCTGGAGACTGAAATAGCTGAAATGGAGGAGGACTTGGAGCGTTGAGTTACTGATGAGAAATTGCATGTTCTCAGCCTCAAACAGTCAGATTATAGAGCGCTAGTCACGGAAGCTGCTAAAGGGATGTATAGAGAACAGCAAGGGCGTCTGTATGACGTGGGGGATAAGGCCGGGAAGTTGATTGCTTGGTTGGATAAGAAGGAGAGAGCGAGCAGGGTGGTGCCCGTTGTGGAGAGAATGGATGGAGTTCGTGTGACTGACCCTGTTGAGATTGTTGACTGCTTCGCGGATCACTTCCGCGGGGTATACTGTCCGGTTTCCGTGCGTTCGGAGGAGGATTCTCATCTGTTGCTTCGAGACATCGCACTGCCAACCTTATCGGAGGCGGATGCAACATTGATGGAGGCGAAGTTGTCGTCGGATGAGATTGCTTTGGCCATTCGCTCGATCGCGTCTGGTAAGGCGGGTGGTCCTAATGGTCTTCCCATTGAACTATATAAATTACGTCCTGATAAGATAGCGCCGTATCTTCGTGACATGTTTTCGGCGGCACGTGCGGCGGGCTTCCTTCCCCCTGACCAACGCCTCGCCACCATAGTGGTGATACACAAAGATGGGAAGCCGCGAGATCGCTGCGCCTCCTATAGGCCCATTTCGCTGTTGAACGCAGAACCCAAAATTCTGGCTAAGGTGTTGGCTAACCGACTGGTTCGGGTCGCGGGCGACTTGATTCATCAGGATCAGTCCGGTTTTATACCCCATCGGAATACCGCCCTAAATTTGAGGCGGTTACACGGTGTGCTGGCTAGAGCCGAGTTTATACGGGAGCCGGCCATCTTGGCATCTCTAGATGCTACTATGGCGTTCGACACTTTGGAGTGGCCATATATTTGGGCCGTTTTGGCGAAATTTGGATGCGGCCCTGAGTTTATTGGTTGGGTAAAATTGTTATACGCTGACCCACTGGCTCAGGTGGTGGTGAATGGTAGGGTGTCGGCTCCCTTCGCACTGGGGAGGGGTACGCGACAGGGATGTCCGCTATCACCCCTTCTCTTTGCGCTTTCTTTGGAGCCTCTCGCCGCCTGGCTGCGTTGGGAGCCGTCGTTGCGAGGCATTAGATGGACGCCGGAATTCGAAGACCGTGTCTCCCTTTACGCGGACGACATCCTTTTATATCTCACTTCCCCCCGACAGTCACTAATGGTATTGGTGGACGTGTTGACTTCCTTTGGCCGCAACTCCGGCCTGGTTATCAACTGGGCCAAATCGTGCGTCTACGTCCTCTCCGGGGAAGCCCCCCTCCTGCCGCAAGACTGCCCTGTTCAGGTTGCTACCCTGGGGTTCAAATATTTGGGAATCTTTATCTCACTGGATCCCGCGGTCCGCTATGAGCGAAACCTTCTCCCTCCCCTCCAGCGGCTGAAGGCCGACGTCGCAAGATGGCGACGACTTCCGCTTTCACCGCTTGGACGGGCGGCATTGTTCAAAATGATGTCGCTGCCTCGCTTTTTGTACGCCTTGCAAAATACTCTGGATGTCGTACCGGCCTGCTATTTCCGGGAGGTTGAGGGTCTTCAGCGTCAACTGTTTTGGGACGGGCGGCCGCGGATTGCTCTCCCCAAGTTAATGCTTCCTTGGTACGATGGGGGGGTTGCACTCCCTGATATCAAACGATACTATTGGGCGTCTCAGTTGGCGGCTGTGAACCACGGGATATGTGGTCCTGCCTTAAACCCGGCGTTCGAGATGGATAAATTCCTGCTTCCAGGTGGCGATTATAATAGGGCGCTGTACTCGGTGACCCCGGACACGCGGCTGACGGGACCCACGCGGGTGGCGGTGCGTGTGTGGCACGCGGCGAATGCTGCGATGGGGTGGAGGGATCGCTTGACTCGGGCGACGCCGCTGTATGCCTCTGGGCGGTTGGGCTGTTTGTGGAGATCGAAAGGCTTTGAGAAATGGGACATGATTGGTATATGTAAGGTGGGTGATCTTTGGGTGAAGGGAGCTTTCAAAACGTTTGAAATGCTTAAAAAGGAATGTAAATTGAACGATAAAGAGTATTTGCGATATGCTCAAGTCCACCATGCGCTGTGTTCGGTTTTTCCGGACGCTGCTGCCATCCCCGAGTATTCTCCACTGGAGGATAGAGTGTTGGATGGCTATGTGCCCGACAGCACTATTTCTTTGATTTACAAGAAACTCATCAACGATCGCGCGGACTTGCTGCTCCGTCTGAGAGAGGCATGGACAGGCGATGGCTTAGAGCTGGATGATGAGGACTGGGTGTCGGTGGTGGCCTCCCCGAAGGAGGTGGCGATCCCGGCCCGCCTCCGGTTTGTACAGCTGAAGATCCTCCATAGAGTGTATGTCACAGGGCCCGGTTTGCTGCGTATGGGTTATTCGATGGATGGATTGTGTAAGCGTGGATGTGGCCTGCCGGGCATGTTCCTTCATATATTGTGGGAATGTCCGGAGATTGTGCGATTCTGGAACGGTCTCTATACTGTACTGGAGGGGGTCACGCACGTGGCCCTGTTGCCAGAGGCTAGGAGGTGTTTGTTGAATGTCTGGGAACCGAATGATTGCAATGCGGCACAGACGCAGTGGGTGACCTTGGGGTATATGGTGGCTAAACGTAACATTGCACAGCTATGGGGCTCCCCGAGGCCGCCCACGGTTGATGTATGGAAGGAGAATATGGACTGGTGTATGTTTAGGGAAAAGACGGTGTATGTGGCGAGAGGTAAGCCAGGGAAATGGAGTAGGGTATGGGGTCCGTGGAATTTATATCGAGGCCGTATCTGCGCCCCGCCTTTGCCATTAGAGGTCGATATTGCTTTGACCCCCTAGCTGCGCATTCTGCGGGAGTGTGTAATGTGTGTTCCATGCTTTGTTTTCCCATTGCCCCCCTTCACCGCTTCTGGACCAGAATCGTTTTGGACACTGTATGTTGTTCCCCGTCCTGGGAAGAGCACGCTGCTATCTCGGACTCTCATTGCCTTGAGTGTGTGTTATGTTTAATAAAAAATGAAACCGTTGTCTTAAACCGCTCCTGGCCTATGGCCATGGTCTGTTATAGGTGCTTACGGACTGCCGGGTACTTTGCCGCTGGTTCATTTGAATGTATGACGTTACACTGCGGGCCCTCGGGCTCTATAGCGGCCGGCCCTGGTGGTTGTAGGCCCTTGTATGTCTTTTATTGTGTGCTAACGGTTTCTAAAAAAAAAAATAAAAAAAAAATAATGAAGCCGAACTCACCCCGTCTCCGCACACTCGCTCTAAACGGGAAGGAGCCATTCCACAGTTAATCCTGGCGCCCGCTTCAAGTGGAACATTACTAAATAGTGCACCATGCATTTAACTTTTCCATTACTCAAAATTACAACTGAAAATACAGCCATTTGTTAGCAATTGCTTAACACGCTGAACCAGCGGCGTCACTTTTCGTCATGTCACATGGATCAAAGGTCCCCTCTTAATTAGACATCCATATTGCGGCATCAGAGTCTGGCAGTGGTTTCTCTTCATAAGGTCATTGTTGCACAGATACCCGTCCCTTTCTCGCTTGAAAAGAGCGCATGAATGACTGGGCTCGCCCGCGCTGCTTCGTGAATATGCAGCCAGTAACATCAAAAGATAAGATATGTAGTTTCTTTCAACATTTGTTTCGAGCTGCGCAACATAAAAAACATAAATACGTCCCCTTGGCCTCACTGCATGCCTATCGAACCCTGGCCGCGCTCTTTCCCTCGGCTGACGGGCCTCCAGTTCCCTGGGTCATAGTCCACCCTGCCGCAGTTTGCGGCCTTCAGGGATGCTGCAAATTAGAATGCACAGCCGCAACCCCCCTCCCCCCCCCAGAGTGCCTACGGACCCAAAGTAGCCGCGGGAGCGTCCAGTGACCTTACAGCCAGTGTGTCCGCCCCTAGGCTGAGGCAGTCTGCTCTCAGAAACCATTCCCGGGACAGTCCTCCTCAACACCAGTCACGGCTCGCGAGGGGAGAAGAGGGGGTGTCATGTCGCGCGGGGGAGGGAGTTTTAAAATAATTAAAACCGTGTCGCGCGGGGGAGGGAGTTTTAAAATAATAAAAATCAATCCTACCTGACCAGGTCTGCGCCGCCGGCCTCGGGTCCGTTCTGGCGCCAACAGTGGAACAGCCGCATCACTGCTGGGAACTAAGTAGCTGTTGGACCCGGCCTCGTAGAATGGCCCTACGTACCCCCGCACCCCCGAAACCTGGTATCTGCAGCCCAAGCACACGGCCCAGCCGACCCTCCCCACCAGGACACACGCACCGACCCGGACGTCCCCGTCCATGGCCTCTCCCCTTTCGGCCACCCCGGGCCCGCGTGCCCACTTCATGCACCAAGATGGCCGCCGGCCCCAGCGCGACCCGGGCCTAGAGGCGCCACTCCGGCTGGAGGACATCACGCTTCCAGGGGATGAGAGAGGGAGGAGCAGTTTCTATCGCACCTCTGAACTCCCCTGGGACGATGGGTTTCGATCGGCCCTCCGGCCTCCCTGAGGGCTGGCTCCACGCCTGCTGGGTGTCTGGGACTCCTCCCGACCCGGCCCTGAAAGGATCAAAAGACAATAGCAGGAAATCCCGACAAGCGACCCCCAGGTGACAAGACCCCTGCCTGCACAGACTCCGGACATCAAAGAGGGGTCGACCTATAACAGGGGGTGCTCTGGGTCTGTCCGGCAGATTCGACGCTGGAACAACGAGAGCCTGCCGACGTGGTCGCGGCTCCTGAAACTTGGACCCTCCTGAGCCCTGCTGAGAGACTCGCGGCTCCCTGAAGATCGTAAGACCTCCGAACTTGTACCTGAGCCTGCTGAGTGACTCGCGGCTCCCTGAAGAGCGTAAGACCTCCGAACTTGTACCTGAGCCTGCTGAGTGACTCGCGGCTCCCCGAAGAACCGTAAGACCTCCGAACTTGTGCCTGAGCCTGCTGAGTGACTCGCGGCTCCTTGCACCTCGTAAGACCTCTGAACCTGCACCTGAGCCCGCTGAGTGACTCGCGGCTCCAACGGACTCTCACGGTCCCGCCGGACCTCGACTACCACCACGTAGCCCCCAGCTCGAGGATTGTGAGCTGTGCGCCGGATACGTCCCTGCCTTGAACCTTTACCAGAGACTGTCCCGCTACCCTCTACCCCTTCCAAGACTCATTGAGCTCGTGCTCACCTTGTACATATTTGCAGTGATAACCTACTTGATAAAGATTGATTTCTAAGAATACCTGGTGTGGTCGCTCTGTGTCGTGTGGTGCCAGAAGTACGATCCTAGATACGAGATTCCTCCCCCTGGGGAGTCTCCCGCCAGTGCCCGGCTACGATACTTCGAGGGTGGGTCTCAGGGTAGTCCGGACCCCTTCCAGGCTCCTCTGAGGTCGCCGTCTAACATTGGTGGCAGCGGTGGGATTCGGGCCCATCACCTAGAGATCGTACCGTGAACAACGGAAGCACTACCGACAAAGATGGCAGAAGGAAGCAACGTGAGCCCCGCAGAAACCAACGCCAACAGGGTGTTCCAGGTGGAGCATCTAGAAGAATATACACACAAAGAGCTAAAGCAATTTGGCAAAGAACTTAAAATCGCTACCACTGGTCTCAACACTAAGGAAGATTTGCAGAAAGCACTGAAAACTTGGGTGGAGACCGGGGCCTCCCGCCCGGAAGGCACGGGGGAGCGCCCCGACGAAGCCGAACCCCCCCAGAGTGAAAGCAGCAGCAATCAGGTGCGAGGCATCGTACCAGACGGGGGCCTATCCCCGGAAGAGCTCGCGGACAGAGAGAGAAGTCGCAATCATGAACTCGAGTTAGCCAAACTCAAAATCGAGGGCGAATTAAAGTTAGCGGAAAAAAAGCTAGCGGTAGAACAAATGCGTGTACAAGGCGAACTAGAAGAAAAGAAGCTCCAACGGGAGCACGAAGGAAGGAAGCTCCAGCTGGAGCACGAACGCAGCTTGAAGGAACTCGAGCTCAAGGCCAGAAATGAGGAAGGGAGGCCCCCGGGAAACCGAGAGACGGCCTCCCCAGCGGAACAGAAGGTCCACATCCCCAAGGATGTGGTCAAGGAATATTATAAAAACGATGACATTCAGCAATGGTTCAGGGCCTACGAGGTCGCCATGACCTCCCATCGGATCCCGCAGAAGGACTGGGGGGCGGGGTTGTGGGGGCGGTTTCTGAGCGAAGGAAGGGACACCCTGCTCGACCTACCCCTCTCCCTGCAGACCTCCTACAGCCACATGAAAGAGGCTCTACTCACAAGATACGGCCTCACCCCAGAAATGTACCGTCAGCGATTCCGGGACTGCAGGAAGATCCCGGGCACCACCTGGGTGGAGTATGTAAACTTTTTCAGTCGGGCCTTCGATGGGTGGATCAAGGGCAGCAAAGTCACCACCCTTGCCGAACTCACTGACCTCATGTTGTGGGAACACCTGGCTGCGAACTGCTTCATAGAACTACGTCAGCATCTGCTTGACAGCAAGCTCACGGACCCCCGGAAGCTGGCTGTGGAGGCCGACCGCTGGACCAACACCCGGGTCTCCCGGGGCATGGTAGGAGAGTACCCCCGAGCCAGTCAGGGACCACCCCGCCAGAGAGGGGGAGAGAACCAGGGAGGGCCGAGAGAATCCCAGCCTAGCCCCCCGAAGACACAACCTCCACCTTTCCCGGCGCCCCCCCCACCAGTGACAGGGCCCCCTGGGAGACGGGGACACCGGGTGACCGTCACATGTTTCCGTTGCCAGAAGCCCGGGCACTACGCCAATGACCCAGAGTGCCCCATGGCCACCCAAGTCTCCCCTACCACCCCTACGAGACAGATAGCCAACGTAGCCCTGGGGGAGGAGGTTGAGGAAGCCGAGGAGTGGGAACCCGCAGCGATGGCCCTAGTATCCCTGGGAGACAGGGAGATGATCCCTGGTAGCCTCCTACCCTCCAACACCCAGAAATACGGGCAGCTCGTCAAGATCAATGGCCACCAAGTCGAGGCCCTGCGGGACACCGGGGCCAGTATCACCGGTGTCCTCAGGCACCTAGTCCCCGAGGAGCAAATCCTCCCCAACGTCTTTTGCCCCGTAATATCCGCAGACAATAGAGAAAGTATGTGTCAGGTAGCCCTGGTGCCGTTTGAGTGGGGAGGGGTGATAGGTAAGCTCAAGGTGGCCGTAAGAACCTCCCAGCCGGTCGACTGCCCCTTAAGGAACGACCTGGAGAGTTCTCCCTGGAAGCACGTCGAGCGCAAGGCCCACCTAGGAATGATGGGACTCCCCGAGTGGGTGTGCGCCACCACCCGATCAATGTCAGCCCGACTCACTCCCCGGAGAGAAGTCGAAAGCACCCCGATCGAAGAGACCAAAACGGTCCCCCAGAAGTCCTTAGGGTTCAGCCCGTTTGAATTACTCTATGGACACCCCGTCCGAGGTCCCCTCAGTTTGGTTAAGGAAGGGTGGGAGGCAGCGCCCCAGACCACCCCCCGAGATGTGTTCCAATACGTCCTGGCCCTCCGGAACCAGACCAGGAAGTTCCGAGAACTGGCCGAGGCCAACCTGGAGGCGAGTCAAGAAGAAATGAAGCGCTGGTACGACCAGAATGCCACTCTGGTCGAGTTCCAGCCGGGCCAGCAGGTGTGGGTCATGGCCCCCGTGAAGCCTGGCGCCCTCCAGGACCGATGGACTGGGCCCTACAAAGTGGTTGAGAGAAAGAGTCAAGTCACATACTTGGTGGACGTCCAGTCGCCTCGGGATCCCCTCCGGGTCCTGCACGTGAACCGCCTCAAGCCTCACTTCGTGCGGACAGAACTGAGCCTCCTGCTGGCCACCGATGACGGGGCCGAAGATGAGTCGGATCCCCTCCCGGACCTCCTGTGTGTCAAGGAGCAGGATGGCTCCGTGGAGGGAGTGAACCTCTCCCCAGCCCTCACTGCCCAGCAACAAGCGGACTGCCGCCAGCTCCTAAGACAATTTTCCGACCTCTTCTCCCTGACCCCCCGGGTCACCAACTGGTGTGTTCACGACGTGGACACCGGGGACAGCCCGCCGGTAAGACACCGAGCCTACCGGGTGCCTGACCGGGTCCGGTCCTGCATTCAAGCTGAAGTCTCGAAGATGTTGACCCTGGGGGTGATCGAGCCCTCTGACAGTCCTTGGGCCAGCCCCGTGGTCCTGGTCCCGAAGGCAGCGGCCCCCGGTGTCGCCCCCGAGCTCCGATTCTGCGTGGACTACCGGGGGCTCAATGACGTTACCCGAGCCGATGCCCACCCCATTCCACGAGCCGACGAACTCATTGACAGACTAGGGGCAGCCCGGTTCCTCAGCACCTTCGACCTCACCTGCGGATATTGGCAGATTGCGCTCACCGAAGGGGCCAAGGAGCGGTCCGCTTTCTCCACCCCCGATGGGCACTACCGCTTCCGCGTAATGCCCTTCGGAATGAAAAATGCCCCGGCCACCTTCCAGCGACTGGTGAACAGAGTCCTGGCCGGGCTGGAACAGTTCAGCGCGGCCTATCTAGACGACATCGCTGTTTTCAGTTCCGAATGGAGTGAGCACCTCCAGCACCTCCGGAGAGTGCTAACCGCCCTGCGCCAGGCAGGCCTCACCGTAAAAGCCAGCAAGTGCCAGATCGGGCAAGGATCCGTAGTCTACCTGGGGCACCAGGTCGGGAGCGGCCAGGTCGCCCCTCTACAGCCAAAGATCGACGCCATCCTGGCCTGGGAACCACCCATCACCCAAACAGAGGTCCGAGCCTTTCTGGGACTCACTGGCTACTACCGAAGATTCATTCGGGGGTATGGCAGCCTTGTCGGCCCTCTCACAGAACTCACGTCTAAAAGACAGCCAAAGAAAGTGCAGTGGACGGCTGCCTGCCAAGAAGCTTTCGATGCCCTAAAAAGGGCCATGTGTACTGCCCCCATCCTCCAGGCTCCCGACTACGCCAAGGAGTTCATAGTCCAGACCGATGCCTCCGAGCATGGCATTGGGGCCGTCCTGTCCCAAGTGAATGACCAAGGCCTAGACCAGCCTGTCGCCTTCCTCAGTCGGCGACTGTTGCCCCGAGAACAGAGATGGAGCACCATAGAGCGCGAAGCCTTTGCCGTGGTCTGGGCACTCAAAGAGCTACGACCCTACCTGTTCGGCACCCATTTCAGAGTCCAAACGGACCATCGGCCCTTGCGATGGCTCATGCAGATGCGAGGAGAAAACCCCAAGCTACTGCGGTGGTCAATCTCCCTCCAGGGGATGGATTTCACCGTAGAACACCGCCCTGGTACGGACCACGCCAACGCTGACGGCCTCTCCCGGTACTTCCGCCTCAGCGAAGAGAACCCCCCAAGATGATGGGCAGTTCTCTCCGGCTTTCAGCTGGGGGGGACGCGTGTTGGACCCGGCCTCGTAGAATGGCCCTACGTACCCCCGCACCCCCGAAACCTGGTACCTGCAGCCCAAGCACACGGCCCAGCCGACCCTCCCCACCAGGACACACGCACCGACCCGGACGTCCCCGTCCATGGCCTCTCCCCTTTCGGCCACCCCGGGCCCGCGTGCCCACTTCATGCACCAAGATGGCCGCCGGCCCCAGCGCGACCCGGGCCTAGAGGCGCCACTCCGGCTGGAGGACATCACGCTTCCAGGGGATGAGAGAGGGAGGAGCAGTTTCTATCGCACCTCTGAACTCCCCTGGGACGATGGGTTTCTATCGGCCCTCCGGCCTCCCTGAGGGCTGGCTCCACGCCTGCTGGGTGTCTGGGACTCCTCCCGACCCGGCCCTGAAAGGATCAAAAGACAATAGCAGGAAATCCCGACAAGCGACCCCCAGGTGACAAGACCCCTGCCTGCACAGACTCCGGACATCAAAGAGGGGTCGACCTATAACAGGGGGTGCTCTGGGTCTGTCCGGCAGATTCGACGCTGGAACAACGAGAGCCTGCCGACGTGGTCGCGGCTCCTGAAACTTGGACCCTCCTGAGCCCTGCTGAGAGACTCGCGGCTCCCTGAAGATCGTAAGACCTCCGAACTTGTACCTGAGCCTGCTGAGTGACTCGCGGCTCCCTGAAGAGCGTAAGACCTCCGAACTTGTACCTGAGCCTGCTGAGTGACTCGCGGCTCCCCGAAGAACCGTAAGACCTCCGAACTTGTGCCTGAGCCTGCTGAGTGACTCGCGGCTCCTTGCACCTCGTAAGACCTCTGAACCTGCACCTGAGCCCGCTGAGTGACTCGCGGCTCCAACGGACTCTCACGGTCCCGCCGGACCTCGACTACCACCACGTAGCCCCCAGCTCGAGGATTGTGAGCTGTGCGCCGGATACGTCCCTGCCTTGAACCTTTACCAGAGACTGTCCCGCTACCCTCTACCCCTTCCAAGACTCATTGAGCTCGTGCTCACCTTGTACATATTTGCAGTGATAACCTACTTGATAAAGATTGATTTCTAAGAATACCTGGTGTGGTCGCTCTGTGTCGTGTGGTGCCAGAAGTACGATCCTAGATACGAGATTCCTCCCCCTGGGGAGTCTCCCGCCAGTGCCCGGCTACGATACTTCGAGGGTGGGTCTCAGGGTAGTCCGGACCCCTTCCAGGCTCCTCTGAGGTCGCCGTCTAACAGTAGCAAACCCTTCTAAGCCAATCAGAGCAGGCATAGGGCAATGTTACGCTTTGCCCGCCTGCCCATTAGGAGACCGAGGTTCGCTCTCCTAATGGGCATGCGCCAGCCTGAGCAGGCACCAGTGCGCATGACTGGGCGCGGTGCAAAAATTCGCCACCATCCCCACTCATGCGCACTTGTGCTTGTGCTTGCCTGCTGCCTGCCCCTGACAATCATGACTGTCAGTCAACATGACGCCAGACCGGAGACCGCCCACCCCCTTCAGACTCTGAAGGAGGTGGGCGGTCCGACGTCTGACTCATGCTGACTGACAGTCATGATTGTCAATGTCAGTTCTACCTCGGAGCCGCTGCAGGCTGCGGCTGAACTTCAATAAATAAAACTAAGAGTTACGGTGCGGGTGCGGGTGCGGGCGCGGGCGGGGGGGCAACGCCACAACGCCCACAATGGACGCACCGCCACTGGTGTGGAGGAATGGAGTCTTTGCCAAGTTCCAGCCATGGGCTTGGATTCCCCATTGGGGATCATTCAGGGGTATATATACAGGGCCGATTACTTGAGATAAAACCTTGAGCATGGAGGGGGGCTGGTCAGTTTAAGGGCCTTGTATTCCTTCCATCTGCCTTAGCTTTTGTGCAGAGTTAATCTATTATACTTCTCATCCTGGGCGGAATTGTCTGAATAAAATATGCTTTGTTTGAGCGCAGTGTCCATTTTAAGAGTACATTCTTAGCCTCAAAGTTAAACTGCTACATGGCCAGTATGGTAGGTTTTAATAGTGCAGGATATCAGGGCATTGTAATGAACCATATGATGATGCCACATCGCATTGCTTCATGTGACAGACCTGCAACACAGAAGATTGTGACCCTAGGGTTGCCCAAGACAAAATTGTATTTTATTGTAGAATTTGTATAGTACCTCACACTTTTGTCTCGTATACTGCTTCCAGGAGGTCGAATAAGAGGATACTCCAGTAATTGTTGGGCACGATGTTTGATCAGTGTTAGAAATATGCCCCAGTTACCTTATTGATACACTTAAACATATAGCAGAACAACAGACATGTAAGGCAGATAGTCACAATTATGTAAAATTCACTTCTTAATACTACATATTTTTGGGTGTAAAACGTGTTGTGTTGCACTATTATACACAAGATTATGAATACACAAAGAGGAAAATACGGCTTTAGAACTAACATCACAAAAATCAAAGTAATACAATTAGTACACTGATTCACTCGTTCATTGGAATGAAGAGAATTTGCCAAAAAAATATGTGCAGAGTTTCCACTTCCTTAACTGCCGTCAAGCGCCCTAACACTTTATTCTAGACTAGAGAAATCTCCATTTTTAATTTCTTGCTATATATACACCTTTTTATAATACTAATAGATACTGTAGTGTCATCTCATACAATTGTTTGTCACGTTAAATTTTATGCGCAGAACTGTTTGAGGGCGCCTGTATTTTATGCTTGATGGGACAATAAATATATATAGTTATAACTATAGTGGAATTTGGAGAAAAAAGTTCTTGCTAAGTGTTGTGCAATTCCCTCAGAAGCATTTGCAATGCAATAGGTCTCGCATTTACGCGAGTTTGAGCTATTGACATTGTAAATAACAATGCCTTTTATTTTTGTTTTTGTTTTTAAAACATAAATAAAAGGCATTGTCATTTACAATGTCAATAGCTTATACTCGCGTAAATGCGACACCTATTGCATTGCAAATGCTGTTGGAGATGTGCCCGCTTTATAAAAGTCATTAAATAAATAAATATATTGGATTTGCACGTGCACAGAGGCCTGTGGTACAAAGCTACCAGCAGCGCTTTAATGGGCCTCAAAGCACCTCAGCTCGTGAACGCATTAAACAGGAGGGGGCACCCAAGGTGGGGGGCTGGGCGAGTCTAACTGACGGAAGAGAGACCCCCTTGGAGAAGGAGCCAGGAAGTACCTTGTCCTGTGCGTGGGATGCCGGCAGGGGGTGGGGGAGGGTGTGGTGGCAGTTGTAGAGGGGTCTCTGGGTGGTGGGTACCTTCCCACCACTCCATCAGGTGGGGTGTCTGTTTAGAGGGGGGGGGGCGGTGTTCACCTTATCTCCCATCTCTGTGTTGTGGGATGGGGCGCAGCCCCTGAGCCCCCACTCCTGCTGGTTGAATTGTTATTTCTCGTTGGAGGAGCGGGAGAAGGCGCACGAGGACAGATCTGGGAGGGACAGGGAGGGCATTGCTAGTGAGAAGCGAGAGGCAGGACTCTGTGTGTGTGTGTGTGTGTGTGTGGGGGGGTGCTCATAAGCAGGGGGTCTGTGCCGGTTAGTGCCGTGTGTGTTCAGTTAGTGCTACAAAGTGTGTGTGGGAAACTGCTCAGTGATAAGTAGAAGCAGGCGAGCCAACAAGTTAACAGGGAGAGCTGAGCCAATGGTCGGCTCGGCTCTTCGAGCCCCTGCACGAGCCGAGCACTTCAAAAGTCAATTAAGCACGACTGCTCACCCATAAGTGTTTCAAGGTTTCAATAGCTTTTCGTACAGCTGGTATTCTGAACGTACATATGTGAAAGTGTTTTCACACAGGGTAATGACGAACAACATGCAGTTCAACGTGCGCTGTGTTATGAACCCTTCGAGTCGACGTTGCGCTATATAAAAATGCACACATATAAAAAATCCACATTTTCTTACAGTGACTTAAGGACATGGGGGCGCCAAACACTCCCACCCCCTTTGCTAGGCCCCTCGCAGCCACCTACCCCCTCCTTGCACAATGGACCTCGAATGCAGGTGGTTGAAAGGAGGGTTGGGATCAGTTGTCAGCACGAGGACATTTTTAAGTGCGAGACAAGGACGCAGATTATAATGCTGCCCCCCTCACTTCCCACGCCTGGTCCCCCCCACCCCTCCCTCAGCAGCACACAATGGGTACTGATCCTGGGGCGGAGGGGCTATAGGAAGTTCGGCAAGGGTAGATTCTCTTAACAAAGGGGGGGGGACATGGTACAGAGAGAGAGAGCAGGAGCTGCTGCTACCACGCCTGCTCATCACAACCGCCCTCAGCATCGGCAGCAGCTTCAGAGACGTTAGAATCGAGGATATGTGGCCATGATATTCGCACCCAACGAAATAAAATAAGCCCACGTTTGAGGGTTTCTGCCATCGCAGCAACGCACGAAGGCCAAAAAACCCAACCCGCGCACAGAGCCAAGAGCGCAGCAGCATCAGCTAATGAGCCGAGAAGACGCTGACCCGGCTCCCGATCCAGTAATCTCTTGGCAGCGGGCCGAGGTCTCGCTGCAGAGAGAACCCTCTGGACCTTTGAGGAGGTGGGGCAGGGGGACACCCGAGCTTATGTAAGAGGGAGACAACCCAGAGCAGATGTGGCTCCTCTCCAGTGGCGTGACAAATGCCCCGCAGAGGGGCTTTTTCTCTTTTAGAGCCGTCCCAGTTGGACTGGCTCGCCTGACTTGGTTTCTTATCTTTATGGGGCCATGTGTTTGGCCGCATAAAGATAAAAAACCTTTTACGCCAGCAGTAAGTCGGGGCAGCCAGTCCAACTGGGACGGCTCTAAAACAGAAAAGTGTACGTCACTAGACGCTCTTTTCCAATGGCTGGCCACCGTTTAGCATAAATGGTGACGCCAGCCAATGGAAAAGAGGGGCGGGGCTTAAAGCCCATTACAGAAATCTCCTCTAAATCATTAAATCTCGCCAGCGAGACTGCGCATGTCTGCGCAGTCTACGCCAGGCGAGACATAAAAATGACTGATAACTCTGGTGATTTATGATACTGCTGGAGAGCAATCATTTTGTCTGTTGGTAGTTTTTAAATGCAGATAAACTGATTTTTATGTGGATAGCTCAGTGGGTTACTGCCTTTGTCACAGAGATCCTAGTGTTACTTGCAGTTCAGAAGTTAGAATCCTAAAATATGACAGTGACCTATTAACTGTCATCAAAGAGCTGCATACAGACTTTCCTTTTTTGTTTTGTTATATAGTTAGAACTTCCCCAGTCTTTCATTACTCTAATGTGGCAAAAAAGAGTTTGTTTGGGCACTTATACATTTTTATCAGTAAAGACAACCCCCAACCACTGAGGTACTCTTTAAATCCTGAGTTTGTGCTTCTTCAGACCAAACCCTCTTAAAATATATTGCCCGCCAGTATAGATGACATGTGATTCCAACACCTTTTATTTGACTCTGCATGTTCCCCCTTCTTCCTATGTCCTGAACAATCAACACGAAGAGGCCGTTTAATTCGTAAATGGTGTTCAAAGAGAGGAGATTTGCACATCAAAAGAAAATCGAGATTTGTGTGAAACCATACAATGCAGTGGACTTAATAAGATACAAAGCGAGGCAGTATAGCCCATCGTGTCTATGCGCATGCTGCTACTGTGTGCAACATTCAGTTTAGATGGATATACATACTGGACCAGCTTTGCCTTTCATCCCTCTGAGTTTGAAATGGGCACTGTGAATTCGGGGTGATGTGTACCCACAGATGACCTAGTCCTGTATGGTCGTCCCCTGAGAATAGGTTACAATGTGAAACAATGCCGTGACACTCGCCTAAATCCTTCTAGACAGTACTCCCCATTCAAACCAACATCCTTCAAAAGGGGCATTTTTATTTAAAATAAACACAAGATTTACTGCTCCACTGTCCCCTACAGGTACATACAAACATACAAAAATATACATAAAACCAATAACGTTTTAATTTTTACAAAGTCATGCAATTGATAACACGTATTAAAAAAATCGATTTGTGTTTTTTACACAGGTACTTTCAATCCAGAAGTCTATCTACTTGGTGCTTTTCATTAGCATGCTGCACCTATCACTTTACACCCAACAAATCCTTCACAACAAATTGCAGGTCGGAACACTTATGTGGACATGCAGGGAAAACATATATTAGGGGCAGTAATGTTCATTCACTGCATGGCTTATGTGCTGGAAGCCTGCAAGGCGAGCGTGTCTTTAAGCGCTTGCTGGGAATGGGTGTCCAGACAGGCCCTGTCTGAAGGACAGCCAGAGGGTTCACACTGCAGAAATGCTTATTTTCTTTTATATGGTTCGCATGTAGTCCGAGTTGACGTCAGAGCCCTTTAATAAAAGGCACAACAGACATTGTACATTATGTAAATTCAGAGCCGCAACAAGTAAATCACGATGCCTCATCAGAAGTAGTAAGTGCTATATAAATAAATTGCCATCCACACGTGTCCCCATTACAGAAGTGCTCTCTCGATGAACCAAGGTTGTGAGTGAAGAATTTGAAGACCCGCAGGACAAGGAAGCGTCATGGCCAGAAGAGCCGCAAGATTTAAAACAAGCATTTGCAATGCAATAGGTCTTGTATTTGCTGGAGTTTGAGTTATTGGCATTGTAAATGACAATACCTTTTATTTAGGTGCTGTTTTTTCAAACATAAATTAAAGGCATTGTCATTTACAATGCCAATAGCTTAAACTCTTGCAAGTGCGTGACCTATTGATTTGCAAATGCTTATTTATTTAATTAGCAGTCAGGTCATTAAGGCAACTGTGGAACATACTTTAAAGTGTGTGTGTCACGGGGCAGAGCAGCCAAGGGACTATAGTGCACCATTTTTGCGTGAAAACTCTACAACAAAACAACCTCTTCTTTTGCCACAACAGGAAGAGTGGAAATCCCTCGCAAGTCCACTTCGCTACGACAGGAGGACTCTCCCTTTAACAGGAGCACACCACCTGAAGACCCCACTCCCTGTGCTGACGTGGAGTGGTGGAGGCCAATAAGCTCGGAGGACACAAGGAAGAGTGTGTGGTACACCGCCGGAGGACACAAAGCACGGAGGAGCAGCGGAGAACCGGAAGAAGCAAAGAATGCGGATCAAAGGGGAGACCGAAACCCAGACGACTCGGCAGCGACTACCGAAGACACCGGTCGGAGCGCAGAGCAGGCAGCCGAGTCGAGACTTCGCCAGGACCACGCTGCGCCCCGCCAGGAGGAGCGTGGCTATCCCAGGTACGTGGGAAGTTTGCGGGCTGGGTAGGGAGGCGGGTGAGGTCCGACGACTAAGGGACAGAGCACCCTCCTTTTCCCCTTAGAATAAGGTACCCTCCCCTGCACTCACACAACCTTATTTCTCTTGCCGGCGACGTGTTGTACTGCGTGGTTTCCCCGTTTCCCAGTTTTTGCTTGGGCACTCAAAAGACAGATCACTCACCGGTATTCGTTCTCTCTTTCTTTTCTGCCATGAGAGCAAACACCTGACCCGGGAGAACCGAAGAATCCCGTCACCTCTCTGAAGACTTCGGAGGAAGACCTTACCAGCATTCTCCACCTTACAAAAGGATTTACTTCTCTCCTACCATGATCTAAATCTAAAACTCGGGACTCAAAAAGAAAACGTGTACTGTTTAAATAAAACTAACTCAAAGCACTAAGACCAGCAGTCCTGCCCCTTCCTTTGAACCCACTACAGTGTGCTAATTATCTTCACTGCTATATTCAATGTTTCGAGTTTGAAGGTGATTTTACTACTGTTTTTTTCCGGGAATAATGTTATGTTATGTTATGTTATTTAGTTTTCTAGCGTGCGCAGCTACTCCAAGGAGTGTCCCAGTGCGATAATGAAAGTGGAGCCGGATTGTGCTGGTGTGGGGCTGGGGCCCAAGGTCAGCTGTGAGATAAGGTGCACTGGAGAGGAGTAGTGGATCATCAAACCTGAAAGGGAGTGCGTTGCAGAGTCAGGGGTCAGGTGGAGGTAGTAATGAAGAGGGAATCTCTCTGAAGGCTCGCACTGAGGGAGCCTTGTAAGGGAATGCGTTGCAGACTCCGGGGTCAGGTGGAGGTAGTAATGAAGAGGGATTCTCTCTGAAGGCTCGCACAGAGGGAGCCCGAGTAGTGTCACTTGCCTGATACTCCCACCTCAGAAACCTCTTCCCATCAAAGGGACATTATATGGAAAAAACACTTTTTGAGAGTGATAACATTTAGAAATAGATTTGGAAAAGAGTGTGTTTTAATGGGCCTTGTTAGAGTAAGAAGAGATAAAGGAGGGCCCTGAAGCAGGCCCGGCTAGACATATAAGCAACAAATCGAGCCCGCAGTGGCCCAGCCAAATGTACCCTTGGCCCACCCAAATAAAAATTCCTGGAGCCGGGCCTGCACACCTGAGCAGCTCATATACAGGTAAGAGCTAACCACCATCTGTGTGCCTGCGGACTTCCTTTAACTGACGGGGCCAGACAGTGGCGGGTCCCAATGCAGAGGGGGTGCTGATACTGGCTGCAAATCAGCAAGGACCCTCATAGAGGCGGCAGCCCGACCAGGGAAATATACAGGCAAGTTCCTACAACAGAAAAGGTCAGCTCCATAGCACTGTTCGGCCTGCTAGTAGCCCTGAAGGGAGGCTGTCATTCACCATAGTATTGTTGATGGGCACTGAACTTTACTATGTGGTCGGATTGGCCTGGCGTGACTTCCTAGGGTCTGCAGTGGAGTAAAGTGAGACCAAGGGTAGCGCCCGTTAGAGATAGGGGTAGGACCTTATCTGTGGAGGTGGCCAGGCTAGGCCCCGGTATGGCCTGTGGGTGGGGGAGACCTCCCCTAGTGCTTGGAACCCCCTACACCACGCGTCCGCTGACTTTGTGTCCTGGGGCACCACTCAGAGTCTAACATCAGTTGTACCACCGTTGGCGGGTCCATTTCTTTAGCCCAGCAGGTTGAAAAGCCAGACCACTGACCCTGCAATGAAGCAGGTACACATACCCTTCTCTCGTACATCATACCTGAATGGCGGTGAATTATTAACTGCATCAGTCGCCTATGATTTTGCATTTATTGTTTATGCCAAGATATCTGGCTGGTTAGGTTCCCTACCGTTGTATGTTGATGTATATACATGCACCACCTTCCCACTGCACAACCACTTGCACTGATCCTAATTTCACAACATGTCACCTCACGTTATTTGCACCTGCCTTCTTAAAATTGCAGAACGCAAAATATAGTTCATCTTGTGAATTATTGATCTATTGACAACCGCTAATTAAATTTCAAATCATTTATTGTATGTTTTGGTGTTGTCACATTCTTTTCTCCATTTACCATTTATTGGTTGTTGATACATTGTGAATGATTTCTACTGTGACTATCCTTTTGTGTACCATTATTTACCCGAGACCAGTGGTCTATCGGGTCACCCCATTGATATACAACTCTGCAATGAAGCAGAGCACAATGGACAAATTTCCAAGCGGCAGCACTAGCTCTATAATCTTGAGCGACAACCCTATTACTGCCCCTAATACCACCACAATCATTGCTGCAATAACGCAGTTGTGAGATATGCTCGATGCTAAAATAGGTGCAGTGGGGGCAGATGTCATGCTTTTGCGACAGGATCTGCGTCGCGGACTGCGGAACTCATGCCGAGACTCGGACCTCTGGGTCGCAAGTTACCATCACACCACTACAGAACTGCATCACTACTCTTGAAACACTTACACGTCACCTCGCTGCATGCGTGGAGGATGCGAGGGGAATGCACGCCAAAATAACGTACGTTTTGTGGGATTTCCAGAGGGCTGTGAGGACTCTGACATGTGCAAATTTCTGGAAAGATGGCTTAAATCCTGGATCCCAGATGGGAAGCTATCCCCATGCTTTATTTTACAGCGAGCCCAGCAAGCTCTGGTCCACGACCAGTCATTGCAATGATCCTAAATTACCATTACGGAGACATTATCTTACAGCAGGCCCGGGTGCAGAAGTCCCTTACTTTTGAATCATGTCTTCGTGAACTGCAAATCCCATATATGCTGCTATTTCCGGCTCATCTCCGAATCAGCTACAAGAACAGCACCATGTTTTTCAACACACCAGAAGAGGTCTTCCAATGGGCAGATGAACGTCGACCAGCCAAACCCCATACAACGCCGCCCGTGACTCGAATTCCTCCTCTGGGGACCCACGTCTGAACCAGCACCCAAATAGAAACAATAAACGACTACACAGGTTGAGGTCTCCCTGGTGCTCCCGTGGGGACAAATAAGGCCACAAGACAAATAACTCACGTATGTCCTCTTTCCAGCATCCCAGGCTACATAAAACAACATACTGTGAAGTCTGATCAACAGTAACTTCTACTGGCACTAAGAAGGGCTACCGATCCTGAACTGGCTTTTTCACATCCTGGAGACACTTACTAGGGAGGGGATCTTTGGGGCTCTATTGCACTGTTTCAGCCTTCCTCCTAAGTTGGTATGGGTGCTGTTTACTCTCTGCAACAGATACTTCATTGTTTCTTGAGGTAATGGTGTCAGGACTCAGTCCGGGACACTGGCATGTGTCAGGGACCCTGACAATGACTGGTTCCAGGGAAGACAAAGTAGGCAGAAAACTGTGTACAGAGCTGCCCAAGATCACAGAGTGAGTCAAAGGAGAAAGGGAATATTAAGAGGAAGCTCTGTACAAGAGAATAAGAGAGGTAAAGCTCAGAAAGGATAGGCCCTCGGGTGATTTAGCATTCAGAAAACTACACACAGGACGGATATGCAAGACATATATATAAAACAACATTAACATTAAAGGGAATGTGAGGTAAAGCACTCGGAGCTCCACACGGCAAGACTAAAGCCAGTATGTTCCTCACCCACAATTGCTGTTACAGATACTGACTGCAAATACACACATATAGGATGTGCATGTAAAGGCAGGGTCTGTGGAGCTAATACCTATGGTGATGTTATAAATGTAACTCAAAGACAATACTCAGTGAACAAGAAACACCAACTAGGTTGTCAGCTGTGCCCAGGGATCCTGGCGATCAAACAGGAACACGCAAGGCAGTAACAGCAGGGGGGTAGAACTAAACACAAGCACAATAGACAAGGAGCTCGCAAGGAGGAGTGCTCCATAGATAAGGAAGGAAATTACAGGACACACTTAGCAGAAAACAAGTAACAAACATACAAGGTAATCAGAAGCAAACACCAGGGCAGCAAACTAAGAACTGGAACCAAGAAAATGGGAAGAAAGGCAGGGACTGGAAAAGGATATACAGAAGGGGAGGCTACAAGGGTATACTAGAAAAGTGCAGGTTCAGGAATCAAGAAAACAAAATTGCATTGAAGGCAGTGCTGGAGCAGGAACAAGAATTGAGCTAAGGCTCAGGAGTCAAGGTAGCACTGCATGCAGTGCTAGTTCAGGAACAGAGAATTACTAAAGCTTCAGGAGTCAAGGTAGCTATGCAGGCAGTGCTAGTTCAAGGAAACAGGAAATAGATACAACTCAGGAAACAAGGAGTCAAGAGAGCACTGCAAGCAGTGCAAATTCAGGAACGAGAAATAGCTGAAGCCCAGGGTTAAAGAATAACTATAGCTCAGGGACTCCGGAAACTAGTAGCACTGCTAATTCTGGCACATGGAATAGCTATAGCTCAGGAATCAAGGAACAAGGATTAACTATAGCTCAGGAATCAAGGAGTATAAAAAGTTCAGGAAACAAGGATCAGTCTGACCAGCACACAGGTACAATGACCAACACAGGACTGAAGGGAGCTGGGGCCGAAAAGAGCTCACAGTAATCACATGCATCAGGTGTGAGCAGGCTAACAGCAGCCAGCCGCAAGTGAGCTGAATTCTAGGTAATGGAGTTTCAAAGATGAGCAGGCTGGCTTCAAGCATGAGCAGGCTGGCTTTCACAAAACACGGCATGGATTGGGAATGGATGACAATTTGTAAGTAGAATTCAAATGACTGGAAGTCAGTATATGCATGAAGGGGAGGGTCTGGAAGCTTATTAGAACACTGGAGAGCCCCACATTTCAGCCCCTTGGTGGTGGACACAAGAATGCAGGGAGCAAATCGTGACAATTGGGGTGGGATAGGGTGAGAGAGGGAAGTGGGAAGGATATACAATTTTTAGTAATGTTGCATAATATGGTTCTACAGTGCCCGTGCTGCATTGGCATCTCCAGGTACTTATGTCATACACCTCGCAATCTCGTTAGCCACATAACATAACAACAAACCTGAACAACTCAATGTTAGAGGCCTTCTTGATAAGATTGGCATGTGAAAGGTGTGCAAAACGTTTGGGGGTGGATGTCTTGTTATTACAAGAAACACACTTGCTAGGATCTAAAGTACTATGTCTGGCCCGTTATGGTTATATATACGTTTTCCATTCTGGCTTCGCCAGGTGCTCAACAGGAGTAGCTATCCTGATCCACTGCAGACTTTCATTCCCACATATCTATACATGGAGCGACACCTTTGACAGATATTCATTCATACAGGGTGTGAATAATGGAGAACCAGTAGTTCTGGGTAGTGTATTTGTCCCCCCACTAATCAGTTACATAATCACCAAAATAAATATTGATATTTGGGGATCAATACCTGATGCCCTTGCATTGATAGGGGGTGACTGGAATGATATTATGAACCTGAACCATGACAGATGTTGCCCCGCAGCTACACAGCATACACTCAGAGTCTTGCATTGGACCAATATTGAGCGCACTGGGGTGGACTGACACATGGCGAATGCTACGTGTGGGCACAGCTGGCTACACATTTATTTCGACTGTGTATGGGTCGTTTTCCAGACTTGACTAGATCTTTATTTCTAGGGAACACATACTTCAGCTGAACGGTTCAGAAATCCTAACCAGAGGTCTATCAGACCATTCCCCTGTCCAGCTACAACTAAGGATAGGCCCCAGAAGATCTCTGATTCATTGGCGATTATCACCCCGGCTTTTACACAATCCGAGCTATAAAACCAACCTATATAAAGCCCTGACAGAATACTTTCTATTAAGCGAGGCTATGGCAGGATCAGCAACTATTTTATGGGAAGCCATGAAGCCAACCATTCGGGGCTTCGACATTAGGCATACTACTTACACAGCGCAAGAGCGCGCTGGCGATAGCACCCGTTGACAATTAGGAACACTACAATGAAGGTATCATAGTATCCAACTTGAGGCTAAACATATATGGCAAGCCACACAAAGCAGGATATACCAATAGGGGGATAAGTCTGGGAAACTCCTGCATCGACTATGCCAAAGCGCCATACTGCCAAGCGGTATGGCGTCTGGTAAATCCCCAGGACTCAATGGATTCCCTAGCGAATTCTTTAAAATGCATGCAACGAGGGCGTGGCCAAGATGGCGAGCGTGTAAGACGTGTGGTCTTCGTCTTCCCGCTCGCCTTTCTCCATCTCCATCAGAGCTGTGAAACCCCTGAAACCGCGTAATTTAGCGACGGTGTGAGCCCCGAACCCGCTGGGGTGTCAGCGAACCTTGCAAACAGGCGCCGGAGCCTGTGGTGCAGAGTGCGGGATCGGAGCAACGAAGCGGACCTGGCCTCAGAAAATGGGGGCGTCGCTGGCTGGAGCGCAGAAGGCCTGAGAGAGCGGGAGACCCCCTGAGATGAGCGGCGGGGTCCCCGTAGTGCGGTGAGGTCTCCGACCCTGCTGGGACAACAGCAGGGCTTGGATACAGATGTTGGCGCCCGTGGTGCAGAGTGCGGGAGCAGAGCAGCGGATCGGCCCTGTGGCCGAAAATGGGGGCGCCGAAGGCTGGAGAGAGGTAGGCGTAAGAGCGAGGTAGACTCCCTGAAGTGAGCGGCAGGGGGGTCCTGCGTGGTGCCTGGATATTATACAGCACCTGCGGCCAGCAGGGACGTCGAGGCTGCTCGAGGGCCGGTGGCGCCATCCCGTTGCCCTATACCAGGACATGGCTTTCAGAACTTTACAAAAAAGGCAGGAATTCCGAGTGGTGCCCACACATCTTCGGGACCAAGGGGTGTGATACTCATGTGGTCATCCTTTCTGGTTGATATTCAAATGGCACGGGAAACTTCATCAACTCAAATCGCTGCAAGCAGTCCAGATCGCAAGGCAGGCAGGTGGAGAAGGTATTGGATGGGCCCTGCCAGAGGCGCGGCCGGGAGGTCGCAGCGGTGCCAAACTATCCCTGGCCCAAGGTGAGGAGCGCACTGGCGGAGAGAAGCGGGGCCCGAAGGGTGAGCAGCCCAGGATACCATTGAAGCATCTAAGCGAGCGCGCCCAGTTGGCAGGGGAGTGCCGGTAACGAGCAGTCGAGGACCAGAGGGCAGCTGGCCCCATGCTATGTTGGGGAGTGGACAGTGTGACCCCTCTACTGGGAACGCCCTCGGCAGAAGGTTAGCTTCAGGGGCAAGAAAGTTGGCAGAGCCCACTACAGCGAGGGCGGCCTCACAGGGACATAAGCAGACTGGCTGGCATGACGAGGGACTGCCGGTCTGAGCCATAGTGGTGCGCACCAGGGAGAGGTACGTCGCGCAGCCATCCGGGCAAAGGAGGGGAGAAGGAGCCACTCAGAGCCCAGAGGCGGAGGGAGCACATCCTGGGGATAGAGGGGGCCTGCCAGAGCCGCATACAGAGAGGCTCAGAAGAGTTAGCTGTACGGGCCTGAGACACAGGGATTCCATTGTACGAAGTACATGAGTGGCCTAGGTGCGGGAAGGCCAGTCCAGTCACAGAGATTCCCCAGGCATCAAGCTGAGAGTGGGAGACAGGTGGGGTCCCGGGAGTACTGCGTCGCGCTCTACTTGGTGGAAGAGCCTGGGTGGCCCGAGTCAGACGCCAAAGCCGGAGTAAACGGGGGAGTCTGGCGGGGAGTCTACTCTCCACTCTGACCTACAGGGGCTCAACCGGGCATTCAGTGGTGGGTGCGGGAGTCAGCGGCCAGATCCACGATAGCACCAGCAGCCAGTTTGAGGTGGTGGTCACCCCCAGAGACTGGATTTCTCCAGGGCGAACAAAAGAGGCCCCAGTGGGGATCAAAGCAGACACCAACCGGGGGTGTACTTTGGGGGGCACAGGCTAGGAGGGGTGCTCAGCACAGGCTCCCCAGGAAATAGACATCATAGAAGAGGAGCAGGGGGACATCACGGAAAAGAGCAGTGGACAGCACAGTTGACATGTCTTCGCTGAGAGGGAAGAAGGACCTGACCCTAAAGGACATGCTGACCAAAACTCTGCAGACCAGCGGCGGGGAGGGCGGATTGTCCCCAACCACACAGCAGGACCATGAGGCGGAGGGAGCAGATACCCCTGTCACCCTCTCCTTTCTGGAGACGCTGTTTAACACATTGCGGGACGACTTCCAGTCATTAAAAGGCAAACTGGCGGGGGAAGTGAAGGACATTCAGTGTGATGTGGACGCCATCGGAGAGCGGGTGGCAAGGATCGAGGACCAGGAGGAGACCAGGAATAAAGAATTGGAGCAGCTCCAACAAGAGGTGATTTGGCTGCGGGCCCAGCAGATCGATCTCCAGGCGCACACAGAAGATCTGGAAAACCGCTCCAGATGGAACAATATACGCGTGAGGGGCGTTCCGTCAGTGGAGGAGGGCTCGAACATCGTGCGCTATCCACATGGCTGTTTCAGGACATACTAGGGGCTCCACCGGACTTTGATATCAGGATTGACCGGGCACACAGAGTGGGGGTTCAACGGAAGGTACCCGCACCTCCACCTGGCATTCTAGCCTACCAGACTTTCCCCCGAAGGAGCGTATTTTAAGGGAAGCCAGGGCGAAACATCCATTCACCTACCGGAACCATCCTGTTGCCCTATACCAGGACATGGCTTTAATAAAAAAGGCGGGGATTCCGAGTGGTGACAACACATCTTCGGGACCAAGGGGTGGCAAACTCATGGGGTCATCCTTTCTGGTTGATATTCAAATGGCACGGGAAACTTCATCAACTCAAATCGCTGCAGGAAGCATGCAGAGTACTGGGCCTAGAACAACCGTCCCAGATGGGGACAAGCAGTCCAGATCGCAAGACCAGACAAGATCGTTGACAGAGGGTCTGAGGGAGGCGCCTCTCTGAACATATGCTGATATTAGACCCTACAACCATAGCGCAGGAGCGGCAGTCGGCTCTAGAAATGGTGTTCAAAGACACAGCATCTCAAGATGGTTCTTGATCTATGCGGGTTCACTGAAAATGTCAGACATAAGCGGAGGGGGGTAGGCGGTGGGTGGGAGCGGGGAGGCAACAGGTCTTGAGCCACACTATGCTCCTTTCCTTTCTATTCTCCAAGGGCGCGCGAGCATGAGCTATGGACTCTGAACATTATGGGGTGTTAAGGGGCACTTGGTTGGGGTTAGGGAAGGGAGGGTAGGAACTGAAGTGCGGGACGTGGGTGGTGCAATGATAGAGATTGACCCGGGGGGGCAGACGGAGTGGCAGAGAGGAGCTCAAGAAGGGACGGAGGGCTTGTGATCTTAAGGCAGCAGAGGATACACCATAACCTTGTACCATGTCATTACTAAGCGTAAATCCATCCTTTCATACCTGGAGAACATAGATGCAGATCTGTGTTTCCTTCAGGAGACCCACCTTCTCCCGAAAGATTGTCATCGAATGAAGTCACGAGTATTTCCTTACCAGTTTTTCTCTTCCACCTTAGATGAAAAAGCGGGCGTGGCCATCTTAGTTGCTAAGCGATTTTCGGGGATTGTGGGGGACAAGATCGCTGAAATTAAAGGACATCTCCTGGCTTACACTTTCCAGGTTGGGGGTCACAAATTGGCGGTGGGGTCGATCTATGCACCCAACTTGGGGCAGGAGAAATTTCTGACAACGGCTCACTCGGAGGTGTTGGGCAAACAGGAGCGGAAGACTATTGTGGGAGGGGATATCACTATTGTCATGGATGCATCTAAAGATCGGTCAGGTCACCGCTTCACACAGACGGGGGAGATAACTGGAGAGGGGAAGGAATGGCTTCACTCCAGGGGACTGGTAGATCTGTGTCGAACATCACACCCGCAGGCCTCACAATTCTCCTTCTATTCTCATGTACATAGAACTTATGCCCGCCTAGATTACCTGATAGGCACGACAGAATTAAATGCAATGGCGGGGGAGGGGGGACATTACACTGACAGCACTTTCCAACCATAACGATTTCCCTTCGACTGCCCCTGATGAGGAGACAGACGGGACGGTGGCGTCTTAGGGAAAGCATGCTACACAGGGAGGCAGTTACACGACAAATCCATAAGTGCATCAAAGATTACTTAGAAATAAATGACTCCCCGACATCTCATTGCCATCTCTATGGGGGGCCCTGAAAGCGGTGGTACGGGGAGAACTGATAGCCATTTCTGCCTCAGAAAATGAGAAGCGCAAGGAAAAGAGGGATCATCTCAGAGCACAAGTATTAGAGTTGGAGCGGGTTCATAGCTGGATTGGGGCACCGAGGGTCAGGCGACAGTTGAAGGCGGCGCGAGCTCAACTGGCGGGGCTAGAAATCGATAGAGCCGAATACGCAGAGCTGCGTCTCATTTTATTCAGAGTTATACAAAAAGGAGGCCACTCCGCAACCACAAATGTTGGCATATCTGCAGGGAGCAAACACGTCTGTGCTCATTAAGGATCAAGCGGACTTGCTGGACGCTCCAATTCGGATAGAGGAAGTTATAGGGGCGATATCACGCTTCAAACTTATGAAATCGCCGGGACCGGATGGATTCTCGGCAGGTTTCTATAAACCGTTCTGATCTGTCCTAGCCCCTCTCATGACCAGACTTTTGAACTCCTTTGAAGGGCCGGGGTCGATTCCCCCCCAACATGTTGGCGCCATCCATGGTAGTACTGCCTAAACAGGGGAAGGATGAAAAGCTCTGTGATTCCTAGCGCCCGGTGTCCCTTCTTAATGTGGACCGAAAATTGTTCACCAGCATTTTAGTGGCGAGACTGGGCCCTTTGGTGCCGAGTATAATAGAGCCAGCTCAATCGGGATTCATTCAAAACAGACAGAGCAGCGATAACACCAAAAGGCTTCTCCACCTGATTGATAAAGTTCACTGCACGAAAATGGATGCCCTGTTACTCTCGGTCGACACAGAGAAGGCGTTTGATCGGGTGGACTGGGACTTTCTAGACCAAACCTTAACTCATTTTGGGCTGGGAGACCGCTTCAGGGCTTGGGTAATGACCTGCTATAGCTCACCCAAAGCTACTATAAGGGTGAACGGGCTGTCGTCTCGACCTGTCGTCACCCCTCCTGTTCGCTTTGTAAATCGAACCGCTGGCCCAGAGGATCAGGGATAACCCGAACATCATGGGCATTCCCTTCGGGGGGGGGGGGGAAGACATGCCATAAGTCTATATGCGGATGATATCATCACTTCTTTGGAGATCCCAACTCGTTCGGTCCTGGCATTCCTACAGAAATTGGAGTCATTTGGCCAGGTTTCCGGGTTCTTGGCGAACGTGGGAAAGTCAATGATGCTCCGCTTGAATGGGCGTCGGATAGACTTGGGGACGGAGGGCGACAACTCATCTGGGATTAGGATAATGGAGTCCGTCCCATATTTGGGGATCGAGTTGGCCCCATCTATCCAATGGACAGTCACACTAAATTACTCTAGACTTGCCCAGCAGGTCACGAAAGAGTTGCAAAACTGGAAGCAGCATCAGTTCTCACTGTTAGGACGAGTTGCAGCGGTCAAAATGTCTATTCTCCCCAAAACACTATATCTGTTTCAAACGTTGCCAGTTTGGCCGCCAAAGGGGACACTACAAACCCTACAAAAAGAAGGATACCATTTTATCTGGGCAGGGGCGTGGCCACGCATGCGGAGGGAGCTGGGGCACCTGACGCCAGAAGGGGGAGACCTTGGGGATCCCAAATCTGTTAGAGTATTTCAGGGAGGCCCAAATGCGATATTTGGTGGAGTGGAGTAGGCAAGAATCGGAAAAGAGGTGGCTTTTCCAGGGCAGGGCGTTGGCGAAACTCTCCCTATGGAAGGTCCCTTTTCTGAAGAGAGTGGACAGACCACACAATCTTCAGGGCTCCCATATCACGAAAACAGTGCTGCAGGTTTGGGAGGGGGTGGCCACTAGATGGGAGCTGTCGACTTTTCCCTCCCGATGACTTCCCTATTTGAGAACAAGGAGTTTACCCCGGGGCTGGACGGACAGGCGTTCTTAACGTGGCAAGTTCGGCCTGTAAGGTGGCTGGCCATCTATTTGATGTCGAAGGGATAATCCCTTTTTCAGAACTGCGGCAGGACTACACCCTCCCGGAGAAGGAAAGGTTCCACTATTTACAAATACGACATTGGCTTCTTCATCCAGATATACACCCGAAAGTCAACAGAAAACTGACAAAGTACGAGAAATGGCTAGTGACGGAACTGACTGATAGGAAAGTGATTTCTGAACTTTACGATATGTTACCTCCGCCAGTGCCCGCACAGCCTACTGCCAGCCAGAAACGCTGGGTGACAGAGCTCGGGAGGGAACTTATGAAGGAAGAGTGGGAAGAAGTTTATTACAGGGCCAAATACACGGCTCAAAACACAGCTGGCAAAGAAACAGCTCTTAAGATCGCCACGTACTGGTACCTGACGCCTGTACGCCTTAATAAAGGGAACCCAGATTGCAGTTCTACTTGTTGGCAGGGATTCGGGGAGGAGGGGACATTATTACACTTGTTATGGAAATGTCAGGAACTGGCTTCATACTGGCCCAGAATCTTGGACGAAATAGATCAGCGGTTTGAGACGCAGATTCCTAGATTTTCGTCATATGTGTTATTGGGGCTACCTAATCCCTTAACGTTCCCTTTGAAATCTCGCAAGGGGAAGCAGATGGGTCTAGCTCTGGGGCAGGACTGCAGAATATCTTATTGCACTGGGGGACACAGACGATACCAATGCATACGGGATAGCTCCATAGATTATGGCATATACTGGGGATGGAAAGGATACAGGCTTCCCTCCCAAACACAGCATCTAGTTTCAGGGAGGTTTGGCAACTTCTAGTGTCTCTCCTGTCCACCGCATTCAATGAGATCACATGCCCAAAGTACCTCAGCCTCCTTCGGCTCACAGCAGCTGAGGAGCCACCCACGGGAACTTGTACGCGGTAATGGAAATTGCTCTGCACGCCAATCTTGAAGTTGGGATAGATTGCGCGCACACCAGTTTGCGGGAGGGTGGGGTGGGGACGGTGGGTTTTGTTTGCACACCTGTTGACACCATTGCGAACTATAGCATTTTTCATTCCTATGTTGTAACTACATCGATTATTGCATGCCTCAGAAGATTCAAAGGAAATAAGGCAGACTGCGCCTTTGTAGGTACAGACGAATGAAGTACTGCATATTTTGGCTGTCGGGCTACAGAATGTATTGTGAGGCAAGTATGAAAATTGTATTTACGCTAAAGATGTCAATAAAAACAAAATTTAACCTAAAATGCGTGCAACAATACTGGGTCCTTGATGCCTTGCAACCCTCAACGAAGCCCTAGAAAATAAATGTTTGCTTCCAGACTGGAGGCATGCTGATATGTCGGTCTTCTTGAAACCTGGGCAGCCATCTGAATTATGTACATTTTACCGTCCAATTTCTCTCCTAAATATTGAGGCCAAAATACTCACCAAAGTGTTAGCAAATAGCTTGAAGCAATATCTCTCAGACTTAATTCATCCAGACTAGGCAGGCTTCATACCCCATAGTGCTACCGAACATAATATCCATCGTGTGCATAACGTGATCGTTGCCATAGACAATGGATAGACCATCAGCCCTTCTCCTTATCGACATGGATAAAGCATTTGATTCTGTCAGCTGGTCTTACATGTTTATATTATTGCAACACCGGTACATAGCATTGGTGAGACTGTTATAGACGGATCTCACCGTCTCCATTTGCGTGGCAGGAACCTCGGCGGTACAATTCCCAATACAACGCATTACCCGACAGGGGTGCCCTCTATACCCCCTACTATTTGCTCTTGCCATACAGCCTCTAGCTATATAGGTGAGAAAAGACACGCTCATACGTGGCTTCGAATGGACTACTGAAATTGCCGACTGTATAGCATTATATTCCAATGATATCCTGTTTTTCCTCACTGAGCCTCATAGATCAGGCCCCAGAATACTTCAAATAATGCGCATCTTCGGCGAGACATCGGGCCTCTATATGAATGTCTCTAAATTGTTGCTATGGACAATAAGAGCAAACTGCAGGTGGGCAGAGGGTCTTACGTTGGTGGTACATGGCTTCACCTATCTGGGCATATACATATTGGATAATCAAGCCCATTCTTGGCAGTGTAATAAAGATGTAACAACCGAGAAAGTAAAGATGGAGGTGAAACATTGGTTGACCCATCCATTGACCCTTTACGGAAGATCGGCCATCTTTAAGATGGTCTTCCTACCACGTCAATTATACCAACTCCAATCACACCCATATCCAATCCTCGTATCACGGTTTTGTCAACTAAATGCAATCATGGGGCATTTCTTATGGGGAGGTAGCACTGCCAGGGTAGCCTTATGCACCTGTATGCAATCCACATACTACGGAGGCATCGCCGTAGCCGAAATACAACCATATCACGCAGCGGCACACCTTCAGCTATTGAATGAATGGTGTTATGGGTCCAGAGAGGACACTGCTTTTAAAGTTGAACAGTGGTTAATGGGAGACCTTTCTGTACACTCATTCCTATATAGTAGTGCTGACCCCAAAGACCTCCCCCTAGTGACAAAAGTGGTAATCATGACATGGAGACAAACCCTACATCGAATGGGCTGGTGGGGTTGCCTAACGCAAGAAACTCCGTAGTGGCGAAATCGTCTCCTTCCATAAGTAGCAGACCTTCAGGGATTCCATGGCTGGGACCGTATAGGCATTTCAACCCTGGGTGATGTTGGAAGGGGGACAGTTCTGAAATCCTTTGGGGACTTACGAAGAGACTTTTCCATGCCCCATTCTCAATTTTATAAATACTTACAGCTGCGGCATGCTCTCCACCCCTACATTAAGGATCTGACAGATGTACCAGCATTCAGCCCATTAGAGGGCAAACATCTCATGGGAGACCTTGGGGAACATAAATTATCCAAAATCAAACTTTAGTGACGAATAGCCTCGCAACCATTGACTCCCTAAGGACCACGTGGAACGCCGACGTGGGGTTGATAGATGATGGTGACTGGGCAGAGGCTCTACAATCTCCACGAGAGGCGGCAATTTCCACCCGATTGTGCTTTATCCACTTTAAATATTTGCACAGGGTATATTTGACCAGACATAGACTCTGGAAAGCAGGACTGATTGCATCACCACATTGCCTCCGGTGTCAATCGGAGGAGGTCACCTTTATACATACGGTCTGGATATGCCCCTTTCTGGATCGTTTCTGGCGGGGGTACTGGCATGCATAGCGGAGGTACTGGCATGGAAACTTCTGAGATCCCCTAAACTCCTGATGTTACACTGCACGGACAGTATTGGTGGAAACAGGTACAAAATACATCTTACTTTCCTAGGCCTCACATTAGCTAAACAAGATATTGCTCAGCAATGGAAAGCAGAAAATTAACCCCAAGTATCGCTTTGGAAAGCGGGCATGGACTACATAATGGACTTGTAAATCCAGTCTTTATAGCTCGAGTCTGCCCACAAAAACATGCCAGGATATGGACTAGGTGTGCCACCTATAGGGGCATCCCCTTGAAGGTATAAAAGGCCACAGAAGGCCAGTCGGAAGGCGAGGTAACAATAAATGTGTGATACTTGCAATATACCGTCTAAGTAAAGGGCACGATTACCTTGATGCGGATTTACTATTTTTAATGCTATATAATGGGAGGCACTGTGAGTCACAGGTTAATACCAGAGTTATGGTATAATGTTTTCTTGTTGTTCATCGGGCTGTTTAGGAGAAGATGGGGGCCTGTTATTGTATTGAACTTATTGAAAATGGAAATGTATGCCTCATGTTGCTGGAACACTCTGAACTTTTATAAAATCAATCAAATTTGTTCACAAATAAAAAAGTTGGTAATACAGAATTTATACTGATGCATTCAAAAACGTGGTGTACTGCATAAAATACCATTTCAGGTTATTGTATGTGCACAACACTTCACAGGAAATATGAAAGAGGATCATGCAACACCAATCAAAGCTGAGCTGGAGTGCAGCTAACACTCATTTAATAACACTAATTTCATAGATTATTACTATTTGCATATAGAGAGTGAATATGCAGCACAAATCTATTCCGATATTGTAGTAACATATCTTCAAATGATTTTTTTCTTCTCAGGGCTCATAAATGAGAATCTTTTCAATCATTCAATCCATTGCTGTCTCATATGACATGGGACGGGAATGCCCAGATGTGGGTCCCGTGCACAGTATGTCACTGGAACCCAGCTATATCTGGCTGATGAACGTTTACTAGGTTGAAACCTGTCCAAGAGTTGCTTGCGTTCTGGTTCAGGGAGGACCTGGCATGGCAGTTTGGGCAGGACTGCTTCCATTGGAGAAGGGTGAAGCCTGATTTGCATGTGGCTGGGTCCAAACTGAGGTGGCATGGTGTGCAAAATAAGGATGGACACAAATATAATGTTGATAGTCATAACAAAGGATAATTTGCAATTAAAGATCATTAGAGAGTCATTAGTGAGTCACGCTTCCACCCTCATTAATATAATCTTTCACAATCAGTAAATGAAAGGACAAATTAGCAAATTCTGGGGATAGGCTTTCTCATTATATTTCAAAATAATGCTACCAAACAAGCTTTTGATCTTCTTCAGTAGTACATTGTGCAATATGCTATTATCTCAGTATGGTGATAAACATAACCAAACACACTTTTAAAACTTTAAATTCCCTTTCAAGAAAGGTGTCATCTCAACAATGACAGGCCTGATTGCCACAGGTATATTTTATATGTGCCTTTTAGGATACATCATGACTTTTAATGGTCATTAGATAGTATAAAACATGAAGTATGTTTAATTGTGTGCTTTGTCTTCACCTAATACAACAGTTCACTGGTTAATAGGACCTCTTTCTAAGGATCGTATAAATTATTGGCCTTGAAGCAAGAGAGCAATGTGAAATAATCCATAATATTTTTAGGAGCTATATAATACAGCTCACCATTATCAATAACTGTATTATTTTCCCAAAATAATAAAATAGCGTTTTCGCTTTGGCTTAACTCAGCTTGCAAATGCACAATTTTGCTTGACAATAGCCAATCAATTTAAATGAAAGAGGAAAATGAAATGGAAATTCCTTTAGAGTTCTAACTCACCAGCACACACCTCGCCCCAACAACAATTGCGCTGACTCAGCGCTTCTTATCGCCAGTTAAGATACCCTGCTCACAGGAATATCTCAATTTCCAACCCATTACCAGTTTCCTAGTCTAACATCTAGCTATCACCCCCGGCTCTCTCATTTTCTGCTGATTTAACAGGACTGCCCAGTTTTGAGCTATCTATGCACATCCAATACGTCTAGCATAGAGACTAAAGACAAACCTGCTATTGCTCATGCATTGTCCATCCACGTTTTAGTCTTATGCATATGTGTGCGTGGTTGGTGAGACCTAGAACTATAATTAGAGAGTTCAACTCACTCGGGAATGATTCTTCTATTTCCTGCTAACAGTGACTCAGTGTCACCATCATTTATTTTAGCTTTATGAAATGTTAACCTGTAATACTCATAACTATTAATCATATAAGGGCACATGGTATTTTACATTTAGATTTGGTTAAACAAGTAATTTATATGTTTTCTATGAACTATAGTTAGAAAATATGCATCTTAAAATTGACAAGTAAGTCTAGATGCCTGAACATTGTATTTTTGCTTGCAGTGCACAACTCTCTTTCTATTCCAGGCACCAGAGTCACTCTGTTCTCATTATACAATATTTTCTTTCAGCTCACTGTATGCAGGTCTTTTTATTGCAAATAATTGTCTTGAAAATGGTTTCCAGCACCTGCATGTGATGGGAGATAGAGAAGGTGAAATACTTCTATGTGTGAAATCATGAAGGCTGTTATGGTGGAAGAATCTAGCATTGTATTATCCATGAGAAGAAGGCCAACACAAAGCATAGCGGGATCACTTATGTTTGATTGGTTCTTACCCATTGGCAACCTATAGAATGTATCACTTAGATGAAATTTCATGTTTTAACTGTGTGAATTTGAAGTTAGTTAGTAAGCACATGCCCCTGACCACCTTTGCAGGTGGGCATGCTTTCACCTCTTGAGACCCAATGCTCCTTATATTTCTGCCGATAGACTTACTTTCTAGATCAGCTACATTTCTCCTTTTCTTGAATGGAACCTTACTTTTGTTCTACTTTCAATGTTATGTTAGTTGACACCATCTGCTTCAGCTTATCATTAGGGACTTTCCCATTATGGAAACAGAGTTTTGTCTTACTTTGCCTATGCTTTTTTATTACAGTGTACTTGCATTTGCCGAATTTGATTGTCTGGATTATATTCATATATGCTGCATTCAGGTAACTATTGATTTATACTTAATTGATTTGATTCCAATTTGTAACTTTACACGTTTTTCTAATAAAACCATACTAGTTTGTAAAGGACCTTTCGCTGTCATTCCTGTGGGGTAAATTCTGCTTTACTGTCATTGATATATTGCTGAATTTATGATTTTTGCCTTAGCTTGAGCTACAGGTCTATCCCAGTGGACATAGTGGAGATTTAAGTTTGTGGCAAGTTTGCGTGGTGAAACTACCATTCTTATCTCTCACAGCATCACCAACATCTTTCACTTCGGTAACTCTACCTCACTTTTGTTTGATTAGTACAGCCAGTTGTCTACTCCCTTGGGCCATGTCAAGGCTACATGTACTCTCTCAAGGCACCCCTTATGTGTCCTCCAAAACAGTTCAATCGAAACAGAACCCCATGAATCTCAAGGTACCTCTTTCTGTAACATTAGTGACATCAAACATTGAATCCTCTAAATATTGATTGGAGTACTTGTAGATCTCACATTCACATATTTCTGTTTATTTTCTTAGATTGCCCTCACTTGAAAGCTAACATGGAAGCTGTTGAATTGACTCTGCCAAGAAAATAACACTTTCTAAGAGATTTTTATTCTGTGCAAGGGGCATGTTGAGAACGTTTGTAGTTCACTTATGAAGCAGACTATGCTCTCCAACAATCAGATTGGCTAGAAAATACCAAGATGTTAGCAAACTACAAACTATAAAAACCTGAGAACTAAGATGGTGTGTGCCTGGACATTCCATCATACCACCGTATGCTTTGCAGATGACTGACCTTGCGATATGTCAGCTTGTGAGTTGGACGTGTTATATTACAATATCAGCGCTTTCATATTGACAAGCACTTATACCGACTCCATAATATTGACTACCAGCAGATCCTCAAGGTAAGTAGAAGTGTAGTTAAGAATAGCAAATCCATAATGCTCTAAGGGCCAGATGTATCAACCTTGCATTTTGCGAGTCCTTAATAGCTAATTTTACAGATTCGCTATTAAGGACTCGCAAAATGCAATGTAAGTAGGATTTGTATTTCGAATAGCGATTACTACGCATTCCTTATTTGCGAGTCGCAAATAAAGAAGGGCTTCCCATTCATTTCTATGGGTCAAGAGGCCCATAGGAATTAATGGGAATTGCATGCATAATTTGCGAGTACCCAATTGGTACTCGCAAATTGCGCATGCAATTTCACGGGTTGGAGGTTCCAAAAGGACACCCTGTTGCACCCCTGAAATATGCATGTGTGCACATGTGGTGTACATACATGCCCTAAGTACATGTATGTGCGCCACATGGCACTTAAAAAATGCAAAACAGTGCATTTTAACAGAAAATCGCAAATGACCACCAACTTGTAGTTGGTGGTAATTTGCGATTCCTTAAAGAGATATTGCAATTTGCAAAGGCTACAAGAATAGCATTTAGGGAATCGCAAATTGTGATTCCCTAACTGCATTTGCAATTTAGGTAATATCAAATAATTGCTATTACCCATATGGCGAATTCCTATTGCTTGATACATGTCAAAACGCATTTTTGAGATCGCAAACGGGCCTATTCTGCGCATCGGCCCGTTTGCGTTCGCAAAATGCGTTGATACATCTGGCCCTTTATGCACTTAACTCCACAGTCCATTAGTAACTAATGGTGTGGCACTCCGAGTTCATTGTATCAATTAATAAATCCTTGTTAAATTCAGAAGATTTAATATGTTACATTACTTAAGCTTATGATAAAATACAGAATTTATGCTTTCATTGTTTTCCTGAACTTGAGTGGTATAAAAAAAATCAGAAGTTCACAAAGCTCTCAATTGCCCTTGACATGACTATGTTAAGGTAATCCATGAGTACTTTACGGCAGAAAGACTTGTTGAAAGGAGGATGATAACAGGATTCTCATAAAAAAGGCTGGTGCCACAGACACCAAACAGCTCGTGCAAACTATGTCAGTGTTGAATGGAGAGCCTTGTAGGTGTCTCAAATATGCTTGGGAAATCGCCCGCCTTCACAGGGCCACTTATGATTTGGTACCCATACTTTTAAGATACATTTTCAGGTCCCAAATCCTGTGATGCACATATGGTGGAAACAGTTCCACTATTCTATCTGGGCATGATGAAATTATTGGTACAGGAAATTGGGTGTGACTTCAGCATAGAGGGTGGTGGAAGTATTTCTTTAGCCACACCAGCAGCTCGATGGTTCAGCAACAAACAATGTATCAACGTCACTAATAACTCGCTAGGTTAACATTATGTGACTTTACTTTAATTATTCTTGTGATCATGTTCAGTCCATTCCTATCTAATGTGCAACATATCTTCATGAGAAATGGTTCCATTCAGTTCCATTGCTTGACCCTGAATGCATTATGGATTCCATACTGATAAGTCATAGTCAATTCAAGAGGTTCAAACCTGTCACACCCTCCTTGACAACAAACATCAATTTGATATGTTCTAATTTATAAAATCACTCTGTCTAATGTCTTTATCTTAGGCCTAGAACTGAATGTACACATGATACTCATTAATTTCTTATGGGTTGGCCCTTGATCCCCCCCACCTTTTCCTGCCTAGTGTACTAACTGTTCTGCAGATCACGTTTAAGCCAGTGTCAGACAATGGTCTAAGATCTGCTCTTTTGTCCCTAACTCTGCAATTCCTGGGCAACCTGTGTTCTTTACAAGTCTTTCAGCAATCAATAGTTATAGCCATGTATGGTGTGAGGATCCAAAATTTCTCTTTGGGAGCTGATAAAGCCCCTTCCAGCTTCAAATATGTATAGGACTGCTCTTCTCTTGAAGAAATCAACTGCTAATCGCACTGTGCTTCCCGACTTCATACCCATTTCCTTGTTTCTAGCAACATCAAACAACTTGGAGGCTCTAGTCATACTTAGTTTAAAGCCTTTAAAAAAGATAATGGCCTGCTCCAAGGCTTGCAAGTCTTGTACAGTGCTGTATTCAGCAGCGGTCCATGCAGGTAAGCGCGGTGGGCGGGAAGGGGGATGTCGACAGACTATGGATTAGAAATTATTTATTTATTTAATTTTCCCTATTTTGTCCCCTGTCGACTTCCCCCCTCCAGCCCCGTCCCACCACGCTTACGTACATGGACTGCCGCTGGCCTTACTGGCTCTGTTCTACACAACCTCCTTGAGGCTTCAGATGTAGGTGATGTTAGTGCTGTAATTATTTTAGGATTTGACATCATGGACTATGAAATATTCTGACAGCATCTGCAAGTGTTCTGTATAGAAAATACCATTTTGGATTAATTTTGGATCTTACATGTAGGAAGATTGGGCCTCTACTTTGCATCTCCAGGTGGAACAGCATACAATGCGAGATTCCACTGGCCCCTTCGTAGTGCCATCTTTGTGTGATACCTACCTGGAACCCGTAGGACATTACCATTACTTGAAATTTGGAATTTCATTTTGTTATAAGTCTCTTGTTAGAACCCCAGCTATAATTAAAGGTGCCTGAATTCTTCTCAATAATTCCGCTGAGATGGCTAATGTGACGTCCTGTTCAAGATAGGTGAATATTCAATACCATGTGCATTGTCCATAGTACAGTGCATGGTGTCACCATTTGTTCCTAGGGAATAATTTGAGGCTTTATGGCCCTTTCCACCTGTAGCTCTCAGATAATAAGTTGCTACTATATATCATTCCTTCCCAAAAAGTCATTATCAGACCTCAATCATTATCGTTAACCCCCAAGATATGGAATGCTTTACCCTTTAGCCTGAGGGCACTGCCTCATATATTTCAGGTATATTAGAAATTCGCTGATGTCAAGGCAAGAATCGTCAAAGCAAGAGCTGCCTTCATTCTGCTAAAGAAGATCTGGAGCTCCAGGGACCTAACGCTGCAAAACAAGATCAGCCTTTTTAACACTAAAGTAAAATTGGTCCTTCTGTCTGGAGCAGAAACTTGGACTTGGAGGACAACAGTGACCACCACCAACAAAGTCCGGACCTTCATCAGCACCTGAGGAAAATGTTCCAAATCCGCTGGCCAAACACCATCAGCAACAACGATCTATAGCAGCAGATTTTACAAATCCCAGAGCATGAAGGAATCATAAAAAGACACTGGGGCTGGTTAGATCACATCCTCTGCAAGCCCTCACCAAACAGCACTAGACAATATCTCACCTGGAAAACTCAAGGGAAAAGGAAAAGAGGGTGGCCAAGAAACAATTGGCTTGAGGCCTTGAGACTGACAGCACAGAGATGGGTTACACTTGGAGACAGATTGAAAGAAAGGCCTAGGATATAAATGGCAGGAGAGTCCTGGTTGATGGTCTATACCCCAGATGGGGTAGTAGACATAAGTAAGTATATTGGAAATCAAAAGCCTGGTTCTTTGAGGGAAGTTTGTAATCTTCCTCTACCCTGTTTTTAGTCTTTGTTTGCCAGTTCCTTCAGGAACCCTATGGAGGTAGGGGGCTCTTTAAAAACGTGTTTAAAATAGATATACATCAGTGTCAATTGTCTCAGACACTAATTATTTAATGTATTAATTTGTTTATAGAACTGGGTGGCTCACCCTAATGGGCTTTGGAGCTTCACCCTCTTTGTTTTCTGCACATCTTTAAATTAATCCTATAGTGAATTATACTGTATTATTCACTATTAATATTTTGACAAATGGAATACATTTAATTGGAAAGGGACCTTGGTGGGCAACTAAGAAAGGAAAAAATATTTTTACTGGTATGTTGTATACATGCCTGTGGGTGAGTGTGTTTTTATATGAAAGAGAGTGTGTGTATGTGTGAACATCTGTATGTGTAAACATGTGTGTGGGTGTGAAAGTGATTGAATGTTAGTCAAGGTTCTGTGTGGGTATGAGTGAGACTGAGTGTCAGTACGTGAGTATAAGTGTACCACAGTAAGTGAGAATGAGTGAGTGAGCAGTGGCTGCAAGTAAAGTGAGTGAGTGAGAATGAATGTATAAGAATGATAATGATGGAATGTTGAGGAGTGTGAGTGAGAATAAGGGTGAGTGAGAGTAAGGGACAGTGAATGAGGGCAACTGTGAGTAAGAATGCTGGAGTCTGAGTGAGTGAAAATAAGTGCCGATGTGTGATGGTGAATGAGAGTGAGTGATAATAAATTAGTGTTACTGAGTCAATGTAAGTGAAAATGTGGTGTTATGCTTTTGAGGCTGCCATTGTCCCTCGCATACTCAAACATAATTCTTGTCTTATAGAGGCACCCATGGCAAATACTGATGCTGGCATACTGGAGGCTATTCTTACCACGAGAGGCACGTGTGACAAAATATTGGCAATGGCATAAAGAAGGCTTTTTTTGGCAAAATGGGCACCCATGATACAATTTTAGAACTGACATACCAAAATCAATTGTTGGCATACTGGGCGCCCATGGAAAAATGCTAGCATTCTTGAGGAATGTCTTTGCATAAGGGACCGCCATGCCAAAATGCTGGTGCTTGCACATTGGAGGGAATTCCTTTTATAAGGGTGGACAACCGTGCCATGAGAAAGTGGTACAACCATGACAAAATGCATGTGGAATTGAAGACACCTATGGTGTATGGAACAATTCTAGCACTGGCATATTATATGTAATTTTGGGATGATGTGGCACCCATGGCATATAGAGAAATTACAAAATGCAGGCCTTGGAACAATGGAGGTAATTTTTAAAATATAGGAGACAGCCATACCACATCTAGGAAAAAAGTGAGGTAACTTCTGGTCAACATCAGATATCACTGACTAGGCACAACATGAAAGGATATAAATATTTAATGAGTGCCCTTTCAGAGTGTATGGCTTTTTATCAACATTTTGTGAAAATTGTTCTTTAGAATGCACTATTTGACCCCATTTTGTTCAAAATATTCTAAGGTGAGAACTCACCTGAAACTCTATAGGAGAAGACTGGTTCACTCAATTTGCGAGCACACTATATTTCAGGTCTAGTATTGTGCTTCAACACTAACAGCTGTCATGTCAGCAACCTAATATAAGTGTTATCTAAAATAGGCATTTGACTGTGTTGTATTGTGACAGTGATCAGTTCTAATGGAACTTCATCAGTGTCAATTAATGTGATTTCATTATGATAAAGGCCATGTGACATGACTTCCTGGGAAAATTCAGTGTCAAAGATCATATGATGTCACTTCCTGTGATGTCATTAATGTCAGAGGATGTGTGAAGTCTCTTCTGCTACCCATGCCATTTTTATGAATTGAAGTCCACGGGTTTAATCTAATTAAGGATTTAAGCCAGAATTGAAGAGCCCTGTTTTTTGTGCGAGTGCGAAGCATCAAGGAGATTCGATGCCTCGATCAGCATTCAAATACAGAAAGTAACAAAGGACTGACTTCCTCGTGCTCATTGGTTCACCCAGATCATTTAATTTAACATTGCAATGTTTGCATTTTTAAAATATACATTTGATTATAGTTATTGATAACTTTTTGACATAGACAATAAGTATGCATTATATATATTGATGTTTTACCCAGCCACTTTCATATTTTGGTATTTTGAGCCTATGACAAAGCCAGTAGGCCTGTCCTACTTAAAATGACACAGTTTATATTGTTGCATGACATAGTCAGCCATGCGCAGCAGTGGTAATTTGGACGCAGGGCCTTGCTACAGGGCCTGTGTCCTGTGTGGAAGGTGCTGGTTGCTTGCTGAAGAATTGGACACAGGGCATGGCCTAAAGTCGTGCACGGCAGAGGATTGAGTTTACGTGGCCAGACCCTGTACCCATCCCCACGCATGGCAATAGAAATCATACTTTACGTTTAAAAAACATAAGTGATATTATAATTAGGAACTGTGATAATATGTTACTTTACGTTTAAATTCCATGAAAATCCCAAAGGGTAAAGGGACGTTATAATTAGCTGAAATTCACCAGTTGTAGTTCTCTCAAGTAATTACAACGCATGCCCTAATGTAACTATAACTTGCACCCTCGCCATTCACTGATAAATATCTCATATAATACACCACTTATGAAATGTTCTATGATATCATTGATAGCATTACTGCAACATTTGAAATGACATCATTGATCACAACATTGTGGATTGCAGGGGTGTGAGTTATAGTTACTTTGGGCTATGTGTTATAGGTACCTGAGATACCCAACTTCAGTGGTTTTGTTGGTCTAAAATGCTGTGTTTTATATAAATATTAACCAGAGGCGGTCACCACTGGGAAGTTATAGTTAGGTCAGCGTTTCTTGCATTTTTTTTGTGGCTAATAACTTTAATCTCATTTGACGAATCATCACAAAACTTTCCCAAAAAGTTCTCTTTTTTGCCTAGTTTGTGCATGGAGGTTTTGGCATGATCTGTCAAGTGGGGGCCGAGAAAAATAGATGTACCAAAACGCAAATTCCCCATGCATTTTCCATAGACCTCTTTAAGCGGCACTTCGCAAAAACTGCTTTTTGTGATTTGGTGTAAATCCGTTCAGGAGTTTATGGAAAATTAAGGTACAAAAATATTTTTATACCTCGATGATTGGATCTGCAAGAGTCTTGTTGTTGGGCCAATTTAAAAATAGAGCATTTAGATTGGCCCAGGGACCTTTTTTACTTGGGCTATTTCACTCCCAGTCTGTTAGACCTGACAGCCTTTGGGTGGTCTTTCTCAAACTTTCTGACTGCTTTGCTGATTTCTTTTTGTGTGCCTTAGGGCTCTGAGCAGTTTACCACTTCCGCCCAGTGCTAAAGTGCCTGTGCTTCTCACTTAATTCTAGGTTTGATTGACTTATACACAATTGGCATATTTAATTTATCTATAACTTCCTAATAGAGTGCACTACATGTGCCCAGGGCTTGTAAATTAAATGCTACTAGTGGGACTGCAGCACTGATTGCCCACCCATGCCTGTAGCATTTTAAACATGTCTCAGGCCTGCTACTGCAGAGGCTGTGTGTGCAGTCTTACAGTCATGTGCTCTTGGCATAAAACCCCTTGCCGAGCCTTAAACTCCCCTTTTATTATTATAAATGTCTTATTACACTTACAAGCTGTAATTCATGTTTAATGTCATTGGAACGGGAATGATAAATCCTCTTTACTGGTAAAGATGAATTAATCACTACCATTTTAAAAATGCCTCTTTTAGAAAGATGTCATTTTTCTTCTCTTAGCTCTGTGTGCCTGCATCCTATCTCCAATACATGTCTGGGGTGGGTAACAGCTGGTTTTTGTCCAGTCCCTATAGACAGTGACATACAAAGGGAGCTTAAGTGTGACTGAGTGGCCACCCACATCCCGATGGGTCACCCTGGGCAGGATTTCAGGAAGGAGCTGACAAACCTGAATAGGCTGTGTCCTGTCCCCACATAAAGAGCTACATACCCCCCTGAAGTGAGGCTGTAGCCAGAGCTGGGAAGGAGGACCTTTGTGCACTTCAAAGCCCACCTTTGAAGTCACCTCCACTTCGAAGGCATAACTGTGGATAAGTTTCGGGTCTCTGACCCCACAAAATCAGACTTTACTGGACATGTGAAGAACTCTGCCAGGAGGAAGGCCTGCTTTACTGCACCAGAACTGCAACTCTGCTGGACTGCTGTTCTGGAGGAACTGCTTTTCTGCTGTGCTTCCCTGTTGCCTGCTACCCTCTGCCCTGCTGAGGAAGGACTGACCCACCTCACTTGAACCCTGATTGACTCCAAGTGCATGATTGCTTGTCCCCTGTTCTAAGTCTCAGAGAAATCAAAGACTTCTCATCAACCTGCAACACCACCTGTATTTTGCTTTCTCCAAGTCTTTCCCTGCTAAGTGTTGCCAATCCGGTCCTGGGTCCTTGGAAGAGGGTATACATTTCTAAGAATCCAAGCATCGACGACATTGCACCAATTGGCACCAGCACATCTTCCTTGGTGCTGATGCATCGCTGCTGCTGCCCAGACAGCGGACATTGCATCTCCGACTGCTCAGCGCAATGACTCCGGGTTCCAACGCATCACATCGCTTTGTGATTTGCAGATCTCCCACTATACAGCGGTTAAATGACCACACATTGCTTCTGTGCTTCCCGCATCTTCGCTGTTGGGCAGCGAAGAACCGAAGCATTACTTTCATCGAAAGGATCAACAATGATGACGCTTCACCTCTCCTGCTGCTCACATCGTCTTCTATGTAGACGCAACCAAGGTGCTGTTTCGGCAGGCTAAGGCATGTCCCTGTATCCGACTCACTCTCCATCACAGTCGGCCTGAACTTTTAGATGGACCCCAGTCAAGCGCGACCAGATGCCCCTGGTTGGCGCTTTAAGTTTTTATGCACTATATTTCATTTATTCTTTAAAAATGTATAACTCCAATTATACTTATTGTATTTTTGTCATTATGGTCTTGTTATGTTTAGGAAATTAAGCTCTATTCTTCTAACTTGGTTTGGAGTCTTTTTGTGGGGTTTTCACTGTGTTACTGTTTGAAGTGTTGTACAAATACTTTACACATTGCCTCTTAAGTTAAGCTCTGTGCCAAGCTACTGGAGGGTGAGCACAGGTTATTTCAGGGTGTGTATCTAACTTACCCTGACTAGGCATATGGTTCCTACTTAGGGTGCATACATCTGACAACCAGAAACCCAAGTCAGACTCCAGCGGGAGCGAGCACTCTGATTGGCCATCAGCAGCATGAGAAAAAGGTTGCTGGCAGCCATTATAGGACTCAGGGACTTAGTCCCCTGTCCTGAACTTAATAATTATTTATATATATATATATATATATATATATATATATATATATATATATATATATATATCCAAAACGAGTGCCCTCTGCACTGAAGAGCACTCGAGACAGCGCCGGTTTGTGAAAACCTTTATTCTGGGGAGAGCAGGATACACAGCGTGAGTCAGTGTGTCCGGTTGCTGTTTAAAATCACGACGCGGAACGCCCTTCTTCCTGGTGCTCAAAAGGAACGTTCAGCATCACGCAGCTGTTTAGCTTGAACCAATTTCCTGCCCATGAATGAGCCAATCATATAGGAGGTCCACCCCAGATGTATTCTGGGATTTGCAGTGCGTGTCATCTTTGCCACAATCTTTATGCTGCAAATACTTGGAATAAAGCCCTGGATGGGCCTCACCGGCATGCTCCTGCTCAATATACATCCAAGCGCTGCTCCATAGACCCGGTAGATACCAAGCCCTCCGGCCCCCTTTGCAATCCTCGGGGTGTTGCTTCTTCCCGCTGCGAGGCGGCCGCGTATAACATCCAAAACGAGTGCCCTCTGCACTGAAGAGCACTCGAGGCAGCGCCGGTTTGTGAAAACCTTTATTCTGGGGAGAGCAGGATACACAGCGTGAGTCAGTGTGTCCGGTTGCTGTTTAAAATCACGACGCGTTTCGGGCGGAACGCCCTTCTTCCTGGTGCTCAACAGCAACGTTCAGCATCACGCAGCTGTTTAGCTTGAACCAATTTCCTGCCCATGAATGAGCCAATCATATAGGAGGTCCACCCCAGATGTATTCTGGGATTTGCAGTGCGTGTCATCTTTGCCACAATCTTTATGCTGCAAATACTTGGAATAAAGCCCTGGATGGGCCTCACCGGCATGCTCCTGCTCAATATACATCCAAGCGCTGCTCCATAGACCCGGTAGATACCAAGCCCTCTGGCCCCCTTTGCAATCCTCGGGGTGGTGCTTCTTCCCGCGGCGGGGCGGCCGCGTATAACATCCAAAACGAGTGCCCTCTGCACTGAAGAGCACTCGAGACAGCGCCGGTTTGTGAAAACCTTTATTCTGGGGAGAGCAGGATACACAGCGTGAGTCAGTGTGTCCGGTTGCTGTTTAAAATCACGACGCGTTTCGGGCGGAACGCCCTTCTTCCTGGTGCTCAACAGCAACGTTCAGCATCACGCAGCTGTTTAGCTTGAACCAATTTCCTGCCCATGAATGAGCCAATCATATAGGAGGTCCACCCCAGATGTATTCTGGGATTTGCAGTGCGTGTCATCTTTGCCACAATCTTTATGCTGCAAATACTTGGAATAAAGCCCTGGATGGGCCTCATCGGCATGCTCCTGCTCAATATACATCCAAGCGCTGCTCCATAGACCCGGTAGATACCAAGCCCTCCTGCCCCCTTTGCAATCCTCGGGGTGGTGCTTCTTCCCACGGCGGGGCGGCCGCGTATAACATCCAAAACGAGTGCCCTCTGCACTGAAGAGCACTCGAGACAGCGCCGGTTTGTGAAAACCTTTATTCTGGGGAGAGCAGGATACACAGCGTGAGTCAGTGTGTCCGGTTGCTGTTTAAAATCACGACGCGTTTCGGGCAGAACGCCCTTCTTCCTGGTGCTCAACAGCAACGTTCAACATCACGCAGCTGTTTAGCGTGAACCAATTTCCTGCCCATGAATGAGCCAATCATATAGGAGGTCCACCCCAGATGTATTCTGGGATTTGCAGTGCGTGTCATCTTTGCCACAATCTTTATGCTGCAAATACTTGGAATAAAGCCCTGGATGGGCCTCACCGGCATGCTCCTGCTCAATATACATCCAAGCGCTGCTCCATAGACCCGGTAGATACCAAGCCCTCCGGCCCCCTTTGCAATCCTCGGGGTGGTGCTTCTTCCCGCGGCGGGGCGGCCGCGTATAACATCCAAAACGAGTGCCCTCTGCACTGAAGAGCACTCGAGACAGCGCCGGTTTGTGAAAACCTTTATTCTGGGGAGAGCAGGATACACAGCGTGAGTCAGTGTGTCCGGTTGCTGTTTAAAATCACGACGCGTTTCGGGCGGAACGCCCTTCTTCCTGGTGCTCAACAGCAACGTTCAGCATCACGCAGCTGTTTAGCTTGAACCAATTTCCTGCCCATGAATGAGCCAATCATATAGGAGGTCCACCCCAGATGTATTCTGGGATTTGCAGTGCGTGTCATCTTTGCCACAGTCTTTATGCTGCAAATACTTGGAATAAAGCCCTGGATGGGCCTCACCGGCATGCTCCTGCTCAATATACATCCAAGCGCTGCTCCATAGACCCGGTAGATACCAAGCCCTCCAGCCCCCTTTGCAATCCTCGGGGTGGTGCTTCTTCCCGCGGCGGGGCGGCCGCGTATAATATCCAAAACGAGTGCCCTCTGCACTGAAGAGCACTCGAGACAGCGCCGGTTTGTGAAAACCTTTATTCTGGGGAGAGCAGGATACACAGCGTGAGTCAGTGTGTCCGGTATCTGTTTAAAATCACGACGCGTTTCGGGCGGAACGCCCTTCTTCCTGGTGCTCAGCAGCAACATTCAGCATCACGCAGCTGTTTAGCTTGAACCAATTTCCTGCCCATGAATGAGCCAATCATATAGGAGGTCCACCCCAGATGTATTCTGGGATTTGCAGTGCGTGTCATCTTTGCCACAATCTTTATGCTGCAAATACTTGGAATAAAGCCCTGGATGGGCCTCACCGGCATGCTCCTGCTCAATATACATCCAAGCGCTGCTCCATAGACCCGGTAGATACCAAGCCCTCCAGCCCCCTTTGCAATCCTCGGGGTGGGGCTTCTTCCCGAGGCGGGGCGGCCGCGTATAACATCCAAAATGATTGCCCTCTGCACTGAAGAGCACTCGAGACAGCGCCGGTTTGTGAAAACCTTTATTCTGGGGAGAGCAGGATACACAGCGTGAGTCAGTGTGTCCGGTTGCTGTTTAAAATCACGACGCGTTTCGGGCGGAACGCCCTTCTTCCTGGTGCTCAACAGCAACGTTCAGCATCACGCAGCTGTTTAGCTTGAACCAATTTCCTGCCCATGAATGAGCCAATCATATAGGAGGTCCACCCCAGATGTATTCTGGGATTTGCAGTGCGTGTCATCTTTGCCACAATCTTTATGCTGCAAATACTTGGAATAAAGCCCTGGATGGGCCTCACCGGCATGCTCCTGCTCAATATACATCCAAGCGCTGCTCCATAGACCCGGTAGATACCAAGCCCTCCGGCCCCCTTTGCAATCCTCGGGGTGGTGCTTCTTCCCGCGGTGGGGCGGCCGCGTATAACATCCAAAACGAGTGCCCTCTGCACTGAAGAGCACTCGAGACAGCGCCGGTTTGTGAAAACCTTTATTCTGGGGAGAGCAGGATACACAGCGTGAATCAGTGTGTCCGGTTGCTGTTTAAAATCACGACGCGTTTCGGGCGGAACGCCCTTCTTCCTGGTGCTCAACAGCAACGTTCAGCATCACGCAGCTGTTTAGCTTGAACCAATTTCCTGCCCATGAATGAGCCAATCATATAGGAGGTCCACCCCAGATGTATTCTGGGATTTGCAGTGCGTGTCATCTTTGCCACAATCTTTATGCTGCAAATACTTGGAATAAAGCCCTGGATGGGCCTCACCGGCATGCTCCTGCTCAATATACATCCAAGCGCTGCTCCATAGACCCGGTAGATACCAAGCCCTCCAGCCCCCTTTGCAATCCTCGGGGTGGTGCTTCTTCCCGCGGCGGGGCGGCCGCGTATAACATCCAAAACGAGTGCCCTCTGCACTGAAGAGCACTCGAGACAGCGCCGGTTTGTGAAAACCTTTATTCTGGGGAGAGCAGGATACACAGCGTGAGTCAGTGTGTCCGGTTGCTGTTTAAAATCACGACGCGTTTCGGGCGGAACGCCCTTCTTCCTGGTGCTCAACAGCAACGTTCAGCATCACGCAGCTGTTTAGCTTGAACCAATTTCCTGCCCATGAATGAGCCAATCATATAGGAGGTCCACCCCAGATGTATTCTGGGATTTGCAGTGCGTGTCATCTTTGCCACAATCTTTATGCTGCAAATACTTGGAATAAAGCCCTGGATGGGCCTCACCGGCATGCTCCTGCTCAATATACATCCAAGCGCTGCTCCATAGACCCGGTAGATACCAAGCCCTCCAGCCCCCTTTGCAATCCTCGGGGTGGTGCTTCTTCCCGCGGCGGGGCGGCCGCGTATAACATCCAAAATGAGTGCCCTCTGCACTGAAGAGCACTCGAGACAGCGCCGGTTTGTGAAAACCTTTATTCTGGGGAGAGCAGGATACACAGCGTGAGTCAGTGTGTCCGGTTGCTGTTTAAAATCACGACGCGTTTCGGGCGGAACGCCCTTCTTCCTGGTGCTCAACAGCAACGTTCAGCATCGCGCAGCTGTTTAGCTTGAACCAATTTCCTGCCCATGAATAAAGGTTTTCACAAACCGGCGCTGTCTCGAGTGCTCTTCAGTGCAGAGGGCACTCGTTTTGGATATATATATATATATATATATATATTCAGCATAAGGTTACAGACAGCTTCAACAGCAACCACACTGCACTCCAAGGGTTTTTTTCCATTCGGCTTTTCTTTATTGATGAGTTCACATCAACGCGTTTCGATGGCCTCTCGCCAACTTGTTCACGATAGTGAACAACCATTCGTTTCTCTTTTTTAAAGAAAACATGTGACACACATAACATAGATGAGGGACTACCAAATTTTCTTCACCATGGTAAAAGGTAGGGAAAATGCTGCCACCATTTTATAATGTTTTTCGCTTCAGTGCTCTTTGCATATTTCCTCCATTGTCATTATAAACAACTGTTCCAACACAATGTGTTCAATGTGGGCACATATTCTTTCATCATAAATATTTTTACATGCAATTGCTTAATATTCACATATAAATTTATATAAAAGTCAAACCTTAATACATTTGATCTTTCATCCTATTTACAAGATAAACAGCAAGTGCTTATTGACATCTCATTCTGTTTACAAAGTGCTAGTGCTTTTTTTAATTGTAAACATATACTCTTGATTCAAATCTCTCTCAATAAAGTGCTAGTGCGTGTATATACCATTTCATCTGTTTACAAAGTGCTAGTGCTTATTAAATTTAAACATATACTCCTTATTCAGATCTCTCTCAATAAAGTGCTAGTGCTTTAAGGAAATCAATGTAAACAATTACCACATTGATGTTGGTTTAGTCATACAGTACTATTCAACACTTAAGATAGATTTAAAAGATTTGTTCATTGAATATATGCTCCTAACCTAACTACCATAAAATATCTAAGTCCCTCTTTACTTAAAAAATTGTTTTGAATATAATTTCCTCTTTAAACAAATAGTTCATTTAATGTACGGCATCTTTTACTTCAATATTAGTTGAGAGGGATTTTCTCATTATTATCTTTTATATCCCTCTACCAAACTTCTTTACAGTTACTTTGACTATTTTCATTTCTAGATTTAATTTCTTTAGCAACCTAAACATTCCTTAATACAGACAAGTATGTAGATCTTCATCTACATTCAAGCCCTGTGGTTCCTTACAATCGAACTCCAAAATATAATAAGTTTCTAGTTTACGGAGTTCCTTTTCTCGATCCCCTCCTCGTTTTTTCTTCGGGATCTCTGCAATACAACTGTATTGTAGACCTATTGGATCACTTTGGTTAGAGTGTGGCTCAATGGTTAGAGCGGCAGACCCTGAAGCAGAGTTCAGGCCAGGGACCAGGGTTTGATTCCTGCCTCGGCGGGGCTCGGGCTCAATTTCCTTGGACCTGTCTATTCTCGCCTCGGTGCCTATTCTAATCACGGGCCCCACGCTGCAACTCTGGGCAATAGCTTGCTTAGCCTCCACACCGGCCCCAACAGCGCTAAGGATGCCTGGCTTCACCCTGGGGGTGCCCAGGAGTGGACACTTCACAGGGAAAGCCAGGAGGGGTTCCACAGCGGTATGAGTATCAGCACCAGGAAACCGTAAAGGCGACACCGCAAGGTGGCCGTCTGGTGACAGTGCGCTCTATAAGTACCTTGACATTTACATTTACATTTACTTTGGTGGAATGTTTCAAAGTGTCTTGCGATTGGATACGTTCTATCTTTATTCACAATCGCTCTTCTATGTTGCAAGACTCGTTGGAATACTGGTAAGGTGGTACTCCCTATGTACATCTTTTGTCAGGGGCATTGTAAGGCGTAGACCACAAAACTGGATCTACACGTTAAGAAGCCTCTAATATTAATGGTTTTATTAAAAGATGTTTTAAAATGCGTCCGATTCACTCCATGCTGGCACGCCTTACATTTAAAACATTTCCTAAAACCCATTTTCCGTGTCAACCATGTGGGCGGTCCTGATTTCTTACTTTCTATGAATTCACTGCTCACAATACGATCCTTTAATGACTTAGATTTACGGAAACTGATCTCAGGATGTTTTTTCATCTTTGGACCTAGTATTGCATCATTCTTCACCAGATGCCAGTGTTTATTTAAAATAATTCTGACTTCTTTGTGATTTTTATTGAATGCTGTAATGAACCTGCAATCACCTTGTCCTTGTTAAAAGTTCCTCTTTTTCTTTGGTTCTGACTTTGAGGGTTCAAATAAAACTTTTTTCCTATCCAGTTTTCTTGCCTTTAAAGCTGCCCCCTTTATCACATCCTGTGAGTAACCTCTTTGTAGGAGAAGTGTAGCTCACTGGTCAGAGGAGGCATACCCTGAAGCAGAGATCAGGCCCGGGACCTGGGTTCGATTCCCGACGCGGCAGGGTCCAGAACCCAATTGTCCACGGACTCGATAATTCTCGCTTCGTTGCCCACTCTAAGCACGAGTTCACACTATGCAGCTCTGGGCAACAAGCCTGCTTAATCTCCACAACGGCCCCCCGCGGCGGGATGCCTGGCTTTCACCTTGGGGATGCCCAGTACGGGTTATCTTACAGGGAAAAACCAGGACGGGTTCCCAATGCAAGCGCCAAGATGCCCGTAGGGTGACAGTTGCGCTCTATAAGTACCCCAATCAATCAATCAATCAATCAATCTTTGACTCATTTCCTCTTCAACCTTTAGATATTCTTCAAAGCTACTACATGTCCTCCTGGCTCTATAAAACTCACCAAAGGAGATACTTCTAATTAAAGGGGCAGGATGAGCGCTCCCAGCATGTAAAATCGTATTCCCTGAAGTGGGTTTCCTAAAAACAGTAGTTTCTAGTTTTCCATTAGTAGCCTTTACTCTTACATCCAAGAAGTCTATACAGGATTTACTATGTTGTCCAGTGAATCTCAAGTTAAGTGTGTTACAATTTATCTCATTGATAAACAATTCAATTGATGCTTCCGCGCCCTGCCACAGCACGAAAACATCATCAATAAATCGTACCCACAGGAGTATGTTGTCATTCCAATGTTCCAATGGTGGGCCTCTGAGCACCTGCTCCTCCCACCAGCCAAGATGTAAACTAGCATAGCTGGGGGCGAAGCAGGTGCCCATCGCCGTTCCCTGTTCCTGTTGGAACATTTCTTCTCCAAACAAAAATATATGTCTGGTTAGACACCATTGCATTATCTCTAAAATCATTTCATTCTGTTTAAAAAACCTCAAAGATCTTCTATTTAGATAAAATTCAGTTGCTTTTAGACCATCAGTATGTTGTATGCTCGTATAGAGAGTGGTAATATCAAGCGTTAATAACTACATACTGTTCTCATCCCATCTTATATCAAAAATGCATTTTAAAAAATCAGTAGAGTCCTTGATATAGGAGGTTAGGGTATTCACTATAGCGTTCATAAAATAATCTATATACTTTGAAGTATTCTCGAAAAGACTTCCACAAGAAGAGATAATGGGTCTTCCAGGGGGTAAAACAACATTCTTATGGACTTTGGGAAGCATATAAAAAACTGGGAGAGTTGGATTATTTTGTTTAATAAATTTATACTCATCCCAGTTTAATAGATCCTCTTCCTTCCATGCATCTAATCTGGCGTGGAACTGTTCTTTTACCAAAATAAACTCTCGCATATCAATCCTTTTATAACATTCAGTGTTATTTAATTGAGTAAGGGCTTCTTTCTTATACAGTTCTCGTCCTCATAATACAACGTTACCTCCCTTATCCGAGGGTTTCACCAATACACCATCCTCCTTAATTAGTTTCTCCACTGTTATATATATATTACCTACTGGCCAACTTTGGCATCATTTGATGAATCCTCACGAAATGTTCAATACTAATATGCCAGTCACTTCAGCTGCTGCCTTGACAATTTCAGGGTGATCCGTCAAGCGAGGGCCAAGAAAAAGTGGGGGTCCCAAAACGCTTTCCCCATGTTAATTTCCATAGGAAATCTTTAGACACAGCTACTGAACGGAAGTACATCAAATTTGGCAAAAAGGTAGCGATTGGTCCAGAAAGCGACCTTTTTGTTAAATGTTGTGAATCCAATCAGTAGTTGCTGAAAAATTTAAAGATTTGTCAAACATACAACTGTAGGCGCGGTGGATCTGGGACCCCTCCCGATCTCGTGCCTGAGATCTGATTGGCCGCCAACACTTCAAACTAGGTAGTGTTGGCACCCATCTTGTGACTCGTTTGAACCAAGTCACAGGAAAAAACATAAAAAAAGATAAAGGGACAGGGTAAAAAATACCTTGACCATCTAGGCCTCCTGAGGGGGGTCCTACAGTGACCCTCTAGGGCCAATAAGCATTTTTTTTAAAATGTTTTTAAGTGCAGACTCCTGTGCTTCAGTAAATAAAGGCCCCCGGATAGGCCATGTCCCGGGACAGTTTATGAGTTAATGCAGGGTGCCTGTGCGGCACCCCCATGCTCCGGGGCCTACCATCACCCCGGGGCAAACATAATATAAGAAGTGTTGGGGACCTGCATGCCCCCCCCCCCCACAGCCCTGGGGCCCATCACCACCTCGGGGCAAACATAATTAATGAGGTGAGGGGGCTGCTTGGCCCCCCGCAGCCTTGGGGACTGCCACCTCCCCTGGGCTAATTTTGTTTTTAAAAAGTGTGGGAGGCTTTTTGGCTTACCCCGCAGCCCCGGGTACCGCCACCTCCCGGGTTTTAACATTTTAATGTGGGGGGCCTCACAGGCCCCCCCTGTGGCCCCGGGGACCACACCCTCCCTAAGTCCAAACTCTATATTAAAGAAATAGGACTGTTGTAATCTGTCTGACTGGGTGCACGAGTGTCTGAATGGGTCTGTGAGTATATGTATGAGTCTCTGAGTGGGTGCATGAGTGTCTGAGGAGGTCTGTGAGTGAATGCATGAGTCTGAGTAGATCAGTGACTAGGAGCATGCATGTCAGAGTGGGTTTGTGAGTGGGTGCATGAGTTCTGAATGGGTCTGCGAGTGGATGTGTGAGTGTCTGACTGGGCCTGTGAGTGGGTGCATGAATTTGTGAGTGGGTATGTGAGTAAATTAATGAGTTTCAGGGTCAATGAGTGTCTGGGTGTGTGTGAGGTTTGAACACAAAATCATTGCTCTTGGGGATAGGAGTAACATAGAACCGGATACGTTCTTTTTTCACCTCAAACAAGCCTTTGCCTCTTTAGATCAGGAAGAATGGCTGACAGATCCTCACAATACAATAGCCAACAATCTGTTTTTCTATGACAATCGATTATTTTTGCCCACAAAAGAAAGCCAGACTCTAATTATCAAGTGGTGTCATTCCTTACCCATGGCTGGGCACCCAGGGGCAGCCAAGACCATACAAACATGTCAACGATGGTTTTGGTGGAAAGGGATGATGCAAGATATCATTGCCTATGTCAAGACCTGTCCAACCTGTGCCCGACAGAAATCTGTACATTGCGCTCCTGATGGACTTTTACAGCCTTTACCTGTACCCGATAGCCCTTGGTCGTCCATCAGCATGGATTTTATAACGGATTTGCCTAAGAGTAAAGGTTATACAGCTATATTAGTTGTAGTGGACATGTTGTCCAAAATGGCTCATTTTGTTCCACTCAAAAATCTGCCCACCTCCTTAGAACTCACTACTGCCTTCATACAGAACATTGTGCGTCTACACGGATTGCCCTCGGTGATAGTTTCCGATAGGGTCCCCTAGTTTATATCCAAATTCTGGCAGGGGCTATGTAAAACCCTACACATTGATCATCGTCTCTCCACGGCCTACCATCCACAAACTGATGGCCAAACAGAGAGAACGAATCAAACACTGGAACAGTTCCTGAGATGTCTGATTAGTACTATCACCGGAGATTGGGTTCAAGCTCTACCCTTGGCAGAGTTCGCCTACAATAACACTACCCACTCAGCTTCTAAAATCTCGCCCTTTTACTTTGCCATGGGATATCATCCCAGGTTCCTTCCTTTACATTTACCCCCTTCTGTGCAACACACCCCAGCGGTGGCCGCCCATCATGCACGTCTCTTGTCTATATGGGAGCAAGCCAAACATGAATTGCGGGACGCTAAAGAAAACATGAAGCTTCAAGCAGACAAACACAGAAGGCCTGCTCCGGGTTATAAGGTGGGGGATCAGGTCTGGTTAGCTACCAAAAATATCAAGCTTGCAGGGCCCCGCAAATTACAACCCCGATACCTAGGCCCCTTTTCCATCGCCCAAGTTGTTAATCCTGTTGCCATAAAACTACAACTCCCTCCTGAAATGCAAATACATCCTGTGTTCCATACGTCTCTATTAAGACCCTACCATACCCCTTCATGTCCCGAGAACCCACCTCCTCCTGTTAGCGTAGACGGGGAAATAGAATATGAGGTGAAAAGAATCGTGGATTCACGGAGATACAGGGGAAAATTACAGTATTTGATAGACTGGGTGGGATATACCCCTGAGGACAGAACCTGGGAACCTGCTGAAAATGTGCATGCACCGTTGCTAGTAAGACGCTTTCATGCCCTACATCCCTCCAAACCCAGACCTGTGGGGAGGCCTTTAGGGGTGAGAACTGTTAGGGTTCAAGCTTCATATGCGGTCATTAAGACTACAAGTCCCAGAATCCTAAGTCAGAGAGGCGGGTTGTGTGCTGACCCATACTACCCTGGGGCTGGTCAGGTGATTAGGGAGGATATTTAACTCACCGTAATCTGGACTCAGGTGCTAGGCTTTGCTAGCGTGAACCCTGCATGGAACCTTTGACTCCTGCTTGTCGATTTCCCTGGTGACGGTGGATCAACCCCTACAGCTGGCTGCATCATCCTGAGTAATAGCGCGAGGAAGCGCTGTTAGTATCCGTTGATTTTTTGCCTCGTTTTCTTTTGCCTGTGGCGACCGGCGGACTTAGCCGGTTAAGTGCATTCAACAGCGCGAGGTCGCTCTACATCTTGACAGGCTTGGCTTCGTGGCTGGCTCCGCCCCCTGTCTGCAGCGCGAGAAGCCCTCATTCCGTCCTGAGACGTACGGAGACGTTTTGGGATAATTCCTTTGTTGTTTCCCCTCCTAACCGGCCACCCAGCAACGCTAGGAGTGTGTTGACTCGTTCCTGGCTCAGCACCCTTTCCCTAAGCCCTCGACCTTCTCCAGACATGCCCCTTGGAGCTTTAACAAAAGGGTATGCAGTTCCTAATAATAACATAGTGTGTGTTAGAATCACTAGGTCCCAGGGTGATGGTGTGAACACGGTATAGTTAAGCGGAGTAAAGGGTACTCCTACTGGAAATGAAGACCCTCACACACCCAACAAGCGGGTGTCTTGCTTCATCACCGGGTCTTTGCTCCTTATCGGGCCGGCGGTGCAATGCCCGATCAGGCACCCCAAGGGGGCCTTCCTATCGGAGATCTTTATTTCCAAACGCCGGTGAGTGAGGTGTGTGGGGAAACAGTTAGTTGATATAACTAGTGTAGGTGCAAGTGGAGTGAAAGGTAAGTGTACTAAAACAGGGTAGGTGATCCACTTCAAACTGATTTAATAAAGTATGGTCACCACCCTGATTAAAAACAATCTGCACATCTCTCACCATTAGGTGTATGAGTGATATGTGCTACAACAATAATAAAAAAGGTCAACGTGTTTCTTGCCTGGATATTAATTAAATGGCAATTCTTCAGGACCAATGAATACGGCTACCTGCACCTTTTTGGTGGTGGCCACAACCTCTAAGAGGTGTCAATGGTAGCCACACGTACAGCACCCTAAAAACGTGTGGTGCCGTGTAAATCAAGAACACACAACCTGTGAAGAAAAACACACAATTATTGAAAAAACATTGTTATTGTACATCAGTTCAAGGCATCTGATTCAATTAAAGTTAAAGTTACGTATTATGTCAAACCAGAAACCGTGGCATGCGTCGAATGTGAGCATGTATTAAAAGGACTTTGTCGAGGCAAACAGCAGATTCTTATAGGAGGACTTAATCTATACTTCTTAGAAGGCATGGTACTCTTGGTTATATACAGAACTCACCCCATTGGGCTGTGGAGACAATGTGGTCAGGGTAGGAGCACACTAATTGTTAGTGTCCTAAAGAGGAAAAGTAAAAAACAAACAACAAGTGCGTCAGGAAAATCCGTGTCAAATGCACTCAAAATATGATGGACAACCCATATGGTAATTATTCTCATGGGGAACAACAGCGTATAAAGTTGTTTGATGCAGATAAAGATACTTGTAAAACAAACTCCCCGGAGCACTCTGGTAGATGCTTGCTACAGTTATGGCATATACTTTGAAAATGTTGAAACAGTGCCCGCTCAATGCTGATAGCGCGGGTGCAATCCCTGTCAGTGCTCCTTATATCGCATCCCCCATGTATGGGACTCGAAACGTGGCAGCGCTGGTCTTCGCGTGTTGCCAGAAGGCGTACAGGGGTTGTGGCAGTCAGTTAATCAAAAGACTTGCACACGCAGTTGGTGATAGGAAAATAAGGATGGATTCAACCCAGCGCGAGGCACGGAAGCGCTGGGGAGACCGCCGTGAGCAGAGTTAGTACATACTGCCTACGAACAGTGTCGCCTCTAAAGCGTGGTGAACACTCGGCTAAATGAGCCGCATACCAACACTCTCGGGCATGCCGAAATTGACGACAAAAACGAATAATATGTACTCACGGTTCCGTTGGACTCACGTTACCGTAAACCTATGACCCCGCCAGCTGCTCGAGTCTGGTGAAGTTCCCATGGGGAGGCTCCCAATTAAGCGAGCCGTGCAGCGTGTTACGTGACTACGTCTCGGGCGGTAACCAGTGAAGGGGGCGTGGCTACGTCCTGGAAACTAGACCTCCACCCGTTATTCCTGTACAAAAAAGTCCGAGATGCCGGAAGTGATAAAAAAGGGATTTAGTTGCAAGAAAGACTCCCCCTCTGACGCGAGAAAGACACGTGAGGGCGGGGACCCCATAGACCAATACGATGGTCCCCTCAACGATTGTCAAAGAGTGTTTACTAATGTAATGGAGTTAATGTGAGCATTGGGATGACGCGTGCTCACAACAGCCAAACAATGCACCCGATCGTGAGATTAAATGATATCTACCTGAACGCTGTGGTGTTCAGTAAATATACCGCGCACCATAATCTGATGGAGCGCGGAGCGCAATAGGCACACAGTCCTGGCAACCCTAATATTCGGGAATGGGCTCGTGAGTCCTAAATATAAATTTTTTTTAAAAAATAACAATAATTATTATGTGACCACTGACTGACTTAGAAAGTCAAGACCAACCGAAATCAATGGCATGTTCAGCAAAGGATGTCGAAAATTATAATAATTGCCTAAAAAAATGCATTCCTGTGCAGAGAAAAGGCTCATCGAGTATAGATATAAGTAAAGTTACATATACAAGATAAAACCACATTTCCAAGAGGAAGTTAGTCTAAGTCAAGTTAGACTACTCCACGGAATGTCCTCATTCAGGCCAGTTGTGTCAGCTGTCAATCTCAGGACCCAACGCTGTTCAAGTCTGAAGAGGGCATTTTTTGACATGTGGGGGTGTGATTCCAGAACCACCCATTTGAAAGAAGTGGGTGCATGACGTACCAAGTTGTAGTGGGTCGTCATTTTAGTATTAGTCTTAGCGCATCTGAAATTACTCTTGTGTTCCAGCATACGTGTCTTAACTGTGCGTGTGGTCATACCTATGTATGGTAAGCCACATGGGCACGTCATCAGATAAATGCAATTTGTTGAGTTACAATTGGTATGTTTATTGATCTGCCATGTCACGTCATTAGGGAGTGCCAGTTCTTTACTGATTTGTGTCTGAGGACACATCGAGCACATCCCACAAGGGTAATGACCCTTAACTGGGGGTAGGTTCCATAGTAGTCTCTGAGACCCAGTAGCTGGTTTCTTAGGTCTAGTGTGTATTAAAAGGTCCTTAAGGTTGCTCGTGCGTTTAAACGCAAATCTGGGGACTTCCAAATCTAGATCTCCAGTGTTGAGAATACCCCAGTGTTTTTTAATGATCGCCTTAATCCTGTTCGAATCAGGGGTGAAGGTGGTGACACAGGTTAAGGATTGATCAGGTTCTTTAGTGTTAACTTCTAACAGACTCTCTCTGTTGTTATTTCTCGCTCGTTTGCGAGCACGAGACACAACCTGTGAGGGGTAGTCGCGCTTGATTAAGTCATGCATAAGCGTTAAGGACTCTTTCTGATAATCAGCCACAGAACTGCAGTTCCTTCTGATTCGCAGAAACTGACCAAAAGGTAAATTTTCTCTTAACGCTTTGGGATGGTAGCTGCTGAATAAGAGAAGGCTGTTCCTGTCTGTGGGCTTACGATACAGACTCGTGGAGATTGTCCCCCCTTCCAGGTGGACAAGTAGATCCAAGAAAGGTACTTCTGTATCAGAAATGGTATGGGTGAATCTCAAATAGGGATTAAGGGTGTTGATCCACGTACAGAATTCTGTGCAATTCGTGTAGTTTCCCTTCCACAGAACCAGGATGTCGTCGATGAACCTTTTCCAGAGCAGTACATTCGCAGAGTAGGGGTTGGAGGGATGATGTATCACCCTACTCTCGAAGGCTGACATGTACATGCATGCCAGACTCGGCGCGAATGTACTGCCCATGGAAGTGCCCTGGGTTTGATGGTACAATTGTGTGTTGTACTCGAAAAAATTCTGTGTCAAAGCCAGGCTAGCACATTCCATGATGAATGATACTGGTGTATTGGAGCTGATCTCACTGCTGCTTAATGCATCCTCGATAACTTGGAGGGTTGCTTGTTGGGGTATGTTGGTATACAACGCCTCGACATCTAGTGTCAGCAAGAGATTGATTTCCTGTGGGTATTGGAACCCTTCCAGAAGACGAAGAATATCAGAAGTATCCTGGATATAGGAGGGGGTTGCTTTAACCAGGGGCTGGATAAAGTGGTCAACAAATTGTGATAATGGTTCCAAAATAGAACCTATACCGGAAACAATCGGACGTCCTGGAACGTCTTGGAGCGCCAAAGTGAGAGCGCTCTAGAAGCTGGATCTTCGCCTGGATGTAACCCCATTCCTCTTCCTTCGTTTCAGCGGAGAGACAGTAATTCCGCAAGAATCTGCATTTTTGGTCAGCGACCGACAGTAAGGAACTTGTTTTTGTTTGTTTGCGTGATTGGATTACAAAAGTCCGTATTATTGAGTTTGTGATATTTTTGCATCAGTACGCTCCTTGGAGATATAAGTACTTACAGAAACTTCCTTGTCAAGTTATACAATTATTGACTGCTATATGGTCCAGCAGCTTAAGATTTATTAAGCTGAAATTGATTATAATCACTCGTGTTGCTTGGTGGTATCAGAAGAGACCGGCTTGTGACATCAGGTCTTGCAGAAATTCATATATATCTGCTATCTGTGTTAAGAACAGGTGAGTATGGTACAGCACACAACCTAAAGGGGGTAGAATATAGAAGGGAGGTGGATGTATTGGCGGTAGGAGTAGTATAAGTGTCAGCTGGGCTAATTAGTTTGTTTGTCTTTTTTGTAGAGAACTGCTGTACTTTTTTGAACTGGACCACCCCCTGTTGACGGCTCTGAGGGCTTGAAGCTGATCCTTTTTTGGTCTCTTCATTTTTTGAGGATCTTTGCCTCTGCTCACGTGTGCTCTCTGATGACACTGAGTAGGTGGGATCCTTGAGAAAGGGAGAGGTTTCTCTGCGCTCCTGGGGAACGGTCATTTCTGCTTGGGAAGCCAAACTGCACCCGACAAAGGAGAACCGATGCCGGGCTCTCCCTTCTCCAAACAAGATCTGGAACGGTCTCGCACTCCGGAATTACGCACGACGTCCTGTGCGTGCGTCGATTCTTTTGTACACGCAGCTCCTCCCCCACCCGGTCCTCGAGCATTCTGGGGTTTGTAGGCCAGGCAGGCGCACTACCCGATTCCTGACAACTACAGCCTGAGCCACTGGAAAGAATTGCACCAAATTTGGCAGAAAGGTAGCTCTTGGTCCAGAAAGAGCCCTTTTTGTGATTTGGTGTAAATCTGTCCTATGTTTTTTTAGCTATTAATTGGAGAAAAAAATTGCATATCTTGAGGCGCAAAGCCTTTGTGAATACTTTGTGATGTGTCCTAACAGGAATGCTGTGATGGCTTGGCTGCAACCTGTGTAGAAAGTTGTGCCCGCCATTTTATTTAATGGTACCCGGTCCCGGGGGCTGAAATAAACATCGAAAGTGATAGGTGGGGTCAGGGTACAGGTATCATGATCCCATGGGTGGTATATGGAGGTGTTTGTAGGATCCCTTTGTGCACAACACGTCAAAAAAAGTTTTTTGCCTTGTGCGATATTGGCGCATTCCTAGAGATGCTCAACGCGGCCTCCATGTAACGTCCACAATTAATTTGCAATTTTCAAACTCTAATGTACTCACTCAAAGACCAACTCAAATTCTTACACTCACTCAGGCACACACTCAGAGACTCACACATTTACTTGAAGACCCACTCAGAGGCTCACACAACCAGGCACAGACCCACTCGGATACTCATGTACCCACTTGCAGACCCTCTCAGACACTCATACACACACACACACAGGCTCACTCAGGCACTCATGCACTCACTCACAGACCAACTCAGAGACTCATGCACCAAGACACAGAGCTACTCATACCTTGACACCCACTCACAAACCAACTCAGACACTCATGCCCCCACTTGCAGACCCATTAATATACTCACACATCCACTCACAGACTCAATCATACTTTAACACAACTACTCACAGACCCACACCCATTCACAGACCCAGTCAGACACTTACTCACCCACTCACAGACCCACACAAAGACACTCACACACCCAGTGACAGACCCACACAGACACTCACATACCCACTCACAGACTGACTTAGATAGTTCTACACCTATTCACTCACCCACTCAGACTCATGCACTCACTCACAGACCCATGCAGGCACTCATGCACCCATGCACAGACTCGCTGATACAGTCATGTTCCACTAACAGACCCAGTCAGACTCATGCACCCACAGGTTTGTCCACAGGGCTTTTGTTTTCTTTTCCCAGACGAGACAATGCGTCAGCTTTGCCTTGTCTCACTCCGGGACGAAAATGAATCGTGAAATCATATTCACTAAAAAAGGACACCCACCTCATCTGCCTAGGTGTAAGAGCTCTGGCTGTACGAAAATATTACAAATTCCTATGGTCGGAATATATGGTAATTACATGTGGAGATCCTAACAAGTAATGGCGCCATTCCTGAAAAGCCATTTTAATGGCCAGGAGTTCCCTTTCTCCAATTGTGTAGTTTTGTTCAGCTTGAGATAAGGTCTTAGAGTAGTAAGCTACAGGATGAAGGGTACCATTGTGAGGATCTCGTTGTGACAATACACCCCCTACTGCGTATTGGGAGGCGTCCGCTTCTACATAGTATGGCTGTGTTTCATCTGCATGGCGGATAATGGGGGCAGAGGTGAAGCTATCTTTTAAGGCTTGAAAAGCTTTTTCAGCATCTTGGCTCCAGTCAAACTCTACTCCTTTCTTTAGGAGTCTGGTAATCGGAGTGATTAGGTCCGAAAAATGGCAAATGAATCACCTATAAAAATTGGCGAAACCTAAGAATGATTGAACCTCTTTCACAGTGGTAGGACTGGCCCATTTAGTAATGGCTGATACCTTGGCAGGATCCATATGTATTCCCTCTGGAGAGATAACAAAACCCAAAAAGGCAACTTTACGGGTATGAAAGACACATTTCTCCAGTTTGGCAAAAAGATGATTCTGTTGCAATCTCCTCAATATCAAACTCACATGTTTCACATGTTCTGTCTCAGTCTGGGAGTAGATTAGTATATCGTCTATATATGCTATGACGAATATATCTAAATATTCCCTCAATATTTCATTTATAAAAAATTGGAATGCCGCTGGGGCGTTACATAGTCCAAACGGCATAATGCAATACTCATAAAGGCCAAACTTGTTGCGAAAGGCCGTCTTCCACTCATCTCCTTCTCGAACTCTGATCAAATGGTAATCCCCTCTCAAATCAAGTTTCGTAAATATGGTGGCCTTTCTAACCTGGTCCAAAAGATTGGAGATGAGTGGAAGAGGGTACTTGTTCTTTACCGTGACCTTGTTTAGGGCGCGGTAATCCAAGCAAGCTCTCAGGCCTCCCTCTTTCTTAGGAATAAAAAAAAGAGGGGATGAGACAGGAGAGGTCGAATGTCTTATGAACCCCTTCTGTAACATGTCTTGCAGGTATTCAGACAAATACTTGGTCTCGGGTTCCGTGAGTGAGTACACTCTGCTAACAGGTAGAGTGGAGCCAGGCACTAAGTCTATCCTACAATCATAGGCCCTATGTGGTGGCAAGGCTACAGCTTTAATTTCGTCAAAGACGTCAGAAAACTGATGATATTCTTTGGGTGGTAAATCACTATCAGTGGAGGAAAGGGCGCAATACACTGGAGACAGCCAGTGTGTGATTTCCTTATAACAATGTGTTATACAATGTGGAGAGCGTAACGTAACCGTTCTCGCCACCCAGTCTATTTGAGGATTATGTTTCTGGAGCCACGGGACTCCTAGAATGGCTCCAAAGTTTGAGGTATCAATCAAATCAAACTCTATGAATTCTGAGTGTCCGTTATCACACAGCATGACCATAGCAGGCGTTTGGTATGTTATCATGCCTGAGGACAACTCAGATCCATCTACTGCCCTTACTTTTTCAGGTTGTCTTTTCAAAATGAATTCTACTCACAAAGCTCTAGCCACTGCTATGTCCCAAAAATTTCCGGTCGCCCCTGAATCCAACAGTATCGCCATGGTTCGCCTGAGCTGTTATGGTAGAAGGAATACCACATTGATAGCAAAATGTTTTGGAACTGGAGCCACGGTATCCGCTATATACTTAGAGGTCTTTGCACACGAAAGACTTGGTAGAGCGACCTCGGTACACCCCAAGTCCTCTAGTTTTCCGACTGCACCGCCATACTAGTTCTACCTGTAGGGGTTCTCGGCACCGCCTTGGGTTTAATCGGACACTCCCTCGCGAAATGTCCTCCCTAACCGCAGTATAGGCAGAGGTTCAGTTTTCTGCGTTTTTCTCTTTCTTCGGAAGACAATGGTCCTCTAACCCCTCCTATCTGCATAGGTTCACTTGTGTCTCGAGTTTCCTTCTTTTCACTTTTGGCCAACAATAGTCTAGGATATTCTCCCTTGGTTTTTTCGCCTTTTCTTTCAGTTAGACGGTGGTCTAACTTGACTACCAGATCCATGAAGGCAGAGCAGTCTTCTGGAGGGTCAACTATTTGTGATAGTATGTCTTTGAGCTCATCTTTCAGACCTCTGTAAAACAAGGAAGTCCTCTTATCTTCGGGCCAGTGAGTTTCTGTAACCAAACGGTTAAAGCTGGTGATATAAGTTAATAAGTCTTTAGACCCTTGCTTGAGACTTAGCAACTCGTTATCACTAGCCTGCATGTAGGAGTGTCTTGCAAAAAGACCCTTCATCCGTTCTTTAAACAGAGCTAAATTATACAAAATGGGGTCATCGTTTTCAACCAAAGGCACCGCCCATTGTGCTGCATTGCCACTCAAATAGGAAATTATAAACGCTACTTTTGCGGCATCATCTGGGAAAGAGGTGGCTCTACAGATGAATTGCAGGTGACACTGATTCATGAATACCCCATATCTACTACTGTCTCCATTGAATCTCTCGGACATGGCAAGAGGGGTCTGAGGCGGGGTGACAACTGTGACGTTCACCGGAGAAGTAATAGGCTCTGTTACTACGGAAGTAGAATCAGGGAGTGGGACTTGAAAATGAGCGGGTCGTATATAACTCCTTTTATGTTTAGGAAGAGTGTCTGTAACTCTGACCTGCAACTGCCTTTGAGTCTTTAACACACTTAATTCAGATACTAGGCGTTGATTTTCGCTTTTCACTAGCTTCAGCTCTGTCTGTAAATTAACCACAGCAGCTGCCAACTCCCTCATCGTGGTTTCTGGGTTCTCGGCAGACATAGCCCCATCCATGATGGATGTGACGGAAAGCCGTATTGCTCAGGGGGAATAATGTACGTGGGCTTGGCTTTCTGTCGGGTGCAGGTTGGCTTCTCAAGCAGAAATGACCATTCCCCAGGAGCGCAGAGAAACCTCTCCCTTTCTCAAGGATCCCACCTACTCAGTGTCATCAGAGAGCACACGTGAGCAGAGGCAAAGATCCTCAAAAAATGAAGAGACCAAAAAAGGATCAGCTACAAGCCCTCAGAGCCGTCAACAGGGGGTGGTCCAGTTCAAAAAAGGTACAGCAGTTCTCTACAAAAAAGACAAACAAGCTAATTAGCCCAGCTGACACTTATACTACTCCTACCGCCAATACATCCACCTCCCTTCTATATTCTACCCCCTTTAGGTTGTGTGCTGTACCATACTCACCTGTTCTTAACACAGATAGCAGATATATATGAATTTCTGCAAGACCTGATGTCACAAGCCGGTCTCTTCTGATACCACCAAGCAACACGAGTGATTATAATCAATTTCAGCTTAATAAATCTTAAGCTGCTGGACCATATAGCAGTCAATAATTGTATAACTTGATAAGGAAGTTTCTGTAAGTACTTACATCTCCAAGGAGCGTACTGATGCAAAAATATCCCAAACTCAATAATACGGACTTTTGTAATCCAATCACGCAAACAAACAAAAACAAGTTTCTTACTGTCGGTCGCTGAGCCAAAATGCAGATTCTTGCGGAATTACTGTCTCTCCGCTGAAACGAAGGAAGAGGAATGGGGTTACATCCAGGCGAAGATTCAGCTTCTAGAGCGCTCTCACTTTGGCGCTCCAAGGGGCATGTCTGGAGAAGGTCGAGGGCTTAGGGAAAGGGTGCTGAGCCAGGAACGAGTCAACACACTTCTAGCGTTGCTCGGTGGCCGGTTTGGAGGGGAAACAACAAAGGAATTATCCCAAAACGTCTCCGTACGTCTCAGGACGGAATGACGGCTTCTCGCGCTGCAGACAGGGGGCGGAGCCAGCCACGAAGCCAAGCCTGTCAAGGTGTAGCGCGACCTCGCGCTGTTGAATGCACTTAACCGGCTAAGTCCGCCGGTCGCCACAGGCAAAAGAAAACAAGGCAAAAAATCAACGGATACTAACAGCGCTTCCTCGCGCTATTACTCAGGATGATGCAGCCAGCTGTAGGGGTTGATCCACCGTCACCAGGGAAATCGACAAGCAGGAGTCAAAGGTTCCATGCAGGGTTCACGCTAGCAAAGCCAAGCACCTGAGTCCAGATTACGGTAAGTTAAATATCCTCCCTAATCACCTGACCAGCCCCAGGTTAGTATGGGTCAGCACACAACCCGCCTCTCTGACTTAGGATTCTGGGACTTGTAGTCTTAATGACCGCATATGAAGCCTGAACCCTAACATCCTTCGCGGTGAGAGACAGAGCTGACGAGCTGATCCCGGTCTCTGCCGTATTTCAGGTGCACTTTTAAAAAACAGCAACGCAGCTGCTGAAGACGTCAGTGCAACACAGCCTCAGGAGACAACGGCGGTAACTGCCAGATAAGTGTTTGCTGTCCCCGCGTCCGGCGGGGGTTTGTCTCGTTGCTTTCCCTTCCTGAGACTCCCGCTCACACGGAGTGGCCAACTGCTTCGAGTTCGAAGGTGTGGGTGAAACATTTCTTACCTACACGCCCGGTCTGAGACCTTGTTAAAGGGGTTTTGGGGAGAATTCCAGTACTTTCCTTTCGTTTGGAAGCACATTCCACCAGCGGTGAAGTAACCGTATTCTGAAGACTATTAGATTTAATCTCAGTTCCGGGGGTGTTTCTCTGAACCTTTTCGAAACGCTGTGTGAGGCCAATGAACGCAGCAAGCTGTTAATCACAGGTTTTGTTTCATGAAGTCCTGTCAAGACATTTCATTATCCAAGACGGAGAAGGGGCATTATTTTCCCTCAGTTGCGGTCATGCCATGGATGAATGTGTGGTGCTGAGGGTGGCTGGGCTTTGTGATATTCGATGGTATGAATGTGAGAACATATTGGTGCTAACAGTAATAAGTATATGAGTAAGAGCTTGGTATCCCAAAGAGGGGGTCTTCCTTTGCAGTGAGAATTTAAGAGAGTAGTCATTTTTAGTGAGAATGTAAGAGAGTAGACTTACATGACATTGCCATTGTATTGTTTCGTGTTTGTATGTTGTTTTTTCCTTTACAGGTTCTACTCCCCGCTGTTCCCTTCCTTCCCTTCCCTTCCCTCACTTGATCACCCTAACCTTCCGTGCCATCAGTGCAGGAATTGGGGGTGTCGAGAGGTGGAACCCCTATTGCATCACCAGAATCCTGAGGAGAGTTGGACTGGGGGACGGAATCGTAACAGAATTACGCACCCAAGTATTAAATCTCCTCCCGGTTCTGGGGGGGTGCTGTAGGGAAGCAGTATGGACGAGGTTTTGCAAGTACTAGCCACAGTCCAACAGGAACTGGCGGCCTCTAGGGCAGAAACCGTGACATTACGGGAGAGGGTAGAAAGGTTGTCGAGGAACCCTTTTAATGCAAGCACAGGAACTCCTCCCATCCAGGTCACCGTGCCCCATCCCATTCCGTTAGCCAACCCCGAAAGGTACACCGGGGACCCCCAGAAAATACAGGTATTTTTGACTCAAATCCTGATGCATTTTTCTTGCAGGCCGTCCTCATTCCCGAATAATCACTCCAGAGTGGCGTTTGCCATTTCTTATTTGGCGGGCTACGCAGCCAATTGGGCGGTGCCGCTAGTAAGAAATAATGACCGTGTTTTGTCCGATTGGGACGAGTTTAGAGCCGCCCTGGAGGGGGTGTTTGACAGGCGCACTACTGCATTCAGCGCGAACAGAGAGCTTTTAGCTTTAAAGCAAGGAAAAAATGAATTGGTGACATATCTGACATCCTTCAATAGATTGGTGGCTGAAGCAGCCTGGCCCGAAGAGAAGAGAATGTCTCTTTTCTACCAGGGGTTATGTGACGAGCTTAAGGATGTCATAGCCAGAATAGATCCCCAACCCCAGACGTGCAACGATTTGGTCAGCTTGGCCTTGAGGTTGGATGGACGCCTCGCAGATAGAGGAGGTGAGAGGTTCAGGGGTGATAGAGCAAGGAATGAGGCGACTAGCAACGCAGTGGTCCCAGAGCCCATGGAGGTGGGTGCCATTCGTGCTCCACTATCCCGGGTGGAAAGGGAGAGTAGGAGGACCCAGGGGCTCTGTATGTACTGCAGAAAGAAGGGACACTATGTCCAGGAATGTCCCGCTCGACCCAAAAGACCAGGGGGGACTAACCGGAATTGAAAGACCATAGCCACTGTCACGAGTCCTGATCTGCAGTATCGCCGGAAAATCCAGCAAATACAGGCGAACATCTGTGGAGGATCCCTTCTCTTGCCACTACCAGTCAGGGAGACACCGAAAAACATATAGAGATGGTTATGTGGTTAGATAATGGTCAACAACCAAATAAGATTAAGGCCATGTTAGATTCAGAGGCCACAGGAAACTTTATAAATAGTGGGTTGGTAGCACAACTGGCCATACGGAAGGTTTCTCGAGAAATCCCAGAGGAAGTGCTGGCGGTAGAGGGTAAACCACTCACCTCCGGTCTCCTCATCGAACAAACAGAACAACTCAGGTTGACTACCAGATTAGGAGAGGGACGCCACATAGAAACCTTGGCGTTGAACATCATAGAAGCCCCTCAGTATGAGGTGATCTTGGGGTTGCCCTGGTTTAGCTTACATAACCCGACCATAGATTGGAGAAAGAGAACTGTACTGTTCTTGTCTGAGGAATGCCAGGAACATTTGGTTCCAGGATGGGGGTCAGGTGCGGCAGCCTTGGCCTGCCCGTTCGTAGCAGCTACAGCCGCGGAGAAAGAGGTATGTCTGCCCAGTGAATACTCTCTCTTTGCAGACGTATTTAGCAAAACCCAGGCCGAGTCGCTTCCACCCCACTGGCCCTACGATTGCCAGATAGACCTAGTGGAGGGAGCCACCCTTCCTGTGTGTAGGGTCTATGCTCTCTCTGAGCCTGAGACCAAGTACCTCAGGGTCTATCTGGATCACTTCCTGGAGATAGGGTTTATTCGACCGTCCCGTTCTCCTGCGGCGTCTCCTTTGTTTTTTATAACGAAAGCCAATGGGGAGTTGAGGGCGTGTTGTGACTACCGCATGCTGAACAAGAACACCGTTCGCAATAGGTATCCACTGCCCCTCATTCCCGTCTTATTGGATCAAGTGCGCGAGGCGAAGGTATATACGAGGTTAGACCTTAGAGGCGCGTATCACCTGGTGCGCATACGCAAAGGGGACGAGTGGAAGTCTGCCTTCAAGACCCGCTATGGTCTTTTTGAGTATCTGGTAATGCCGTTCGGGTTGTGCAATGCCCCGGCGGCATTCCAGTACTTCTTAAATGACGTGCTGAAGGAATATGTAGACAGGACAGTAGTTGTCTACATAGACGATATTTTGATCTATTCAGATTCGGTGAGCAGTCACTCAGAACATGTGAGACAAGTGTTACGAGTTTTGAGAAAACACCGCTTGTTCTGCAAGCTGAGCAAGTGCGACTTTGGTGTGTCCGAAGTGGAGTTCTTGGGGGTGATTCTCCGTCCTGAGGGTCTGAGTATGTCAGAACGAAAGATCCAAGCTGTGCAAGAGTGGCCGGTTCCAAGCAATGTTAGGGAAACGCAGTGCTTTCTTGGCTTCGCCAACTATTACAGACGCTTTATACAGGGGTTCTCGCAACAGGCCCTCCCGATCACCAGGCTCCTCAGAAAGGGCGTGCCTTTTGAATGGACCCCCGCAGCGGGAAAGGCTTTTGAGTTCCTAAAAAGGGCCTTTACTTCAGCACCAGTGTTACGTCATCCTAAGCTAGACACTCCTTTCATAGTTGAGGCAGACGCCTCTAACGAAGCCGTTGGGGCCATATTGTCACAACGGGACAAAGACACGGGGCAGCTACATCCCGTGGCTTATCTCTCCAGGAAGCTTCTCCCAGCCGAAAGAAATTATAACATCGCCGAAAAGGAGTTGCTATCCATAAAGAAGGCTTTCCAGGAGTGGCGTCCATACTTATGAGGGGCTAGGTTTCCGATTACAGTGTACTCTGACCATCGAAACCTGCAGTATCTACGAACAGCCCGACGCCTATCCCCCAGACAAATGAGATGAATGCTTTTCTTCGAGGAGTACAATTTCATCATTACCTTTAGACCTGGAGCGGACAATAGGAAGGCGGATTCTCTGTCCAGGATGCTAACCACAGAAGAGGAAGTCGAAGGGTCAGAGGCGGATATCATCCCTTCCTCCAAGGTAATCTGCGTGATACAGGCAGAGAAATACCTGGATACCATAAGAAATAACAGGAGTCCGGAAGCCTGGAACAGGTGGGCTGATCGCGGATCGGAGCGGCATATCCGACAGGGGCTTCCTTTTCAGGATCAACGTCTGTTTCTACCTTCAAAGGCCCTGAGGAAAAAGGCTTTTGATTGGTGTCACGAGTCTCCGTTAGCAGGGCACCCCAGCATACACAAAACCACCCTTTTGGTACAACGATACTTCTGGTGGGCCTCGCTGGTCCCGGACGTTAAGAACTGGGTAGTTGTATGTGAGGACTGTGCACGGGGTAAAACAGATACATACAAAATAAGGGGCAAGCTCATTCCAATGCCCACACCCCAGTCACGGTGGCAGACCATCAGCATGGACTTCATTACAGGACTCCCGGTGGATCAGGGGTGTGCAGCCATTCTTGTGGTGGTAGACAGCCTGACAAAGATGGGGCACTTCATTCCATATAAGAACCTGCCTACGGCGGGCCAAACGGCGCAATTGTTGCTTCAACACGTGGTGCGGATACATGGAGTCCCGCAGGTAATAGTGTCAGACAGAGGCCCCCAATTCATAGCAAGCTTTTGGAAGGGGTGGTGACGTTCCCTGCGCATCGAGTCGGCAGTGTCCACCAGCTTCCATCCCCAGACGGATGGACAAACAGAACGGTTGAATCCAACGTTGAAGAAATACCTGAGATGCTATGCGGAAGAGGCCCGGGACTCATGGGTCGCCCTGTTATGGATGGCAGAATTGGCCTACAACAACGCGACGCATAGCTCCATAGGCGTCTCTCCCTTTTTAGCCAATTATGGTTTCAGTGTGCGGATTTTGCCGATCACCCTGCCACGGGTGACGAGCACTCAGCCGTCGGTCCAGGCACACATGCGAGCGCTCCGCCAGGGGCACGCTTCAGTGAGGAATCACCTGAGCAAGGCGAAGTTAACCTACAAACTATGGGCAGACCGGCACCGCGCAGAGGGCCCACAGTATAAGAAAGGGGACAAGGTGTGGTTGTCCACAAAGAATATACGCTTCAAATTGCGTAGCGTGTTCCATCCCAGATATATCGGCCCTTATCAAGTGGTGAAGAGGATCAATCCCATGGCTTACAAACTACGATTTCCGGGCTCTCTTCGGATCCACCCGGTCTTCCACTGCAGTCTTTTGAAGCCGGCCGCGGGAGGGCGGAAGAGGCAGCCACCAGATCTGGAGAAGGAGGCAGGGCATGAGTATGAGGTGCGTCGCATAGTGGGCGCCAAGTACCGGAGGGGACATTTGTGGTATCTAGTCTCTTGGAAGGGGTACACCTCTGAAGAGGATTCTTGGGAACCCTGTGACAACGTGCACGCACCGGCCAGAATTCGGGCCTTTTACCGCCGACACCCGGACAAGCCCGGTTCTAGGAGGCCCTGGGGCGGGGGACCTACTGTCAGGAATCGGGTAGTGCGCACCTGCCTGGCCTACAAACCCCAGAATGCTCGAGGACCGGGTGGGGGAGGAGCCGCGTGTACAAAAGGATCGACGCACGCACAGGACGTCGTGCGTAATTCCGGAGTGCGAGACCGTTCCAGATCTCGTTTGGAGAAGGGAGAGCCCGGCATCGGTTCTCCTTCGCGGTGAGAGACAGAGCTGACGAGCTGATCCCGGTCTCTGTCGTACTTCAGGTGCACTTTTAAAAAACAGCAACGCAGCTGCTGAAGACGTCAGTGCAACACAGCCTCAGGAGACAACGGTGGTAACTGCCAGATAAGTGTTTGTTGTCCCCGCGTCCGGCGGGGGTTTGTCTCATTGCTTTCCCTTTACCTGATAATATTTTGGCAGCCTGCTCAGCAACCTCAAATAACTTTGCCTAATCTCTACTGACGACAGATAACAATCCAGAAACATGTGTATAGAGATGGCCTATTACAACTATGTATTTACCCGAGACAATCCTGCAAGCACCCATGCTTGATGAACTGCATTGCCCATGATGCACAGGGGCGACCCGCTGAGAAGTGTTAGCAGTGTGATCCCACTTTGGCTTACTTTAAGAGGCTCCCTCGAGCCGTTCGAACTGACGAGTTCATGGAGAAGCACCTGCGTGCCCGGAGAGGTACTGTAACCTGATAATATTTTGGCAGCCTGCTCAGCAACCCCAAATAACTTTGCCTAATCTCTACTGACGACGGATAACAATCCAGAAACACGTGTATAGAGATGGCCTATTACAATATGTATTTACCCGAGACAATCCTGCAAGCACCCATGCTTGATGAACTGCATTGCCCATGATGCACAGGGGCGACCCGCTGAGAAGTGTTAGCAGTGTGATCCCACTTTGGCTTACTTTAAGAGGCTCCCTCGAGCCGTTTGAACTGACGAGTTCATGGAGAAGCACCTGCGCGCCCGGAGAGGTACTGTAACCTGATAATATTTTGGCAGCCTGCTCAGCAACCCTAAATAACTTTGCCTAATCTCTACTGACGACGGATAACAATCCAGAAACACGTGTATAGAGATGGCCTATTACAACTATGTATTTACCCGAGACAATCCTGCAAGCACCCATGCTTGATGAACTGCATTGCCCATGATGCACAGGGGCGACCCGCTGAGAAGTGTTAGCAGTGTAATCCCACTTTGGCTTACTTTAAGAGGCTCCCTCGAGCCGTTCGAACTGACGAGTTCATGGAGAAGCACCTGCGCGCCCAGAGAGGTACTGTAACCTGATAATATTTTGGCAGCCTGCTCAGCAACCCCAAATAACTTTGCCTAATCTCTACTGACGACGGATAACAATCCAGAAACACGTGTATAGAGATGGCTTGATGAATTGCATTGCCCATGATGCACAGGGGCGACCCGCTGAGAAGTGTTAGCAGTGTGATCCCACTTTGGCTTACTATACCATGGATGAATGTGTGGTGCTGAGGGGGGCTGGGCTCTGTGATATTCGATGGTATGAATGTGAGAACATATTGGTGCTAACAGTAATAAGTATATGAGTAAGAGCTTAGTATCCCAAAGAGGGGGTCTTCCTTTGCAGTGAGAATTTAAGAGAGTAGTCATTTTTAGTGAGAATGTAAGAGAGTAGCCTTACATGACATTGCCATTGTATTGTTTCGTGTTTGTATGTTGTTTTTTCCTTTACAGGTTCTACTCCCCGCTATTCCCTTCCTTCCCTTCCCTCACTTGATCACCCTAACCTTCCGTGCCATCAGTGCAGGAGTTGGGGGTGTCGAGAGGTGGAACCCCTATTGCATCACCAGAATCCTGAGGAGAGTTGGACTGGGGGACGGAATCGTAACACCAATAGGGATACTCCAAGGGGCAGTTTGATCGTAGTAGCATCTATCAATCAATTGACAGTACAAGAGACCGTAGATCCTATATCACCGCACTAGCCTAATGTGTGGATATCCTCAGAGAGATGCACTAAGAGTAGCTCCCTAGCCAACCGATGAGATAATAGTGACCCATCAATCACGGCCCGAGCACAAGCCCATACTGGAAATACTGCCCCCCTAGCTCAAGTGGCGTGGGAGGTCGAGGGAGTGGGAAGAGTACAAGGTGAGGAAGTACATGGAAATCCTAATATTTGTATCAACGAAAATTTAAAACTGCTGGCGTATAAAGGCCAACAGCAGGTGAACTCATTATCAACAACCCCAATAGTTGATCATCTTACTGCTGGTACTGGCCCAAGGACATTAGGTAAGAAGTCTAGAGGCCCCAGTCAGTCATTGAATGAGCTACCTAAGCTCAAAGTGTTATCACGGAACATTGCTGGCCTCTCTTCCAAACTGGAATGGGGAGCATTTATACAAAACAACATTTGAATGTTCCAGGAAACTTGAGCCAGGGATGTTACCCACAGACAGGGGTATGCAACTTTCAGCATAGCAGCCACATGTGGGGGGAGGGGAAGGCCAGTGGGGGGCCTTTGCACCTGGATTGCTACACACCTAGGGTGCTCAGCAAAACAGGTAGAGACATTCTCTAGTGACATTCTTTGTGTTATTTTGAGTTTTCCTGCCAGGTTCAAGACAGCTGTGATTAACGTCTACTCTCGCCCAGTAGCGTATGGCCAAGAGTCTGCTACTCTTGACCTTCTATCATCCTTTTTGCCTACCATTCTTGATAATAATTTGGTAATTTTGGCTGGTGATCTAAATTGTCACTATGAACCTTTGAAAGATTTGGATGCGGGTAACCCCAATGAGGAGGACTTGCACTGGGCCATCCCAGAGCCGAATGCCCTGGTAACTTGGGCTGGTAATCCAAATGAACACTCTTTCATTGAACCACTCTCTCAGGGCATGCAATAGGCGTTCTAAATCTGACACCCCGGCAAATTTCACTTATAATAGACCACGTTGCCCGTCTATCCTAGATTATATTCTGATTGACACAAAATCATGGCACCGGGTAGTAGATTTTAAGATCGAGCCCAGACACGATAGTGATCATAATGCCCTGATTCTTGAAATGGCTCCGCCTCACTTCGGGGAAGCTTCTAAGGGCTACTCTCCAAGTGCCTCTAGGCTAACCTTAACCAGTTGTAGGAGGAGAGTAAGATGGGGTACACTTTGTCAATCCCAATAAAAGCTAGCCTCCCTCTACCAAATTGTTATCCCATTTTTGAAGGCTGCTAAACAATTGAGTGGGAATGCTGATTTTATCAGTTCATTTACTGAAATTGCGGAAAACCACCAAGGCTTAGTAACTGCCCTGGCCAATATTTTTTTCCCAAATACACAATTAAAAGAAAAGAGGGTAGCTAGGCACCCCTGGTACGATGGCAATTGTCGCAAGGCCAAGCAAACTCGTGTCTTAGCCATTAAATCCAATGACAAGTTGCAAATAAAGACTAAGCGGTTAGTTTACAAAAATATTGTTAAACTGGCAAAAAGTAATTAGGAAGAAGAGAAATGGGAGAGCCTGAGAAATGCACTAAGCACTAGGGACATGAGGACTTTTTGGAATCTAATAATTACTGGCTCCACAGAGGGTATATCTGCAATAGAACCAAAGCTAGGGGCGGTAGTCTAGTAGGCCCATTTTCAGTCCTTATTTTCTGGGGTAGAGAGTGATGTAGGGCAAGTTATAAATAAATGTTCCCACTCACAGTTATTTTGCTTTGATACCCCAGAAATCTCCCTAAAAGAGATAACGGATGCTTTAAGCCGGGTAATTCCTGCAAAGGCCCCGGGTCTAGACAAGATCTCCTGTGATCTTTTTCGCACTGAACCTAGTATCCTAGTATCTGGGCCCCGTACTTATGGACTCGATTTAATGCTATCCTTCAGGGAATGGCGATTCTCACAACTTGGTTAGGGGCGGAAATTATCCCGATTTATAAAAAGGGCTCACCCCTCCATCCTGCAAAATATATGCTACTGGACCGATTACATAGTTGGATGGAGGAACATACTATTCTTAGTCCATATCAGCCCGGTTTTAGAGCAAAAATGTCCACTATTGACCAAATCCTCAGGTTGCAATTATTGCACTGGAAGACAGTGATCTTGGAGGGTGGCAGCCTCTACATGATCTTTGTGGACTTAAAATCAGCATTCGATTTAGTACCAAGGGAGAAATTATGGGCTACCTTACTAGACCTGGGAGCCCCCACGAATCTCTGCCACCATTCGAAAAGACTTCATGAACATAATTTTGCCCAAATTAGGTATGCGGAAAAATGGAGAGCTTACTGATCGCATACCTATAGACAGAGGCGTACGACAAGGGTGCGTATTGGCCCGGACTCTGTTTTGTTTATTTATCAATGGCCTAGTGGAGGCTCTGACAGCAGGTAGGGGTATAGATGCCCCAAGGTTGGCGAACCGCAAGGTACCAACCTTGATGTTCGCCGATACCCTCCTGTTGTTAAAGTCCCCTATGGGAATACAGAGGGCTTTGGATACTTTCCACTTATTCTGCAAGGGTAGGGGCCTGGATATAAATACACAGAAAACTAAATATATGTTTTTTAATGCAGGGTACTCCACACGTTCAGTCCCCAGTTAGATTGGGAAATTTTAGAGAAAGTTTCTGTTTGTGAATACTTGGGACTGTCACTTACTGAAAAAATGGAGTGGGGTGTACAAATAAAACAGGCAAGCCTAAAATTGGCCTAGACAGCGGGGGGGGGGGCTAGCAAAGATGTAGAGGAAGTGTACACATAAAACAATTGGACCAGTATTGGAAACTTATAAGGCACAAGCCAGAGGGGCTGCTTTGTATGGGGCAGAAATCTGGGTCCATCGGCCAGTTGACTATCTAAGATTGAGAATTCTTTTGCCAGACAGCTCCTGGGTCTCCCCAAAAGCACACAGCTCACGCCGCTTTAAATGGATCTTGGAGTTGGCCCAATTGCAGTAGAGGTCACCCTTAGACCCTTGCTATACTGGAGTCGCTTATGGAGCACTCCAGAATTATCTACTTATAAAGAGGAAGTGAGGGAAGTGGTAAACATACAGGGAACAAGCAAAATTCCATGGTTGGCCCATATTGAAAACTTCTTAATTGCTATAGGAATGGGTGATTTATGGGCTAGTGCCAAAGATAGTTGCCCGACAACATCCAGGAAGGCATTGTTAAAAAACTATAAGGAATATAATCTCATTGCAGGAGAGTTCCGTGACTGGCATATTGACAGCAACCTTCTTGGAAGTAAAACTCCAATATAGGTTAGAATCTGCCATTGATGATATACAGCCAGTCCTTGCTAAAAAGTTATATCTACAGTTTAGGCACGGTACACTTCCCCTACGTGCTTTTACAAATAATTGGGGAGGCACTTTAAATGAGGACTGCTGGATATGTAATAATATACCGGAGACAGACCAACATGTATTATTCTTTTGCCCGGTATACAAGAAAGCGAGACACCGATGGCTACTGCAGTTGTACATAAACCTCGGGAACATCTCATTGCGCACAGGCTTTTAGGAAATTAAACTACGACACTAGTACGCCTAATGCGTATTAAATTTCTCGCTATCTGTTTTCAATGTGGTGTGCACGCTGGGCTACTTTAAAGACTAGGCTTGCCAAATCAACTCACCCTACTCCTCCATTGTGATCAACTGCCTTATAAATCTGATTTTACTATATCTTATGTGTCACAAATATGTACTTTTAAAATATATATATATTTTTTTTTTTTTTTTTTCCTCATATGCCTCTAGAAAAGATAACCAGATTCCATTTGCACACCTAACTGGACATAGCCGTGGCCTTCTGCGCTTGCGTGCTGGAATAACCGGATAAGGAAGGGGAGGAAAGGATGCTCAGCTCTATCGTTTTATGGCCCGCCTTCACACTTTTCACTCCACCGCATTCCCCCAAGCGTCTAAGCGCTGAATAGGAAGCATCAAATGGAGAAATGCCAAGGTAGCCGGATGAGGCTTAGCAGGCGTAATCATCGGATATCAGAAAGTGTTTGCTGCTCACACCACTCCAACGCGGGGGACCAGAAATGGTGATTCTTAAAAGCTCTCATATCCAGCCCAGCCACATATTTAATGGAAAACACCCAATCAGAGAATTTAGGAGGGAATACAGCTATCCATTGCCTGCAAATCTCTCTGCGGGCCAGTAACATGGCATAGAAGAGCAACTTAGAATTATTAACCGTGACCCTTTCCAAGGAATCCACACATCCGAAGATGACCATCGGGATGCTTACCTTAATGTTGGTGTCTAGCATCTTGGACAGAGCACTACTCACGTCCTTCCAAAATACCTGGATCTCGGGGCATTCTAGGAACATGTGCACATCGTCCTCTTTCAGGCTCCCACACTTAGGGCATGCCACATCACCTCCTCTTCCAAACTTAGACAGCCTCTGTGGTGTCCAATAGGCTCTATGGATGGAGAAAAGGTGATTTCTTCTTAGATGCGCAGATTTAACAGTTTTAAAAAGCATAGACATTGATACTTGCCACATATTTTCCAGCGGCGACCCCGGCAAGCATCTTCCCCATAGTTCTGTTGGGAGGGTGAAAGCTCCATCTTCCGATTCAACCATCAGCCAATAAATCAAAGCCAGTTCTTTTTTAATAGTTACTTCTTTTATAAGTGCATCTTCCAGATCGTTCTGTTTTCCTATCACAGTGATAGGATCTTGACACCAGCTTTGTATTTGGATATACTTGAATCTAGATATCTGTTGGTTCGTTAGCTGATTACAAGTATCCCAGCTTATTAATTGTGCTTCAGGCAAAATGTGATTCCATCTGGATAGACCTGCCTCTTTCAGTGGTCTGGCTAGAATATCTTTAGCCCAACCCGGTGAGCCTGGTGAGTCCCAGATGGGAGCCATGGAGCTATAATAAGGTATCTTCAAGGCCTTTCTGACCCTGTACCAGGTCTCTGCCAGGCCTTTCAAGATCTTCAGCCTGACTTTCTTAAAGTATTTGGGGTCAGAGTACTTAAACAAAAAGCCCTGGCTAGTTCCAGATTCCTGACTTGCCATAACATCAAATATCCTTCCAAGTTCCGATATTGTGGGAGTGTTAAAGAGCATCTTTCCATTCTTTAATAGAAATGCCCATGAATAAAACTGCAGATCTGGCAAAGCTAAGCCTCCTTTATCCACCCTCCGTCTCAGCTTTTTCCAGGCTATTCTTGGACCTTTGCTTGCCCAAATGAAAGAATTTATTTGACCCTGCAATTTTTTAAGTGCTTCTTTATCAAATGGTAGGGGGACGGCATCAAACAAAAAAGATAGTTTTGGGAGCACCATCATTTTTATTAAATTAACACGGCCAAGCAAAGTGAGTTGAAGGTGCGCCCAGATTTTTAAAATATTTATTGTATTTTAAACTTTTTAGGAACTTTTTATCAACATTACAATGTACACGGTTTTCACCAATGGAGAACCTGAACTGTTTGAATTATGTCATACTTGCTTTTTTTTAACTGTGCTTTTATGGCCTTGTTAGGCCGAAATAAAGTATATATTGACTTGACTTGGTATATTGCTCTCAAACATCTGTCATAATTAGAAGAAGTTACAGGTGAAAACGTTGGCACAAATGGCTGGTTTTTTCAACTTGAAGGATCTACACAAATGGCCCCTGGCTGAATTTAGAATTTTGTCTACTTTTCTATTTATTTTCATTATTGCTTTCATACACATTTCTACCATTTACTGGGAAAAGGTTGAAAGCACCACAAAATTAGCAAAAAGAGGCTATGCCCCAGTAAAATGCCAAAAATGTGTAAAAAAGTTTGCTTTTCGGACAAAAGTCTGTCAGTCCCTGAAAGCTGGTAAAATGGTGATTTCAGCCCCACAAACCCTTTGTTGATACAATTTGCAGGGAAATCCACCAAACGCTTTCATTTGCAGCACTTTTTCCCATTTCCCCCCTCCCAAAAATTAGCTGTATTTTGGCTAAATTCTGGGTCCCCTCCAGAGGAATCCACAAACCCTGGTTACCTTTAGAATCCCCATGATGTTGGAGGAAAAGGACGCAATTTTTGTGTGGATACCTTATGTGGTCAAAAAGTTACAGGAGCCTAAGCGCGAACAACCCCAAATAGCCAAAAAAAGGCTTAGTACGGGGGGGAAAGGCCTAGCCGCGAAGGGCTTAATATAGCAATCGATTGCTGTCTAATACTACAAACACTACTATAATTCCATTTGCATACAGGGGTCTGACTACGCCTCCCTTGTATCACTTTTACAATAACCTCTACATTTCTAGGTACCATCACCTCTTTGGCTATAGGACTGACATTCTTCATTCAATAACATCATCTGCTTTCATCAATAGTATCAACTAATCTATTATCCTGGAGATAGCTTTCTTCATTAAAGAAAGGTTCTGTACTAGAAGTATGCATCCATTCTCCACTAAAAACTGTACAAAAGTTACTTCTATTCACTAATCTTTTCTTCTGGTTTTGTCTTCTCATGCACAACACTATTTTGTCAAGAGTCTTTAATCTATTTAGAATCTAAATGAAAAGCTTAATGTTCAACTCAAATGCCTTAACTACTCCCTCAACTCGTTCTTTCTGTTTCAGTGCCTCTCTCCTTCTTCTATACTTCTTCATAGTTCTCTGTAGATTTACAACAACTCTACTACCAAACATTCTGGCTCTGATTACCTTAAATTGCTTCGGTCTCCCGGTTAAGGTGTGGCCATGTGTTTTACAATCTTTTCTGTTCTTGAAATGTACACTTTGTCCACTCTTATTGTTTCTCATAGTCATCATTTCATTTTCTTTATTTTGTAATCATTGCAAATGTCCACATATATTTTTAAGGAATGACTTTGTCCTCCTACCTGTAGCTCTTTTTTCTTTCCCCATTTTTCTACATTTTGCCCATTTTGTAACTCCTCATCAATCCACTTTATTTCGCATTCGATAAATGCATAAAAGTGCACAGTAATAATAAATAATATACATCCTGATAAAAGACTGACATAGCAATAAATAACCATTAAAAGCCAATAGCTTAAATATTAAAAGGAGGATTACAATAGCCTAGTCAGTATCAATATTAGACAAGACACACAAATGAGAAAAAATGACGCATGCATTAAAACGTTTGAGGTTTATAACACAGATATCCATCATCAAATAATAAAAATTTGATTGAAACAATCCCTCTCGCTGAAGACACCTGTTTAGTCTTTAGGGCTGAGTGTAGGAAACACCCTGTCATATAGCATATCAAAGGAGTTTCCATTTTTTTGTATTACTGCAAGAGCTTGCGAATGCGAGCGTAAGCTCAGTTTTCTCAACAGTGGAATGATACATTTTTTCCTCCTGGCTTTGTAGAATAAACAAAAAAAATGAAATGTGTGCAATAGGACATAAAGATGATTAACCGAATATACTTGTGACGGGTAGCCAACCATTAAAGTGAGGAAATTCAGTCTAGAACTTGTCAGCAAAAATCAGTGCATGTTATTAGAAACAAAGGAAAGATAAGAAGAATGTCCAGATGCCACAGAGGGCAATGATAGGTTAACACCAAAGATTTGGAATGATTTTGTGGCCATCTATCTTGATCGCACTTGGCAACAAAAAGTTCTCTTAGTCTAGATTTGGGAAAGGTCAGACACTAAGTTGGTGAATCATACAAAGTTGCTAAACCCGAATCACTAAAAGACCGATTCACATATGCTAGCCAAGGAATACTGGAAGCTCAATCAAGAGTTGCAATGTCCTCAAGCACCATTTGATGTAATTTGACAGACTTCCTTTTCTATAATGTTAGCCATATTAATAGTGGAGCCATTTTAATGGAATTAGGTATGAAAGGGCAACCTAGTACTTTATGAACGATAATATTCGGGCATGATCCTGGGATTGCAAAAACTGAAACCGGTCCCAGGATGCTTGTTTCTGGTCCAGGGAAGACATGGCTTGGCAGTTCGGTCTGGACTGTTCCCATGAGGCACAGGGTCAAGACTAATTTGCATATATCTGTGTCTAAACTGGGGTGGCAAAGTGAGCTAAATATCTGTGACTGGGGGTGAGTGTTTGAAATGTTTCAGCACTCCGTCCATCATCTCCTTGTGTTTGCCATGATCCTGGGATTGACAATAATCTTTTAATAAATTTAATTTCATTAACTTGCAGAGCTTCCACTTGGGCTATACCCCAGATTTCTGCACCGTAGGTGGCTATAGATACCAATTTAGCCAAATATAGTTCCACCATTTCCTTACTCGGTTTCTTTCCTAAGATTGAGGCAAATTTCCACAGGGCTACTATACTCTTTGTCATAGGATTCACCCGTTGGTCACCATCGCAGACCAGTTTAATTTGGCATCAAAGCGAATCCCCAAATACATGAAATTTCCAACCTGTTCCAAAATTCTAGTTCTAGCCAGTAGGGCCGTGTCATCCGCATAAAGAAGCATAGGCAAGGGTAAAGCAACTATAGCTGGAACATCCTTTCATTTGACACTAAGGACCTCACTTAATTTATTGGTATATAGTGAGAAAAGGAATGGAGCAAGGACAGAGCCCTGTCTCATACCCTTTTCAATCCTGAATGATTATGAGCATTCACCCTGTTTCCCATACCTAATTACTGCCACTGCTTTTCTATAAAGTTCTCTGATAAAAAGAATTATGGAGTTATCTACCCCCATTGATTCCAAAATGGCCCACAATTTACTTTGGGACATGCAGTCAAATGCTGAGAAAAAGTCAATAATGGCTATGTAAAACTGGCATTTATTTGCAACGGTCTGTTTGGCTGCAATTATGGCTAGATTTAGTCACTATTCTACTGTCCCTCTTCCCTTCCTAAAACCATATTGGACCTCCGCCAACATGTTGTTCTTCACCGCCCATTCCTCCAGCCTATTGAGTTGCAATCTCCCCATTCGCTTAGCTGTGCTGTCCAATAGGGAGATTGGGTGATAGTTAGCAGGAGTCAATAGATCTACCTTATAAATTGGAATAATCAGGGATTGCTTCCACGAGGGTGGGGGACCAACTTTGGTTACAGCATTAAAGACTAAGGTCATAAGTGGGATCCACAGAGCTTTGTTAGTAAGGAAAATATCCAGGGGGACACCATCCGGGCCCGCCGCTTTCAATGCGGGCGATTGGGACAGAGCGAGCCCTGTTTCCTTAATGGAGAACTCCAGCCCCTGGGGAACACAAGGGGAGTGCTCAAAGACCAATACGTTACTATCAGCCTGGGTGTGAAATATATTCTGGAAATGGCTTAACCACATGGTCTCATTTATGTGGAGATCTAGGGATGGTCCGTCCTCTCCCTGTAGAAAGGGAGCATTAGACATTTTCCATAAGGCCTTACTATCTTTCCTTTGTGATGCTTGTCTCACATTTTCCAGGCTTCCTCTCGTAGCTGTCTTTTCCTCTCCTCCCTTGCTGATTTATATATAGCCCTAACATTTCTAGGCTGCATTTTGAGGGCTTTCTGAAGATTACTGGACACATTAGAGCAATTTTTCTCAAACCACCTTGTAGGCGGAGGAATATTCTGCATTGCTGGACATAATGGATGAGTTCTAATGGATGATAACATTTGGCTAAAAGCTAACATAACTTGGATGCTTTTAGTTTATGGATCTAGACATGAATAAACCTCCTGAAACGTTGATTATATGACTTTAGGCAATAAAGGATTTGAATCAATTTTCTCCCATTTTAGGATGTAACTAGTTTTCCTAGTTGAAGCGGTTTAGGGGCAAAATGAGGACTTGATTTATTAGAGGAAGTCCATAGAAAAGTAAAATGAATTACTGAATTTGGTCATCTGCACAATTAAATTCTTAAAACAACCAATAATATTAGCAGGAATAACTATAAAATCAATAGTCGAGGTAATACCAGCCCGTGGAAAAGTTGGGAGCATTTGGCCCGTAGAGGGTGTAATAGATTTACAAAGACTAATTCCCAAGTCAACGAGAAACTGTTTAAAACAGTACCATAACTTTGATGATTAAAATGGCGGATCTGAAACTCATTTAAGTCGGTTACCCCACATATACATGGATCAATTCTGCTACAGATGTGTGTATCCTGCCCATACAACAAATATAGGTCTGGGTTGATGAGAAAGCAAGTCCTCCAGAGTTCTCTCCAGCTCTTCAGCCACTGATGTGTGATTACCAAAGTTATTATTATAAAAGTTTATCAACATTAAGTCGGTCCTTCTTCGCCCAATAGCTACTAAAGTGTGGCGAACTATTCAGGAAAGTAACCTTTTCAAATGGGATGGTATTAGCTATAAGTGGAAGTTGACCCCCTTTTGCCCAGCCTGAGTTTGAGGGAGGCGCTAGATTAAAAAAAGGATCGATAACCATTCACCAATATAGGTTTCTTTTCCCAGGATTCCTGGAGACAGATAAAATCAGAATTTCTCAACTCATAGTGCCATTCCAGGTTATCTTTCTTGTTATTGTAACCTGCTATATTCCAGGAGACAAATTTGGTATCGACTTGAGTCCCCTGAGGGGAGAACTCCCCTTGTTGATTTACAGATTATACACTATGCAGGTTTTCTAAGCCTTATAAATCAAACTCTAATGTCTGTCCCCCCATATTGAATACATCAGATAATGCATTTAAACCTCTACTCGCCCACTCATTAGGAGGCTGGGGTGAGGTAAGATAGGTAGAAAGTCAATCACAGGAGTCCATGTCCTCCAATGGGGCAAACCTATTTAGTGTAGGAAAAACTACTATTGGCCGGCTGACAAGGAAAGGCCAGATTTCTGTTTGCCGGGCAGCTCAGACTCTGTGTATTTGACCTGTGCATTACTGGTGGCTTATAAAAGAAACCCAATGGAACAGTGTGAATCGGAGACTGTAATGAGGGAGCAACCAGTAAGTGCCTTAACAGGTCTTTAACCAGCCATAGATTAAATCCAACCTAATCCAGGGAGTTCTCCTGGCCATGATCAAATGATTTTGTACAAAATGACCCATATTAGACGCTTGCGACTTCCAATGCCGGGCTTTAGCCATTAAATGGGAAGTTGAATCACTTTGGTTTTCCCTAAGTAATGGTATATTTACCAAAATAGGTTCAAAGGGACAAGCTGCTGGTAGTAATTTCATATACTGGTAATTATTTCTTGTTAAAGAGAAAGATGGTTGAGGGTTGTATGTGTCCTTATTTGATGGTATACGTTCACTAACTATATTAATTGCATGATTCGCCTAGGGCATTCTATGTCTTGAGGTAGGGCCTATAAGGACTGGAGTAGCCACAGCAGGATTTACAATTTTTGCTGGACTAACATTGCTTGGTGCGCCTTGTTGAGGCCTACGTCAGTAGTTCTTTGGCAGGCCTGACACATTATGTTTATTGGAATTGAAAAAAGGAAGGTGGATTATCCATAGGTTGGGAGGTAATAATAGAGTTAGCAGGGTTACAATTTACACCCTCCATTGGATGTTGCAAGGCTCTTTTAGTTATTAACTCATCAAGTATACAACCAATAGCATCTTAGCGCAACAAGATCAGTTGTATTAACTGTTTAAAATTGTCTTGAAATTCATGGTAGTTTAGTGATAACATTACAGAGTCCTGATGTGATCCATTACTATGTAGTAGACCCGGGGAGGGAGTAACCTTATTTATTTTATTTTAGCAGCACATGCTGGAGCTGTCTTGGTGACCCCACTTATTCTTTTGCCATTTAGAACAGTTGTTGCGGACAATGGCGGACCCATAGTAGTGCTAGGCATTACGTTTAAAAATTTAGATGGATCCGGGCAGGGCATGGACTGCTCAGTTAATTGAGTTAGTTCAGATGTATTATCCACCCCCTGAGAAAAAGGGGGGTTGTTGGCTCGCCCCCCCACCCCTAACACCACGAAAGCCTCCTTTCCATAAAGGAAATCTCCTTTTCCAAGACTGTAGTTGCTTTAGCCAAACGTTTATCCAGTGAAGTAATAGTTAGCTCCTCAGTAGATACAGGGATCGTCCTTTTCTTACCCATGGTGCTTCAAATATTTGAGATGTCCACGTTAGGGGGGGGGGGGCCAGCACAGCCTCACCCAGTCTCGGACAGGCTTAGACGGGCCAGCCCTTGGCCCGGGCTTTGCCCAAGTGTGTCCCGCGCCATGGGTATGAGGTGTGCTTTTATGCGCGATGTCCAGGAGCCAGAGGAGGGGCAGATGGGAGTTGTAGTCTCCCCAGCAGCATCAGCGCAGCTTACCCCTCGCAACAGCACGACAAACAGTAAGGCAGACTGGCAGATACACCATCCGTGGGTACGAGGCGCACTTTTATTCGCAATGTCCATTAGCTAGAAGAGGGGCAGATAGGAGTTGTAGTCCCCCCAGCAGCGTCAGCGCCTTCCCCCTCACAACAGCATTTCTGCAAACATACTATAGTTGCTTCTGTGGCTTTTTCTTCCTAGCTTTTGTAGACATTGTAACTTTGTGTAGTTATGTAGATATTGTTTCGTAAAATAAAAAATGTATATTTTAATTTTTACCCTAGCCAATCTACCAACTACTTTACTACTGACTCACATATAATACAGAAACAGTTTTCATGTTATGTTGCAGTTTAAAATCAACAGATGAACCTAGATATATTACTACATGCACTTACTTCAATATAACAAACTGAGAGCAAAACACAAAACTTTATTTATTAGTTAACTCTTAATATTTTAGTACCCTTTTGTGCAACACAGCTACAGCCAGCGACGGCCCGTATAGGGCGTGTTACCGGGGCGGTGACGTGGGGCAGAGGAGGGGCAGGGTGGGGGGTTGCAAAATGCGGCATACGGCCGATTGCAGTTAAGTTACGAAAAAAATAAAGAAAACAAATTTTGTTGCGCGCGCTGCATCGCATTTTGCTGCTAATTTACTATCTCATTACTGTTCTACTTAAATGTATCAGATTTAAATTTTGGGAAAGTGTGCATATAACAATCAGGTAACTTTGGAGAAAATGGGGGTTCCACTTCCAAATGGAGGTGCGCACAAGTATACTGAGACCTTTCTAGGTCTTATTCGAGTTCCAGTTAATTCAAAAGTGATTCTTACAAAGTTAATTTTAATTTCAATCCATTGAACTTTATTCAATATTTTAGACGTTCTTCATTTTATTAGCAAATTCATTCTTTGCTGAGACATCTTTAAATTACATTTCACAACCACCCAATGCATTTCGGGTCATGGAGTGACCCTTCTTCAGGGGTCTCTAATGGAAAAACAAAGAAATATTTTTAGCCCATCAGCTACATTATCAAACATAAAACTCTAAAAGGTTTACACGTAATATTCTTCATACATATATTTCTGTTGTTAAATCAGGTACTAACTAATCTTGTTGTCACCTGAAGGTTACCCTATCAAATTATCAAAAATAAACGCCCTAGATTGAGCTGACAAACAATCCAAACTACCACGAGGTCTTTTATGAGCTTTAAATAAACAAGGGAAAAAAAAAACATTCATAAAGTAAAGCATCGAAGGTCCTCGCGCTAATGAATAAACGAACAAACAATCTTATGCGTGATGTTTCACAGACGCTATCTGACTCATTAACTCTGTTTATGTGCTAAAACATATTGGCGTGTTGAAAGCAGAATGTCCATAACTATTTATAACTGTGTAAATTCATTAAGAAGATGACTATAATGAAGCATAGCGTTTCATACTCAACACTTACATTTGTGTGAAACGTAGAACACGCCTCAGTGTTCCTCCAATGGAAATCCTGCTTACTAGCCTGGATATTATCTTTCTATATAACATCTTCCTGATTGGTTCAAATGCGATCACATGATCGCGGATATACAAAGTCAAAATATTGGGCTTCACGATGTATATACCTTCTAAAGAGTTTGAACAATCCGCATTTCTAGGCTGTCATGATCCCTTGTATTACCTTAGTTAATTCTCTAAGCGCTAACGCACATTTTGAAAACTAAAACGTTCATAATGTGAAATACATAATTTAAACTGTATATTTGTGTTCCTATATCATTAATAATAACGTGGTTCATTCTTAAACTAAAAGGCACAAGAACTAGTACATAAATGAAAAAGCTTTAGGTACAAACACAAAATATAACTTGCAATTGGAGTATTTTGTTCGGCCATTTTTGGTTGGGTTAAAAACATATGTGAATGGTAGAAACAGGAGTTCAATGTCGTTTTCCTCAATTTCTATTCAAAGAAAGCAGGATAATTCTATCCTGTCATTTAGTCCTAACGGTTGCATACTGTCCATTTTACGAATCCAAAAGTATTCTGCTTTTAATCTCTGTTTGTGAGCATCCATAGAAGGGTTTGTTTTGATTACTTCCAATATGGTAAATCGCAATTGTGAAATATTATGTCCTACTTCCATCCAATGAGTGGCCACTGTAGACTTTTGATTTTTTTGTCTGATATTGCTTTTATGTTCAGTTATTCTTATTTTTATTTTGCGCTCTGTTTGTCCTATGTATAGCTTTCCACAAGGACACTTTATTCCATAAATTACCCCTTTGGTGTCACAAGTACTTGAGTGAAGTAAAGGAATATTTTTTCCTGTCATTGGATGCGTAAAAGACTGACCAGTCATCACATTATTGCAGTGCATGCAATTTTCGCATCTTCTCATTCCCTTATACGTTGTATTGTCACTCAGTGTCCTCTGTCTTTTTAGTAGTTCTTTCACATTCTTAGATCTCTTGTAGGCAAACGTTATTTGATTCGCAACTAATGGTTGAAGATCAGGTTCCTGTGTTATGAGAGACCAATGTTTTCTCATGATTTTAGTGATCTGGGTGGTTTGTACTGAATATTTCAACACACATACTGTGAGTTTTTTATCAGATTTTTCTTTCTTGCCAAGTAAGGAATCTCTGCTCATTGCTAATACTTTTGTTTTGGATTCTTGTAATATGGCCTTTAGATATCCACGTTTCTTATATTTTTGGATCTGCTTGTCGATAGTAGAGGATAAGTTGTTAGGATCCGATGTGATTCTTTTGTAGCGGATAAATTGGGACAAGGGTAAATGCTAATAAAATGAAGAACGTCTAAAGAATTGAATAAAGTTCAATGGATTGAAATTGAAATTAACTTTGTAAGAATCACTTTTGAATTAACTGGAACTCGAATAAGACCTAGAAAGGTCTCAGTATACTTGTGCGCACCTCCATTTGGAAGTGGAACCCCCATTTTCTCCAAAGTTACCTAATTAGAGATAGTGTTTCCAGACAAAACACTGGGAGGAAGCTGCACACAACAAAAATTGTGTACAAATGTTAAAAAAAGTATGAATACACATGAGTGCCTGATGGACTTCTAATAGACATATAACAATCAGCACATTAATCTCTACCACAACATATACCTCACTAATTCTTCCAACTACATGCAAATAGTATGTCACAGCTTGCAGATATAATTTACCAGATGGTTCTAAAAGAATACATATTCATCAGTAAAACTTTTAAAAAACATGTGTTTGTGGTCGAATACATGAATACTCCTCAGATGATTAAATTGGTGCATAGATAGTACCTAGGTGATTCTTTGAGGATACAGGTAGTGCCTAGATGATTCCCTGAGTATATCCAAACTCCATGGGCCGTTCCATAGCTGCATAATTACTACCTGCAGGTTTGTATGAGTATATCACTGCTATCTGTGTGTTTGCACGAGTGCATGAGTAGTACCTGAATGATTAGATAAGTGCATGACTAATGGCTCAATAAATCAATGCATGCCTAGATAGTATTTGCATGATTAAATGAGTGCACCTTTAGTGCCTGGATGATTGTAGGAGTACATAGATAGTATATAGGTGAGTTATAGAGTGCATGGATAGAGCATACATGAGTGTTTAAGTGCATGCATAGCATCTAGCAGATTGGAGTAGTGTTTCAGTGATTGCATGACTTCTTGGCTGCTACCCATGTGTTTTTGGTTCAGTGAACAGGTAGTGCCTGGGTGTTTAGATAACTACATGGGTAGTGCCTGGATATTTGAATAGGTGTGTAAGTAGTGCCTGGCTGATTAAATGAGTGCATGACTAGTGTCTGAGTGATTGTGTTACTCCATTGTTAAACCTTGATAGATTGGATAAAAGAAAGTGTACTGACGAGGTGATTGTATTAGTGCAAGAATATTCCCTCAGTAATTAAATGAGTGCATAGCTACTGGATGGATAACAGGTTTACTACAAGAGTACTCTCTAAGTAATTTGATGAGTGCATGAGTATTACCTGAGTGTTTGCATGAGTGTGCCTCAGTATTTTAATGACTGTGTGGATTGTAAATGTGTGCTTAGATGACTGCATAGCTTCTGCACAAGTGTTACAATTAATGCATAGTTACAGCCTTGTTAATTGCATAAGTAAATGGTAACTAACTGGGTGATTAGATGAATATATAGCTAGTGTCTCCATAGTTCAATGACTACATAATTTCTGCCTTCCTGATTCGTATAGTGCATGTGTAGTGTTTAGGGAATTGAATAACTCCATGGTTACTTAATTACTGATTTGATGACTGCCTCGCTAGTGGGTGGGTGATTGCATGAGAACTTAAGTACTGCCTGACCTACTGTGAAAGTATCTTCATTACTGTTAGATACATATCAGTTGTGACTTTATATCTGACTCATTGGTTATCGCCTGTTTTAGTGTATATATGCTTTTCTACTGAGCTATGTGTGAATGAAGTCTAGATATCACACTTGGTATATAATTGCATACATGGCTCTCTAGGAGCTTACATTGTTACTGAGCATACCTCACCATAGTTACCTCACCATATACATAAACTTGTAATCAGCCTTACTAAACATATATCACCATGTAAACACATATGCGATTTCTTAATAGATGTACACCTTCAAGCCATGTTTCCAAAAATATAAACCTCTTGGCATCTTTAAGTAGACTCAAAAGCCCCACCGTATATATAGCTTTCTGTGACCACAAGAACTATATCTCACTATCTAAGCATATGCTAAGCGATCATATACATTTAAAACCACATTGACAAACACTTCCCAATATATTCCTCACAAGTATTACTTCTTTCTAACTCATATACAGGCAGAAAACATGTTCTCATCTTTTATTTGTCTCTACACTAATCCTGTTTAATAATGTTACTAAAAGTACTACAACTCCCAGAATGCAAATGACAGATGTATCTCTTCTGCATATTGATATTTAGACATTTAAAACATTCTTAGTTCCTCATTGCAACTTTCCACAATACAGTCCTGTTATTTTTCAATAAAGTACCCAATAAAATAAAGAGGCACTAATTCATTTTTCTCTTACTTCCTAAAACATTCACCACTAACCTCTTAAGCACATACCCTTAAAAAGATACAGTTCAGCTGATATATTTTTTCATATCACCTTGATACTCTTTTTTCTTATCAAACTCCCATATAAATCTTCATTTTGAATGTTATTTATTATAAAAGATTAACAAGTTTTTTACATACCAGTTTGTAGATTATATTGTTGTTGTGGCTCTTTCTAGGTAGTTTTGACACCGTTAGGATTTGCAAAAACTAAGCACAAGACTGGTACACCACTCTCATACAAAGCAACCATAAAATGGCAACCTCTACAACTTTGCACTCTGTGATCACGAGAGAGGCAGCAAATAAAATCATGTCTTTCATTTTAAGACTGCACTATGTCCATTTGTGAATGGTTAGTATCTGTTAAACTTCTCCCTTGCTTTCAAAAAAGATTCCTATCTAAGTGTGTTTACTATGTTTTCGCGATGATCACACAGAAAGCGCAAAAAATAGAGTTCAAACCTCTATCTAGCTTCATTTAAACAAAATTAAATACTACACAACAGTTTATTACATAGTCCTGCTTTGGTAAATAAAGCTTGTCATTACTTACATTTTGTCATCACTTCTCAACTCTCTAAAAAATGTTCTATCTCTTTAACATCCTTCCACCCCAGTAGACTCTTAGCTCAGTGAACCTAACAACCCAGTGGAACCAGTAGGTCACAAGTTCACAGCACATTCTAGAAGGAACATGCTACTTCCATATGATATAGCAGGTGTGGTTTACTCCACAGATTCAAAAGCATATCAATGACAGCATCGAATGAAATATATATTTATTTTTTTTAAACCTCCATGTTAACTGCTTTTCCTTTGGAAAACTACCTCATTCATCTCCAGCCTTCTCCTGACTACTATTGCTACTTTACTTCAAAATACCTATAGTATGGATTGTGATCCACAGCTATATCTATTGGGCTAAGGAGGCTGCGAAACAGAGAGGTATTGACAGGGACTTGTGTTTACTAAATGTGCAGATTACTTGGTTTGGCCAGAGAGGGATACGTTTCATCAGCTGCTGGCTTTAGTTAAATACATTGTGGATTCCCAAGCTTCTTAACTCATGATTGTGTACTGTGGTGGCAGTGACCGAGGCATATTGACTGGAGTAGGGCTGGAAATCCTAATGAAAGAAACCTTTGCAGAACTGATTTTGCTTTTCCCTCACACTTTCTTGCTGTACTTTAATATATGCCAAAGACAGAAATAAAAGTGGTCAAATCAATTCTGTCCACAGATTTCCAAAACCAGGAAATATGTTAATAAAACTGTTTCTGCTTTCCTCAGAGACCATTGTATGGGCTGTATCTATAACAATCTGCGTTTTGAAATGCATGGAATTCATAGAAATTATAGAGTGCACTTTACAGATGAAGGCAACATGGTGTTTGTAAGTAACCCAAAACTCTGCATCCGGTCTTATGTAGAGCAGCCATATATACACAACCAACAGAACGGCTCTTGTCAGAGCCACCTTAGTACCCAAAATATTGTGAAGTTTTTTCTAAAAGGTTTTTTTTCTTTAGTTTTTGTGGATATTCATGAGGACGTTGCGATCCCTGCAAACACTTGGTGAAAACAAAAACAGACATTAATGACAACCAACACGTCCAAAAATAATATGTAAAAATAAAACCATTGTTATTATTGCCTTACACATAGTACTATATACATACTTCTTTTAAAGCATGTTTAACCTCATATTTTCATATTAGGTTTCTTTAAATACCATCTTTCAGACTTATTTTCAGTTTTTGCGGTTATTTGGAACGTCGCAATGAAATCAACTGTGGCGATTGCGCCTTTTCCATAAAGTGTAAAACACATATATTCACACATATTATAGTATTTTACACACTGGGGGTTTCCTACAGTATTCTCTAAAGTCATGTTTTTCTAGAGAGTTTCTATAAAAAAAATCTCTAAATCCTATTTTATCTTTTCGCGGTGACTCCAGAGACCGCGATAATGTTGGTAATCACGATCCCCGTGGACACATCATGAAAACAGAAAACAAAAGCAGACATTCAATGACCACCAACACATCCAAAATAATAAGTAAAAAATATCCACTGTGAACATTCCACTACATCTATTACTATATACATACTTCTTTCAAAGCATGTTTAAACTCATATTTTTGTACTAAGTTTCTTTAAAAAACATTTTTCAGACCTATTTTCCATTTTTGCGGTTATTAAAACACATATCCACAATATTACAGTAGTTGACACAGTAGGGGTTTCTTACAGTATTCTCTAAAGTCATGTTTTTCTAGAGGGTTTCTAAAAAACTATCTCTAAAACGTATTTTCTGTTTTCGATGTGAGGCCGGAGATCATCGCTGACGTCAGTAATCATGATCCCTGTGGTTACGTCTTGAAAGCAAAAGCAGGAATTCAATAGCCACGACCACATAAAAAATTATAATTATATATTTAATTCTAAACATCACAGTAGATAACTCACTATATAAATAACTGAATAAATACATTTATCAAAATCTTAATATTTCTATAACAATGCTTATTAATGATTCACTGATATTTTTTTTTTTTATACTTCCAGCAGTATTACCAACGACGTTGATATTCGCAATGTTCCCACGATGGTACATGGAAGGGTCATGCTGCCGGTCGCGGTGTCGTCGCAAATATAGAATTTGATTTAAAAAAAAAATGTGGACACATACCTTGTGTTACTAACACTCCCATTTATCAAACATGGGGTCAGAGTACCTCTACGCTGACCCATTATGCTAGCTTTTTCAGAAATGTTCAGTCCTGGGACCCGATCCCGAGCAACAAAAGGGCAGCTATAACTGTCTGTTCAGGTTCCATCCAGCCAATCAGAGCATTCCCATTGGCATATGCATTAGCAATTCATCACGAAACCACCGCAAAATATCTGTGGCCAGAGATATCACTATAGTTTTAAACTTACATTTCTCAACAACTATTGAATGGATTTACACCAAACAAGCAAAAGGTACTCCCTTAAACCTACATATACCTCCCAGCCAAATTTGGTGTACGTCTAGGCTGTACTTGTGGCTAAAGGTTCCATTGGGAATTAACATTACAAATGTAACCTTATTTTGCGCCCCAAATTCTCATTCCCCACTGCATCAATCACCCCCAAGCTTTCCATAGAACCCAGCGTGACACTTTCTTAGGACAATGTGATGCGATTAGTCAAACAATACCAAAGTTATAGCCAAGTCAAAAAATGCTTATCCAATAGGAACTAGGTCCTAACTATAACTACCTACTGGTGACTGCCAGTAGGTAAGAGGTAAGATATATATATATATATATATATATATATATATATATATATATACATATATATATACATATATATATATCATATATCCAACTCTCTTGAACAAGAGAAAATAGGGTCGCCCTCCGCACGATACAGGTTCTGTTCTTTATTTCAGCCCATGTAGAGTTTACAACAAATCCAAAACAAAGTGACGCGTTTCGGTCTTGCCTCAAGACCTTGCTCACGATACTGTGGCTAGGTTTGCATACGCATTTCATAACTATTTTTTGAAAAAACAAGAGCATTTCCTGTCATGTGACTTTAAGTGCATTATGGGAATAGTAGTTCCCAAAATCAAATTAACATCAGCTTTTGACATTATCAGCATGTTAAAATCATTAACAATATTAAAGGAAAACCCAATTCAATATAGTGTGTGTAAAGCAATATTCTGCAAACCATTTGCGCCACAGTAAATGTTTTTCAATTAACAAAAGTACGTAATTAATGTGATGCCCAATAGATTTTTTAAAAGAATTAACATTACAAATGTAACCTTATTTTGCGCCCCAAATTCTCATTCCCCACTGCATCAATCACCCCCAAGCTTTCCATAGAACCCAGCGTGACACTTTCTTAGGACAATGTGATGCGATTGGTCAAACAATACCAAAGTTATAGCCAAGTCAAAAAATGCTTATCCTATAGCAACTAGGTCCTAACTATAACTACCTACTGGTGACTGCCAGTGGGTAAGAGGTAAGATATATATATATATATATATATATATATATATATATATATATATATATACATATATATATATCAAGACACATGGGGTGTTCCAAAAGAAACGAGCAGCACTCGAGACACGAACCTCTTGTTCCCCAGCAAGGCATTTAATGGTATGAGCAGAATAGCGAACCAGTTCATTCACTAGGCAGCTGACCGCCACCTGACGCGTTTCGAGTAAATCTCTTCCTCAGAGGCGGTTCCGGTCAGAAAGCGCAAGGCGGGCTACAAGCACCCAATTAAGCGATATCGTATGTCCTGATTGGACTGCTCGAAATGAGACTATACGTTGCAGTCTGGGAGTTGCAGTCCCAAAATTCCTTGCCCCTTGAAATGTCTGCCAAATCACAAGCTCTGGATGAGCCCCAGCAAGCGCATCTGCCCTTAATCCGTAGTTCGTGCTCCACATATGGTCCCCGCTGTTACGAAGATCTGTGGCCCCCTTCACCTGGGGTGGTGCCAGCTCAGCGGCAGAACAACCGCTAGTACATCAAGACACATGGGGTGCTCCAAAAGAAACGAGCAGCACTCGAGACACGAACCTCTTGTTCCCCAGCAAGGCATTTAATGGTATGAGCAGAATAGCGAACCAGTTCATTCACTAGGCAGCTGACCGCCACCTGACGCGTTTCGAGTAAATCTCTTCCTCAGAGGCGGTTCCGGTCAGAAAGCGCAAGGCGGGCTACAAGCACCCAATTAAGCGATATCGTATGTCCTGATTGGACTGCTCGAAATGAGACTATACGTTGCAGTCTGCCCCTGGCCTCTGCCTCTCAACAGTATCCTAATGAACAACTACATTGCTAACATTCTATATTTATTACAAAAGTGTGGAACGCCTGACGTCATCTTGATGTAATGAAAACTGTAATACCTAGAGCATTTCCTTTAGAAATTACATATATGAGAGGGTCTTATTGGTATCAAAATTATGGTTAGTGCTCTAAAAGACTAAAATAAGGACATATTTTCTGAGTTTTCAAATAGCGAGAAAGCACTTTTAAATTATGTGTTACCTTTATGTTTTTTTATCCAGTTGACCACTTGATTAAATGTTGCACTTAGGGGAGAGGATGTGGTGTTACTTCCAGAACTGCAGACTTTGCAACTGGGGAACCAGGTTGGAGTTTCTGCTTCAGCTCGACATTCTGTGATTCTGGTCAAATCACTTAGTCTCCCCATGTCTACAACCAAAATGAATTTGTTCTTGTGTGATGTAACCAATGCTCATGTAAAGCACTCCAATACCTGACAAGTCTGCACTATATAACACTGCAAAAACACAAAATAATAAGTGTTTTGCACACTTCTGTCATTGGGCTTTATTTGGGCTACATCTGGGTGATTTTGGGCTACATTTGGGCTCTTTTGTCTCCGGTGGCCATCTTGGGAGATTTATTTGTTATGAAGTTTCCTAATTTCCTCATGTACTGCAGTCTCCTCAGTAGGAAATGCTTTCAGTTTTTTAATTTGATTGCATCATGAAGGTATTCAGATATGTCACACATTTGCCATAAATTCTGAATGTTAGCACTCTAGTTGCTCATTAGATCAATGTAGTAAAACTACTGTTCACCATGGAAGTCTGCTCCTGGTATTAAAAGTGCATGTTTCAGTCTGCATGTCAGAATGTTTTAATGAAATAGAAGAGGATTTGAGAAGTCACTCAAAATGTGCCCTCATTTTCTTTCTTCAGCATTAATCATAATTTCTATGGCAAAATGAACCCCCTCATTGTGTTCCTTTTTAAATTAAATGTTTTAAGTGTTACCAGTTTATTCCAATCAAGATGGCTTCAGGTGTGCCATACTTTTGTCATAATGAAGACAGTAAGCGCTCTAGTTGTTTTTAAGAGCACTCTGGGACATTCTGTCATTGGGCTATACTTGGGCTACATCTGGGTGATATTTGGGCTACATTTGGGCTCTTTTGTCTCTGGTGGCCATCTTGAGAGACTTATTTGTTATGAAGTTTCCTAATTTCCCCATTTACTGCAGTCTCCTCAGTAGGAAATACTTTCAGTTTTTTACCTTGATTCCATCAAGAAGGCATTCAGATGTGTCACACATTTGCCATACATTCAGAATGTTAGCACTCTTTTTGCTCATTAGATCACTGTAGTAAAGCTACTGCTCACCAGGGAAAACTGCTGCTGGTATTGAAAGTGCATGTTTCAGTCTGCATGTCAGAATTTTTTAATGAAATAGAAGAGGATTTGAGAAGTCACTCAAAATGTGCCCTAATTTTTCTTTCTGCAGCACTAATCATACTTTTTATGGAAAAATGAACCCCCTCATTTTGTTCCTTTTTAAATTAAATCTTTTAAGAGTTACCACTTTAATCCAAGCAAGATGGCTTCAGGTGTGCCATACGTTTATCATAAGTAGGACTGTTAGCGCTCTAGTTGTTCTTTGGAACACTCTGGGAAGCTGCAGTAGAACACAAAGGAATCAACTGACAGTCTCTGCCCTTGTTGGATGTACATGTTTTACTGAGAATGTCAGACTTCATTCTCACATGACTGAGAAAGATAATGTGAATTTACAGAAAATAAGCTCTCAGTTTAGCTTAGATCACCTTCCAAACCTCTGTGGGAAAAGCATGAGAAAATATTTTTCATGATATCCCAGCAGAAGGCTTTTTCACATGGTGAAATCACCTTAGCACATACCACAATTCCTAAAATGAGTATGGTACCATCAACAAATGATTTATAATGTAACTAAAGTCTTAAAACCTTATATTAACTGCAATGCTTTTTAATGAGGTGCTATCATGTATATTGGTCCCAAGATGGCTGCCAACATTTCTTGGATGTAGTGCTGACAGCCAATCAGATCTCAGGATGAGATGTGTGGTTAGGCTCCGCCCACATATATATATGATTTTACTTTTGATTTTCTCAGGAACTACTGAACAGATTGACACCAGACCTGCAAAAGGAACATCCCTGACCTGAGGACTACCTCTCTGCCAAATTTCAAGTAATTCTGTTCAGCCGTTCGGGCTGTACCTTGGACTAAAGGTCCCCATGGAAAATTGCATGGGGAAAACGCATTTTGGGACCCCCTTTTTTCTCAGCCCCCGCTTGACGAATCCCCCCAAGACTTTCAGGGTAGGAGCGGAGCGGAGCGCCCCACCTATTTTGAAAATTTCGCGAGGATTCGTCAACCGGCGCTAAAGTTATTCCAAATAGGGATTTCCTATGGAAACACGGTCCTAACTATAACTATCTACTGGCAACCGCCAGTAGATAATATATATATATATATATATATATATATATATATATATATATATATATATATATATATATATATCGCACTCCAGTAGATTAGATTCAAGGTATTGTTTTCCATAAAGTTTTCAGCCATCACTATCACCACTCTCTTGTGGTAAATAATTTAATTACCGGGACTTAATTTGATACAGAAAAATAATAAAAATAGCTCAGTAAAATAAGAGGCAAAATCCGTGGTATTAGAGGTTCGGAATGGGCTTTATTCCAATGGACGATTCGAATCGTGGACTCCAAGTTCCATCACCACGGAGGTTCAGGAAGTGAAGTACGTACTTTATTGATAAGTAATCACTTTTACACAATAGGCATTACAGTGAAGCAAATGCAGGAGGCGTAACAATTGATAGTAAAGATAAAACATACATGCGTAGCAAAAGTGGGCGTAACTGGGTGTAACTAAAGAACGTCATCAGGTATGATGTCATAATAGGGTGGTTTCATGAAAGAATTTCGCAATGTCAGCAGAAATACTTGGCAGAAATGCGCGCGCAGCAGCATGACGTATGATTGACGTGCAACTAGGGGGTGAAGGGGACTTGACATTTAGCTCTACATGTGGCGACAGAAGTCTGGAGGGTCAAGTCAACCTAATCCCAAATCATATCTAACATCCTATGTTTAAAGAACTATGTTATCCAAAAGAGAGGTCTCTTAGAGTAGAATCTTATTCTATACTGACTGTGAGTGCGTGTACAAGCGTCTAAGTGTCTACACTAGATGCGAGGGCAGAAATCTTCCATAGTAATAGGGCTATGAATTACTTGCATAAAGACAGAGAAGCCGGGCCTTTTGCTCGGTAGCTGGAAGAATGTTTACTTAAACTACTAGACAGGAATGCATTGGGCAGGGAGCGGAGCAGATAATTTCGAAGGTGAAATACAGTTTTTGGCAGGCAACAGGCTGATGTCAGGCACCGTGAGCCGCGCAGGGAATGAGACAAAGTTCATGGTCACAGATGCAGGCTCAGACTGGAGCTTTCAGAGGCAGAAGGCAAGAAAAGCTTGATGACAGAATCAGGGCCTACTTGCCTGGACTGTAAAATGGCATAAGTGAACCATATAAAGCCGGTGGCCTTTCATACTTAGGAATGGAATATCCGGCCCATTCATGGCGGATCTGAAAGAGGACATGTTGACGGTGGACGCACATGTGTTTGCGTCTTCATAACTGGAACTGGAGGGAACATACATGTACTTGTGATTCATACATGAAACCGTTGGGGTCCAAGATAGGGGACATAACTGATCAGAAAAATCCATATTTCCACATTCCCTCCTTGTCCCCTACTTGCCCGTTAAGAGATATCAATCTTCATCAATCCGTTGATCTGTTCATATAGCATCATTTGTTCTTCTTTTTTCTTCTGGGATGAATGAAATCTTGGTGATGGAATACACGATGTGGCACACAGACCACAGATCGCTGGTCCACATTGTAGACATAGACAGCAACTGAATAGTATGAGAAAGCCAATACCTAGGAAGGATAGGACCTTCCATCCAAAGGTAGATAATACACTCCAAAACCAACCGTACCAAGTCCAGGTGCCTGGATTCTGGTGTATCTGGCTTACAATCTTATGAAGGCGAGTTATGGCTTTATATACAGATGGCGAATTTTCTGGTATGAAAATGCAACAACTTGATCCGATGACCCTACAAGCTCCGCCCCTATCGGCCAGGATGACGTCAAGGACAAGACGATTTTGAAGCACAACAATCCGCATAGCAGACTGCTCTTCTGTTAAATTGCCTAAGGCGGAAATAGTTTCGTTCACTACTGCTTCAAGGGTTCTAGTTAATCTACGTATCAGCTTACTATTAGTAACGGTACCTATATAGGGAAAGAGACCTTTATTGAAATCTGTGTATTTTTCCCATGCTGTTTCAGTGTAATCGACTATTGGGAGATCTCTCCTTTCTCTATTGTGTACTAAATGAGTATTTCTGTGATAATCAGGAGGAGCTAGGAAAACAGGTGGCAAAAGGAATCCGATGTAGCAGGTACCATCCCAATCTAGAGGCAGACGTATATATGCCGTCTGACCACATATAAAATAGGAATGGCGGGAAGCTCTAAATGTAGACTTGCCTTGATCACTAAATTCTATTACAGTGGTGCATCTACTATGGCCCATATGTATGGAACCATTCTTTCTTACACATAATTCACCTTTTACTGGAAATATTGACATAGCGGGCAAAATTGGAGTAGCTTCGGATTCGACATTTAGGATCATAAGATTAAGCGTAAAATTACCTAATCCATACACTTCATTTTCTAGATCAGTTCCTGTTCTTTTGGGAAGTCCCTCCTTGTTAGGGTAGCAGACTTTAAGTAAAACTAAGTTCAAATTTTCCCATACCCAGTTGTCTTGATAAACTGCAGAATTCGAATCTAGGGAATTAATTAAACTAAACCATGCTCCACAGGAGCCGTTGTGTGTGAACGGGTATGGAAAGAGAGGTAGAATTCCTTTATAATTCTGATAGGGAGGGAGTCGGCCACATATCCAACAATTTGTAGCATTGCTAACCTGATGGGAATGATGTAACATACTAATAAACGTGTTATTGCGCAGCGCAAATCTATAAGACAACTCATGCGGAGGTAATTCACTAAAAGAATGTTCAGCAGTAACATTATAAACATGTCTAGAAATAGGATAATATATGTGCAACAATATACTTGCAGTAATTATTAAAAGACTTAAGAAAAACAAAATTAATAACGTCACTGTGCAATGACTACGCAGTGATTTACAGTACGCATGTCGTTTCAGTTTTATCCTTCTGTTTCTTTCTCTATACAGGTCTAAGGGATACATGTCAGAGACAAATTCGACCGATTCACCTTGGAGAGGACTTAAACAATCAAATTGCCTGACTGGTTAGACCTAAGTTTTAGTTTGTATTGTTCGTGGTTACTCAGTTCAACCAAAGGAAGTTTTGAGTCAATCGGTGAAGACACGCAAGGTGTGTCGTTTACGTCTGACGGTAGTCCATGAAATTTCTTGATATGACTTGAATGTATCCAGCCTTTTCGACCTTCAATCTTCACGGCTGTCCTCGTCGTTAATAATACGAGTTGAGGCGACTTCCACCTAGGATCCAGCTGAGACTTCCGATCAAAGTTCCTCACTAAGACCAAATCTCCTGGAATTACGTCATGGGGTTTCACCTCAGTGTTGTCGGGAAAAGCTGCAGCTACCTGTGAACGACAAGATTGTAGTGCAGACATCAAGGAAGCCAAGTAATCTGTCAGCATATTACAGTCAATATCAGTTATTTTGCGTGGTATAGGCGTCCCCCACATATTTGGTGGTCTGCCAAAGATCACCTCATACGGGGATAGCCCTGTTCGAGAGTGTGCTACCATTCTCATGTAAAAGAGTGCAACTGGTAACGCTACTACCCAGTCGACACCTTTCTCTCTGCATATTTTGGACAATCTAATTTTCAGGGTCTGATTATGTCTTTCCACGAGACCTGCTGCCTCGGGGTGTCGGACACAGTGAAATTTCCACTGATAGCCTAACAAAAGTGAAACGTGTTTCATTAGTTCGGATGAAAACGGCTGGCCGTTATCTGAGTAGACAACACGTGGTAAACCGTATCGTGGGAAGAATTCTCGAACCAACTGTTTGGCAGTAGTCGGGGCAGTGTAATCTGAAACCGGGTATGCCTCTGTCCAACGGGAAAGAGCACAGACAACTACGAGAACATATTTGAATCCTCGACATCGTTCCATCTGGATATAATCCATCTGGAGGACTTCAAAAGGGTGATCAGGAGGCTGAAATCCACCCTGTTCTACGGGAATGCTTTTACCTGGGTTAAACTGACAACAGATCATACAGGTACGAACTTTTTGTTTAGCTGCTGCTCGTAAATGTTTGTTGAACCAAATGTGTTGAATACTGTCTAGCATAGCTTTTTCTCCTAGATGCGCTGGACTATGTACAGTGTTAATAATGACTTGGACCATTGAATCAGGAAGGAACCACACAGATTTTTCCCTCGTCATCCATCCTTGATCCGTTTGGATCCCTCCTAATTCAGTCCATTTCTTTATTTCGTCTGGTGTAGCATGTGTCTGTATGTCAATTACGTCAAGAGCGGGATCCTTAACCGTCATACAATGTGTTGGCGTCGGGACTATTGTCTTTGTCATGTCGGATGTTTGAGTTTGAGCAGTCTGTTTAGCTGTTCTGTCAGCTAGATCATTGCCTTGAGAAATGATATCAGTAACTTTCGTATGAGCTTTACATTTCATAATTGATATTGCAGTGGGTAGATGTATTGCATCTAATAAGGCATGAATGAGGGGTCCGTGCTGAATGTGGGCACCGTGAGAAGTTAAATAACCTCTCTCTCGCCACAGCACGCCGAAGTCATGTACAACTCCGAATGCATAACGTGAATCAGTGTATATGTTGACTTTTTTATTTGCGGCTTGAATACAGGCTTGTGTCAGAGCGACGAGCTCTGCGGCTTGAGCTGACAAGGTATTTATGCAATTTGTTTCAATGATTTCAGTGTCTGTTGTGACTGCGTAAGCGGCCACTAGCTCTCCTGTACCTGTTCTCATACATGAACCATCTACATACAACGTCAGGTCTGGGTCTGACAATGGGACATCTGTCAAGTCTTGTCTGGGTTTCGTCGTGATTGTAATAACTTCAATACAATCATGAGCTAGTGGGTCTGTTCCATCTACAGGTAACAGTGTGGCAGGATTCAATGTACTACAACGTCTAATTTCTATGTGTGGCTGAAACAATGTTAATTCGTAACCAGTGAGTCGCGCTATAGTCAAATGTTGTGTTTGCGTTCGATTCACAAGAACCTCTACTGCATGTGGTACTTGTACTGTCAATGGATGTCCTAATACTATGGCATCGCTTTGTCTGATTGCCAAAGCTGTTGCTGCCACTGATTTTAGGCACGCAGGCAAAGCCTGAGCTACGGGATCTAATGTACTAGAAAAATAAGCACATGGTTTGTGTGATCCTGCTTGTTCCTGTGTGAGTACTGACAAGGCAGTACCTTCGCGTTCTGTAACAAAGAGTGTAAACTGTTTATTGTAACATGGTGTTGCTAAAACAGGTGCTTGGCATAAGGCTTTCTTTAGGCTTTCAAAAGCTTGTGCATGTTCCTGAGTCCAAGGGAGAACAGTCGATGTGGCTGCCTCCTGTGTTGTCAATTGAATGAGTGGTTTTGCTAGAAATGCATACTGAGGGATCCACTGCCTACAATATGAAGTGAGGCCTATGAAAGCCCGCACCTCCTTTTGTGTCTTGGGTATTGGCATGTTAGCTATTAACTGAATGCGGTCGGGTGTAAGCTGCCTTCCCTCCTTGGACAGCGAGTGTCCAAGATAAACAACTCGCTGGACACAGAATTGCAGCTTAGAAGGGGACACCTTGTGCCCCTTTTCGGCTAGAAATTGTAAAACTGTCAGTGATGCTTTCTCACATTCAGGTTCGCTTCTAGCGGTGATCAGCAGATCATCGACATATTGAAGCAGGGCAGTGTTGACTGGCATGTGGATACTGTCAAGTTCTCGTTTCAGTGCTTGGCTATAGATGCTGGGGCTTTCTGTAAATCCTTGAGGTGCGCGTGTGAATTTAAAGCTACGTCCATTTAAACTAAATCCGAACAGGTATTGGCTTTCCGGATCTATTGGGACGCTGAAAAAGGCATTCTTGAGATCAATTACAGTAAAGAACGTGGCTTTGGAATCAATAGCTGTCAGTAATGACGAGATATCTGGGACCACAGGGAATTGTGGCACAATGCATTTGTTCAATTCGCGCAGATCAATAACCAATCGATATACTGGCGGGGCCTTTGGATCTGTTCGTTTAAGAATCGGAATTATCGGGGAATTACATACATTGGAGTCTGTTTCCACAACCACTCCTTGGGCAATGAGCTCGTCAATGATTTGCGGTAAAGCCACTACAGCATCTGGTGGTAACTTGTATTGTCGCATTCGTGGTAGTACCACTCCGGCCTTTAGTGTAACTCGATATGGTGTAATATTCATGCAACCAACATCAGTAGGGCCTTGTGCCCATAACTGTGTAGGTAAAGTCTGCAGTCGGGGATCCATGTCTCGAGACACATAGTGACCTTTGAAATCACGTAAAAACAATCTTACTCCTTCCGGAGAACAACATATTATAGCTCCTAGAGCTTTCAGTGTTTTTATACCTAACAAGTTTTCTGGACATGATTTAGTAAGCAATAAATCTGTAGTTCGGGTCAAGGGTCCTATCGTAAGTGGAAGAGGCTGTGATACTTCATTAACAATAGGTTTTCCTGAAAAACCAAGGGAAATATTCTGTGAGCCTGAGAGGGGTGCCCCTGGAACTTCACTACGTTTTATAGTTGTTCGACTTGCCCCTGTATCAAGTAAAACTTTTCTATCTTGGCCTAATAGTTCACTATGTACATAAGGTCCTTCTTGATCTACAGGGACCTCGATAAGGGGTAAGTCAACTTCCCTCTCTAGGCTGGTTCATGCGTATCGTTGATAATCAGGATAGTCGTACTGTGCGGTCTGGTACAGCTGTCGTGTCGTGGTTTGTGTGGCAGCAACAGGCAGCGCTGGTGCAGCTGGCACAAACTGTATAGACTGTTGTGGAGCTGGCATGGACTGTGCATGCTGCGGGGCTCCTTGTTCATTCTGATCCTGTCTAGGTGGCCGTGGTCTTTCCTGTGTTTTACCTGTGGCGATATTACGCTTCAGGACTGGGCAATCGTGTATGTAATGACCTGGTTGTTTACAATAGTTGCATGTCCCTTTTACAGGTCCTGCTGAATCACCGGACTGTGTCGTACCCTTTTTATGACCTTCAGCTGGAACTGTCTGGGAGACTAGCATTTTCATTTTTGTGTCTTTCATGCGTCTTTGTTCATGTTCTTGTTCCTCTCTAATTCTATTGTGATGATACTGTAACATTTGTAACATTTGTGATGGGGTGTTACCTTGCCAGGTACTCTCGAATTTTAATACTCTATTCTTTACTTGGGGCAAGGAATTTTCAACTAATTTTGTCACAAACAGATGTGGGTATGATTCGCTACTTGCTTTTATGCCACTATTTATACCAAAACATTTTTCGAATCGGGCATAGAAATCACTAGTGTCTTCATCTTGCTTTTGTTTACAGGCTGAGATTGCACCCCAGTCTTCCTTTTTCGTAGTTAATAAACGTGGCAGTACCTGTACTAGTAAACCTGGTAGTGCTTTAGTTTTATCCCCAAGCCCTGCTCCTGCAGTTCGGGCCTTTTCTTCTGCTTCTAATGCTGTCCAGTCTATCTTTTGGTCTCCCACCTCCCACTCTTTTTCCTTGAGTTTTTCATAAATGCCAGCAGGCATTAATACCTTTAATATTGTCATAATGTCGGGATAGGTATACTCTCCCATGAGTAACATGTCTTTAATTTCTCGGTGAAAACCCGCTGGGTCTTTGTCATGACTGGGTACCACTTTCTTCATTTCTAACAATTCTATTTTCGATATGGGCGTATATACAAATACACGTTTAAACTGATTGTCCTCACCTTTTATTGGGTGTACTTCTCGTAAGGGATTCTGTCTGTCCATGTAATACGTCGTTCTTTCCTTGATGGGCAGTGAGACATGTTCTGGGCATACAAAAAGAATGTACTGCTTTCTTGATTCTAGTATTTCTCTAATTAACTTAATACCTGAACCTCTCCATCTATTCGTGAGTAATTCAGTCAATATATCAGGTAAGGGACCAGGATCGGAATGTTGGCTTTTATATAGTATAAGGAGTTGTTGAATCATATAAATCCCAGCTAAACGCTGTTCATCTGGGGTGAGGTTCAAAAATGTGTGTGCTACTGTATCATCACCATATTTTCCGGGACTGTCAACCCAATGAACGGCTGACCTGGCTAATTCTTGTTCATCCATAGAATCGAGTAAATGATAACCCCTTCGTTCTCGGAGTAATTTGTCAGCGGCTTGGAACGAATGCTCGGGGGACCTTATATTTATTATAGGTGTTTGGAAATTCCTGTTATTATCTGGACATATCGGACGTATCGGGTCAGTAAAACATCTAGTACTGTTACAAGATCTTCCTCTACCTACATAGGCTATGGTTTCTGACTGTCCTGTGGGCAGTCCTGATCCTTCCTCCTCCTCGTTTTGTTCAAACTGGTCTTCCGCTAATCTCTCTTCGTGTATGCGTTCTATTTCTTTACGGATCTTTCGGCACATGGCTATTATACATGTTTGCCTATCATGCTTCCCTTCTGATATATTCTGACTCCATCTGGTAAGAGTTTGCATTGTTTCCGGATCTACCCCCGGTCGGTCTTGATTTCTGATCACACAATTTATGAGGAAACGTAACAGTTCCCCCTGTATCTCTACTTTCTGGTATTCCATAGCTCTGTTAATACATTCAGAATCTCGCCCTGTTTGGACAAAATGGTATATATTATCTAGATGCATAGTCATTCCTGGTAGCTTCCCTAAATACACCGCAGCTCGTCTGATACGTAATGATGCCAGGATCATTTCGTCCTCTTTGCCGGGCACAGGGTCATATCTACAATCTACAAGAAGTTCCTTAAGCGTGCGGGAATTTATGAGTTTGGGCGTACGTGGATGTGCTGATTCTTGAAAAGTAAGTTTATTTATTCTGGGTGGCGTAGAAAAAATGTTGGCAGCACCTCCGGTAGCCCCGTCTGGGGTACCGGACGTGAAAGGATTCGTTGAACGCGATACAGCAACTATAGGTGTGGACACAGCTGTAGAAGCAGCTGTAGGAACAGATGTAGAAACAGATGTGCTTGCCGGAACTTGTGTCAGGATTTGTTGTTGTAGAGGTACAGATACAGGATCTTGGCGTTGAACCTCCCCGGCAGACGGTCTATGTGGGGCGGGGTTAGCATACTCGGGAGCTGCGTCATCTAAATATGAGGAAAGAAAAACATCTTCTGCGGTTCTAGGATGCCCCTTAGGATGCACTTTTATTGGAAATAATGGGGGTGGCAAGTCTTTTGGTATCTCTGGAGTAGCCTTAGGTAATCCTTCGGCCAGAAGGGGATACATACCATTCATAAGGGCATTTCTTTGTCTGTCTACTTGTTCTGATTTCACTCGTGTACCTTCTTCAATTAATAGATTTTCTCGGACTTTATTTGAATTCTCCTTATTTTTCTCCTCCTGTCTGAGTGCTTTTTCTGTACGTCTATGAGATTCTTTACGCCATAACTCAACGGCGTCTTTCTGTGACTGTCTAGCTTTCCTTTTCCATAACTCTTCCTCTACTTTCATGATGCACTCTGCATCCCAGGTCCCAGCTGCGGGCCACCTCTGACTTTCTGGTAATTCCTTGGTGTAGTCTACCCATAAATCAAGAAATAATATAGCGTCTAAGCCGTGTTTATGATACATGAAGTACCCTGGAGTGTCCCTAGGAGGAATAGGAACAGCTTCTTCGAGTACCCCTTTTCTAGTTGTGATCTGTCTTAGTTTCGAAAAGAGCGGCATATTGAGAACTGATCTGATACTTGATCTTGAACAAACTTAATACAATAAACACAATAATGAACAGTCATTCACACCACAATATGCAGGACGTATTAACACATTTAACATTTAACATTTAAAAGAGCAACAATGATGATGACGATCTAAGAAAACTAATCACTAAACATAATACTCGACATTAACTGAATTATTCTGAATTTATATACTTGATATACTAGATATACTGCTAAACAGTACAGATACACTGCTAAAACAGTGCAGACCGGATTTGTGTACCCAAACCCGTCTTGACCGGCACAACCTATGTGCACGTCAGAACGCCTCCCCAGCAATGGTACTCACCGGGTAGCTCGGAACGGAAGGCCTCGGAACGGAACTGAACTGGACTGGACCGGACAGGACTCGACTCGAAAACTTCGGAAACTTCGGAACATCGGAAACCTCGGAACTTCGAAACTTCGGAACTTGGTGGGCCTCTGTATACCTCGGATCTTGCTCTCTCAGCTAGGCTCTGGTCGGGATACTTCGCACTTCTCACCGCCTCGTCTGGGTGTTGATCGCAGCCTCAGTCGCCCCCGCTTGACCGGAGGGAGATACAGGAAATCCTGCTGGTACGCGTTGTTGTCCGTCCAGCTGTGGCAGGAGACCGGGCCTGCAACGCACCGCCGGCGCGTGAGATGAGAAAGTGTCCCTATTCGGGCGCCATTCATGTGGTAAATAATTTAATTACCGGGACTTAATTTGATACAGAAAAATAATAAAAATAGCTCAGTAAAATAAGAGGCAAAATCCGTGGTATTAGAGGTTCGGAATGGGCTTTATTCCAATGGACGATTCGAATCGTGGACTCCAAGTTCCATCACCACGGAGGTTCAGGAAGTGAAGTACGTACTTTATTGATAAGTAATCACTTTTATACAATAGGCATTACAGTGAAGCAAATGCAGGAGGCGTAACAATTGATAGTAAAGATAAAACATACATGCGTAGCAAAAGTGGGCGTAACTGGGTGTAACTAAAGAACGTCATCAGGTATGATGTCATAATAGGGTGGTTTCATGAAAGAATTTCGCAATGTCAGCAGAAATACTTGGCAGAAATGCGCGCGCAGCAGCATGACGTATGATTGACGTGCAACTAGGGGGTGAAGGGGACTTGACATTTAGCTCTACATGTGGCGACAGAAGTCTGGAGGGTCAAGTCAACCTAATCCCAAATCATATCTAACATCCTATGTTTAAAGAACTATGTTATCCAAAAGAGAGGTCTCTTAGAGTAGAATCTTATTCTATACTGACTGTGAGTGCGTGTACAAGCGTCTAAGTGTCTACACTAGATGCGAGGGCAGAAATCTTCCATAGTAATAGGGCTATGAATTACTTGCATAAAGACAGAGAAGCCGGGCCTTTTGCTCGGTAGCTGGAAGAATGTTTACTTAAACTACTAGACAGGAATGCATTGGGCAGGGAGCGGAGCAGATAATTTCGAAGGTGAAATACAGTTTTTGGCAGGCAACAGGCTGATGTCAGGCACCGTGAGCCACGCAGGGAATGAGACAAAGTTCATGGTCACAGATGCAGGCTCAGACTGGAGCTTTCAGAGGCAGAAGGCAAGAAAAGCTTGATGACAGAATCAGGGCCTACTTGCCTGGACTGTAAAATGGCATAAGTGAACCATATAAAGCCGGTGGCCTTTCATACTTAGGAATGGAATATCCGGCCCATTCATGGCGGATCTGAAAGAGGACATGTTGACGGTGGACGCACATGTGTTTGCGTCTTCATAACTGGAACTGGAGGGAACATACATGTACTTGTGATTCATACATGAAACTGTTGGGGTCCAAGATAGGGGACATAACTGATCAGAAAAATCCATATTTCCACACTCTAACCAACGCGTTTCGACTAAAAGGTGTGTGTGTGTGTGTATATATAAAGGGGGAAACGTAGTACTCTGGCCCCTGCAACAATATACTCAAGAAGCTTTGTCACAACTAAATGATAGGTCATGTTATAAGTTAAGTAACAGGCAAGCAACAACTTTGGCACAAAACAAACTATTTTCTAAATTACTGGCTTGGAAGAGCATCGGCCTCCTTAATCAAGATGAATACAAATTTTTAAAGAAAGATCATCCCATAATGCCAGTTATATATTTCATACCCAAAATCCACAAGGACATTCAACATCCCCCAGGACGGCCAATAATATCTGCCAAATAGAGACTTCTGGAAAATGTCTCAATTTATATAGATTTCTTCTTACAAGACTTGGTTAAAGGACTACCATCATACGTCCAAGACACATCTGATTTCCTAAAACAAATTTACAATTACCAGTGGAAAGAGGATTATCTATTAATAACCTTGGATGTTTCCAACCTGTATACCTCTATCAATCACAAAGACGGGTTGAGAGCAATAGACTACTTTCTGTCAAGCAGACTGATCGAATTTCATCAGCATAACAAAATGCTTATCAGCCTTATACAGTTCTGTTTAAATAACAACTATTTTTTGTTTAATCACCAAGTCTACCAACAATTGAGAGGAGTAGCCATGGGGGCGAGCTTTTCCCCAAGCTACGCTTGCCTCCATATGGGCTTTTGGGAAGAGACTATATTAAAAACCAAGCATGCAACACCCATGGCAGATCATGTGATGAAATGGATGAGATATATAGATGATCTTTTTATAATTTGGCGGGGTAGTGAAAGTGAGGCTCTGAATTTCATAGAGGCCATTAATGATAATGATTTAAACTTGCATTTTACCAGTACCATTGATAAAACAAAGGTGTGCTTTCTAGATGTGCAGATATATGTTACCAACAATCAGTTACACACAAAACTGTACCGTAAACCTACAGCAGGAAATACAACTCTGCATTCCTCCAGTTTTCATCCTAAACATACCATTCACAGTATTCCTTACGGGGAGATGTTACGGATTCACCGAATCTGTAGCAACAATGAGGATTTAACAATCTCCCAACAGGAAAGTAAAAACAGATTTCTGGAAAGAGGCTACAACAGTAAAAGCATTGATGAGGCCATACAAAAGACTAGATCTATGAACCGTGAGGAATTACTATTTAAGCCATCCAAAACCAGAAGAAGAAAAAAAGTTAAATCTAATCCACAAAATGAAAACACCAACAAGACAGAGGAAATAAGATTAATTTTAACATATAACAGACAGAAAGACACCCTTATTAAAATCGTAAAGGACAATTGGCACCTTTTACATCTGGACTCACAATTTAGTGAAATTTTTCCTCCTAATCCAACTATCACTTTTAGAAGGGCTCCTTCCACTAGTGATTTTCTTGTAAACAGCAGTCCAGAAACAAAATCAGGTACTAACTGGCTATCTAAATGCAAAGGCTTCTCGAAGTGCTCCACCTGTAAAGCTTGTAAGCACGCAATCAACAAATGCTCCTATAAAACACCATTTGACGACAAAGCACACACGATCATGAAAAACATCAATTGCAAAACAGAATTTGCTATTTACGTGTTGGAGTGCCCTTGTGGGCTGCAATATGTGGGTTTCACCAAGTTGTCAGTCCACAAGAGAATTCTCCAACACTTACGTGCAATCTCGAATGTTGACACATCCTACCCGGTAGCTCGACATTTTAGGGATTGTCACAAAAGCAATACAAAATTCCTTACATATTTTGCAATTGACTGTATCCCGCCCCTTAGAAGAGGCGGGGACCGTGAGGCATTATTGAGAAAATTGGAGACACAGTATATATTAGAATTGGACAGTAAAAACCCGAATGGGTTAAACGCCACTAAAGATTTATATACGTGGCTCTTGGAAGTCTATTTACACAATAATTCAGCATTGCAACAATAGTCAAATTAGCAATAGCAAAAATAGACTTCCCTGTCCCAGTTTTTCTCCAATATCAATATTCTTAAAATTATGAGATTTTTTTCAGGAGTGTACAGTGATTACTTTTGCTAAGATGCTCTTCCCCTCCCCCTTTCTCCCCCTTTTTTCTTTCCCTCCCCTTTGCCTTTTTATTCCCTTGATTCACTTTTCATCTGCATAAACAAAAAGTTTCAGATGGTTAAACCAAGGTTTTTACTGAATTATTACTCAGATCTTGCACAAATGATAAATTGCACAGGTTTGCACAAATTTGCACTCATTTGCCGTATTTGCACAGTTGGATTTAACCATGCTGCTAGAGATCTCTTTAAAACTTTCCTATAAAATGGTTTTTAACATGATTTTATACATTTACCTGATTTTAAATGTGCAAGGTATTTATTTATGTATTTATACAAAAGCATTTGCACTTGAAAATATGTGAGCCACCAGCTCGACTTATATAGAATCAGTAGTTATGTAGCCAATTATCATGTTATGTATTTCACAGCTATAACAAACCATTTTATTGATATTAGACGAATTTGCGCACACAAAAAAAAGCGCTTGAAACCATGGTTATATGTTTTCTATGTCTATGGCAATTAACAATGCACTGTCACTTTAAAAATGGGAGAAAAGTATGAAGCACGTCATGTGATCAAGGGCTGTCGAGCCCGAAACGCGTCATGGCGGCATAGCACACGAACAAAATAAAACGAATTGGGAACAATTAAGTGGAGTCCGTCCCCTTCTTGATCGATGGTAAAGACGATCGCGTGTAAGAATGGTTTGCTGCGATATATATATATATATATATTTATTTTTTTTCACAGAAACAAACATAGGTTTCATGCACGTTATATTTTGAAATTAGCATTTAAAAAACCCTTAGAAATTCACTGAAAAAAACATAGGTTTCAGGCACGTTATAGGTAGTTGGACATTTCTCTTGTACAAAACCATAGAAATTCCCTTGTTACAGTTAGTTCAGCTAACTATAACTCGCGCACCCGCAATGCACTGCTGATGACGTGACATATTACATCATTCAAGACATGGTCAGTGACATCACTGATGACATCACTGATGACATCATCCAGTGACTGTTTTTCTTTAAAGTTTAAATATGCATTATATATATGCCAAGGAGTATTGAAGAATGAGTGGGTGTATAAGTGTCTGAATGGAGGATTTAGTAGGTGCATGACTGACTGTTTAAGTGAGTGATTACCTGTGTCCTACTGAATGCATGGGTTAGTGACTAAATTGTGTGAATGTCTGTATTAGTCTGTCTGTTGTATAAGCTGCTGCATGGGTTGGTCAGTAGCTACATGAGTGTCTATATGGGTTATCGATTGGTTGCCTGATTATTTGTATGGGTGCCTGAGTGAGTGTGTGGATGGGTGGGGGGTGTGTGACTCCATGCCTAGATGTTTGAGTGGTTGATTCACTGTGTGTATGGGTTTAAGAATGCATGTGGAAACAGCTGTATGGGTGGGTGAGTGTGTATGGGTGTGTTGGTGAGCGAATGGATGTCTCAATGGTACATGTCCAAGTAACTACATATGTAAAAGGCAGTGTATGTGAAAGTTGAAGTATATAAATGACTATACTTTAGCGTCAGTGATTGTGAGAGTGGCTGTATGGATGAGTGTGTACTTGTATCAGTGATTGTATAAGAGAGTAAGTATACATTTGTTTCTGTTTGAATAAGTGATGTGGTGTGTGTATAACTGTACAGGTCAGAAAATGGAAGTGTGATTGATTCTTTGCATGACTGACTAGGCGTGTGAGTAACTCTGGATGAGTGGTGGTGTGTGAGTGTCTGTATAGGTGTATGAGTGCTTATGATAGTGTTGTATTGATGAGTGCATGTATGAGTGATTGTATGGGTGAATGAGTGGATGTGTGTGTAGACCTAGGAATCAGTGAGTGCGTATGTAGTAACTGGTATTGGTGTGTCGATGGTTTCAAAAATGGTAGTCTGTATTTTACAGTGGGTGTATCAAAGGTTATATTAGAGTGTGAGGAGGTTAATTGGATTTTCACGTGGATGATGTCATCAGTGATGTCATCAATGATGTCATTCGAGATGTCTTCAGTGATGTCATCAGTGATGTCATTTGAGTTGTCATCAGTGATGTCATCAGTTATGTCACTGACCATGTCGTGAATGATGTAATATGTCACGTCATCAGCAGTGCATTGCAGGTGCGCAAGTTCTAGTTAGCTGAACTAACTATAACGGGGGAATTTCTATGGTTTGGTACGAGAGAAATGTCTAACTAGCTATAACATGCCTAAACCTATGGTTTTTTCAGTGAATTTCGAAGGGTTTTTAAAATGCTAGTTTCTAACTATAACGTGCCTGAAACCGATGTTTTTTTCTGTGAATTTTAAAGGTTTTTTAAATGCTAATTTCGAATTATAATGTTCGTTAAACATATGTTTTTTTCAGTAATTTGGAATAAAAATTTAGTGATATTTTGTAACTTTAATATCCCAAAAATAGAAAAGTTTTGTATTTTTTCTTGTTATTAAAATAATATAATATCTTCTGTTTTCTTAAATAATTATATATATATATATATATATATATATATATATATATATATATATATATATTCACTGAAAAAACCATAGGTTTCACACATGTTATAGTTAGCGGAAATTTTAATGATAAAAAACCAATGAAATTCCCCCGTTATAGTTAGTGCAGGCAACTATAACTCACGCGACCGCAATCCTCTGCTGATGCTAATACTGTATTTAGACACTTATTTGCCCATGTCTTCTTCCATACATTTTTAGCTATACATATATTACAAATATTTTTTTTTCATAAAGACACATATGTCATCAGCAGAAGATTGCGGTCGCGTGAGTTATAGTTGCCTGCACTAACTATAACGGGGGAATTTCATTGGTTTTTTATCATTAAAATTTCCGCTAACTATAACATGTGTGAAACCTATGGTTTTTTCAGTGAATTTGCAAGGTTTTTTAAATGCTAATTCCTAACTATAACGTGTGTGAAACCTATGGTTTTTTCAGTGAATTTGTACGGTTTTTTAAATGCTAAGTTACTTTACGCCATTCGTGGCGTGCGCGCCCACTTAACGCAGTTCGTTCCGTGCGCGCACGGTGCGCTTCGCGCACCATGCGCGCACAGTGAGCACGCGGTGCGCTTCGCGCACCGCGCGCCCACTTTACGCAGTTAGTGCCGTGCACGCACGGTGGGCACGCGGTGCGATGACAAAGCAAGAAAGCACGTCAACAAATCTGTTTCTGCTTTCCTCCGTGACTATGGTATGGGTGCCATTTACCACAACAACTTGCGTTATGACATGCAAGACATTTATAGAGGAGATGGTGTGCACTTCAATGATGAAGGGAACAGAGTCTTCCTCTTGAACCTTAGACTCTGCATCGGTACTTACTTGTAGGTACCACTAAAAAATCATTTCATAAACACAACGGCTCTTTTTAGAGCCCCCTAATATCTAAACACTTAAATCTGATTTTCATTTTTTTTTTTTTTTTTTTCCTACCGTACGCTTACCGTAAGCTTACCGTACGCGTACCCCGTGATTTTTTTTTAAATCAATAAATGTTTTCTTTGTACTTTTCTGTCCTTCTTTGACCCCCTTACAAATGTTAGGGGGTCTGTAACTCTCCTCATTGCCCCTTTCCTTGTTTTCACTCTTTTTTTTCAGAGTGAAATACACAAAATGGCGGCCGCCGCTTCCTGGTTTCGGCCGATTCGAATGTTTACTAAGATCTAAGAGCCAATCAGAATCGCGCTCGCGCACGCCACCGTACGCTTACCGTAAGCGTACGGTAAGCGTACCGTAAGCGGGCTCAGATATATATATTGATTTAAAGGCTATTTTCTCAGAATCTACTGAACAGATTTACACCAAACCTACAAAAGGCACTTCCTTGACCTAGGGACTACCTCTCTGCCAAATTTTGAGTAATTCTGTTCAGCCGTTCGGGCTGTAGCTCGTTCTAAAGGTCCTATGGAAAAATGCATGGGAAAAATGCGTTTTGGGACCCCCCTTTTATCTCAGCCCCCGCTTGACGGATCCCCCCGAGACTTTCAGGGTAGGAGCGGAGCGTAGCGCCCCACCTATTTTGAGAAATTCGCGAGGATTCGTCGACCGGCGCCAAAGTTATTCAAAATAGAATGTTGAGGTTTTCCTATGGAAACGTGGTCCTAACTATAACTACCTTCTGGCGACCGCCAGTAGGTAATATATATATATATATATATATATATATATATATATATATATATATATATATTATCTATTGGCGGTCGCCAGTAGATAGTTATAGTTAGGATTTTTTTTTCCATAGGAAACCTCAACATTCTATTTTGAATAACTTTGGCGCCGGTTGACGAATCCTCGCGAAAATTTAAAAACAGATGGGGCGCTCCGCTCAGCTCCTACCCTGAAAGTCTCGGGGTGATTTGTCAAGCGGGGGCCGAGAAAAAAGGGGGGTCCCAAAACGCGGTTTTCCAATGCATTTTTCCATAGGACCTTTAGTCGAAGGTACAGCCCGAACGGCTGAACAGAATTACTTGAAATTTGCCAGAGAGGTAGTCCTCAGGTCAGGGAAGTGTCTTTTGCAGGTCTGGTGTAAATCTGTTCAATATTTCCTGAGAAAATAGCATTTAAAACCATATAAATATCTATACGCGTGCACCGTGCGCGCAACGTGCGCGCACGGTGACGTGCGCGAGCCAAATTCTGATTGGTTGTTTGATGTCAGTAAACATTCGAATCGGTCGAAATCAGAAAGTGTCGGCCGCCATTTTGTCTCTTGCAGTCTTAGGCAGTGAAAAACAAAGGTGGAGAACGTGAACAGGGGGCAGGGTTGGGAGTTCCTGACCCCCTAGCCTTTGTCAGGGGGTCACAGTAGGACCCCGAAGGGCCCAAAAATGAACAGCGAACGGCACGAACAGCGTAGCATGGGCGCGCGGTGCGATAAGCGCACTGCGTGCCCACTGTGGGCGCACGGTGCGCGCACGGTAAAAAACCTTAAAAAAAAAAATGAATAACTTAGCATTTAAAAAACCTTGCAAATTCACTTAAAAAACCATAGGTTTCACACAGGTTATAGTTAGGTGGACCTTTCCCTCGTAAAAAACCAATGAAATTCCCCCGTTATAGTTAGTTCAGATAACTATAACTCGCGCGACCGCCACTCTATCACAAGGATGATGTCATCAGTGATGTCATGAGTGATGCCACTGACCATGTCATGAGTGATGTAATATGTGACGTCATGAGCAGAGGATTGCGGGCGCGCGAGTTATAGTTATCTGAACTAACTATAACGGGGAATTTCATTGGTTTTTTACGAGGGAAATGTCCACCTAACTATAACCTGTGTGAAACCTATGGTTTTTTAAGTGAATATATATATATATATATTTTATTTTTTTAGAAAAAAGTGGAGTCACGCACCCTATCTCGGTGGGTATGCGGATTCAAACCGCCATATTGGTAAAGTCAGAAACGATGCGCATTTCAGCCAGCCCACTCCGCTTACGCTTACAAGGAGGGAACTACAACGCTAAATGTCCCAGGTCTGTAGTGATCTCCTGATCACAGGTCTAGTTGTCAGCATGTCACAGCTACTCCCTCACGGCTGCTTTACACCCACACCACACCGATGCAGCACAGGCGTCACAGGACATGTGACCCTGCCAATAAAAAGGGCTGGGCGCACGTGCTCGACGCCATTTCCACTCTCTGTCTGGGTGTATCTGTGTGCTTATTATGTTGATGGCAGTCGGGGCACTTCGACCGACACGGGCCTCCGGCAATGTCGCGATGACTTAAGGTGCACAGAGTTGGTGGCAGCCAAAGCACTTTGCCGTACACTGGCCTCCTGCCATGTGGCAATAACTTGAGGTGCACAGAGGTGGTGGCAGCCGAGGCATTTTGGCCGACACAGGCCTCCCGCCACGTGGTGATGACTTGAGCTGCACTGAGTTAGTGCCACCAGAGCTGAGCGGGTGTGCAGCCTGCAACGATACGCTATCCTGGCAATCAAGACCCGATTTGAATTGTGAGCTCGGCGGGACCGCGTGCACGCCAACGTAGTTGTAACGTTCCTTTTCTTTCCTACGAAGGTTATGACCACACAAGCTTCTGTTACTTTCATTTTGTGCAGGATTGATAATACATGTGAGCATTCCGGTTTGTCCAAGTACAATACATTGTACCATATTACGTTTGTGACCATACTAACGCTTTACCATTGTCTTCATTTATCCAACAGGTTTCCGAATAGGGAGTTTTGGGATTTCCAGGACGATCTAAAGTTATTTTGATCCACAAGTTGATGTTCCCCGTTGGCATTGTCACTCGTTGTTTGATGTTTTTGTGTTGTTAATTTATGTTTTTCTAATAAAGTACTGTTTTTCCACTACTGTTGACTACTAGACTTCATGACCAGGCGCACCCCCATTTCAGTGACTACAATCTTGGATCGGGAGCACAGAGGCATCAAACAACGGCTGGGGTTGGGTTTGGTTGTGCAGAAATACTACGAATTGGGACGAGCGGGTGGTGCGGATGCAGGGGCCTTATGTTGCTTTTGTAGACTTGCATCCAAGACGTGTGAGGAAGTTTAATAGGGCTGGCTTTGAGACTCCTTCGACTCTCGCAGTTGTTAGTTGGAAGATACCAGAGGCCAACAGGTGCAGCACAGCCAGCAGCTTTGTCTGTGTAACGATGTTGATTTCCCGCTGTGTTGGTACCGTCAGCCTGTGGGCAATGTGGCAGCGTGCACCAACTTGAGAATGGGCCATAATTCTTTTGCCACTTTTGCTGAGCTAAACTGCCGATAACTCGGTGATAAGTCCCAACTGTTGGGTTATAGGGTGACTCTAAAACGAGCCCTTGTGTTTATTAGGACTTTGTTGTAGCTACATGCGAATCACAAGAAAAAAGATGAAAAAACAAGAAAAGTGGGCAGGGTACAAACACCCTGACCCCCTAGGCCTGCTCAGGGGATCCCACAAAAAGCCCTTTTTAAAGCGGCTGGGTGCACAAATCCGGACCAAAAAAAAAAACCGATGGGGTGTATTCTCAAGAACTTATCGCTGAGTTATCGGCACTTTACCGCAGCAAAAGAATTATCATCCCATTCTCAACCTGGTGAAAACTGCCGATATCGCCAGTTTTCCAGCGTTAGCTTCCGCAAAAAACATCGCCATCAGAGAGCGACAACTAACGATAATGATATGCAGAATAGGCGTTCCCATGTAAAAAAGACACGAAAATACCACTTCCCAATATTTTCAACGAGCAGCGAAATCTGCGATGCAATCCAAAAATAGGCGATAAGCCGCGTTAGCAGTAGGAATTTAACATTTGCCTTTTGATGGTGTAAAGCAGGACAACTACCTACAGTATGAAAGGGATCCCAGCCCAGAACCACATCTGAAGACCAACACGTCATAGAGCTACTGATCATGCAGCTCCGACACCCAAGAAGGCCACAACACCCACTGCCACCACCCCCAGGACCTCCCCCTTGGACCACCGCCCGCACTACCACTGAGGCAGCGCAGAACAGCGGACCTTCCCAAAACAGCATGACCCCTCAGCCACACGATAGCTGAATGTTGGGAGACGTGGGAACCAAGTATGTGTGAAGGAGGCAAGTCACCCATCAATAACAATGCACACAATGCCAAGTGTAGCGGTAATGTGCTCGACAGACCTCTCTATGCAGAGCACAGACCTCTCCATGTGTACATATACTGCTGGTGCTTGTACTGTTGTGGACAGTGGACGCAACCATGTTACCTCAGGCAGTGGGGAAGATCTCGGTCATGTAGCTGTGTCGTCTCCCCCTGTAAGCGGAACCAGAAGCTGAGTGGGCTAGTCCAAAGTATGCCACTCCAGCGTAGGAGTGTGAATAAATAAGCCGGGGCTCTGGGCGTGGTTAACTTCTGTGAAGGCCAACGCTTCTGCCAGAGCGGTGGCCCTCACCATGCCACGAGGCCGCTGCCGTGACCGCGGGCCTCCTAGACACAGGTCCCCTGCGAACCCAGAGGCATAGCACCGCAGAGTTATGTTTGTACAGACTACTGCCTTCCATGTACACTGCGGACAGCAGGGCTCACAATTCACATCGAGTCGCGATTACAGATGATGCAGTCGAGTAGGCAACAAAACATTGCTCCCAGTGCGGCCCGCCCGGACCACGCATCATCGCTGGCTGTAGACACGCAAAGTGCTTCAGGTGCCACTAACTCATTGCACCACAAGTCATCGCCACGTAGCCTTATTAAGGCAGAATTCATTAGGCAAAAGACATTGCTACCAGTGCGGCCCGCCCGGACCACGCATCATCGCAGGCTACGCACATACTGAATGCTTCTGGTGCCACTAACTGTGCAGCTGAACTCAACGCCACAAGGCTGTGGGCCCTCGCTGACCCCTGCCTCCGCTCTACACTGCGGACAGCAGGGCTCACAATTCACATCGAGTCGCGATTACAGATGACGCAGTCCAGTAGGCAACAGACATTGCTCCCAGTGTGGCCCTTCTCGGACCACGCATCATCGTTGGCTGTGTACACGCTGAGTGCTTCAGGTGCCACTAACTCTGTGTAGCTCAAGTGAACACCACGTGGCTGTTGGCCGTTGCTGACCGCTGCCTCCGGCCTACACTGCGGTCAGCAGGGCTCACAATTAAAATTGAGTCTTGATTCATTAATTGCAGCGTCTAGTAGGCAACAGACCTTGCTCCCAGTGTGGCCCGGCCGGACCACGCATCATCGCTGGCAGTGCACATGCTGAGTGCAACAGGTACCACTAACTGTGCAGCTCAACTCTATGCCACGTGCCTGTGGGCCCTTGCTGTACACTGCCTCCGGCCTACACTGCGGTCAGCAGGGCTCACAATTCAAATTCAGTCTTGATTAATTAATTTCAGAGTCCAGTAGGCGACTAACTATAACGTCCCTGAAACCTACACATTTCGATAATGTATTCCATACATATTTCATCTTTTGTTCCATACACCTACACTGCGGTCAGCAGTGCTCACAATTTGGATTGAGTCTTGATGTATTAATTGCAGAGAGAATGGTACTCTATGTCCTCGGATTTTGTCAAGAGGAAGTGACAAAAAGCATTCCTCGATGTCTGCACTGACTACTACCTTCCATCTACACTGCAGACAGCAGGGCTCACAATTCAGATCGAGTCGCGATTGCAGATGACGCAGTCCAGTAGGCAACAGACATTGCTCCCAGTGTGGCCTGCCCGCAGCAAGCATCATCGCTGTCTTCGCACACGCTGAATGCTTCTGATGCCAGTAAGTCAGTGCACCGCAAGTCACCACCACGTGGCCTTATTGACGCAGAATTCATTAGGCAAAATACATTGCTTCCAGTGCGGCCCACCCGAACCACGTATCATCGCTGGCTGCACACACGCTGAGCGCCACTGTTGCCACTAACTCAGTGCACCACAAATCAACTCCACATGGTTGTAGGCCCTTGCTGACCGCTGCCTCCGGCCTACACTGCGGTCAGCAGGTCTCACACATAACCAAACCAATCCTGTCCTGCAAGGACACGCCATCATCGCTGGCTGCGCACACGCTGAGCTCTTCAGGTGCCACTAACTCTGTGCATCACAACTCATGGACCCTTTATGATTGACTTTTGTGCTGTAGACTTCGGACGCAACAATGTCACCTCAGGCAGCAGGAATATTCTGAAGGGACATTGACAATTTCTTCACATCAGCACTCTCATCTCTGGTGCCCCTACCTCAGTGCACCACAAGTCATAGACCCTTTACAATACAATCATTTGTGTGTGATTTAAGATCTGGTGCCCCTACCTTAGTGCACCACAGGTCATGGACCCTTTATGATTGAATCTCTCTGTGTGAGCCGATGATCACTGTTGTAGTTGTTGCCAGCACCAACTATTCACTGAGGGCTGGCTTACACTCACCCCACACGCATCCAGCACAGACGTCACTGGACATGTGTCCCTGGTAATAAAAAGGTGCCGAGCGCACATGCCCGTAGCCAGTTCCACTATCTAGCTGTGTCTGTGTGTTCATTATATATGCAAGATGGCCCTGGTCCCTACCACATTATATTGTGCTGTTGACTGCGCACGCAACCATGTTACCTCTGGCAGTGGGGAAGACCTCGGTTATGTAACTTTGGCTCATTCTATGAGTACATGGGTAGGGACTGGATGATTAGAGTACTGCAAGGAGAGTGTATAGTGAATTTATAAGTGCTTGGGGATTGGTGGAGTGATTGGATAAGTACATATGTTGGCGGAGCTTAACCCCAGAGCACAAGCTTGGCTCTAATTGGCTGCCAACCAGTGGCAACCCCGGTGAAGTGTCAGGATTGCAAACCAAGCCTCGGGAAAGGACCAGAATCCTGTCTACAAGATATTCCCAGCCTCACAGCTGGATCATTGACATACGGCGGATAGAATCTATGGAATTCTGTAAGCGTAAGCGGAGTGGGCAGAGCCAGTCAGGGGCGCAACTAGAGCCAAATTTCGGGGGAGGCTGATAAAAATTTCTGGGGGGGCTAATTCTTCCAGTCATAGGCAGACTAGCGATGCAGGGGCTCTAAGAACATGTGAAATCACAACAAAGCCTTATTTACAGGTAAATGGGCTTTTAAAGACCTGTGAATTACTCGGCTGCCACGCGTTCCCACTAGGGGGCCGTGCTGAGAACCGCGCACCCAACGCGTTCACACTAGGGGGCCGTGCTGAGCACTGCATTAAGATCGCCACTACAAACTTTTCTAAAAAAAAAAATCTGTCCACTTCCATTAATTCATATTCGCCTGGAGGACCTCATCCCCTGGGGCATGCCCAATACTTGAATGTTTTTTATTGATCATTAGGAAGGGGGGCCGTGTGGTCCCTCTTCCCTTGTCCACTACTGGCCCCAGGGCCTGGCCTCTTTGTTGGGGACCGTGGGGGGAGCCCCAATGCCCCCACGCTCCTGCCGGCTCCCTGCCTCCTGCGGGAACCGGTATTGCTTTTGGGCAAGGGGAGCTGCTAACATCCAGCTCCCCTTGCCCAAAAGCAACCCTGCTTTGCTTCATTGATGCGAGAGCAGGTTACCCTCCTCTCGCTTCAACAAAGCAAACCAGGGTTTGCTATGACAGTGTGCGAGACGTGCTTCCACCCTGTCATAGCAAACAACAATGTCCGGAGGTGGGCTCCCCTGGACATTGGAGGAGTCGGCCCAGGGGGGTGGCGGTCCCCAGGGCCATCAAGGGCTCCAGGAGGGGGGCTGCGCGCCCCCCCTCTATTTTCAAAGCCCCGGGGATGTGGTGGTCCCAGGGGCTTCAGGGGGCCCACAAGGCCCCCCTGCATATTTAATTAAAGCCCCAGGGGTGGCGATCCCTGGGACTTTGGGGGGCCTCCACAATTACAAAACAAGCCCCGGGAGGTGGCGGTCCCCGGGGCTGCGGAGGCCCCGCAAGCCCTCGCAATATAATTATAGGATTGCTCCGGAACCTGGCCCACCCGGGGACTCATTTAAATGAAGTGGGGGGGCCCCCTCTTCATTTTTTTTTTGGTCCGGATTCGCGCACCCAGCGCGCATTCGAACGTTTTAAAAAAATAATAATTTTTGGGCCTAGGGGTCCTTGTGGGACCCCCCTGAGCAGGACTAGGGGGTCAGGGTGTCTCTACCCTGCCCCCTTTTCTTCTCATTTAATCTTTTTTCGACTGTTTACTTGTGACTCGGTTCTACCGAGTCACAAGATGTCTGCCAACACTTCCTGGTTGGGAGTGTTGGCAGCCAATCACAGTGAAGCTCGTGGTCATGGCAGCCAATCACAGTGAAGCGCGTGGTCGGGAAGGTGCGCGAACCCACCGCTGCCCCAGATATCGAAACTTAAAAAAAAAAATTCACACCAACTACTGAACGGATTTACACCATTAAAAAAAATACTTTTTCTGAATCAAGCACTACCTTTTTGCCAAATTTGGTGTAATTCTGTTCAGCAGTTCAGGCTGTAGCCTTGGCTAAAGTTTCCAATGGGAAATTGATTTTTTTACTTTTATTTTTTGAGTTTCTCAACAACTACTGAAGGGATTTACACCATTTAAAAAAAAGGTTGCTTTCTGAACCAAGCTCTACCTTTTTGCCAAATTTGGTGGAATTCTGTTCAGAAGTTCGGACTGTAGCCTGTAATAAAATTTCCAGTGGAAATTAACATGGAGAAAAAACGTTTCCGCTTGACGAATCACCCCCAAACTTTCAGGATAGGAGCTGATCTGGATGGACCCCATTTTTGGAACATTTCGCGAATATTCATCTAAGGATGCCAAAGTTATTAGCAAATCAAAAAATGCTTAATAGGTAATATATATATATTTTCACTGAAAAAACACAGGTTTCAGGGACGTTATAGTTAGGAATTAACATTTAAAAAATCTTTGAAATCCACTGAAAAAAAACAGGTTTCAGGGACGTTATAGTTAGGAATTAGCATTTAAAAAACCTTGGATATTAACTGAATAAACCATAGGTTTCAGGTACGTTATAGTTAGGCTGACATTTTTTTACTCATACAAGACCAGAGAAATTCAGCCATTATAGTTAGCTGAGCTAACAATAACTCGCACCCCCGCAATGCACTGCTAATGACATCACATATTACATCACTCATGAATCACTAATCTTTGTGAATGTCTGTATCAGTCTGTCAGTTGGTGTGTAAGTGGCTGCATGGGTTGGTGAGTAGCTAAATGAGTGTCTATATGGGTTAATGATTGGTTGTCTGAGTACCTGTATGGGTGCCTGAGTGTGTGTGGGTGGGTGGGGGGCTGACTCCCTCCATGCATGTGTGAGTGGATGATTCACTGGGTGTATGGGCTCATGAATACATCTGCAGAGTTGCATGGGTGAGTGAGTGTGCGTATGGCTGTGTCAGTGAGTGTATGGATGTTGTGTATGGCTGTGTCAGTGAGTGTATGGATGTCTCAGTGCTATATGGGTGAGTAACTGCACATGTGAATGGCAGTATATGTGAGTGTTGGGAGAATATAAGTGACTGTATGTGGGAGTGAGTGAGTGTGAGAGTGGCTATATGGGTGAGTCTCTGCGTGTGTCAGCAACTGTATAGGAGAGTATTTGTTAGTATTTGTAAGAGCAGTGAGTGTGTGTGTGTTTCTGTATAGGTGAGTACCAGGTTCTGGGATTGAATGTTTGGGTGAGTGAGCAGGTATGTGAGTAGCTCTATGGGTGACTGACGGTGTATGAGTAGCTGTATGGGTGTATGAGTGGATATATCAGCTTCTGTATTGTGAGTGACTGGCTGTATGAGTACCTGTATAGGTGAGTGAGTGGATGTGTATGTAGACCTATGAATCAGTAAGTGGGTATGTATGTACAGGCATTGCAGTTTGATATTTGAAGTGGATATATGAAAAGTTATATTGGGGTATGAGGAGGGGCATCAGAGATTAAGTGGATGTCATCAGTGATGTCTTTTGAGATGTCATCAGTGATGTCTCTGACCGTGTCATGAGTAATGTAATATGTGAGGTCATCAGCAGTGCATTGTGTGGGCGCAAGTTATAGTTAGCTCAGCTAACTATAACGGCTGAATTTTTCTGGTTTTGTATGAGTAAAATGTCAGCCTAACTATAACGTACCTGAAACCTATGATTTTTCAGTGAATATCTAAGCTTTTATAAATGCTCATTCCTAACTGTAACGTCCCTGAAACCTGTTTTTTTTCAGTGAATTTCAAAGATTTTTTAAATGTTAATTCCTAACTATAATGTCCCTGAAAGCTTTGATTTTTTTTCTGTGAATTTCTTTTAATTAAAATGCAAGTTACTAACGATAACGTCCCTGAAACCTCCATTTCTTACTGTGAATTTTTATTTATTTATTTTGTGTTTTATAGAGCGCGTACGTGACCCGTTAGAGTATCAGAGCCCTTAGAGCTGCATTGACCGGAGCTATGAGAAGAGTCATATGGCAACAGTAGGTGCTGGGGACGCATAGAGGGATAGGAGTCATGCACATATTTTTTAAGGAAGGTAAAAAAAGTCAGCAAATTTGTTGAGATCTGTGTTTGGCACTTTGAGGAAAATAAAAATTATGAGGCCTCTGTGTCCCCATGTGCCCCCCCAACGCTTATGTGCACATGCATGTAACCTATGCATTTCCCCTCCATGGCCTTTCTATCATGATGCTTATGCTATAATGTGGCCTGCCATCATCCAGTCTCCCATGAGAGAAACGACAAATCTGTATTGAGGCCTACACGTTTTGCATCATGTTTTCCTGCACCACATGAAACCCCGTGTTTTGTGGCTCAGCCAGACCCGAACAGAGGTTTCAGGCCTCAGACGCTCAGAAAGCTGCAGCTGCGTATCCTTGGCCTTGCACACTTGGGCCTCATCCAAAGGGGCCCTGTCAAAAGGTGCCGAGACAGTATTGAGCACGGTTATCTGCTTACTCCTACAGAGCCGCATTCCTGCCTGGAGAAGGAGGGATCAACATAACCCATCAGCAAAGGAGAAAGCCTAGCCTTTCTGTCTCTGTTTGTGAGATTGCAAAGCTCACGTCAGTAAAAAGCCCATAGCCCCCATGTAAGGCCTCTGCAGTAAATGAAGTAAATGAAGAAATAGATGCCACATTGGCTCTTCGTGATGGGCAACCTATGTCACAAATCAGTCCCTGCCCCAGACATCGGATATCAGATAAAACAAGATGTGCTGGTCGTCCTCACTCACTGAAGGCCTCACTTCCAGACTTCCCTGTTGCATAGCAACCCTTCCCCACGTCAGTTACACGTCATGCTCGAGTTGAACACAAGTAAGGCAAAGTTCCAGTACAATTCCAGCAGATCACGCAACCCCCTCCAGGTATCCACCCACCTATGACAAATTACCCATTATCATCAAGTGGACGCCCACATGGACGCCCACCTTCACACCTACTTACACGCCCACATGCTCTTATCTCATTCTCTTTTGCTCTTTTGCTTACGTACAATTGAGAAATGTATATATACTGTACTCTGTGAATAATGTTTTGAGAATACTTTGAGACCCTTCCTGATCCCTTGTGGTGATGGTACTATTCTCCCTATGACTCGAGTTATTGGAATAAAGCCCTTTTTGAACCTGATACCACAGACTCAGCCTCTTGCTTTATGCATGATCTTATTGATATTATGAAATTATGAGAGCGTAATATTTTATTTACGACATAATGGCGCCCGAACAGTTCTATCTCTTTCCCCACACGCCGGAGATGAAGGTCCAGTTTTGCCCCCTTCCACAGCCGTGACGGACTTCGAGTGTACACGTCGCGGGTCTTCCCGCCAACTCCCTCAGGCCAACGAAGGAGACGGACTGCGACCAGGCATCCATACGAGGCGGTGTGGAATGCAGATTGTCCTACCCAGTGCCCACCTGCGAGAGAGCTGTGTCCGAGGTTTCTGGAGATCCACCTAAGATACGCCATTCCCCGCGCAGCGTCAAGTTTCAAGAGGCCTTCAAGTTCAAGTTCAAGTTCAAGTTCCGCTTCCCGGTGAGTTTTCTCATGGGGGTTGCAATCAAGACGGGTTCTCACTTGTGAGACCGGTATGTTCAAATGCATGCTTCAAGAGTTATAGGAAATTGAGTTCTCAAAGTATTCACGGTGCACCGATATAACTGTATGAATGTTATTGTCCTAGTCAGGTTCAGTTAGGTTTTAGTAGAAGCTGCCTCCTGTGTCGTCAACTGTATTAGGGGCTTGGCTATGTAAGCATACTGGGCGATCCACTGCCTGCAATATGAAGTGAGGCCAAGGAACAAGTTAACATTCCGCCTAGGGACACACCTGGACGTTTCATGTCCAGGAGTAGATGGATAGGTAACAACCAGCCCCTCACCCCGACCGAAAATGAATTAGCACGGTCAGCGACCCTGTGGGTGTCCCACAATGATACATATAATAATGATGTAGTAGCTCAAATGTTCTTGAGCCTCCCGCCAAAAGAACAGCGCATGGCTGGTGTTTACATGGTCCAACATTTGATTACGTTGTCGGAAGGAAAATGAGAGGGGTGTAGCTAGAGAAAGAGCAACACCTGTGATTTGATGACACCGCTAATGTACACTGTGTTAACGAAAAATAATTAGTGATCCGTTGAGGGTTTAGCTTGAGAAAAAAATTGTGGGTATTTCGAATTTGCAAATTGTTCAAGTATACAGGTTTGTGTTCTTGGTGGTTCAGTGAGCCTATGTGCTGGGTCCGGACGGTTGTGGGACCTGATTCACGCTGAACATGCAGAGACTCCCACCTCTACGACCCCCTGAGAACAAATTGTGTATATAAAGGATCTTTCAATTGGGCGAATTATTGCAGTTTTTATGGAATTGAGAAGACTTTTTGTCTTCTACAGCTTCAGAGTGAGGAGAAGGTGGGGGCTGAATAGAGCAGAATGTGAGACAGAAATCGGAGACGGATTCTGACCTTGAAGCCAGTAAAGGTGGGGGCCGGTGAAAGGAGCAGAACAGAGGCACTGCTTAGGAAGCTTCTCTGACATAGCATCTGTGTAATGCCTGCAGCCGGAGGGCCTTGAGGGCCAGGAGTAAACGAAAGGAAAAAAAAGATGGCTGGCGGCCCAGGCTCGAGCCGCGCTGAGGGGCTATTTTTAGCTTCTCTGATAAGACGGGGCAGCTGAGAAATGAAAAGTCGTGAAATAGTCCATTGTTCTATTCTGTGCAAAACCAGTGCCCTGAGGAAATGTCTACGGAGAAGTGTTGTTTTATTTTTTAGCAAATGTTATATTGCTTCTAGACAACAAGTAAAATGTTGCTCTTGCTTGAAATTTTAAGGGCTAAATGCCTATATAAAATCGATTTTCAAATTCAGACACTTTTAAATTGTGGCCCAAAAAGTTGCCGCCAGTTGGATTGGCGAAATGATCCAAAGGTTACGAGTATGGGAAGACTCATGAGATATGCGCCTTCAAATAGGAAGTGAGGGTACATTGTGTTGAAATAGATGCGTGGCGCCTTTTCAAAAAGAAATGTTCGTGTGTTCTTCATTTTTGATTATTCTTGCTGGTCCTGTGTGTCAGACTTGACACAGTCAGTTCAGCTGACAGCTGGTCATCATTGAGATGACCTACTGTCAGATGGGGGTGTATAGGGCAGGTAAATCAGTTATTGATTATAAGCCTGACAAATTAAGCAGGCCAGAATGTTCGCCTCTGAGCTGTAGGTACGGAAATTGCGCATCACTGCTCATTTATATATGTTATTGTCTATGCTTTCTGTGCTTGGTATACTGATGGCTTGGCATATGTATTTTATATGTGTTTTGTTTTTGTGTTGTATTGACCAGTCTGTTTAGCGTTTAATACAAAGTTCTCCTGTGCAGTACAGAGATGGTCGTGACGACGGCAATCTTTGCACAGCGCTTGGCTGGAACTTGTTCACAATTACTAAATTTCACAGACATGATATTACCATTATCATGCTGTCAAAATAGCAGACAACACGTTATCAGTGTATGTCTAATTGGTATTGGAGATGAATAAAACAAAAGAAAAAGGCTATGCAAGACTAAAATATGTTTCACATAACTGCCTTTCTCTTATAGACAGGCAGCCTCGGTCATATGTTTCCAGATTGGACATTAAGGAACAATTATGATCTGTACACTCGCATCTTAACTCTTGAAGAGCCTGTTTTAGATAAGGACTGCCACCCCAGAGTGACAAATGAGGCTCGGTGTTTAGGGTAATGAGAAAATATCTGACAGGATTTCCTTTTTAAAGTTTGCTTAAGTAAGCTCATTCTTGTAAATGATGGCGCCAAAAGTTGACATGTTTTTAAATTAGGCTATTGGGTTTGGGCTTCTGATGGGAGGAGTTTGAATATGAAAGGCGAGGGATGCAGTTTATTGTATAGGTGGAAATTATTGCAAAATGACTGGTTTCTTTAGCAGATAAATTATTAATTATTAATTATCAACATTAACAACTGTTCTTAAACTTGGTTTTCCAAATATTTAGGAAGTTTAGCATTCCTATTAGGGCCTCCTAGCATTAATATTGACTTCAGGTTGGTGTAGGTTCACATAATGGGGACATTTGCATATGAGATGTCATTTGGCCAGCCTATGGGCTCACACAATGAAGTTTGTACATTTGCTGGAGGGATTTCTCTTGAATTTCAACTGCGCTGTGCATCTCCTATAATTTTGCTTACGCCCAGTTGCTACACACAGGGTTTGATAGTGTTTGACAGCAGTGGAATCTGTTTCAGATTTCCTCCTGTCAAAAAGGGGGGAAGGAGGAGAATATTGGCTTCCTGCTGGCCCCTGAGGAGGTTCGCTTCCCGCTAGCCCCTTAGAAATTAGCCCCCTTAGAAATTAAGCCGAGGGAATAGGTATGTTGCTTTCCCCTTTTTCTCATGTTTTATTGTGATCTTTCAGGGGAATTAGTTGTGGGCACCGGAACGTATTCAATTGATTTCTGGTTTTTCACAGCCCAAGACACAAAAGGAGGTACGTGCATTCATTGGCCTCACTTCATATTGCAGGCATTGGATCCCCCAGTATGCTTACATAGCCAAGCCCCTAATACAGTTGACGACACAGGAGGCAGCTTCTACTAAAGTCCTCCCTTGGACACAAGAACACACTGTGGCATTTGAAGAATTAAAATGAGCTTTATGTCAAGCACCAGTTTTAGCAATCCCTGATTACAACAAATCTTTTATGCTTTTTGTGACAGAACAGGATGGAACAGCACTATCTGTCCTCACACAAGATCATGCAGGAAAACACAAGCCCTGTGCTTATTTTTCTAGTACATTGGACCCAGTAGCACAGGCTTTGCCTGCGTGCTTAAAATCTGTTGCAGCAACGGCCTTAGCCATAAGAAAAAGTGACTCGATAGTGCTGGGCCACCCTCTGACAGTACAAGTACCACACGCAGTGGAGGTTATCCTGAACTGGACACAAACCCAACACCTGACTGTAGCTAGACTGACAGGCTATGAGCTGACGTTATTTCAACCACACATAGAGATCAGACGATGCAACATACTGAATCCCGCTACTCTATTGCCCTCCAGTACAGAAAGCCTTTCCCCACACGACTGTGTTGAAGTAATACATACCGTGACTAAGCCAAGACAAGACTTGACAGACGTTGCACTTCCAGACCCTGACCTAACACTATATGTTGACGGCTCATGCATGAGGACAGGGGCGGGAGAATTAGTGGCAGCATATGCAGTGACTACTGCTACTGAAATAATAGAGACTAAAAGAATAGACATATTGTCAGCACAAGCAGCAGAGTTCATCGCCCTAACACAAGCATGCATAAGAGCTAAGCACCTGAGAGTAAACATTTACACCGATTCTGTGGAGAGAAAGAGGTTTCTTGACCTCTCACTGGGCCAATCTACAGCATGACCCCCTTATTCAAGCACTTCTGGAAGCGATACATTTACCAACAGCCATAGCTATCCTAAAATGCAAAGCACATACTAGAGCCACAGATACCATTTCTCAAGGCAATGATCTGGCAGACCGAACTGCTAAACAGACAGCTCAGACCCCACTAGCGAACTCACAGATACCATCAGTGTCCAAAGCCATGACAGTTAGGGATCCTTCCAGGGATGTACAAGACATACAGACACATGCTACTCTAGACGAATTAAAGAAATGGTCGGAACAAGGAGGGGTACTGACTGATCAGGGTTGGATGACTAAGGGAAAATCCACATGGTTTCTTCCTGATTCGATGGTACAAGTGATCATAAATACCGCACATAGTCCTGCACACTTAGGAGAGAAAGCAATGCTAGACAGCTTACAGAATATATGGTTCAACAGTGTTGCCTCTTTTCCCTTTTCCGTTCTCCCATAATGGTTCTTGCGGAGCATGGTTTGCCTTAATGACATCCATCAACGGTGATGCCAAAGAATGTCAAGACAAGGAGTGTAGGGGCGACTGGGTATGGGGTAACTTGAATAAAGTCATGAATGAAGCATGTTTCCCAGATGAAGAAGGTCTTCCCCAAAGAAAAGGTACAGATCTAGAAAATGAAGAGTATCTGCAAAGAAATGCGACCCTCGACTTTATAGTGTTGAATGTCAAGCCCATACACAATTTAGGTCCATCCTCAATTACAGTCCTGCCAGTAAAAGGGAACTTGTGTGTCAGAAAAGAAGGCTCAGTACATTTGGGGCACAGTGAGTGTGATACTATAATAGTATTCAAAGACAAAGGAAAGTCCTATTTCAGAGCATCACGACACACCTACTTTATTTGTGGCCAGACAGCCTATGTGCAGCTGTCCTTAGACTGGGGTGGGACGTACTACATATCATTTCTTTTATTCCTAATAACGCACGTCTGTATACAAAGCAATAACAAGGCTCCACAAGATTGCCCAAAACATACATCAAGACCCAGGCACGTGGACTTGGTCCGGTTGGCTCTGGGGATTAATATCGGCATGGGGATGGAAAGTGTTGACCGTCTGTGGGTTGATACTATTAATAATATTCAGTTGTTGCCTATGTCTGCAGTGTGGCCCGGCCATTTGCGGCCTGTGTGCTACTGCATGTGTTCCCCATCCCCATTTACAGAGCATTGAAAATGGAAAAATAATGCTGCAAGAACAGATCGACTGTCTCACGAAAATAGATGTTACATAAGGGGTTCACTAGGGAACAAGGAGGGAATGAGGAAAATAAAAATTATGAGGCCTATGTGTCCCCATGTGCCCCCCCAACGCTTATGTGCACATGCATGTAACCTATGCATTTCCCCTCCATGGCCTTTCTATCATGATACTTATGCTATAATGTGGCCTGCCATCATCCAGTCTCCCATGAGAGAAACGACAAATCTGTATTGAGGCCTACACGTTTTGCATCATGTTTTCCTGCACCACATGAAACCCCGTGTTTTGTGGCTCAGCCAGACCCGAACAGAGGTTTCAGGCCTCAGACGCTCAGAAAGCTGCAGCTGCGTATCCTTGGCCTTGCACACTTGGGCCTCATCCAAAGGGGCCCTGTCAAAAGGTGCCGAGACAGTATTGAGTCTGCTTACTCCTACAGAGCCGCATTCCTGCCTGGAGAAGGAGGGATCAACATAACCCATCAGCAAAGGAGAAAGCCTAGCCTTTCTGTCTCTGTTTGTGAGATTGCAAAGCTCACGTCAGTAAAAAGCCCATAGCCCCCATGTAAGGCCTCTGCAGTAAATGAAGTAAATGAAGAAATAGATGCCACATTGGCTCTTGGTGATGGGCAACCTATGTCACAAATCAGTCCCTGCCCCAGACATCGGATATCAGATAAAACAAGATGTGCTGGTCGTCCTCACTCACTGAAGGCCTCACTTCCAGACTTCCCGGTTGCATAGCAACCCTTCCCCACGTCAGTTACACGTCATGCTCGAGTTGAACACAAGTAAGGCAAAGTTCCAGTACAATTCCAGCAGATCACGCAACCCCCTCCAGGTATCCACCCACCTATGACAAATTACCCATTATCATCAAGTGGACGCCCACATGAACGCCCACCTTCACACCTACTTACATGCCCACATGCTCTTATCTCATTCTCTTTTGCTCTTTTGCTTACGTACAATTGAGAAATGTATATATACTGTACTCTGTGAATAATGTTTTGAGAATACTTTGAGACCCTTCCTGATCCCTTGTGGAGATGGTACTATTCTCCCTATGACTCGAGTTATTGGAATAAAGCCCTTTTTGAACCTGATACCACAGACTCAGCCTCTTGCTTTATGCATGATCTTATTGATATTATGAAATTATGAGAGCGTAATATTTTATTTACAACAACTTGGATCAGAACAGTGCGTTTTTAGGGTCCCGCATACGCAGCACACATGCGCTGCATAGAAGACCTTTAGCCGTTGTGCATTTTTTTTTTTTCAAGCACATACTTGTGCTTGTAGCGGCATACACCTTTCGTGAGCGCGCAGAGGCGCGCCACAAGCACGAGTATGTGCTTCCAAAAAGAGGAAACAGCTGCTGCTTCTCACGCGCGCATTCGGAAGCATTCCCAGGGCGTCTGCAATGCATTTTTTATATCAATACACTGGCTTGAATTTGCTGTCTTGCAATGCACACCTCTACTCGTGCGGAGTGTTATGTCATGTTATATTTAATTTATACAGCCACGGCTACTCAAAGAGTGTCCCGGCGCTTACTCCGGGAAGGAAGATGCACACAGATCAAAAGCCAAAGTGCAGCGTTTTTAGTTTTTTCTTGCTAAAAAGCAATGGATCCTGGGTGCCTCGGAGCGCCAGGGGCAACATGTTCCAGGCCAAACCAGCTTTCCTAACAAAGGAGCTCCCGCCAAGCCTTTGGCGATTGAACCTAGGGGTCTGTATCAGGAGCTGAGCGGACGAGCGCAACAGTCTCCCAGGTTTATAGAACACAAATCTCTTCTGAAGATAAATAGGGCCTAAACCGTAGAGGGCCCGATGAGCGATGGACAGCATTTTGAATTTCAGACGAGATTCAACTGGGAGCCAATGCAAGGTGCACAGGTGGGTGCGTACACTATGCCTAGGTGACAGACCCAATAGCAGTCTGGCTGCCGAGTTTTTGACTACTTGCAATTTCTTGACAAGAAAACCCGGACTACCAACCAGAAGGGCGTTGGCATAGTCCAAGCGGGACAAGATCAGGGCGCAGACCACAGTTTCTTTGGCACTTCTAGGCAGAAGGGGTAGAAACTTCCTCAGATTTTTCAAAGTGCCAAAGCAGGTCCCTGCCAACTTTTTCACTTGTGTCGAAAAGTTCAAATTTTCATAGAACCAGACGCCGAGATTTTTTACGGCACTTTTTCCCGCAATGGGCCGGGGAAAACCGGGAGGCTACAGCCTTTCTCTGAAATCCGCAGAGTGGTTCGTTCTTACTCTTTCATGACTGGGACACTGCCGATTATTTCACATCTTGTTACACTACCTTTATTTCTCATTTTCACAAGGTTCTTCTTCTTTTCGTTTCACATTTTTTTTGTTGGTTCATGGATGTTTACTTTGTAATTTAAAGAAAAAAACAGATGGAAAATGGGTTGCATAGCACTGCGAAGATTGAAATGAGATGGCTCTCTGTGTTACGTTCCTTTCCCTCTCTTCCTTGTTACTTTCTTTCCTTCATACTGTTGCTGGCTCTTTAATGCGCACTGCCATCAGAGTAAACCTTGCTGCAGGCACAAACACAGCCTTGCGCTCTTGGGAGCGTGTTCACTTCAATACACAATTGTAAACAATAGCTGCACAAGTGGCATGACCACAGTCTTCCGCTGTGTGGGTCGCTTTCATCTTCAGCACACGCGCTCTAGTAGAGCAGACACAGCCTCACCAAAGTAAAGGCTTTGGCTATGCAGAGAGAATATATGCATATCATGGGGACCATTTCTGTCGCCCTTTGTCTCCTTATGTGTGTTGGGAGTGCACTTGCTGTATACATAGAGATAAACAAAACATTTCGACACAATTTTGTCCTGAACCTGGGACGCGCTCTTGTACGCCTCTTGGCACCAGCATCCACCTTTTTGTGGTGTGGATTTGGTGCACCAAAGACTGCACGGGCTCAGACCTGGAGTGTGCCACTTTGGTCGGCGGGTGAGAAGAGCACACCAGTTACCGCCTGTGCTAACCCTCCGTGTCTAGAATGATATTGTCTCCCTTTGTGTGCTGTGTGAGTCCGGGTTGGCTCAGTGAGAGAACAGGGTGTTGCTATTAGCTCACCTTTCTTTTCACAGCTAAAACAGTGTATAGAGGCTGTTGTTTGCAAATGCCTCTCTCCTGGTTAACACCGCTTTTTCGCTGGCATTCCTTTAATTGTTGCAGGGGTTTGACTGAAGGGTAAATAAAGGTATAGCTCCTTCTGACCAGATGTACGTCAGGAGTGGCCCCTTTAGTCTAGATGGAATGTGCCATAATTCTCTTTCTTTGGGTTTGATGTTTGGGGGTCTCGAAAAGCTTACGTGAATCCCTCCCTACCCTGGTTCCATTTAAAGATCAGGATGGAATATATGTTCTCCGACAATAAGATTGTGGGCACTACGCTCCTCCAATTAAGGTCATTGGCGTGTCATTGCGGTCTATTGGTATACTGGAATTCTTTACTCCAACCACCCCTTTTGTCAGCCAATCAAGAGCTATGATTTCTACTGTAAATCGTGTGTTCTATGAGAGTCCGGCTTCAACGCTCCGACCTTTAATTGTTACAAAGCACCCTGCCACCCTCTTGCGATGAAACAGGTGATATGTGTGCCCACTGCTTTTCCCCATAGTTCCTTTGGCTATACTTGTCACATAATTTGGAGGGATGCAGGGACTGTTCCCTCACCTTCCCTGTCAGGTGGTAGATTGTCCGTTCCCAGCAGATCAGGCAGTGGTGTCCTTGCCCTTTTTTCCCTTACGTGGATCAGGCTGATTGGGTATTGTCAACATTGTCATTAGTAGAGCAGTGTCAGTTAATTTCTCATACATTAGTTGTTGATGCTGGACGGTGGTTTCTCTTCGATACGTACGTTGGTTGTGTATAACAACCTAGCTGGCTTAAGTATTGGGGTATCAATGTATTCCTGAACACATGACGTAACTTTGGCCTCAGAAAATCAATAACTCATTTGGTGGAGCACTCCCCTCACACCGTTAAAATTTTTATTTTCTCCATTGTGCTCTATTTATATGGTCTTTGGAGGCCAGCACTCTTATTTCTTTTATATGTATTTGTATTATAGCACTTCTTGTCCTTTAAAGTGCTTGATGAGGTGAGGTGTCATTTCTTTTCACCTGAGTTATCCAAACCTGCTAGCGTGGTTCCCATGCTCTCAGCCGTCCTCACCTGAGTTATCCTAACCTGCTAGTGTGGTTCCCTTGGTCTCAACCGTCCTCACCTGAGTTATCCTAATCTGTTAGTGTGGTTCCCTTGCTGTCAGCCGTCCTCTCATATGTTGTCTAGTTGGCTGCCTTACCCCTCTCTTGAGATCCAGTTGGCGCAAGGATGGCTAATCACTTTGCTTCCACCTTGGACCTTTAGTAGGCAATGAAGATTGAGTGGTGGCATGGGCTGGACAGATAAGGCTCTCTTTTTATAGTGTCATCCTTAGGATGTGGTCTAGCGGCTAAGCTGCTGACGTTAAACCCAGGGATCTGGGTTCGAGTCAACCTGTTGACGGGCGTGTTTTCTAGGCCTTTAGCACAAACACATTTAAAATGTAATCTAATTATGTAACTTACAGATATAAAGTTGTACAGGCTCCATTGCTCCTTAGATTGGTTCCTACCAAATAAATAGGTACACTTGCTGCTGCTGAGACAGAAACATGTGAGTTATCAACATTTGCCAGCACTGAGACAACTGAACTGTGCATGTTTTTTTGTTTTTTTTCTGGGGGGGGGGGGGGTGGATTTAGCCTTTTTTTTGGGGGGGGGGGGGCTTTGAACTCCAGTGGCTGTCGATACCATCAGTCTTTTATTTGGTACCACTCATGATTAGGCAAGACAAAATGTGATGTCTAGAATGCTTGAATTAAGCTAAATCACTCAAAATTATTTTAACTTTTTTGGTGATTATTTTTCTTTTGCCACTAAAACAACTGAACTCTGTTTTTTGGTGGATTTAGTGTTTTTTGGAGTTTTTTTTAGACCGTGACCTCCAGTGGTTGTCAATACCATCAGTATTTTATTTGGTGCCACTTATAATTATGCAAGACAAAAAGTGATGGATGGAACGCTTGATGTGAGCTAAATCACTGGAAATTGCTTCAACTACGTCAGTGATTTTTTTTTTTTGGCCACTGTAAATTAGCTGAGTTTACCCACCCCTCAACACTCGAATTACAGTCCATTTGTACAGCTTACGCTGCTCTACCACGTAGCTTTAACATATTGGCAAAACCAATAGCTCTGGCTAAAAACTTATAAGGTCCCATAAGCGAGACCTATTGGCAATGCCAATGCTTGTTGTATAGGGTAATGGTAAGGTCAGCTCTTAGATTATGGGAGGGCACGATCGTGAGTTTGGCGCCGTACGGAATGTTCCTAGATTCATGTACATTAAGTAGGTTAGAGTTGGCTGCGAGGCATAGTGCTGTTTTTCTTGAGTAGAAAATAATGTCATTGACAATTGTGCCCTTGTTGGCGTTAAAGTACAGGTCAGAGATCAGAGTCTCAGAATGTCTTCTCAGGAGGGTATGTTTGAAGGTTTTAGCAGCGGTCCTGGAGAGGTTAGGAGGGTATACAATGGTGTAGGAGTTGCCCTCTGTTGCATTCAGGCAAGAGCCTGCCATACTGGTGAGAGAAGGGGATCAGTGAGGCCAGGAGGGCAAACTTTGATAGGCTGCAGTAGTGGTTCAAGCGTTAATTCGGAGCGATTCCTACTTTGGGGCATAGTCCGGGATGGCTGCTGTGTTGCTGGGCATCAGGAAGAGGGAGAACCTACATTAGATTCTTAGCCCAGGTAGCATGGGCGATAACCAGTGCTGATTGATCATGAGGAGGGGAAGGGCTCAGTCAGTGAGCGGTCCTTTGTAATCCAGTAGGTAAACAACAAGGTTGACCTTGTGAGGCTGACCCTGGCTAAGGCAGTCCACGAGTCCTCACCAGAGGAGGGCGGAGAGCAGCCCAAGAGCTCATTGGCCCAAAGGTTTACGGCCAGGCAGCAGGCAGTCTGGTCAGTTCAGGAACTCCAGCTAGCAGGGAGATTGCGGTGAGTAGGACAGTGTGATTTGGCTATGGGCAGATGAGTTAAATCTAGTATATACATTAAGAAGTGTTCAGACAGTAAATCAGTAGGGCAAGCAGATGGTAGGTATTCCTCTTGGTCTCTCAAGGAAGGTTCCCGCAATGCCCCAAATGTAACTATGCTTCTGAGTTTATATACATCAGAGGCAGGCAGAAGCCAAAAAGTAATCAGTAGGTGGCAGAGGCAGCAAGGAGCATTAGAATTGGGTGCTGGGCTCCTCTCGTAGATTTGGTAGCATTTGGGCTACCTCAGTGGCAACAGAGGCCCCAACGCATTTTCCCATAGCTATAATGCAAGGCGGAAATGGGGGATAAGTAGGTGGTAGAAGAAGCTCCCTGGCCAACCCAGGAAGGCTCATGCAGCGTTTTGGTTAAAAAATAAAACAAAATGGCAAAAGCAGGCAGGGAGAGAGCCAAGTCAGAGGGTGGCCTACTTCTAGTATCCCTAGTAAAATAGTGAATAAAATCCCTAGTGAAAAAAATAAAATATATATATATATATAATTCACTGAAAAAACCATAGGTTTCACTCATTTTATAGTTAGCGGAAATTTTACTGATAAAAAACCAATGAAATTCCCCCATTATAGTTAGTGCAGGCAACTATAACTCACGCGACCGCAATCCTCTGCTGATGCTAATACTGTATTTAGACACTTATTTGCCCATGTCTTCTTCCATACATTTTTAGCTATACATATATTACAAATATTTTTTTTTCATAAAGACACATATGTCATCAGCAGAAGATTGCGGTCGCGTGAGTTATAGTTGCCTGCACTAACTATAACGGGGGAATTTCATTGGTTTTTTATCAGTAAAATTTCCGCTAACTATAACATGTGTGAAACCTATGGTTTTTTCAGTGAATTTGCAAGGTTTTTTAAATGCTAATTCCTAACTATAACGTGTGTGAAACCTATGGTTTTTTCAGTGAATTTGTACGGTTTTTTAAAAGCTAAGTTACTTTACGCCATTCGTGGCGTGCGCGCCCACTTAACGCAGTTCGTTCCGTGCGCGCACGGTGCGCTTCGCGCACCGTGCGCGCACAGTGAGCTTCGCGCACCGCGCGCCCACTTTACGCAGTTAGTGCCGTGCACGCACGGTGGGCACGCGGTGCGATGACAAAGCAAGAAAGCACGTCAACAAATCTGTTTCTGCTTTCCTCCGTGACTATGGTATGGGTGCCATTTACCACAACAACTTGCGTTATGACATGCAAGACATTTATAGAGGAGATGGTGTGCACTTCAATGATGAAGGGAACAGAGTCTTCCTCTTGAACCTTAGACTCTGCATCGGTACTTACTTGTAGGTACCACTAAAAAATCATTTCATAAACACAACGGCTCTTTTTAGAGCCCCCTAATATCTAAACACTTAAATCTGATTTTCATTTTTTTTTTTTCTTTTTTTTCTACCGTACGCTTACCGTAAGCTTACCGTACGCGTACCCCGTGATTTTTTTTAAAATCAATAAATGTTTTTTTTGTACTTTTCTGTCCTTCTTTGACCCCCTTACAAATGTTAGGGGGTCTGTAACTCTCCTCATTGCCCCCTTTCCTTGTTTTCACTCTTTTTTTTCAGAGTGAAATACACAAAATGGCGGCCGCCGCTTCCTGGTTTCGGCCGATTCGAATGTTTACTAAGATCTAAGAGCCAATCAGAATCGCGCTCGCGCACGCCACCGTACGCTTACCGTAAGCGTACGGTAAGCGTACCGTAAGCGGGCTCAGATATATATATTGATTTAAAGGCTATTTTCTCAGAATCTACTGAACAGATTTACACCAAACCTACAAAAGGCACTTCCTTGACCTAGGGACTACCTCTCTGCCAAATTTTGAGTAATTCTGTTCAGCCGTTCGGGCTGTAGCTCGTTCTAAAGGTCCTATGGAAAAATGCATGGGAAAAACGCGTTTTGGGACCCCCCTTTTATCTCAGCCCCCGCTTGACGGATCCCCCCGAGACTTTCAGGGTAGGAGCGGAGCGTAGCGCCCCACCTATTTTGAGAAATTCGCGAGGATTCGTCGACCGGCGCCAAAGTTATTCAAAATAGAATGTTGAGGTTTTCCTATGGAAACGTGGTCCTAACTATAACTACCTACTGGCGACCGCCAGTAGGTAATATATATATATATATAAATATATATATATATATATATCTTCACTGAAAAAACCATAGGTTTCAGGCACGTTATAATTAGGAATTAGCATTTAAAAAACCTTAGAAATTCACTGAAAAAACCATAGGTTTCAGGGGCGTTATAGTTAGCTGGACTTTTCACTCGTACAAAACCATTGAAATTCCCTCGTTATAGTTAGTTCAGCTAACTATAACTCGCGCGCCCGCAATGCACTGCTGATGACGTCACATATTACATCACTCATGACAAATAAGTCTCGAAAAAAAACTGGGGTATTGATATTCCCCTTTGATTTACATTGAAAAAGAGGAGATTGTAGACAGGAGACAGATCAAATAAAGCCCATTTGAGCTTAAAAACATTGGACGTTTCCTGGCTGAAACGGGTCTGTTGGCATGCATGGTTGTACTACCACTGCCTCTTCCTTCTGCCCACAATGGTCTATTATATTGCCACAGCCTCTCTTGCCAGTCCTGTATTGTTGGTTTGTTGCTCCTGCCCTCCTTTCCACTGCCCTCCATAGTCTGTGGTGCTGCCACTGCCCTTCCTGCCTGCCCAGTGTGGTCAAATTGTTGCCTCTGCACTCTCCTACCTGCCTTCAATTTTCAGAGTCTGAGCCCCTGGCCTCTGCCTCTCAACAGTAACCCAATGAACAACTAGATTGCTAACATTCTATATTTATTACAAAAGTGTGGAACGCTTGACGTCATGTTGATGTAATCAAAACTGTAATACCTAGAGTATTTCCTTTGGAAATTACATATGTGAGAGGGTCTTATTTGCATCAAAATTATGGTTAGTGCTCTAAAAAACTAAAATGAGGACATATTTTCTGAGTTTTCAAATAGCGACAAAGAACTTTTAAATTATTTGTAATCTTTATGTTTTTTTATCCAGTTGACCACTTGATTAAATGTTGTACCTAGGGGAGAGGATGTGGTGTTACTTCCAGAACTGCAGACTTTGCAACTGGGGAACCAGGTTGGAGTTTCTGCTTCAGCTCAACATTCTGTGATTCTAGTCAAATCACTTAATCTCCCCATGTCTACAACCAAAATGAATTTGATCTTGTGTGATGTAACCAATGCTGATGTAAAGCACTCCAATACCTGACAAGTCTGCACTATATAAAACTGCAAATACACAAAAAATAAGTGTTTTGCACACTTCTGTCATTGGGCTACATGTGGGTTACATCTGGGTGATATTTGGGCTGCATTTGGGCTCTTTTGTCTCTGGTGGCCATCTTGGGAGATTTATTTATTATGAAGTTTCCTAATTTCCTCATTTACTGCAGTCTCCTCAGTAGGAAATACTTTCAGTTTTTTACTTTGGTTCCATCAAGAAGGCATTCAGATGTGTCACACATTTGCCATAAATTCTGAATGTTAGCACTCTAGTTGCTCATTAGATCACTGTAGTAAAGCTTCTGCTCACCAGGGAAGTCTGCTGCTGGTATTCAAAGTGCATGTTTCAGTCAGTCAGAATTTATTTATGAAATAGAAGAGGATTTGAGAAGTCAAAATGTGCCCTAATTTTTCTTTCTGCAGCACTAATCATAATTTCTCTGGCAAAATGAACCCCCTCATTTTGTTCCTTTGTAAATTAAATGTTTTAAGTGTTACCACATTATTCCAATCAAGATGGCTTCAGGTGTGCCATACTTTTGTCATAAGTAAGACTGTTAGCGCTCTAGTTGTTCGTTAGAACACTCTGGGACATTCTGTCATTGGGCTATACTTGGGCTACATCTGGGTGATATATGGGCTACATTTGGGCTCTTTTGTCTCTGGTGGCCATTGAATGACAGTAAACTGTTCTTGGCCGTCGGTTTAAAGTGGTCACAGATGTGTCACACATTTGGCATAAATTCAGAATGTTAGCACTCTAGTTGCTTATTAGATCACTGTAGTAAAGCTACTGCTCACCAGGGAAGTCTGCTGCTGGTATTGAAAGTGCATGTTTCAGTCTGCATGTCAGAATCTTTTAATGAAATAGAAGAGGATTTGAGAAGTCACTCAAAATGTGACCTAATTTTTCTTTCTGCAGCATTAAACATACTTTCTATGGCAAAACGAACCCCCTCATGTTGCTCCTTTTTAAATTAAATGTTTTAAGAGTTACCACTTTATTCCAACCAAGATGGCTTCAGGTGTGCCATACGTTTGTCATAAGTAGGACTGTTAGCGCTCTAGTTGTTCTTTAGAACCCTCTGGGAAGCTGCAGTAGAACACAAAGGAATCAACTGACAGTCTCTGCCCTTGTTGGATGTACATATTTTACTGAGAATGTCAGACTTCATTCTCACATGACTGAGAAAGATAATGTGAATTTACAGAAAATATGCTCTCAGTTTAGCTTATAGATCACCTTCCAAACCTCTGTGGGAAAAGCATGAGAAAATAGTTTTCTCTCAAACATGATTCATGATATCCCAGCAGAAGGCTTTTCACATGGTAAAATCACCTTAGAACACACCACAATTCCTAAAATGAGTATGGTATGGTACCATCAACAAATGATTTATAATGTAACTAAAGTCTTAAAACCTTCTATTAACTGCAATGCTTTTTAATGAGGTGCTATCATGTATATTGGTTCCAAGATGGCTGCCAACACTTCTTGGATGAAGTGCTGACAGCCAATCAGATCTCACGATGAGATATATCCGCCCAGATATATATGTGATTTTCTCAGGAACTACTGAACGGATTTACACCATTTAAGCAAAACTACCTCTTTGCCAAATTTCAAGTAATTCTGTTCAGCCGTTCGGGCTGTATCTTCGACTAAAGGTCCTATGGGAAAATGCATGGGGAAAACGTGTTTTGGGACTCCCTTTTTTCTCAGCCCCCGCTTGACGAATCACCCCGAGGCTTTCAGGGTAGGAGCTGAGCGGAGCGCCCCATTAGTTTTGAAAATTTCACGAAGATAAGTCAACCGGCGCCAAAGTTATTCAAAATATACAGCACCATGCCAGATATCGACGTGACGGTGAGAGTAATAACACCCACTATTATTGAGAAATGCACCGCAATGAATTGAACATTTAAAAGAGAAACATAATCACTAAGATTCCATGTACTGCATTATGAATATCAGTGCAATGCAGTAATAATCAAAGGGAATGGATCACTTGTAGCTGGCACCAGGGTTCGGATAGTTGTTTCCGATATTGGTAAAAAACCCTCATTCACGTAAGATAGTTCGTGGGCGGTATATCTTGGTTCTCCGCCTTGATATTTAGATACGTGACAGCATCATCATAGGGTTTTTCCCATGCTTCCTCCAACCCGGAGGGAACCACTGGCCGTTCCAGTAGTGATCAGGGAAAAAAAGGGAGAAGTGCTCAGGTGTTGTGATTGGTTAAAAAGTTCCTCTAGCTACCTATATTCAATTTTATTCCATTAGGTGCGGGGGAAAAAGATAAAAAACAGCAAGTTGCAGAAAGGACAGGTAATGTATCCGCTGCAGTTTTAGTCTGAGTGGTCGGTCGACATGTTTCAGCCCCTAAAGTGCCCAGAAGGGTCGGGGGGCGTTCTTCAGGACCTCAGGTGAAGTGGGATTGGATGGTATCCAATGTCAGGTGGAAGTTCCAATGTTAATTACATGGACTTCTGAAGGGTTAATACCTATGTATAAGGGGGAAGGAGGAGAGGTAGACAAATGCGTCCTAAGTTAGTATAAGGAGGACGAAATTATAAAATGGTCTAGCTGAAATCACAATACATAAGCAATTATAAATGGCAAATCTTTGGATACATATTGGTGCACATCTTTCACCAGCAAGTGGAGATTCGAACCGTCTCTATTGTAGACAGGTGAGTTAAGAAAAAAATATAAAAATAATAAATAAAACTTGGTTGAAATTAAGATTTAAAAGTTAGCACAGATAGTATTAGGAACGTGGTATAAAACACATTATCTTGTTGTGAAATTAGTGTTTTATAAGGTTTGTTAATTCTTACAAATGATGCCCTTAGATAATGGTCATGTTACGCCCAGGTCGTCATTAAGCGTAAGTTAGTGCCACTGTGGTTGAATAACGAGGTCGAGGGAGAGCTGCCTCGGTTGAATAGAGCTCTTAGTCAATGTTAAATGATGCGAGGCAAGAAGATATATAAATAAATAAGTATATACCCCTGGTCGTGTCAGAAACATAAAGTTAATGCAGACATTGAACAATAAATAGATAGCGAGGCACATAGGGAAATTGCTGCTCATACGCTACGGTACGTGGCGTGTGTAAAGTAAATACCTTGGGGGTTCCGATTTAGAACTCCGTGGGGCGGAACAGGCAGCGATATTGCTGTTAAGGAAAGAAAACAAAAACAAACAATGTAGAGCATGTCATGGTGCTCAATAACGTTACGTGTCCTCTATGGCGTTCCTCGTACCGCGGCTCTGGTGCAGTCACGACTTGTGCTGGCACTGATTTCCTGTTTACGTGACGTGCCCGGGAGGCAGGATTTAAGTACTGGGTTGAGTGCCGTGGAGGAAAGACTATTCGTGTGTGGTAATGTCAAGAAACTTTATTGAGCTGGTGGATGTCGTTGGTAGCCACGAGTTTCAAAAAATTGAAATACTTAAAGCAAGAGTCAATGTCAGAAAGTATATTTCAAGTATAAGTGATCGTGGTAAATATGTGACAAAAAAAGACAGTGTTGGTATTGAATAAATGAGAAAGAGTGCTCATGTATAGTCTTCTCACGTATTGGTGCCTCGCGGTGCTGATAGCTCCTTTGTTGACATGTGAAGGAGAGGATATGAATATTCATATTCTGACCTCCCAATTTTTTAGGGACCTCCTGTTCAAATAGGGTGTCCGTGTGTATTTACAGGCAGGTACACTACTATACGCTCAGCCAAGGGATGTTGTCGTTCAATCCTTGTAGGTTGGTCTTCAAACGGTGGACCCATCTTTGTTCCTTCTCGAAAAGTAGTTTTTCTGCGTTAGATGTTCTAGAAGCGAGGGTTTCGAGTATTAGCCATTTGAGATCGTTCACTGTGTGTGGGTGGTCAATGTAATGACTACTCATTTTCGTTGTTCCTCGTCTGCATTTAACATTGCTTCTATGTTCGCAGATTCTCTGTTTGACTTTGCGGCAGGTCATCCCAATATATCTGAGATTACACGGGCAAGTGATCATGTAAATGGCATGAGTCGTATTACAGTTTGTATGTTGTCTCATTGACCAGGTCATTTGTGGTGATAGCTCTATGGTTTTGGTAGTTTCTGTAAGATGGCATACAGAACAGTTACCACAAGGGAAATGGCCAGTCACTGGAGGTAGGGTCCACAGGGTATTCTGGGACAGATTCGGCCTAGGATCTGATGGGCGTGTATCTACCAGAATTTCTTTGTAATTCCTTGTTCGTCTGTTAGCGAACATTGGTTTGGGCCAGTTCAAGGTGCCTGAAGTGAGAATGCGCCAGTTTTTGTTGATAATCTTCTTTACTGAATTAGTGACAATGCTGTATGTGGTGACACAGGTCAGTTTGTCAACTGTAGTAGTTTTTGAAGTCGTCTCTAGAAGACTCTCCCTTGGTTGGTTTCTTGCTCTTTTCTGGCATTTCTTGATTATTTTCTCAGGGTAGTCTCTTTTACTGAGTTTGATGCTAAGATCTTGTGCTTGCGTTTTGTACTCGCTGAGTTCGCTACAGTTCCTTTTGAGTCGAAGAAACTGGCTATAGGGCAAGTTTTCTCGCAGTGGGCGCGGGTGGAAACTGTTGAATGACAGTAAACTGTTCTTGGCCGTCGGTTTAAAGTAAGTTTTTGTCTTAATGACATTGTTTTCTACATATATAGTGAGATCCAAAAAGTCAAGCTGTTCCTTGTCTGCAGTATAAGTAAACTTGAGACAGGGGTCTTGGGTAAAATAGCATTTAAAAGCATATATATATGTGAGCGGAGCCTAACCACACATCTCATCCTGAGATCTGATTGGCTGTCAGCACTTCATCCAAGAAGTGTTGGCAGCCATCTTGGGACCAATATACATGATAGCACCTCATTAAAAAGCATTGCAGTTAATAGAAGGTTTTAAGACTTGAGTTACATTATAAATCATTTGTTGATGGTACCATACTCATTTTAGGAATTGTGGTATGTTCTAAGGTGATTTCACCATGTGAAAAAGCCTTCTGCTGGGATATCATGATTGAGAGAAAAATATTTTCTCATGCTTTTACCACAGAGGTTTGGAAGGTGATCTATAGGCTAAACTGAGAGCTTATTTTCTGTAAATTCACATTATCTTTCTCAGTCATGTGAGAATGAAGTCTGACATTCTCAGTAAAACATGTACATCCAACAAGGGCAGAGACTGTCAGTTGATTCCTTTGTGTTCTACTGCAGCTTCCCAGAGTGTTCCAAAGAACTACTAGAGCGCTAACAGTCCTACTTATGATAAACGTATGGCACACCTGAAGCCATCTTGCTTGGATTAAAGTGGTAACTCTTAAAACATTTAATTTAAAAAGGAACAAAATGAGGGGGTTCATTTTTCCATAAAAAGTATGATTAGTGCTGCAGAAAGAAAAATTAGGGCACATTTTGAGTGACTTCTCAAATCCTCTTCTATTTCATTAAAAAATTCTGACATGCAGACTGAAACATGCACTTTCAATACCAGCAGCAGTTTTCCCTGGTGAGCAGTAGCTTTACTACAGTGATCTAATGAGCAAAAAGAGTGCTAACATTCTGAATTGATGGCAAATGTGTGACACATCTGAATGCCTTCTTGATGGAATCAAAGTAAAAAACTGAAAGTATTTCCTACTGAGGAGACTGCAGTAAATGAGGAAATTAGGAAACTTCATAACAAATAAGTCTCCCAAGATGGCCACCAGAGACAAAAGAGCCCAAATGTAGCCCAAATATCACCCAGATGTAGCCCAAGTATAGCCCAATGACAGAATGTCCCAGAATGTTCTTAAAAACAGCTAGAGCGCTTACTGTATTCATTATGACAAAAGTAAGGCACACCTGAAGCCATCTTGATTGGAGTAAACTGGTAACACTTAAAACATTTAATTTAAAAAGGAACACAATGAGGAGGTTCATTTTGCCATAGAAATTATGATTAATGCTGAAGAAAGAAAATGAGGGCACATTTTGAGTGACTTCTCAAATCCTCTTCTATTTCATTAAAAAATTCTGACATGCAGACTGAAACATGCACTTTTAATACCAGGAGCAGACTTCCATGGTGCAGTAGTTTTACTACAGTGATCTAATGAGCAACTAGAGTGCTAACATTCAGAATTTATGGCAAATGTGTGACATATCTGAATACCTTCATGATGGAATCAAAGTAAAAAACTGAAAGCATTTCCTACTGAGGAGACTGCAGTACATGAGGAAATTAGGAAACTTCATAACAAATAAATCTCCCAAGATGGCCACCGGAGACAAAAGAGCCCAAATGTAGCCCAAAATCACCCAGATGTAGCCCAAATATAGCCCAATGACAGAAGTGTGCAAAACACTTATTATTTTGTGTTTTTGCAATGTTATATAGTGCAGACTTGTCAGGTATTGGAGTGCTTTACATGAGCATTGGTTACATCACACAAGAACAAATTCATTTTGGTTGTAGACATGGGGAGACTAAGTGATTTGACCAGAATCACAGAATGTCGAGCTGAAGCAGAAACTTCAACCTGGTTCCCCAGTTGCAAAGTCTGCAGTTCTGGAAGTAACACCACATCCTCTCCCCTAAGTGCAACATTTAATCAAGTGGTCAACTGGATAAAAAAACATAAAGATAACAAATAATTTAAAAGTGCTTTGTCGCTATTTGAAAACTCAGAAAATATGTCCTTATTTTAGTCTTTTAGAGCACTAACCATAATTTTGATGCCAATAAGACCCTCTCATATATGTAATTTCTAAAGGAAATGCTCTAGGTATTACAGTTTTGATTACATCAAGATGATGTCAGGCGTTCCACACTTTTGTAATAAATATAGAATGTTAGCAATCTAGTTGTTCATTAGGATACTGTTGAGAGGCAGAGGCCAGGGGCACGGACTCTGAAAATTGAAGGCAGGTAGGAGGGTGCAAAGGCAACAATTTAACCACACTGAGCAGGCAGGAAGGGCCGTGGAAGCACAACAGACTATGGAGGGCAGTGGAAAGGGGGGCAGGGGCAACAAACCAACAATACAGGACTTGCAAGAGAGGCTGTTGGAGGGAAGATCTATTACGGGTCAAGGAAGCTAGGGGCGGTCCCCAGATCCCCGGGAGCCACCACAGAACTGAGCAGGAGAGTGAGTCAGGGACAAAAGGGGCACCTTAATTTGAGCCGGGGTGCCTAGGAACGCTTGCTCCAAAAATGAAGAAAACAGACATATGAGACATGGAATTGGAGGCAGAATACAATGGCAGTTTAATGAGAAGATGCAACTTCAAAGAAACCGCAGAATAGAGACATAAAGTACAAAATACAGAATCCAGATAATCATACAGCTGTCATAATATTCTCTGTATCTCAATTAATGTACTGACAGAGAGAGAGAGAAAACACATCTATAAATGCATCATGAGAAACAAGTTACACCAAGGAAAATGTTACCTAGGAACACTCACGTTTACTCTTAGAGCAAGCATTCCTGCAATTACAATACAAAATCTTTTAAATGCAAAAGTAAAGAGAACAATGGTTAAACATAACATGACATTTCATATAGGTAAAATAGAATAAGCTACTTCAAGCAAAGCAGAGCAAGACATTTTAAGCAAAGGAAGACAAGAGCTCCCAGCTCTTGGGGAAAACCTGCACTGCCTGTTAACCTACATACAGACGGCGAGGTAGTCCGTCGATATCTGTGGGTGCTCCCTTTTTATATCATTTTGTGGGCTCCTTTGCACGCTACATCTACCTACGTATGCTACCCAAAAGCTTCGTCTGCAGATTTTACCAGACATTTCGTCATTTACCCACTTAATGCTGACAATGGACTGGGTGAAAAGGTCAGTCTCTCAGGCCAATCGCTTATCGTAAGTTCCATAGAGCAAGCAGAAAATAATGGGTATTGTACGGGAATTCAATATATTCATGTATAAAATCTCCTCAGTTCTCCTAACTTGACGCTCTGCGGTTGCCTCTTCCTTAAAAGCGGGAAACCTGCCCAGGAAGCAACTTGCAAGTACCAGTCCAGGATGCAGCCTACTGTATGTCGACAGCTTCAGGGGGATGTTGAACTTTGATACCGAGCACGGAGCACTCGGGTAGGGTGGGGGCTACTAGTTTGGATCAGAAGGCCTCGCAGACCTGCCTTCAGACTGCTATACACTAAAATTGCAGAGCTATGGTCAATTTAACAAAGAGGCCTACGTATTGAACAGAAGGGCCTACACAGGGGTTTTATGCTGGCTGAGTGGTAAGGATGTCTCAGGATAATTATATAGCAACACAGGACCCGCTGGTCAATTTAATACGGCCTACAAATGCAGCTGGCAGGGCAAGGACAAGGGTCTCATACTTCAGGTGTGGACAGAACGGGCCAGGGGCCCCCTGTGATACAAAATCTACCCTCCTTCAAGGCTGTGGCAATGTAATAGACCATTGTGGGCAGAAGGAAGAGGCAATGGTAGTACAACCATACATGCCAACAGACCCGATTCAGCCAGGAAACGTCCAATGTTTTTAAGCTCAAATGGGCTTTATTTGATCTGTCTCCTGTCTACAATATCCTCTTTTTCAATGTAACTCAAAGGGGAAAATCAATACCCCAGTTTTTTTTCAAAATCTCCCTCTTACCAAGTTCAAAATGTTCGCAAGTATGGTACATTGGATCATGGAAGGAAATGGTAGAGGGACATGGACTTGGATAACAGAGGACAGGAGGGACATGGAGAGGTGCACCAAACTGACCCTGCAGGGCAGGCATCAGGGTTTGCAGCAGCACAATACACCACACAGGGCATACAGGACGGGAGTGCAGCACAACAATCCATAGAAAGCAAGAGGGAGGGGACAGGACCATGCACATGGACAACAGAGAACAGAGGGGCAAGAGGCAATGGTAGCTAGCTGACCATAATGGACAGACAGGAGAGAAAGCTGCAGTATAACAGACCATAAAGGGCAGGAGGGACGGATCAGGGGCATTACAATGGAACAGACAAGCCAGGAGGGAGGGAGTAGGGCTGGGGGCAAGGGGGCAGGGCAGGAGCAGCAAGATAGCCATGGAGGTCAGGCAGGATGCGCACTAGAAGCAAGACACACCATGAAGAGCAACAGTGAGACTGTGATGGCATACACACAGACCATGGAGGGAAGGTGGGAGGGGGTCAGGGGCAGCTAACTGACCACACAGGGAAGGTGGGAGGGGCCATGGCAGCACAGAAGACCATGCATGGCAAGTGGGAGGGTTAGTGGCAGCACAATGGCTATGATGGGCAAGAAGGAGGGTGGAGGGGCATGCACAAAGGACGATGGAGGATAGAAGGAAGGGTCAGGACCTGTGCACAGACAAGAAAGTTCAGGGGAAGGGACCTCACAACAGACCACACGGGGCAGGCAGGAGGAACAGTTGCAGCACAACAGACCAGGGAGGGCAGAAGGGTGTGGCAGTACAATGGACCATGTAGGACAGGAGGAAGAGGATAGGGGCATGGCATGTGGACAGGCAGGGTGGAGGTGGCAGGGACAGGTTACAGTCATCTGACAATGCTAGGCAGGTGGGAGGGGAGTGGCAGCTCAACAGAACACTCAGAGTAGATAGGAGTGGCAGGTCAATGGGACATGGTGGGCAAAAAGGATGGAGCAGGGGCATGCACAAAGACATCGGAGGGCAGGGGGAAGGAGAATAGGGGCAGCAAGCTAAGCACAGAGTTTAAGCAGGAGGTCAATGATGGGGCATAGAATTGGGCAATGGAGGGCAGGAGGAGTGGACTGGTACATCATACTAAATTTAGGGCAGTGGCAGCACATCAGACCATGCATGGCAGGAGGGAGGAGGCTAGTCCATGGATTCACACAACAGAGGATAGGGAGGAAGGGGATGGGGCAGCAAGCTAACTGTTCAGAGAAGGCGGGTATTAGGAACTTTATTGTTTTTAAAACATTTTGTCTGTGCGAACTACTTAAAATATGAACAAGTATGCAGCATAATCTCACTTTTATTCAGGAAGAAGAGGACGTTTGTGACTGTGACTCCGGGCTCACTTGGCAGAAACACCCCCTGACCCTCCACCCCCTATCGCAAAATGTAATGCCCGTGAAAAGGGTAGGTGAACACAGTGTTATATAGAACATAGTCCTGAGAGCACGATTGAAAATGAAAACTAGATATAGTGTATGGTATAAACTATGCACCAAAAAGTGTGATATAAGATCGAACCGGGCGTGAAATATAATATGCAATACATTGTGCGCAATGACAGATTCATTGGAGAGCGCGAGATAGCACAGGCACTAGCGCGTGCTATGCGATATGCGCCTTGGAGTGTAATATGTACAGGGCAGTGTTGTGTAACCTAACTAGTCTCTAAAGTTGTAATATAAAATATGTGCTGGGGAGTGTAACGTTGCATATGCAATGTGACAAAGATATGGATCCCAGATTGTAATATGTATGGCATAGCACTGTGCGTTATAACATAGGCATCGAGAAAGGCACGTTAGATGGGGCAATATAACCCGTGCGAAGACAAGTGTGGCATGACATATTCACGGGGTGGTGTTACAGTGCACATGGGCTAGAGAGTGTCATAGCATATGCACTAGCTAGTGGAATACAACACAGAGGTGTGTGGCACTCGGCAGGCAATGGTGGGTGTAACACAGCATTGGGCTCTGTCAGGAGCACGCTGTGACTCTCAAGTGATGTTCGTCCCCTTTCCAGAGAGTAAAATAAAAAGTATTACACATCCGGCAGTGGATGTGTGTTTTATTAACCGTGAGGGGGGTTTCTTGCATAGTTTTGGTCGAATTTTTGTCGAATCCCCTTTGAATGGCTTGGTGTGCATGTGTATTAAATGTGCCCGTCAATAGCTACCCATGTTTGTATAAATAAACGACAAGGGTGTCTACCAGGATTAGGCACGGTAGGGCATCAGACATGTCAGAGCTTCACTAGTGGTGTAAATACATTCCACGTGGATTCATTGCATGCATAGTCGCCTTTTAATGAATATCACGCAAATCGTCATGGTGATAGGTACGTACGGTTTGTCCAGCATGTCCTAGGTGTGTCTATAAATATATATTTTTTAAAAAATAATAAAAAACAGTGGCCGGCCCTGGGGATTGGGGTCAAAAAAATATAATTAGGAGACTGGCCCTGGGGGATGGGGTCATCAGGGCCAATAAATTAGAATAAGAAGGGGAACCAAACAGCCCCCCTTCTTAAAAAACTAAAATAAATAAAAGACTGGCATCGTGCCGGAGGCCATGCCCCCTCCGTGCAGCACTCTGCAAACGCGCCCCCAACAGGCATCTCCAGTATGCGCCAGGGAGCTGCGCTGCAGCCAGGTGTTCTGAGGCCAAGCCCCTTTTTACACCTCTCTGCAACGCAGCTCTGTGGCGCTTACTGGAGGTACCTAGTGGTCTAGTTTGACCCTAGGGACCCTTAGGATTCAGGGGGACTAAATCTCTCAACTTAGAACAGCCACAGGGCGCGTTTACACAGTGGTGAAGGGAGGGGACGGGGCCTGAGGTGACGTGTGCAAACACGCACTATGGCACGTTTTAAATTGGGGATATAATTTCCCTTCAATACTGAGGGCCCCTGGGGGCTAACTAGCCCACCAAGTGCTTCCAGTAAGCGCCACTGAGCTGCATTGCAGAGAGGTGGTCCAGGCCGTGCCACTTTTTACACCTCTCTGCAACGCAGCTCTGTGGCACTTACTGGAGGTACCTAGTGGGCTAGTTGGACCCTAGGGACCCTCAGGATTCAAATGAACCTAATCTCCCAACTAAAAATGGACACAGGGCGTGTTTACACAGTGGTGAAGGGAGGGGACGGGGCCTGAGTTAACGTGTGCAAAAACGCCCTGTGGCCTGTTTTAAGAGGTAGTTTTAATCCCCATGCCCTATTATACACTAGGGGCTTACAGAGGAGGTCATGCTAATCACAGGGGGACCCCAACGCATAATGTTCCCCAGTGTATGTAGGTGTTTTCACTGTATTCTAAGTGTCTTTTAACATAGCACTGGCTCTAGGACTGGTTAGTCAGACTCAGTTACCACCAGTATCCGTCTGAAAAAGTTGAGGGTACAGGATGATTTTGCAACAAGGCTTCTTTCTGCTCTTCTTTTTCTTCTTTCTGCACGTTATCCTTCTTCCTGCACTTATCTTCGTATTTGAGGACTTCTGTTGCTTCTTTCTGCACTTCTTTTGTTTCTTTCTGTGCATTTTTTCTTCTTTCTTCACATGTCCTATCTCTGTAGGCATAGTTAGAAATTAGCATTTAAAAAACCTTTGAAATTCACAGAAAAAAACCATAGGTTTCAGGCATGTTATAGTTAGGAATTAGCATTTAAAAAACCTCAGAAATTCACTGAAAAAACCATAGGTTTCAGGGGTGTTATAGTTAGCTGGACTTTTCACTTGTACAAAACCATTGAAATTCCCCCGTTATAGTTAGTTCAGCTAACTATAACTCGCGCGCCCGCAATGCACTGCTGATGACGTCACATATTACATCACTCATGACATGGTCAGTGACATCACTCATGACATCACTGATGACATCTCAAATGACATCACTGATGACATCACTGATGACATCTCAAATGACATCACTGATGACATCACTGATGACATCATCCTTGTGATAGAGTGGCAGACCTCCTCTCACCCTAATATAACCTTTGATACACACATTCAAAAATAGAGACTAAAATTTTCAAAACAATGGACATACCAATACCAGTTACAACAACCTCTTCAGTAATTCTAAGATCCACATACACATCCACTCATTCACCAACAGTCCTATACAGTCACTCATACATGTACTCACTCATCATATGTACTCATACACCTATACATCCTGTTACACAATGCCACTCATCCATAGAGTTACTCACACACATAGTCACTCATGCTAATAAAGAATCAAACATACATTTACTTGCATATACAGTTATACACACACCACCATACTTACTTCTACGGAAACTTACACATACTTAGTCTTTTAAACAATCACTTATAGAAACACATACTTATTCATACAGGAACTCTTTCAATCTCTCACTCTCACATATACTCACATATATACACCAATAGTCACATATACTAGTTTAAAACCTATGTAGTTACTCATAAAGACACTATTGAGACAGTCATTCACTCACTAACACACCCATACACACACTCATCCACCCATACAGTCCTGCACACATGCTGTGTTCAACACATACAAACAGTGAGTCACTCATTCATGCACCTATGCACTACGTAATACCCCCCACCGAACCATGCAGACACTCAGACTGATACTCAAAAAACCAACTAATAACCTATATAGACACCCATGTAGCTACTCACCAACCCATGCAGCCACTTATACACAAAGTGAGAGACTGATACAGATATTTACATATTTAAAAATTACTCACTAAGCCATGTATTCACTATGATACACTTAATCAGTCAGTTACACAATCAATTTTTCAAAAACAAATCATCCATTTAGACACTTATATACCCATTTATTCTTCCATCGACCTTGAGATATACATATATAAAACATATTTAATTTTCAGAAAAACACACATTCACTGGATGATGTCATCAGTGATGTCATCAGTGATGTCATTTGAGATGTCATCAGTGATGTCATGAGTGATGTCACTGACCATGTCATGAGTGATGTAATATGTGACGTCATCAGCAGTGCATTGCGGGCGCGCGAGTTATAGTTAGCTGAACTAACTATAACGGGGGAATTTCAATGGTTTTGTACAAGTGAAAAGTCCAGCTAACTATAACACCCCTGAAACCTATGGTTTTTTCAGTGAATATATATATATATATATATATATATATATATATATATATATATACACACACATATATATATAATATGTGTATTTATATACATATTTTTTGGAATGTAAACATGGAGTCACGTACCGGATGTGAATCCCTGATCCCTGTAAGTGAACAGTGACTCTTACAGTCTGCGTTACTAGGTACTCTCTTAGTCACTAGCCTGGGCGTTTGGTTCTTATCTATCTTGGGTATCTTTCTTAATTCATTCCTTTCTTTTCTTCTCACACAGCACTACTTAAGAAAAGTGTAACCAAAGTCCTGATGATGACCATTACTTAGACTGGTCGAAACGCCGTCGACTTAACAGCATAAATCGTGGCCTTCATAGGGTCATTTGTAACTAATATTGAAATTGTATTTATATTTATTTGAATTGTATATAATTTTGACCCCTTATAGTTTCTCTGTACTTTATTGTTGTTCGCCGTCTCACGCTGTCCACATCATTTGTGTCACTGCGCCGTTCACTGTCCCTAACACGACCAGTGCACATTTGGTTATGTTTGGTTACTTCAATATATTTGTAATGTAGTGTTGTTTAACTACCTGCAAATAACATACCTTTTCTAATTTCTTTGGTCTCCCTTGTTTGTTTTTTCCTTCCCTTGATTTGATTAAAGCATACTGTTTAATGGTCCTTATAAATGATTACCGGTTGAGACATTGATGCCTTATTACATCAGCAACACAATGATAATTTTCATGTAGTGTAAAGGATCAACAATATTTATATTAGAAACAAATAACATATAATTAAACTCTAAACATGTTTCCACGTTATGATGCATATTATATTATGTATCCTTACCTTTTAAGTAATTTAGATACATTACTCAGTAGAAGTGTTTTAGAGTAAAATTCACCTAAACGGATGTATGATGTTACAACGCATGCTTTTACAACGCATGCTGTTACAACGAATTTTTTACAACGCAAATGCTGTGACAACGCAAGTCTTTACAACGCAAGTCTTTACATCGACTTGCAGTAGATGGCGTGCTAACATTAAAAAAGGGTAATTTACTATTCTAACTCCAGTCCACGTTGCAGTAGGGAAGGTGTTTGGATAGTAAACTACACTATTTTTAATGTTAGCACGCCATCTAGTGCAAGTCGATGTAAAGACTTGCGTTGTAATGGCATGCGTTGTCACAGCATTTGCGTTGTAACAGTTTCGTTGTAATGGCAGTGCGTTGTAAAAGTTGCGTTGTAATGGTTGTTCTCCCACCTAAACAGTATTAAAGCTCTTTTCAAAGCTCATCAGTACCTACTATAAATAAGAAGAATTTTTTTTATTTAATGATAATATATTAAAGAAATGATAATATTATATATTTATATATATATTTTTTTTAAGAACTCAACATAAATTTATAATTACATAACCTTTTCAGTTTCCCTTATGTGCTGTTCTCAGATTCTACTTAACTTCACCATATACAGTGATTTCAATGTAGTATCATCATTGAACAGTGGGGAAAAAACAATCAAATTGATTGTAGGAAAAAAATAAAATTAGCATAGAGCATCATTTTTAATATGTGCATCTATGTGTTTTTCTATCTACACTTTGTTCATTCCTTCCTTCACCTAAATTAGCTCTATTATTTATCTAAAATACATTTTCCAAAACATAGATTCTCATGTACATCTGGTACAATATAGACAACAAACATATAAACTATTTGCTTTTAAACACAATTTTCCAAATGCAATATCAATAACTGCAGATAATAACCCAATTACTAATTATAAATACCAGTTGTTTGTCCTCTTCTTTCTGTTCATATCTTCCCAATAGGCCGGATGATGTACTCAATACTTTAGCTTCAAAAATAACTAAGGCAATCTAGGTTTGAATTCCAAGTGAGCATCATTGCAATGTGTGCATCCTTTATTACACTTTAAAAACACAGTATAGTGTCCAGAGGTTGTATTAGGTCCATCATGGAAAATAATAGCCATTGCTATAAAAGTTCTTCCTAAAAATAGATATTTGACTTGCATTAAAAGTTTACATTTTCGTTTCCAATTTCCTTCCATTTGCTCTACAACGTTGTAGCATTAAAACGATATATTTTCCATATCTTTCTATATGTAATGTAGACAGCATCTCTGATCTACAATGCGAACATCTCATATCCTCATTGGTTGTTTTCATCAATTTGTTAAAAGGTACTGATTTGCAGTCTGGTCTCGTCAAGTATATGAAGCGTTCAGTTTGTATTTGAGTGGTAGAAGTAAATGAACATTCTTCACATTTATGATCCCATCTGTAACATAGTCAAAATAAGTTTTCAATCTGTATTCCTTTATGTTCTAATACTCCAAGCATACGGATTAGAAATTCTTGTGCTTCTTGTTGTATATTAAGACTAAGGGGCCTATTAGGATGGGGGTCGGAAATTCTCCCCGACCGCCATGGTAGCGGGAAAAGACCGCCCGCAAGGACCGCGGCACAACCGCCGGTCCAATCCGGATGCTCCGCAGTCGAAATCCGACCGCGGCGGTCGGATTCTGGCGATTAACATTGCTGTGTGAAAAAGAGCATATCATGCATGTCACTGCACTGCGTGGCTGGCACTGCATAGTGCCTGCCACCTGGTACAAAGACACCCAGTGCACCCACACACACCCCAACACATTGGGGGGCCGCAATGGGCCCCCGGAGACATTCTCTGCATACCTTTACATGGCGGTTCCACTGCTGCGTAAAGGCTGGCTACCGCCGGCAACATAATCATGCCGGCGGAGCCTGTCCCTGCACCGGCATCATTGTAGCGGTGCAGTTCCGCCTGCTAGGCATGGGTGCGGACTGGTACCGGCGGAAAAGTGGTGGGCGGAGATACTCACCGCCGCGGTCGTCACCGCCATGCTAATGGGACTTTTCAGGGTTGCGATCGCGGGCGGATGTCCGCTGCCGGTCCGGCGGTTGCCACCGCCAGCCGGCAGCGGCCATCCGTCCACCATCCTAATAGACCCCTAAATGCCAAAGAAGCAGTACACATATCCAAAAGATGCTGAATACCAGAAGCAGTATGGATTTTACTTCTGTCAGTGGCCAACTGTTGAAATACATGATGTAGTATAGAACAGAATCTTTTTTCACAATTTCCCATGATTTTATGATGAAGATCTTGTAGAATAAACACAACATTCAGAATCACAACAGAAGCATAACAGTTGATACCTGAACTATTTTCCAATTGGTATTCATTCCATTTTCTTTTTCTTTACACCTTCAAGTTTCTCTTCATTGGTTTTCTTTTTTTGAACCTCAGTTGCATCTTTGACATATTTCTGTTTTTCACAGACTGTTCGTTTCTCATATATGGGATATTCACCTAAATCAGGAGTATAAGGCCTTTAAAACGATTGTACTCTCTTACACAATTTGCATCAGCACTAACCTTTTTGTCATCAAAATCTATCAAATACAAACCAGTCAATGATCTTACTCGAGACAATGCAAGGTATGCCATTCCTTTTTTGAACACTGTACTTCCAATATTTACAAATGCACTGTCTATACTTATGAATAGGTACTGCATATGCTAAAGACAAAGGAAACTGTTGTCTACGAACATACAAATCTTTTACAAGCAAAAAACGTACAACACAATGCCCAATCTGTCTTACCTCTTTAATCTGATCAAATTTTATAATTAAAACTTCTATTCCATCTCTGTTCTGAAATTGTTCAAAATCAACAACTTTTCCCATTGCTCCATTTACTAAACCTTCTTCTACATTCAAATTCCGCCATAGAATTACACAACAGTTTATACATACTTGTAAAGTCTTTTCTCAGTCTGCAGTTTTAGATACAGCCTTTTCTAAAGAATCCAATTTAGCCTGTAGTGTCTCTGTAAGAAGAATAGTCTCTCCCTGGTGTTCAATTTGATCAATAGCTTCCATTTCCACTATTTGTTGTTTTTCCAATTTGAGAAGTTGTTGATTAAATATAGAACACTCTTGCTGTGTGGGCATAAGGCAAACTATATAAAGTTAAACCAGATTGGTCGCACACTGCTACACCTACCAGGCGTGTTCCCCCAATGAAAATGGTCCCTGAAGGTCAGCGTCGGCGGATACACCTATGCTCGAGTGTGAATGCAAGTATGCGTGGCGTGTGCCATCCCTGGACACGTGTTTCGAGGTAGTTGCCTCTCGTCAGCAGGGAGTAGGAAAATGTGTGGGGTTGCTGTGTAAGCTGCTAAAATCGTTATCAGGTCTAGTACCTCTCGTAGCGCGCAGGTGCGTAACCATGAGTCCGTCGACTCCACCGGCTCAAGCGAGCCTGAATATAAAGTTAAACCAGATTGGTCGCACACTGCTACACCTACCAGGCGTGTTCCCCCAATGAAAATGGTCCCTGAAGGTCAGCGTCGGCGGATACACCTATGCTCGAGTGTGAATGCAAGTATGCGTGGCGTGTGCCATCCCTGGACACGTGTTTCGAGGTAGTTGCCTCTCGTCAGCAGGGAGTAGGAAAATGTGTGGGGTTGCTGTGTAAGCTGCTAAAATCGTTATCAGGTCTAGTACCTCTCGTAGCGCGCAGGTGCGTAACCATGAGTCCGTCGACTCCACCGGCTCAAGCGAGCCTGAATATAAAGTTAAACCAGATTGGTCGCACACTGCTACACCTACCAGGCGTGTTCCCCCAATGAAAATGGTCCCTGAAGGTCAGCGTCGGCGGATACACCTATGCTCGAGTGTGAATGCAAGTATGCGTGGCGTGTGCCATCCCTGGACACGTGTTTCGAGGTAGTTGCCTCTCGTCAGCAGGGAGTAGGAAAATGTGTGGGGTTGCTGTGTAAGCTGCTAAAATCGTTATCAGGTCTAGTACCTCTCGTAGCGCGCAGGTGCGTAACCATGAGTCCGTCGACTCCACCGGCTCAAGCGAGCCTGAATATAAAGTGTCCAGGGATGGCTAAATGCAACACATACTGTTCTCTTTACACATCGTGGCATAGGCGTACCCGCCGTCGCCACTACATTTACCACAGTCCTTTGGGGCAACTTGCTGGTGTGACGAGCAGTGTGCGACCAATTTGTGTACAAATTATTACGGCTCCCTTGAGCTAACGGGCTGACGAGCCTTGGATCTGCACCTGCGCGCCATGAGAGGTACTTGACCTGTTTTTAATTACATTTTGGCAGTCCACACGGCACCCCTTTACACTGTCCTACTCCCTGCTGACGAGAGGCAACTACCTCGAAACACGTGTCCAGGGATGGCTAAATGCAACACATACTGTTCTCTTTACACATCGTGGCATAGGCGTACCCGCCGTCGCCACTTCATTTACCACAGTCCTTTGGGGCAACTTGCTGGTGTGACGAGCAGTGTGCGACCAATTTGTGTACAAATTATTACGGCTCCCTTGAGCTAACGGGCTGACGAGCCTTGGATCTGCACCTGTGCGCCATGAGAGGTACTTGACCTGTTTTTAATTACATTTTGGCAGTCCACACGGCACCCCTTTACACTGTCCTACTCCCTGCTGACGAGAGGCAACTACCTCGAAACACGTGTCCAGGGATGGCTAAATGCAACACATACTGTTCTCTTTACACATCGTGGCATAGGCGTACCCGCCGTCGCCACTTCATTTACCACAGTCCTTTGGGGCAACTTGCTGGTGTGACGAGCAGTGTGCGACCAATTTGTGTACAAATAAGGCAAACTATAGACTGCTTTTCTCCAAGAATCTTGTACATTACATCAGCTGCTGTGTTTCCAGTTGTAAACAAGTTCCTTAGTAGTTGAGTTTCTAAAGCTTGTTTACCATGTTTTGTTAAGACACCAATTCTTATGTCTTGAAGAATATTTCCATAATCTTCATCACTTGCTTGTCGCATAACAAGTTCCTTATATTAAAAATGTTACCAAACTTTCATATTTCCTATACTTCCCAAAGATTTCCTAGTGTCTTCATGAACAAGTGTTTTAAAAACAGGTTCTCCTTTTACAGGAGTAAGTTTTAGTATATCTCCGAATACAATTAAATGTTTTCCTCCAAACAGAACATCGTAATCTGTTTTTAAAATCTGCTGCATTCTTAAATGTACAAAAGCAAACATTAAGGGGCCTATTAGGATGGCGGTCGGAAAATCTCCCCAACCGCCATGGTAGCGGGAAAAGGCCGCCCGCAAGGACCGCAGCATTACCACCGGTCCAATTAGGATGTTCCGCAGTCGAAATCTGACCGCGGCTGTCGGATTCTGGCAATTAACATTGCGGCGGTTGCTGCTGCCAGCAGCACCGCCACGGTGTGAAAAGGAGCATGTCATGCATGTCACTGCACTGCGTGGCAGGCACTGTACAGTGCCTGCCACAGTGCCTGCCACCTGATGCAGGGACATGTACCCCCCCAGTGCACCCACACAAACCCCCAATACATTGGGGGCCCGCAATGGGCCCCCGGAGACATTCTCTGCATGCCTTTTCGTGGCGGTTCCACCGCTACAGAAAGGCTGGCTACCGCCGGCATCATAGTCATGCCGGCGGAGCCTGGCCCTGCACCGGCATCATTGTAGCGGTCCAGTTCCGCCCACTAGGCAGCATGCGTGCGGACTGGTACAGGCGGAAAAGTGGCGGCCGGAAATTCTCACTGCCGCGGTCGTCACCGTCATGCTAATGGGACCAGCGGTTTTCAGGGTTGTGATCGCTGGCGGATGTTCGCTACCATCCGCCCACCATCCTAATAGACCCCTAAGTTTGTGACCATGCTCACCTCATCAATGATTAAAGGTTTCAAGCTTCTCCAGATAGATCTGATATTCCAATTTATTATCATGCTCAACTGGTAGCAAAAGCAATCGATGTAAAGTAATCCCTTTAATGTTGTGTGCTGCTAATCCAGTTGAAGCTCTTACAACACAAGATAAATGTGATTCTGTAGTTTTGTAAAGATAACTGGTCAAAACTCTCATTAAGAAACTTTTTCCTGCTCCAGCTTGACCCCTGATGTACATTAGAATAGGTTTAAATGATAAACATTGGCATTCTTTTCTTTCGTGCAGCAAACAATGTTGCATCTAATGTTTGACTTGTAGATATATTTCTTTTTTTGCGTATTTAGTTGTTCTTCTAACTTTTCCAACTGAATAATATTCTGTTGTGCTTGTTGCGTTGCAGTTTTTCCTTAATTCATTCTTATTGCTGCTTCATTTTCAATAATTGGTTGTCCCAGTGGATCTTGACTGAGTTGACCAGAACCTAGACTATCTTGAAAACTTTCTCTAGCTATTTCCACTGCAATAATACTTTCTTGTGCAATCTCATCATTTAACATTTGTAGATATGTAGGGAAAATTGTGCACTGAATACCATCTTTACTTGCATTAAAAGAAGCTTCAAGTAATTCTGTTTCACTACGTCAATTTGCAGAAGTGCTAAATAGAAAAATTCCCTCTTATCAGGACTTTCGCAACTGTGTTTTCTGTGGTTAATAAGATTTCCTTTGGCATGTTTTACTGAACATCTATCACATCTAATTACTGCATATTTTCCTTCTTTGATATTTTCTGCAACTTTTCTTTTAAAGCGGTATGGTTGAAGTATTTCACAGAGAGATAGGTTTTCGAGATGTGGACGCCTTTTGGGCTAGTATGTATCCAATATATTAGTTTTAACAATATCTGTACTTTCTGGTTCATTCTTTGCTAAGTATTCGATTTCTTGTAGAGAGTTCAATACTTAATTTGGTGTGAGGGCAAGACCTAGACTTATCTAAATTATTACTCTCGACTTTGAATATAAACTGGCTGAACTCAAGCAATCCGAACATTCATAGGATCCAATTTCTCGATGGGAAAGCATTTTCAAGCTTAAGCTGTACAATCTCTTGCTAATACTTTTCTCCTGTGAAATTTCTTCCCACATTTCTTTCATCTCTGTCTTTTCAGATCTGGTAATATATGATATAACATAGCGAGCTACTGCAATTGAATTATCTGCAACATACTGGATATCCATGTTTGCATTCCACATTTTCAAAATAACTGGATTGTAGTCGTTAATGTAGTTTGTGTTGAAATTTTTTATTAGCATTTCAGAATCATTAAAAAAAAACAAGAAAACTCAAATACAAGTAATAAGGGTAAGGATCATATGATAGAGATTAAAAAGTAAATTCATATATAAAACAATATTTAATATCATGCTATCTAGGACAATAAATATATATAACAATATATAAAGGAAAGAGTGAAAAAGCATACACAATCAAGTTTTAAAAACGAAATGATGACAAATACAAACATGTTAAGAAAGTAAAAAAGGATTCCATATCTGTGAAAATAACTCTAGTTGATCTTGAATATTATATATAATCCTTTTATGCGAAGCATTTTGAATCATAGCAGATAACCAGGACTCTTGAGATGGTGGAGTGGAAGATTTCCATTGTCTTAATATACAGATTTTAGCAGTTGCAAGCGCGGTATGTAGGAAACGAGATTGTGGTTTAGAAAGAGTGGGAACATTTCTGAAATCATGTAATATAATATTAGCTGTGGAGAGGGGTAAATGCAGTGAGATAGACTTATGTAAGGTCTGACCTATGTAAGACCAATAATGTTTAACCAATGGACACGTGCAAAGAAAATGAACAATATCACATCCAGAAGCATTACATCTCCAACAATTGGAATGCGGTAACAAGCCTGCCTTATATAATCTAACCGGAGACCAATGCCAGTCATGTAGAATTTTAAATAAGCAAAACTTTAAACGAGCTTCTCGAGCTCCCTTATCCAAACCATCTAGTATATTCATCCATTCCATATCTGAAAAAGAAGTCTGTAAACGTGTTTGCCATTTATGCAGGATAATGGGTGTGAAAATAATTGAGATGTAATTGTTTTGTAGAGACCTGAAATGACACCTTTCTGTTTGCCCCAAATTTGTAAATAAAACACTATTGGTGATATAGATAATGACCAAGGTGTGGCACCAAGAGCTTTGAGAAGAGATTTTCTAAGTTGATCGTATTTGGCATGCTGCAGCGGGGGTAAGTTGAATTCATCCGTTAACTGTGATAGAGGTTTAAGATCCCCGTCATGGAGAATTTGGTCTAGTGTGAGAATGCCTGCCGATTTCCATTGAGGCCATAGAAAGCTTCTACCTTTAATGCGTATTCTGGAGTTGTTCCATATAGGAGCCTTTACATGTAAACGAGAATTAATGCCCAAGATACGATGCGCTCTTTGCCATATCTTACGCATTGCAGACAATAGGGGGTTACGTGGATCTATTCGGCTTGAACCAGATCCATATAAAACTGCAAGACCATTTGTTGCGGAGCGAAGATGTCGCTCAACATGGACCCAATGTGGTGTATTTAAATTATCTTGGAGCATGTATGAGAGCTGTGATAAATGCAAGGCAATGGTATAATGTTCAATGGAGGGAAGACTGAGACCACCATAGGAATGATGAGCATTTAATTTATGTATAGCCAGACGAGGTTTAATAGAACCCCATATGAAAGATTTAATTTTGGAATCTATAAGGCGCAATGTGGATAAGGGAACATGAAGAGGAAGCATACCAAGAATATAAAGAAAGCGCAGTAACGTAACCATCTTCACCGTTTGAACTCTACCCCATAAAGACAGACCCAGCGCTTTCCATTTATCAAAATCTCGTTGCATCTGAATGATTAAAGGCCCTACATTATCTGATACCATGGCGTCCAGTCCCTTATTTACCAAGATACCTAAATATTTTAACCGAGAAAGTTGCCAATGAAATGGATATCCCTGTATCACATCCCTTGAGGTGCCATCTGAAATGGGAAGTGCTTCACTCTTATCCAAATTTATTTTATACCCAGAAAAAGAAGAAAATTCCTCTATAATTTGATGTAACGATGGTAAAGATCTGTTTAAATCAGTAATAGTGAGCAGTATATCATCCGCATATAGATAAAGTTTAGATTCACCCACCGGTAAGGAAATACCAACCACATTGGAAGATTGCCGAATAGCGGCCGCTAACGGTTCAATGGCTAATAAAAATAAAAGCGGAGAGAGGGGGCATCCCTGGCGGGTACCTCGCTGTATAGTAAAAGTATCGGAAGTAAATCCTCCACAATTGACCAGTGCAGTGGGTTGTTCATATAACAATTTAATCTTTCTTATAAATTGTTCTCCCAAACCAAATTTTTCTAAGATTAGGAATAAATAATCCCACTCCACTCTATCAAATGCCTTTTCAGCGTCTAATGATAATGCCAAAGCATCATCCTGTAAAGATTTAGCAGTATGCAGAGTGTGAGCTAGGGAGCGTAAATGATTTCTGGAAGATCGACCAGGTACAAAGCCCACCTGGGTATTATGAATGAGAGAGGGAATAACTCTGCGCAGACGAGAAGCAAGAATACTAGCTAGAATTTTAATGTCACAGTTAAGAAGTGAAATGGGACGATAACTGCTACAAAGAAGTGGATCTTTTCCTGGTTTTGGTAAAACTGCTATTACTGCTTTATTAGATATATAACCTAAGGTGGAAGTACGTTCGGCTTCTTGAAATGCCGCATGCAAACAGTCTATAATTTTATCTCCGGACCAGCGATAAAATTCTGCTGGAAAACCATCCTCTCCTGGTGCTTTGTGATAAGGAAGTTTAAGGATAGCGTGAGAAATCTCTTCTTTACTAATGTCTTCATCCAGTATGGATCTATCTTCATCGGAAAGAGATGGTAATTCTAATCCATTTAAAAAAGACAACATTTTACCCTGATCTATATGGGCGTCTGGAGTGTATAAAGATTTATAGTATGTGGCAAATTCATTAGCAATATCCTGAGGACATGTTAACATGGAACCCTTAGAGCATGGGTACTCACAAACTTTCTCTCGGGGGCCAAATTTACAGTGTGGTTTGTGGCCGAGGGCCGCACTGGTGGGGGCGGGGTCAGTGGGGGAGGGGGCGGGGCTAAAGCCACAAAAAAACTGTGACCACGAGGTTGAACACAGGTCCCTGCAGCGGACGCCTACATCCACTGAGCCTCCAGACTCGATATATATATATATATATACACACACACATATACACTCGCTCTCTCTCTTTCCCTCCCTCTCTCTCTCTCTTTCCCTCCCTCTCTCTCCCCCCTTCCTCCCTCTGTCACCCTCTCTCTCCCTCTCCCTCCCTTTCCCTCCCTTTGTCACCCTCTCTCTCTCTCCCTCCCCCTCCCTGTCACCCTCTCTCCCTCCCCCTCCCTTTCCCTCCCTGTCACCCTCTCTCTCTCTCTCTCCCTCCCTCTGTCACCCTCTCTCCCTCTGTCTCCCTCCCTGTGGCTCCCTCCCTCTGTCTCCCTCTCCCTCCGTCTCAACCCCTTTTGGCTCCCTCCCTCTGTCTCCCTCTCCCTCCGTCTCAACCCCTTTTGGCTCCCTCCCTCTGTCTCCCTGTTCCTTCCTCCTTTTCCCTCCCTCCCTCTCCCTCCGTCTCCCTCCCTCTACCTCCCTCCTTTTCCCTCCCTCCTTTTCCCTCTCTCCCTCCCTCTGTCTCCCTCCCTCTACCTCCCTTTGTCATCCTCTGTCATCTCACACTGCGTGTGTGCCAACCGGCTGACGCAGCTTCCAGGGCACACCAACAGCCGCACCCGAGCACTTCACAGGTCTTTAAAAGACCATTTGCATATCAATTGTTGTTTTTCACCTCTTCTGAGGCCCCGCAGCTCCACTCGGACTATCCCTGGAACCCCCGGCCCCCACAGAGCAGAGACAGAGTTGCGCTGGTGCAACCGGACAGTGTTTAGGAACACTCATTATTTTAATGTTTTTTTAACCACGGGTACGATGTCATTAAGGTCCGCGGGCCGCCAAGGGAGGCTTGCCGGGCCTCAGGCGGCCCGCGGGCCGTACTATGAGTACCCGTGCCTTAGAGGATTGTAAAGCAGGGATAGCCATAGCAACCTCTCTTTGCTTCAATTGTGCTGCTAGATAGAAGTCTACCCGCTTTTTCACCCTGTTCATAATGTCTTCCTTTCATTTTTTGTAAGGCATATTCCGCCTTGGAGGTGATATGAGAATTTAATGCCATGCGTGATTGTTCCAGTAATTTTCGATTTTGTAAAGTAGGGCTTTTAGTATATAAACGTGTGAAATTGGTAATGTCTTGTTCCAATTGATTTTGTTTAGCAATATTTTGTTTGTTGAACTGGGCTGCATCTCGCATAAGTCTACCACGAATATCAGCTTTAGCAGCAGCCCATTTGACCCTGTGAGAATCCACTGAATTTTGATTAAATGTGTGATAATCATGAAGATGTTCTTGCAATTGTTTTTTACCAAGGGGTGTTTTATGACGTTGGATGTTCATTCTCCAGGGTTTACGACCTGGTTTGGGTGTCCCAGTCTGTAGGCACAAGAGGACCGGAGAATGATCAGAGATGGATGCCTCCAAAATACAAGAATCTTGGATTGATTGGACCGTTCTTTGAGAAAATAAAAGTAATCCAATCTTGATAAGGTGCCATGGGAGGGAGATGTGAATGTATATTCAACATCATTTGGGTGTGATAAGCGCCAATGATCTATAAGGCCGTTGTCTGCAATGATATCATTCATAAGGGCTCTGTCCGCTGCATTATTCTTATCAAGAGGTCCAGTTTTGTCCAAAACTGGATCTCTCACCAGGTTCCAATCGCCTCCGATGATGTATTGTGAGGCATCAATCTCCGACAGCAAACGATTCAAACGTAGAAAGAAATCTTTTTTAGCACCAGTAGGAGCATAAACTGAACCCACACATATATGAATATTACCAATGCACATTTTTTCAAAAACATATCTGCCTTGTGAGTCTTCCCATGTTTTAAGTACACAAACTGGTAATGTTTTTCTGATAAGGATTGCTACCCCACATTTTCGAGTAGGGCCTGCTTCTGAAGAAGACCCATTGCTGATACTACTGTGGATAACTTTACCCACCCAATCTCTACGAAGTTTTTCAGACTCGAGTGTATTTAGATGAGTCTCTTGAAGAAGAGCCACATCCACCTTTTTAGATTGTAAATAGGAAAGAACCTTCTTCCGTTTGATATAGTGTGTTAATCCATTGACATTCCAGGATATAGCAAATAAATCATGAGCAAGGACCATGTTAGAAATAAAAATAAATAAATAAAATTAAATTTAAAAAAAAAAAAGAGAGACTTGCAAAAAGATGTGATGGAAATGGATATAGAAGAGGAAAGGAAAAAAGCCACCAATAAGAAAGATAAATAAAGATAAAGTATAGAAAGCAAATAAAGAAAGATTTCTAGACTACAAAAGAATAATAGAAAGAGTATAATAGAATAACAATAGACTTTTAACCGCGGGTCTGGGCGCACTATAGCACCGCTCTGGGCCGGGACTCCATTAATAAGGAAAATCCAGGGCTAGAACATTTAAAGAGAGAAAAAAGAAGAAGTGGCCAATAACATTGATATGAGAAGCTAGGAAAGAAAACCCTGAAAAAATAAAATAAAGTAAAAATAGAAAATATGAACTAAGCTGGTAAGGAATATAAAGGGATATAAAATCTGCCCTTTAAAGTATAGCATATTAAGAGAGCATAACATTTATATTATAACATTTTGGAAATATATTAGAAGATTTAAGTCATAGTAAACTAAATATTGATAAAGATATAGGATTTGAAATATATAAATATCTAAGAATAGGTCAAATAGTCATCATAGATAAAAATAACTATATTGCATGTGATAAATAAATCGTGCACTAATAACCTATAAAGGACATCATCAAGAAATATAATAGTAGTGAATAATCAAAATCCATAACCTAAATAATAGCCCTAATAAAAAATAAGCATGAAAAGTTAATACTGAGACATTTTGATGACTAATATATGTAAAATGCTACAGAGTTGTGACTATCTATTCATGAATACAGGAAAATAAATAGAACATTCCAAAAGGACAAGAGAATTTAACCAGTAAAACAGCACAGAGATCATCTATATCTGTCAATTAGAGAGACATAAGCAAAAGTACCTGCAACCTATGGCTTAATAAGTTATATAGGAGCCATGACATAAAAATTATTTCTCATTAGAGGCAGACTTTAGAGGAGAACGGGACTTATCTCGACGTTGTTCCTGAGTTAAGGTGGAGACAGTGTTTAAGGCGGAAGATGTATCATCTTGACTGCGAATAGACCGTTCAAATTCTCTGCCTCTTTGACGGGATTCATGTAGATTGCGACGCATGTCATCCACAGATGTGGGAATAGCTTGAGGATTCCGAGAAGGAGCAGGGGTAGGAGCAGACTGCGTGTCCATGTCTTGAGATGTCATGTCAACCAAAAAACGTTGTAATTCATCTGAATTGTAGAAGTCTCTGGTGTCCCCATTCTTAGAGACTCGAAAGCATGCTGGATCAAAGAAACCATACTTAATGTCTAATTTCCTCAATTGAGGTCTCATGGAGAGAAACGCTTTCCTTCTTTCATTGGTGTCACGGGAAAAATCAGCTGCCAATCGTATTTCATAACCGTCATAAGAGTAGGAACCCTGAGTCCGTGCTGCTATCAGTAGTTGTCGAACTTGCTCATGCCTTAGGAAACAAGCAATAAGGGGTCTTGGAAGTGTGTCTTTACCGTGCCGTGGACGACCTAATCGATGTGCTCTCTGGATCTCAAGCGGTGGATCAAACTGTATGCCAACTAATTTAGGGAGTACATCACACAAAAAGGCTCTGGTATTCTGGCCTTCAATTTTTTCTGGAAATCCAAAAAAACGAACATTGTCTCTTCTGCTGCGGTCTTCTAAATCCACTAACTTACTACGCAGAAAAGGAAGTTCTTCATCTCTAGACTGCGTTGATGCGATTTTATTTTCAACAATTGTCAAACGTTGATCAAGACCCTCTGTTTTAGCATGGAATAGTGCTATGTCAGCTCGTATTGATTTAGTTTCTGAGGTAAGAGATGAAATGTTTATATCCATGTCTGTTAGCCGACAGCTGATTGTTGAAATTTCTTGGAAAAGACGATCCATGGCAGCATTGGATACCGCCAAGGAAGTATTATGTGCCTTATTAGAAGTTGATGCAGTGGAGTTTTTTCCAGACATCTTGCGTGGTTGTTTTAATACATCAGCAAATAAAAGTGAATGAGAAGGTGTGTTTCCACTCTTGTTATTAGACATTCACTTCTAACTTCAAATGTCGGGGAATATTTAAAACTGCAGACAAACAACCCTTCAAGTAGAGCGATCCAAAAAGCAAGATATAATCAAGTGCTACTGGAGTCAAAAAGCATTGAGGAAAATATCGCAGCAGTTTTATGTAGATTAGAAAAGTAAGCAACCAGTAAACCTGCAGCTGAAAAATCTCCTTATTTTAATGAAAATTATCATGAGAGAAATACTTAAGTTGTGAGGAGAAAAATAAATGAGGAGTATGCGCTATATGAATAGCATTGATGCAAATTGATGTACATGCAGACAGCATTAAACCTTTCAGGGAATGCTGGAAAAATCACTGCAACAATGATTTCCCTCACTTTCTTTCAGTAATAATCCTCATGTGAGAGAAAAAAATGCAGATTGCGCAATTCTGCACTTTGATTATGTTAAGCCTCAAGTGGAGTTGTCATTCATCATATATAAAATATGAGACCGGGAATATTGCATCCAGACTGAGGCCTGCAACACTTGTAGCCCAATTAGCAGGTAAGCAGTGAATATAATGTGCTATCAACTCACTTCCTTTTTGAACACATGTCTGTACACCGATTACTTTTAGCCAAAAGTAAAGCTGCCTTTTTTCATAAATACATTTTCCATTGTTAGTCCATTTAGCAGAGGAGTCAGCAGGAATACAAGTCACACATGCTCCAGGAACCATAAATTATTACTGGGCCCAGCAGCCATGTGTTGAAGCAATGTTTCTTATTTCACTGAAGCAGTTGAAAAAAGCTTAACCTTAACCCAGAGAACATAAATTACTGCTGGGCCTGGCAGAAGTGTATTGAAACAATGTTTCTTGCTTGGAAAGGAACTGTGGAAAAATGCTTAAAAAGGCAACTTAATAATATGAGACAGCAGAATTTCTTTAAATTGTTGTATTAGCTGTGAATTGTGAGTGTTTTTTTCCTCAGAATACAACACTTCAGTTATAGATGATTATAAAAAGGGTTACCTCATGAAGAAAAAATGTTTTTGACCGGGAATGTTTCCTCCAGCCGGTGTCTCTGGATTCACAGCCCAATTAGCAGTGAGGTCATCGGGAGTTCAGGTTACGCAAGCACCAGTGATCCTAGGATTCTGCAAGGCCCCAAGCCACAATGTATCCACACTTCAGAAAAGCCAGTTAGAGATGGTCTAGCAGGACAGAATTTTCACAGCTGACAGCTTCAATGTTCCGATTGCTCAGAAATGCCAAAAGAACATCCTTAGACACCTGCAAATAGATGTTCAGTCCATTTGAGTGCCGGCCCAGAGCCGGGCCTCACAGTTAGGCGGCCATCTTCCTACGTGGCCAGACCACGCCCCGTTAATGTAGTTTGAAGTGAGATTCTAAATTTTCATCTCTTTGTTCAACTTTGTCCATGAACTCTTGTTGCAGAAACATGTTGGAAATTAACTCCTGTTTTTAATATGTGATTCACTGCATATGAAAGTGCAGACAAATCGCTTTCAAAGAGAAGAAGAAATATATATGGAATGTACTGCCCTAATCTTCCATCTTCACAAAATATTCTTGTTGATCGATGTTCTGAAGCTGGAATCTGTACATCTTGTTCATCAAATAGTCCACCTTCTCCAGTGGGGAATAGCTGGGGAAAACAACAAGCTTCTAAACTGTTTTCCCATACACTCATGGGACTTCCCTTTGCTTCTTTCATTTGAAATAACTCAATTCTGTTTCCAATTATTTCTTTTGAATGCAAAGGATGTATTGTATACTGTTCATAAATTTGTTCAGTTCTGCACTTATCCACTTTTTTAATTTGTCTATCTGAAATTACTGTTTCATCTTCTAAGCATATTACGTCTTCATCAAAATTCACACTCTTCTAATGAATGTTATTGTATCTCAGGTATACTGTAGCCTTTTGAAGTTTTCTAACATCTACAAACTCTTGCCAGATTTTTCGACTCTTTGTTGGTACACCATTTACTAGAATAACTACAGGCTCATGTTCTTCACTGTCTACACCAATAATTTCAATGTTTTTCTTAAAATCTGAAGGTAAGTAGACAACTCTTCCTTTCAGACCTTTTTTGTAAATCTGTTGATGGCAGCTTACCTGTTTTAGGCTCCATACAAACAATGGCCTGAAATGGGTGTATATATTGAAAAAGAATAGACTCATATGGTTGTACATTAGTCAGTTATTGAGGAACAGATACCAACTCTAAGGTGTTATGTACTGCTCTAGCTGGCATTTTGTTTTTTTCTAATTTGTTGTAACCATATTTATAAATAACTTGATCAGCACCCAATTCAAACTGACCTTCTACCAATAAATAATAATACTAATTGCTTCATCCTGTTCTTCAACACCTACCCTTATGAAACTCTCAGTTTCTCTACATTCGTCTTCTGATCCAAAAAAAGAAAACTATATATCATCACAAACGTTCTCTAAATCTGATACAGAACCATGCAAAAGTGCTGTGTTAATTTCACTTAAACATAATGCAGGAGTTTTTACATAGTACAGTCTCCTTCCCAACTTCTGCATTTCAGAATGCTGTCTAGCTAACATTCTTAAATGATGAAAAATACTTTGGCAGAATTTTCTTGAAAGACAAACAAGAGAATGACCTTGCAAATTAGTATATTTTCTTATTTGACATGGATCTAGTCCTTGTAACATCTTAATCTTAAGACTTTTTTTTGCATATTGTCATAAAAAAATCGTAATATGTCAATAGACTCCTTTTGAATACTGAAAATACTGCTACAATCCCACTTAAATACAGTAGGTTGTGTACGCCTCCCTTGAACTTCTGCAGCGATTACTTCTTCTACATTCCTAGGAACAATTTTTTCTCTTGGAATCGGAGAACCATCTTTCATCTCATAGCATCGACCACGAGCATCAACTGTATGTACTAATGTGTTCTGTTGAAAGTATCTTTCTTCATTAAAGAAATGCTCCATACTAGAAGTGTGCTTTCATTCACCAATGAAAATTTTACAAAAGCTACTTCTATTAACCAGTCTTTTTCTTTTTCTTTTCTCCTTCATAAACATCATTGTTTTATTTAATTTTTCAGTCTCTTCAATATTAATCATACACTATCTTTTTATTTCAAAAGCTTTATCTACTGATCTTCTTTTATATTTTTTATAATCTTTCAATAACTTTTGTATTGTAGTACTCTACTTCTATACATTCTCTTCCTTATGTCTTTATGTTCTTTCAGCCTTCTTTCAACATGCATCCTTTTCCCATAACATGATTTTCTTTCATCATCTCCTTTTTTCCCCATTCTTCTGATAACTTGTGGAACGTTTTTTTTCTCAATATTTTCAAATTGCTTTACATTCTGTAAAACTCTTTTAACAAACTCTTTACTTCTCTTACCAGAACTCTTTTTCTTCAGTGTAACATTTTGCACTTCATCTAATTTCCACTTCTCTCTTTCCTTTAAATAGTATTGTGTTTTTTCTTGTCTTCTCTTTTGATCTTTTTTTCCCATTCTCAATGTTTTTTACCAATAAATGTAAATATCTGAAAAACAAAGATAACTTTTAATAGTTTGTTAAATACTTTTATACTTTTGAAATAATTATATATTAATATTCATAACAATAAATAAACAAATACTTTCAGTTACATAACAAATATCTCCATAACACGTAAATATTTAGAATTTTGTACTTTACACAATAGCAAACCTGTCACAAGAAAATGCACAGTTGAACAGCAACATGGTTCAGATTGCTGTTTGAAATTTTGCGAGTCCCAAGTTTCTCAGCAGTTGGTGAAAACTGAAACTTCAACAGAAAAGTGAGGTTTAAGACATGTAGATAAAAGAATTAGAGATTAGGTTACTTGCTATGAGTTTGTGGAAAGGTATACTTGAAGTAGGCTGTATACGTTTAAGTGTCTGCTTGGAATGAGAAATGTAGACTGTCAAATGTATAACTCTGTGTGCTCTTGTGAGTGAGGTATGTGTCTACTTCTCCATCTATTGTCTCATGAAATTATTCATCTGAAAATAGTAGCTTGAAAACCTTGTTTAGATGACGGTACGTTGATCATGCAGATATCACTACTGCTTTTCTCTCCTACTATTCTTGCTTGTATGCCACTCATTCTCCCACCTCCGATGACGTCCTTTACGATTATCTGTTAGAAGTAGCTATGGTATGGCTTGAGGATGGTCAGCAGCAGTTTTTGGCCCCACCCATTACTGCAGATGAGGTTTCTCAGGCCACAGATGACCTTAGGGGGACCTGTGCCCCAGACATGCACGGACTATCCGGAATATTCTACAAAAGATATAAGCCATTACTAGTTCCTCATCTGTTGGAGGTATATGCAGAATCTCTAGAGTTGATCGCTCCCTTTTACGAAGCGAGAGGCCGTTATTGCCCTGCTCCTTGAACCGGGCAAACCCTCTCACTGATATGCCTCTTACAGACCCTTATTTCTGCTAAATCAGGACTATAAGATCTTAGCTAAGGTCCTTGCGACTCGTATTTTACTCCTGATGGACAAAATAATATTGCCTTTTCAAACTGGGTTTATTCTGAATCTATCTACATCTGTAAACCTTTGCATGGTGTTTGGGATTATTAACAAAATTACTCCTGAACGCTCCGCCGCAGCGATATTGCTTGAAGCTGAAAAAGCATTTGTTTTGCTGTAATGGTCTATTTTTATATGACACATTAGGGAAATTGGGGATTCCCAAATGTTTCTCTGATCTTATTTGCCTCCTATATACAAATCCATTGGCCCGGCTCCAAGTGAATGGCGAGCTTACAGATCAATTTACATTATCACGGGGAACCAGACAGGGCTGTCCTCTGTTGCCACTACTGTTTGTTATCACTATGGCCCCCTTGTGCCTCAACTATAGGAGCGCCATTTACAACGTAGACTGAGATTTCATTGTTGCCCTATGTTAGCTTTGTTATATGCTGATGACATACTGCTGTTTGTCAGGGGCCCCGAAATTAAACTCCCTCTGCTCCTTCATGAAATTGTATGGTTTGGGGTATTCTCTGGGCTTTTTGTAAATTGGACAAAATCCGAAATATTTCTGTTAAATGATGCCACGGCTCCCTTTACTCTGGACTTCCTCCTGCGCTGGTGCGACGACCCAGCAGGTACCTGGCATTTTTTTTCCATCGTAACGCGGCGAAGGCCATTTGTCTCCATTACGGGCCCGCAATTGATCGACTATCAGCTCAAATTGATCAGTGGATCAAGCTCCTTTTGTCGATCGCCGGAAGAATTGACATCATAAAAATGGTGGTACTCCCTGTTTTTTTATACTTTTTCCCTAACATTCCCATTCCACTTACCTTTACATTTTGTTATATGCTCTGAAGCATGCTTACTAGACTGGTCTGGGCAGGTGGACAGCTGTGCATTAGTTGTCAGACACTGATAATGCCCTATCAATGTGGATAATTTGGCGTCCAGGACTTTTATTTGTACTACATAGTTGCATAGGCACAGTTTACGTACTATTGGTACCATCCTATTGCAAGACTGCAGTACCTAAAATTGGAATAGTCACAGGCTTGCCCATGTTCACTCTCTACTATCAAACCTCATGGCCTATTTAGGTCATTTACAGAGATACAAACACTTCAAACTACATATTGGGCCTGGGTTAAGTTACGCAGCTATTTGAATGTTGACCTCCACTATTGTCCACACATACCAATTGTGCCTGTCCCCAACTACAAAACATTAACTAAAAGAACCCTAACCCGATGTGGGTGCATACTTTGGATGACCTATTCTGTGACTCCCAGTTGCGCTCCAATGCAGATCTTGCAGGAGGATATGACGTGTCCCATATGGACAGGTTTATCCTGCACAGAACATGCGCCTCCATGTACCCCACACTCCATTCTTCTTCAGCGGAACCAATGGATTTTCCCCCACTCTCACTATTCATTATGTGAGCCAGTACCGCCCATTTGGTCGGGATGAGAGCGTGGGTGGCATGGGAGAGAAATCCAGGTCTCCCCCTTCCAGATAAGAAATGGGCCTATTGCTGTGAACAAACTCTGCTCATCTCTAGCAATCATCAACATAAACTACATTTTAAATACTTGCATAGAGCATACATTACATCACAATTGCTGGCGAAGATGGACCCTACCAAACCTCATGGCTGCCCTAGATGTGCGGCTGAATATTATGATTTTTCTCATTTAGCATGGAACTGCACACTAATATTGTAGCATGGAAAGAAAGTCTTGCATCATCTCACTCTGATGACTAACTCCGAATTAAGCCCTATCCCCATTAATGGCTTTGTTAGGTTATGTTAAGCTATTGAGTACCGGTGTTCATCGATTCTCTGCTATCTCTTTGCTCCTCGCTACGAGGCAAGTCTCTAAACACCGGGGTGGATCCACAGTCCCAACACTCAAGGCCTGTATAAGGGATTTAATGTACTGTGACACTACTAGCGACACCCATCTCAAGACCCAAAAATATTTGGCAGCTACTTCGTTCTTATTTGCTACTTCATCCTGAGGAGACAGAGTGAACGTGTGATGTTTCGACCTTGTGTACTGGCCTGTATATACATGTTAAAGGAAATTGTCAGTATTTTTCAAGCTGTGAAATGCCATGCTTTTACTGTACGATGTGATAATCTTGCTTTGATACGCACCCCTCCATTGTTTATGTCATTTGGCTTGTCCTCACCTCTCTAATCTTGTGGAATTGCTCCTATACTGACCATGATGTGATTTGGAATAGTTATGGAGCCACTGCTGACACTCTAATGTGACATTTTGGATATCCCTGTATGTTTTTTCTTTGTTTTTCCTTGTTTCTCCGCCCTTTCTTTTGTTGATCCTCACCTGTTATTTGTTAGAAAAAGTCAATAAATAAAATAAAAATACTATTATTACTGCAGTCATCACAACAGTAGGGAAAGTGTTGGACTTCGGAGTGTGAAATTTACTATTCCCACTCCAACAGTAGGGAAGATGTTGAACGGCAAAGAGGTTAACTGTACTATTCCGACTGCGGTCTAAGCAAGACGTAGGTAAAATACTTCACTTCAAACACATTACATATAGGAGTAACCCCATGAATAAAAAAATATTAATTAACATATATATTACCTACTGGCAGTAGGCAATAGGTAGTTATAGTTAGGACCTAGTTTCCATTAGAAAAAACATATTTGCTTTGCTAATACCTTTGGTGCCATTTGACAAATCTTCATGACATTTTCCAAACTAGTGTGCCAGTCACTTCAGCTGCTGGCTGAAAAATGTCAGGGGGATTAGTCAAGCGGAGCTGAGAAAAAGCGGGGTCCCAAAACGTGTTTTCCCCATGCAATTTCTAAAAGGGATTTTGACACTACCACAGCCCAACCCGCTGAATGTAATTACAACAAATTTGGCAGAAAGCTAGATCTTAGTCCAAAAAACAGCTTTTTGTAATTTGTGTTAATTTGTTCAGTAGTTTTGAAGTTAATAAAGAAAAAAGATTTATGTATATATAGACACACAAATCAACACACCAACAGCAATGTCGTGATTGGGTGCCATCACTTCAACCAGGACGTGATGGCAGACATCTTGGGTCTCCTACGAGTCCCAAGCAAAAAGGCAAAACAGAAACCACAAGGGGGCAGGGTAGGAATACCCTCACCCCTTAGGCCTGGTGATGGGGTCCCACAGGGACCATGCTTGGGGTTAAAAACATTTTTTTTTAATTTAACGAACATTTGTGGAGGATCCGTGGATCCATAGCAATATTTTAAAAAAAAACAAGCACAGTCTCACGCCCTTATTTTTTATTATACCCCCCTAGGAGGGCCAGGTCCCAGGAGGCAGCAAAATAATATATTTGCGGGGAGGGGTGAGTGCGGCCCCCCTACCCGGCCCAATTTCAGCCCTAGGAACCCCGACCCTGGGGCTCAACCATAACCAAAAAGGCAGAGGGGGCACACAGCACCACTCCCAGGGCCAATTTCAGCCCTGGGGACCCCAAACCCAGGCCCAGCCACATATACAAAGGGGAGGGTAGCTGCAAGGCCCCCCTCCCTGAGCCATTTATGGCCCTGGAGACCCCATCCCCCATGGTCGGCCAATATGCTATTTCGTCCTGGGGTGCCTATTCCCATCACAAGTGGTTTCCCTGCCCGCACTGGCATGGGCAGGGAAACCTGTGTTTGGTCTCACTTGGTGGAGCAATTTCAAAACTCCCACCGAACGAGAGCGAACACTAAGTTTGCTCCCAGCGGGCGTGAGCATGAAAAATGTTCCTGCTTGCTGGGAGCAGACTTTTCATCTGTTTCCCTGGCTGCACTGAAGCGGGCAATGCATCTCCTGTTGGAGGCAAGGAGCCAGCGGAGGCAGCGGGGGCCTTAGGCTCCCCTCAGTGGCCCCCAACCATAGTGTAGTGGGTGCCCTGGGTGGGTACCAGGCCACCCACCCTGTTTTGGCCAGGCCCTAAGGAGATGAGGTCCCAGGGGCTGAAATCAGCCCGGATAGGGAGGCTGATTGGCCCCCTCTCCCTTTGGACATTGGCCAGGCCTGGAAGATGGGGTCCCTGGAGCCGAAATTGGCCCAGGTAAGGAGGGCTGCGAGTCCGTTCCACCTTTTTGCAGTATGGCTAGACCCCGGCGGATGGGCCCTCGCTGTGCACTTGGGGCATATGCACTCTTGGCATGTTTGAGCGTGGTATTCTCTGAAAGAAAAGCAAAGCAGTTGCCAGATTGCTTGACCTTGCACTTCTTTTGACTAAACAGGGGATCAAACACTCATGAAAGTCGAGGGTCCCTCCTAGTCCGCTGTTTGAGCTCGGTCGGTCGAGGTGTGGGCGACAGCTGAGGGAACTGCCTTGTAGTCGGAGGAAATACGGGGTCTCCAGAAGTATCCTATTTTTCATCAGTGGGATACCCTACCACTGCCCTTGACCTGTTTTCTACTATAGCTGTCAACCACAGCTGTTCAGCCTGCTACTCCGCTGGACTGCCTGCAGCTGGAGGCATGGCCCTTCAACTCCCCCCTCCTCTTTTTTAGGTCTCGCCTGACCCAGCGCATGCGCTGGTCTGGCGAGACTTTTTGAGAGGGCTCCAAAAAGGGCTACCAGGCCAGCCAAGAGCTACAGTGCATGTGTGCGGGGGCGCATGCCGCGATTTTCCGCGATTACTTTCACTTTCGAGGCCGCACGGCCGCTTTGATGTTTGATCGCGTTCGCGATCACTTTCGCGGCCGCAGGGCCACTTTGCATAGCCAATAGGTCTCACTTTTGGGAGCTTATAAGTATTTAGTTATGCAACTGTTGCATGGCTAAACACTTATAAGGTCCCAAAGGCGAGACCTATTGGCTATGCCAATGCTTGTTTTTCTTCCTCCCCATGGTTGCGTCATTTGCCTGTAACACTCATGCTTAATTTGTATTGTTTTTCTCCTTGTATATGTGGAGCCCAGATGCCCTTACTTGTTAGCAGTGTGTGCGTTTGTGTTGTTCCCCCACCTCTTCTTCTTCCTCCTTGTTTGTACTTGGGTGCATGCACTCGCATGCGCTGCTCCTATTTACCCTTTGTTATGAAAAGCATGAATCCTATGTACTGTTACATCAACATTATTGCACAGATTCAATGCCATGTACCGATGAGATGAAGGCAATGTTTTCAAAATGCTTAAGAAAACTATGTTACCAAAAAAAGAAAATGAGATGGTTATGATCCTGTCCCCGGAGATCAACTTCCATACCTTTACTTGATATTTGTTATCCTGAAGGCCCTAAATGTTTATACCATGACAGAGGGGTGTTAACACTAACATGTACTCCCGACACCATTAGCCCACCTCCACTCCACCATTTCTCCATTATCAGTCACACTTTTTTAGGAAACGAAACCAGATACCATAATGCCAACATAAATCAAGGCAGTCTGGATGATAACCTGGAGCGAAAACGGCACTACGCTGACCAAAATACTGTCAGAAAATAAAGCTAATACCTCCAGGTAGCCACCCGCTTCCCCTCCTCGAGATAGCTTTCCTCAGTCAACCAGGCTCCCTGTCCACTCCAATCTCTCCAAAACAGCAGCACACAACACACAACTGATGATTCACACAACTGACGCCACCATCCATAGACACGAGTCCCCTGAGAGGTCTGATTACTCAGCTCATACTTCATTCAGTCACTTACTACTGTCTAAAGCACATATCTCTCCCCTCAAATGAACTGCTAGTCCTGACCTGTATGAGATGACACAAAGTGTACAAACCACCCTCTCTATCTGCCACCCGCATCCTCCACCCGAATACTGCACTCCTAACACTTCTCACTCGACTCCTCGACTGCTGAAGACCAGAACACATCTTAACGCTTTAGAGAACCCACCGTGCACATTACCGCTAGTGCACCCCGCTCCCTAAATGCTCTATGCCCAAATATCCCACAACACATCCAGTTACAACAATCTTCAGAGCTAGGCATCCTAACTACATTCAAGGATCACTCTGCACAAGCAGCCTTAGAAGACTTACCTAGTCTCAACTCAACCACAAATATCCTGTATATCAAGTGAAACTGACACCTGACCTGCTGATCTGCAGTCAATAATTCAAGTGCCATAAATGCCCTCATCCAAGACTGTGACCGTGACGCACCAGTACTAATGGAAATCGTAACTTGATGCTACTATTAGGACACTTCATCCTCCAACGCAAAAGAACAAAGAAGAACGGGAGGAGGATGGGAGGGTCCTTCCTTCACAAGAAACCCCTTAAGAGCAAACTGATCTACCCAATAAACCCATCCCCACGCCTGACTGAAGATTACAAACATGACACCTAAATCACTGCAACTGAACATCTTCTGCTGCCTATCTGGCAGCAAAAAGAGTGTTATTGATGGTTTTATTAATTAGAGCACTGATCAAGTCGCCTCTTATGATTATATTGTCCTCACTCACTCAAACTTCCCTCCTCAAATCCTTTGTATCAGAAGTCAACCTACTAAAGCATTGCACCTTGCCTACCCTGAACCTCATCGTCATGAAGAAATACCCCGTACAAATCTCTATCTCAGTTTAGAATTGTTTGTATTTTTACTCTCCAAACTTGCAATTCTGCTGTTTTTGTTTCTTAAGATTGCAATGCTGGTACCATGCACCACTGCAAGCTTGGGTACCTAAAAATAGGGCACGGGCAGAGGAGGCACAAAAGGAGTGCTCAAAGACACAAGTAAATAGTCCATATGCATTTGTATATGCATGCATCAGCACGTTAAAGCCATACCTATTGGCTTTGCCATTGCTTGTTATTCTACGTGCGATCAGGCATGCAAATAATCTCTATTTGGGTTTTTTTCCATTATGGCTTTGCTTGGCATGCATCCTTATCTCTTCTCACTGATCTAAGGTGTCACACAGCGGGTGCTCTCTGTGTGAAATATAAGCCAGGAACAAGTGACAAGACTGGTTTGTGGGCCAAGAAATTAATTTGATTTCCAAATCAGTGGCTATGAGAGGGACTGGGTAACAGCTAATTAACCACTGATGCTTACATCACAGAAGTATTTTGGCACATTTGCAAAAAATGTTGCGGGACCGGTTTCTAGTTTCTCAAATGTATTCCGACAAACAATGATAAAAAAAATGTAATGAATGCTCACACTATATAAGCTGGCAAACACATTGCTTCAGTGTGAGAGATCTTCTCGAAAGCAAAGCATTGCCTCAACGATGGTAGGTCTAACTTAAATTATTGTTTAAAGGGCTTTTGTTTATGTGCAGCTTCCATTCAAGGGATCCCTGGCTGAGCGCCCATGGCTTCCCTTTTTAGGACTAGCCTTTGAGATGGCTTTAGTTGTCTCGATGGACTATGGTGTTTTCCAATATATTAAACCTTATATTAATATAGACATGGAGCTTGTAGCAAGCAGGCTTTTATATATTGTATTGTCTGTCTCCTTTTTAACGTTATGTGCTGGTTAATTCTAACTGCCTGCTATCCTGAGTAATTGGTTAGGTGTGTGTTTTATGCTTGTTTCTTTCTCAAATAATAACAATAAAATGCTTAGTACCATTCTAAGGCTTGTGATTTAAAAACATCACTACTAAAACTGACAGATCACTGGTCAATTTAATATTTAAAAAAAATAATGTGGCTGCATGTTTTTCTTGCGAATTTTTGTGGCAAATGCTTAAAATTAACAATACAAAATAAATGAACTGTCACCCAGCTTGACATAGCCAGATCTACTGGCTTTGCCAATGCTTTTCCCTTATGGTAACCAGTATTCCCACAGTATTTTGCTGGTCTCTACCTAAACTCTTGTAGGAGTGCTGACCTTATTTCACCAGCGCATATAGGTTGAGTCCATTGTTAATATTGTGTCATTGTATTGTACTCCAGGGTGTTATTGAAATTATTAAATTATTCGGTGAAGTTGATACAAGAAAGGTTCGAGCTAGAGTAGCTGTTAGTAGGATGTGGTTAGTGTAGCTGTTCGTTGGTTGGGAACATGGCTGTCTGTCTGCTTCCATTAATTTTATCTGAATTTCAAGAAGGGCTTTTTAGTTACTTTAATTAGGTTTCTAATTAATACATTCTGCTTCAAAGAGACACAAGGGGGTTCCCATTCTTTATTGTATAAGTAAGCATTCTGGGGCGTATTGACAAGCCCCTTGCGCCGCAAGCTGTCAATTTTAATATAGGAAAAAGGGACGTACAGATGGCGCACTGACCTTGACATTTCATCACCCTTCCTTTCACTTTTTGGGCTTGTTGGCATTAAAGATTAAGGGCCTAATTTACAAGGTTTTGCCATAGGGCAGCGCTGCAAGCCTTCCTGCATCGCTAAAAGCGCGCAGTTTTCTGACGCAAAACCCGGTCTACTTTGTTTAGTAAATTTGGTTTAGCATCAGAAACCTTGGGTGGTTCCATGGGAATGCCCATGCACCACCCAAGGTACGCCCCGTTGTCCCCGAGTATAGCACTGCTTCGCATTACTTCCACATTATTTCCAGTGCTAAACAAGTTTAGCGCTGGAAAGTTAATTGGAAAAAAAGATTTTGCGCCGATTTTTCATCACTTTTGTGACGCAAACACGGCGTAAAATCTTAGTAAATATACCCCTAGATTTGTCAAAAGAAGAGCATGAGATGTTGTGAGGACCTTTTCGACTTCAGTGTTTATTTTGTAAAGGTTTGTCCACTAATGGAACTGGACCACGGAGTTGCCATTATCATACGGTCATATTTATCAGTGAATATGAGTGGCTATTATGTGGTCTCGTATAAATTGGTAAGGACTCTCTCTTAAACTTGTATGTGTGTTTGTTTCTACTATTAATATCAAAATGCAAAGGGTTGGACTGGAACACTCGGACTCGTGTGACCGCACCTGAAGAAGTGTGGGATCGATCACAAGGGGCGTAGTTGATGTTAGCTGGCATGGGGGTGTTTCAGGGCTGCGTCTTCTGGGGTCTTTGATTACTGGAAGCCTTGTGGTGCTCCTGAGAATGCTAGTGCTTGTGATATGCCTTAGCTGCTGCCAAAGGAGCTCTCTGCTGCTCATGGCTTTGAGGAGTCTTTTTAGGCTGACGGCCAGTGACACACTCCTCGGGGTGCTGAAGATATGGCAGGGTATGTTATGGGTTGATGTCATTAGAGCCTATAGGGTTTATGCCCAAAGGTACACTTCATAGCCCAATGGCAATGGTTATATTCCATGATGACCTGACAGTAACCTTTTATGGGATGATTCCACTAAAGGTATTTGAGGAGTGAGGTCTATGGGGGTTTCTTAAAGTAATTAATTATGGCACTTGAAGGACTCATGGCACTAGGGGACATTCATAGCTTGGCTGAAGATGTGTATTTCTTTATCTGTGCTGCTGAGACCATTATATGGGCTGATCGCATTGGGGCCTTTATGGTAAATTCATTGCTTGACTTCACCATCTGAAGTCCTGGACACCATTTAATTCACGGTACTTGGTGCTGTGTCTTTTAACCGGTTTGATGTACCATAAAAACAAACTAAAGGACTATACCTACCAATAGTCCCAATACCATTAGCAAATAACCAGTCATTTGGCAGTGAAGAAGGTTCAATCGTTTATTAAGCAAAATACTCTATAGAGGAGCCTCTCCGAACCTCAAACATCAGGTGCGCCGAGAAGACTGTTGGCTCGTATTCAAACATGAGGTTATATACTTTTCGGTTCAATACATACAATCACTGTGAAAGGAAAAACACCAGTTGGCCCTCGTGCTCCAGGAAAGGACCATATATGGCACACATCAGATCAGTACAAAGGCTTGACTATCTATTACTGATGAGTTCAGGAGGGGTGACTCCCTTTCGTCTTGGTGCCTGGGAGTGTAGACACGGCGCCTCTAGGAATGCGCTTATCGCCCCCCAAAGCCAGATGCACCTTGAGTCTTAGAACAGTAAAAGTAAAACAGCCTACCTTCAGCTGCTACCAGTAACTCAAACGAACTGGGGCCTGACAATTGCACGTGATCAACGCGTGATCATGGCCCGTGCTCAAGCATATGTTCAGAAGATGGCGTCTGTAGGGTTCTCGGCCTACTCTTTTAGCAACAGATATACAGGGAGGAAATAAACAGGTTTCTTCCAACAAAAGCATATATATATATATAGATATATATATATCAAACGGGGAGTATATGTATAGATGCATCATGCTAACATAATATAGGTCCGATACTCCTTATACACAGAAAATATACTTTTATCCCTCAGAATGGCCCTTTTAGCATGATGTAGCTAACTAAAGCTGTTCAATCTTCAAATATTCCCTCATCAATCTGCATTAGGTCTTTGATTTCCTGCTGAACTAGCTGAGCTTTTACCGCTGCTGGGGATGGACCAGACACAGAGGAAGTAAGTTTTGTCGCGCAATAAGAGCAACATGCAGGTCCACATTGTATACAAACACAACATGTAAATATGATACCAGCTATACATGCCAGTACCATCAAGATTTTCCATCCCCAAGTAGACAGCAAACCCCAGAACCAACCACAAAGAGACCACGTACCAGTTTCTACATGTATTTTGGAAGCTAAACGATGTAGCTTCTGTATAGCCAAATTAACAGAGGGGGCATAGTCAGGAATATAAACACAGCAAGAGCTGCCGATCACACGGCATGCTCCTCCTCGATCTGCCAAAATAACGTCTAAAACCATACGGTTTTGAAGCGAAACGAGTCTGGTCGCCTGTAGCTCTACTGTTATATTGGTCAGTATTCCTGCAGTAGTGTTAATTACCCCTTCAACTACTCTAGATAAACGTCGGACTTCTTGGCTAGTAAGTATAGGCCCCCAAATAATGTCGGTGAAATACTGCAGTGGAGTATCGGTCTGATTTATATCAGTGGTATCTATCACTCTTTTATTTCTTCTAATAAGCACGCTACGTTTATCCAGTCGGTGATCCTTGTGATAATCAGAAGGGGCAATATAGACTGGAGGGTACAGGAAGGACAGGTAGCAACGTCCATTCCAACCTTGTGCAAGCCAAGTATAGGCACTTTCTCCACAGACAAAATATACATTAGGAGGGGTTAACAAAGGAGGGCTGCTAAAGGTGCGTAACCGATAAGTGTAATTACATCGGCTTTTCCCTACTGATATGTACCCTGCTCCTTGAACACAAAACGTAGAGGTGCTGTTTAATACAGGCATTGGAATAGCCCTATCTTCAGTAACATTACGGTCCTGAAAGTGTCGAAAATATTGAGTGAAATTGAATTCAACAAAGTCCAAAATTTCATTTTTCAACCAAGTGGTATTTTCGTGAGTTATATACATATTCATACAGGCATTCGGATCTAAGGTTCCCTCTCCATTATTTCCATCGGGGTTGAATCCTTGATGAACCTCAATATATGCTAAAATCATTTCATAATCTCTCTCCGAAAACCTTTGAGCATCCACAGTGTAATGCATATACATCATAGAAAGCAATTTGAACCAAGCCTCGCAACTTCCCAGATAAGACAGAGGTAGGGATATAAATAAGTCGTGCTTGTGCATAACAGATGGTAAAAGACCACAAACCTAACAATTCGTAGTATTGGTGGCACTGTGTACTTGATGAAGCATTTCAATGAAAGCATTTTTCACATAGGTCTGCCGATGCCTTTCCTTATGAGGGGCTAAAGTATGAAACACATGTTCAGGAGGTGGGGTAGTTGTTCCTAAAACAGTATGCATAGGGTGGCGAAACTCTAAATATATGAATACTCCCATTAATATGATTAATAATATTGCTATAGTAGCTACAAATGCAATCTTAACACGATTGGTCCAACTAGAAAAAACAGGCATATATGTAGGGAAATAGCGTGGTACAAAACGTCATTCCTCTTCGGGAACAAAACGAGCAAAGGGATACATGCTAACTAAAAGTCCAACAATAAACTAGGGCAATGCAGTCCAACCTGTCAGAGGGTGCTTCTTTCCTGTGTCCGTTTAGAGCCTCACAGGCAGGCTCCTATCGTTCATCACAGAAAATACCAAAACAAACCACACACACACAACCCTTGAAGAAAACACAACCTGGGCCCCTTTGAACATGATATTTAGTCTTTCTTTCTGAATGGAGCAAACAAATGTTCAAGGCTCCCAACGCGTTCAGTCCAGTGTCTCGCTCAGTACACCAGAAGCGTATCTAACAAACATCCATAGCACACGTCTGTACCCTATCACTCAAGTCTCTCCCTATCTCCTACCATGTTCACCTGGTGTACCGTGTTGTTTTCTGGGCCGCAGGTTGTATCGAGTATGACCAGGCACTTCCTGATCAGGGAACAAAACAGAGGATGACGAATCCGGTAAAACAGGGGTACTGCGAGCCTCTGGGTTAGCTGTAGGGACAACAGAATCCGGGGTGATCAATTGCACTGATGACAGCGCCCCTTCCGAGCCCGATGCACCTTCTCCTTGCCCTTCTCCAATTACCTGGGCGTCATAAAAAGGGATGAATCGAGGAGCTCGCTCACCTTCCTGAGTCAGAACCCCGTCCTGGATTCGCTGATCATATGGAAGCGGGAGGGGTAGTTTTTTCAGATGTGACACATGAATCCAGTGTCGTTTGCCGTTCACTTTCACCGCCGTCCGCGTGGCCAACAAGACTTGTAACGGTTCAGACCAACGAGGATCCAAGCTGGATTTTCGCTGATAGTTACAGACCAGAACCCACTGTCCTGGTTCCAAGCGATGTCCCGGACCCTCCGGCAGGGGCTGCAAAACTGCTGAGACCTGTTGATGAATGGAACAAAGATCTATAGTCAAAGCATACAAATAGTCTGTCAGCATAGGATACTCTATAACACGAAACGTTCTGGGTCTCGGGATGCCCCAAACATTAGCAGGGCGCCCAAAAATGACCTCATACGGAGACAAACCAGAACAAGAATGTGGGGTAACTCGTATTGACATTAATGCCAGTGGCAGAGCATCTGGCCACTTCAATCCAGTACTTTCTTGAATTTTAGCTAATTTGAGCTTTAATATCCCATTATACTTCTCAACCAACCCAGCGGACTGTGGGTGTCGAGCCGCACGGAATTTCTGCTTAATCTGGAGCCAATTACATATATGTGCGATTAGTTCTGCATTAAAATGCCTTCCGTTGTCACTCCAGATCACACAAGGCAATCCGTAGCGAGGGAAATTCTCTTTTACCAACGCCTTTGCCGTTGCCAAAGCAGTGTTTTCTTTTGTCGGGTAGGCTTCCACCCATTTACTGAAAGCGCATACCACGACCAGAACATATTTCAAATTATTAACGCGCTCCAGCTGGATATAATCCATTTGAAGCACCTCAAAAGGCAAAGATGGTGGGGCAAAGTTTCCACTCAGAACAGGCTCCCTGCCCCCTGGAATATGTCGTAGGCAAACCATACAATATTGTACCAAATGAGCAGCGATCCTAGAAATATTGGGATTGTACCATACAGGATCTAATAATGCACAAATACCTTTCACCCAATGTGAGCTGGACCATGTGCCATTGTCACCACCGCATTCACTAATGCATTAGGCAATAGGCACCGCTGCTTTTCGGTCAAATCAGTCCAACAACCATCTGCATCTAATCTCCCAGTTGGCTCTTTCCAGTGAGCCAGTTCAATAGGGGTAGCTTCTTTCTGTATTTCTCAGACACTCTCCATGGTATTATCAAACATCTCTGTTCCAGCCACCCAGCTAGCAGAGCTAGTCACAAACATTGAGGTCAATTTGGATTTCGCAGTTTCCTTAGCTACTTGATCGGCAAAGGCATTACCCTCCCCCACTGTATCAACCACTGCCTTGTGTGCGCTACATTTAACTACAGCCACTATTTCTGGTAACGTCAATGCTGTCAGTAATCGTAAAATCAAGGGGCCATGCTGTATTCGCTGACCATGATAGGTAAGAAAACCTCTTTCTTCCCAAAGGCGGCCGAAACTATGGGCCACACCGAAGGCATACTGGCTGTCGGTGTAAATATTTACTCTCACTTAACTCACAGGCCCGAAACAATGCCACTAATTCAGCCGCCTGTGCTGACTGATAGGGTACTCGAGAAGCCTCAACTATAGTGTGAAGAGTAGTTATTGCATATGCAGCAGTTGTCGTGCCATCTGGTAACTTGAAACAAGAGCCATCGACATACAACTCCCCTTGAGGGTCAGATAGAGGAGTGTCAGTCAGGTCTACTAGTCCCTTCGTTTCTTCCTCAGTCTGAAATATACAATCATGAACATCATTGTTCTTTTCATTCGAAGGGAGGGGTAGTAACGTAGCAGGGTTCAGAGTGGCACATCGTTTAATCGTAATGTGTGGAGCAAACAAAGTCAATTTGTATCCAGTAAGACGCGCACTCGTAAGGTGGTGGGTCTTTGTTTAGTTCAATAATGTATCCACAGCGTGTGGTACCATCACTGTGAGGTCAGTGTTCAGAACGAACCCTTCCGACTGTCGAATAGCCACCGCAGCAGTGGCTCTTAAACAGCTAGGCAGTGCTCTGGCGACGTTATCCAACACCGCCGAGAAATAGGCACAAGGTCTTTGCTTACCACCAAATCCTTGTGTTAACACAGAAAGCGAGCAACCATCCACCTCGTGTACGTAAAGCACAAAAGGTTTTCGGCGACACGCTTCTTCGACGTTGCGAGACACTTCCGGTGTCGATGCGATGCTGCAGCGGCAACACTCTCTTCGAGATGCGACGACAGCGGCTCCGACGGCGGCACGCTTCTCTCCCTTGCGTCGCGCTTCCAGCTCCTTGCGACACGCAGTCCCTCAGAAGGCCCAACAACAGCAGCAGGCACTTCCAAAAGACGCTGGGGATGAAGTCCACTGGTCCTGGGACTTCGTTCAGGGGGCAAGCTCAGTTCAAGCCCTTGGAGATCTTTAAGCACAAGTTGAAATAAAAGTCTTTGTAGTCTTTTCTCCTCTCCTTCAGCAGCAAGTCAACCACTGCAGGCCAATCCCCCAGGTCAGGGACAGTTACTCCTCCTACAGCTTTCCCAGTTCCTTCTCTTCTGGCAGAGGTTCTTCTTGTTTCAGCAGGATCTGATCTAATTTCTTGGGAGCAGGGTCCCAATACTTATACCCCTAATTCCTTTGTTCCTCTGGGGTTGAGGGGCCTTTGCCCAGTCCAAACCAGTTCTTGAGCACTCTGTTGACATGACTCTGTCTTTCTATTCAGGGTGCAGGGCAGAGACATCAGCCGCTCCGCAGGAGGTGGAGCCAGCATTGTGGTAGCAGAGCACAACCCTATTCAGAGCCCATGTGTACTCCTCCCACCCATCTGACTGCCAATCTTCCTATTCACCACCAGGCTGCCTAGCCCTGCCCCTCTGGGTTTCCCCAGCCCTGTCACTCACACAACCAGACAGGCAGATACACATCACAGCAGAGGCGGGCTGAAATGGTCAAGCAAGCAAATACCAACTTTCTAAAAGTGGTATTTGCAAACACAGAATATTAAAATAAACTTTACTAAAAGATGTATTTTATTATTCTGAGTTCAGGCATACTAAACTCGAATTTCTACCATGTTCCCTGGGTCTGTTAGGATCATAGAATGTAACAATTCTAACAGCCCATTCTGGCCTATGGAGAACAGGTAGCCTTACAATAGTGAAAAACGAAAATGGCTGTAATTCACTATTAGGACATGCCACACACATCAGGGCTTGTCCTACCTTATGCTTACAATGCACCCTGTCCTTGGGCCTACCATAGGGGTGGCTGATATGAAGTTAAGGGAAGGTTTAGGGACTGGCAAGTGTGTGCACCTGCCCAGTCAGCATGACAGTACCAGACTGCACGCAGGTTCTGCAATGGCAGACCCTAGATACATTTTACCAGGCCGCTTCTGTGGGTGGCACAACCAGTGCTGCAAGCCCACTAGCAGCATTTGCATTCACAAGCCCTGGGCACTCCTGGTGCACTTTACTGGGGTCTGACAGTAAACCAAATAAACCAATCATGGAATCCAACCAACATATACATTTTACATAGGGAGAGCATATGCACTTTAGCACTGAACAGCAGTGGTAAAGTGCCCAGAGTCATAGAATAGCCAACAACAGATCAGAAAAAGTACAGGTGGAAGGCGAAAAGCCTCGGGACCATCCGGCCAAAAGGGCCAGGTCCAACAAGAAGGTTCAATCGTTTATTAAGCAAAATACTCTATAAAGGAGCCTCTCCGAACCTCACCCATCAGGTGCGCTGAGAAGACTGTTGGCTCGTATTCAAACATGAGGTTATATACTTTTCGGTTCAATACATACAATGACTTTGAAAGGAAAAACACCAGCTGGCCCTCGAGCTCCAGGAAAGGACCATATATGGCACACCTCAGACCAGTACAAAGGCTTGACTATCTATTACTGATGAGGTCAGGAGGGGTGACTCCGTTTCGTCTTGGTGCCTGAGAGTGTAGACACGGCGCCTCCAGGAATGCGCTTATCGCCCCCCAAGCCAGATGCGACCTTGAGTCTTAGAGCAGTAAAAGTAAAACAGCCTTCCTTCAGCTGCTACCAGTAACTCAAATGAACTGGGGCCTGACAATTGCACGTGATCAACACGTGATCATGGCCCGTGCTCAAGCATATGTTCAGAAGATGGCGTCTGTATGGTTCTCGGCCTACTCTTTTAGCAATAGATATACAGGGAGGAAATAAACGGGTATCTTCCAACAAAAGCATATAGATATATATATATATATATATATATATCAAACGGGGAGTATACGTATAGATGCATCATGCTAACATAATATAGGTCCGATACTCCTTATACACAGAAAATATACTTTTATCCCTCAGGTTAGTTGTGCGTTTAGGCATTTCATGGACTGATTTTATTACATGAGCTGTTACTACTCATGACTTTTCATGTGGTTATGAGACCTGTGCCATTTTATGTGTGTATTGTCCTGGGGAATTTCTATTGGTGGTATACTGGAGGCATTTTATTCTTTGCATAATTGCATGCCTCATACACCATACCAGGAAAAATATGCATTATATTTTAATCGATTTGATAACTGGGCTTGTATGTTGTTCCTTTAATTGGGTGTGCCAGGCACAGACCAGGTCAGCGCACCCTATTGCAGGTAATGCGCTGGCTCAGCGGAGCTGCCAACTCGCTCTTGCCCTGGTTGCGCAATCATTAACAGGCAGATGGGTCGTTTTCAAAGGCTGCAGTGGCGTAACAAAGGCCCCAGAGTGAGGGGGGACCTCAAGCTCCAGGGGGGCCCCCTCAGCACAGTACCCTGGCCTGAGCGCTCATGAGTAGTTCCAGAGGGGGCCCCTCCATGAACTTTGCAGGGGTAGGGCCCTCACGTTTTGTTACGTTACTGAAAAGCTGGGCCTCCTTTCATTGTACAAGTGGCAATCCGACCTGTACCTCAAAAGGGGAAAGAGATCCCCCTGCATGTGGGTGCAGTGAGTGACCGCATCCACTTGCAGGGGGAGAACTTGGTCCCACAAAACTCCTTTTCTGTCCTCCAGGTGGCGCCGTTAGTGCCCACACTGACAATGCGTCACCTCCTTGTGGCGCACAATTAGTGCACCTCCTGACAGCTTCTTTGCCTCAGCGCCTCCATCTGTAACACGGTTTGGGCACAAAGACAAATTGGTTCCTCTTTTGCATAGAGCCATGCCTCCATGCAAATTAGAGAACCCCCTTGATATCATGCTGGTGCCCATGTAGTGCCGGCACTATCTGTATTACAGAAAGGGCTGCGTAAGCCTCTGCAGACTCATATTTAATACCAAAGTGTCCCAGGGAAAAGAAAGTCGGTGCACAAGTCCGTTGTGGAATACGGACATTGGTGGCACTCAAAACATTCCTTGGAAGTGGCAAAATAAAATGAGCTCAGGAGTTTGGAGCAAAACATCAGATCTTGCCATCAGTAGTGACAAAGTGCTGTGGGTACTAGAGGCATGCGGCTTTTCATAAAGTGGTGGCTCTAGGAGCATTGGCATAGATTGTGTTATTATATTGCATTTTTAATAGCTCATTCCAGTGCGCCAGAAGACATTTTTGTTAATGGTGTGATATAGCTACAATGCAGGTCGTCCTATTAGGGGACTGTTTGTTTTGACCCTTTGCCGTTGGTATGAACAAGAGGCCTAATTTAATCGGGGATGGGCTTTTATTTTAAAAGTTTGAAATATGCCACCCTGTCCCTACCTTTATATGTGCAGCCATCGAGTGAAGTGTTAAGATGTAGATTACAGCATCCTTTTAAAGTGCTCTTAGATCATTTGAGGTAAATCATTGCTTATGAGATGAAGCAAATTTTATTTTTACATAAATCAGAAAATATTCTAAATAATCACCGCGATAAAAAGTACAATGCACAATAAATAAACATAAACATTAGACACGTTGTAGTGTGTTTTGCAAAAGTTGTCACCCCCACTGTCTTTCAAACTTTAAACAGGGCACTAGTTCTTTAGACTAGTCAGCATTCCTTTGGATGAAATCTAAATATTACGTACTTTTTAAAAAAAATTAGTTTAGAAGGCAAATACTGATAAAACAATACTTCAGTGTACACACATACAAGAAATGAAAACGAGTTGTTTTTAATTTAATATCCCAAGGCCTTACTTACAAGCGGTTGGGATATTTCCGAGCCCTTGAGAAACCCCTCTTACTGCAGGGTTCACAATTATGAGTTGGGTGGAGTTTATCGCACCCGGTAGTTACCCGGTTCAATAAAGTCTGCAACGCCACAATATTCCCCTGAATAGGTTAAACCTGCGATATATACTGGTGAAAAATGTTTAGCACATATTGGGACATTGATATTGTCATTTGGAAAAATCCAAAATGCACGTGGTATGTCTCGTTTACAAGTGCTTCTGTGAATACCAAAATGGTAGTAAGTTTAGGATTTTGTCTTAAGTTAGTTCTGTGAATCGAGCCCGTAGGATCTAAAAACAAATGGGAGCGGATTCACAAACACAGTGAGAATTAATATGTTAAATAAATAACCTTTGAAAAAAACAAAAATAAAAAAAAGAATTGCCCCCATAATTTCAGGAAATAAGAATGGCACTGCAACTTGGAGACTTGAAAATGCTGCATGTATACCATTAAAACATGCTGGCTTTGTACTTAAGTGAATGAGATTATCACTGTGGTGGATGAAATGTGTGTAAGAAAATAAACTTGGAAAGAATGAATATCAAAAGGAGATAATAGGGGGGCGTGGCTTGGTCAGCCAACATGGTGGACGCTGGCTAGCTGAGCTCCGCGCATCCACGCTTGTAATCCTACCCAACCCTGTTTTAAAATCCTACCCAGTGCAGCTATTAGATGTTGGAGTGACTCAGACTCAGCCCGAAATGACATCTGTGAGCCGAGGAACGGAGCAGCTGCCGCTGGCCGTGCATCGATTGCTGAGGCTCGTGGGGTCCGGTGCGGACCGGGTCTGACGCTGCTGGCCTGCTCCCTACCTCTGACGGGGTGCCGCCAGGATGCGTGGAGTCGGATTGGGCCCCCGAGGTGTGGTGAAATACCCGGCGGGGTGCTCGCTCCCCGGGCCCCCTCACGTACCAGCTGCAGCGGTGTCTGGTGCTGTGCCCAGGCCGGGGCCTTGATTGTGAGGTGGCTCCCGGCCGGGACCGGCCTATCCCTCCTTGGTGATGGGCCCGCCTTGATCTGGGTGTCAGCTGGTGGTGGTAGGCTCCGGATGGGGCCCCCTGAAGAGCGGGTGGTGCTGTATGCCAGTCCAGCAGACCCTCTTCTCTTCCATTTCGGCAAGGGATTCCCCCCCGCCCGTGGGATATGGCTGGGCTGGAACCATAATCAGAGGGCAAAATAACATTAAGCCTTGTTGGGAGAGGTGGCGCTATCCTTTTTTTCGACCCGGCACCCCATAGACCTCCGCATCCGGCGCTCTAAATAGGCTGGGTTATCCTCTGCCCTGACTGATACCTGGTGGGCTTCAGAGCGCATCGTGGGATCTTGGACGCGGTGGTCAGTGGCCGCCCCCAGCCTTCCTTGGTATGCAAATACACCCGCTATAGGCTGCACTAGCAGTACGCCATATGAACCACAGCTGGACCTGAACTGCGCAGCAGGCTGCGGGGGGTGCCGCATGCTGGGATTGAATTCAGGGGCGCGGCTAGGTCTACGGACGGTGGGGCTACGTATGTGGCAGGCTGGTGGTCCAGTGAGTCTGGTCCCAGTAGGGGAGCCTACTTGGCTGGCCGTCACTGGCTGCGGAAGTGGCTGGGCTAGGCTCAGTGCGGCTTGTGGCTCAGGGACGGCCTGTTTCCATGAGGACTGTCCCGTGGTGCCCTACCCCATGAGTCCCCTGAAGTGACAGATCCACAACACATCTTGGCATTTGGTCACTACCTTTGGAGTACACGGAGCCCCACGCTGAAGACCACTTGGATCTCTGGATATAACATCCTACGAGCAGGGGAACCGCGAGCGTACCGTGTCTTGAAGGCGGTCTTCCATTCATCACCGTGGCGCATCCGCACCAGGTGATACGCCCCTCTGAGGTCCAGCTTCGTATATATGCCCGCAGCTCTCACCTGCTCCAAAAGAACAGGGATCAATGGTAGCGGGTACTGGTTCTTAATGGTTATAGCGTTCAACTCTCGATAGTCTATGCAACATCGTAAATCCCCATTGGCTTTCTGTATGAAAAAGAGAGGTGAAGCAGCCGGAGATCTGGAGGGGCGTATGAATCCAATCGCCAGGTGCTTATCCAAATAACTGCGGAGGTATTCCTTTTCAGGTAGAGTAAGAGCATATAGATGGCCACAAGGAATCCCGGATCCGGGGACAAGGTCGATCCGACAATCATACTCCCTATGAGGCGGGAGCACCTCTGCCTGGGTGTCACTGGACACGTCGCTATATCTCTCATAGCATGCAGGTAGGTCTACGTTCTTTTCCGCAGCTGTAGTGATGTGATGCCTAGCTGCTAATGTTTCGGAGGGTCTCCGAAGTGGGTGATGACGATGGTCTTGACAGTAGGGGCACTTCAGATGCAAGGTCTTCTTTGCCCAGTTAATGGTCGGTTCATGTTTTTGCAGCCACGGGAGGCCCAGTCTTACCCCATACTGTGGAGCCTGAATGACATTAAAAGAGAGCCACTCTTGGTGGTACCCTTCAAAAGTAACCACATACTCCGTAGTGCTGTGGCTAATGAGTCCGGCTTCTAACTCCTTGCCATCAATCGCATACATGGGTTCGGGATTCGATTAGCTGACCAGTTGGTAGCCCTGGCCGATCAGCTTCATCCCTGTCCATAAATCATCCTGTGGCGCCTGAATCTACCATGGCCCTGATGTGTTTCTGCTCTTGGTTTACAAGCAGCCTCAAGGATATGAAAAAATGATCAGCTTCAGACACGGTGAAGAAATTCACTGAAGGGATAGGACATGTGCTTGAGGGTTTCCCTTCTGGTTGCCTCAAGCATTGCGATTTTCCGCCCCCCGTTCTGCCGTTACAGCCACTACTTGTCTAATGCGAGAACGGTTGTATTTGCGTTTTACAGGGCAATCACGGAGATAGTGTCCCTTTTTTCCACAATACAAGCATAATCCTTGTTTGTGTCGGTGGTCCCTCTCACTGAGTGTCAAGGAAGCTCTCACTGCCCCGATCTCCATAGGTTCGGCCTTTGTTGGGGTCTTCTCTGGGGTAAACACACGATCATTCAGGGGTCTCTCCCTCCGTTTGTGGTCCCCTTTTCTCTCTCTCAGTCTGTGGTCGAGACGTAAGGTGAGTTCCACCAGAGCGGCACAGGTGCGGGGTTGGGGATCGATTTGGGCGAGGACGTCTTTTAGCTCGTCCGTGAGTCCTTGGTAGAAGATGGCTGACTGTTTGGCCTCTGGCCAATCGGTTTCTGCTACCAGTCTGCGGAAGTTGTTAAGGTAGCTGACCAAATCCGAGGTGCCTTGGCGCTGCTCAAGAAGATCTCTGTCAGCGGAGAAGGTCTCGGCTCGACGGTCAAATGTTTTCTCGAATTGAACCCTGAATTTATCCCAGTCGTAGAGTAAGGGATCGTCTCTTCGTACTATGGGAACCGCCCACTGCGCTGCCTCACCAACCAGATAAGAGATCAGGAAAGCAACCTGGGCCTGGTTGGACATGAACATTTTGGGTTTGCAGGTGAAGTGTAATATTACCTGAGTCATGAACACCTGTACCTTTTGTATGTCCCCGTGGAACCTCTCAGGGGGGCTAAGGGTATTTGTGCTGGTACTTCCACTACTACTGATGTTGGGTGTGTGGGTCCTCCTGCGTCAAATGGATTCCTTTGCATCCTGTCTACTCTGCTCTGTAACGCAGCCGTTTCCTAACGTGAGGCCGCGAGCTCGGTTTGAACCAACACAAGAGCGGCCATCACGTCTTCTAGTGTGGCCATCTCTAGCTTTGACACCACCAGGAGGATATAGAATACGTGGGCCGATTATTCTGTCAGGCTCCTCCTTCCTAAATCCTGGGAGTGGTATCGATGCTCTATGGGGGCCCACCTCCTGATAAAACCAAGTCTGGAATGAAATACTCACAGACTGTTGGAGCTATCAAGCGGGGGAAGGAAACGGTAGGTACAGCTGGGACGGAGACCTAGAAACGACACAGGAAAACACTATAAGTATGTGTATTGCAACTTTCCTACACAGTTTTTTAAAACAGGCACGTTTTCAAGTCGACTCTAGAGCAGTTCTCATACCCTACCTGTAAAAGTAAAGAAAATGAACAACGGACAAAAGAAGAGAGTAGGGTGGTTGCCTGTTCCTCAACCTGACACTATAGGAGACAAAGAAGAGCATACACGGTGAGCGTTTCCTATCTCCTATGAAACCTTAGTTAAATGTTCTCTTTAAGGAAACCCATACATCACGTACCACAGTTTATACGACAGTATGGCCATAGACGAACACTGAGCCTCACCCTATAACATCACTCTCTTCTGGAAGAAAACATAAGAAACAAAACAAGGAACAACCAAGTTGCAGGGTATTCGATAGGGTAACAGTGCGCACAGTCTTTGAGAAACGTCCATATAAAAGAAAAAAGCCCAGATACATTGATACTCCTCAATATGTTGTGGCAAGAAGGCACCAGTATGACCCTTCTGATGAATCATCAATAGCTGCATAAAGGTCAGGGTAGGGTTTCTTTGAGCATATGTCCTGCCCAACGTAGCCCCTTACAATGGAGTCCAACAGAACATTCCTCTATCCGCCTCCTGGTTGAAACCTGCCTGGTTTCTGCCAGCAGATAGAAGCAGTGTTACTAAGAAATAAAGTGCCAAATGACCGTAAGCGTTCCTCAGCAAGGGACTTACTGGTCCCGTCCAATAAAGAGAAGCTCTAGGCAAAGAACCCTTTTCTGGAAAACTATAGCCTCCACTGCATGAGCCCAGACCAGGACTCTTCCAACAGAGAAGGGGGGTCTAGAGGAGCAAAGAAGCCCAACCCTTGGCTTCTTGCTCCGGAGCAAAGAGATACCGGGAATGTGCTAAACAGCACTCTCACCGCCTTGCATAGAAGTCCTTAGGAAAGTCTGCTAGCGAGCGATCAGGATAATCGGCAGCGTCTTCTTCCATGACCGCCGCCTTTACCTCGCTTCCGACGTCGCCTCGCGGTCACGTGGGGCGTGACCCGCTGAGCATGCAGGGGGTTGTAGTTCATAGATTTACACTTCCTGGTTCACGCTAGCGGTACAGCCAGCGTGCAACCGGGATCGATTCCTGACACAGAATGACAAAATTGAAGTGGCAATATAGATCTGGATCCGATCGACGCTCCTCCAGCCCGGAGCGGGCATCTTGAATCGACCCATTTATGGAATCCTAGGGTATCGGTCTCTGCCAATTGTTTGACGCTTTGCACGTTTCATCTATACCTGCACTGAGTCAGCGTGGCCATCACGCACAGTAACTGTCCAGCACTTGACATTTGCACCCCATGTTGAAGTTTTGGGGAAAGGTTGGGAATCATTGGAGGAGGGTCTCTCGGCTCCCCTGTTGGGGACCGGGGGCGCCCTCCGCCATGACATATGCTCCTTGTTCTTGGCAGTATTGGGGGGGAGGGGCTCAGGGGGGTTCCAGGGTTCTTGTTCACGTTACTTTTGGTTCTTACACACGCGCAGACCTGCAATCCAATTACAGTTAGATCTGACACTCGAAATGCACATACAAGCAATAGATGGCTTTTCGGGCCAGTGTCCCCCCACTGGGAGATTTGACAGTGGTAACATGGAACGTCAGCGGGTTACTCAGCATAATAAAACAGGGTGCTATTCTTCACCAGGCCAAGCGATATGAAGCCGACATCCTCCTCCTGCAGGAGAACCATTTATTAGGTACCAAGGTCTCTGCTTGGCCAGGTTTGGATACCATTTGATCTATCATGCGGGGTTTATGAGAGGTTCCAGGGGGACAGCTATCCTTATTCACCGCTGTATCCCATTCACTCCGTGAAGCATTGGGTGGATCCTGGGGGGAGATATATCCTGATATCAGGAACCATAGACGGTGAGCACATTAGCATTGGCAGTATCTATGCCCCCCCTTGGGCTCTGCCTTCGTCAACAAAATCATACGCCAGTATGGTGAGCTTCCGGATGGTTTGACCCTTATGGGGGGCGACTGGAATGATGTTATGTCATCACAGGATAGAAGGCGCGGGTCCAGTTCTGGACCCTTAACAGAGGCCTCCAAATTGTTCTAGCTAGCCAGCACATTGGGATGGTCCGACATATGGTGGGAATATCACTCAGCGGAGGTAGGTTACACTTATATGTCCACTGTTCATGGTTCCCTATCCCGGCTGGATTATCTGTTAATGCCATGTAGGTACATTCACAGATTCTCACAGGTATCTCACCTTTCCAGGGGGCTGTCGGACCACTCCCAGCTTCTTGTTAAACCCAATATGCATTTCCAAGCCTCCCTTTGAGTGGTGAATGTCCCCATGGCATCTTCGGGACCCCAATTATCAGGAGACACTCGCTGGGACAATCTGGGAATACCTGATATAAACGTTGCCTCTGCCCCATCCAGGATAACCCTCTGGGAAGCTTTAAAACCCACTCTTCGGGGGTGGATATCAGCTACCGTACAAATGAGAAACGTAAACACTCTGCCCAATGAGCTGAACTAGAAGTCCATCACATTTCCCTTGAGGTACAATACATACCCGATCCCAGTCCTTCCCTCGAGCGTAATTTACTTCACGCTCCACAGCAGATACAGCAACATCTCATGAACGAAGCGAAAGACATTTCATTGGCACCGCAACACTTAATCAATCAATGGGGTGACAAGTCAAGCAAAATGCTACATAGGTTGTCAGGCGGCGCGCTCCCCGGGCCCTATTCCGATCATCCGAGGGCCTGACGGTGTCCTACAGTCCTCTCCAGGAGGCTGTTGCCACAGACTTTGCGCGCTACTTCTCCGCGTTATACGCGCGGCAAGAACAGCTCTCAGAAGCGCTCATCGCAGAGTTCCTTTGGGATATTCCTCCTCCTCCACTCACCGATCAGATGAGAGACCAACTTGATGCCCCCATCACAATAGACAAATTAAATACTGCATTGGTAGCAATGCACCCGGGACGGGCCCCTGGCCCTAACGGATTCCCCATGGAATTTCTTTGGTCGCACATAACTACACTGGGCCCACACCTGTTAGGGGTAATACAGGATTCCCTCGAACAGCACATATTGCCGCAGGATTTGCGGCGAGCGGAGATTGTCCTCTTCTTAAAACCAGGGCGCCCACCAGAAGACCCCTCCTCCTAGCGCCCCATCTTGTTGATTAATTTTGAGCCCAAGCTCCTGGGCAAGGTCTTAGCCGATCATCTGCGGGCCTGTATTCAGGATCTGATCTATTTGTAACAATCGGGCTTTATGCCACACCGGGCTACCCGCCACAACATTCGTCGGGTCCATAATGCCATTGCTTTGGCCCCGGAATTAAGACGTCCTGCAGCGATACCTCTTGCTGATATTGATGAAGCATCCGACTACCTTAGTTGGGAGTATCTTTTTCAACTTCTTGAAGCAGTCAATTTTGGCCCACGCTTCCTAGCATACATTTGTTTATTATATACAGAACCAACCGCCTTGGTACGCATCGCTGGGCACCGTTCAGCCCCCTTTTCCATCTGTCGCGATACGAGACAGGGCTGCCACTTGTTCCCTCTTTTATTTGCTCTTGCTATTGAGCCCCTGGCGGTATGGGTACGCAGGGATCCAGTACACTGGGGATTCGAGTGGCCGCGGTCGCAGCCCAACCGCATTGCGTTATATGCTGACGATGTCCTTTTCTTTATGACAGACCCATGGATTTCGGGGCCACGGATCCTACAGATCCTCTGAGTTTTCGGTCAGACCTCAGAGCTTCACCCCAACCCCTCGAAATCCATGTTGTTCCCAATATACGGTAACCAGGGTAGAGGTACATGGGCAGCCCAGTTGAAGCATGCAACGGAGGGCTTTAAATATCTGGGCATTTTCATGTCTCCATGTCCAAAGATCTCATGGACACATAACATAAATCCACTTCTAGCTGGCTCCAGGATGAGACAACTATATGGCCACCCCTTCCTCTCTAGCTATATGGGCCCTCAGCAATTTTTAAGATGGTCTCTCTACCTAGAATAATATATCGGTTGCAGAATTTCCCATATCATATATCGCGGTCATGGTTGCACAGATAAAAGCTATCCATAATAATTTCCTCTGGAACGGAGTGGCAGTTCAGGTGGCGCTACAAACCTGTGCCCAATCAACGTACTGTGGTGGTGGACGTGTACGCCTAGTACACTGCTTCTCATTTATTAATCATTAATGAATGGTGGTACAGTACGCCAGCAGATCCGGCGTTCGCATTGGAATATGCAGCGATGGAGGGTGTTCCCCTCCTTCAGATATTACACAGTACCCAGAAACTCTTCTTCCTCCCCCATGGCAGCAGAACAGTCATTAGGCTCTGGAGGTATACTGTGGGGTAGATGGGGTGGCGTGGGTGCCTGACCCAGGCGACTCCCCTATGGCACGGTACCCATTTGCGCCAGGTGGCAGCTTTAACAGGATTTCATAAATGGGACCTTATAGGTAGCTCCACCCTTGGAGACATTATAAAGGGCACTACGTTGATGCCCTTCCAGCAGCTGCAGATGGAATTTCAATTGCATAAAACACGATTCAAGTATCTTCAACTACGTTATGCTCTCACTCCCACAATTCTCATAAAATCCGACAGATACACCAGACTTTGACGACACGCGCCTAAATGACATTACATAAGAGCAGAGGAGCGTGGCTAGTCCCCGGGGTGCGGCCGTGTCCTCTCAATACCACCTCATCCAATTTAAATACATACACCGTGTGTACTATACTCGAATTTATCTCTGGAAGATGGGGCTCATTCAATCTCCCCAGTGTTTACGCTGCGGAAGGGAAGAGGGAACAGTGCGTGTGTGTGTGAATGTGTGCGTGCATGCGTGTGTGTGTGTGTGTGTGTGTGTGTGTGTGTGTGTGTGATTCAATCATGAGTAAGGGGTTGAACCAAAGCCCCCTCTATGAAAATGAAATGTTTTTGGGGGGAAACAGAAGACCGGCCAACACACAGCTAAAGCGGTTTGTAGCCAAGACCTAAAAATTACTGGAACCTGACAGGACATTGAACATTGACAGGTTTGTTATCATTGTAGTGTATACCTCCTTGAGACAGGAGTAAAGTTGAAGGAAGGTGTTCATTTCTCTAACTTTTCAATCTTTGCATGTGTGCTGTACTGTATTGCACACATAAAAAGTTGGAACAGTTTAGGTACGCTTCCAGTACAAACCAATGCCAGACCTCATGCAGACACCATTATACTATTGTGGAAGGATGTGCACATGGCTCAAGGCCAGTGTGTAGGATGATAGTAACAGCACCATATCTTACGGCCTAACTTAGAATTCAGGAGACGGTTTACTCCATCACAATGGTGACAGATATCCCGTCCGTTGAAATATATCTCATTGGATATTATGGGATTTATGTTTCGGCAGATGGGATATCCATCACTGTTCTGACAGAGTAACCCGTCCGCCATAATCTAAATGAGGACCATAGTAAACATGGCACTGGCCTGTTCCCTCTCTTTAACCCCTTGAGTGCCCGCCCCTTTCCCCGCCCTGTGCCGGGCGTTTCATTAGCGGGCGGGGTTTATGACGAGCTGGTCTCGTCATGGGCACAGCGCAACCGCGGCCCATGACGAGACGAGCTCGTCATGGGCACTCAAGAGGTTAACATAATGCAGCACAGAAACTTTGGTTGCTGCTCTGAGTTGCGTGACTCCTAAGTAAATTTGCTCCCTTGTGATTAACAATATTTAGAAGTTGGATCTTGTCAATGATTTCTCGTAAAAAGATATACTAAACTTTGGAAACCAGTCTTCTAAATTCGATACTTGTGTTGAAGTTATAGTTAAGAATATTAATTTACACCAAGGAAGAGGGTATCTAAAGTTACATAGCAAGCATTGTTTTGAATACTTTAACAGTTTTTATGTCATTTAATGAGTAATTTGTTTCTTCTAGAAATTCGTTCTTACTTTGGGTCTCGTCTCCATCATCACGGTGTCACTGTGCTATGCACAATGCTTCACGGTTTTTAATCCTTTGTTCTCAAATGGTAAGAAAAACTAATCATGAAATGTAAGATCTCAGATACAAATTCAAACACGCAAATGACTTGTATTCCAATTGTCTGTTTTGTTTCTTATGCATTATAAAAAAATTCAGTTATTCGCAAAACCCTCTCTTTAACACTTCATTATTGCCTAACACCTTTTTTTTTATTTATGTCTCAATGGGCATCTAATGCCTCACTTTCTAGATCTGTGCCTTTCACATTGTCCTATGCTTATTTGAGAATACATCTACTTACCACTTAATCTTCACTCTCTGAGGCAGTCCCCACATAACAATTGTTTGCACTTTTGGGCTATAGAGGAGGAAGTATTTAGGTGTACGTTCTGCAGGCTTAAGCCAAACACACACTGTGTCACTGCTTTACCAATTAAACATACAAAATGCCACCCCACTTCCTTCAAATTATTCAGCATCAACTGTCGTTTTTCAGTTTGCCACCATGCCTATATCTTTGATTTTATCCAAGATCACCTACTTGACATATTGTTTCTTACTGAAACCTGGCTTGGGTAGTTCACAGTAGCAGAGCCGGCATTAGCACTTTCACGTGCCTACAATTCAAAAAATTGCGGCAGAGCCAGTGGCAGAAGAGGTGGCATAGTCAATGTGCACACAGCAGTGATAGGGTGCAGTTTAGATCCGTGCACAATCCAATACTGTGAAAACGTCCATTTAAAAATCTCCCTAAACAAGAACTTTACCCTCACAGGGCTGCTAATTTCTGCCCTGGACCCCTCCAAAGCTTTCAGAGAAGCACTTACTATCTGGCCCTACTAGTTATAAAACACATGAATTTCAATATTATTGGCGACCTGAACCTACATTTTGACTCAGCTCAGGACAATGAAGTTTGCAACTTTCTGAACAACGTCACAGCCATACAACTGTCCCAATTAGTTGTAGCTGCTACACACTGTGCCATCCACGTTCCCAACCCTGTATTTTCAAACTTAAGCAATCTACACCTAGTTGAAGTCCTGGACTGACCACTATATGGTCCCCATACCCATCAATATTACTCTCCAGGAATGCACCTCGGCCCTTAACACTATCCTGAAATGACCATGGCTGGAATTGGATTTACAGGAGTTTGGAATTTTTATTTAAGCCAGTCGTCCTCAGTTAGATTCCAACGTGGAGGCTGCCAAAAACATGGTTAAGTCTTGGCTTATTCCAGCTCTTCACATCTTTATCCCTGCTTGTCAGGGACCGGTCAAAAAGAAAACCTTCAGCCTCGTGATTTAATGAGACCCTTGTAGTTGCAAAAAAACACTGAAAAGTGCGTGAGCGGACCTGGAGAAAAATCTACTTCTGCCAAAGCACAATAGAGGATTGTTTTAAAAACATACCACAAAATGATCAAGAAAGTTAGGGCTGAGTTCTTCTCAAACAAAATCCGCAAATTGTACCAATCCAGCTATTGAGGATTCTGCTGTCCACTGCGACAAACTAGCAGATTCCTTCATTGGTAAAATTAATAACATTGACTCACATTTTTCCTCAAGCACTTCTCCTCATTTGACTGACAGTACTGGTATCCAAAAGCCCCCAAGTCCCTGGGCCCAGCTGGGCCCAGCTGAGTATATTTCTTCTGCTCAACCCTGCCTCTCTACAAGCCCTTTGTAACCAGGTTAAATCTGGCTCTCCCGATGACTCTTTTAGACCTGACCTTGACCTTATCGACAAACTCCAAGATCTTCTAATCCCATCCTTTTTAAAAATCATGAATCTCTCTCTGACTTCCGCTACGGTGGCTTGTGCTTGGAAGCAAGCCAAAGTAATTCCTCTGCTTAAACAACCTTCCTTGCACCCGGCCAAGCCAGAAAACGACTACCCCATCTCTCTCCTACCTTTATTAAGCAAGGTGGTAGAGAAAAATCTCAAGTGTACACACAGAGTTTCTGGAGAAAAAACATATTTTGGGCACGTCCCAAAATGGTTTCAGTCCTTCTCATAGCACTGAATCTACACTCTTCACCGTGTCAGAGAATGACACAGTGTCACATAAGGTGCTACTGCAGAGATTATATGATATAGGGATACAAGAGTGAGCCCTGACCTGGTTTACCTTTTTCTTGAGTGAGTACTTATTTCAAGTAATTTCTCCCCCTTTCGCGTCCCACCAGAAACTTTTTCCACTGTTTATTTACCGTCGCTCCTCCCCTCCCGCTTCCCACCAGCCCTGCCCACCAGCTCCCAGGACCAACTTATTGAGGCAGGAGTCCGGCCATGCAGTGGGCGCACCTGCGGCATGCAGAGGGAAAACCCGTCTGCACACGTTCGTGCCTGGATCGCGCCCATCGCCAGCAACCCTAAGCCATACTAAGATACACCACCACAGAGCTCTGAGCCCTGGACCCTGAAACAAACACTACAGCTGCACCTCGCCTGACTCCACAGTAAGACCTTTCCCCTGCCAGCACTGTCTTTTCCCTTGCTACACCGGAGCACCTGCATGCACAGTAATAATCTATACGCTGACCACGACCACCTCAGAGCAACTTCACTCACTCCTACTGACTCCTACTCAATGCACGATCTCTCTGCAAGCACGCCATGGAGATCTGTGTCACCATCACCTCCCTCACCCCGACGTTATTGTCCTCACCGAGACCTGGCTCAAACCCAAATCCATGCCCAGCATGCCACAGCAAGCCTGATGGCTACAAAATAGTACACAAAGATGGTATCAACAAACACAGAGGTGGAATAGCCATAATTTACAGAGAAACCATCCACTGCACCATCACCGCAGACAACACCATCCCAATCTTGGAGCACCTCTGCTTCCAACTCCGAACTAACGGCATTACCACTACCAGAGGCCCCCTCACATACAGAGCTCCTGCGTCTTGCCCCAGCTTCTGCTACGCTATCCCAGAACTATTTGTACCACTAGCCATCGACTCCAAACACTACATCTTCATGGTAGACCTCAACTTTCACCTTGATGACCCTAACAACACAACCATCCTCCTCGAAAACATGAACAACAGTGGCCTCACACAACTAGTCACCAATTCCACACACATCGGAGGGCACACACTTGACCCCATATTTACGGCGTGCCACAGAATTAAGTACAGCCATGTCTCCAAGCTCACCTGGACTGACCACGCCATTGTCCACTTCACTATCACAGGACTTCAGGCACTGCCTCCAACCCACACAGCACCACCCTCTGAAGCTGGAACAAAGTATCAGAGAGGCAGTGGACAACGCCCTCAACACCTCCCACCCTAACTCCTATACCAATATTGAACAGATGGTCAAGAACTAAGAACTTCTCCACCTGGATCATCGACACCGCCGACAGAGCTGCCCTCTCGAGACCCTCAAACTCAAGAGATCGTCTAAACAGGCCAGCTGGTACACCATGGAATTTTTAATCACAAAACGCAACTGCAAACATCTTGAAAGGAAATGGCAAATCAGCAAGGGACCACAGACTGAGTCTCATTCAAAACATCCCTCCAGCCACTACCACCAACTCCTCAAAGAAATTAATAAGAGAGCCCTTGCCATCGGCATTGAAGCCAGATCCAACAGCAGCAAAGAACTATTCAACATCGTCAAAGAGTTCTCCAATTCCTCAGCCACATAAAACATCATCACACCCTCCAAGGAACTCTGCAACATCCTGGCAGACTTCTTCCATGACAAGATCTCCACCATCTACAAAAACTTCAAACACCAAATCACCACCGCTGACATCCACAGCCTCCTCACGCCCACAGAAGCAATCCCTGACCATCTGCTAACCACCTGGATCCAGCTCACCGCACAAAACACCACCGCCATCATGAACACTGTCCACTCAGGAGCACCGGCGGGCCCATGTCCCCTACCATTTCTATAACCTTGGGAGTAAGACCATCAGCAGCAAGCTCCTCACTATCTTCAACACTTCCATCAGCACAGCCAACTTCCCCGAAGAATGAAAACACACAGAGGTCAAACACCTTCTTAAGAAACCATCCGCCGACCCCAACAAACACTAGAATTACTGCCCTACCTCTCTGCTTCTCTACCCTGCCAAAGTTCTCAACAACGCCATCAACCACAAATTCACGGGACTCCTCAAGAACAACAACCTTCTGGACACCTCCCAGTCAGGATTCTGCACCAACCACAGCACCAAAACAGCCCTGATTGTCGCCACTGATGACATTAGAACCCTCCTGGACTGGGGATAGTCAGCTGCCCTGATCATCCTCGACCTTTCAAATGCTTAGAACCATATCCCACACCACCCTCATCAAGAGACTTCACCACATTGGAATCCAAGGAGATCATCGTCTTCCTCACCGGCAGAACCCAGAGATTACGCCTTCTTCTTTACACCTTGGAAGCGAAGAACATCATCTGCAGCATCACTTAAGGCTCATCCCTCAGTCCCACAGTGTTCAACACCTACATGGCCGCCCCTGACCAACATCATCAGAACCCATGACTAAACATTGTATCCTTTGCTGACGATACCCGACTCATCCTCTCGCAATCTGAAGACCCATCCACCACGAGGACCAAATCCCGCCGGTGTATGACGAGCATCACTAACTGGATGAAAGACAACTGCTTGAAACTCAACACAGACTAAACAGAAGTACTGATCTTTAGGAACAACTCTCCATGGAACAACTCCTGGTGACCTGCCAAACTAGGACCCTCACCCACTTCTACAGACCATTCCTGCAACCTTGGCATTATCATGGACAGCAAGATCACCATGAAAAAGAAGAGAACACAGTATCCTCTGCCTGCTTCCTCACTCTTCTCATGCTCCGTAATATTTTCAAGTGGCTCCCCAACAATGCCAGGCGAACAGTCACCCAAGCCCTAGTCATCAGCCAGCTGGACTACAGAAAGCCACACTAATCAGGATCCCCGCGCACCAACTAAAGAGGCTGTAGACCATACAGAATTCAGCTGCCTGACTCATCCTCAACCTCCCGAAGCTGACCTACATCACCCCCACCTCAGAAAACTCCACTGGCTCGCCCTCCAGAAGAGATGCCAATTCAAGATGCTCATCCGCCCCTACAAGTCATAAAGTAAAGTAATGCCTAGGGATCGATACAAAATGCTATTAAATGAAGAGGTAGTTTAGTTATCTCTTCCTAAACGTATTATTTTTGTAGAAAAATCTAAGTTTTCAAATCCAAAGTCAAAGGAAATACAGCACAATAATATATACACTGACTAATATGTGTCAAAAAAATCACCACTATTTATTATACCTTTTTACATAACATGTATTTCTTCTTTTCGTAATATATATAAACAAATTTTACATATATATACATATTTATATTTCAAATTTACATTTTACACTTTTTCTCCTTGCCCTACTAATCAATGAGGATGCTTTAAACACTTTTTCACACCAGTATTCCTTTGAAATGAAGATCACTCTTCTAAAGAAACTCAAAGGTCTATCTATTCCACCATACACTTATTGGCTATTCTTTATATCTATTTAATCATATTTAAATTCATATGGGTGTCTTCAAATGATCTGTCGACGCGTTTCAGCCTTAATTATTTCAGGCCTCTTCAGGACTAGGGCAGTTGAATGTGCAACTTCATAATTCAACTAAAGGAAGAGCGGTTTATTCACTTTTAAACCCAATTTCTAAGGGGCTTCTCCTCGATCTTTTTTCCTTCTTGCACCTTTTTAAACGATCTCAAAGCAGTATTTTCTTTTCATGAAACTGACGAATTCTTTCTGGCAACATCACTTTTATCTCGAAGTGTAGAGCTCTTATTCCTCTCTCCTTCCACCGCGTACTCCACTCATGTAGCCCCTACAAGGCCCTTCATGACCTCAGACTAGTATACATCAATAACGGACTGAACTTCCACCAATTATTCAGACACCTGGGCTCCACCTCCCTCACACACACCTTTCGCATACGCCGTAGCAACAGCAGAGGGCGCTCCTTCTCCCACCACGTGGTGAAGTCCAGGAACAGCCTCCCCCCTTCACCTCTGGACCTCACCCACCCTGTCTGGATTCAGGAAGGGGCTCAAGACCTTACTGTTCAACTATGACCCCGTGCAGCAGGATCTCAGCACCTTGATACCCTGATGGGTGATTAGCTGCACTCTACAAGCCTTATTTGATGATTTGCAACCCTGGGGCTCCTCATTGAGCCCGACCTTATTCAATATTTACATTCAACCTCTAGCGTAGGCTGTGAAATCCTTCGGTCTCTCATTATCGTACATCGGACGGGGACGATACCCAGATTTTTCTTTCACTCTCAGCAAATTCAACTTAAGACATGACCAATTTTCATAAAGGGATGCTTCCTGTTGCTAAGTGGATGAATAACACCTGTTTAAAACTAAATGCTTGCAAAACTGAAATCCTTTTGTTAGGCAAACACACCCACGCCTGGGGTGACCTCTGGTGAGTCCAGTCCGCCCTCAGGCCGTAACCGGTCATCAAGAGATTAGGAATATGGATGGATGACACTCTTGCCTTTGAAGGCCCAAGCCAAATCACTGGCAGGTACCTGCTTTGGTGTTTTGAGAACCTCAAACCATTCATTGACTTTTTCAATCTCTAAACTATGCAGACTATTATTCAATTACTAATTATGCTTCATCTATACTATTGCAATGTCGTGTACCTAGGCCCCAATAAAGCAGTCACAAAAAGACTCCAGATTGCCCAAGATGCTGCAGTGAGGCTGCTCTTCCAAAAATGTGTTCCACCACTGGGTTCCACCAGAAGCTCCACTGGATTCCTGCGGATAAGCGTGTAAATTTCAAAAGCTTGTGCATTGCCCTTAAAAACCCATACTCCCAAGGTGCTTACATTCTTGCCAGTCTTATTTCACCTTACTTGCCATCTAGGCCCCTCGGGTCAGCTGACTTCAACATAGCCATTGTCACTCGGATCAACAGGGTAAGAGCAGGAGGGTGCTCCTTCCGAGCCCCTGTCCTCTGGAACTAATGCCCTCTTTACCTAAGGATACTCATAAAAATCTCAGCTTCAGGAAATCACTTAAGACATGGTTCTTTTCTAACTTGCTTTTCCATCACTATATTGTTTTCTCTAGGTGAGAGTATTGTGCCTGTATCATGTGCCCTTGGTCTAGCGCTGGGAAACCCTGTTGCTGGGGCAGCTATGTGTTTTGCAACTTACTTTTTTTAACATAGCATAACATATTTTATATTGTATTGTAATTACATTTATATAGTGCCAACTATTTTCCCTGGCGAGGTGTTGTGGCATTATATGGTCATGGACAAAACGTATGAAATGGCTTAGTGGCCCAGATTCAAGGTTATTTAGAGGAAAGAAAAATTCACTAAGGGTACCTCTCCCATTTCACAAATCGGTTCCCACCCCAATATAGGAGTCTGTGACTTTTCAATGGTTTGAGACCAGAATTCTAGTCAAAAGCCATTGATACATCTGTACTGAATTGCAGTTTGAAAAGGGGAACCCACAAGGTACCTGTTCAAAATAGTGATTTGAAATCCAGTGACAAACCCATTTCAGGAGTTAGTAAAACTTTACAGACCTAAAAAAGGCTTTGGTGTATGGTAAACAGCTTATTTGTGTTGGCAAACTCCAAATTGCATCTGCAAAAACTTTAGTACATCTGACCATGAATCCTCTATTAAAAAATTAGTGGTTCATGGGTGACAGGAAAAAAATGCAAAGAAAAGAGATAAGACAGTCATATTGTAGTGGTCAAAGTGCTGAACGAATGGTCAGTTTAAGTTTCTGCAATTAATTTTCTCAGATGTTATGTAGTAACATGACACACTGCTCAAATTAATTAATGTACATATGAAAGACTCTGAAGATATACCAGTGTTGGGTCATACACATGTTTATCTCTAGTATGATTTGTTCTTTATTTTAGGATGCCTGAAAGATGCTAAGGAATATAAACATGGTGAAACTTTCATAATTCCGGGATGCAAAAAATGCACATGTACTAATACATCATTAACCTGCTGTGCAATGTAAGTTGAGACCACTTCACAGTTGAGAACTCTCAACACTTAATATTGTGTCATAGTTTTACAATCAAAACCTAAAGTTCAAGTTAAAATACTATCAATATTTGAACACTTTTTCTCAACTCATAGTAAGAAATGTTCTGCTGCATTTTTGGAATGTTGTTCTCTTTTGTGAATTAAGAATAACATACACAATTGTACTTGCTAGACCTATCAGCCTTAAGGTAGTCTTTCACCAAATATTTTGCCTTCTCCCCTCCTGTATTACTGAATTTGTTTTTGTTGGCCTTAGGACTTTGTGCACATTAGCCCCTTCCAACCAGTGCTAAAGTGCTTGTGCTCACTCCCTAAAACATGATTGGTGTGTTTAATTTACATAAAAGTTCCTAGTAAAGTGGGATACACATACCCAGGGTTGGTAAATTAAATGTGGGCCAGCAGCACTTGTTGGGCCACCCACTTAACATGTCTCAGGCTTGCCATTGCAGCCCGCAAGCAATGTTAAACTGCTAATCTGACTTGGGCATATTAAAACCCATGCCAGGCTTAAAACTCCCTTTTTATTACATATAAGTCAACCCTAAGGTAGACCTTAAACAGCCCATAGGTCAGGGTGCATTATATTTAGAAAGTTAGACATGTACTTTTATGTTTTATAGGTCCTGATAGTGAAAAACTCACTAATTCATTTTTCACTACTTTTTCACTACTGTGAGGCCTGTCTCTCCTGTAGGATAACATTTGGTTACCTTTTTACGTTTAGTAAGTGATACATTTTGTTTGGGAGCAAGTGGGAGTTTCAGATTTGATGTCTAAAGAATTGTACATTAAAATACTCTTTAATTGTAAAGTTGGATTTCAAGCCACAATCCTGAAAATGACACTTTTAGAATATTACATGAAACAATAGACGGGGTCAACCCTATAACCCTTAGAACCAGGGTGATATAGCTATATCAAATAATGGTTTCACTCGGAGAAGGGAGAGCAAATGGAAAAGAAAATGAAAGAGGTAAGCCTAGGTCTTGTGAATGTGTGTTATTGAGATGACGAAATGCACATAAACTAGAAGATAAGTAATATGAATGTATAGTATAACCACAGGAGATAAATAAATCAATTAGAACTTATAAATCACAGCCACAATGAATATCAATTTTGCCCATGTCATTAGTGGGACGATGCAGAGAATAACAGGTGAGGCACAGGTGCAATACAACATACAAAACAAATCAATAGAAATAATAGGCTGCAATTGAAAAACATAGCATGTAGGAAATCCACAATCGGCTGAAATGTATCAAATCTGGGGAATACAATCAACTTGGGCAGTCCATATTAAACTGTTAAGTCAATGTTTCAACCCCTATAGTTAACTTGACCAGGATCATCACCAGGACTGATTGTCAAAAGAAATTTGGGAAAAAGCAACCTTTGAAGGAATAAGAGAAGAAAAGCATGATTCACCAAAAGTGTACAAAGGAAAGAGGAAAGAGAAGAATCAAAACACTGCCAGGGTTACCTAAAAGGTTCAGCTAAGAAACACCAAAATTGATTAAGGGAAAAGAATATGTTTTGGCATAACTACCAAAGGAAGGGACTTTAGAACACCAGACTGACAATCCATGGCAGACAAATTAATAAAGCTACCTGGGATAATGGGAGAAGAATTCCGGCATAAAGCCAACCTTCAAGGACACCACAGAACTCAGGTAATTAAATGAAGCACTATCAACTAGCCAACATATAAGAGAGAAAGGTGGGAATTCAAAAACTTACAAGGCACCCCGTGAAACAGATTTTGCTTCTAGAGAACCAAGGGTAATTGTCGTCCTGAAGGCAATAGAGTTTTTAAAAAAGATACTGAAAATGTAGTCTGTGACAGACAAAGAAGATAGAGGAGACTCAAACCAACACTGTAAAAGTCAATTCATGTGGGGCAGGGTAGCAACTGTATGTAGTACAGAATCAATAGCATACAATAATGTATGGGAGACCCAATTTATGACATAACCAGATCCCCAAGTCAAAGAGCAAAATCCAATCAATCACAGTCTTTTTTGGAAAAATCACACCATCACTACCTAAGGCAGGAAGAGTCTAAATTGTCTCATTGTTTATATTGAGACTTGTAGTAGCAAATTGTAGACACTCAATCCATCTGTATTATAATCTTGAGAGGCCGGAGATCTTTGTGAATTTTGGTATTCTTCTGAATTTGTTCGATTACTTGTCATTTGATGTCTTGCCCATTTGGTGATAATGTTCAACTAGCGGGACCATGATGGTTCCACAATTTACTCTACTCTTATATTGAAAAATCCTGCAGCGAACACATTGAGTGGTCACCCCAACATAAAATTGACCGCAAGGACACCAGATAGCATAGATCACATTTGCAACATTACAGTTCATATGGCAGGTAAGAGAAAATTGCACATTCATGTATTGCAAAACCTTAGTGTTGAGCGTATCATCACAGACACTACATGAGCCACATTTAAAGTGACCTACCAGGTAGAATCGGCTGGATTCATATCACCTTGAGATTGTTGCATTTGCCAATTAGACAGGGCAATTTTCTTGATATTATTACTAGATGGGGTAAATTAGGTGGCAAAAGTTAGTCTTTGTTAGGAGGGTTCTGTCAGTGGGTGAGAGTAGATTTTCACAATTACAAAACCAAGCCCTTTTAAGTCAAGAGGCGTTTAAGATAGTCCTTCTCTCGATGGCGAGAAATCAAGGAATCTTTAAAGTAGTCCTCCTTATGGGTACAGTTTTGCTGAATCCGTAGAAACTGACCAAAAGGCAAATTGTCATGCAAACTGCCTGGATGGAAGCTAGAGTACAGTAATGTGGAATTTTTCACAGAGTGCGTGCAATAAAGTGGTGTGCATAAGGTGCCAATATCGTGCCTAATCACCAGGCCAAGAAGGCTAACCTCTTTGGTACTATAGGTCATAATAAACTGAATGTGGGGGTTCAGTCCATTGATTGACAAGTTCATTTTCAGATCCTCTCAAAATCATAAGCATGTCATAACGTTTCCACATAGTCATGTTATGGTAGTGTGTATTCATGTCATTGAGCAGGAATGTGCTTTCATATTCATATTCATATTCATACATGTACAAGATAGTTATGTTTGGGGAAAAGAAGCACCCATCACAATACCCATTACCTGAAGGTGAAATTCAACCAGAAATTGGAAGAATTTGTAATGCATTGCAATACCCAGGAGTTGACGATAAAAGTCAGTAGGGACCTCTAGTGGGGTGGGTTGAGTCTTTAGTCTCTCTTTTAAGACATTGACAGCCTCCTGTAGAGGAATGCTAGTGTACAGGGACTGAATGTCCAAAGTGGCCAAGAACTGATCATTGCCTCAGAACGGTAAATTCTCCACACAGTTGATGAAGTGTGTGGTGTCTGTGATGTAAGTCGATGTCTGAGAGACAAATGGTTTGATAAATTGATCAATATAGTGACAAAGTGGTTTGAATATTGACCTATAGCCAGAGATAATGGAGGTGATCGATCATTTTTATGAATTCTGGGGAGGGTATAAATGACTGGTATTTTAAGGGAAGTAATATTGAGGAGTCTGAATTTGTTGTCGCTAATGAAACCTTATTCTTTAGCCTGGAAGGTGATCGTTTTAATCAAACCAGATATTCATTTACATGGCTAATTTCATTTTATTGCTTTTTCTTTTTCATTTGCTCCTCCTTTCCGTAAGTGGATGTTAGAAATGGGATTTCTGGTTGGCTAGGGCTTGCGCCAGAGCCAGAGCCAGGCAGAAACCATCACTCTAGTCAGGGCAAGGAAGTTACACGCAAAAGATAACCCCTGCTCACCCCCTTGGTAGCTTGGCACGAGCAGTCAGGCTTATCCCGGAGGCAATGTGTAAAGCGTTTGCGCGCGCACCCAGCAACAACACCCAAGGCCCACCACAAAAGAAACTCCACACAAGGTTATATTTAAAAATAGCCTTTGTATTATACCCAAAACACATTAGATAATATTCACACAATTTACTCTGTGCCAACTGGCACTGGCAGAATCTACAGGGGACTATCTACACAAGACAGGGCCACATGAACCACTGTCAGAATTAGCACAAATCACCAATTGTAAATGTAGGCATGTAGAACAAATAATAAATGTAGCGCACAACCCGTAACCACTGGTAAAAGGTAAGTACACCCTACGCAATCCTAAACACCTTAGGCATATATCACGCAGAGAACCATGAATACACTAGCATAACCTATACTAGGAAAACAGTCTCCTACGCATGGACACAGTTAGGAATAAAAAATAAGCATACAGGCAATGCACATTGCGCAAAAGTACACATGCAAAAATCACCATGAACCCTAGGTGAGGGCACAACACAGGAAAACTGTCCCCAGGCCAACTTGGCCTTTCAGGGGCTCGAACGCCCTTTGTCCAAAATGTCAGGGCTGGGCTGCGCGGGCAGCCAAGGCAACAGGGCACAGGGGCACAACCTAAATGTTGCAGCTGCCCACTAAGTGCTGGGCAGCTGGGAAAATGAGCCTGGGCACTAGCGTGCCTACTGAGCCCCTCTCTGGGACTCTAAATGAAAAATGCCCCCAAACGTTGCAGCCTCTCTGGGCTCCAGAATAATAATGCCCCCTTCGGTGGAGCGGACAGGAGCTCTTCACAACACATGCCCCCAAAGCGCTGCCGCTACCCCCTGTCAGGCGGGGCAGCAGGAAAATGAGCCTTAGTCCCGGGGGCGGCCCGCGGTCATCCGGGGCCGCTCTCCCGCAAGGAATGCCCCAGACGTTCGAGTCCCGCTCGGGGGACTCGTGAGCCCTAAACAAAATGTGCCCCAAATCACGTTGGAGCCTCTCGGGGGCTCGAGAACAGAGAAAACTCTGCACGTAGCAGAGGAGTGACCCGCAGGGACACCCACACTCACCGACTGCCTGGGAGGCGGCGTCTCTTCTCTGCGGCGCCTCCTCTCTGCGGCGGTGTCTTCATATTCACCGGGCCCCCTCCTGGGACCCGGGACTCTGCAGGGGCACTCGGGGAGGCGGGGTAGGCTCCCGTCCTCTCCCGTCTTCTTTCCTCTCCGTCGGAGCAGACTCTCTTCTCGCGGGCCTTCCCTTCCCGGAAGTCCCACCCACGGAGTCCCTGCCTTCCGGGTCACGCTGGGCAGCGGCCCGGAGGGAATTCAATGTGCGGTGATTTTTCCCCGGTCTCGGCAATGCGGGGTCAATACGGGGTAGGCTCCCGTCTCTTTGATAACGGAAATAGCGGGGTGGGCACCCGTAATTTAAATAAAGAGATAAGCGGGGTGGGCACCCTCGAAGTACTCCACTACGGGGTAGGCTCCCGTCTTCTTGCTCAAAATGCGGCCGGCAATGCAGGGTGGGCTCCCGCGCCATAAATAAGTACAATTGCGGGGGGAATCTCCACGCCGGGGATTCCCTTTCCAAGAATGATCGCAGCCTTGGGCTGCAGTGGAAAACCAGCAGCGCTGCTCTTCTTGGGCCACCAAACAGAGCGCTCACCAGGCAACAAAGATATAGCGCTCCCCAGGCGCTTGGAGGCAAGGTCCAGGAACAAAGTCCTTTAGGAAGGCAGGGGGCAAGGGCTGGGCCCAGGGGCCAGCTCACAGGGCCCTCCAGGCAGGGAAGCAGTCCCCAGTGGCGGTCCTCCTGGCACCCAGCAGCAGGCCCCCCTCTAGTTAGGATCAGAAGAACATTTTACTTGGGGTCACAGCCCCTTTTATACACAGGTTTCCTTTGTCTCAAGGTGCAGGGAAGGGGCGAACCAGATGCAACTGGTTCCTGAGCACTTTGTTTTGCTCAGCCCCTCTCCCTATTCACAGGACAGGCCAGGGACATCAGTTGCACCACAGGGGGCGGAGCCAGCATTGTGTGGGGAAGGCCCAGCCCTATTCAGGTCCCAGGTGTACTCCTCCCACCCATCTGGATGTAAATCTCCCTATCCACCATTGGGGCAGACCCATCCTGACTCCTGGAGCCAGGCTCACCAGCCAATCACAAGCCAGACAGTCACTTCACATTTATGCCAGCATCTAGAAGTGGCACTTCTATACTAGACACAGTAACGCCGCACACATCATCGCGCAGCATTCAATCTCACGAGTTCGCACATACCAAACTTGACCGTGCACTCCCCACGCACCAGGAACTACCATGGACACACACATTCCCCATGCATTCCTATGGGAGGGCAGGTCAGTCTCACTAAAGACATACACAGCGCACATGCACTCTCCACTGGGACACAGTGTAAAAGCGCCTAGGGGCCTAAAACCACTCACACAACATAGGAAAAAAGCTAAGATAATCGCAAAAAGTCTAGGGGGTGAACCTGCCAGAAGGGCCAAGTCCAACAGTGGACATTTAGAAAGTAGTCCTTTTCTTGTCCTAACCATTTGGTGCCTGCAGTCTGCTTCCTGGGATACATGACTAGGTGTAGTTGGCAGTTGGCCTTTGTGTATACCTCCAAGAAAGCCACACAATAGAAATACTGGGTTTTGGCAAGATGGGCCTTCCAAGCAGATTGGACGTGGCCAAGCTGTGAACAGTCCCACTTGCACTTCAAAGACACTGCCTCAGCTCACACACAAAAAACTTCACACTAGCCTATTGTGACTACAGACAGCCTGGGACCAGAGCAGGTAGGCAGGAAGTTCCAGATACTTCTGTGTGTGACGTTTCTTCCACTTCAAAGCTGGCACTAGAGATACAACTCTGACCTTCAGACCTACTCTTCAGTACACCACCACATTCACTTCAAACTCCTCAACCACATATACAAGGCTCTACACAACATAGCCTACCTCAACAAGCGCATTCAATTTCACTAACTTTCCAGGCACCTCGGATCAGCCGGTCTCTCACTCGTGCACATCTCCTCGTGCACAAGAACAAAGTGGGAGGTCGCATATTCTCACATATAGCCCCCAAAGAATGGAATGACCTCCCCACCACATCAGGTCTTCTGCATCACTCCTCGAAATTTGCAAAAACCTAAAGACCTGGGTCTTCTATTAACTCCAAGCAAGCTGCCCCCCCCCTACCTACCGTCAAGTGCCTGGATACCCCCCACAGGTGATTAGCATGCTATAAAATCGACATAGCATAGCATGGTGTAGCACTTTTGGAACTGGGGAAGGACTCTTGAAGGGCTGCCCTGCTACCTGTGGCCTTATGTGTACTTCAGGGAGCTGCCCAGATGCACCAAGAGGACTGCCCTGCTGCTCCAAGAGGACTGACCTGCTGCCCTCAGAGGTCTGCACTACTGCTTGAGACCTGTTTTCCTGTTTGACCCCAAGACTTCCAGAGTGACTCCAAATGCTAGTTGGCTGGCCTCCTGATCAGAGCCTCAAGGACAAAAAAGACTCCAACCATCTTGAGCCTGCACCTGGAACCAGCCGGAGTGAGTTCTGATCTTCCAAGTGGTGCCCCTCCACTCCTTGACCCTTGGAAGTGGTGCTAAAGATGCCCAAGTCCAAAACTTGGGACTTAGCTAGTTTTTTGCACAAAAGTGCTCTGATTAGTGACTTTTTTTGGTTCACCCTGACAAGGAGTGTGCTGTTGCTTAAGTAGGATTTCACCCCACTCAACCAACAACCCATTTTCTCACATTTCTTGAGATAGATGTGAGATCAAGCTGTCAAAAATGAATGCAAGGTCTGTAACAAAACTTACTCTGCCTCTCTGTGGATGATGCTTCTATTCTGGCCAGGTGCAATAAGTAGCATCTGTTCTTATACATAAAACATGTTCTTCAGGGAAAGAGGAAAAATGGCATTCAACGCATCTAGGGCTGATGTACGACCCTTCCAATTTGCGAGAGGCAAATTGCGTCATTTTACGACTCGCAATTGGAATTTACAACAGTGCCTCAGACACTGTTTGCGAATCATAATGGGGTCGCAAATTGCCTACTTCATTAATATTCATCAGGCAGGTGCAATTTGCGACCCCATTGGGAATGGCTAGCACTCCCAGGGATGGTGGCCTGCTGGAGTCAGTAGACCACCATGTCTGTGGTGCTTTTTTAAATAATGCAGTAGTTTTTTTTTTAAATGCTGCTCATTTTCCTTAATGGAAAATGGAAAGCATTTAAAAAAGAAAAATGAAACGTTTCTCTTTCATTTTTAGGTCGCGCTGCGTGTCTCATCTATGCAGCGCGTATGCGCTGCATAGGAGGAGACCTTTAGGAATCGATTCCGTTTTTGGCCCAAAAACGTGCACGCGTTGCATTGCTTTCAATGGCAACGCGTGCACGTTTGGCGATTCCCTTGCGGGAACGATCTTTGAAACCATCTGTTTGTAATTAACAGATGGTTCCTGCTCGCTCCCTCAAAGGAAACAGGCGCAGGCCCCCTCCTCTCTCCCCTCCCCCTGCTGCCTCCTCATCTCCTCGTCAAACTTGTTTTTTTTTACTTTCAGCGCGAGGCACGCGCGCTTGTTTAACATGTACAGAAGTACAGTAGTGTGTTTTTACAACGGAGGTAGACACGAGACATACTGAAAGGATTTGCGAATACCAGCAAGCAGGTCTTGAATCAAGCACATCAATTAGAGCGCGTGGCACAAACAGGAAAACGTGCGAGCCCGGATCGGAGCAAGATGAAAGCTGCAGAAAGGCAGACGCAGAGACATAAACACAGACACACACGTGCCTATGCCTGTTTATTTTTAAATGATTATAGCGCACTGCTGTGCTTGGTCCATATATATATATGTGCGCAGTCCAGACGGGCACCAGTGGGCATACAGACTCACACGCAGACAAGCTGGTACACACAATTTGTGAATTTGTTTGTGTGACTCAAACAGATAACCCCTCAGACAGGAAGGGAAAGGATTCATTCACAGGGTTTGACGTCACTGCAAGCATGCAACGCCCACTCTTGTTGTCTTGCTTGCACCTTGAATCTACGTATTCTTGTAGTTCACGTGGACTTGATACACAAGATCCATACAAAATCTCGGCAAGAAGACACCGGCACACCACTTCCAGTATAAACATAGCACTGGCAAAGGCAATAAGTCTCAGATTTTAAATGCCGAGTAATTTGCTTTGCCAAAGCTTGTTTGTACTGACATGCAAACACATGCCTCAAGTCACAGGCACACGCATGACTGCCAATGTTTGAATAGGTTTTCTATTAACAGAAACTCAGTCCCAGAGGATGCTGATGTGGATCAATGCAACGTAACGTATGAGCACATGTTCGCATGATGCGGGAAGGCCATTTTTTTTTTTGCCATGTAAAGAAGGTAAAGTAAAATGTGAGAACAAAGTACATATGAAGCTTGAGAAAGAAAGTGAGAGGCCCAACGGGACTTTGCGACTGTCTGACCAACAAAAAAAATGGGCTGTTTGATGGGGAATGGGGCAGTAAGCACCGTAGAGCAGGCAGAGTTAAAAGAGCCCATGCAGAGATAAAGATAAGCAAGCATTGGGAATGCCAATAGGTCTGGCTTTAAAGGAATGTTGTATGGTAACGTGACGCATTACCAGTAACTAGCATGGGAATTGATATGCAGTTGTGTGGAAGCAAAGAACTGTAGAATAAGATTGATGTTGGTTAAAAGGTAAGATGACATTTGCACTGTCTTACTAGACCTAGACATCCATGCAGGTTAATGACTGCTCACCTCCCATTTGTGCTGCTGCTAGAGAAAACACCTTAAATTATCTAGCTATCTAAGACACTTTAATAGCACTGCTGTATCAAGTCTGTGCCCCTGTAATTTCAAACTCAGGTAGGTAGATAAATAAACAAAATGAGCACAGGTGTGTTGAGGGCAGGCATTTTTTTGTTGAAGCCTACAACTTCTCTCAAATCAGAACATGTACTCCTGGATCCCAACATGTGGGGGGAACCAAAGATCCTCTCTAGGGATGCTTATAGCGCACAGAAAGTAAGAAAAAACGTGCACTTCCATGGAGTACTGAATAACAAAGAATTATAGAATCCTCTCAAGGTTGTTATCGAAGGACACAACTCATCCCACCCAATGAGAAGACTAGAATGCTCTTGGCGGGGGGGGGGGAGGGATGAAAACAAACATAAGAATAGGGAGGAAAGCTATTGAATCAAGCGTAAACAACTGAGAAAGATAACAAAGACAGACATTCATTAGCAAGAGACTGACCCAAATTCCACTCTAAATATACGTTATGTATTGGACACAATAGGCCTGCCTGCAGACAGCTAAAGCAACCTGTAGTATAGGCTCAGACCGTCCAACTCACACAGTGCCACCGTGTGTCACACTATTTCGGCTACCTTCCCACTGTCACCCGATGATTAACTAAAATCACATGGGGGGAAGAAAAACGAGCTGAAAACCACTGTAAACAGTGGATTTCCAGCTCATTTTCGGAGGCAGTAAGCTGTCGTTGTCCATTAAGAGGTTGGAAAACACACTAGGATATTGGCGACAGCCTCAATGGCCCTTTTTAGGTCTTGTCTAGGCAGCGCACATGCGCTGCTCTAGGAGGGCATTTAGCCATCGGTCTTCACTTTTCAAGCACTGCACTCGTGCTTGTGGCGGCATGCACCTTGCGGGAGCGAGCAGCGGCGCACCACAAGCACAAGTGCAGTGCTTGAAAAGTGAAGACTACGCGCACACGCACGCACCACTCCCGGGCTTGTTTCGGTTATCAATATCTGGTATCTTAAACCTTATCCCATTGTAAATATTTTTCACATTTCTCATTTTTAACAGAGATCGTAATAGATGTAAAATATTCTGAAGGAAACGACACTAATCATTTCTAAATTTTAAAATATTTTGGAGAATTGTGTGCATGTGTATTTGCATTAATCAGTGGGAAAAAAAACTACTTTTGTCAATTGTGATGTACGTTTTAAGTCAATTATGTATCGAAGGCGATATTTTCTCCACACTGAACTACATAAAACACCAATTTAAGATGGCAACCAAGGGTTCGGCCTTTCTGGTTTAGTCCTTCTTCTTTGTCGATTCACTTTCATCACGTTAGTTCTTTGAATGTGGGTCTAAGACGGTGTGTTCGATCTCTTGTCTGTGTGGGCTTTCGCATCGGATCCGCTTATCAGGTGCATGGGTAGCCATACCTGTCCTTGTTTTGCATGCTTTTCTACTAATTATTTTACCGACAGCTCCACTGGGCTGCTTTACGCAGCATGGAAATTTCTAGTGCCATGCGACAACAGCTGCAAGGGGCTGTCCCACTGTGGTGTACAGCACGTTGTTTATGTTAACTTTTTGAAGGGGGACATGGAGAAGTAAAGCAGGAGCAAGTATATTGAGGATATCTCCCTACCCCCTTGGCTCTTTCCATTATCCCATTTTACAGATTCCTGGCATTCCCGGGTTTCTAAGTGACATACTAAGACCGGAAGTGAAGACTTCTTGTAACAGTACACCTTCCCTTTTGTTTAGGATAGTATTACAGACCTGCCTTGCTCTGGGCATGGAGCTTCACAAGCTGTTTGCTCTGTGGACAGGGTTGACCTGGGAGACACTCTAGTTTAAACTATATGTATGTAAATCTGTGCCTACATTGCTAAGCATGTATCCTCGCCCAAAACAAACTGACCCTCACACATCTTTGTATAGTAGAAAGGCCACTTTATTTAGAACAGGTAAACTCTCAAATAACTCGGCAATTTATTTATTTCTCTTTACAACTTAGAATACTGAGCCAAAACCATTTCTAAAATCACATTTCCCCATTTCAAAACTTTAAACCGACCTTCAAACTTCTCTGTGTTACCTTTACCTTGTCATTCTTTTCTTCCCCTTTTTCCTACCCGTCTTCCTGGGATGCCGGGTAAGACCGCTCCTGCCTCACCCACCCCAAACCTTGCCTTACCAATGAACATTGCCCAAGAGTAACCTGTCTAATAATGGCTTTTTTTTTTTTTGGGTTCGGAGGGTGGGACTTCGTTTCCTCCTTTCACTCACGCTCGCGCTTCCCTAATCTTCGCGCACCTGACTGAATGAACTACGCACGCGCGCTCCTCTCCCTGACGTCCCTAACGTGGCCCGTTCCATTCGGACGAACAGCCCCAGGGGAGACTGTTTCTCTGCTCCCTCTGGGGCCCCCTCGCCCAAAACAAACTGACCCTCACACATCTTTGTATAGTAGAAAGGCCACTTTATTTAGAACAGGTAAACTCTCAAATAACTCGGCAATTTATTTATTTCGCTTTACAATTTGAAATACTGAGCCAAAACCATTTCTAAAATCACATTTCCCCATTTCAAAACTTTAAACCAACCTTCAAACTTCTCTGTGTTACCTTTACCTTGTCATTCTTTTCTTCCCCTTTTTCCTACCCGTCTTCCTGGGATGCCGGGTAAGACCGCTCCTGCCTCACCCACCCCAAACCTTGCCACCCAGGAAAACCAAAGCGTTTTCCTGTCCCCACCAACCATTGCAGCTGTAACCTCCCTTCAGCGATCATTGCTGTTGCACCACAGGTCAACGGCCAATTCCATTGACAAACAATCCCTGATTTCCAAAATGTAATATGACAGGCCCAAATCTGACAAATGAACCCCATCCACTCTAAATAACTGTCCCTCTTTACTGGTGATGTTTCCGTGTGACAGATACCTTATGCCCATTCCCGCACAATAGTTTTTCATTTCTTTATTCAGCTTTTTGCGTGCTCTGTCCATTGCCACTTGGTCTCTCGCTTGCCTCCAATGTTGCCGATAAACAAATTCAGTCCATACAACTGTCGTTCCCAACCAGTTGTCCTTGATCACCGCTAGATCTAATTTCATGTTTTTTAACAGCGTAAGACCTGAAAGCGATACGAGATCATTCTCTCCTAAATGGATCAACAGCAAGTTTGGCGGCCGTCTATCGTACCTCAATCTTCTGAGAGTTGGGAACAGGTCCTCCCATTTCATGCCGCTTTTTCCATGCCAAAGCAACTCATGTCCTGCACTTGGGAGGCCGAGGCTGCAACCATAAATCTGTCTTTCAGCGAAGAGGCCTGCCCATTTGACAAATGAATGTCCGATGATCCATACGTGGCATTTCCCGGACAAAGTGCGGATATCACCTAATATAAAATAAAAAGAATTAGCACGCCTTTCCAACATTTACTAAATCTACTTGCGTACATACCGTGTACAACACCTGGCCACCTGCCTATTCTCTGAATGGCATCCCACCCTAAACCCCAACTTCGCAGCGTCCGTCGCTGCTCCTATTCTGAATGAATGAGTCGCATACTCTGAAGGTGATTCTCCCACTAACAACAAAACCTTCCTCAGCACCCCCAACAGCTGTGTACTGGTAACATGGTGGCCTGACTTATGCACGAAAATATAAGCTGCTGTGGTGGTAATGGATTTGTCCTGAAACCCCTCCCACTCTAAAACTGTGCAACACTCCACCAGGCCAATTTTATTCAGAAAAACCCACACCTCCCCAATTGGTCAGTTTTTGAACTTCATAACCAAATCCGAAGCCTCTGCTGTTCGCAAATCACTTTGTCATAACGTATGCCTCCTTTCCCTCTGCCCCCCAATATCTCTGACACTCGAAACGCTCCGAAAAAGAGCCAAATCATTGCCAGCCTGAACAATGCTGTCTCATGAGCGCTATAACAACAATGTGGTAACTGTTGCGCCAGTCTCTGCAGCAGCTGAAAAGAAATGGGAGCTCTAGGCAGCCGCCTTGTTACCCTCCTTTTGCTCAAACCTTTCAACATTCTTCGCACCAGAATGCCGTCAACAGGGTCAAAGCTCCAGTGTAACTGTCCATAAAAGGATACCCCAGCCAGTTTACCCGCTATGGTATTAGATGACAACCCTTGTTTCGCCAGCCATAGAACAAAGTGTAAGATAATGTAAGTAAACTGTTGCTTCTCCCACCCCTTGCTGTTACATTGTACATAACTTGTAAATTGTAACCACGCTTGTCTGTAAGATTTCCTTGTGGAGTCCGCTACTAAGTTTTCCACGAGCCTTTCAATTGTCAGTTCCCCAACGCCCAGATGCTGTCTGACAGAAGGGTTTTGCTGTCGTCCGCCCCTGGCGCCAGTTCGCGAAAAAGCTGCCAATTAAAACGTGAAAGGGCGTCAGCAATGCAGTTATTTACCCCTGGTATGTGCTTGGCTCTGAACATAATATTCCATTGTAAACTCACCAACATAAACTCCCGTAACAAGCGTAACACTCTCACATCCTTGGCTTTTTGGTGATTGAGTAGATTCACCACAGATATATTATCTATATTGAACAACACAGATCTATTTTGAAGCTCTTTGCCCCATGTGACCAGCGCTACCAAAACCGGAAAAAGTTCTAAAAAGGCGATGCTGCGCCCTTGTGTCATCCAGTGTGCTGGCCACTGCTCCGAACACCACCGACCGTCCCAAAAGATACCAAAACCTTTGGAACCAGCCGCGTCCGAATATATCTGTACTTGCCAGATGAAACGGTCTTCAATGAATTGTAACGGCACTCCATGGAAATCCTCCAAGAAAACCAACCATATTTTCAAATCTTCCTTCACCATTTTGGTTATGCGGACTCTATGATGTGGCCGCCAGGCTCCCGACAGCGCCATGCCTAAGGCCCGACAAAACGTCCTACCTGCCCTTACTACTCTGCAAGCGAACGTCAAATAGCCCAGTAGGCGCTGTACCTGCCTAAGCTCCAGTTTCGTTTTTTCCAATGTTTCCTCCACACATTCTCGAATTTCACGTACTTTTCCTGCTGGCAGCCTGGCTATTCGTGCTACCGTGTCTATTTCAATGCCAAGAAATGTTAAACAGGTCTGTGGCTCTACTGTTTTGTCAGGCGCCAATGGCACTCCCAGCTCCTTCATCAATTTACAAAAAACATCCAAGGCTGCCTGGCACTGCCTAGTACCTGCCTGACCCATGAAAAGGAAATCATCCAAATAGTGACAGGAAGCTCCGTGCTGGTAACTCTGTGAAAAAACCCAGTGCAGGAAGGTGCTAAATCGCTCAAAGAGGGCGCAAGACACCGCACACCCCATAGGTAACACTTTGTCTACATAATAGAGCCCCTCAAAATACATTCCCAACAATTCAAAGTTGGTTGGATGAATCGGGAGGAGCCTAAACGCCGACTTGATATCACATTTATCGAGCTGCGCACCTTCACCTACAACATTCACCTGCTTCAGGGCCTCGTCAACTGACGTGTAAGACACTGCCGTGTCTGCTGGGGCAATAAAATCATTAATAGAATAGCCTTCTGGCCAAGACAAGTGCTGGATCATTCGAAATTCCCCGGCTGCCTTTTTAGGGATGACCCCAATAGGCAAAATTATCAAATTCGGCAAGGGACACATCTCGAACGGGCTGGCTACTCTGCCCAATGACACTTCTTCAGACAGCTTAGCTCGAACTATGTGAGGGAAATCCGTTGCGGATTTCAAATTATCTGCCCACCGACCTTCTCTGGGCCCTTGATAACTAATCTTGAAACCCTCCAAAAAAAACCAAAACAATGTGCTAGCCGCTGTCTTATCATGATATGCTTCCAACCATGGTATCATCACCTCCAAATTAATTGGCGTAACCGCTTTTTGGCATAAATTGTAATGGTGCCCCTCTACCCCTGGCCCCCCATCCCTGCTCGGGCCCTCTCTGCCCACCAGCTGCGTTAAATGTGGTGAAGCACTGGGTAATTGCATGTCGCCCCCCACATTGTGAACATTCGTGTCGAAAGCGACACGCCTGCCTGGTGCATAATCCCCTATTAAAATTCCAGCAGGCTCCAATCCCAGCCGCCTGTCTCCGCCCTGTGACACCCGCCCCTGATAGAGCGGGATGTGGTAGAAAGGGCTTATATGTAACCGGCAGACCGCTGGCAGTATGAGTAGTCGCCAAAGGATGAGCTGAAGCCATCCATTGGAGCCACAATTCTGCGTCTACCTCACCCCATGGTTTATTTGCTGCCATGCTCATCCTGGCCCTAAATTCTTCATCATAATTGAGCCAGCAATAACCCCCAAACTGCAGCTGAGCTTTTCGTACAACATCCATATATTTAAAAATGGACACTGCTCTCTCAGGGTATTTCTCCGTATATATGCTGGCAAAATTGAGAAACGCAGATGTCCAGTTTTCAACATTACGTGGAACCCTTGGCCGCCTCGCCAGCTCCCACTCTTCTTCCTTGGAACCTTCTTTTGCCTGGACCTCCCTGTGTAGTAATTTAAAGATGTCGACAAACTCATGGTCCCAAATTTTCTGTTTCGTCTTTAACGATAAATGTTTACCCAGGGGCATCGCTAAACCCATGTAAGGTAAACGTTTAGCTACCTTACCCACTGCCTGCGTCGTGTCCCCCTCTGTCTTCTGCACCGTCGTACTCCCTACTTTGTCCTTGCTTTGTTCAACAACTGAGGCCTCTTCCCCCCCAACCTTACTCGACAGTACCCTTGGCTGACTCGAGCCGCTGTGTATATCCCTCACCTGTGGTAAGTCTAAATGTGTAACCGAAGGGGCCCACACCTCCCACCATGGTGTCGTACCTCTAGGAAGATGTTCTGCTCTGTCCCTCATGCCCACTGGCACACTCGCTCGACGTCTTTTCTTTTGAGACTCTTCAACTGGCAGGTCCGCACGTGACTTCTGTAAGGTAGAAACATAGGCAGTTGACCCCTTCCCTCCATCCCCTACCCCTTTTTCCATTCTGTTTTGCTGCAGGACTGTACTGTCTTCCTCTCTAACTTCATCCCAAATCACCTCTTCATCCCCATCCTCCTCTCCATACCCCACATTTTGTCTACTACTGCTAGGCAGGGCTCCATCTCCTATCCCTCCATCAAAAAAGCGCCAATCTTGCACACAAATCTGCGCTTGAGCTCTGCGTCTTTGTGAAAAATCCGCACTGAACTTCTCTTGCTGAGGCGCTAAATCGCTAGCCACCGCTACCTGTGGCGCTTGTCGAGACCGCTGCTCGCCTTGAGCTACCATCCACCCAGAAACAGCTTTTGACCTCCGGGTGCTCTTCCCGCCGGTAGGCTGCTCCGCAACTGGTACTCTCGCAATTGGTGATTTTCTAGCAGCCTCCCTCTCCAGCGCCTCGGCTCCTTGCCCTGAGTGTGGCATCCACACCCACTGCCCTTCATCACACCCTATCTCTGCTAAATCCCCTGGCGCTATTTGACCTGGTGGTAACCTAGGCTCCGGAAAAAAATATTCCTCCATGTCGGGCTCTGACCTATGAGAGGGCCAATTATCGCCCTGCCACAAACTCCCACCCCGCTGGTCCACGCCATATACCCATTCATCCTGTTCTGCACTGGACTCACCACCTATCTCTACCACCTGCACCACAAAATCCACACCTTCCTCCCCTATACCAAAACCTTCACCCCTCACTTGCTGCAACCGTTTTACCTTGCTACCAGTACCCCCACCAGGCCTTTGCCTATTCCTTTTCTGCGCTGGCCGCAACATGCCCACAACCTCTTCTTGGTCCCTGTCACTCCCTGTGTCTGAAGAATAATCCACCAACGGAAAACCTTGTTCCCCCCTAGTGTGCAAAGTCATACCCAGAGGTTCTGTCATATCTCTAACCTGTTGGTCCTCCGTTCCCACCTTCGCAACGCTACCTTGCTGCTCCCAGCTGAGGAGGCATGGTGCAGGACCCCTCCCCCCACTCCTTCTGCCCCTCACTCTACTTCTTCTGGAAATGAGCCCCCTAAACATTGCCAATGGGGCCCCCCTCCTGCTAACCTCCCGCCCTACCATGGCACCTTCTAAAACTCCCTGAGGCATTGCTATCACCGGGCGCTGTGCAAGGCGTTTTGCCATACCTCTCTCCTCACTGCCATGTGCACCTCCGCTCCTGAGGCGCGTGGCTCTTCGTGTTCTACCAGCCTGCTGAGGCAAGCAGGCCGCTATTGCCCTCTGCACTCCGCTTGCAGCACGACGCCTCATTGTCCTTCCCCTGGGCGCAGATGCAGCCCTCGCCTCAGCTGACAGCAGGTCTTCTCTCCCTGCTTTCTTCAATAATTCCAATGCTGCCCTCACTTGCTCGTCGTCCTCCATGCCTCTCCTGCTCCTCTCCGTCGATCCCGGTCCGTTTTCACCTCAGGGAAAACCTCTTTCCTCAGCTCTGACTTCGTTTCCTCCTTTCACCCACGCTCGCGCTTCCCTAATCTTCGCGCACCTGACTGAATGAACTACGCGTGCGCGCCTCTCCCTGACGTCCCTAACGTGGCCCGTTCCATTCGGGCGAACAGCCCCAGGGGGAGACTGTTTCTCCGCTCCCCCTGGGGCCCCCCTTATGTATGCGTGTTTGCATACAAATTAGAACACAAATAGATATACAAGTGTGTAAATAGCGTTATTTTGGGGGAGTTTTATATAGCGTGAACTTGACCCAGAGGTATTAGAGTGCTTTACATGAGCACCAATTGAGTTACAGACGAACGCGTTCATTTTGGTAGGCACGGGGAGATTACGTGATTTGCCCAGAATCACAGGATTTTGAACGTCCCTGCTGAAACTTGAACCTCGTTCCTTAGCTTCAAGGTCCACAGCTCTAGCCATTAGGCCACATCCTCTTACTATCATGGATCATCTTGGTGAGTTACCGTTTCTGTGATACTGGGGATGAGCAACTATTTATGTTTGATTTCCAGGCACTTTGACCAACAAAGCGGCACACCCAGCCGGTTCCTAACATTTTTGCTCCTAAATAAGTAGTGTGGTACTCCAGGGTTCAAACTTTTTGTGGGAGTTGTTGTACTTGCCTATATTGAAAAGTCACCTCCTTGCTTCAGGGGAAATCGGTAAAATTGATGACTTGGGACCCTGGTGGAGTCAAGCATTCTAATTTTGTTATACACACAATTCAAAACCACCCAGCATATTTACACTACACATAATAACACTCAGCACAACTTCATTCAACTTTACATAATAACATTCTACTCCCTACCACATAAATACACCCCACATAAAACCAACCTATACCACATAGCAACAATCAACAAATGCACTCCACACCATGCCACATAATTACAATCAGCATAATTTCACTCAACGCCACACAGTTCTACGCCACACAAACGCAACACGTTTCCATTACACACCACATAATTCAACCAGAAACCACATAATACAAAAGAACACAATTAAATAACACACATATACATACAATCCACACAACGTAACTCCACATCTGAAAGAAACACGTTAGTGATAGATTCCTTACCTTAGAATATCCCCAGGCGTCAGACTGGATCTGGAAAGTTTTCTATAGCAGTACCCCTGCACATCAGTAGGTGGCGTCGTGCGGCTCCGCGTCCGTCACTTGCGTCGTAAGCGCCGAGATGACGTCACGGAGACTACTTAGGCGCCACCCATGCATGCTGACGTCAGTTCTCTCTTTTTCCGTGCCACCAAGCGCAGATCCTGATAGAGCACGTACCTTACTCACTTTTTGACTGCTCTTTTGCAACTTTTTTGTCTCCCCTTTTTTCTCCTGGTGCACGTAGGGATGCCTGGCTTTAAGTTTTGTGGGGCCTGCCACCGCAACATGACAGTGGCGGAACCCCATGATGTTTGCCTCTACTGCCTGGAGACCGACCATGACTCCCGGTCCTGCAGGGACTGTCGAGCCATGGCCCCGAAGGCCTTTAGGAAGCGACGCCGGAAGCTGCTGGAGGTCCGGCACTCGTCCCAACGCCGCTCCAGGTTTAGGGACCGTTCCCGGGACCGCTCGCGGGGCCTCAGTTGTCGCTCCTCGGGCTCCAAGTCTTCGCCCTCGGATTCCGGTAAGCGACATCATAAAAAGAAGCCGGAGAAGCGTGTTCGCTTTCCGACGTCCCCCCGTTGGTCCTCGGATGCGGACGAGGGGGACAGGGGTTCTGCCCCTGTGGCTCCCTTGGAGCCTGGGAGTCCCGCGGCCTATTCGCCTTACCCGGGTCCGTCGGCGACTCCCGAACAGGTGCAAGAGTTTCTTGCCACCATGGACCTCCTTTTTAAGCCTCGGGTTCCCGCCGGCGCGCCTTCAGGCCCCGCGGTCCCGTGTCCAGATCCTGCTGGCCCATCGGCGCCACAGGATCCTATGCCGTTGGCTTCGGCCCCAGCGCCACGAGGTCTGCCTCCAGCGCCGCAGTGGGTGCCGTTCGTTCCACCCTTGCCCCGGTTCCAGGACAATTTCGTTCCTACCTGGGATCCGCATTGGGAGACGGCGTCGGCCCGGCCCCGGTCGGCGCAGTTCACGGCGCCGTTTCCGACGCCGTATGTCCCTTCTCCGGGTCCGGCTCTGCCGCCGCGACCGGTTTCTTTGGGAACAGAGGTGGAGGATGACTGGGAGGGGTCCGAGGACCCTCTTGCCCGTCAATGTGACTCCGAGCATGACTGGGTGGACGATCTGGAGGACGCCGGCGAACTCGATGTCTCTTCTGACCCGGGGTTTGCCTCTTCCCCCACCTACGATGGAGGAGGGTGCTTCCTACACGATGGTGCTCCGTCGGGCTGCTGAGGTCCTCAACCTCTATCTTCCTACTGTGGCCCTCAAAATTAACCTCCTCACCGAGGTGCTCCAGACGGCGTCTACTTCTTCGGAGCCACTACTTCCCTTCAATGACGCCCTCACCGACGTCCTGTTGGGCACTTGGTCGCGACCGGCCACGGGGGCCCCTGTAGATAAGAATGTCGCCAGGGGTCACCGCTCAGCGCCTGGTGACCCTGCGTTTCTGACCACTCATCCCACGCCTGAGAGTCTGGTCATCAATGGCCTCAACGTCGCAGAGTGCTTTTCCTACAGCTCCGCCGGATAAGGACTCTAAGAAGCTGGACCAGTTCGGTAAGCGGTTGTTCTCTTCGGTCAGCTTGGGGCTGCTATCGGTGAACACCACCTGCTTGTTGGGCCGCTATTCCCACGCGGTGTGGGATACCGTTGCTCAGGTGTTGCCTCAGTGTCCTGAGGAGGTCCAGGCTGTACTTTCCCTGGCGGTTGCTGAGGGTAAGGATGCGGCTAAGTTCGCCATTCGGTGTGGTTTGGACACCGCTGACTCGTTGGGCACGGCGATTTCGATGACTGTGGCGCTGCGTCGCCATGCCTGGTTGCGATCTACTGGGTTCTCGCCCGATGTCCAGAGCTCTCTCATGGATATGCCCTTTGATGGCACTCGCCTGTTGGCGATAAGGCTAACAGTGGACTGGAGCGTTTTAAGGACTCACGAGCCACGGCCAAGTCCTTGGGTCTTTCCACAAAGAGCCCAGCCACTCCTGGTTTTCGTTCCTTTTATGGCCAAGGCAGGGGTGCCCAGGCACGTTCCTTCAGCAAGCCTGTGCAGAACCAGCCTCAGCACGGATGCGGTTTCCGCAGGGGTGGCTCTGGGAATCAGCATGGGGGTCAGTTCACCTCCGCCCCCGCTGCTTCTACCTCCAAACCTTCCTAATCCGAGCTTTGTGGAGCACCCCATGCCGGTGGGTGGCAGGATCCGCCACCACCTCCTCCACTGGCGCGATATCACATCAGAAAAGTGGGTGTTGCAGATCATCCGCAGGGGTTACTCCCTTCGCTTTCAGTCCTCCCCTCCAGCTATGCCACCTCGGTGCCACCACATGTCGGGGGATCACTTGGTACTTCTCCAGCAGAAAGTCACGGCCCTTTTGGCCAAAGGGCCATCGAGTGCGTTCCTGAGCCGGAAGTCGGGAGGGGTTGTTATCCCCACTACTTTCTGGCCCCCAAGAAGGACAAAGGGGGCCTGCACCCCATCTTGGACCTCCGAAACGTCAATCGCATCCTCTGGAAGGAGAAGTTCAAAATGCTGACTCTGGCTCAGGTCCTGGCTGCCCTCAACCCTGGATGGTAGCGTTGGACTTGCAGGATGCATATTTTCACATCCCTGTCCTGCCGGCCCACCGGTGTTACCTGCGGTTCACGGTATGCCCAGAGCATTTTCAGTTTGTTGTGCTCCCCTTCGGCCTTACCAGCGCCTCTCGGGTGTTTACGAAAGTGATGGCGGTGGTCGCAGCTCATATGCGCAGGTCAGGGGTGTCAGTCTTACCCTACCTCGACGACTGGTTGTTGAAGTCGGGCTCGCCCCAGACAGTCTTCAACCACCTCCAGACTACGGCCGACCTCCTGCATTTGCTGGGGTTCTCCGTGCCAAAGTCGCACCTGAGTCCCTCTCAGAGGCTCCCCTTCATTGGAGCAGTTCTGGATTCGACGCTGTTTCGGGTTTATCCTCCCGAGCAGCGAGTCCGGGATATTCAGGCTATGATTCTGACCTTTCAGCCTCTGTCCCAGGTTTCAATTAGGATAACCCTCTGGCTTCTGGGACTGATGGCCTCCTGCATCCTGCTGGTGACACATGCCAGATGGCATATGCGGGCTCTACAGTGGGACCTGAAGCTCCAGTGGGCGCAACATCAGGGCAACCTGTCCGATCATGTCCAGATCTCGGAGGGCACTGCACAGCAGTTGCAGTGGTGGCTCACGAATCGCGATTGGGTCAATGGCAGATCCCTCTCCCTTCCCCAACCGGAGCACACGGTGGTGACTGATGCGTCCCTCCTGGGATGGGGAGGCCACTTGGGAGAGGCGAAGATCTGAGACCTCTGGTCTCTGGCGGAGTCCCGGCTCCATATCAATCTGTTGGAGCTTCAGGCGATCCGACTTGTACTGAAGGCATTCCTTCTCTCGACCCGGGGAAGTGTGGTGCAGGTGTTCACAGACAACACCACCGCCATGTGGTATTGCAACAAACCGGGCGGGGTGGGGTCCTGGACCCTATGTCAGGAGGCTCTGCGCCTCTGGACATGGCTGGAACATCAAGGCATCACCTTGGTGGTTCAACACCTGGCTGGTTCTCTGAACGCCAGGGCGGACAAACTCAGCCGCCGGTGCTTGATGGATCACGAATGGCGTCTGAACTCGGACGTGGTGCAAGGTCTCTTTCTGCAGTGGGAGAGCCTTGGTTAGATCTATTCGCCACGAAAGAGAACGTGCAATGTCATCAGTTCTGCGCGTTGGAATTTCCAAGGCGGCACTCGCTCGGCGACGCTTTTTATCGCGAGTGGAGTTGCGGTCTATTGTACGCCTTTCCGCCTATACCACTTTTGCCCAGAGTTTTGAAGAAGATACGGCGCGTCCAGGCCCAAGCCATCCTTGTGGCTCCAGATTGGGCACGAAGATACTGGTATCCCGAGCTACTCAGCATGGCGATCGATCCCCCGATCCGTCTGCCCCTTCGGGAGGATCTTCTGTCGCAGCAGCAGGGGAAGGTCCCCCACTCGAACCTGGCCAGCCTCCACCTCCGTGCGTGGAGATTGAGCGGCGACAGTTGACAGCCTTCGATCTTCCTCCCGAAGTCTGTGATGTAATTCTGGCAGCTAGGCGTCCCTCCACTAAAACGGTAAATGCCTGCAGGTGGAACAAGTTTGTGGCATGGTGCACAGCAAAGGCTCCCCTTTCTACCACTCTTTCTGAAGTTATTCTGTTCCTTCTTTCTTTGGCCCAGCAGGGCTCTGCTCTGGGCACTATCAAAGGTCATCTTTCGGCCATCCCCGCCTTTTTGAGACCTCCAGATCAGCCTTCTTTTTTAAGTCCCCGGTTGTTAAGCGTTTTCTTAAAGGCATTACGCACACGTTTCCTCCCATGCCTCAATGGGACTTGAATCTCATTTTAACCTATCTGATGTGCGCTCCATTCGAGCCCCTTCATACCTGTCCTTTGCATCTTCTTACTCTTAAGACGGCTTTCTTGGTCGCTATCACCTCTGCCAGAAGAGTGAGTGAGCTCCATGCTCTTTCTTCCAAACCTCCTTTCCTTTCTGTTCATCCGGACAAGGTGGTGTTAAGGACCTGTCCTTCTTTTTTGCCAAAGGTGGTCAAGCCCTTCCACATCAGGCAGCCCATCACTTTGCCTACCTTCTTTCCGCCTCTGCATCCTTCAAGGGAGGAAGAGAGGCTCCACCGTCTGGACCCAAAATGTGCGCTTGCCTTCTATCTAAAGCGTACACAGCAGTTCCGGGTGGATGACCAGCTTTTTGTTGGCTATGTGGGTGCCAAAAAAGGCCGGGCTGTGCACAAACGGACCATCTCTCGGTGGGTCGTTCTGTGCATCAAAGCATGTTATTCCTTGGCTAAGAAGGAGCCTCCCGTGGGGCTGCGTGCCCATTCTGCCAGGGCAACTGCAGCCACTACTGCCTTGGGACGTGGCATCCCCTTGCAGGACATTTGTCAGGCAGCTACTTGGGCCTCGCTGCACACGTTTACCAAGCATTACTGTTTTGACAGTCGGGTCCGGAGAGACGGCTTCTTTGGCCGTTCTGTTCTCCGTGACTTTCTGGGGTAATCTATTCGCAGACCCACCACCTGGCTTGGTATTGCTGGGGTATCTATTCTAAGGTAAGGAATCTATCACTGTGTCTCTTTCAGATGCACAAGTTACTACTTGTGTAACAATATATCTGTAAGAGACATTAGTTAGTGATGGATTCCTTGCCGCCCCATCCATCCTCCCCGTCCTGCGAACTGATTCTAGGGTTAAAGTAATCCCCCTTTCAGGGCCCTAGTTTCATGGCACCAGTGGTCAGTTTCTTGCATGGCCCTGCGTTCCTGGCATGGAAAGTCGTGTACAGAACTGACGTCAGCGCGTATGGGTGGCTCCTAAGTAGTCTCCGTGACGTCATCTCGGCGCTTACGACACCAGTGATGGACGCGGAGCCATACGACACCACCTACTGACGTGCAGGGGTACTGCTACAGAAAACTTTCCGGATCCAGTCTGACGCCTGGGGATTTTCTAAGGTAAGGAATCTATCACTAACTAATGTCTCTTACAGATATATTATTACACAAGTAGTTACTTGTGCATCACAAACTTAAACAGCACACCACAAAATTAAACTCCACTACATAATACTCCACAACACAAAATACCATACCACATAATTAATCTCCATAACACACAATCCCACTCCACATAATTCCTATGCACTAAATATCGCATAATTTCAAACCACATATTTCCACTGCACAACATACCATATAATTCCACTACACACCAAATACATTCACTCCAAAACACATAAGTAAAAAACATTTACAATGCCAATAGCACTACACTCTACTCTAATTTACAAACCTTCTCTCAAACACCCCTCTACAACAAAAACCTTTAGCCATACTACATAGCAACAACACAAATCTACTACTAACAAAAAAAAGACAATGTCACAGCAAGCTCAGCTATCAACTGTCCAAACTTAATACATTAGTCGGAAACAGAAATTCTTATAACAATTTTTTATTACAACTTTTCAGCCACATTGCTCTACAACATAATGTTAACACATTGGCAAAGCCATTAGCTATAGCTAAACACTTAAAAGGTCCCAAAGGCGAGATCTATTGGCTATGCCAATGCTTGTTTAAGAGTAGGCAATGATCCATGGGACGATTGCCTTCTCTAATAAAATATTTTCACTGCCAGTCACAAAAAGGAAGCGGCCCCCTAGGGACCATTTCCCATTTGCGAGTGGCTTACCACCCATTTGAAACTGCAAGTGTTTTGTGGACGCAAGTGCAGCCGCAAAACAATCTTACATTGAAGTATGACTCGCTATTAGGAAGGACCGCCCTTGGTAAGCCCCTTCCTAATAGTGAGTCACAAACCCTATTTTGCGAGTCGGTAATAGGTTACAGACTCACAAAATACTGTTTGTACATAGGGCAGACCAATTTTGTGGTTGCAAACGGGCCGATTTCCAGTTTGCGACCGCAAAAACAGTCTACATCTGGCCCAGAAGCCGCCTTATTATTAATAAAGATGGCATGAAGGAATGCTTGTAATTAATAAAATGATTAAATGTTAGTGAAGGAGAGCAGAGAGCTGTAAAGTGCGGAGCCTGGGAGTAAGTTTGATCATTGTTAGCAAGGGTACAATTTTGCCAAAAGAGAAAAATTTATGACATTACTTGTTATTAATTAACTGGCTTTGTAGACATTTCATCTTTCAGGTGCCGCCTCTACAGGATTCACTTGGACTACTCTGAGTGCAAATTCAAAGGTGCTTCTTTCCTCAGATCAGATTTTGGAACGCTTATAGATAAGCAGCAAGCAGTTCTTGCATGTTTTCAGGGCAAGAGAATTAACTGGTTATTTATGCCATGGTTTGGAATTGCCTGAATACTACTAGAAGCTTTGGGAGCACAAAGGCCCTGGATAAACTGAGGATCAATCCTGAAGCTTGTGGCATAAGATAACCGACTAAATTCCGGCTTTTATACTTTTCGAGACTAAGATATGGTTACACTGCCACAGGTCTTAAAAAGGTGCACTTGGAAGACTCCTAAGACATAGTCATTTGAAAGGGCTCCAGCACATTGATTGCTTATCACTATAAAACTAGTTACTATAAGTTCTTGTGGCTCGAATATTTATACAGGACTATTAAAAGGGTACACACATTATGCAGAGAAGTTGTCTGTTATACTTGCAAATGTGTTGTCATTCGGTAGCCCTGTTATTCCTCAGAACGTATTCTAGTGCATGCCTGAAAACTCATTAGGTGGCTATATAACATCTTGTATTGATTTAACTTGATATTAATATTATTAGAGGGTAAAATGCAGTTGTTTGTTTCTTTCACTCAACTTGTGCAAAAGACAACCAGCTCTATTAAAGTCTCAGAACCCACACAATGGAAGGACGCCTTTTAGTACTTTTCAATTTTTTATGGAATATGAGGTAAACTGATCAATATATTTGTATTGAAACTATAGTGAATTGATAAAAGGAATTGCCCATTTGTGCACAGAATCAAACGAGTATAAGGTTAGTTTATCATAGTCATTCTTACAGTTTGGATTCTTCCAGTCGTGAAATTGTTAAAGAGAAACCATCGGCCTTTTTTAGAGTTTCGCGGACAGGATATTCTATATAAATGTCGCATATATCCTGTTTGCCACTTTACAAGCGCGTTATAGTCTACAGCACTTGTAATAGGGGATATTCACGTTTTTCGTGGACTATCCCGTCTGCAAACTCTAAATAAGGCCCCATATTTGGTACATGGAAGCAATTGATTAATAAAAAAAAGAAAGTTACCTGACTAATAAAAGCAACATAAGAAATTACTGGAAGTAATTTTGGTAGCCGTATTAACCGTATGGATTCAGATAACTGTGCCAAGTCTTCACATGTTTCTTCTCTTTACACCTCTTGTTAAGCCTTCGACTTTCAGGCGTGACAAATGTTGTTAACTTCACGGATTTCATCAGCCATTCATCAGTGCATAACATTTCAGGTGTTTGATCAGGGTTCTCTCATTCATAAGTGCTTTCTTGATCCATACACCTCATAGTTCCACTTGAAAGTATCCATGTCTCTGGGAAGATTCTACTATTGTAACCTGTAACTGTTAATAAGTGCCTCTGTTGCAGATGGGTTACCCAACTTTGTCCACCAGGATTTTACGTGATTGACTTCCCAGTTTTTGGATTTCTATTTTGACTGAGTCTTACTACCTGAGTCTCACTTACTGTAAACTCGCGGCAACTGGACTTAGCATGCTAACTGCCAATATCCGTCTTTTAAGATAAGGCTGCTGCAGCACTGTTACGGTAATAGGCTGCTTAAATGTATAAATGTCCAGACTCACGTGTGCACATATGTGTGGGCTGCATGTGTGAGATTACCGTTGTGCATGTGCACAGTCCAGTATCTACACAAAGGTAACCTGTCTCAGAAGGGACTGTGCAAAGATTGGTGTGAAACTAAAGTAGGCCTCATAATATGAGTGGGAATTTATAGTGTAGGTCTGTGGTGTTTTCACTGAATTATACATAGGCTTTCCTGTTTTAAGTTTCTATTTTTGGTAAATTCTGGTGGGGTTTTTTCAGTGTTTTCAATACCTTAAAATGTGATGGTTTATCCAAGTAGAGCACGATGCACTTTATTCTCTTCTGTAGGCTTTACGCAACTCATAGGAAACACTTCCTTCATTAAGGTGGCTGCAAGTTGGATATTATCATTGGCCTGACAATTTTTAATAAAGCTTGATTATTAGGGAGAGATGAGGCGGGGCCATAGGTGATGAAGGCGCTGGACCAGTATAGATGTGAAGATTTTTGAGTCGCAATTGAAAAGTGGATCTTTGCCTTGAGGAGGAGAACAAGATGGGACTCCTCCATTGTATATGTCACCCTCCCTGATGTCAAGAAGTGTTTTAACACCTACGACAGGTGTGGCCAATAAAGAAACGTACGTCTTGCAAATCTGTCAGATTCTGGAGATTTCCTTGAGGGTAGCATTTTATTGCCTTGTGTACATCATCAGTGGAAATGTAGTCTTCTAGGCAACCGAAATCGTTTTGTAGGTCGGGGATAAAATTTGTAAGATACTTACTTGGGACAGTCCATTGAGCTACTGCCACTGAAATGGGGCGGATTAGTAACGTTGAAAGACAGCCTGGATCTCCTCTGTCTCCAAGATCAACTGCCCATCCGGTGATTTTAAGGTTTTTAGGTGGTTTCATGTGGTGACCTGCCAGAGTTTGTAGGCTAGCAGCCCGTCCACTTTTTCACCCTTTTAATTAATAGGTTTAGTTAATATATAAGAGTTTCTTTGTGGCATCCATTATTTGTAAGTGTTCCAGTTCTCCCCTGATTCCTCAACCTTTCTCATGGTTTTGGCGAATCCCCCTTGTTGTTTATGTCACAGCTCGGCCTAAGAGAGTTGCTGTTCAGCTCTTGTTTCTCTGGCCAGGTGTTCAAATGTGGCTGTAAGGGAGATTAGGTCTCCCCTGAATAATGGTTTGGCCGCATCCCACACCATGAAAGGATTAACCTCGCCTGTTACATTTTCCACAAAGTAGTGTTCTATCATGTCTTTGATGCATTGTCTGAGGGTGGGATCTCGCAAGGCTATTTTGTTTATTATCCAGGGCCTTGGAAAAGTTTTCAGTCAGGTTAGGGGATTTATTCTGAGCTAGATATGTGCATGGTTGGAGAGAAATTTGACGTCTATAAAAGAGTTGAGCAAGCTGGGTAACTAGGATTGAGAGGTTAGGGTATAGTTGATGAGGAAATAAGTGTTATGTACATACGAGTAAAACATCCAATCCCACTCACCAAGGTGGTGCTGATGCCTCACATCCACCAGATTATGGTCTGAGATGCCTTAGAGCAGGGAACTTAAATTAGAGCACTGATATAATTGGCATGCATTGCCGATTATAACAGTGCTGGTGAACTGGGCGATCCGTGGGAAAGGATTAGAACAAAAATTGTCTCTATCCTCGTCGGTGTCATGCAGAGGGATTATAGTAAATGGGGTCGAGGTTAAGTTGCCTGGATTACCCAAATGGCTGCCTTTGCAATCCTTATATGTGTTTTAAAAATGGAAAGGGAGATCTCTCTGGAGAAGTATAGCCCCTCTTGTTTTGTGTGTTTAAATGGAATTATATGGGGTACCAATAGGATGGGGCCCTACCACCATTGTCCTGTATGAGATGAGTTTCCTGCAATAATGATATGTCAACTACTTTGTTTTTGTGCCTTTGGATTAATGCTCAACATTTAATCAGGGGTTAAGTCGCTATATAATGATTGAGACAATCTTCGCGGCTGCCATGGCGAAGTTGAGCATATCCTCGACGTGGAATAGTTTTTTGTTATCAGTGATTTGTGTAAGAATGAGACCCCCAAGGACTGCTATTGGAGATGGGGTAGTTAAACTTGGGATGAATGGTTGTGTCTTTTGGCTGTTATATGTCTCTTGCGGGTAAAGATAATGTGTGTCTCCATATGAGGAACTGAACAGGTTAAATTGGGTGTACAAGACTGGGGTCCGCCTCCTGCTGCTGGACTCCCGGCCGTGCCTCATCTCCTGGCCTGTACCGATGACTTTCTTCACCGGTGAAGATGGGTAGAGTCCATAAAACGCAGGCGGCTGCCCTGCCAACCCAAACCAGAATGGACCGGTATACTTCCAGCGACCGGGACCCTAGAGGGGGGACTGCGGCGCCCCCCACTCCTCTGGGGGTGACCTGGACACCATTCTGAAGGCCATTGGAGCCTCCCAGGCCTCAGTCGAAGGCAAGATTGGTGAGGTACGGGTTGACGTGGCCCTCATTTGTCAGGATCCCGCAACGCCACGGCCCGGATTACAGAAGCTGAGTCGTGTATTCCCACAGCGGAGGACGACATAACGCAACTTAAGACCCAGGTGGCTCAGCTTCAGAACCGGGCTTCCGAGCTCCACCACCGGGCTGAGGATGCCGAAAACAGATCACGGAGGAACAACCTGCGTGTGGTCGGATTTCCTGAAGGGGCCGAACAGATACATTCATGGAAACCTGGGTGCGATCCTGGATGTCCAAGGAGCTTCTCTCCCCTTGGTTTGCGGTTAAGCATGCCCACCGCTCCCTGGCTCCTTGTCCCCCGCCCGGGTCCCCGCCGCGGCCCATCATCATGAGGATCTTCAATTTTCGAGACCGGGACGCTATCCTTAAGGCGGTGAGGTTGCAGGGGCCACTGATCTTTCAAAATAACAAAATTATGGTGTTCCCTGACTATACCAGGGAGGTGCAGGCCCAACGGCGCACCTATGACGATGTTAAACAGAAACTTAGTGGCCTGGGTCTCCGGTATGGTCTTCTCTTCCCGGCCCGCCTCCGGGTCATCTTCCAGGAGAAGACCTTCTTCTTCGATACCCCCCAAGAGGCCTGGACCTGGCTCACGGAGGAGCGCCCTCTTCAGGCGCGTCCGGCCTTCCCTCCCGGCGACAGCGGCCCACGACACTCCCAGCCATCTCTTCCTAAACCTCAGAGATGCCGCAATCGCTCCGGCTAGAAGAACGACCGTCAGGGAAGGGCCTCACTATCCCCGGTGGCGAGGTCTCAGACGCCCCCCCACCTACACCTCCTCGGAGCCATGATCCTCTTAGCCTGCCTGGTTCGTTGGGGGTTCAGGCCCAATTCCAATCCCATCTGCAACGCTGTGGCCCTCCCTGTCTGACTCGAACCTATCCCTCTGCTTGACTTGCTGGTTTGTTGGGTACCCTGAGTAACTTGTGCTCGCTTCTTGGGGCCCTCACTGATACGCTCACGTCCTGCTAAGCGTTTTAGCTTAATATCTTGAGTTTCGTATTGTTGTTTTAGGTGCTGTTTCAGGGCGACAGATGCTTCATGTTTGGAAGTGTGGGGTGGGGGGAGTTGGGGGCGAGGGAGGGTGGGTAGATCGTTGTCTCCCGCTGATTTATTGTTTTCGACCGCTCACGAGCCGCCGATGTTGTTTGTTTTTCTTGGTAGCTTACTAAGCGTACACGCTACCGACATTGACGCGAGCTTTGGCAGACCACGCGGACCTCACTCTCAGGCCCCGCATACAATGGGGGGGAGGGGTCGTGGGTGGAGGGACACCATGTTGTTGCTTGCATGTTTATTGTTTTCGGCCACCTACGGGCCGCCATCCCTGGTTCCCCATGGCGCCTCCTCGAGTACCCGGGAGTCCGGTGGGGACATGGGCCTTGCCAGGCCGTATGGTTTGCCCCCCATGCTCAAACCTGGAGCCCGGTCACCCTCAGCACGGCCCTGTACTCACACTGTCCATCCTAATGCTGTCCGTCCTGGGTAGACCCCTCCACATCCTGTCCTGGAACGTCAATGGCCTCTTAGACCGCATTAAGCGCACTGCTGTCCTCCGTAGTGCCCACCGTCAAGGCCCTGATATCCTATTCCTGCAAGAGACGCACTTGATGGGCACCCACTGTACCTTCCTCGCCCGCTATGTGTTCGACAGGGTTTGGCATTCCGGCTTCTCGTGGGGCTCCAGGGGGGTGGCCATACTGATCCGCAAAGGTCTTCCCTTTTCCTTGACACGGGCCAAGACGGATACACAAGGCCGCTACGTGGCCCTGTCCGGCAAGATCGAGGGGCACCTTATTAATCTCCTGAGTGTATATGTTCCTCCCGCCACGCTGCCATCCACCCTCTGACACCTCACAAGCGTTTTTTACTCTTTCCCGCCTGGATTGGCGGTTGACGGGGCGATTTTAACGCTGTCATGAATCCACCACGTGACACATCCGGTGCTCCCTCTGCGTCCCGTCTATCCTCCGCTAAGCGACTCTCTGATTGGTCCTCTGCCCTGGGTCTCTGCGACGCTTGGAGGATGTGGAATCCTCACCGGGACCAGTACACCCACACTGCGGCAGCCCATCGCACCCACTCTCGTATTGATCTGTTCTTGGTGCCGGCCACCGACTGCCAATTGGTGTCGGGGGCGGATATTCTACCACGCGGCATCTCAGATCATTCCCCGGTCTCCCTTCGACTCGGGACTCAACCTGGGGGCGTCCGTACGACCTGGCGTATGAATGCTTGGTTCTTGCAGGACAAGGACTTCGTCGAATCCCTCGAACAAGAGCTGCGGCAATATTTCCTGATTAACATAGGATCGGTCGCCTCGCCGGCCACGTTGTGGGAGGCTGGCAAGGCGACGATGCGGGGAGTTGCTAGAGGCTTGGTTCATGCATGACGCGCGGCTCAGGCCGCCCGCCTAGTGCAGCTAGAGGCCCATACTGCACTGATGGAGGCGGCCCAGGCCACTGTTGATACTCCTGACTCCTCCCGGCAACTTGCTTTAATACACGAGGAAATTAGTCATGTTTACTTGGACTCTGCCAAAATGCTTTGGCGTTCATCGGTTGCACAAGTGTATGGCTGGGGTGATAAAAACGGCAAATTGCTCCATAACTTAATTTCGTACGTGAAAGCGGACCGCGTCATCCCGGAGGTCTGCGATTTAGCCGGCCTTCACCATTCCACCTTGAGGGCCATTGCTCAGGCCTTTGCAGGGTACTACGCCAAGCTGTATGCCGCCGGGCCTCCTGCGGACTCTCTGGCGGCGGTGCTGTCAGAGACTGGGACCTGGCTGCCCCGCCTCCCCCAGGACATCTCCGAGACCCTAGATCTTCCCCTTTCCCTGGAGGAGATCCATGGGGCCATTTCACTCCTACACTCGGGCAGGACGCCTGGGCCGGATGGGTACCCGCAAGAATACTACGCAACCTATCGAAACCTTCTGGTCCCACACCTGATGGCACTGTTCCAGCACGTGGTGGACACGGGGTCTTTCCCCCCCCGAAACAAATGTGGCCACCATGGTAGTTCTCCCAAAGACACGACCGCCCTTCCTTGCCTGTGCGGACTACCGCCCCATTTCCCTCATCAATACCGAGGTGAAACTCTTTGCTACCATTCTGGCCCAGCGGGTTCGCCCCCACTTACACACCCTGGTCCACCCGGGTCAGAGTGGTTTTATGCCCACCCAAGGCACTCGGCACTGCATACGTCGCTTCCATCTCTCTCTTGCGCACCGCCACCTCCTTCCCCCATATCTGGCCTTGCTTCTCATTGATTTTGAGAAAGCGTTTGACATGCTTGCTTGGGGATATTTGGAGGACGTGCTGGAGTTGATGGGGTTCGGCCTTCCGTTCCGGCGCCTCGTCCGCGTCCTTTACTCCAGTCCCTCGGCGAGGGTCCTGTTCAATGGGGTGCTCTCTGAGAAATTTCCCAGGTATGCCCACTCTCGCCGCTCTTGTTCGCGCTGGTGATGGAGCCCTTGGCATCTCTGGTACGCCAAGACTCCGGCATCCGTGGGTGGGCTTGGGACCCTTATTGGGTCGACAAGATCGCTCTCTACGCGGACGACGTTCTCCTTTTTCTGGAAGAACCGGAGAGCTGGCCCGCGCTGTCTGGCGGTCCTCTCTGCATTTGAGCGGGTCTCGGGCCTGCGGCGAAATCCGGCGAAATCCACCCTGGTGCCTCTCCACCCATCGCGGGACTGCTTTGATTGGCAGACGAACATCCCTCTGCGCAGGCTGTCCTTCAAATATTTGGGTGTGTGGATCGCCCTACTCCCGGAACTCGAATGGGCCTTAAACATTACGCCCCTGATCAACAAGACAAAAGCGGACCTTCGGAAAGTGGCAGTCCCTCCCACTCAATCCCATGGGCAGGAGTGCCCTCTTTAAAATGATGGTACTTCCCCGGTTCTTGTATATTTTACAAAACGTCTCCCTTCATCTTCCGGGGAGCTGGTTCCGTGCAATTGACGGTATCCTCACCCGGTTTCTCTGGAGGGGCGGGAGACCGTGAATGTCCCTGGCGCATTACCGTATACTTCCCTATGACGGGGGCATGGGAGTCACCAATCTCCACCTTTACTATCTAGCCATGAGACTCATCGTGATCCATGATTGGTTCTCGGGCGGCTGGTCCCACCCGGCGTACCAGGTGGAACTTCGCTCAATGGAGTTCCCTCAACTCCAAGCTTACTTATATGGAGCCCCTATACCCTAAGATCTCACCCCAGTCACCAGGACAGTTTTCTTGGCTAGGCGCACGGCGTTGTGCCACACGAAGTGGGACCGGAAACTCACTAGACAGACACCTCTGTGGTGTGGTACGTGGCTGTGGGAGGCCTCGTCTCTTTCGGACCTTAACCGATGGGACAGCATCGGGATCTCACTTTTCGGCGACCTCTGGGTGGGGAACCACATCAGATCCTTTGCGGACTTGCAGCAGCGCTTCTCCCTCCACCCCTCTCAATTATACAAATACTTGCAACTTAGACATGCACTCCGCGTACACATTCCGTCTCCCAACTCCCTCCCGGAATTCAGTCCTCTAGAAGCCCAGGTGATGATGGGGAATTTGGGTAGAGGAGGGGTGTCTCGGATCTACCACTCCTTGGTGAACAATGGTCCTGCAACTTTAGACTCACTGCGTGCCCGCTGGGAGGGGTGGCTGGGCCCATTGGAGGACGCAGACTGGAGGGACGCCCTTATGGCTCCTAAAACGCTGACGACCTCCTCTAAGCTGAGGTTAGTCCAACTCTATTACTTGCACGTGGCATACCTCACCCCTGCGCATCTTTACAGTGCCCGACTGCGGTCCTCCCCCAATTGCGTACGATGCGATCACGCTCCTGCAGACTTCTACCACATGGTCTGGCTATGTCTGGTCCTGGCGGCGTTTTGGGCAGGGGTGGAGCTGGAACTTACACTGACCCTGGGGTGGGAGGTCCCACACGACCCGGTGCGCTTGCTCCTGGGAGTGTTTGACGGCTTAGACGGTTCCCGAGCAGATTAGCGCTTCCTCGGAACAGCGGTGGCAGTGGCGAAGCGAGACATTACGGCACTCTGGTCCCAGGCCAAGCCTCCTAGCGTCAGGCGGTGGAAACGGGGGGTTGACTTGTGTGGGACCCAAGAGGAATCCCTCTTTGAAGCCCGTAGTTGTCCTAAACTTTTTCAGAAGGTGTGGGGCAAATGGTTCAAACTAGTCCTCTAAAGGGGTTGCGGATGTGTGGGCTCCATGTCCTTTACGGGCATTACTTTACCCTGCTCCCTTGTCCCCAGTTGTGTGGCTGTAAACACTCATCATAATGTATTTGATTCTGCTACCAATGTATTGTTTTGGTGTTATTTTAACTCAATAAAATTATCAAAAAAAAGACTGGGGTCCAGGGTTGGCAAGGGGGTGGGGTAGCATGAAGCCCAAATGAGGGCTCGGATTGGTGGAAAAACAATGAAAGAATTGAAGAAATGGTTAAGCATTTAATCAAGCAAAAAGTGGAAGGATCGAGCGCCACTTGTAACAACAATGTCCAGGCAGTGTCAGAAGAATCATTACCTTCATATAGTGGGTCCAGCCATGTGCAAGCAGCAGACGTGTATTAATGGGCTGCTGGTTGTCTTGCCTCATTGCTGGTTGTCCACCCCAGAGGATGATAGCCGACGTTCTTTGTCCTTTTGCCAGTGGAGATTTCGAGCTGCTTTGCTTGACTTGTGCAGTGCCTGGAAGCATTAAACCCCTCCTTGGTCCGTTGAGTTTGTTGATTTTTGGGCTTAATCTTGTTGCCATGGCAATGGGGAAGGGAGGGCCAAAATATTTGGCCTTCCTATAGGTCCCTCACCACCTGGCGCTTGTCATTGTATGTAAATAGGAGATGAAGTGGGTAGCCCCTGCTATAGGCTATCTTTGCCTGCTGGAGTTGCTGCGCGATTTTGGGCAAGTCTTTTTGTGGCACCATATAGGCAGAGACATCCTGAAAAAGAAAATTGGAGTCTCCACAGAGCATTAAAGATTCTTGTTGGTGATCTGCTGTTAGGATCTTTGCATTCGTCTGGAAATAGTGAATATGGGTAAGAGCGTCAAGGGTCAGGTTACGTTGTTGTTGACAGGCTGAATAAATCCTGTGGGTACAGTCCAAATAGACCTGAGCATCATTTGGGAGCTGGAGCATGTGTGAGAAAGGGACTTGGATGCGGGCTTCAAGGTCCGAGGCCAAGACTGTTGCCGCAATGCCTCAGATGCAAATATTGTTGTGGTAAGAGTGATTCTCTAGGTCATCATGTTTGTCCAACAGTGAGCATTGTTGTGTAAAAATCATTCTCCTGGGTGTAATCTGTCACAGTGGTCTTTACTTGGTCCAAGCAGGACTCCAAATTGCATAGAGATCGATTGAGATCAGATAGAGCTCTACTGAAATCTTTTCTAATAGAAGTGATGTTCTTGCAGAACTCCGTAAGTATTGTGTGGATATCTTCTTTGGTGGCTGGCGCTTGGGGGTGTGGGCTCTCACCAGCTTTGGGTATTGAGGGCTGTTGTTGGTCTGGTTTCTGGAGCATGTCTTTTATTGAGGAGGGTGTAGGACTCTTCGTCTTTGAGGATGCCATGGGTGGGCAGCCCCGGGGGTATCTCTCTGACGTAAGCCCCTTGGAGAGGGGCCCTACCGTGGCCAAGGGGAGGGCAAATTCTAGTTCTCCTTTTGGTTGGAATGAGGCTGGTTTCTATAATCCCTTTCAGCTTGCTCAATTCCTATTCAAAGTTGCCAGCTCAACAGAGTATGTTCTTGGGCTGGCCCTAGGTCCCCTTTGTTTGCCCGCTATGGGGATAGCGTCAAAAGCGCACCTCTGCCCTGTAACTGTTCTCCAAGAGGGGGTGCCAATCTCTCCTCCTCTTCTGTGGGCCATTCTTTTAGTGGCGTGACTAATGGCCTTGGAGGGCGGTCACATTCCACCACCCAGCTCCGACTACCCACCCTCCTCCGTGGACTGTGGTAGCTGCATAGGGTGTCCCCCGAACTCCTCACACTGCCAGGCCTTGGTGTCTTTTATCTTTAGAGACTTGGGATGTGCACTACCCTTTATGTGCCCTCAGATTTGCGCTGTGGTCGTGGGCAGGAGCATGATCATAGGCCCTTTATGCCTATATGCGGCAGGTCTTCCAGCAGCCCGCCAGAGGACGCTGGACTCAGGGCTGGCACATTTGGGATCTACACAGAGTAGTTTTAGACGCTGCACCCCTTGACTTTCTACTGGCTGCCAGGCTCCCTTCAAGTTGTTATGCCTCATAGCTCAGCAGCAGTCTGTTATTGGGGACAGAGCTGCATTCCACCTCCAGGCCACTTCGAACACTGTACATGCTCCCAAATCCCCTTCGGGCTCAGGCAGGTGCTCCCAATGGTCGCCAGGTCTTCTTGCTGCTTGTCAGGGTCTCCCTCTCACCTCAATGATGCCACTCGCAGAGCAGGCTTGCATGAAGTTTGAGCTGGAACGTTACCTTTGCTGGAAACCTCACAGCATTCTACAGGTCCCAAAGCAACTCTACTATGGTACTGGCAGCCATCTTGCTCACTCCGTCACGCAAACACTGGCCCCAGGTTTCAGCTCACCAAGCATAGAATCTCTGGCTTCTCAGCTCACAACTCCCTGGCACCAATTTGGCGGAGACGCCACAAATTGGCTTTGGCGCCCCATGCTCACAAATAGATGATTTTGGGAGGGATATCAGGCTCAGTGTGCGTAGATCAGGGGAGACGTGTCTTGCCTGGTCTCCTTCCTGGCCACAGCCCCTCCAAATGTAATTATTGAAAACTGTGTTGGAACTTAAAATATAAAATAAACAAAGTGGAAGAGTGCCAACCCGATAGTTTGGCAAACAGAATACTCCATACAAATGTGATTGGTATCCCGTGCACAGTATTAGAAGTGCTATGAGTTATAACGCACTTGTAGTTTGGTTAACAGTGGTCATGTTTGTGATGTAGTATCCTGTCTGTCAACTATAAATAAGGCAATTAAATTGGTAAGTGGAATATTCTATGATTGATGACATTATGCACATTCACTGTCTTGGTTTAAAGCTCTTGCAGAATTATTCACATTTACCACACATAGCAATACAATTTGATATGTGTTGAAACTCTTGAATTGTTGTTCAGGCATTAAATAGGAAGCTTTGAGGTAGATCTGTAGTTTCTTTTTATAGAGTCTGTAAAGCAAAATTGGTCACCTAGCAATGTACAGGATACAGGTTTGGATAAATGTGTATTGGAATATTTTGGAGCAAACAGAAGGCACCTTTTGGCAGAACACTCTCAGGGGCATATTTGCAAGGGGATGTCGTCATCAGAACTTCACTTTTAGCGACGTTCTGGTGGCGAGATCTCCTAGTACGCGCACAATGAAACACTCACTCACCCTCACTTCCGACACCCCTCAGCGCCCTCTGGGCCCAAGAATATCCAAACATTGGTTATGTTGTCCAAGGCGTAGACTTTTATTCACATCAAATCATATAAATCTACACAACCATTACAGGAGTAAAGTACTACTTGGATATATATCAGGATCCACAGCAACAGACTTTTGCAACATCCACATGTCAAAGGCAGTAAGGAAATTAGGCATAACTTTATAATTGATTTCAGCTTCTCCATATGCCTGTAAACAAATTTGTTGGCCGACTCGGCCTACACACTCAGCTGCGCACATTGTGCCGGCAGGCCCCAACGCGCTACAGAAAATATTGCCACATGACAAAGGCAGTATGTAAATTAGGCATAACATTATAATTGATTTTAGCTTAGCCATACACATGTACTTAAATTCTTTGGCCGACTCGGCCGACCCACTCAGCTGCGCACATTGTGCCGGTAGGCCCCAACGTGCTACAGCAAACATTGAATTGCTTGAAATATTGGGCACCGCATAGCGCACTGGCCCACCGAGGTACCTGAACACAGGCAGCCTCCCAAAGAGTCCACACGGTCCATACGTTGCGGGATAGGGCGGTAGAGACAGGACCACCGGCAGGTCATTCCCATCCCCGCGCCTACCCTTGGCAGTAGAGTCCAGGACCACCAGTAGTTCAGTCCCCTCCCCGCCTATCCACTGCACAGTTCCATCATACCCCCTCTTGGGGTCCATCCAGTTGCTGAACCTCCATTGCTGCCCATGCCTCCTTTGGTGTTAACTGCCAGCGCTCCGCCACAGGGCGAGAAGGTCCCTGGCGCACTCGCCCTTCCCCCTCTACCTGGCGCTGGCTGTGCTCCACAATAGCCCCCCGTACCGTGTGGCTAAAGATCGCCATCCCCATCCTCATGGAACAACTCCCTCATCCCAGGATGTAGCAATTTGTGTCTAATAGTACCCACGGAGGGCTTTGTTAAAATGCTTTTTATGGAATGGTTCAACTTCTTTACCGATTCGTTCATGGGTTTTACCTGAAAAACCCACCGGCTCAGGCCATTCCCGGAATCACTTCCGACCTCAATATCGCCGCCTTTGAAGGGAGTGTACCGGAAAATGATTGTGACAACTTCACCGCATGTCCAACTCCTTCCCCATCAGGGGAGAAGCACATACTTATTGTGACAGACGCTGTGCGAAGAGTGCCAGCAGGCCCCACCTCGCAACAACCATCCCCATGTTCCACTCAGGGCATCCCTGCTCCTTCTAAAAGGGAATGTACGGGAATTATTGTGACAACTTCACCGCATGTCCACATCCTCCACCATCACGGAGGGGGGGGGGAGGAGCACCGCACACCGCATTGGCCCAATGGGCAGTGCTTACTCTCAGTCAATGGAAGCCCGTGCTGGCCAGTAACGTTATTTATGGGGACCGGCACTTACATTTTTATAGCCGCTTCTCAGCAACCGTAATCTGGGCACCTGCCCTCCCTCTTTTACAGCGTAAGCACTGCCCCTAGGATACCAGCACCCTTGTGTAATCCCCCACACTTGACCAGCTTGTACCGGGAGTGAGAGTGTAACACACCCTTCACCTACTCCTGAGCTTGACCTGCTTCCCAGCCAACTACCCAGACTCCTGCTCCCTATCCCAGTCCCGAATCCTTGCCAACTTGACCAGAACCAGAGACATGGCCGCATCTGTACCACTTTCTGTATTCCCAGTACCCTGCATGTTGGAGAAAATGACCTCACCCAGGCCTCCGATAGCGCATTGTCCTATTCAGTGTGCCTGGAGTCCCACGCCACACCAGAAGAACATCCACCGAGCATCACAAGTGAAGACAGCAAGCCCGGAACCAACAGCAGGTCAGCCCCCTCACTCGCCCGGAGCCCAACAAACTTAAGGTTTCCTTTCTGCCAGGATCCCTTACTCACGCCCTGCCATTTAATGTTCTGCATGAGTTGACGATATTTCCTTTGCTGTACAGCTTCTCCCCGCTGACCAAGGCTGCTCCCTATGTAGGGGTTGGTGCTTGTCTATCCACAATTAAGACCAAATGGCAAGATGTCTACCGATGGTATCCCAGGCTGGCTTATTTATGACAATATACCTCATTATGTGTAATTACTCCACACAAGAGATGGAGGCTATGAATACGGTTCCCAATCGCCACCTCTACAGGCGAGGGGGGCGCCTAGTCATTCTCCTTATTTTCAAAGCAGTGTTAAGCAAATAAGGCCCCTTTTCTTGCTTCACTTAGCATGAAAGCGGCGTGCAATGTGCGTTCCGCCATGACACCCATTGCTTTTTGACGCTGCCGCATATTTACTAGGCTGGGGCAGTGACAAAAACGAAAACCAGGGAAACTTGGTCTTACACTGAAGATACGAGAAGAAATTATTAATTTTTCATTCTTCTTTCCATGTGTGCTGCATATCGCCTTTCCAGATTGTTTATGTTCAGGAAGGAGTCCTTTCCTGCACATAAACAATCGCCCCTGCAGCGCAGGCACCCTTGCAGCATGGCACAAGGGTGCCTGCGCTGGCGATAGCTTTATTAGCGCTAGGGGAAACACAGGGGTATGCCGTATTTCTGTAAATACGGCACATCCAAGTGTTATGAAAATGTCGGCGGGCAGTTACCAATTTTGGCATAACACTGCATTCAATTGTTATAAATATCCCCCTTTGTTTAAGATACTGGGTGGAGAGAAGAAGAGAAGGAGATCACGGTGGAAGAAAGCAAAAAGGTGGGCAGTAATATAGAAAAGCAACAAGAGTTGAATGGAGCAGGAGTGGGAGAAGCACACTGGTGAAAAAGCTACATGGGGACTACACAAGGGTGAGCAAAACAAGAAGGGAGCAGGAGAAGCACATGTGCAACAGAATGCACGGGAGAGAAGTAGACGAGGGAGACAGCTGGAAAACACATTCACTCCCATGCAGTGCACAAAAGAAAATAGTTGTGCATGAAAAGCAAGCAGTGGAAGCGTGGGAGCCAGTCAATCAAAAAAGATGTTAAAGAGGCTAACCTCCTGGGGAGGGACAAACACAAAATTGACAAGCTGTGACACAATAAAAAGCAGGAAAATGACACTTACAGGGAAAGCCAACCAATATAAGCACTGGGTGGTAATCCCACAATATTGTTGGCAACAGACAGCACTTGAGCTGTCTAGTAGGTGAGGCCTATAAAGGCACCAATGTCAATACAGGGTTCATTACATCAAATATGGGGCTGGGACAGCAAAGTGGCTAGAGGACGCTCACCGTCAGGGATTGTTCACCATACTGGGACTCCTGTGCAGTGATTTGATCATAGTCCTTACTATCAAAAATTGGTGTGTTTCTAAATGCCCCCTTTGTTAGCATATACAGAAGCAGAGGTCACAATGTTTGGTGGAGGGAAGATGGGTGAAAGTGAGTTGGCAAAGATCATGCAATTTGAAGACGTAGGTATTAAAGTTCAGCTCTTCTGACTAACATCCTACCCAATAGTCAACATTGTCTAGGAAGGGGTCTAAATGCCTAAGTTTCAAGTGTTGAAGGTGTCCTGTGCAGTTGTAATACCTTGATTATCATCATCATTTAGCCCATTCACAGGAACTGTCAAGTGACGCACATTTACTAACAACCACAGGAGAAACTTGTAATGACTAGCCCAAGATGATGCAATTTGGTCAAGAGAGAAAGCCTTTATTAGGTATAGTGGTTCAACTGTCATCAACTTACTAACAATAACACTATATTGGGTGTACGGTGAAGCAAGAGACTTCTCCACAAGTGAACAGTTATACCATCTGGTTAATATATAAGTTCTTTATAGTGCTTAATACCTGCATAAAGCATATTTATAAACAATTTCAGCATGACAGCTGTAAATCCAGGGCTTTGCTAAAGACCACGCGGACTCAAAAAATAAGAGCATGATTACCCTAATTTCACACTCATCTTTGTGGGGTGAGCTCAGAGTGACTGGGGCATCTTCCAGATCAAAATTACCGCAAGTAGTGCTGGAGGTGGCATACCAACCAGAGCAGGTTCAGTACAAATTCATGATGATGCAATTCGATGTACGTCAAATACCACCACACATGGCCCTTTGTATGCACCTCGGTTTAAAGGTAAAGGTGTTTGTGCTATTTCACACTGTCGGAGGGATGGGCGGAAATAGAAACTAGGAGGCCTGATTGGTGGTTGAATGGTTAGTTTTTATTTGAAATAGGGTTAATGATAATGGTGGTCTTCCAGCTATCCGTGGTATGGTTTGTCAGGTGGTTATGTTCTTGAGGGAGTCTCCTGGCTTCTTATCTGTCTTCTCCGGGGTCGTCTGGAGGTTGCCATCCCAGAGTGTCACCAGTAAAAGAAAAGAGCGGTCAGCAGACTGGACTATCTCCAATAGGTTTACCGTCACCACACCCAAAGTGAGAACATAAGTGAAAAAATAAAAGAGGAAGGGTAAAGTGGAAACCCTCCTTCTCTAACAGGATATAACAAAACAATAGGCTCTTCTGTCTCTGACCTAGGGTCCGTCTAGGTTATGGGATATCTTCTCCCATTTTCACTCTAGCCTTCACAAGCCCTCAGAGCCAGTGTCAAAACCAAGAGATGCCGCTACGAGTCTCCAAAACTAGGGAGTGATGTAAGGGTTGGAATTTTACAGCTAATACAGCAGCAGCAACATGTGACTCCTACCCCTCGTCGGGTCATGGTCACATATAAATCAGAAGTCAGTCTGCGTATTCGTGAGGGTGCAATAATCAAGGACAGCGTTGTGCTTGAGCTAAAGTAGGTGTGTGAACTCCCTCCCCCCTTTCCCTTCTGCGCCACTCACCGCGTCTGCCGCAACTCTCTAGAGTTGCGCCGGCTTTCCAGCGTCCTGTGGGGGCGCCCACCAGTCTTCGGACCAGCTTTCCATGTCCTCCCCGCTGTCTTCGCCTCTCGTTGTTGCGTCCTCAATTTTCTTGCCTCAAGGCGGTTCCTGTTCAGCCCGTTGATCCATCATACTCGTGTGGGGCTCAGCGTCTTCCGGGCTCCTCCTCCAGTCTGCCCCTTCTTCCTGCATCAGCTTCCTAAAAGCTGGTTGTCCCGCCTTTTCCAGTGTACTCCTGTGCACCCATTAGTTGGGCTCTCCCTCCTCAGTAGTTGTTTCCTGTAGAGAGGAGGGAGGTGTTGCAGTTAACCCTTGGCGTCCCCCGACCGAGTCCAGACCGCTGTGAGCGGAAAAGGGTGAGTTTCGGTTATCATCCCGTACTGCTCTTTCACACACACCAATATACATATCATGTGAAAGGGAGCCATGGTCCCCTCCTATTACCTGTTACATTACATCACCTCACGGTGCAAAATTGTGGAGTACATTGCATCACCATTGCATCTTAACTGCTTCCTTCACCTGGTGCCTGTTGTGCTCTTGTTTAAACAAATTTAATGGTGCGCTGTCTGCTGACATCTGAACGTAGGAAGCATCGGGGCTTAGGCTAGGGCGACCAGATTTTCATTACAAAACACCGGGAGGGGCACAGACGTAAATATATAGGACTAAAGGTGACGGTGTGAACAGTGCCCAACCGTTAATTTATAAATCCAGGTTTTTTTAATGTAGAAAAAGATCCATGCGCACTCACGGACACCAATTGCAAATCATTTCCTTTATTTCAAGGCAACAGCATTCCAATCGACAAGCTCAGCAGCCCAACACGTTTCAGTCTGTCAGCAGACCTTGTTCACGGGTAAAAAGCGCCGCCATGAGGTTCCTGTTAAATCTACTCTAAGTGATTACATCACATCCCTCAAGGGGCGCGCTTTGCATTCTGGTATTTGCAGTTCTAAATTAGTGAAATAGAATAAACTTTGGTGAAATGTGTGAATAAAACTCCAAAGTGTTAAGCGTGACCACATTGTTAGTAAAAACCATTTGTCCTGGGTGAAACCACAAATATAATTTAGACAATAAAGATTGTGATTACTTTGCATTTAAAACAACATCACTCGTTTGTTCACCCATAGAATATGTCACTACTCCTACAGTCCTGTCCTCAGAGGCCAGGACTGTAGGAGTAGTTTATATTGCTAAATGGCACTTAATAAGCAGAGGCAACTCGTAACAATACTATGAGCCATTGAAGTAATTATTGTTCCAATGGGCATCAAAAAACAAGTGAGAAACCTATTCTATGGGTGAACAACATGTGATGTTGTTTATAGTTATAGTTAGGAATTAACATTTAAAAAAACCTTAAAAATTCACTCAAAAAAACAAAGCTTACAAGGACGATGCTGTGCATGATGACATCACTGATGACATCATCCACAGCATCTCTGACGCACCCACTCACATCCCTATAGAATCTTTTATACACCCATTGCCACTCATACAAAACCATTCACAAACCCATTCACAGAGCCATACCAGTACTTATAAACCCATTCACTCATGAGATGGTCAGTGACATCACTGATGACATCAGTGATGACATCATCTGCAGCATCGTCCTTGTAAGCTTTGTTTTTTAAGTGAATTTCTAAGGTTTTTTAAAATGCTAATTCTCAACTATAACTTCCCTGTAACTTTTGTTTTTTTAGTTAATTTCTAAGTTTTTTTGAACTAATAGTCATGTTTGCAGAGCGGTTGAAAAAGGGGGCTGGGCCTCCAACCTGCTCGCAGGAATTCCACTGTGTAGGACTTACAGGCAACTACCCCTCCTGTTACCTCCACCAATCCCACACAGTGGGTTTGCTGAGAGGTTTTTGGTGGCCACGCCCTCTTTCTCCTCCACTCTGCAAACGTGCCTCCTGGCACACTACTATTTGGGGATGAAGTCCCCTTGGAACTTGAGGGTGCTTGGGGGCCAACTAGCCCCCCTGTTACCTCCAGTAAGTTGCTCACAGCTGGATTGCTGAGAGGTGGTCAGAGGCCATGCCCCTTTGCTCCACCTCTTTGCAAACACACCTCCTGGCGCACTGCTGCTTGGGGGATGAAGTCCACTTTAGTCCTGAGGCCCTCCATCCCTTAGCAAACTGCAATGTCCTGGGGGTGGGCACCCCAGGACATTGCTGGTGCCGGCCCTGGGGGGTGGTGGTGCCCGGGACTGCGTGGGAGTGCCAGAGCCCCCCAGCCATCTTATTTCAGTATAGCCCCGGGAAGGTGGTGGCCCCATGGGCTGAGTGGGGCCACGTGGCCCCCGCATATCACAAAACATAGCCTCGGGGAGGTGTGGTCCCTGGGACTGCGGGGACCTGGGCGGGCCCACACATCTTTTTTTTTAAGTGCTTCTGGATCCTGGCCCTCCCGGGGGCCTAAAGTAAACAAAGGCTGGGAGGCCGCGCTTCATTTGTATTTTTTATTTTCGGCCGGATCCACAGTGACTCCTGCCGAAATGTTTTTTTTTTTTAATGCTTGTTTTTTGGGCCCTAGGGGTCCCTGTGGGACCCCCTGAACAGGTCTAGGTGGTCAGGGTGTTTCTACCCTGCCCCCTTTTCTTTTTTTGCTTGTAACATTTTTGTTTGTGATTCAGTTCAACCGAGTCACAAGATGGCTGCCAACACTTCCTGGTTTAAAGCGTTGGTAGCCAATTAGATTTCAGGCACGTGAACGGGAGGGTGAGCGGATCCACCACAGCCACAGTTGTATATCTGAGAAATCTTTAGATTTCTCAAAACCTACTGAACGGATTTACTCCTTTTAACAAAGAGTGCTTTCTGGACCAAGATTACCTTTTTGCCAAATTTGGTGTAATTCCGTTCAGCAGTTCAGGCTGTAGCCGTGTCTAAAGTTTCCTATGGAAATTAACATGGAAAAAAAGCATTTTGGGACCCCCACCCCTTTTTCTCAGTCCCTGCTTGACGGATCACCCCGAAACTTTCAACACAGCAGCTGAAGTGAGTGGTGTATTAGTTTTAATAATTTCGCGAAGATTCGTCAAACAGCGCCAAAGTTATTGGCAAATCAAAAAACACTTTTCCTGTGGAAACTAGGTCCTAACTATAACTACCTACTGGTGACCACCATATATATTAAAATTATCTACTGGCAGTCACCAGTAGGTAGGTACAGTTAGGACAATGTTTCTATAGGAAAAGCGTTTATTAACTTTCCTATATCTTTGGCGCCATTTGACGAATCTTCACAATAATTCTCAAACAAAGTGCCCCTGTGCATTTTATTATGCATGGTAGTTTCAGGGCGATCCATCAAGCAGGGGGCTGTGAAAATTGAGGTGGGAGGCCAAAAAAGTGCATTTCTCATGTTAATTCCCATAGGACCTTTAGTTGAAGCTGCAACCCGAACCGCTGGGCGTAATTACACCAAATTTGGCAGAAAGGTAGATTTGGTTACGCACATCACACTTTCATTTATTTGATGTAAATCTGTTTAGTACATGTTGAGAAATTTAAGAGAAAAAAGTTAGTGATATCTTTGGCCGCGAGGACTCTGCGAATAATGACAAGCTTGTGCAGGGAATTGCAGAGCTGTGATTTGCTGCTAACACTTCAACCTGAAGTTTTGACAGCCATTTTGGGATTCACTTGAGCCGAGTCCCACAAAAAAAGAAAATTAGGCAGGCTAGGAATACCCTGATCCCCTAAAGTTGATCCTGGGGTCCCAGGATACCCCGCAAGGCTAAAAAAACATTTTAAAAAATTCCCACAAATTTGTTATATTCGCAGGAATTTATTTTTAAAAATCGAGCACTGGCTCATGCTTTTTTTTTAATGAACCCCCCCAGGTGGGCCAGGTCCCGGGGGCATACGTTAAAAATAGGGGGAGCATGGGGCCCCCTGCCTAAGGTTTAATAAAGCCGCAGGGACTGCCACCTCCTTGGGGCACTGCTTATAATTTACGCAGATGGGCCCTCTCAGCCAGCATGTGTCCTAGGGCAAAAGTATTTAAATGAATGCAGAGGAGCCTGCGCGGCCCCTGCAGCCCCTGGGACTGCCACCTCCCCAGGGCACTGCTTATAATGTATGTGGATGGGCCCACTCGGCCCTCCTACACCCCGGGGATCGGCACCTCCACGGGGAAAAAGGAATTAAATAAAGGTAGGGGGGCCTGTGACCCCTGCAGCCCCAGGGACCGTCACCTCCTCAGGACACTGCTTATAATGTACGCGTGTGGCCCATCTCACGGGGACTGAAATAAAGAAAATTAATGCAGGGGCACTGCTTATAATGTACGCAGGCGGGCCCAACTCGGCCCCCTGCGCGCTGGGGACCACCATCTCCTGTGGGGCTAAAATATATATAATTATATTGAAAATTAATGTGGGGGTGCTGCACGCCCCCCCCCCCCCCGCAGCCCCAGGGACCACCACCTTCCAGGGACTAAAAGAAATCAATTTAGGGGGTCTGTTGCCAACCCTCAACCACGGGTACCACCACCGCCTGGGTGAAGTTCTATCTAGAGGGGGTGCACTGCCCCCCTCGTGGAGCCAATTATGGCCCTGGGTACTGACACCCCCGCCTCCCCCGGGCCAGCTCCTGCTACCTCCCGAGGTGCCCACCCTCGGGAGGTAGCTGTTTGCCTTTGCTTAGTGGGAGCTGACACCTCCCACCAAGCTAAAGCAAACATAACTCAGCTTTCTGCAAGCCTGAGCTGTCAAGTGAAGTTTGCATTTGCTCCCATACACGCAAACATGCCTTCAGGGAAACATACGAAAACATTACTCCTGCAAGCAGGTAGCTGCTATTTCAAGCAGCCGCCTGCTTACAGGAGCAATGACAGGAACCACGGGGGCATTGAGGCTCCCCTGCGGTCCCTAAAAGTGCTCACTGGGTGCCCTGGGTGGGCTCCAGGGCACCCAAAGGAGCTAAAAGAGAGAATAAAGGGCAGGAACGAGCAGATAGAGACAGAATAAAGGTTAGAGACAAGCAGAAAGAGGCAGAATAAAGGTTAGAGACAAGCAGAAAGAGGCAGAATAAAGGTCAGTAACGAACAGATAGAGGCACAATATCTTCAGGAGCAGCGGATGGGCACTGATCAAGTTTGATTAATCTGTGCTTGGACCCTGGTCCACAGAGACCAACATAAGTGACATTTGGCCTGCACTGGCCAATTAGGAGACAGCAAAGAAGACTGAAACTGAAGCCAACAAATGGTAAGCTGTGGGCGGCCTGCAAGCCCTTTATTAAAAACAATAGCGTCTCTCAAGGGAGCCCATGCGCTAGTGCATGCTGTCGCAGTCTCCACCCTAAGGGGAGGGGGCTCACTGTGAAGCACCTCCTCAGATCAAGCAGCAAGTACCACATAGCACCTTCTTGTTATCAGTATCTGCTGACACCGCTGATCTGGACATAGTGCTAGTGCAGTGCAGGTGTCGAAGAGTTCTGTGTGTCTGTTTCTATGTTTTTAGGTCTCGCCTGACCCAGCGCATGCGCTGGTCTGGCGAGACTTATTGAGAGGGCTCCAAAAAGTGCTACCAGGCCAGCCTAGAGCTACAGTGCATGTGCGCGCGCGCCGCGCTTTACCGCAATTACTTTCACTTTTGCGGCTGCACAGCCGCTTTGATGTTTGATCGCGATCGCGATCACTCTAACTTTAGCGGCCGCACGGCCGCTTTGCATAGCCAATAGGTCTCGCTTTTGGGACCTTATAAGTATTTAGTTATGCAACTGTTGCATGGCTAAACACTTATAAGGTCCCAAAGGCGAGACCTATTGGCTATGCCAATGCTTGTTTATTAGGCAGTTTTGCTTCAACACGGTGTGAAAAAAATACACCAAGAAGCACCATATCCGGTTGGCCTTGTATTAGGATAAACAACAAAATGGGGGAAATGTGATGGAATAACAAGGTTGTTAAAAGGTAAGTCAGATTTTCAATACTAAACAGTGCCATGGTTAAAACAATTTTGGAAACGTTTGAGACGGTGATGTTCGTATTCATATTTGTAGATATTTTAAAGGCACCAACCGTGGCAATAAAGAGTGAAAATAGTGATCATATATCTCTAAAATGATCTAAATGGTAAATGTGTTTGAAGTTGTCGAAACAAACTGTAATACTTATGTTGCACTTTTCTTTACGGAAAACTCCAAACAGAGAAAAGAGAGTTGAGTTGAGAGATGTGTCCTGACCGACTGTAACTGTGTCCTCTTCCTGTCTTGTAGGGCTGCCTATCCAGCTGTATACAACAAAACGGAATGCACTGCCTTCCTTGATGACATCCAGTGCAAATACAGAGTGGTGAAAAAGAGCGACCCCTGTAAAAAGTGTACCGTTACTGTTTGGACTTTATAACACAGCTGCAGAGCTTTGAACCGGACCTTCTTTCAATCAATCAGGGATTTGTAGAGTGCACTTCTCACCCGTGAGGGTCTCAAGGCGCTTGCGGGAATATCTTTCACTAGAGTTAAAGGAAATTTGTTTATGGTGGCAGGAAAAGACTATTTCTGTCATGTTAAAAACTGCGCTTTTCAATTGCATTAGTTCAAATGTATTCTCTAAATTGGTTTAAATGTATTAACTAAATACAATAAATGTAACCCTATCCAGCCAAAAGACATGTTACACTCCGGCGTTCAAATTCTTAGAAGATAATTTCTTATCAATAAAGCGAAACATACATTAAAATTCAATGTAGCCATTGTGCCTTTGTTTCTTTTATTAAGGATTCATCAACAGCTCTTTTGCCTCTGACCCCTTATCTATAATACAGCACTTGTGGGATAGTGTTTCCTCATTTACATGGGGCCCGGAGGAACCCCATGCAAATCAAGGAACACCCCCTTGACATCCCACGTTCTCTTTGGCATCCTATGCAAAGATGTTGCTGCCCTCTGGTGGCTATTCGAAAAAATAGCTATTTCATTGCATTTCAAGTTTCTATTTTGTATAATTTCAACTTTTTAAATTGTGACCTCAATTCGGCCATATATTAGTGAATAATTTTATGAAGCATACCTGCCAAGTTTTCAAATTGGTTCTGTGTAACATTCCTATGCTTTTAGTCTGTGTATGAGTGACATTCTTGTGTCAAACGAGTGACACTCTGAGTGACTCTCCTCACCAAATCATAGCATTGACCAATATTTGATTTCTACTGTATCGAGAAATATAATACAATAATGAATACACGCCTAACACATGCCAGTACTATTGGCGCTGCAAATGTTTGATAGCGGTATTAGGTAAATGAGCAGTAACAATGATTCTATGGGGAAAAATTAGCATTGAAAATGAACTGAATATTATGTGGACTTTGAATTAACCATTACTGAGGTCTGTGGAAGGGATATTATTCTCCGAATTGCCTCATCACTCATGTTCTCCCCTTCCCACCAATTTCCTTTGCACTCTCTCACACTGGTAGTCACAAATGTCCTTCCTTTTTCTCCCAGCTTCTTCCCCAGATCTCTACATATGTCACACCTTATCTCCTTCCTCTAACCTGTCATCTCACTTTGCAGCTAGTAATTCCGAAGCACTATATTAGCTACAGTTGGACCTTGCTCCAATAATCCTAGCAATCATCAAGCACCAGCTACAGCACTTCAGAATGGTCCCAGGAGGCACTTTAAATCTATAGCGAGGAGTGTTCTAATTATTTTTATACCAAAGCCGCTTTTCTAGTACTTCAACTTTGTCGCATAAGGCACTTTAAAGCTATAATGAGGAGTGTTTTAAATTTTTATAAAGCTAATTTTCACTGTGGGAACACAACATCTTGTATGCTGGTGTATACCGGTCAGTGGCGGCATCCATCAGTCCAGCAGATATCCATAGATACACTGACTATCTGAGGTAATCCGTGTGTTTTATTATGCCTACAGGCACCTGCAGCTTCAAATGCCAGGACAGGAGGACAATAGGCCAAAGTTTTAGGGTGAAAGGTTATCTGTTTTATTTACAGTATGCATATTGTCTTCGCTATTAAAATATATTGTAATGATTTTAAACAACTGAACAATAAAACCCATCTTTCTCCATGTACATTCTTGTGTCACACACATAAACTGACCAAGTATTTCCTTTCCCTTAGTCTGTAGCTGTTGGTACCGTAACAGCTGTATAACTCGTTCGCAAAATTTCCCATAAAATAGTACTTTCAATGGGTATATGTGTGACAACTGGTCTGTGTGCTTTCCAGAGAGGGTAAAGATTGGATGAGCACATAGTTGGTTTGAATAAGCATGCAGTCATAAAAACTTTATGACCTACCAACAGACATTATTATTATCATCAGTATTATTATATAGACTTGTGGAGTGCATGGCTACCCAAAAAAGGGTTTCCCATTGCTACGCTACTCTACGGAACCCATAGTCACATTACACCAAGATTAGAACATCCACATTTTCAGCTTTTTACAGAAATGCAATGGAGAACAAGCTCTTCTTAATTCAGGGGTAAGGAGTTCCAAAGCTTTGGTCCTAAAAGAAGAAAGCACAGCCTCCTTGCCTAATATTAATGATTTTGAGGAATTATCACAAGGTCCAGGTTACTGGACCGCAAGCTCCGTTGGGTACGTATGCTGACACCAGAGAATTAGGATAGCTGGGGCCTGAGTTGGAAAGACATTTATGAACATAACAGAGTGCCTTGAATCGAACACTACATTCAGTTGGAAGCCAATGAGATTCTTGAAGCATGCTAGCTGTAGAATAAAATGTGGAAGGTTGTAGTAAGAGTTGAGTCTTGCCACCGCATTTTGCACGATCTGGAGTCGTCTAAGCAGACTTTCTTTTACTCCCTGTTGGACGGCGACCTCAGAGGAGCCCGGAAAGGGGGTCCTGCCTACCCTGAGACCCACCCTCAAAGTATCGTAGCCGGGCACTGGCGGGAGACTCCTCAGGAGGAGAAATCTCGTATCGAGGATCGTACTTCTGGCACCACACGACACAGAAACACCACACCGTGTGTCCTTAGGAATCAATCTTTATCAAACAGGTTAGCACTGCAAATATGTACAAGGAGAGCACGGGCTCAATGAGTCTCGGAAGGGATAGGGGGTAGCGGGACAGTCTCTGGTAAAAGGTTCAAGGCAAGGACGTACCCGGCTCGCAGCTCACAACCCTCGAGCTGGGGGGTAGGCTGGTTGTCGTGGGGTCCGGCGGGACCGGTGGAGTCTGTGGAAGCCGCGAGTCACTCAGCGGGCTCAGGTACTAGTTCGGAGGTCTTACGATCTTCAGGGAGCCGCGAGTCACTCAGCAGGGCTCAAGCACAAGTTCGGAGGTCTTACGATCTTCGGGGAGCCGCGAGTCACTCAGCAGGGCTCAGGTACAAGTTCGGAGGTCTTACGATCTTCGGGGAGCCGCGAGTCACTCAGCAGGGCTCAGGTACGAGTTCGGAGGTCTTACGATCTTCAGGGAGCCGCGAGTCACTCAGCAGGGCTCAGGTACCGTTCGGAGGTCTTACGATCTTCAGGGAGCCGCGAGTCACTCAGCAGGGCTCAGGTGGTTCTAAGTTCCAGGAGCCGCGACCGCGTCAGCAGGCTCTCGTTGTTCCAGCGTCGAATCTGCCGGACAGTCCCAGAGCACCCCTTGTTATAGGTCGACCCCTCTTTGATGTCCGGAGTCTGTGCAGGCAGGGGTCTTGTCACCTGGGGGTCGCTTGTCGGGGTTTCCTGCCATTGTCTTGTGATCTTTTCAGGGCCGGGTCGGGAGGAGTCCCAGACACCCAGCAGGCGTGGAGCCAGCTCTCAGGGAGGCCGGAGGGCCGATCGAAACCCATCGTCCCAGGGGAGTTCAGAGGTGCGATAGAAACTGCTCCTCTCCCTCTCATCCCCTGGAAGCGTGATGTACTCCAGCCGGAGTGGCGCCTCTAGGCCCGGGTCGCGCTAGGGCCGGGCGGCCATCTTGGTGCATGAAGTGGGCACGCGGGCCCGGGGTGGCCGAAGGGGGAGAGGCCATGGACGAGGATGTCCGGGTCGGGTGCGTGTGTTCTGGTGGAAAGGATCGGTTAGGCCGTGAACTCGGGGCTGCAGGTACCAGGTGAGGTGGTGCGGGGACCAGTAGAGCCATGCTACGAGGCCGGGTCCAACACTCCCAAATAAGAATATTATCGTAATCGAGCCTGGAAATAACCAACCCTGGATAGCGGTTCTTTGTGCAGAACTAGGGAGACATCCCAACATTTTCTTAAACCGGCTTAAAATACCAAAACACGTGCCAGAAAGTTTGGTAATTTGATGACTTATAGACAGGCTTTAATCAAGCCATACTTCCAAATTCTTGACTAAGAGCACAGGAGTAGGAACTGACATAAATAGGAACTGACAAGGTAAGGTACAGACATGCGGTGCATGAAACTCATGTTGATTTCAGACTCAGCTCCAGGGCTCTCAATCATGGCCCAACATGACCACCCACCCACAACATTAACTCACCCAGACACCTAGAAACACCTCAGTAAACAGTACATGCTATACATGAGCTGCATGTTGCATGAAAAAAAACGACAAGAACACAGCATTTGGAAAATACATATTCTGAAAGGGTATGCAAAATGAGTTAAATGTTTAATTTAACCAGAGACGGCATCCCTGACATGCATGTTACTAAGGGCAAGGTTTACCATTGTTCTATGCGCTGTATACAGAGTACAAATGAATCACTGACAAAATATCGACTACAATAATATCGAGGTACAGAAATATAGTGACAAAAATATCAAAGTCAAGAATATTGACATCCTATCTACATCATGGTAAGTACATAAATATCAAGAAAAAAATATCGATGAGTAAAATATTGTTGTAAAAAATATCGTTTTTTTTTTTAAATGTTACAAAAATAATGTAAAATAAAGTAAATAATACATATAATTAAAAGAAACAGTTACAAATATTAAAAAATGTTTAAAAATAATAACTAATACATATAGGTGCCGATTCCGATCCGGTAAAACCCGGGTACGAATGGTCGTACGGAGCGTATTCTCCGTCCGACTTGTACCCGGGAAAACCACCTTACAAACCCGCAAGTACGATTCGTACGGAAATACCATTTCCGTACGAGTCGTACAAAACACCGACTGGCAAAAAAATACCCACAATTCCGATCCGGGACATCGCGTACATGACGTCCGGAAGGAGTCAGGCAGCGTTTTACGGACCAGCAAGTACGATCCGTGCCCACGTCACTCCGCACCGCTCATTTTTTACGGCAGCCAAAAACTCCAGGGAAATTGAGGATGACGCGAAGAAGGAGCACCGGTACATGACGGACAGCCATGGACCCCATCCTACGTGTCATCCCGGCCCTCCTAGCCTACGACCTGGTGCACAGAAACCGACGCAGACGCCGCAGAAGGTCAGAACAACACTCAGGGGCAAAGGGGGGGCGAGGGTCAGGAAACATAACCCCCACCCAATGTAAAACATATATATCCTGCACATAAATTACCTCCATGGTCTGGTCACTTCGGGGGGCGTGTCCACCAATCCCACGTACCGCCACAACGGAAGTAGACGTGGACGCGTACCCGTCACCACTACAATGGTGGTACGGCCCGTACCCACGCCCCCCAGAGCGTGGGTACGGTCCGTACCACCATTGTAGTGGTGACATAGGGGTACGCGTGGTATGGACCGTACCCACGCTCTGAGGGCATGGGTACGGGCCGTACCACGCGTACCCCTACGTCACCCCAACAATAGTGGTACGGGCCGTACACACGCCCTCAGAGCGTGGGTACGGCCCGTACCACCATAGTTGTGGTGATGTAGGGGTACGGACCGTACACACGCTCTGAGAGCGTGGGTACGGGCCGTACCCCTACGTCACCCCAACAATAGTGGTACGGGCCGTACAAACGCCCTCAGAGCGTGGGTACGGCCCGTACCACCATAGTTGTGGTGATGTAGGGGTACGGACCGTACCCACGCTCTCAGAGCGTGGGTACGGACCGCATCACGCATACCCCTAGGGCACCAGTACATCAGTGATACAAGGCGTACACACGCCACGAATGTTGTCATAGGGCCTGGTGCAGCATCTAACCAGTATATTGGGGGGGGTGTATGCCCAGGAGAGCAGTGTACTGCACCAAGGGTGCAGGCGGGTGGGTGGATGTCTGCCTAGGATTCACATCAGTGGACAGAGACATGTGATGGGTGGGTGCATATCACTCCCAGCAGTGCCCAGACATATGAGGGGTGGGTGCCTATCACTCCCAGCAGTGCCCAGACATATGAGGGGTGGGTGCCTATCACTCCCAGCAGTGGACAGAGACATGGGGGTGGGTGCAGATGAATACCTGCAGTGGACTGAGACATATGAGGGGTGGGTGCATATCACTCCCAGCATTGCCCAGACATATGAGGGGTGGGTGCATATCACTCCCAGCAGTGGACAGAGATATGTGAGGGCTCGGTGCATATCACTCCCAGCAGTGGACAGAGATATGTGAGGGGTGGGTGCCTATCACTCCCAGCAGTGCCCAGACATATGAGGGGTGGGTGCCTATCACTCCCAGCAGTGGACAGAGACATGGGGGTGGGTGCAGAGGAATACCTGCAGTGGACTGAGGGGTGGGTGCATATCACTCCCAGCATTGCCCAGACATATGAGGGGTGGGTGCCTATCACTCCCAGCAGTGCCCAGACATATGAGGGGTGGGTGCATATCACTCCCAGCAGTGGACAGACATATGAGGGGTGGGTGCCTATCACTCCCAGCAGTGTACAGAGATATGTGAGGGGTGGGTGCATATCACTCCCAGCAGTGGACAGAGATACGTGAGGGGTAGATGCCTATCACTCCCAGCAGTGCCCAGACATATGAGGTATGGGTGCCTATCACTCCCAGCAGTGGACAGAGATATGGGGGTGGGTGCAGAGGAATACCAGCAGTGTACAGAGACATGGGGGTGTGTACATCATCCTCAGATGACCACAACTCCATGGGTGTATGTACGCATCCACAAAGTGCGACTATGTTGAGAGTGCCATAACAACACATCACTGACAGCAGTGTCCCACTCCCATGAGGATGGATGTCCTTCCCCCACTGCATGACACACCACATGTGTGTGTGATGACAAATGACACATGCATACCCACCCCTGGCGGATGCAGGACAATACACACACTGAGATCATGCCACAAGACTGTATAGTCATGTTAAAGCCTACTAAACTAAGAGAGCCAAAGGGAACACACACTGTCACGCACATTCCAGGAGTGATAGGAATGTACAGGTGCTGGGACAGCCACCAAGTTGTTGTCTCCCATGGAAGGAATAGGGTGGAGTTCCCACAGATACAATGCCCACAATTGTGAGTCAGGTGCCCAAATACCCTGCAGAACAAGTAACATATGTGTGCTATGCTGGGAGTACACACATGCATAGTGCGTAAAAGGGACAATTTCTACATGAAGGCATGGCAACATACTCTATACACAAGTACAGTGACTACCAAGGATGGCACATACGATGCAGCCGGAGACATTGATGAGCAGGCATGGCCATAGTTGAAGGGATCCGTCACCCACAAAGGAAATGTAGACACAGGTCAGCACAACAATTGTGCAACTCCCTGCAGGGAAGATGTCAGGTGCCACAGAGGAAGGAACACTCCTTGGGACAATGTCTCCAAACACAAAGAGCATACACGACCAAAGATTCTTTTCAGAGACCTTGTGATGGCATGCAGATACCAGGGTCCACCCCATGAGCAGCAGACTACAACATTTCCCAGACACCTAACACATGATCACCACCCCAACTCATGGAGCATCAGCACCAACATCAGTACCTGAAAACCAATCGTGGTCAAAGGAAAAACAAAATTCTTTATTCAGCATTAAATTAAAAGGTATAAAAGGACAATATTTACAAAGGCCATAGGCCAGTCCAGATACGAAGTCCTGGGGGGGACACATGTCCACGCGTCTCCCCGAGCTTGCCTGCACATACTAAACCTCTGGTTCAGCGACTGGGGCGGGGGGCATCATGTGGGGAAGGACCAGGCACCGCAGGGACAGGAGGGGGAAGGGTAGGTGTTGTGGGTGCAGGGACGGACGACTCCACCACAGGGGGTGGGGCAGCGCCAAAGGTGGAGGTTAGCATGGCGCTGCACACGTCCGCAAGCTTGTCCAGCGTCTCCCCTGCACCCGAAGGAACCACAGGCCCCAAGGAGGGTGGGGGTCGGAGGGATGGGTTGCAGCGCTACTGGGGGAGGTGGTGGACAGGGGGGGGGACTCAACTCCCCTACCCGTGGAGTGCCTTGCCCGTTTGCGTGATGGTAAACCAGTGGGGCTGAGGCCCAGCACAGCCAAGTATGTCTCCTTCTCAGACTGTGGGGCAGGGGAATCGAGGGGAGTGACATTGGAGGGACTGGGGAGTGAGGCATGCGGACTTGAACTGTGGCTGCGTGTCTGCCTGTGTGCCCTAGACCCAGTGGGTGTGCCTTCTTCCCCCTGAGTGTGGGTGACAGGAGGTGTGCGCTTGCTCTTCCCTGTTGGTGTGCTGCCTGTGTCTGGTGGGGTGCGTGGCTGGGAATGTCTGTGTGTGCTTGGGACAGGCATGGGAGTGGGAAGTGTGGATGGTGCAGGGGTAGGGGGGGACGAAGCGCTGCAGGAGACTCACTGCTGCCGTCAGTGACGAGTCCATGGACCTCAGCACCATCCGTTGGTCAGACATCGCTGATGACATGCCCTCCATGTACGACACCATCTGTGTCAGCAGTCTGGCGTGGCCATGGAGGACAGTCAGGATCGATGTCTGCCCAACCTGCAACTGCCGCTGAATGTCCACAGACTGGCAGTGAGGGCAGCAGGGGAGACAGGGGCAGGGGGTGCGGTGCCTGGCATGAAGGAGACACGTTGTTGCCCTACACGGACAGAAGGGACCCGAGCAAGTGGGAGGGCGGTGATGGGAATTGAGGTGGCGGTTACAGTTGTAGTTCTGCTGCCAGCTGTTGGAGCAGCCTCCGCCCCCTCAGGGAGCTCAGCCTCGGACCCGTCCGCGTCGTAGCCGGTGTTGATACTAGACAGGTCCTCCGCCTGACTCCCCTCGCCCTCCGTGCCACTTGATTCCGCCGACTCCCCAGCAGTGGTGGCACCGGTGCTCGATCCCTCCTCCTGGTCCGTGCAGGTGTCTCCCTCGGTGTCCCCCGATGATGCTGTGTGCAAGGTGAAGAGACATGAAATAATCAGTCACCTGTGTACATCTGACACATAAGTCCAAACAAAATCGGTCACAGTGCATATCAGGAAATGCATCATGAGTAACATCTAGAATACTCCGCACATATGTAAGCCATGCACTCCCCAGTTGGTTCACCCACCATGCCCCCTGAAAAAATGAACATCAGGACACAACAGCAAATAACTCGATATCCAATTATACTGAGAAGATAGTGTCTGTGAACAGTGGAGCACAGCCAGACTATGAAGGCATGCCACCTCTTGTTCACTGTGAAAGAAACAGTATTGGTGCACCCAAGGCCAAATAACAGACTCCAATGCTGAAGGTGTCCCCACACTCAGAGACCTATGAGTACTTTGTAAACCCTAAAGAAATACATTGTGATCCCTTGGGAATCACAACACTTTACACAATCGACATGTTTGGAATGTGTGAATGTGCCACTTTTGGAACAGAACACACATGTGCCTGGATAACAGAAGTCACACAAGGAGGTGCACAAAAAACTGCTTTTACACAGTCTTTTGTATGAGCTGCCAGCCTAATGCAAATAAGCCACTGTTAAGAAGAAATGTGGTATCAGGAAGTACATATACATGGCACCATGGTGGTCTGGATGACTTGACACCCGTAAGTTGGTATCGGCAACAACCAAGGACTAACCCAAATGCAACCACACTGTGGGAACATGTATATGTATAATCTCTAATCAATTTTATTACAGAACTGTGCCTTTGTTTTAAATGTGCCAGTGTGTCCCCTAAAAGTGTAAAGGTGGTTTCTTGTGCACTTCCTTGGGAGACATCTGTCATGCAGGCACATTATTGTCCTTCACAACAAAAAATCAAAGTCAAGCATATAAACTATTGGGACATGTTGACAAGTGTAGTCAGTGCCAAGGTACAAGACATCTTGACTAACAACTTGAATCATGCCACCTGTCACATGGCCATCCGTACCATGATGACACAGTTGCCAACACATCTGACCCACTACCTGTCATGTGGAGTGGCACACATGTCCAGACACAGGACAATGCATTAGCTAATGGCCCTGCAATTGTGTCGGAATAAGGAGCACCTGCACTGAGGAGACACCCTCATGGGAACCAAGAATGTCCACACAGATGTCAGCACACACAGACCAAACTACGTAGCATCTGGAGCACACACCGGTGCCAAAAATGGATGAGCAGGAAACATGTCTTTTAACTTTTGCCACATGCTGCAAAGCACAAACATTACACCCTGCACAACATGCCTAGGTCACTGCACGTTGAGTGTCTGTCCAGACAATTATCACACACAGGTCAGACCTGGCAAGGAGACATAAGGTTTGGACATGTAGGCCTTGCCTGCACAAACTCCCCCTACCTGAGACAATGTGATTGAGACAGAGCAAGTACTTACACCTCTTAATCTGGGATTACTAAAATGTGCATCAAGAACTCCTAAATGTACTCAACATCACCTCGTGAGGCTGACCACACATATTTGTGACAAACAACCATCAACAGATAGTTGTACATAGACACACAGGCACTGCCCAGTGTGAGGATGCACAAGCCTAATGGGGTCACCATGGACAGTGGACACATGTAGCACACTTTACGTAAATACAAATGAGGCCATGGAACAATGCCACAGAGGCTAACCTATGCTGAACACACCGAGAATGGCCACAGTGTTTGATGCCACACATGATTCCTAGAAAAAGGTGTCTCAGGGGACTGTAGTGGGCACACTGCTCCATGGTCCTGGAATGATCTGACTGTAACAGGAGCAACCGTCCCGGCACTATGCATATCTCCCACTCATGCACATCATGTCTGAGGCCACTACATCGGTCATGCATGCTGCAAGTCTGTTTATTTGAAACCTCACACTCCTATGTTGAGACTCAGGACAGTGCCAACAATTATGGACCCCCAAATGAGTGAACAGGACAGGGCACAGGCAAGGTACCAACACATGTCACAGACCACCCCCACCCATGATGCTGAAAGCAGTGTGCACCTTGATTAACTTGCAGCCAAGATGACCATGTGCAATAGTGATTACACACAGACCAGGGAACACATGTCAAGGAGGGGAAGGGAGGAAGAACAGCACCGGTTGACTTGGGGGAACAGGATATGCACTGCACATATAAACCCTGGCAGTGTATCTAGGCGACTGAGCACTTCCAAAAGCTAGTGACACACAACAAACACACATGTACCTACCCCCTTCCTGCTGCTATCTCTCCTGTAACCGCCTATCCTTCTCAGGGAAGACCACTGCCAGGACACGCTTCATTTGGTGGGTCAGGCGCCGGCGCCCGCCATGGGGGCGTGGTGGTGAGTTCCCCAGCAGGACCCGGGCGATCCTCCTGGTCCAGCACCGGATATCCTGCCAGCGTTTCCTCACTTGGGGCAGGCTCCGACTGCGACCCTCCACCGTATTCACGGCCCTGACGGCCCTCTTCCAAATTCTCCCCTTCTGGTAGGCGGTTACCTGTGAGGATGACAAAGTGAGACTACATCACTACACCTGCTCCATGTCACAGAGACACACATTTTAACATCTTTGATTTAGTGAACAGGGCATAGTATGCTGCCAACTAATAGCACCTTTGTCATAGGGACATTCGCCTCTGTGTAAGCGCCAATGCACTACATGGCATTGAAAGCACACAGGTGGCATGAGGGGTTCGACACACTCCCTGATCATGGCACACACTGTGCATCACAAGCAACACAAGGCTGATGGACAGCACCTCCAAGCAGTCACATGCCCCAGGCCACTGACGCAACCTCAGCAGAGTACACAGACACACACAGGCACAGATCATTCACCTGCCATTGGCAACAGCGGATACAAACCTCACTCTGCACATGTGCCACTTTCCTGGGGGGTGTCACAGGCGTGGGGCTAACCCAGCAAGTCAGACACACAGCACGGCTTACTTCTCACATCAGATGGGTAGAGCAGTTGCCTCCTACATGCAGCTGTGGTGCAACACTCCACATAGACACTCACCCACATGAAAAGGAACATTCACACACATCAATGTCCAGGGGGCGTACACATCATTTGGACACTCTCACCACAGCTCCACTCAACTCACACACATCTGTGGGTACAGTCACCTGTCACACCGGGGGGACCACTGATTCACCTCAGGACTATAGAACAAGAATGCCCAAGAGGATTAGCCACGCTGAATGTGCCATGCACCATGCAGTGAATGTCACAGTAAGCACAATGCAAGTGAGGAGTGCACACATGAACCACATCATGCTCTGCATGAGAGACATAAGCCACCCCCCCCCTGGGACCCACTCTAAACAACATTGCATGTCTGTCACACCTGGACACAATGCCAGAAGTGACAGTCACAAAAAAAGGGGCACAGTCAAAGGTAGTGGAGTCAGCACTCACCTGCTCCCCTGGTCTACCATACAGGCTGGGGTACTGTGGGAGGATGACGTCCAGCAACGCCTCATTCTCTTCCTGTGTGAATGGCTGGGCCCTCTCCACAGACCTTGACATGGTGCCAGAGGAAGACAAGACAGCAGCAGTGGTGTGCAGGCAAGTGCCCTCTCATGGGTTCTGCCTGACTTATATCTGCCTTGCTGGCCTATTTCATTTACAGGAGTACAGAGTGATTGGTCAGACTCATTTGCATCCTACGTTTCCTCCAATCCCTTTAAACATAAACCAGTGACAGCATTAGCATCTTTCAAATTTGCAGCAGCATGTCAAGTCAACAACCACTTTGCAACAATGTATAATGTGGCCAACTGCTTTTTCCAGCCCACATGATGGAAAAATTTGATCTTGAAACTCGGTATCCAACAACCAGCATGCATTTAGGCCCTAATACTTGTCCCTTATGTGTCCCCATTGTAATTTTCAAATCCCCACACAGTTACGGTGCGTTTCACACGTACCCCTAGGGCCCCACTACTATAGTGATACGGCCCGTGCACGTGTGTGTATGGGTCGAATCCCTATAGTCGTGTTGCCGTAGGTGTACGCCATAGTGATACGGCCCGTACACGCATGTGTACGGGTCATATCCCTATAGTAGTGTTGCCGTAGGTGTACGCCATAGTGATACGGCCCGTACACGCGTGTGTAGGGGTCGTATCCCTATAGTAGTGTTGGCGTAGGTGTACGCCATAGTGATACGACCCGTACACGCGCGTGTACGGGTCGTATCCCTATAGTAGTGTTGCCTTAGGTGTACGCCATAGTGATACGGCCCGTACATGCGCGTGTAGGGGTCGTATCCCTATAGTAGTGTTGGCGTAGGTGTACGCCATAGTGATATGGCCCGTACACGCGCGTGTAGGGGTTGTATCCCTATAGTAGTGTTGGCGTAGGTGTACGCCATAGTGATACGGCCCATACACGCGCGTGTACGGTCGTATCCCTATAGTAGTGTTGGCGTAGGTGTACGCCATAGTGATACGACCCGTACACGCGCGTGTAGGGGTCGTATCCCTATAGTAGTGTTGCCGTAGGTGTACGCCATAGTGATACGGCCCGTACACGCGCGTGTACGGGTCATATCCCTATAGTAGTGTTGCTGTAGGTGTACGCCATTGTGATACGGCCCGTACACACGCGTGTGTAGGGGTCGTATCCCTATAGTAGTGTTGGCGTAAGTGTACGCCATAGTGATACGACCCATACTCGCGCGTGTACGGGTCGCATCCCTATAGTAGTGTTGGCGTAGGTGTACGCCATAGTGATACGGCCCGTACACACGCGTGTACGGGTCGTATCCCTATAGTAGTGTTGGCGTAGGTGTACGCAATAGTGATACGACCCGTACACGCGTGTGTAGGGGTCGTATCCCTATAGTAGTGTTGCCGTAGGTGTACGCCATAGTGATACGGCCCGTACACGCGCGTGTACAGGTCATATCCCTATAGTAGTGTTGGCGTAGGTGTACGCCATAGTGATACGACCCGTACACACGCGTGTACGGGCCGTATCACTATGGCGTACACCTACGGCAACAGTACTATGGGGATAGGACCAGTGTGTACACGTACGTGTACTACCGTAGTACACGTACGTGTACACACTGGTCGTACACGTACGTGTGTACGGTCCGTACACACACGCGTACTCCTACCCAAACCCAATATAGTGATACGACCGTACACACGCCCTCAGAGCGTGTGTACGGTGCGTTTCACAGCTTACACTGGTGATAGGAGGCGCACACGAAAGGAATGGAGGTGTCAGACTCGCACAAGGCTGTACATCAAGTCATTGTCAGTGCAGTCCTTCATGTGCAGGGCCTAGGTGTGTCAAGCAGTGATGTGGCACATGTCTCCTCATGTTTTAGCACAATAGATGTGTGGTGACCTGTGTACACGTCATGTGTGATGGGGCACTATGTTGCACACTTCCCCTTCACACTTTGCACATGTCTGCATGTAGTACAAACGTGTCAAGCACTGCATCACTGGTATGGCACAGTCCCCAACACCTGCAACTGTCCCCTGATGCCAGGTACACAGATAATTACACCTGACATCTAACTACCAGCGTGCCACGACGTGACTATGTCCTGTGTGTGTCATGTGTTCCCATGAGCTTGCTGTTGGTGTTCCGTCAACTGCATCTGCTGTTGCTGCATCCAACATGTGTCTGTGTGTAGATGGGCATAGCACACAATTACGCACACCATGCCACATGTGGAATCCCACGTAACGTGTGTCTGTATGCATTGAACATGGTATTTCGACCTGAGGACATATTTGCGTTGTCTCAATGTCTGTGTTATCAGTTTTGACATGTACCCCTTCATGGCAATGTGTGTGATCTGTACTTTTTAAATGACATGTGACCTGTGCGTCTAGCTTGCCGCAAGCTGTCTGAATGAGATAACATCCTTCGAATGCAGATATGTGTATGTATGTCACTCCTGTAATGTGTTTGGCTGTTCACTTACACTGGCCCACAGCTAGTTTCATGGCATGTCATGTAGACCTTGACAATCAACGTTTGTAGCTGGCTCTTCGTAGGAGTATCACCTGGCTGGCATACGTGTCCTGGATGTATTGCACAGACCCGACTCTGTATTTAGCAGATGTGTATTAGCTGTTGAACATGTGCTCAGTTCATTGACATTGGTGTTGTAATGTACTCAATCTTCGTTATTCCTTTGAAATTTCTGCAGGGCACCGCCTCTCCCCCGACCAATGCCAGACTTGGGTGCCATGAGGGAACGTGACTGCATACGCCGTTACAGATTTACCCAACAGTTAATTGAGGACCTGATAAACAGGCTGGCACCACACCTCCAACTGCGACACAGTTATCCTACTGCGCTGACCCCCAAGATGAAGGTGATGGCAGCCCTACATTTTTTTGCCACCGGTACGTTTCAATTCACCATAGCTGATGTGGGTGGCATGTCCCAGACCATGTTCAGCCGTGTCCTGCATGATGTTTTAGAAGCCATGTTGGAGCACCTGGATTAATTCATCCATTTTCCAACTTGTGAGCAGCTGACAGGTATCAAGGGTGAGTTCTATGCCCTGGTCGGGATGCCCCATGTAATTGGGTTCATTGATGGGACACATGTGGCTTTGGTACCACCACAGGCACAGGAGGTAGCCTATCGAAACCGAAAACATTTTCACTCCATTAATGCCCTTGTGGTGTGTCTACCTAACATGCTGATTTCTCATGTCTGTGCACGTTTTCCAGGGTCAGCACACGATGCCTACATCATGAGGCATAGCAGGGTGCCAGAAATGATGCTGCGGCTGCACAATGAACGAGCATGTCTTGTTGGTGGGTATACTCTGTCCTGTATTTAGCGGTATCTTTGTATGTTACGGCATCTCCTGACCCACTTCTTTACATGATGTTTCCATGTAGGGGACTCTGGCTGTCCCAACATGCCATGGCTGATGTCGCCTCTCCGCAACCCCAGAACAGCTGCAGATCACCGTTACAACAACGCCCATGGGCAGACCAGGCGAGTGATTGAGAGGACGTTTGGCCTCCTGAAGAGCCGATTCCGGTGCCTCCACAAGACAGGCGGGTCCCTCCCATATGCACCGGTGAAGGTCTGCAAAATGGAGAAAGCTGTGCCACTCATCCTGGATCCAGATGAGCAGGAACATCCACCCGTGGAGGATGAAGGCCTTGGTCACGAGGCAAGTGAGGAGGAGGAGGAGGAGGAGGACATCCGGAGTCAGCTCATACGCAACTTCTTCTCATAATGGTGAGTCCCTGGGTCTGAGTGTGCACGCTTGGAGCCTTGTGTGGCATGTGTTGCAATGTGTGTGTCCAGCTGACTGTATGCTAAGTGACTTAGAGGTGTGTTCTGATGTGTCACTCGAGTGATGATGTCATTCCACACATTTTAGCTGACACACTCAATTTTCAACTAGCATGGTGTCAACCTTATTCATGTAGAGTACATGACCATGCATGCGGATGACTATCTTTTTCCTGACTTCTTGTGTGTCTGTCATCCCCAGGTAGTTGCGCATGCTGTCTGCTCGTGGCATCGTTGTGCTCCTGCTATTCCTCATGAGTATTGAAACGTGTGCTGAATCAGCGTTACATGCACGGACATGGTGAAAAGTCTCCTTTGGGTAAGGATTGCAGCAAGGCATTTTGAGTGTGGTAGTTGTTTGTAATGTGTGGGCACTGCTCCTGTGCAGGTTTTGTTACTATGCATACATGTCGACTCACCATGGGGCACATGACATGTAGCATGACTCACATGAATTGATAGTCATACTTCGTGACAGTCATCTGTAATGGGATTGTGGATTGTGATGAAGGCCTCAATGTGTGTAAAACTTCCCTCTGAAACATACGGGATGCTACGGGTGGACATAGTGTGGGACATCCCCATGAGAGGCTCTATGGGGAATTGCAGCCTCTCCGTGTGCAGCAGGGGGTGTTTGGCTCACCCCCTTCACTTGTGTGCCAGTTCAATGGATTTACAGCATCTGTGGTGCGAAGGGGGTGTCCAGTGTAGGTCCCACATGTTCATCCAAAAGACCTGTGAGTCTGTTCATATTGATGCATTTCCATAGGTGTGAGCCTGAGTAATAAAGGTGTTCCTCACCCTCCAAGGTGCCTCATCTCTGTCAATGCAGGTCTCTTGCCACTGTGCATGCGGCATCTCTGGCATAGTTGTCAAAGATTGTGCATATGAGTCTATGTGTAGCTTAGCAACATGCATGCTTTTCTTCATGTATTTGATTTTCTATTGTGTATGAAGTCCATGGCTATGTATGTGTTTTGGCATGTTGGTCCCCACAACTGGCCGTCAACACCTGCTGAGGGTGTGTTTCCTGTGCGCAGCTCGGCCTTCAGTTTCCTGATCCGGTATCAGTCATCTTTGGTGATTGTGCATCCATTGTCTCTGGGTGTGCCATGGAAAACCGGACATTCCTTTACATACACCTGTTGCAGTTGTCCTTTCTGACATCCTTGTCTTTGTGTGCAACTTGTGGCATAGTTTCCAGGACATGCCGCCTGCTGTTGCAGCCCCTGCAGCAAGGGCACAGGAAGTTTCCGGATTTGGCAACACACACACATCAAAGATGCTCCTCCCTTCCTCCCTCAACCCATTCATTTGGCTGTCATCAGCTTTTCTGTGCCACAGTTGCGGCCACACGATGCCAAAGGCTGGACCGTCTGCACATGCAACGTGCACATTGCACGACCCTCAGGTCCTTGCATGACCCACATCACACTACAGTCTGATGTTGCAGCCACCCTCCAAGCAATGTCCATCCACAAATCTACCGCCTGCTCTCAGGCATACACTAAGCGCACACACAACACATTTGCATGATGAGTGTGCAACTCCAACTGCCTACACAGTGCTGCCACGCCTTCCTGGCCCTGTCACACCAACCAATACTGTCATGTCCCTCCTACTCCCCACCGGCTCTGTACCCCAGCAAGGCCATGGGAGTGGGACTCAAGGCTTCTGCATGTAGTATGGTGTCGTCGTCAGGCACATGGCACAGGTATCATCTCTCAGCGTGTCAATCTACAATGTGTCCAGGACCCCCCTCTCCACCATCACATGCGCACAGCACCTCATCAGCTCGTATGCCATTGACAGCCAGGTGCTCCTCACCCTCACCAAGGACGCAGACATTGCCAGTTCTAATATTCAAGAATGCATGAGATCCATTGATGAATGGCTGAACATCAGCCACCTGAGGCTGGACTTGTACAGGACTGAGGTCAGCATCAGAGGATTGTCCCCTTACAGCTGGGTCAACTGCTTGTGTCCCACCCACAAGAGCCCTGCACAAGCACCCAGTGTCCACGCACACAAGATGGTGTGCATCATGGATTGCTTGCTCACATTTGCCATGCTAATCACCAGCATCTGTGCCTCAGCCTGCAACACCCTCTGCATTATGCACATGATCCCCAGATAGATCCACTCCAAGGAAAGACGGACCATCCCCCAGGTCCACGACAACATCTGTGTCAAATACTGCCCTGCCCTCTACGGAGCAGGCACATCCAAACTCCCGGGAAACTTGTCCACATCCAGGGTGCATCTGCACACCTCAGCTTCAACATCTGGCGCACCAGCCACATCACCGTCCAGCAGAGATAGCTGCAATGGATCACTGTCTGCTGCAGGATGACCTTCACACTACACACCCACACTCAGGAGGCAGGCCACAACCCCGAACCCAAACCAACCTTGTACCACTGTCATCCGAGACCCCGTTGGGCCATCTCCGTGCATCCAACCTTGCCCTGGACACCATTCTTCACATCCACATTACTCCAGCATGCAGGACATAGTCCTCCCACCTGGCCACACATACCTAGGACTCCCTCCCCGGGAAGCTCCATATGAGCCATGAGCTCTGCGCCTTAATGATACTCTTCCAAATAGGTCTGTCCGCACAGTATTGCAAGCCCCCCCTCAGCAGCTTGAGGACATCACAGGTGAGTATTGTGCTCCATGTCTGCATTGAATGATACATTGTGACCCATGTGTGTCCTGTTCCAGACTCAGATCCCAGGGTATGGATGGGTGGAGTTAGTTCAACACTCAGGCATAGTTTGACATTTACACACACATATGTTGTGGACTAATGCAAAATGACAGCAACATCTCTCGAAAAAATAAAGATTTTTATTTACGGTGGGGTACGTGTTTTGGTAGATAAACTAAGGTGCTCTACCGGGTGCATAGAATCCAAAGTTCACAGGGGAAAATGGGATCCTTTGCTTTGGAAGTCATTAGAGTCCAGACCACAGTGTTGGTCATCATTGGTCAGACTGTGACCAGCAAGTCCATGTGGCAGAGAATGTCATTGGATGAGGTGCTGCTGTTGCGCCAGAGGGCCAGGTGCCAGGTCAGGTGACCTGGGAGATGTGGATGGTCCGCTGACTCTCACGGTCTTTTCCGTGGACGACCCACCTTCTTGGGGGGACCCTCAGATGCAGGCCTTGACGATGCTTGTGATGCTCAGTCGGACGAATCCTCCTCCTCCTCCTCCTCCCTCCCTGTGGCTGGTGGTGGTCTTTGCCTGGTGGCACAGGGAGGGTTGCCCATGTTGTCGGCGATCCGACGGAGTGAACGGCTCATGTCTGTTTGCACCGCCAGGAGCTCAGCCAGTCTTGCCTCCATCCGTCCTTGGTGTTGTTGTTGACTGGCATGTTGCTCGGCCTGCAGGTTCTTCATCTCGTCGAGGGTCCCCTTCATCTCTGTGAGGCTCGCCACTCCCTGGCTGATGCCCCTGGTGTCACGCCGGTATGTGTCCAGGATGTGGCGTATGTGTGACATACCGGTTCCCTCAGCTGGCTGGTCAGGTTCACGCCTCCGCCTGCCTCCACTCCCACCACCCCTGCCCACACGAGCCTGGCCTGCCGTTGTGGGCACATTGGGTCTACGGGACCCCTGAGGGATGGCATTTGCGGGGTTGTCTGCCTCCTCCTGGGTGCCAGGAGAACCTTGTCCCTCCTGGTCAGACTGGCTCTGTTGTTCAGTGCGAGCAGGGCTCCTGGGTGTCTCCTGGGATGTGGCAGGAATGGGGGTGGGGGTAGGCACAGATGTACCTGACGCAGGTGCTGCAGGCACTTGGGCACCAGAGGGGCCAGGTTGGTCGGGGTCATCCACGGAGTGGTGAGAGTCGTCGCTGCCGGTGGGATCATCTTCACGCTGAGCCTGGGACTGTGATTGTTCCCCCCCATTGTTGGGGGGAGGTCCATGACGTTGCTCTGTGTGTGAGAGAGAGACAATGTTAATGCTGTTTCATGCCACATCCATGTTTCATACATATTCAAGTTGTCACAGTTCCTCCAGGTAGTTGGATGTGCCTAGCATTCCTCTCAATGTACAATTGGGGATGGGTATGTTGCGGGGGACAGATTGATATGCTCTCCTGAGTGTTTGACCAGTAGAATTTTGGCTAGGATGCTTATTTGGCTATGGATTGGTCTTGTTGTGTCACATGTCCATTGTGAGAGTGGGTAAATCCGTTGCCTGCCCCGGGGGTGTGTGCTTGTGTAAGGGGAGGTGTGTGACCGGGCCTGCTGTTGGGTGTAGTGTGATTTGTCATTGGGTCTCCCAGGTGATGTGTCTGTCCTCTCATGGTGCATGCTGGCATGACAGTGAGTGTGAGTTCCTGTGCTAGATATCTGAGCTTGTGGAGTTGGTGTTTGAGTGTACAGTGGTCACAGGAGGGCCTTGTGCTGCCTACAGCAGGGCCAAGTGTCAGCTACCTTGTCAGTACTTTGCCAGTCCCTGTGCATTGGGCATGGTGCATGGGTATGTACCTAGGCCATATGGGCTGAGGGCATTGGTGTCTGCTTCTGAGTTGCACAATGTGTTGTGTGAGCCCCACCCTTCCAGCATCCCGGACATCCAGTCTTGGGTTTGTGGTTGGTGTGGCCTGGGACATGGCATTGCCTTTATTTGTGAATGGGGCATGGAGACGTCAGTGGCATGAGCGTGGTTTTTGAGTGTGGTTGTGTGCGGTGAGGGCTTGGGGGAAGTTGTGTGCATTTGGTGTATTTGTGGTGTGGATGCCATTCCCCCCATGTTACGTGAGTTGTTTGTGTACTCACCAGGCTCTGCGACCCCTTCGACTCCGTGTACTCCCACCGGCGGAAGCAGGGCCATCACCTTCTCCTCCCAGGGATGGTAATGTACCGGTCTGCGGGGCAGCCCACCTCCAGTGATGTTACTCTGGGCGTATTCCTCGTTCATTTTCCTCTTGACTGCCCTCCGCAGATCGTACCACCTGGCTTGGCATTCATGCCTGGTCCTTCGGATGGGCGCAACAGCATTCACCTTATCGACGATCCTCTCCCACAGGCTAGTTTTTTGGGCTATGCTGGTCTGTCTGACCAATGTTCCAAACAGCTGTGGCTCGACTCTGATGACTTCGTTGACAAGGAGGTCCAGCTCCGCCCTTGTGAACTTTGAATTCTTGTCTGTGGGCATGGTGTGGGGTGTGGGTGTGGATGGTGGTGGGTGTGTGGGAGTGAATGTGACGGTGTGTGTGTGAATGTGAAGAGGGGGTGTTTGTGAAGGAGGTTGTGTGAAGGTGTGTAAGTTAAGGTGCAAGTAAGGTGCAGTTGTTTGTCTGTGGGGTCTGGCAGCAGTGGGTCTGTTGCAAAGGCTCATGGGTTGTGTGTGTGGGCCCTTTTTATTGGTCCATTTGTGGGTGTGGCTGGGTTTGAATTTTTGGTGGGTGTGTTATAAGAGGTGGTTGTGATTTTGGGCCTCTGTTTGCCTGTTTGGATGTGCCAGGTCAGTCATTGAGATGTATTTTGTCATGTAGACGTGTTTTGTGGTGTTGTGCGAGTTGAATTGACCCTCCTTGTGCTGTTTTACAGTGTCCAGGTTCTGTACGAGTCTTTTTTGCGTAGGTAAGGTCCGTACATACGCGATGCTGGGTGAGGGTGCTGGGGTACGGTGTTGGGGTATGGTGCGTACAGGTATGGGGCTGGGGTACGGGCCTGGGGTGCGGCATGTACAGGCACTACGGGCCTGGGGTACGGTGCATACAGGTACGGGGCTGGGGTATGGGCCTGGGGTGCGGCGCATACAGGTGCGGGGCTGGGGCACGGGCCTGGGGTACGGTGCGTACAGGTACGGGGCTGGGGTACGGGCCTGGGGTGCGGCGCGTACAGGTGCGGGGCTGGGGTACGGGCCTGGGGTACGGTGCGTACAGGTACAGGGCTGGGGTACGTGCCTGGGGTGCAGCACGTACAGGTGCGGGGCTGGGGTACACGCCTGGGGTGCGGCACGTACAGGTGCGGGGCTGGGGTATGGGCCTGGGGTACGGTGCATACAGGTACGGGGCTGGGGTACGGGCCTGGGGTGCGGCGCGTACAGGTGCGGGGCTGGGGTACGGGCCTGGGGTGCGGCACGTACAGGTGCAGGGCTGGGGTACGGGCCTGGGGTACGGTGCATACAGGTACGGGGCTGGGGTACGTGCCTGGGGTGCGGCACGTACAGGTGCGGGGCTAGGGTACGCGCCTGGGGTGCGGCACGTACAGGTGCGGGGCTGGGGTATGGGCCTGGGGTACGGTGCATACAGGTACGGGGCTGGGGTATGGGCCTGGGGTGTGGCACGTACAGGTGTGGGGCTGGGGTATGGGCCTGGGGTACGGTGCGTACAGGTACGGGGCTGGGGTACGGGTCTGGGGTGTGGCGCGTACAGGCACTACGGGCCTGGCGTACGGCGCGTACAGGTGCGGGGATGGGGTACAGGCCTGGGGTACGGTGCGTACAGGTACGGGGCAGAGGTACGGGCCTGGGGTGCGGCACGTACAGGTGCGGGGCTGGGGTACGGGCCTGGGGTACGGTGCGTACAGGTACGGGGCTGGGGTACGGGCCTGGGGTGCAGCGCGTACAGGCACTACGGGCCTGGGGTACGGCTCGTACAGGTGCGGGGCTGGGGTACGGGTCTGTGGTACGGTGCGTACAGGTACGGGGCTAGGGTACAGTGCGGACGGGGGGGGTACGGTGCTGACATACGGGGGTACGGTGCTGACATATGCGGGGGGAGGGGGGCTGTACGACTCGTATCCGGGCACAAATTTACCCGTGTATATGTGTGCTACTACGTTCGCTCCGTACGGGTCCTTTTACATGCGGTTGTGTATTCGGACGGGCGGTACGGATCGTACTTGCGCGATCGGACTTCTTTTTTACGATTTGCACGTAAAAATGTCCGGCTCCCACTCGTACACTTTTCCCGATGCTATTCGGACGTAAAAATGTCCGGCTCCCTCTCGAACCCTTTTCCTGACGCTATTCGTATGTATTTTTCACATACAAATCGTACTTCGCCGTTTCTACGGTACTTGTACGATTCGTACGTGAAAATATACGGATACGAGTCGTACGCAAATTAATTTTACCGGATCGGAATCGGCACCATATTGTTAAAATAAATTGAACATATACATATAGAATATAATATATATATACTTAATAATATTCATAAATAATTATTTTAATAACGTTTAAATTGTTAACAACATTTTATAAATTATAAATACATACATACACAAACAAAAATAATATAAATAAAAATATAAAAAATATATATAACAAATTAAAAAACTACAATATTTTTATGTTTTTAAAATAAATTATACACAACATTAACTAAAACAATACAGGAAAATAATGGCTAGTAAAGGGGAAAAAATTACTATTCCCACTCCAAAGAGTGCAACAGTAGGGAAAGTGTTGGATAGCATAGGGGTAAAAATTACTATTCCAACTCCAGAGAGTGCAACAGTGGGGAAAGCGTTGGATAGCATAGAGGTAAAAATTGCTATTCCCACTCCAGTGAGTGCAACATTAGGGAAAGTGTTGGATAGTAGTGGGGCAAAAATTGCTATTCCAACTCCAGAGAGGGCAACAGTAGGGAAAGTGTTGGATAGCGAAAGGGTTAAAATCACTATTCCCACTACAGAGAGTGCAACAGTAGAGAAAGTGTTGGATGGCGTAGGGGTAAAAATTACTATTCTCACTCCAGAGAGTGCAACAGTAGGGAAAGTGTTGGATAGCGTAGGGGTAAAAATTACTATTCCCACTTCAGAGAGTGCAACAGAAGTGCAAGTGTTGAATAGCGTAGGGGTAAAAATTACTATTCCCACTGCAGAGAGTGCAACAGTAGGGAAAGTGTTGGCTAGCGAAAGGGTTAAAATTACTATTCCCACTCCAGTGAGTGCAACAGTATGGAAACTGTTGGATAGAGTAGGGGTAAAAATTACTATTCCAACTCCAGAGAGTGCAACAGTAGGGAAAGTGTTGGATAGAGTAGGGGTTAAAAATAACATACTTATCCATTAAATAATTGTTTTAATTAAATAAAGATTTATGAATAAATAACAATAAATTAATTATAAATACCAATAAATTAAAAATAATTACTTTAATAACATTAAATTACTTCCCACCCTATTCCCCAATAAACACACAACCCACTCCACATAAAATTTAACACAATATAATTATCAATTAATAAATTAATAAAAAATAATTACCAATTAATAATTAATTAACAAAAAAGTAAATATCAATACATATTGATAAATACAAATGTATTACCAATTAATAATTAATTAATAAAAAATTAATTTTCAATACCAATAATTATCAATAAAAAATGACTTAATTATAATAAATTACTTCCCACCCTATTCCCCTATAAACACACAACCCACTCCTAAACTAAATTAACACAATTAATATATTTATCAATTAATTAATTATTAAAAATTAATTACCAATTAATAAACAATAAATTAATTATCAATACCAAACAAATTACAATTATTAATTAATGTATTATAATTAATTTACTTCCCACCCTATTCCCCTATAAACCCACAACCCGCTCCAATAAAAAATTAATACAATTAATATAATTAGCAATTAATCAATTAATAAAAAGTAATTACCAATTAATAATTGATTAACAATAAATGATCAATACCAGTAAATAAAAATTAATAATTACTTAATTACAATTAAATGTCTTCCCACCCTATTCCCCTACAAACCCACAACCCGCTACGGTACTAAAACGCAAAGTTTACTTTAAAAATGTATTACTAACTTCTAAACAATTAATACATATATTCATTAAAAAAAATACAAAACATAACAAAACATGTAGAACACATTCATATAAAATACATACTAAAATACATAAAACTAACATAAATGTCGACATTGTTAACATCGATATTTTTGCTATCGATAGTACTAACTTCGATATTAAAAAAAGATATTGCTTACCTTCAGGTCGATATTCTGGTCACCGATATTCTTGATGTCGATATTCTGTCCCTACGATATTTAAAACTCGATATTAATGTAGGTCGAAATAAAAAACTCGATATTTTGGTGCCGATCACGATCCTGTAAAAACCGGGTACGAACCGTCGGACGGAGCATATTCTCCGTCCGACGGGTACCCGGTCGTCAAAATATACAAACATGGAATTACGATTCGCACGGAAACACCTTTCCCGTACGAATCGTACAAAACCCCGACCGACCAAAATAAACGTACAAATGCGATCCGGGAAAGCGCCGACGTGACGTCAGGACGCACGCAGCCTGCCATTCACGAACCAGGAATTATGATTCGCACCGACGTCATCCCGCACGGTGAATATTTTCCGGCTGCCAAAAACTGCCGGGAAATCAGGACGACGCGAACAAGGAGTACCGGTACGCGACGGACAGACAGGACGACGCGAACAAGGAGTACCTGTACGCGACGGACAGACATGGACCCGAACCTACGTGTCATCCCGGCCCTCATAGCAGTCGACCTCCTCTACAGGTTACAACGCAGACGCCGCAGAAGGTCAGAACAACAAAGGGAGGAGGGAAAGGGGGGGGGGGTGGCAGGACCAGGGCAGGCCACAAAACTCCCACCAAAGTCACACAGCACACATGCCCTGGACATACCTGACCCTCAGGCCCTGGTCACTACGAGGGGGTGGGGGCATGTCCAGCTAAGCCAGCGACCGCCACAACGGAAGTTCTTGACGACGCGAACCGGCAACACAACCATACAGGTACTTCCCGTACCCACGCCTCAAGAGCGTGGGTACGAGTCGTACCACGCCCACACCTACGTCACCCCAACAATGGCGGGACGGCTCGTACCCACGTGGCAAAGGCCTGGGGACGGCCCGCACAAGCATTCCACAGCGTGGGTACGGATATGTGCGGACCGTACCCCCACCCGCGTATGCTTGGAGCGTACCCCCCACCCCAACAGTGTAAGTACGACACGTACCCCCACCCGCGTATGCATGGAGCGTACCCCCCACCCCAACAGTGTAAGTACGACACGTACCCCCACCCGCGTATGCATGGAGCGTACCCCCACCTCAACAGTGTAAGTACGACACGTACCCCCACCCGCGTATGCATGGAGCGTACCCCCCACCCCAACAGTGTAAGTACGACACGTACCACCACCCGCTTATGCATGGAGCGTACCCCCCACCCCAACAGTGTAAGTACGACACGTACCCCCACCTGCGTACGTATGGAGCATACCCCCCACCCCAACAGTGTAAGTACGACACGTACCCCCACCCGCGTATGCATGGAGCGTACCCCCCACCCCAACAGTGTAAGTACGACACGTACCCACACCCACGTATGCATGGAGCGTACCCCCCACCCCAACAGTGTAAGTACGACACGTACCCCCACCTGCGTACGTATGGAGCGTACCCCCCATGCCAACAGTGTAAGTACGACCCGTACCCCCACCGGCGTATGCATGGAGCGTACCCCCCACCCCAACAGTGTAAGTACGACACGTACCCACAACCGCGTATGCATGGAGCGTACCCCCTACCCCAACAGTGTAAGTACGACACGTACCCCTACCTGCGTACGTATGGAGCGTACCCCCCATGCCAACAGTGTAAGTACGAGCCATACCCCCACCCGCGTATGCATGGAGCGTACCCCCCACCCCAACAGTGTAAGTACGACACGTACCTCCACCCGCGTATGCAAGGAGCGTACCCCCCACCCCAACAGTGTAAGTACGACATGTACCCACACCCGCGTATGCATGGAGCGTACCCCCCACCCCAAGAGTGTAAGTACGACATGTATCCCCACCCGCGTACGTATGGAGCGTACCCCCCACCCCAACAGTGTAAGTACGACCCGTACCCTCACCCGCGTATGCATGGAGCGAACCCACACCAGTGTATGTTCTAAGCGTACATATTGTGAATTAGGAGGGTGTTAGACGGCGACCTCAGAGGAGCCCGGGAAGGGAGTCCTGACTACCCTGAGACCCACCCTCAAGTATCGTAGCCGGGCACTGGCGGGAGACTCCTCAGGAGGAGAAGTCTCGTATCGAGGATCGTACTTCGGGCACCACACGACACAGAAACAACACACTGTGCGTTCTTAGGAACCAATCTTTATCAAGTAGGTTAGCACTGCAAATAGGTACAAGGAGAGCACGGGCTCAATGAGTCTCGGAAGGGATAGGGGGTAGCGGGACAGTCTTTGGCACAAAAGTTCAAGGTATGGACGTACCCGGCGCACAGCTCACAATCCTCGAGCTGGGGGGTAGGCTGGTTGTCGTAGGGTCCGGCGGGACCAGTGGAGTCTGTGGAAGCCGCGAGTCACTCAGCGGGCTCAGGTACAAGTTCGGAGGTCTTACGATCTTCAGGGAGCCGCGAGTCACTCAGCAGGGCTCAGGTACAAGTTCGGAGGTCTTACGATCTTCGGGGAGCCGCGAGTCACTCAGCGGGGCTCAGGTACAAGTTCGGAGGTCTTACGATCTTCAGGGAGCCGCGAGTCACTCAGCAGGGCTCAGGTACAAGTTCGGAGGTCTTACGATCTTCGGGGAGCCGCGAGTCACTCAGCAAGGCTCAGGTACAAGTTCGGAGGTCTTACGATCTTCAGGGAGCCGCGAGTCACTCAGCAGGGCTCAGGTAGTTCTAAGTTCCAGGAGCCGCGACCGCGTCAGCAGGCTCTCGTTGTTCCAGCGTCGAATCTGCCGGACAGTCCCAGAGCACCCCTTGTTATAGGTCGACCCCTCTTTGATGTCCGGGGTCTGTGCAGGCAGGGGTCTTGTCACCTGGGGGTCGCTTGTCGGGGATTTCCTGCCATTGTCTTTTGATCCTTTCAGGGCCGGGTCGGGAGGAGTCCCAGACACCCAGCAGGCGTGGAGCCAGCCTTCAGGGAGGCCGGAGGGCCGATCGAAACCCATCGTCCCATGGGAGTTCAGAGGTGCGATAGAAACTGCTCCTCCCTCTCTCAACCCCTGGAAGCGTGATGTCCTCCAGCCGGAGTGGCGCCTCTAGGCCCGGGTCGCGCTGGGGCCGGGCGGCCATCTTGGTGCATGGAGTGGGCACGCGGGCCCGGGGTGGCCGAAAGGAGAGAGGCCATGGACGAGGGTGTCCGGGTTGAGTGTGTGTGTTCTGGTGGAAAGGCTTGGTGAGGCCGGGGGATTGGGGCCGCCGGCACCAGGTTAGGGGGTGTGGGGACCAGTAGAGCCATGTTACGAGGCCGGGTCCAACACGCGTCCCCCCCAGCTGAAAGCCGGAGAGAACTGCCCATCATCTTGGGGGGTTCTCTTCGCTGAGGCGGAAGAACCGGGAGAGGCCATCGGCGTTGGCGTGGTCCGTCCCAGGACGGTGTTCCACGGTGAAATCCATCCCCTGAAGGGAGATTGACCACCGCAGTAGCTTGGGGTTTTCTCCTCGCATCTGCATAAGCCATCGCAAGGGCCGATGATCGGTTTGGACTTTGAAATGGGTGCCGAACAGGTAAGGGCGTAGTTTCTTGAGTGCCCAGACCACGGCAAAGGCTTCGCGCTCAATGGTACTCCATCGGTGTTCTCTGGGTAACAGCCGCCGACTGAGGAAGGCGACAGGCTGGTCCAGGCCTTGGTCATTCATCTGGGACAGGACGGCCCCAATGCCATGCTCGGAGGCATCGGTCTGGACTACAAACTCCTTGGAGTAGTCGGGAGCCTGGAGGACGGGGGCCGTGCACATGGCCTTCTTTAGGGCATCGAACGCCTCCTGGCAGGCGGGTGTCCACTGAACCTTTTTTGGCTGTTTTTTGGATGTGAGTTCCGTGAGGGGGCCGACAAGGCTGCCATACCCCTTGATGAATCTGCGGTAGTAGCCAGTGAGGCCCAGAAAGGCTCGGACCTCCGTTTGGGTGGTGGGGGGCTCCCAGGCCACGATGGCGTCGATCTTTGGTTGTAGAGGGGCGACCTGGCCACTCCCGACCTGGTGCCCCAGGTAGACTACTGATCCTTGTCCAATTTGGCACTTGCTGGCTTTTACTGTCAGGCCTGCCTGGTGCAGGGTGGTTAGCACTCTCCGGAGGTGCTGGAGGTGCTCACTCCATCCGGAACTGAAAACGGCTATGTCGTCCAGATAGGCCGCACTGAACTGTTCTAGCCCGGCCAGGACTCTATTTACCAGTCGCTGGAAGGTGGCCGGGGCATTTTTCATTCCGAAGGGCATTACGCGGAAGCGGTAATGCCCATCTGGGGTGGAGAAGGCAGACCGCTCCTTGGCCCCCTCGGTGAGCGCAATCTGCCAGTATCCGCAGGTGAGGTCGAAGGTGCTGAGGAACCGTGCTGCCCCGAGTCGGTCAATGAGCTCGTCGGCTCGTGGAATGGGGTGGGCATCGGCTCGGGTGATGTCATTGAGCCCCCGGTAGTCCACACAAAACCGGAGCTCGGGGGCGACACCGGGGGCCGCTGCCTTCGGGACCAGGACCACGGGGCTGGCCCAGGGACTGTCAGATGGCTCGATCACCCCCATGGTCAACATCTTTGAGACTTCAGCTTGAATGCAGGACCGGACCCGGTCGGGGACCCGGTAGGCTCGGTGTCTCACCGGCGGGCTGTCCCCGGTGTCCACGTCGTGGACACACCAGTCGGTGACTCGGGGGATCAGGGAGAAGAGGTCGGCAAATTGTCCTAGTAGCTGGCGGTAGTCCTCCTGCTGCTGGGCAGTGAGAGTTGGGGAGAGATTCACTCCCTCCACGGAGCCATCCTGCTCCTTGACACACAGGAGGTCCAGGAGGGGATCGGACTCATCTTCGGCCCCGTCATCGGTGGCCAGCAGGAGGCTGAGTTCTGTCCGCACGAAGTGAGGCTTGAGGCAGTTCACGTGAAGGACCCGGAGGGGATCCCGAGGCGACTGGACGTCCACCAAGTATGTGACTGGGCTCTTCCGCTCAATCACTTTGTAGGGCCCGGTCCACCTGTCCTGGAGGGCGCCTGGCTTCACGGGAGCCATGACCCATACTTGTTGGCCCGGCTGGAACTCGACCAGAGTGGCATTCTGGTCGTACCAGCGCTTCATCTCTTCTTGGCTCGTCTCTAGGTTGGCCTCGGCCAGGGCTCGGAACTTCCAGGTCTGGTTCCGGAGGGTCAGAACGTAGTGGAACACATCTCGTGGGGTGGTCTGGGGTGCCGCCTCCCACCCTTCCTTAACCAAGCTGAGGGGACTTCGGACGGGGTGTCCATAGAGCAACTCAAATGGGCTGAACCCTAGGGACTTCTGGGGGACCTCTCGGTAAGCGAACAAGAGGCAGGGGAGCAGGACGTCCCACTTACGCCGGAGGGGCTCTTCTAGGCCGGTGATCATCCCTTTCAGAGTCCGGTTAAACCTCTCTACTAGGCCGTTCCCCTGGGGATGGTACGGGGTCGTGAATTTGTAGGACACTCCACATTGTTGCCACAGGGACGTCATGTACCTCGAGATAAAATTAGTGCCGCGATCGCTCACGACCTCGCGGGGGAACCCTACCCGGGAAAAGATCCCCATCAGGGCCCGGCCCACTATGGGGGCCGTGACGGTGCGTAGGGGGATCGCCTCAGGGTATCGGGTGGCGTGATCCACCAGGACCAGGATGAAACGGTGACCTTGGGAGGTGGGGGGGTCCAGGGGCCCCACGATTTCGATCCCGACTCGTTCAAAGGGGGTACTGACGACCGGGAAGGGTTGGAGGGGAGCCTTGCGCTTCCCTCCACTCTTCCCGCTAGCTTGGCACGTGGGACAGGACTTGCAGTGGGCTTCTACGGCTGCTCTCATCTTAGGCCAGTAAAAATGGGTCACGAGACGGCTGTAGGTCTTGTCTTGACCCAGGTGGCCGGCAAGGGGGACGTCGTGGGCTAAGCCCAGGAGGAAGTCTCGGAAGCGGAGGGGTACCACCAGCACCCGCCCGGATCCCAGCTCCACCGACTTCTGCTCACTATACAAAATGCTATTTTCCCAATAAAGTCGGTGCGTGCCAGTTTGGTCGCCTGCGGCTTGGCCCTCGGCCTGGCGCCGCAGTCCGACCAGGGAAGGACAGGTGGCTTGCTCCCGGCAAAACTCCTCCCGGGTGGGTCCACCCTCGTGGCGCCATTGGGCCAACTCAGGTAGATCTCCTAACTCAGGGACCGGGGCGGTATCGGACAGGGAGGGCTCGTCGCTGGCGACGGGCCCCTCCGATGGGGGGACGGGAGGACCCTCGGGGGTTACTGCTCTGACTTCTTCGGTCGGGGCGTCTTCGACTTCTCCCAGGGGGGTGAGTCGGGCTGACATAGATCGGGTGGTGGCGCACACCCACTCGGGGAGCCCCATCATCCCTAGGTGGGCCTTGCGTTCGACGTGCTTCCAGGGCAAATTCTCCAGGTCGTTCCCTAGGAGGCAGTCGACCGGCTGGGAGGTTCTTACGGCCACCCTCAGTTTACCTATTACTCCACCCCACTCAAACGGCACCAGAGCTACCTGACACATACTCTCTCTATTATCGGCGGAAATGACTGGGCAAAAGACGTTGGGGAGGATCTGCTCCTCGGGGACTAAGTGCCTGAGGACACCGGTGATGCTGGCCCCGGTGTCCCGCAGGGCCTCTATTTGGTGGCCATTGATCTTAACGAGCTGCCCGTATTTCTTCGTGTTGGAGGGCAGGAGGCTACCAGGGACCATCTCCCTATCTCCCAGGGATACTAGGGCCATGGCTGCGGGTTCCCATTCCCCGGCTTCCTCAACCTCCTCCCCCAGAGCTATGTTGGCTATCTGTCTTGCAGGGGTGTTTTGGGTGGCCATGGGGCACTCTGGGTCATTGGCGTAGTGCCCGGGCTTCTGGCAACGGAAACAAGTGACGGTTACCCTGTGTCCCCGTCTCCCGGGGGGCCCGGTTACTGGTGGGGGGGGCGCTGGGAAAGGTGGAGATTGGGTCTTCGGGGGACTAGGCTGGGACTCTCTCTGGCCTCCCTGGTTCCCCCCCCCTCTCTGGCGGGGCGGTCCCTGACTGGCTCGGGGGTATTCTCCTACCATGCCCCGGGTGACCCGGGTGTTGGTCCAGCGGTCTGCTTCCACCGCCAGCTTCCTGGGATCGGTGAGTTTGCTGTCGAGCAGATGCTGGCGTAGTTCCACAAAGCAGTTCGCAGCCAGGTGTTCCCACAATAGGAGGTCGGTGAGCTCCTCAAGAGTGGTGACTTTGCTGCCCTTGACCCACCCGTCGAAGGCCCGACTAAAAAAGTTTACATATTCTACCCAGGTGGTGCCCGGGATTTTCCTGCAGTCCCGGAATCGTTGACGGTACATCTCGGGGGTGAGACCGTACCTTGTGAGTAGAGCCTCTTTCATGTGGCTGTAGGAGGTCTGCAGAGAGAGGGGTAGGTCGAGCAGGGTGTCTCTTCCTTCGCTCAGAAATCGTCCCCACAACCCTGCCCCCCAGTCCTTCTGCGGGACCCGATGGGAGGTCATGGCGACCTCGTAGGCCCTGAACCATTGCTGAATGTCATCGTTTTTATAATATTCCTTGACCACATCTTTGGGGATGTGGACCTTCTGCTCCGCTGGGGAGGTCGCCTCTCGGTTTCCCGGGGACCTCCCTTCCTCACTTCTGGCCTTGAGTTCGATTTCCTTCAAGCTGCGCTCGTGCTCCAGTTGGAGCTTCCTTCCTTCGTGTTCCCGTTGGAGCTTCTTCTCTTCTAGCTCGCCTTGCACGCGCATTTGCTCTACTGCTAGCTTTTTCTCTGCTAACTTTAATTCACCTTCGATTTTGAGCTTAGCTAACTCGAGTTCGTGATTGCGGCTTCTCTCTCTGTCCGCGAGTTCCTCCGGGGATAGGCCCCCGTCTGGTACGATGTTTTGTACTTGATTGTTGCTGCTTTCGCCTTGGGGAGGTTCGGCCTCGTCGGGGCGCTCCCCCGTGTTTTCCGGGAGGGAGGCCCCGGTATCCACCCAGGCTTTCAGTGCTTTCTGCAAATCTTCCTTGGTGTTTAGACCGGTGGTAGCGATTCTAAGTTCTTTGCAGAATTGCTTTAGTTCTTTGTGTGTGTATTCTTCTAGTTGTTCCACCTGGAACACCCTGTTGGCGTTGATTTCTGCGGGGATCCCGGTATTTCCTTCTGCCATCTTTGTTGGTAGTGCGTCCGTCGTTCACAGTACGATCTCTCGGTGATGGGCCCGAATCCCGTCGCTTGCCACCAATGTTAGACGGCGACCTCAGAGGAGCCCGGGAAGGGAGTCCTGACTACCCTGAGACCCACCCTCAAGTATCGTAGCCGGGCACTGGCGGGAGACTCCTCAGGAGGAGAAGTCTCGTATCGAGGATCGTACTTCGGGCACCACACGACACAGAAACAACACACCGTGCGTTCTTAGGAACCAATCTTTATCAAGTAGGTTAGCACTGCAAATAGGTACAAGGAGAGCACGGGCTCAATGAGTCTTTGAAGGGATAGGGGGTAGCGGGACAGTCTTTGGCACAAAAGTTCAAGGTATGGACGTACCCGGCGCACAGCTCACAATCCTCGAGCTGGGGGGTAGGCTGGTTGTCGTAGGGTCCGGCGGGACCAGTGGAGTCTGTGGAAGCCGCGAGTCACTCAGCGGGCTCAGGTACAAGTTCGGAGGTCTTACGATCTTCAGGGAGCCGCGAGTCACTCAGCAGGGCTCAGGTACAAGTTCGGAGGTCTTACGATCTTCGGGGAGCCGCGAGTCACTCAGCGGGGCTCAGGTACAAGTTCGGAGGTCTTACGATCTTCAGGGAACCGCGAGTCACTCAGCAGGGCTCAGGTACAAGTTCGGAGGTCTTACGATCTTCGGGGAGCCGCGAGTCACTCAGCAAGGCTCAGGTACAAGTTCGGAGGTCTTACGATCTTCAGGGAGCCGCGAGTCACTCAGCAGGGCTCAGGTAGTTCTAAGTTCCAGGAGCCGCGACCGCGTCAGCAGGCTCTCGTTGTTCCAGCGTCGAATCTGCCGGACAGTCCCAGAGCACCCCTTGTTATAGGTCGACCCCTCTTTGATGTCCGGGGTCTGTGCAGGCAGGGGTCTTGTCACCTGGGGGTCGCTTGTCGGGGATTTCCTGCCATTGTCTTTTGATCCTTTCAGGGCCGGGTCGGGAGGAGTCCCAGACACCCAGCAGGAGTGGAGCCAGCCTTCAGGGAGGCCGGAGGGCCGATCGAAACCCATCGTCCCAGGGGAGTTCAGAGGTGCAATAGAAACTGCTCCTCCCTCTCTCAACCCCTGGAAGCGTGATGTCCTCCAGCCGGAGTGGCGCCTCTAGGCCCGGGTCGCGCTGGGGCCGGGCGGCCATCTTGGTGCATGAAGTGGGCACGCGGGCCCGGGGTGGCCGAAAGGAGAGAGGCCATGGACGAGGGTGTCCGGGTTGAGTGTGTGTGTTCTGGTGGAAAGGCTTGGTGAGGCCGGGGGATTGGGGCCGCCGGCACCAGGTTAGGGGGTGTGGGGACCAGTAGAGCCGTGTTACGAGGCCGGGTGCAACAGAGGGGTGTGTGCAGAGTCCTCCCAGCAGTGCCCAGAGACCGGAGGGGTGGGTGCAGAGTCCTCCCAGCAGTGCCCAGACATGAGCGGGGTGGGTGCCTAACACTCCCAGCAGTGCCCAGACATGAGAGGGGTGGGTGCAGAGTCCTCCCAGCAGTGCCCAGAGACAGGAGGGGTGGGTGCAGAGTCCTCCCAGCAGTGCCCAGACATGAGAGGGGTGGGTGCAGAGTCCTCCCAGCAGTGCCCAGACATAGGAGGGGTGGGTGCAGAGTCCTCCCAGCAGTGCCCAGACATGAGAGGGGTGTGTGCAGAGTCCTCCCAGCAGTGCCCAGACATGAGAGGGGTGGGTGCCTAACACTCCCAGCAGTGCCCAGACATGAGAGGGGTGTGTGCAGAGTCCTCCCAGCAGTGCCCAGGCATGAGAGGGGTGTGTGCAGAGTCCCCCCAGCAGTGCCCAGAGACAGGAGGGGTGGGTGCAGAGTCCTCCCAGCAGTGCCCAGACATGAGAGGGGTGTGTGCAGAGTCCCCCCAGCAGTGCCCAGAGACAGGAGGGGTGGGTGCCTAACACTCCCAGCAGTGCCCAGACATGAGAGGGGTGGGTGCCTAACACTCCCTGCAGTGCCCAGACATGAGAGGGGTGTGTGCAGAGTCCTCCCAGCAGTGCCCAGACATGAGAGGGGTGGGTGCCTAACACTCCCAGCAGTGCCCAGACATGAGAGGGGTGTGTGCAGAGTCCTCCCAGCAGTGCCCAGAGACAGGAGGGGTGTGTGCAGAGTCCTCCCAGCAGTGCCCAGAGACAGGAGGGGTGGATGCAGAGTCCTCCCAGCAGTGCCCAGAGACAGGAGGGGTGGGTGCAGAGTCCTCCCAGCAGTGCCCAGACATGAGAGGGGTGTGTGCAGAGTCCTCCTAGCAGTGCCCAGACATAGGAGGGGTGGGAGCAGAGTCCTCCCAGCAGTGCCCAGACATGAGAGGGGTGGGTGCCTAACACTCCCAGCAGTGCCCAGACATGAGAGGGGTGGGTGCAGAGTCCTCCCAGCAGTGCCCAGAGACAGGAGGGGTGTGTGCAGAGTCCTCCCAGCAGTGCCCAGAGACAGGAGGGGTGGGTGCAGAGTCCTCCCAGCAGTGCCCACACATGAGAGGGGTGTGTGCAGAGTCCTCCCAGCAGTGCCCAGACATAGGAGGGGTGGGTGCAGAGTCCTCCCAGCAGTGCCCAGACATGAGAGGGGTGGGTGCAGAGTCCTCCCAGCAGTGCCCAGAGACAGGAGGGGTGTGTGCAGAGTCCTCCCAGCAGTGCCCAGAGACAGGAGGGGTGGGTGCAGAGTCCTCCCAGCAGTGCCCAGACATGAGAGGGGTGTGTGCAGAGTCCTCCCAGCAGTGCCCAGACATGAGAGGGGTGGGTGCCTAACACTCCCAGCAGTGCCCAGACATGAGAGGGGTGGGTGCAGAGTCCTCCCAGCAGTGCCCAGAGACAGGAGGGGTGTGTGCAGAGTCCTCCCAGCAGTGCCCACAGACAGGAGGGGTGGGTGCAGAGTCCTCCCAGCAGTGCTCAGACATGAGAGGGGTGGGTGCAGAGTCCTCCCAGCAGTGCCCAGACATAGGAGGGGTGGGTGCAGAGTTCTCCCAGCAGTGCCCAGACATGAGAGGGGTGTGTGCAGAGACCTCCCAGCAGTGCCCAGACATGAGAGGGGTGGGTGCCTAACACTCCCAGCAGTGCCAAGACATGAGAGGGGTGTGTGCAGAGTCCTCCCAGCAGTGCCCAGAGACAGGAGGGGTGGGTGCAGAGTCCTCCCAGCAGTGCCCAGACATGAGAGGGGTGGGTGCAGAGTCCTCCCAGCAGTGCCCAGACATAGGAGGGGTGGGTGCAGAGTCCTCCCAGCAGTGCCCAGACATGAGAGGGGTGTGTGCAGAGTCCTCCCAGCAGTGCCCAGACATGAGAGGGGTGGGTGCCTAACACTCCCAGCAGTGCCCAGACATGAGAGGGGTGTGTGCAGAGTCCTCCCAGCAGTGCCCAGGCATGAGAGGGGTGTGTGCAGAGTCCCCCCAGCAGTGCCCAGAGACAGGAGGGGTGGGTGCAGAGTCCTCCCAGCAGTGCCCAGACATGAGAGGGGTGTGTGCAGAGTCCCCCCAGCAGTGCCCAGAGACAGGAGGGGTGGGTGCCTAACACTCCCAGCAGTGCCCAGACATGAGAGGGGTGGGTGCCTAACACTCCCTGCAGTGCCCAGACATGAGAGGGGTGTGTGCAGAGTCCTCCCAGCAGTGCCCAGACATGAGAGGGGTGGGTGCCTAACACTCCCAGCAGTGCCCAGACATGAGAGGGGTGTGTGCAGAGTCCTCCCAGCAGTGCCCAGAGACAGGAGGGGTGTGTGCAGAGTCCTCCCAGCAGTGCCCAGAGACAGGAGGGGTGGATGCAGAGTCCTCCCAGCAGTGCCCAGAGACAGGAGGGGTGGGTGCAGAGTCCTCCCAGCAGTGCCCAGACATGAGAGGGGTGTGTGCAGAGTCCTCCTAGCAGTGCCCAGACATAGGAGGGGTGGGAGCAGAGTCCTCCCAGCAGTGCCCAGACATGAGAGGGGTGGGTGCCTAACACTCCCAGCAGTGCCCAGACATGAGAGGGGTGGGTGCAGAGTCCTCCCAGCAGTGCCCAGAGACAGGAGGGGTGTGTGCAGAGTCCTCCCAGCAGTGCCCAGAGACAGGAGGGGTGGGTGCAGAGTCCTCCCAGCAGTGCCCAGACATGAGAGGGGTGTGTGCAGAGTCCTCCCAGCAGTGCCCAGACATAGGAGGGGTGGGTGCAGAGTCCTCCCAGCAGTGCCCAGACATGAGAGGGGTGGGTGCAGAGTCCTCCCAGCAGTGCCCAGAGACAGGAGGGGTGTGTGCAGAGTCCTCCCAGCAGTGCCCAGAGACAGGAGGGGTGGGTGCAGAGTCCTCCCAGCAGTGCCCAGACATGAGAGGGGTGTGTGCAGAGTCCTCCCAGCAGTGCCCAGACATGAGAGGGGTGGGTGCCTAACACTCCCAGCAGTGCCCAGACATGAGAGGGGTGGGTGCAGAGTCCTCCCAGCAGTGCCCAGAGACAGGAGGGGTGTGTGCAGAGTCCTCCCAGCAGTGCCCAGAGACAGGAGGGGTGGGTGCAGAGTCCTCCCAGCAGTGCTCAGACATGAGAGGGGTGGGTGCAGAGTCCTCCCAGCAGTGCCCAGACATAGGAGGGGTGGGTGCAGAGTTCTCCCAGCAGTGCCCAGACATGAGAGGGGTGTGTGCAGAGACCTCCCAGCAGTGCCCAGACATGAGAGGGGTGGGTGCCTAACACTCCCAGCAGTGCCCAGACATGAGAGGGGTGTGTGCAGAGTCCTCCCAGCAGTGCCCAGACATGAGAGGGGTGTGTGCAGAGTCCCCCCAGCAGTGCCCAGACATAGGAGGGGTGGGTGCAGAGTCCTCCCAGCAGTGCCCAGACATGAGAGGGGTGGGTGCAGAGTCCTCACAGCAGTGCCCAGACATAGGAGGGGTGGGTGCAGAGTCCTCCCAGCAGTGCCCAGACATGAGAGGGGTGTGTGCAGAGTCCTCCCAGCAGTGCCCAGACATGAGAGGGGTGGGTGCCTAACACTCCCAGCAGTGCCCAGACATGAGAGGGGTGTGTGCAGAGTCCTCCCAGCAGTGCCCAGGCATGAGAGGGGTGTGTGCAGAGTCCCCCCAGCAGTGCCCAGAGACAGGAGGGGTGGGTGCAGAGTCCTCCCAGCAGTGCCCAGACATGAGAGGGGTGTGTGCAGAGTCCCCCCAGCAGTGCCCAGAGACAGGAGGGGTGGGTGCCTAACACTCCCAGCAGTGCCCAGACATGAGAGGGGTGGGTGCCTAACACTCCCAGCAGTGCCCAGACATGAGAGGGGTGTGTGCAGAGTCCTCCCAGCAGTGCCCAGACATGAGAGGGGTGGGTGCCTAACACTCCCAGCAGTGCCCAGACATGAGAGGGGTGTGTGCAGAGTCCTCCCAGCAGTGCCCAGAGACAGGAGGGGTGTGTGCAGAGTCCTCCCAGCAGTGCCCAGAGACAGGAGGGGTGGGTGCAGAGTCCTCCCAGCAGTGCCCAGAGACAGGAGGGGTGGATGCAGAGTCCTCCCAGCAGTGCCCAGACATGAGAGGGGTGTGTGCAGAGTCCTCCCAGCAGTGCCCAGACATAGGAGGGGTGGGTTCAGAGTCCTCCCAGCAGTGCCCAGACATGAGAGGGGTGGGTGCCTAACACTCCCAGCAGTGCCCAGACATAAGAGGGGTGGGTGCAGAGTCCTCCCAGCAGTGCCGAGAGACAGGAGGGGTGTGTGCAGAGTCCTCCCAGCAGTGCCCAGAGACAAGAGGGGTGGGTGCAGAGTCCTCCCAGCAGTGCCCAGACATGAGAGGGGTGTGTGCAGAGTCCTCCCAGCAGTGCCAAGACATAGGAGGGGTGGGTGCAGAGTCCTCCCAGCAGTGCCCAGACATGAGAGGGGTGGGTGCAGAGTCCTCCCAGCAGTGCCCAGAGATAGGAGGGGTGTGTGCAGAGTCCTCCCAGCAGTGCCCAGAGACAGGAGGGGTGGGTGCAGAGTCCTCCCAGCAGTGCCCAGACATGAGAGGGGTGTGTGCAGAGTCCTCCCAGCAGTGCCCAGACATGAGAGGGGTGGGTGCCTAACACTCCCAGCAGTGCCCAGACATGAGAGGGGTGGGTGCAGAGTCCTCCCAGCAGTGCCCAGAGACAGGAGGGGTGTGTGCAGAGTCCTCCCAGCAGTGCCCAGAGACAGGAGGGGTGGGTGCAGAGTCCTCCCAGCAGTGCTCAGACATGAGAGGGGTGGGTGCAGAGTCCTCCCAGCAGTGCCCAGACATAGGAGGGGTGGGTGCAGAGTTCTCCCAGCAGTGCCCAGACATGAGAGGGGTGTGTGCAGAGTCCTCCCAGCAGTGCCCAGACATGAGAGGGGTGGGTGCCTAACACTCCCAGCAGTGCCCAGACATGAGAGGGGTGTGTGCAGAGTCCTCCCAGCAGTGCCCAGACATGAGAGGGGTGTGTGCAGAGTCCCCCCAGCAGTGCCCAGAGACAGAAGGGGTGGGTGCAGAGTCCTCCCAGCAGTGCCCAGACATGAGAGGGGTGTGTGCAGAGTCCCCCCAGCAGTGCCCAGAGACAGGAGGGGTGGGTGCCTAACACTCCCAGCAGTGCCCATGGAACGCAAAGGGTGGAGTAGCCACAGATACCATGCCCACAAATGTCAGTCAGGTGCACAAAGACCCTGCAGTACATGTACCACATGTGTGCGAGGCTGGGAGTATACGCATGCATAGCGCCGAAAAGAAAACTGGTCCACATGAAGTCATGTCAATAGTCCACATACACAAGTACAATGACTACCAAGGATGCCACGAATGATGCAGGTGGAGACATCGCTCAGCATGCATGTGCAAAGTTGAAGGAGTCCGTCACACACCCAGCTAATGTACACACAGCTCAGCGCTAAATATTGGGAACACCCTGCAGGGAAGATGGCAGGATACACAGAGGAAGGAATACACCTTGGGACAATTTCACCATGCAGTAACTGCTTACATGAACAGAGAAACCTAGCTAACACCGTGTGATGGCACACAGATACCAGGGTCCCCCCTATGACCAGCACACTACTACATTTCCCACACACCCAACACATGATTACCACCCAAAATCATGTAGCAGCCCCACCAACAGCAACATCAGAAAAGCAGTAGTGTGCAAAGGAAACAAAAATGGCTTTAATCAGCATGATCTTAAATAGTGTGTTTGTAGAAAGTTCAATATTTACAAAGCCCATGGGGCAGTCCAGAAGTCACAGCTGGATGGGGGACACAGTGGGATGCGTGTCCCCTAGCTTGCTTGCACAGTTAGATACTGTCGTCTTCCACAGGGGTGAGGGCATCATGTGGGGGGGAAGGAACAGGCACCGCAGGGACAGGAGGGCGAAGGGTAGGCGTTGTGGGTGCAGGGATGGAGGACTCCACCACAGGGGGTGGGGCAGGGCCAAAGGCGGAGGCCAGGATCTCGCTGCACACCTTAGCAAGGTCCTCCAGGGACTCCCCTGCACCCGAAGGAACCACAGGCCCCAAGGAGGGGGGGTTCAGAGGGATGGGTCGCAGCGCCACTGGGCGAGGGTGTGGACAGGGGGGGGGATCAACCACCCTGACCGGGGACTTCCTTGACCGCTTGCGGGGTGGTGTCACTGTGGGGCTCAGGGACAGAGCGGCCATGAAGGAGTCTTTGGGGGACATGTGGCCAGGAGAGCTGAGGGGAGGGGATTTGGAGGGAGTGGATTTGGTGGAATGCGGACTCCCACTCTGGCTGCGTGTCACACGTTTGCCCCCCGACCCAGTGGGTGTGCCTACTTCACCCTGTGTGTGCGTGTCAGGAGGTGTGCGGCGGACCTTCCCTGCTGGTGTGGTGCCTGTGTCTGTTGTGGTGGGTGCATGCTGACGTCTGGGTGTACGTGGGACAGGCATGGGAGTGGGAAGTGTGGAAGGGGCAGGGGTAGGGGGTGGGACGTAGCGCTGCAGGAGACCCACTGCTGCAGTCAGTGTAGAGTCTATGGACCTCAGCAAGTTGCGTTGGTCAGCCTGCGATGAATGAATGCCCTCCAAGTATGCCTCCATGTTGTTGAGGACCTGGCTGTGGCTATGGAGGACATTAAGGATCGCAGCCTGACCAATCTGCAACTGCCGCTGGATGTCCACAGACTCGGCATTGGCGGCAGCAGTGGAGGCAGGGGGTGCGGTGCCTGGCATGAAGGAGACATGCGGTGACTGGGCACGCTGGGAAGGGACACGAGCACGTGGGAGGCGGCTGATGGCAATGGAGGGGGCGGGGCGAGATGTAGTGCTGCTGTCAGATGGTGGTGCAGCCTCCGCCCACTCGGAGAGATCATCCTCGGACCCGTCAGCTTCATATTCTGTTGTGCCAGTCGACAGGTCCCTGGCGTCACTCTCCTCCGCCTCAGTCCCACTCGATGTGCCAGCCACGATGTCAACGCTGGCACTGGTGCTCGGTCCCTCTGCTCCGTCTGTGCCCATGTCTCCCTCCGTGTCCCCCGACGATGCTGTGGGCAGGGTGAAGAGACAGAAATTAATCATACACCTGTATACATATGTCACATGAGTCCAACCTACTCAGGTTACAGTGCATAGCCTGAAACAAAAGAAGAGTTACAACTACAAAACAAGGTACATATGTAGGGCATGCAAGACACAGTTGTTTGACCCACCATGCCACTGAAAAACTATGGAGAGCATGACACAATAGCAAATGAGATGACATGGAATTTTGATTGAGGAGCAAGGCACAGGGGACAATCCAGCACTGCATCTGCACCACACAGCGTGGCAGGAAATAGGGATGAGCAGGGACCATATCCAGGAACTAGAGGCACATGCAGCATAGGTAATACTGATAACATGGCCACCCTGACTGGCTCACTGCACCTTGAGTGTATGTCCAGACAAACATCACACACTGGCCAGTCCTAGCAAGGAGATTTCAGGTGTTGACATGTAGGCCATGCCCGCACCACCCACCCCCTACATGAGACAATTCTTTGGAGACACAGGAAGCACTTACATCTCTTAGTCTGGGTGAAATACACATGGGATGCAAAAATTCAATATTGCACACAAAATACCCAAGGTGCGCCTGTCCAAATAATCATGTACAAATGGGCATCATCAGATAATTGTAACAAGACACACAGGCAATGGCCACCGTGAGTATGAACAAGGAAAATCAGGTCAGGCTGGACAGTGGACACTTGTACTACATTTCACGTCAATATACATGGTGCCAGGGGACAATGGCACAGAGCACAACCTATGCTGTAGACACAGAGATTGTTGACATTTTCGGATTACACACATGATACCTAGGAAAAGATGCCCCTGGGGACAGTAGTGGCCACACAACTCCATGCTCCTGAATGGGAATGACTGCAACACACGCTACCATCCCTGCACTATGCGTACCGCACACTCATGCACATCATGTCACAGGCCACCACATAGGACATGCGTGCTGGAAGGCCTCGCATTTGAGAGATTAACTCCCATGTCTGGACTCAGCATTAGTGCCAACTGACATGGAACCCACAAGTCCAGAACTGGACAGGGCACAGGCAAGGTCCCAAAACCTGTTACACACCACCCCCACACATGATGCTGCAGGCATAGTACACGTGGAGAAGGTGCCAGGCTACATAACCTTGTGACGGAGTGACTACACACAGACCAGGGAACACATTGCAAGGAGGGGAAGGGAGGCAGGAGAGCACTGCAATACTGTGGGTAACAGGATCTGCACAGCACCATTAAACCCTGGCAGTGTATCCATGGAACAGTGCACTTACAAATGCTGGTGAAACACAACAAACACACATGTACCTACCCCCTTCCTGCTGCTGCATCTCCTGTAGGCGCCTGTCCAAGTCTGGAAATACCACCGCCAGCACACGCTTGTGGATGTGGGAGAGACGGCGGCGCCCGCGGTTCTTATGGCTCTCAGGTGAGTCCCCCAGCAGGACCCGTGCGATCCTCCGCATCCAGCACCGGATATCCTGCCAGCGTTTCCTCACCTGGGACAGGCGCCGCTTCCGACCATCCGCACTCCTCACGGCGCTGACGGCGGTCAGCCATATGTGCTCCTTGGCAGAGGCGTCTACCTGTGAGGATGAACAAGTGACACTACATCAATACACCTGGCACATGTCACAGAGACACATATTAGAACACATTTGCTGTTTACAACAAGGCATAGTATGCATCCAACGCATTGCACCTTTGTCATAGGGACATGATCCTCTGGGGAAGGGCAAAAGCAGTACGTGCCATTGAAAGGACACAGGTGGAATGAGGGCAACTACACAATCAATGATCCAGGCTCACACTGTGCATCACACCCACCCCTCCTGTCTCTGGGCACTGCTGGGAGGACTCTGCACCCACCCCTCCTGTCTCTGGGCACTGCTGGGAGGACTCTGCACCCACCCCTCCTGTCTCTGGGCACTGCTGGGGGGACTCTGCACCCACCCCTCCTGTCTCTGGGGACTGCTGGGAGTGATAGGCACCCACCCCTCCTGTCTATGGGCACTGCTGGGAGGACTCTGCACCCACCCCTCCTATCTCTGGGCACTGCTGGGAGGACTCTGCACCCACCCCTCCTGTCTCTGGGCACTGCTGGGGGGACTCTGCACCCACCCCTCCTGTCTCTGGGCACTGCTGGGAGTGATAGGCACCCACCCCTCCTGTCTCTGGGCACTGCTGGGAGGACTCTGCACCCACCCCTCCTGTCTCTGGGCACTGCTGGGAGTGATAGGCACCCACCCCTCCTGTCTCTGGGCACTGCTGGGAGGACTCTGCACCCACCCCTCCTGTCTCTGGGCACTGCTGGGAGGACTCTGCACCCACCCCTCCTGTCTCTGGGCACTGCTGGGGGGACTCTGCACCCACCCCTCCTGTCTCTGGGCACTGCTGGGAGTGATAGGCACCCACCCCTCCTGTCTCTGGGCACTGCTGGGAGGACTCTGCACCCACCCCTCCTGTCTCTGGGCACTGCTGGGGGGACTCTGCACCCACCCCTCCTGTCTCTGGGCATTGCTGGGAGTGATAGACACCCACCCCTCCTGTCTCTGGGCACTGCTGGGAGGACTCTGCACCCACCCCTCCTGTCTCTGGGCACTGCTGGGAGTGATAGGCACCCACTCCTCCTGTCTCTGGGCACTGCTGGGAGGACTCTGCACCCACCCCTCCTGTCTCTGGGCACTGCTGGGAGTGATAGGCACCCACCCCTCCTGTCTCTGGGCACTGCTGGGAGGACTCTGCACCCACCCCTCCTGTCTCTGGGCACTGCTGGGGGGACTCTGCACCCACCCCTCCTGTCTCTGGGCACTGCTGGGAGGACTCTGCACCCACCCCTCCTGTCCCTGGGCACTGCTGGGAGACATCAGGCATTCCCCCCCCCTGGGACCCCCCCTACAGTACATAGCATGTGTGTCACACCTGGACACAATGGCAGAAGTCACAGTCACAAAAAAGGGACACAATCTGTGCTAGTGGACTCTGCACTCACCTGATAACCTGGTCACCCATACAGCATGGGGTACTGTGGGAGGATCACATCCAGCAAAGCCAGGTTCTCCTCCAGGGTGAATGGCTGTGACCTCTCCACAGTCCTTGACATGGTTCCAGGGAATCAGTAGCAGCAGCTGGGTCGTGGAATACAGAGATGTGCAGGCAAGTGCTCCCTCATGGGACCTGGCTGCCTTATATCTGCCTTGCTGGCCCATTTCATGCACAGGAGTACAGAGTGATTGGTCACTCACATTTGCATCCTATGTTTCCTCCAATCCCTTCAAACCTAGCAGTCAGTGGGTTCTTATTCTGTTTTTTTCTTCAGCATGATGTCAACCCCACAAACACATTGCAACAAAGTAGATTCATTCCAACTGACTTCTGCTGTGCACCTTCCAGAACAAATTCAAACTTTAAACTTGGTCTCCATGACAACCAGCATGCATGTAGGCCTTAATACTTGTCCCTCATGTGTCCCCTATGTAATTTTGAGCTTCACACACAGGTACGGTGCGTTCCGGGGCCCTAGGGCACCCCAAATGCATAGCAACGGCCCGTACACGCGTGCCTACGTTCACTATCACTATGGGTGTCCTAGGCGTATGCGTACTCGTAGTGGTACGGCCCGTACACACGCCTGTACGCTCACTATCACTACGTGTACGCATACACGAGGACACCCATAGTGATAGGGAGCGTACAGGCGTGTGTACGGGCCGTACCACTACGAGTACGCATACGCGAGGACACCCATAGAGATAGGGAGCGTACAGGCGTGTGTATGGGCCGTACCACTACGAGTACGCATACGCGAGGACACCCATAGAGATAGGGAGCGTACAGGCGTGTGTACGGGCCGTACCACTACGAGTACGCATACGCGAGGACACCCATAGAGATAGGGAGCGTACAGGCGTGTGTACGGGCCGTACCACTACGAGTACGCATACGCGAGGACACCCATAGAGATAGGGAGCGTACAGGCGTGTGTACGGGCCGTACCACTACGAGTACGCATACGCGAGGACACCCATAGTGAAAGTGAACGTAGGCACGCGTGTACGGGCCGTACCACTACGAGTACGCATACGCGAGGACACCCATAGTGAAAGTGAACGTAGGCATGCGTGTACGGGCCGTACCACTATGGGTGTTCTTGCGTATGCGTACTCGTAGTGGTACGGACCGTACACATGCCTGTACGCTCACCATCATGATGGGTACACATACGGCAGCACTCCCATAGTGATACGGGAACGTACACAGGCCCTCTTAGCAGAAGTACGGTGTTTTTCACACATCACAGTGGTGACAGGCAGCACACAGGAAGGAATAGGGCTGACATACTTGTCCATGGATGGACATCAAGGCATTGTCTGGGCAGTACTACATGTGTGGGGCACAGGTGTGAAAGGCTGTGATGTGGCACATTACTCCTGAGTGGAGACGGCACCAGATGTATGATGAGATGTGTACATATGTAATGTGTGATGGTGCAATGTGTGCCAGGCATGCCCTTGACTCCTTTGACATGTGTGCATGTCGTACTGCACACTTGGCATGAGCGTCACTGGCATGGCACGGACACCAACACACGGAAGTGTCTCCTGAGGCCCGGTACAGGGGTTACCACACCTGACATGTCACTACCCACTGTGCACGATGTGACTATGTCATGTATGTGTGGGGGGTTCCCATTAGGTAGATGTTGGAGCTCCCTCAAAAGCTGCAGCCGTTGCAGCAACCAACATGTGTCTCTGTGTAGATTGACATGGCACACTGTTCCGCACACCATGCCACATGTGGTATTGGATGTGAGGTGCGTATGTATGCATGGGACACGGAGTAGCGTAACAAGGACATGTCTGCATCCTCTCTATGAATGTGTGGTGAGTCATGACATGTACACCTTCATGGCAAGGTGTGTGGGCTGTCCGAGTGTAATGTCATGTGACCTGTGGCTCTAGTGTTCTGCTACCAGTCTCTGCAATCGACATCCTACTTCTGCTGATGTGTGGATGTATGTCACTCCTGTCTTGCGTCTGGCTGTTCACTTGCACTGGGACACAGCTAATCCCATGCCATGGCATGTGGAGGTTCACAATCTCCGTGTGTAGCTGGGTCTTGGTAGGAGTGTCACCTGGCAGCCATACGTGTCCAGGGCATGTAGCACATACCTGACTCTGTATGTGGCATATGTGTATTGACAGATTAACATGTGCACAGTACAAATCAATTGTTGTTGTGGTGCACTCACTCTTCCTTGTCACTTCCAAATTACTGCAGAGCGCCGCCTCTTGCCCGACCAATTCCGGACTTGGCTGCCATGCGGGAGAATGACAGTATCCGGTGCTACCGCTTCCCCCAACCGTTGATTCTGGAGTTGACGGCGAGACTGGCACCACACCTGCAACCGCAGCACAGGTATCCTACGGCACTGACACCCAAGCTGAAGGTAATGGCAGCCCTACATTTTCTAGCCACGGGTACCTTTCAAAATACCATAGCTCATGTTGGTGGCATGTCCCAGAGCATGTTCTGCCGTGTGCTGCATGATTTCTTAGAGGCCATGTTGATTCACCTGGATGAATTCATCCATTTTCCTACCCCAGAAATGTTGACTGGGATCAAGCGTGGATTCTATGCCCTGGGAGGGATGCCCCATGTCATTGGGTCCATAGATGGGACACATGTGGCTTTGGTACCACCACACGCACAGGAGGTAGCGTACCGGAATCGCAAGCACTACCACTCCATCAATGCCCTTGTGGTGTGTCTGTCCATCATGGTGATTTCACATGTCTGTGCTCGTTTTCCAGGATCAGCACACGATGCCTACATCATGAGGCGTAGCAGGATGCCTGAAATGATGACGCAGCTGCGCAACGAACGGGCATGTGTTGTTGGTGGGTACACTCTGTCTGTCCTGTATTTTGCGTAGACTTCCAGCACGACCGTTACTCCTGTCCTACTTATGTCCATGTGCTTTCCATGTAGGGGACGCTGGCTATCCCAACATGCCATGGCTGATCACACCTCTCCGCAACCCCATCACGCCGGCCCAGCTCCGCTACAACACCGCCCATGGCCGGACAAGGCGAGTGATAGAGAGGACGTTTGGCCTCCTGAAGAGCCGATTCAGGTGCCTACACAAGACCGGCGGCGCCCTCCCATATGCCCCGGCGAAGGTCTGCAAAATCTTCATGGTCTGCTGCATGCTGCACAACATGGCAGTTGAGAAAGCAGTGCCACTCATCCTGGATCAAGATGACCAGGACCATCCACCCGTGGAGGATGAAGGGCTTGGCAATGGGGCTAGTGATGTGGAGGATGTGGAGCCGCAAGAGGACATCCGGACTCGGCTCATACACGACTTCTTTGCTTAGTGGTGAGTACCAGTGTCTGAGTGTGCACGCATTGGTCCCCGTGTGGCATGTGTTGCGATGTGTGTCTCCACCTGCATGTATGGCACGTGAGTCAGAGGTGTGTGTGGATGTGTCACTGGAGTGATGGTGCCAGTGATGGGTGTATTTCCGCAGTCATAATTGTGACCTAGCATGTGGTCATCCTTACACGTGTCGAGTACATGCACATGCAAGTGGCTGTGCTTTTTGTGGCTGACTTCTTGTGTGTCTCTCTTCCCCAGGTACTTGCGCATGCCATCTGCTGCTTACATTGTTGTGGCACTGCTATTCCTCATGGACACGTCATCGTGTGCTGACTCATCGTTACAGGCACGGACACGTTTGGAAGTCTCCTTAGGGTAAGGGATGCATCAGGGGTGTATTGGGTGTGGCAGTTGTTCACGATGTATGCACACTGCCCCTGTCGATGTTTGGTTCCTCTGCAGACATGTTGCATCACCATGGTACACATGACATGCAGCTGGGTACACCTGAATAGATGGTCAGACTTGTTGACAGTTATCAGTGATGGGATTGTGGAATGTGATAATGGCATCAATGTGTGTAACACTGCCCTCGGACACATACGGTTTGCATTGGCTTGACATGCTGTGGGACTTCCACATCAGCGGATCAATGGTGTATGGCAGGCTCTCCGTGAGCAGCAGGGGGTGTTTAGCTGTTAGCCGACACTTGTGTGCCAGTTCCATGGCTATCACGCATTTGTGTTGCGGAAGGGGGGTGCCAGTGTTGGACCCACATGTTACTCCACATGAACTGTTCATGTGTGCTCCGAGTTGCCTCTGCAATCCCGAATACATGACTAATAAAGGTGTCCCTATGCCTCCAAGGTGCCTCTTCTCAGTCAATGCTGGTGTGTTGCCACGGTGCATCCGGCATGTCTGGCATGGTTTTCCGTGATAGTGGCTATGTGTCTATGTGTCGAGTAGCAAGATGCAAGCAGTTTGTGTGGGATTAGACTGTGTATTGTGCATGATGTCCATGAGTGTGTGGGTATTGTGACATGTGCCATCCCCATGCATCCAACGTTGGCCATGCCACCATTCTCTGCATCCACCGGACTCAAGCTTGCAGGACATGGTTCTGCCACCTGTCTACACATACCTGGGTGCCCCCCAGGACACTCCACATGATCCCTGACCTCTGCGCATGACTGTTGCTGTACTCAATATGTCTGTCGGCACGGTTGTGTGGCCACCCCCTCAGCTGGTTGGGCCCATCACGGGTGTGTATGGTGCTCCATGTCTGTCTTGCCTAATACACTGTGACCCATGTGTGTCCTGTGCCAGACTCAGGCCCCAGGGTGTGGATGGTTGAAGTCAAAAGAGAACTCAGGCATGGTTAGACTTTACAAGACACATGTAAGGTAATAATGCAACCAGCAGGCATCTTCTCTTCATGGTGTGACTTTTTATTTTAGTGGGGGGGGGGGGTTTGACATGAGGGGCTTTCTGGGTGTGTGGAATCCAAAGTTCACTGGGGGAGTTGGTGTCCTTGCCATTTGAAATCCTCAGAGTCCATGCCACAGTCTTTGTCAACATTGGTCAGACAGTGACCAGCAAGGCCATGTGGCAGAGAATGTCTTTTGATGCTGTGATGCTGTTGCTCCAGTGGGCCAGGTGCCAGGCCAGATGTCCTGGGAGATGGTGCTGTTGCGCCGACCCTCACGGTCTTTTCCGTGTACGACCCGCCCTCCTGCGGGGACCCTCAGAAGCAGGCCGTGACGATGTTTGGGATGCTCCGTCGGATGTTTCCTCCTCATCCTCCTGATCCCTCCCTGTGGGTGGTGATGTTCTAGGCCTTCTGGCACAGGGAGGGTTGCCCATGTTGTCGGCCATCCGACGGAGTGTACTGTGAATTCCCGTGAACACCGTCACGAGCTCAGCCTGTCTGTCCTCCATCCTCCGTTGGTGTTGCAGTAGACAGGCATGTAGCTCCGCATGTTGCTGGGCCTGCTGGGTCTTGATCCCCTCGAGGACGGACACAACCTGGGCCATGCCCGTGGTGTCCTGCCGGTATGTGTCCAGGATGTTTCGGACATGGGCATATACCGGTTCCCCAGCCAACTGGTCAGGCTGGCGCCTCCACCGTCCTCCACTCCCACCACCCCTGCCCACTTGCGCCTGGCCTGCCCTTGTGGGCACATCGGGTCTCCGGGACCCCTGAGGGATGGCATTTGCGGTGTTGCCTGCCTCCTCCTGGGTGCCCGGAGAACCTTGTCCCTCCTGGACAGACTGGCTGCTTTGTGGTGGTGGGGCAGGGATCCTGGGTGTCTCCTGGGATGTGGCAGGAGTGGGGGTGGTGGTTGGCCCCGTTGTACCTGACGCAGGTGCTGCAGGTCGTTGGACACCAGAGGGGCCAGGTTGGTCGGGGTCGTCCACAGAGTGGTGAGAGTCGTCGCTGCCGGTGGGATCGGCCTCCCGCAGAGCCGGGTCCTGTGAGTCTTCCCCCCCAGTGTTGGGGGGTGATCCACGACGTTGACCTGTGTGTGAGAGAGACAATGTTAATTTTGTTCCATGCAACATCCATGTTTCATTAGTTTCACAGTTGGCACATTTCCTCTGGGAATTTGGATATGTCTTGCATTCCACTCACAGTGCACTTGTGCATGGGTATGCCCCTTGGGCACAGCTTTGTCGACTTTACCTATGTGTGACACAGTCTTACTTGCTGCGTCAAGTGTGACTGCAGTCAGCAGTGGAGTGGGCAGTTGTGGCAAGCCGTGCATTGGCGCCTTCCGTGTGGCACTGTACGTGGGCACATGCAGTTGTTCCACACACTTATATGATGCAGGTAGCTGTCGTTGTGCTCGTGCACAGGTTGTGACATGGCCCTGTGTTTTGCCATGGAGGAGAGGGGGGGTGCTGGCACTGGCCACCCTTGTCTACATGCACACAGTCCACCTGCTGACTGGCACACATTCCCACACACCACAAGGCTGATTTGCTCTCCCTGTGTCTCCCTCCCTCTCTGTCCCCCTCTCCCTCCCTCTGTGTGTCAGCCTCCTCCCTGTGTCCGTCTCCCTGTGTCTCCCTCCCTCTCTGTCCCCCTCTCCCTCCCTCTGTGTGTCAGCCTCCTCCCTGTGTCCGTCTCCCTGTGTCTCCCTCCCTCTCTGTCCCCCTCTCCCTCCCTCTGTGTGTCAGCCTCCTCCCTGTGTCCGTCTCCCTGTGTCTCCCTCCCTCTCTGTCCCCCTCTCCCTCCCTCTGTGTGTCAGCCTCCTCCCTGTGTCCGTCTCGCTGTGTCTCCCTCCCTCTCTGTCCCCCTCTCCCTCCCTCTGTGTGTCAGCCTCCTCCCTGTGTCCGTCTCCCTGTGTCTCCCTCCCTCTCTGTCCCCCTCTCCCTCCCTCTGTGTGTCAGCCTCCTCCCTGTGTCTGTCTCCCTGTGTCTCCCTCCCTCTCTGTCCCCCTCTCCCTCCCTCTGTGTGTCAGCCTCCTCCCTCTGTCCGTCTCCCTGTGTCTCCCTCCCTCTCTGTCCCCCTCTCCATCCCTCTGTGTGTCGGCCTCCTCCCTCTGTCCGTCTCCCTGTGTCTCCCTCCCTCTCTGTCCCCTTCTCCCTTCCTCTGTGTGTCGGCCTCCTCCCTGCGTCCGTCTCCCTGTGTCTCCCTCCCTCTCTGTCCCCCTCTCCCTCCCTCTGTGTGTCGGCCTCCTCCGTCTGTCCGTCTCCCTGTGTCTCCCTCCCTCTCTGTCCCCCTCTCCCTCCCTCTGTGTGTCGGCCTCCTCCGTCTGTCCGTCTCCCTGTGTCTCCCTCCCTCTCTGTCCCCCTCTCCCTCCCTGTGTGTCGGCCTCCTCCCTCTGTCCGTCTCCCTGTGTCTCCCTCCCTCTCTGTCCCCCTCTCCCTCCCTCTGTGTGTCGGCCTCCTCCGTCTGTCCGTCTCCCTGTGTCTCCCTCCCTCTCTGTCCCCCTCTCCCTCCCTCTGTGTGTCACCCTCTGTCACCTCAGCCCAGCTTCCTGGGCACACACTGTTAGCAGACCTTTGAATGGCCCTTGGCTTGTTGATGTGAGTTTGTTTCTGATCTCCAGGCACCCATTGGGTGTAGTGTCTGTGTCTGCGCTGCTGCTGTGGTGGTGTGTGCTGCCACTCTTTCACAGTGTTGGCTGTTCATTAGCTGCTGTCATGTGCAAAAACGTGCCTTCACCCCCATGTGTTAATGCAAGGCGTCCGCCATTTGCTGGCAAGTCTTTCCTGTGTGGGGACACACTGTTTGTCTGGCTGTGACCTAGGCCATATGGGCAGAGGGCATTGTTGTCTGCTTCTGAGTTGCACTATGTGATTTTTGTGGCCCACCCTCCCGCCATCCGGCTTATCGTGTCATGTGTTGGTGTCTTCTGTGGCCTGTGACTTGAAATTGTCCAGCTGGGTGCATGGGGCATGGTGGCGCCAGTGGCATGTGCGTGTTCATGGAGTGTGGTTGAGTCATGCGATAGCTTGGGGTGGTTGCGTGCCTGTTTGTGAGTTTGGTTGTGGATGACGTTCCCCCCATGTGAGGTGCGTTGTTTGTGTACTCACCCGGGTCTCGGAGTCCTCCTAATCCTTCGACTGCCTCCACCGGCAGTATGGCCATCACCCTCTCCTCCCAGGGATGGTAGTGTACGGGTCTGCGGGACGGCCCTCCTCCAGTGACGTTGGCCTGGTTGTGTTCATCCGTCATCTTGGCTCGGACCCTCCTCCGCAGATCGTACCACCTGGCTTGGCATTCCTGCTTGTTCCTTCTGGTTTCCGCAACAGCATTCACAGCATCGACGATGGTCTGCCACATGGCTGTTTTTGCTGAAATGCTGGTCTGTCTGACCAATGTTCCAAAGAGGTGTGGCTCGACTCTGAGGATTTCATCGACAAGGACCTCCAACTCTCGGCTAGTGAACTTTGGATTCTTGTTGGTGGGCATGGTGAGGGGTGTGGGTGTGGATGGTGGGGGGGGTGTGTGTGGATGGTTGTGGGTGTGTGGGTGTGGTTGTTTGGGTGTGTGTGTGAATGTGATGAGGGGGTGTTTGTGAAGGTGTGTGTGTGAAGGTGTGCAAGTGTAAGGTGTGGTGAAGCTTCAAGTATGGTGCTGTAGGTTGTCTGTGGGGTCTGGCAGCAGTGAGTCTGTTGCAAAGGCTCATGGTTTGTGTGTGTGGTCCCTTTTTATTGGTCCATTGGTGGGTGTGGCTGTGTTTGAACTTTGGGTGGGTGTGTTATAAGGAGTGGTGGTGTTTTGGGCCTCTGTTTGTTTTTGGCAGTTGCAGGTCAGTGAATGTGTTGTTTTAGTGGTTGTTGGACATGTTTTGTGGCTTTGTGCCATTCGAATGGTGTATTCTTGTGTCGTTTTGGTTTGTCCTGGTTGTGTACGTGCGTTTTTAGCGTGTATACGGTGTGTACATGGCCCATTTTGTTGTACAGTGCTGTCCTTGTGTGTGGCTTGGTACGACTCGTACATGCGGTTGTGATGTTGGGGCCTGGGGTGCGCTCCGTACTTAGGATGTTGTGGTGGGGGTATGCTCCATGCATACGCGGGTGGGGGTACGACTCTGACGTACACGGGTGTAGATGCACGGGGGTACGACACATACACGGGTGTAGATACACGGGGGTACGACACGTACACGGGTGTACATACACGGGTGGGGGTTCGACACGTACAGGGGTGTACATACACGGGGGGTACGACACGTACAGGGGTGTACATACACGGGGGTTATGACACGTACAGGGGTGTACATACACGGGGGTACGACACGTACAGGGGTATACATACACGGGTGGGGGTTCGACACGTACAAAGGGTGTACAGTACATACACGGGGGGTACGACACGTACACGGGTGTAGATACATGGGGGTATGACATGTACACGGGTGTACATACACAGGTGGGGGTTCGACACGTACAGGGGTGTACATACACGGGGGTACGACACGTACACGGGTGTAGATACACGGGGGGTACGACAGGTACAGGGGTGTACATACACGGGTGGGGGTTCGACACGTACAGGGGTGTACATACACGGGGGTACGACACGTACACAGGTGTAGATACACGGGGGGTACGACACGTACACGGGTGTACATACACGGGTGGGGGTTCGACACGTACAGGGGTGTAGATACACGGGGGTACGACACGTACAGGGGTGTACATACACGGGTGGGGGTTCTACACGTACAGGGGTGTACATACACGGGGGTACGACACGTACACGGGTGTACATACAGGGGGGGTGTACATACACGGGGGGTGTACATACACGGGGAGTACGACTCGAACGTACGGGGGCTGGGGGGAGTGTTGGGCGCGTATGCGGGCACATGTCTCCATGGTTGCTATGGGAGTTCGGTGCGGACGGTGTTTTTACCATACGGTTGTAACATCGGACGCACGGGATGGATCGTAATTCCTCGGTCGGACTTCACTTTTCACATTTGTACGGTAATTCGTCCGTGGCCGTGTCGGACACGTTTTCCGACCCGAGGACGTGTGGGGAGTTATTCCCAATGTGATTCGTATGGTCTTTTTCCCATGCGAATCGTAATTGGCAGTTTGTACGGCACTTGTACGATTCGTACGGTAAAAAGACCGGATACGAGTCGTACGGGCCATTTTTTTACCGGATCGTAATTGGCACCTCAGTCTGTGCACCAGTACAAATATTGGATGAGCATGTTGTCTTAACATCTTCATGAGCCACCAATAGGAACTGTGAAAAACTTTCACTTCCTTAATCCTTAACTCCACTTTTCTCAATTGTGCTCCATCACACTCTCTTTTGATATCATGAACTCATCCAGTCACCTACAGATGCCTTGGTTCACATTTTATGCACTAGACAAGAATAACATTTTGCATGGCAATACATTACAGAGAAATAGCTTAAGGTACAAGCATATATTCCTATGGAATACTACTGAATGACCAACTTGTGTTACTTTAACACTAGTGTCAGTCTGCATCATCGAGTCCCTCAGGCAATGCCGTTCCAGAGCAAAGAAGATGCATGGTCTCACCACTGAATCAGTGTACATTTAACTCCTCAGTGTGTCAAATTCCAATGAACTTCATTGATATGTCTAATCATACCAGTGTTACCCATGATATATAAACAGTGACCAGAGCAGTAAGAACTAAACAGGGCCAACTCTCTGTTTTCAAGCAAATGTATATCCATTATACATAAGCACATTGTTCTTACACTTCAAGTCTGATATGATAAGGGACTACTATACAACTGAACACTTATGCCGACTCTCTTCATTCTCTTAAGATTGGCACTGTGTATTTTAGGTCGAGCTAGGCAGCGCAGCTGCCTTTTCGAGACCTGCTGTAATCCATCTGTGTGCATCAAGTCCATGCCCTTTTTTGCCATTGCTTTTCATTTGTCTGTCAGTGTCCTCCAAAAATCCTTGCTTGCCAGTGGCCAGTCCTGCCTCTTTGACCCTCCTTTCTCTCTTCTGTTCCTCCCAAAGGGCAGGGGCTTAGTACTGTCCCATCCCACTATGTTTTTTTTGTCTGTTCTCTGTGGGACTCTTTTTTTGGTTTCCTGCTCTGTTATTGTTGAGTTATTTGCATAGATGGGATGATAACCTACAGTACATCGGCAGTATACAGAAATGATCAAATCCATTTGTCTTGTATGAGCCTATAATAACACAGCTGCACACATGGGTGTAGGAACTGTGGGGGACCCGGGGATATATCCCCCCAGATTTTGGAGTGGGGGGCACGGGGGATGAGGGTGGGGGGGACAAGGGGACAAAAGAATTCCCCCTCTCCCTTCTGCGATTGGCAGGTGATTAGTAAGCGAAACAAGCTCAATCTTATGGCCCTGCACTTGACCTGGCTGTGACTTGCCCTCCAGTTACCTGTGGCCAATCCGATAGTCACAGCATAAAGGTGACGTCACAGGGGCCACCCGCCCTCTGCCCTTTTGAACTGTTGTGTTGCACAGCACCCCTGAGGTTCCAGGAATTCTTTCTCACTACCCACCACCACACCTGCCTACAGTACACTGATTGCTGACTGACCTTGCCCTGTGTCTGCTGCCAGCTTGAAGATGGAAAGGCAGCAGCAGGACTCTCCCATGAAGTGTGAGGTCCCTCATGCGCGATGAGAACCCATCCATTGAAGTGAGGTCCAGTTAACTTGTAAAGGGCTGATGACAGGGAGTGAGTGTGGCCTATTTAAAGTGCTTAGGAGGACTGAAAGGAGAATGAGCGACGATGAGTAAATGAGGAATTAATGTAAAAGCCAAGTATTGCAAACATGTTAAGGACTTCCTGAGCTGCGAAGAACAGTTCAGCTATGTGTGACGAGGAAACACAGACAGCCTCTTCGCATTACCACTAAAGCTGTACTAAACGGGACGCCGTAGCTTGTCTTACTCAGTGACCCCGTCCCTTTAAGACTGGGAATTCTTGTAAAATGGGTGCGTGGGTTCCTCGACCCAGTGCAGACCTGAGTTGATGTGCACACAAAACTGTCTCTGTGTTCTCTGCTGCGGACAGCAATAGATGCCCCTTTGGGGGGTTGGGTGAAGTTGTGCACATTCCTCTTGTGCAAACCTGTCCCCAACACCTGCCCCACATTCATGTAGAGCAGGTCGTTCACTGGCACAAGCACGCAAACAGACACAAACAAACACAAAGGCTCACGCAGATGCGCACATACAAACACACAGGACAGACTAATACGCTCGCACACATGGGCAATGCAGCAGCCACAGACGGTGGTGGGCAGGTGGTATCGGCATGCAGCTTGCTGAAAATCAAAATATAACAAAAACCTATAGCGCTACTCTCACCTGAAGCATATTTGGGTGTGTTTGTAAAGCAACATATTTACATAGTGACAGCGTAGGATTGGTAACGCGGGCAATGCCAAAGGGGCCGGTGCCGAGTTCCAACTATGGGCTGCTTTTTGGAGCAGTCTGGGGGGCATATTTGGGCGGTGTCGCTGTTGTTCGGATACAGCCAGTGGGTGTCTGAGTGGCCTTTCTGGAGGCAGATGAGCGCTCATTACCCCACGTTTAGCAACAGGCAGAGGTGTTACTTTCTTTCTCTCGCAGGGGCGGCCTATTAATGTATGTATACCTAGCAGGGCAGGGGGCCTGATCAGAAGTGGCCTCACTTGTTTTCAGTCACCAGTGTAAACAAATCTGTGCATTTTTTTTAACCACCCCCCTTTATTTAATACAATTTCGCCAAAGCAGTGTTTTGAGGAAAGGCAATAAGCAAATGTGGGCCACTTCTTTTTAGCGTGCCCAGGCCGATTTTGAATTCCAATCCAACCCTACATAGTGATGATACATTTCGTTTTCCCTAGGCCATACCACTCCACCCCTCTACTGTGAAGTGAAGCTACTTCTCCAACCAGCACCATGAGGTGCTGTTACACTGCGTTCATCTGCCTGTTGTACTCGTTTCTCCCCTCCCTCCTTCTCTCTTTCTCGTTGCGCCTCTCCATCTCGTGTGTGACTCCACTTATCGATTGCTGAACTTCGATTTTACATGACATTGTTATCAGGTGTATTAGTCAACTTAAAATGAACAAAGACTACAACTCCCAGAATGCACTGATATGTAAAGGCAAAGTCCAAGAATGAGAACTTGGTGTTCAGGGGGCTATCTGGTCTCAACAGATCAAGGTTCAGTTTAGGAAAGACTGGGAGGGGACCTCAGCATGTACATTATTTAGTTAACCAACAATCTCGTCAGAGAGCGAGTCACCTAATCGCAAATCTCTACATATTACCCAATCATCTCTACTAATTTTAAGCAGACATGCACATCATGGTTTGGACAACGGAACGGACCCTTCCTCATTCCATTCAAATTTCAAAGGTAGATGGGGGAGGGGCAGTGTGCATACGATTAGGAGCTCCCAGTAACCCCCAGCCCCTCCTGAGCCATCCTCAGAGATAATGCGAGTGTAGCCAGGGCGTAAACAGGCACTCCTAGGAATGACAGCATGTGCGCTGCAGCTCGCGGTGTTTCTACTTGCAAACAGCCCCGGGGGGGATACAGCAGGATAGAACCACTGGAAAAGAGGAGGGGATAAGAGGCCTAATTCAAATGACACGCATGCCACCCCCGCCTGTGGCGCCAATGCAGCTAACCCTGGTCCCGCTGCCCTATATCAGGATGTCTCTAGTCCCTCTCTGCAGCGCCAATGCGCGTCTCTGAACTTGGCCCTCCATGTCCGTTGAGCAATTCATATTTCCTTCTTCTCCAGCTCTTTGTCTCCCTTAGCTACCCCACTTCTCTCTAACAACTCACAGATACACATCACATGCACTCATAGAAAGACAACAGAAACGATAAGGACACAGGTACAGCCTGAACTCAAATACAAGCACTGAAATGGAAACAACAATGGTTTAAGACTCTGAGGGCCAGTGACACAGGAGAGCCGTCATGAGGCTCGCGTGCAACTTCTTCGAAGTGCTTCAAGCCAGTGACCGAGAATGAGTGAGACCCCAATGTAGTGCACAAGGCTAGTGATGCGCGGAGAGTAGAGTCTCCTCTGACGCATGAGGCCAGGAATGTAATTCCCTTACACTCCGGTGAGGTGCATGCAGAGAGCCTGGGGAACATTCGAACCCTATTGAATTATGTGAAGCCCTCTAGGGCAGTAAGGGGGCTTCATTGAATGTGAGTGGGGATTGATGGCACACCTTGGTGCGAGTCCATGACTGCTTCGTGGGACTGATGGTCAGGACTGATGAACAAGAGTATGAATGCAGTGCCATAGAACAGGCGGAGGTCCAGAGGACTGTGAAGGGCAGAGACAGGACGTGTGTGAGATCTCACTGAAAGAATGAAAGGATGAGTGACACTTGCTTGAAGTGCACCAGATTACTGATGAGGGGTGGGTGAGACTCCAACAAAATGTATAACTTACTGATGAGAGATGGGTGAGACTCCACTGGAATGTAGTAATGTACTGATGAAGAATGGGTGAGACTCCAGCGAAAAGGAACATTTAGGAATGGGTGACACGCAATTTAAACTCAGTAGACTGTTGATGGGTGAGACTCCATTGAAGTACCGTAGATGGGTGAGACTCCATTGAAGTGCAGTAGAGCCAGGGCCGTCTCATCAGAGACTGACGTTTGGCCTTGGTCAAGTATATGTCTGCTAACGAGGGTCAGGAACACAGGCCTCTTTTATGTCTAACGGGTTCAGGAAATCAGATACACCGGGTAAGGTACAATGTGTGGGAAGTGGTTCTATTGAATGGTGCTGGCAAGCATGTACACACCTAGCACAGGGTGTAAGGAAGTTAAAACCAAACTATCTGCTCCCCATCAAGAGAATCCCTGTTTTTTGAGTCACATCTGTTGCCCTACCGCAGAAATAGCGAGGTGAGTCTGTTTTGGGACAGGTGGGGTGAGCAGAGAAGGAAAAGGACTCTGTCTCTTTTCCTTCCCTTCCTGCTCAGTCGGCAAGGACAGTGTCCTCTTCTCCTGCTCTGCCGCTGGCAGCTGTCCTCTTCCCGCTCTCTCTCTTTCTTCCTTCCTCTCTTTCTGTCTATGTCTCGCTCCTCCTCACTGGCCTGAAGCTCTTTCCTCTCCTCTCCTTTATTGGTTCCACTGTCAACTGGATTCAAACAAAACAGAAACACTTCAGCTGGAAATGTCGTAATTTTCGGAGCTTTTTCTATTCCAAAGTGCAACCTCACGAAAGAGAGAAAAAAGGATCAAAATATGAAAAATCATACAAATAACTAAATTAGCGGCACTTTACAAAATTTACCAGTAAAGCGATATTCTCTTTTTATCTTCTTTCTTTGCACAACATTGGTTTCCCAGGGGGTGGGAAGTGCACCATTCCTGGAGGGTCTGCAATATTTGGTTTATGGTGGAGTGGAAAACGTTTAATGAGATCCTTTTAAGCGGTTTTCCTTATTTTGGCTTATAAATTTGTACTGCAGCTCTGTGTCCAGGAATGTGGTCTTTTTAAACCAAACTGCTTAGGTTTTGTAAGGCTATAAACAATGCACATTAAAACGGGTCCCTTTTGGGCCCTGTGGTCATGTCCCTAACTTTTCAGGAAGAATCACTCACCGATTTTTGAACAAGGAGTGTAAAAGCATTAAGGTTACCATGTTACTGCTTACATTCACATGCTTTACTTAAAGTTGCATTCCCTATGAGAGTTTGCTTTTTCCAGGATGCTGCTACTTTTGTATTTTCAGGCAGCATATTACTCTTGTCTAGTACATAATTTGAATTGAGTTACATCCATGAGTTTATAGCGGGTCACAATTGGGTTGTAGTTGAAGGCAGTGAGAGTTTCTCTCAATGGGGTAGTATGGTGTTCAGTGGAGAGAGGATATGGCACTCGGGCTCGAGCTGTCGAATTTGGAACTGGGGAACCAGGTTCACCCTTTATGACCAGCCCACTCTCCTGAGGGAGCACATTCCCATGCTACACCTTAGGAGGCCCCAATAGACCTTAGAAGCCCACTGGCTGTATTACAGAAAGTGCCTTGGGGGTGAAACGGACATGTGCGCCCGCTTTGCATGCTCAAGGGGCACTTTGGTATTACAGAAGGGGCTGTGACTCCTTCTGTAATACCAATAGCGCTGCCGCACATAAAGCGCCAACGCTATCTTCAGGGGTTGGTCCCTCATTTGCATAGGGGCATTGTCCCATGCAAATAAGGGGATTCCTTTGCATCTGTGCCGGTGGTGTATTAGACGCGGGAGCAGAGGCAAAGAAGCTCTCAGCAGGCGCACCTAAAATGTTGCGCACTGTCAGTGCGCCTCTTGAGAGCAGCCCTCTGGAGGAGGGAAAGGGGGTCCTATGGACCCCCTACACATGCCCTTTTGAAAGTGCAGGCGCGTTGCTGCTTACACTGTGAACATACATAGCATCGGTAAAGCAGCCACTCTGGTTTTTACATGAATGCAGTTCGCAGCTGCCCTGAGGTCAGTGCATTCATCATAATGCGGCACATTTCCCTTCATTGCGTTGGGCGCACCATTTAAAAGGTGCGCCCAGCACAATGTAAGGAAATGCGCAGCATCTATAATGCGGCCCCTGGTGTCTAAGCACCAGCAGGTGGACCCTAGCAGTGGCAACTGTGGGTGACTGCAGACCTTCCCTCCACAATCCATACTGAAGTTCACCTCCAGTCTTGCGGGCAAGCCTACGAAGCAGCGCACCCTAGAGCGACAGTGACTCTGTCACTGAGGTCACAAGACCCTTGAGGCAGTCCACCTCACCCATTGGTACCTCCATTAGCCTTGTTTCAGCAGTAGTAACTCACCAGGGATCGGCAATGCAGGATTTGCATGCCCACCATACTAAGTTCGCAAACTTGATGGTCTCTCTGCTTCATGCATTAACATGTGCTGCTTGTTTTCGGGCCAGTGGAATTATGCAGCAATGGAGGCCAAAGTTTTGTCGCAGTGTTGACTAAATTGTGCAGCAAAAAAAAGACTGCAGTGTAATGCGATACATTTTATGATACTTTAGTATTTTGACATGTTTACACATACCTACAGTCCTCGCAAGGATTTTGCCTCGTTAGTACCTGTGCAACATACAAATGCAGCAATGAGAAAGGTGACCAGTCAATCTTTGCAAAGGGCCCTCCACTTTGCAGCAACATAAGTCACCTTTCATCAGTAATTATTGATCTGTATAAGCTACAAACCATTTTTTTGTTAAAATCGTCAGATTATGCAACAGACAATGAATTATGTGGCAAATATGGTATAGCCATAAGTATGTGCAAAACCTTTGCAAATTGGGATATTTTGCTATTCCTATTTGAACTGCTGAAAAGGGAGAAGAATTGATGACAGAAATTGCATGGCTCAGAGAGAAATGACTACTTTTAAGCGTATTTGGCACATTCTGTGATTGGAAATATATCCTCCTTTGTGAATATATTTTAGTGTCAATAACTCATATTAAACCTTAAATAAGCATGTGTGTCTATTGGTTGAATTAGATAGCATAGTAGTTTGTAATTGGTCAGTGAAATGCCAAATAAATACTAAAAATAGGGGAGTTTTGATCTTTCTGGCCACACCTCTGACTCTGCCCATTAATCCAATCCTTGGGTTATTCTGGCCTTCTGATTCTTCGCCCACAGTTCTCCTACTTTTTCCCCCCCCCACTCTGACTAGTGTTTCCAGCTTGTTTTGTTTTGAATGTCAAGGCCCCACAAGCTGGAGTATTATGGGCGTCGCAGATCACAGTTGGCAGATGTGGGAACTGGGGCTGGAATCGCAGGCTGCATAGGGCACTTTCCCTGTGCCTTGCCACTTTACTTATGAAGCCTAATAAAGGTACCAGATGGCACAGTATCAGGAAAAATGTTATTTTATAGTCCCTGACTTTCCTTAAGCACAATAATGCATTACATCAGCTTAACCAAGTGGACTAATATACCTGAGAGCAATGTCAGGAAAAGGGAAGACCCATGACTTGACCACTGTGTATCTATTTATATTATGGAATACTCTGGTAACATTAATGGTAAGCCACATTTATTCAGGCAGAACCACTCTGACCCCTTAGAGAAATATGAGGGCCCTTGTTGCAGGTGTACCAAGTGTAAACCGAGTTGCCCGATTATCAAGTCTGTACCATTAATGGCCTGACAATGTTCCTAAATTAAAAATAGATTTTTCCACTCAGGCCTCTTGTGCTTGTGTTTGTGATTCGCAAAAAGTGCAAGAGATTTACTCACAGTATTGCACCAGCATTTGAAATGTGAGTAGCCCTTATGACTCCAATGCACCAGTTGGCGCCCAGTCTATTAATGCTTTGTGAAGTAGGGTTCTTTAAAGTGGTGTTTCTTCAATGTGTAAAATATCCACCTGAAGGGGTTCCACCTATAGTATAAAAATGAACATAGTAGTTGCACTATTTTTTATTTGATTTTTAAGTCAGGGAACTGGCGATTTGGTACTCACTCCCTTACATATTTTGGGAGCAAGGTTCTGGCAGATTAATGGTGGAATAGATGCTAGAGGTTATCTGCACCATGTTTGAGCCTTCATGCATCTCTCACACACTCACACTCTCTCCTAGTTCTGTGTTTTCACAATTCTCTATTGCCCTTAAAACTGTGTGAAGTTTTACACCTAGCTTGGCTCAGGGTACTACTAATGAAGATTTTGTCTCAAGTCCATCAGTTTTATTTCTATGTACTTGTGTCACCATTTAGCAACTGAGCAGGGCCATCTTAGTGCTGCATTTGAGTTGCCAGCATCTCTTCCAACTCCAAGTCCATAGACTGAGCTCCAGCTAACCTGAATCATTACCTGGTGGTAAGTCTCCAGAGTCCCTGAGCAGAAGGAAATGCAGCACCACCAGCCATCGGAATCCAGTAAAAGACACACAGTTGATGGACGGAATGCAGAACAAATCAAAACATTCACCCCCAGTCAAGAGATCTGGGTTACATCCATAATTCTTTTGCTCACCATGCCACCCCAGTTTAGGAATCCAGTAGTCAGTCCGACCAGCAACTTACAGCCAGTGAGTGGATCAAGAAAATCGCAAAAGAGGGCTACAGCTGCCACTACTACTGCTAATAAGTAAGTGTACTATAGTATGGTGTCTAGCATAAACAAATAATGATTTCTTGACCAATCTGTTTGGATACTTTTTGTCAAATTGTGATAATGCACTCCCCTTCTCAGCATCACCTCATTTGTGCATTTTCTCTTTCTTTGCTATGTACTGAACAATTCTGTAGTACAGCACTTGCATTACTCAGACCAAATCAAAAGCCTTACAATGTATTATTATTTTTCCCAACAGATTTCGTTTTGCTAAAAGTACAAAAATACTTTGCTTTTGGAAACCTGCTTGGCCACATTGCCTGACATCTTCAGCTAAAAGAGATTTTTCAGGTAGGTTCCTCTGCCACCATAAAATACATACTGCAGTGTCTTATGTATTACGGAAACACATTTAGTCAGGTAAGATGCTGACTAGAATGCTCTTCTTGATGTGGGAACCTAAAGGTGTTATAAAACAGCTGGCTAGACCTTCTAGGAAGCCTTTGCACATGCATCACTTCCCTTCCCTGTTGCACTAAATTGGAAGAGGATCCTTATATTGGAGGCAGGTTTTGCCCCTAACACTCTCTGTGTTGATTACATGGGAGAGTGCACACAAAAGACTGTTTGCAACTTTTAAACTGCAGTTAAATATTCTGTATGTTCTCAAATTGCAACCGCTACAAACTTATTTGTTCCTTTTTCTTAGAATGGTTATCTGGAAATTCTTTCCAAAGAAACAGCCAAGTGAAGTGAACCTATAGTCAGACAACTCAGAAACTAACACAATTCATTGCGATGATATGTCGGATCTGCAGTTTACAATTTAATATGGAGTCGAGACCACAGATTTAGAAATATCAAGTGATTGCACCCCGGTCCCAGGAACATTTTGTGGAGTTGTCACTGCCTCAGATGAATAAAGCAACAGTTCTTATGCAACAACAACTAGTCTTCAGGATACAGAGGAAACACTTGTAAGCACAGTTGCACCAAACCAACCACTCAAGAGCACATTGCCCATTCGAATCATTGTAACACAGTCACAAATGAAGAAAAAGCACATTCTGCATTTTCAAGGAAGATGGTTCCAGGATTTCCCCTGGCTGCATTACAGTGGTAGAGTGGCAGGAGTACTATGCTTTCACTGTGCAAAGGCTAAGTCACTGAAATTAACTGAGCTTTCCAAGAACACAGAGGAAGCATTGTGCACTAACTGGAAGAAGGCAATAGAAAAGTTAAAAAAAGAACCAGAACAGTTATAGTCAACTAGTACAGTATAGAGGAGGCCAATCAGTCAATCAACAGTTATCACAGCAAATCCAACAACAACAGAAAAAAGCCTGGCTTTGTCTTAACAAAATCATTCATACAATAGCTCTTCTGGCAAAACAAGGCCTTGCACTCTGAGGTCATGATGACAGCGATGGGAATTTCCGTCAATTTCCTAGTACACGAGCAGAGGATGTACCTTCTTTGAAACAGTGGATTACAGCAAATTGAGCAGAATATCTCAGCCCAGACATCCAAAATTAAGTTCTTCAGTTATTATCCTGTGCAATTTTGCATCAAATCCATAAAAAATTTGGTGACAATCCATACGCAGTAATTGTTGATGGCACACAGGATATATCTAGTCAGGAACAAGAAAGCTTTTGTATTTGTTACATTGACCAAGATCTGTATGGGAGGGGGATGGGGCAGGAGACCCTTGAGACTTTCTCCATGTTCTTGGGAGTGCGGGGCGAGGGGAGGACTCTGGACCAGAGATAAGCAGCTTCCTCCTGGACTCTTGCTATACTCGCTGCTGTGTCCTGTGGGAGGGGAATCCGTCAGGCGGCGCGGGAGGCTTCAGTGTCCACTTGACTACATTAGATCCTGGCGACATGCTTGGGAGGGTGGTTGGGGTGGGGGATGCTGTTGGGGGAGATTTGACGGGGAGAGGGGGGGGGGTCTTTTGATTGTGTTACTTTATGGTAATGGACCACTCTTGTGGACGGTCTGCATTCTTGTACAGATGCCTTATGAGAAGAGAGATATGCCGTTGAGCTCCGATTGGCGGGCTGATCGATTCACTGCATCCTGGTTCATCTGGGTGGCCTGTTAGGGGGCAGGGGATTTGAATATGTTATCTTGTGAAACTCAATAAAAGTCTGTTTAAAAAAAAAATTGACCAAGATCTGTATCCTCATGAGGACTTTATAGGACTGTATCAGGCTGATAATACCACTGGTACTGCAATTGCAACAATTGTCAAAGATGTTTTATGCAATCATGGTCTTTCTCTGTCAGAGTTGAGAGCACAAACATATGCTGGTGCAACAAATATGGCAGGGAAATGCCATGGTGCACAAGCATTAATACGCCAAGAACAACCACTTGCTCATTATGTCCATTGTTGAGCACATTGAACAAATCTGGTGATGCAGACTGCAGCACATAAATGTTCCATATTGGAAGATGCACTACTTTATGTCCAAGAACTTGCTAATCTGTTTGAGCAATCTATGACATACGGTACAATATTCTCAGATCTCATCCAACAGTGTAGAAGGCCCTGCAAATGTGTTAAAAATAAAGCCTCTGTGTCCAACACACTGGACGGCCTGTGTAAAAGCTATAAAAAAAAGTAATGGATAATTGTGATCTGATCTGGGAACCCTAGAACAATTATCAACATCCAAGTCCAGTGGTGATGTGTCTGCTCATGCTTTTGGTATGCTGGCACAGTTTCAGAGAGGAACAACTGTCCTAGGTCTTCAGATTGCTCTCCAAGTACTGCAGCTTCTGGAATGTTTGAATATTGTGTTGCAAGGATGCCAACAAACTATATCAGGCTACTAGCTGCTGTTAATGTAGCAAAAAGGGCAGTACTAAAGCTCCGTAGTGATGAGTCATTTGACAGTCTGCTCAATGCCAATAACCACATGACTGCTAAGTACCATCTTAATGCCATTGAAGTGCCACGACTGCGCCAAATCCCTAAATGGATAGATGATGGAGCAGCAGAAACTTTTCATCCTGCAACCGTTGGGGACTACTTTCGCCCTCAGTATTTTGAGCTTTTAGATACTGTTACTCTTCATCTTACTTAGCGTTTTGACCAGGAAGGCACCTAAACATATGAAAAACTTGAACAAGTGCTTTTAACAGGCAATGGCATTGACTCTCTTGCTCAGGACAAAGAAACTGACCCTCTGCTGCTCTCTGCTCAATTGACTATGAGGGTCATTATGATGGCGGAAGGCCCGCCAGCTGTGCGGTGGTGGTCCTTGCACCATCGAACCACGATTCCCCCCCGCCACATTACAATAGTGGGGGATCCAGACTGGGACTGTGGAGGACGCAAACGTAGTGCAGTGAAATGCACAACATGCATTTTTAACATGCCGGCGTGTGCTGCAGTCAGCAGCACCCGCCGCAATGTTAAAGTGCAAAATGAGACCGCCATGGTGGCGGTTGCATCCTGATTGGGTGTGGGGAACGCCGCAAACATGGCAGTCAGTCCCGATTCCCACCACGATGGCGGCGGACTCAGGTCCGCCCACCATTGTAATGACCCCCTATGTTATCAAGTATGTTCAAGTACACTTCAGTCCAGGAACTGGCAGACATACTCCAAAAAATGCTTTCAAGAGAGAGAGCTTTCTTTTCACAGGTTGAGAAGCTTCTACAGATTTTTAGATCTCGCTGAGTCAGCGCACATGCGCTGCTCGGAGAGACTTTAGTATGTGAGTTTTCAAAGTGCTTCTGGCTGGCGACAAGCTTGCGTTCACGCTCGAACCGCCAGCCTTCAGGGCCATCCGTCTTTCCTCTTGCTTGCTCCCTGCCTCCGCCCCTCCCCCCGCCTTTGCGCTTACAGACTATTCTGAGCAATAATTTAGCAAACCAGCAGTCGTATCTCAACAGCAGAGTCACTCTTCAATGAACCTGCATTGGCACAATTTAATGTCATTCTTCTCAATGGTGCAGCGCAGGAACTTATTACCAATAACGTCAGTCTTTAATACACCAATTTGACGACCTTTTAACAATCGTTCTTTAAAGAACAGGTACATAGGCATGGTGATTATTTCCTTTAATGGACCAGTACGTCCATTTCTAAAAAATAACACACTATAATTGTACAGTAATGGCACTTAAAAGATCCATATATCCTTGACTAGTGAGTACACACATTTCCGGCGCTGTAGATCATGATAATCGGCATTCGTGGCTTAAACCAACCTGCTTTACATAAAAAAATATGTTTGTTAGCAATCCAGGAAAATGTAGTTCAGACCGAAGGTCTCTGGCGCTGTAGCCACAGGGAAAAATGCTGCTGCATGTACGGAATATTAGGAATGTGTGATATGCCGCTAGTGAGAGACCGCTATATAACATGGTAATTCCGTTTCAAGCACAGTCAGTAAATTAGAGAAATGCTCACAAAAAGGTTGGTACCACCGAATCAAAATACGTACGTTTTACATGCATCAAATGAAAATGAAAAAATCACATAGCACTGGTCTGTAACAGTCCGTTTCACAACATACCTCTATCTCTACGAACAATGATCCAAATAAAGATCATGGTTGTGTACAAAATCCTAATACTGTATGTGCACTGCCTTCCTGTGAGGAATCAAATCCTGACCGCCAGCCCCTCCCCATCATGATCTAGGGTCAGGCTCTTACTGGCATCATTTTGGGACCACCCCAACCACACAACCACACACACAACCCCACACACACACACACACACACGCGACCACACACACACAACCACACACACACAACCACACACACACAACCACATACACAACCACAACCACACACACACAACACTACACACACAACCACACACACACAACTACACACAACCACAACCACACACACACCTACACACATAACCACACAACAACACAACCACACACAACCACACACACAACCCCAAACACAACCACACACACACAACCACACACACACAACCACACACATAACCAACCACACACACAACCACAACACAACCACACCCACAACCACACACACACACAACCACACACAACCACCCAACCACACACACACAACCATAACCACACACACAACCACACACAACTACACAACCACACACACACAACCACACACACAACCACATGCACACACACAACCACACACTCAAGCACCCACAACCACACACACAACCACAACCACACACAACCCCCCACACAAACAACCACACAACCACACACAAACACAACCAACCACACACAGAACCACACAACCACAACCACACACACAACCACACACACAACCACACACACACAACCACACAACACATACACACACAACCACACACAACCCCCCACACACACAACCACACAACCACAACCACACACAAACACAACCAACCACACAACCAACCACACAACCACAACCACACACAAACACAACCAACCACACACACAACCACACAACCACAACCACACCCACAACCACACCCACAACCACACCCATAACCACACACAACCACACACACACAACCACACACATAACCACAACCACACACACAAAGGGAGGAGACAACTGCAGCAGGATCTTCCGCTCGATCAGGACAGCAGAACCACCGGAAAAGGAACCCCTCGGCACAACCTGGGCAGCAAGAAGTTGTCACTGGAGACATTGTGATCCTATGAACAATAGTGTCATCAATGATCTAATCCAAACTGTAAACTGTGACAAATAACATCACTATATATTGCAGTACCACAAAAACAGCAACAAGCATTGGCATAGCCAATAGGGACCTTATAAGTGTTTTGCCATGCAACAGTTGTTGTTGCACCAAGGATATTGTGCTGCATAACTAAATACTTATAAGGTCCCAAAAGCGAGACCTATTGGCTATGCCAATGCTTGTTTTAGTTATACCAGTATATTCTTGTGAGGCTGAGAGAAGTTTTAGTGGTCTCCGCCAATTGAAAACTTGGTTAAGATCAACTATGTCTCAGAAAAGACTGAATCATGTTGCCATATGCAACATACATAAAGAGACGATGGACTCAGTTGACCTACAGACAATAAGTTTATAATTTTATAAAAGATTCCTGCAGCAAGAAAAACAATTACTAATCAGTCCAATTGCATTTTGAGATGTAGGAATGTTGCTTAGAGCATTTAGTTTATTCTTCCTTTTTTGTCCCTCCTTTGTTTGCTTGGTGCATGAAGATGCAAGATTCATATACATATTTTCTTCCCATTTGATCGTTATTGTGAATGTAAATAACAATAAAGCAGACTTGCAAACTGAGACTAAATGCCTGCCTTTCTCAATATTTCTCTTCGTTATACAGTCTCACACAATGTGACATTTGTATAGGGGTGTAGGAAAAGCCCAATTAGCTGTCCCTCCAACTGCTTCACTTGAACTCAGCGGTCGGCAATTTATATTTAAAAAAGTGTTTCTTTAATGGGTTTTTTTGTGCAGCATTTATGCTCTTTAATGACATACACCATTGACGTACTCATTTAATAAATCTCGGGACGCAAACTATGAGTGCATAGCGTGCGCATTTTTCATTCTCTTTGTTTTGGGAATTGCCTCTCTATATGGCCACCACGTATCCAGATGATTTCTTGTCAGTGTGTCCTGAATGCATCCTAAAGCGCTCTGCAACTGCAGGGGTGTCTCAGTGTTATTTGGGGCTGGTGCTCCTTTTCTGTGTATGTTATGCCACAATCTTCTATGCTTCCAAGTGTTCACATGCCATCATTCTGTGACACCTCATTGCCTCCGTCTTTTATGCCGTGGACGGTGCCTTGCTTCACCCCGCTCTCATGTTGAATCGGAAACCTGTCATCTTTGCCTCTGTATAATCTCAATTGGTGCCCCTCGCCCCGGGTCCATTTAAAATAAAATGTAGCCTGGGTGGCCAAGATGGCGGCCAGATAAAGACGGTGGAGTGTGTCTCTCCAGCTTAGCTGTTGGAAAAGCTTTGTAAAGCAGCCCATTCCCGGTCTCCTGGCATAGCTGGGGAGAACCGGGTGTGTGCGGACAGCCGAGGGATCAAGGATTTGTTCCGCCTGGGTGGCTCGGCGTCCTCGCGGACCCAAGTGCACGAATCGAGAGACGGCCCGCCCGGCCCGGGCAAGAGACACGTTGCGAGGCGGGTGTGGACTGTCGCCGGGGCGGTGGAAGCGCCCTGTTGCCCTGCATTAGTGGGATTAGCGGATCTACGAGTCCCGCATGCCCCAGTTTATTGCCGCTGAGAGCACATGAGAGAGACAGGGTGATTTGGCGGACTTCTGCCGCGGCGGTGGAACTGCACCCGCTATTTTGGACCGCGATGGAGCGGTGACGGCATCCTGCAGCGCTCGGACATGAGCCGCACTGAAGAGGTGCGTGCTGGCTCACTTGGACATAGCTGAAAGCACGTGCACCGGTCGCTTTGCCATTCAGCGCTTCCACAATTCCAGGTAGCCCCGACATTGGGGGCAGCAGAGCACTGGGCATGTGGGCGCCGCCATTTTAGATCAGCTGGAGGAGGGTCCCGCACCGGACTCTGAGAGACGAGGAAGCTGGAGGGCGGTGACACGAGGTGAAGCCTGGGGCTTGGACCCAGTGTTGACACCTACCAGGAGCGAGGGATCAGCGCTGGACACCAGTGACCACCAGGGTCATGGGGGAGAGAGGACGAGCTGCGCCATTTGCTGGTTCCAGTAAGTAAGGCAGTGAGGCCCGGCAGCCCTGTGCGCGTCACTGCATTAACCTCCCACTACTGTGCATTGCAGCATCGGCCTGCAGCCCTGTCTGGGGCACCGCTGGGAGCTTCAGCATCTGGCCTAGGGGGCCCCCATTGGAACACTTTGGATGGGTGCGCGAGACTGTGGGGGCCTGAAGCATTGCAAGTATTGCGTGTGTTCACCGGTTCGTATACGCCAGAGGGGGCCGCGCACCTGTTTATAATACCCTACGACACTGCTTCATATGCCTGCGCGGGACTTCTGGCTCGGTACTCTACGGGGGCTAGAAACAGGGCAACAGAAGACCTCCTGGTTGCCTAGCGGACCATGAGCAGAGCCCTCGCGGACTCACGCGGTGTCTGCGGATTTGTGGGTGAACTTACGATGTGACGGCCTGTCAACTGCTGCTAGGGTCAAGGTGCCTCAGCCATGGCAGCAGCGCGCCTGAAAAAGGACAGAAATGTGAAGGAGATGCTCCTGGGCAAACTGGAGCTGTGGGTGCGGCAAACACCGCGCCTGCAGATGAAAGCTAGCAGGAAGCAGGGGATGGTGACGATGGTCCAGCCACTAAGGCCTTCATGTTGGAACTGTTCTTCTCCCTGAAAGAGGACATCCAGGATTTGAAGGGCCAGTTAACTGCAGATCTGAAAGAACTCCGGAGCGATTTGGATGAGGTCGGCGACCTTGTAGCCTCCCTGGAGGATCACGAAACGAACAGGGACTAGGAGATCCATATGCTGCAGCAAGACCTTCTCCGACTGCAGGAACAACGTCTTGACCTACAGGCACACGCTGAAGACCTCGAGAACCGTTCTCGACGAAACAGTGTACGGATCCGGGGAGTACAATGGAAGGCGGAGGAGGATGATCTTAGAGCCTACGTGCTGCCGCTCTTCCGCCACGTCCTGGGAGAGGACGACGCTAAAGAGATTCGGATGGACGGGTGTATCGAGTGGGTCTACCCAGAGGAAATAAGGCACCGCCACCAGACATTCTCGTCTGTGTGCACGATTTCCAGCCGAAGGAGTTGATCATTTGTAGGGCCCGAGAATCCCAACCTATCCAGTTCAGAGGACACACTCCCGCTTTATATCAAGACCTGGCAGCGTCCACCCTGTTCAAGAGGAGAGAATTTCGAGTAGTGACTTGCCACCTGAGAGAGAAAGGAATACCATATTCTTGGGGACACCCCTTCCGCATCCTCTTTAAGCACCAAGGTAGGCTGCGCCAGATTCGTTCCATCAAGGAAGCACTGGAAGTCTTGGAGCTTGAAGTCCCCATGTTGCCCGTGCATGTTCAGGGTTCTAGAGATGCTCCATCGCAACGGCCTCCATGTTGGCAACAGGTTGGCAGGTCTGCTACGGAGCTGAGTCCAGACCCAGTGACGATGGCCAAAGAGAGAGAGGCAGTGCTTTCTTCGCTGAGTCACCCCTTGGAACGCCCGATCTCCCCCTGAAACGAATGGTGTAATTAATCGGCGGCCAGGGAGGCGTACAGGAACAGTTCATGTCTTCCCATAAAGACGTACGCCTACTGTTACCGATGGATCAGGTACTTTGTTATTTGACTTTGATATCGAACCACGACCTCCATGGTCTTCCTTCCATAAACCAACTTCCACTAGTTGGGGTTGGTGGGGGGTTTATGTTGCTGAATTACAGAGGGTTGTTTTCTTATTTGTACCAGGACATATCCTTCCATTTCCCACTCACTGGCCCTCACCCGCTCAGGCTTTCCTCCAGCGCTTCACGTGGCCTGTCACGGCTGCGCATCACACACTCACCCCCTTACTGAATGGTTAAAGACCTGCAGATTGTAAGTCTCAATGTCCGGGGCCTGAATCACCCTGTAAAGCACACTGCTAGCCTTTCTTTACTAGAGCACTCTGAGGGGGATATTTGTCTGCTGCAGGAGACCCACTTGTTATCTAAAGACACTAATCGCATGCGTACGCGGCGGTTCCCACGTCAATACTGGTCCTCTAGCGCAGTAAAAAAGAACGGGGTGGCCCTTCTCCTGGGAGCAAAGTTTGAGGGCAAGGTGCTCTCCTCTTTTTACAAATCCAAGGGCAGGGTCCCAGCACTCCGGATACAATGGGGGGCCACGCTTCTTACTTTGATTAATATTTACACACCTAACACACACCAAGAGTCATTTTTACTTAGGCATGTAGCTGAAGGCCTGGCCTCCCCTGATTCTGCTGTAGTAGTGGGCGGAGACCCAAACCTGGTTATGGACAACAACCTTGATCGGTCCGGCCAGCGATACACTCAGGTGGGTGCCCTCTCCTCGGAGGGTAAACAATTGCTGGCCGATAATGGGCTTCATGATGTGTGTCGCCTTAAGCATCCGATTTCACCCATTACTCTGCGGCTCACAAATCTTATGCGCATTTAGATATGCTCCTTGTCTCCAATAAGCTTCTACCCAGGGTTAGTGAAGCTTCTATAGACACACGCTCCCTTTCTGACCATGCCTCTATCTCCATTCACATCCAACCGGAGGGGATTAGATCCGCCCCTGCCAGGTGGCGGCTGAGGGTGGGACTCTTACACTCGCCTAGCACTGTAGAGAGCGTACGCTCGAAGCTAACTGACTACCTCCAACACAGTGACACTGGGGATACCTCATTAGCGACCATCTGGGAAACTCTTAAACTGGTTATGCGGGGGGAACTCATAGTGATCTCCTCAGCTGATAACAAAAAACGTAAGGAAGCCCGTCAGAGCTTAGAACTCAAAGTAGCAGAGTTAGAGGCGATACATAAACGCACGGGGGCCCTGAGGGTTTGGAGAACCTTGGAGAAAAAGTGAATGCTTCTCAAACGCTTTGACCTTGATTGGGCGGAATACGCTCTGCTGCTCCTCCGCCACACGTTCTATCTGAGTAGTGATAGGTGTGGGAGGATGCTCGCACAGAGACTACGCGCCAAAGCGTGGCTGTAACCATCTCCTCCTTGAAGAGGTTCTCAGGCGAGGAGGTCCACTTGGATTTCCAAATCGTGGAGGAGTTTAGACAATTCTACTAATCTCTTTATAGCAAGACGCGGGTGGATCCCATGATGCAGGCGCTTACCTAGAGTCCAGTAAATTTACCCACCTCCCTAAGGCACAGGCAAAGCTGCTCGAGAACCCCATTTGGTTAGAGGAGGTCATCTCAGCCATCTCGCGGCTAAAGCTAAACAAATCCCCGGGTCCCGACGGCTACCCAGCCCTGTTCTCTAAAACATTCTGTAAGGAGCTGGCACCTCTCTTGACCCGGCTTTTCAACTCTTTCCTAGACAGTGGGGCGGTCACAGATTCCATGTCAGAAGCCGCGATCTCCGTAATCCTTAAGCCTAACAAGGACCCTGGGCTTTGCAGCTCTTACCGTCCGATCTCACTGCTTAACATCAATGTGAAGCTCTTCGCAGGCATACTGGCAGCTCGGCTGAACCCTCTCATGGCGGGCCTCATAGATCCGGACCAGGCAGGGTTCATCCCTACTCGCCAGGGTGGCGACAATACAAAACGCCTTCTGCATCTCGTGGATAGCGTCCATCGCTTTCGGGTGGGAGCCGTGCTCTTTTCCGTCGACGCCGAAAAAGCGTTCGACAGGGTGTTCTGGAAATATTTATTTGATACTTAGCAGGGCTTCGGGTTTGGACCCCACTTCATCCAATGGGTGCAATGTATTTACCATGCTCCCCGGGCATTTTATGAGGGTGAATGGAGTGTCCTCAACCCCCTTTGAGATCACCAGGGGCACGAGGCAGGGGTGTCCCCTCTCGCCCCTCCTATTTGCCCTGTACATGGAGCCCCTTGCTCAGAGAATCCAAGATCATCCGGGCATCCAGGGTCTCCGATTCGGAGGTGATACCCATAAAGTGAGCCTCTACGCGGATGATGTCATCCTATCCCTGGCTGAGCCTCTCCAGTCCCTACCCGCGTTGACAAGGGAATTGGAGTCCTTATGACAAATCTCCGGCTTTAAAGTTAATCTTAACAAATCTCAGGTGCTCAATCTGTCCTTGCCCCAGGCACAGGTGGATGCCCTCCAGCAGAGCCTTCCTCTACACTGGTCTAACGACCCTGTGCCCTATTTGGGCATCTTCCTAACTTCCTCGCTCCCACGCATTCTGGAGCTGAACTACTCGATACTGGTGGACCAGACTAGGAGGGCGCTGGATGGATGGACTAAGTTTAACTTGACCTGGTTCGGGCACATTGCCGTGCCGAAGATCTTGTATTTGTTCCAGACTCTGCCTCACATACCTCCTCCCAAAGCTATGAGGGCTCTGCAGCTGACCCTGAACAAATTCATCTGGGGCAACAAGAAGGCGCGCCTCTCCGTAGCACAACTGTCACGCCCTAATAACGAAGGCGGGTGAATCTAATGTTGGTCCATAGATATATCCAGGCTGCCCACCTTCGATTTGTACTGGAATGGAATCGTCCCTCTCCGAGAAGCACTGGACCTTCATGGGCCAGGTGGTAGCTGGAGCGAATATCTGACGTGAGATCTGGCTTCCTCGTCAATCGCGAGCGTGGGGTCTTTACTCCTCCCCAGTCACGGCGGCAACAATGAATGTGCGGGACGCGGTGGCACTCATGAGAGGCCTAACAACCTTTCCCTCCCCGATGACACCAATGGTTGATAACCCTGATTTCCCCCAGGAATGTAGGTCTGAGGTTGCTCAGCGTTGGCGCGAAGCGGGCTGTAAGCGCTTGGGCCACCTATTTGACTTCGACGGCATCATTCCCTTCGTTAGGGTGCGTCAGGACCTCGGCCTTCCCCGTACAGATGAGTTCTATTACCTACAACTACGGCACTGGGCTACCTCCAGGGCATACTTATCACATGTTTCTCGCAAACTTACCCCTTTTGAGAAATGGATAGTGAACAAGAAAGATGATAAGCATCTTATAGCAGAACTCTATGCTCTCCTTGCGCCAAACCAGAAACTAATTCGCTCGAGAGGCCAAATCCGCTGCGAAGTGGAACTGGGGGGGACTCTTACGGATAAGGAGTGCGACAACATCCATTACAGAGCCCATCATACGGCCTACAATACTGCTGGAGCCGGGTCTGCGTAGAAGGTAGCATCTTATTGGTACCTCACGCCTGCTCATATCCATCAATGGGATAAGAATCATACAGAGGAATGCTGATGTGGCTGCGGCCTGACGGGCTCCCTTGTACATCTTCTCTGGCATTGTCCGAGACTGGAGAGGTTCTGGGAGAAGGTGCTCAATGATATTGACGCGGCTTTCGAGACTGAGCTTCCCCACCTACACTCTCCTAGGACTTTCTAACCCAATAACGTTCCCGTTGCGGTCATTGTGAGGTAGGCAGATGGCATTAGCGCTACTCTCAGCACGTCAATCGATTCAGGTACACTGGGGCACTGCCACCATCCCGGAACATACGACATGGCTTCATAGACTGCGGGCGACCCTAGCTATGGAACGCCTTTCTCTGGTGCAGGACCAGAAAGGCGAGAAGTATGCAGAACTATGGGCTCCGTTCATTGAGTTATTATCGAAAGACTTCTGTGAAGTCACTTGCCCCAAACTCTTGCAAGTCCTTCAGCTGATCCCTCGAGCTCAGGAATAAGGTGTTCCTCATCTGGGGTGTCCGGTGGATCTGGATTAAGCCGGGTGGGTGGGGTCGGGTCACTTTCTAGCACCTGAGAGAACATGGTACGGGCCCCCCTTTTCTTTTTCCTTTCAATTTTCTTTCCGGGAGGAGGGAGGGGGAGAGGGGTTGCCTTTTCTTGCACGGGTTCCTGTTTTCTGACCTGCGCTATTCTTTTTGACGGTTTTCATTTGTTCTTACGTATCAGGCATGTTCATTAGCGAAGCCGGCCTCCGGGATGTAGGTATTGTAGCTATGTGTGCACATTTATATTTTGAGCATCTTTCCCTAGCTACCGGCCACTGAGGTTATAGGCGATTGGCTGTGTACATTCGGTGATGTACCTTTTAAAATGAATAAAAAGATTTGTTCCATAAAATAAAATGTATGTTGTTCATGCGCAGGAAAGTTAGTCAAAGTGCCTGTTTACACGAGTGTGTGGTGCATGACATTTAATTTTTAGGTTGAGCATTTGAGAACGCTTGTATATACTTTAGTATATACTTATATGTGTATGAACTTTGTGGGCTCTGGAATTCAGCCCTCGGACTTGTCTGCTTCACCCTTAGGGACTTTTTTCTGTTCAACTGCCTCCATTTAACTGTCTTGATAGAAAATGACCAGCAGAGGTCAGTAAAATACCAGAATTGCTTTCTGCTGAGGGACTTTCTTTTTTTAAATTTTTCTGGCAACTGCCTCTATTTAACTTTTTTGATAGAAAACGACCAGCAGAGGTTAGTAAAATACCAGAATCACTTTAGCAGTCTCTAGCTTCCAGGCCATAGAAATTGTCTTCCACGAGCACCCGTAGACAATAATATTTTTTCAAATCTTGTATTTTCAGTGATATGACCACCGAAGGCCCTGCTTTTATATTAAAAACAGAGCTTTGGACTATACCATTTCCCACTGAGAGGCAATATTTCTCTCCATGTGTTCCCATACCTGGCATGTCACACAGTTTGGTGCTTACTTTCCCTCCATGTTAAAGAACAGTAGATGTTTCAGCGCCCAGGCTAATATGCGGCATACCTAAATACATATAAGTTCCCAAAGGCGAGACCGATTGCATTGCAAATGTTTGTTAAATATTGTGGCAAGAAAACCATTCACACCTCACCCAACACTCACAAAGCTTTATGGCAAAGGTTGCTTTAGGCATTTCAAAGCCAGGAGACCGACGGAATTAAAATGTAGAAAGATGTTGGTGGGTACAAGAGGCGTGAGTGCCTTAGTTTGTCACTGGCAATAAGAAAGAGTGATTTCATTCTTCTTTTTGGTTGTTGATGGTTAGGGAAATTGTTAAAAAAGTTTATTTATCTGAATCACTGCATGGGAGCGTATCTGTATTCCACCCATCGGCTGTCGTGTGATTTTCTCCCCCACACGTATGCATTGTTGTCCTCTCTCTCATGTGTGCTTTTGTTTGCCAATCCTGGCTTGTATTTTGCAACGTTATTAAAGGTCAGAACCGGCCACATGGAAGTCGGAATTACCAGCTCCGGCTCTCCTATCTCTACCGTTGATGGCTTAGCTAGACGCAGAGTTCATTACTAAAACCAATCAATAAACCAGCCACATAATAATACATCGATGCACACAGGATTTCACTAGTGCACTCCTGCTACAAAGCCGACCCTCCCTGAGACTGTCTGACTTCTGTAACCCATAGTTGTGAATGGATTCATATGAGTAAAATGCGTCTGTAGCTACCAAATGGTTAAAAAGAGGTGTGTGCAAACTGCTACGATTATTTGCACACCAATTAGGTCACCCTAAAGAACGCAGCTTTATTAAGGAAATGAACACAACATAGGTCGGAACCAAAATTTGTTTTTCTGAGCCTTAGGTGCATTTTACCACTGCTACGTAGTTGCCAAGGTTTCAAATTGCTTATCTCGGACATTTCCATGGTTTCAGTGCACTTATAAGTAACATTCAACAGCCAAATCTGTGACACTTTGAGTCACACTTTCTCGCAAGTAAATCCAAAGCAATAAGGTGCTTGGAAAGGTACGAATCTCAGAAATCACAACATTTTGTGCTATAAGAAGCTCTAACTGCTTGATGTAATGGAAGGTTAACCCTTGCTTTACAATAAACACCAGATATACATGCAACGTTAGGTGCAGCCTCGGTTATTCTATGCATAATACAATTTTAAAACAATGTGCATAGTGCTCGCATGCTGGTACATCGTAGCACTACAATACAGAAGTAGCTATCCACCATGGCACCAACAAGGACAACATTCAGTGACTGCGTTTAAACCAATCCCTGTGTATCTTCCTTTCTACCTATTCTATGCAGCTCTCACCCCATCTATTCCGTATACAACATAATTCCACTACACAAATACACTCCACACACAGCCGCGGTGCGTCCATTGGGGCGTAGGGGCGTAGCCCCACCAGCCCTGGACCCGCGTTAAAGAAATAAAATAAATAAAGTTTTAAACTCGAAATAATTAATTACTTACCAGGCATTTACACGGCGCCGGGCAGCACCCGACTTTATCGGGAGTGTGCAGGGGGGGGGGGGGGCGGGCCGGGCTGGCTGGTGACGTCTGTGTTTTATCCCCGCATGTATGCTTCGGGCAGCAACTTGCCCGAGCATGCGCACCCAGGCCGGCCCCATTAGCTAGGGGGGGGGGGGGGGGTGCAGGACCTGCTGGCGGCAGCGCTGGCAGCAAAAGGGCGACAGGGCGAGGAGTCACTGTGCCCTCCAAGCCAATCCTGGTGCTGCATGCAGCGCCACTGCGCCAGGATTGGCCGGTCACCGCAGGGGCGGGCAATCCATATTGGATGCCGAGAGCGTGACGTAAGTAACGGTCGGGTTGGTTCACTAACTTCACTCTGTCTCCACTCTCGACAGGGACGGTGTGTGTGCTGTGGCTACTGCTTGCGCAGGACCTTCATTAGTTCGTTGAATCGTTCCCATAGGTAAGATACAAGTATTTAGTATAATACTATATTGCTGAGGGCCCCCGCACATTAATATTGCAGGAGATGAATATTTCAACATATCAGACTGACACGTGGCTCTTTCTCCAGTCTGTAATAGATTAGTATGTGCGCAGCACAAACCATCGCAATGACGTGACCTTTTTGAGTTTTAACTTTTAAAATGTCATTTTCTAATTCTATCTGCTCAGAGGGAGCCACTTGCGTCTTGCTGATGCGGCCCTGTCTGCCGCGGAAGCGGCGTCCAGTCCCGGTGCATTGTGGGGCCGTGGCGCGCGGGCAGACTGTGTGAATCCGTGGCACGGGCAGCCGCAGACTGTGTGAATCCCTGGCGCGGGGTGTGTCCTCAACCCGGTGCTGTCTGTGCACGGCTTGTTAGCATCAGACATGACCCCTTCATGCGTCACTCATGTTATCTGGCCTGGCAGTGACATTGCATGCTTGCGGGAACCCCCCCCCCTCCCGACCCTTTAAAGTGTGAGACGACGCCAATGTACAGGCGATTGCTTAAATACCAACCTGTAAAATTCCTTTATTAACTTTTATTATTCCACTGTGTAGCAGCCCTGATTCATAAAGTGTTTTTTTTTTTTTTTACAAGTAAGCATGTCTTGTTCGCGAGTAGGTCACGTGTGGGTCGGTAGGAAGCACGACTATCACATAACAACGCTGTCATTCCGGCATCAGAATTCAAGAGTACTCTGGGTCGAACTGAAAAAATAAAATCGGGCCTGCTAAAAAAAAAGTGTTCACCAAACCATGAGGACTTTACCAGACTAGGGCCATGGAAGCATGGTTAGAGCATGGCAACTTATTCTTCTCTAAAAACAACCCCGAGTCCTGCAGCCCACTGGTAAACGTCAGCATGGCAGAAGGCAGGCCCTGCCATTAAACCACTCTGTACCCAAGAGAGGCTTCCATGACTTCATACTCACAGAAAAAGTTTTTGTGTATCTGGCTCATAATTACTACCAGGTGGAAGGTATCCGATCTGGAAAGTAGTCCTTCTGGGTCAAAGGTCACTCCCACAGGGCAGAGTATCTCAAAGCCCAGAGTTAGCCCCTCATCGGGGTTATAGGGGGCACCGCCACCTACTGTTCCGTGCCAGTGTGGATAGAGCTCGTGGAACAGGTAGCCCCGAACTTTCTTATAACAACATAGAATGGACCATCAGTAGCGAGAGACCCCCAAGGTGGTTTTACCTCCCAGAAGCCCAACTGTTTGCAAAAACTAATATAGAAAAACACATGGTGTTCCTGAATAATCCTTTATAGTCTCAGTGAATAAACGCGCCACCAGGCATTTTAAAATGGGCCCTGCATACTATCTGGGATGGATCGGAGCCCTGAAGGTTGGTCGCTTCCCCCAGAATGAAGACCGGTTGGGTGTTCGGCTGCATGCAGCAGCTTTGTTTCGCTCATACTGCTTTATATTTCTGCATTGAAAGCAGTCTGGGTTCCTCACCAAACAGAAGGATAAGACAGGCTTGCATTTACAAGCGGAACTCAGAGGCAGACCATCACAATGACTGGTAGTGCGCAAGGCTTTTCTAAATATTGTCTGCAATTTCTATACTATGCCAAGCAAAGAACTGCACAGAACACAGAGATACAGCTTTCACTTTGTGACATGCAAACTGCAGCATTAGGTGAAAAATGAGATGGAAGGACAAAGGACAATCTCCTCAAATTCAGCATTCTTGTGTACTTGTACTTATGCAGTTTCCGCCAAGTGCGTAATCATCTTGCTGGAGGGCCAGCTGAACTTTGGTTGTAGTGCTTTTTGTGATTCCACCCCTATTTTACCTAAAGTGAGTGACACTTGTGTAAATCAGTGCAGGGGTAGTTTCTCCTTCTACCACTGAGCGACCATCCAGCTCCCCAGAGCTAGAGAGGAGCTATATATATGTGACATTAACAGTGTGGCATGACTTCGCACTGCTGTGAGATACTATTGACATTGTGAGAATATACAACATTGTACCTTTTAGACAAAAACATACCCTCCCCGTGTTTATGGAGGGTTTATTTCTAGCTGTAAGTCAACAACTAACTACCAGGCATAATTAATGATCACATCCTTACTGTTTATCAGTAGGATATGAGTATATTTTGGATTACCAATTTAGACTAAATGTGACATTGATTTAATTGCCATTACTGATTTGCGTTCCAAGAAATCAAGGCTCTTTCCAGACAGATCACATAATTTACTGCAGAACAATAGATCAGAAAAAAAGCATAATGTCGCGTTGTTACTGCTTAGTCCAAAACTTAAACAGAAAAGATGACTTTGCCCGAGTAATTGTTCCGGTGAAATTTGACTCACGCTCAAGTAACTTTGAATGTTTGATGTTATTGCTGATTAAGGGCACTACATGCTAATATTTTATTTTAATATGAATTGTGTGCGTCCTTCTTTCCTCCTGCCCCAATACAATAACCCAGATGCACACAGTAAAGTTCATTGTGTCCTCAGGAGGACTGGCCCTTTTACTTCTGTTGTTACACGGTATGTCTTATTTAGTCTGTAAGCACTATTTTCTTTAATGAATTTCACCTACTGCAGGCACGATATGCTTTCCTGCAACATTCAGCGCGCACTTTCCAAGCAGCCCGGGACAATGGCGTCCGTTTCTTTGAAATGCAATAGGTCTCGCATTTACAGGACTTTGAGTTATTGGCATTGTAAATGACAATGCCTTTTATGTGTTAATTATCAAAACAGATAAATAAAAGGCATTGTCATTTACAATGCCAATAGCTTATACTCTCGCAAATGCGAGACCTATTGCTTTGCAAATGCTAGTTAAGAAGGACTGTAAGTCTGTTATTTCATCAGTGTGATTGCTTCTGAGCTGCTGCCTTTGTCGTCATCCGCCATTTCAAACTGCCAATGAAATTGAAGCCAACAGTCCCTCCTATGCTTCTAACTCCTAAACACATTTTGTGATCATTTTTCGAAGATAACATTTGCCATAAGGAGACTTCCTTTGGATTTCCAATAGGAATCCAGAAAGTTTTAATAATAGGGCTTCTAAAGATTTCTTAGTACTTGGCATCACTCAAACTACAGATTACAAGATGGATCAGTGAGCTAAATACTAGATGCCATGTGGTATGACCTGCATTTTCTGAGTTTGAAACCTGAAAGAGCCAAATTGGCCCCTTATCCTTCTGACAGTGGCGTAACGCTAATTGAGGGAGCCCCCCTGCAAGGTATGTGGAGGGGCCCCCTCCGAACTCTATCAGGAGCTCCCCGACCGAAGTGTAGTGCTGAGGGGACCCCCTGGAGCTTGGGGCCCCCCGCACTGCAGGGGATGCGGGGGCCTGTGTTACGCCCCTGCCTTCTGAGGCTGTTAAATTTAGTGCCACTAAATAGGGTAAGAGCTTCACTTTTTATTTTCAACGTTTAGAAATGGCCAATCAGCAGTATTTAGTGCTGTATAAAAATCAAGGTTGGAATATTGCATTCCTAGTAGATTACACCACATATGTTTCTAACTTGTATCATGCAGCTTGCAAGCAGCTCTTTGATGACAGTTTATAGGTCACTGTGCTAGATTACGGTTGTCACTTATGAACTGCACAGTAACAAAAGAATCTGTGACTAAAGCAGTAACCCACTAACCTAGGCACATAAAAAATGTTTTTCAAAATGCATGGTACACGTTCTTTGCAGTAGGCATATTAACCCTCTGTGCTACATTAGATAAGTCAAAGCTGCCACTTGACACAACTCTCATCTCTCTCCAGCAGGTACATTAATCACCGACGTAATCTTGACACTTTTATTGTTGCTGGAAAACTGCTGATTCTACAAGGAACTTTTTTGTGCTTTTAAAATTACTGCCTGAGGACCCCCCTGGGAATGTGACCACAGTTTGGGAAACACTGCTTTATACCATTTATATTTGGGGTACTTGCGTGGACCTATGTGAAGTGTGTGTACAAAGTTCAGCTCAACCAGAATCACGGTAACAGCGCATTGCGCTGCCTCTTTTATATTCAGTATATTGTAAGACTGTTTTTCTTCCCCCGCCTTTCCTTGTTTTGTTTCCCTGTTTTCCCCTTGCTTGCCATTCGTTACTCTAGAGTCTTATTCAGTATGTTGTTTGTAAGACTGTTTTTCTTCCCCCGCCTTTCCTTGTTTTGTTTCCCTGTTTTCCCCTTGCGTGCCATTCGTTACTCTAGAGTCTAATAGAGTCGGAAGGCCGTAGGGGAAGACTGTGGACTTTTCTTCAAGTTCCTGACGCTCCTGCGGAACGAGCCTGGCAACCATTACACTGCTGTGCAACTTCTTCTACTCTTAGAGCTGAGATTTCCATGAGTCTTATAGTCTGAATTCAGCACCTGAGCATAATAGGACAGAATGTATGAAGCTCTGTGGTAATACTGAATAAGCAGCTACCTATGTTATGCCATCTATTAATGTAATAACTGCACTTTCACAATTGCTTTATTAACCTTCCTGCTTTCTCAAATTTGCTTGAAAATGCACGATTTTTCTTCTTTTTTTTCAAAATTTTCCCCCCAAACCCCCCTTTTGAGGTTCGGGCTCGCTCGCTGCGCTCGCTCGCTACGGTGCTGTATGCTAATTCGTTTGCGCCCCACCACTTTAAAATCTCACCCACCGCCCCTGTCCACACAATTCCACAACTAGCATTTCCAATACAATCCACATAATTCCACTCCACCCCACATACATCCCCTACACTCCAAAACAAAACACATGGGTAAAAGATGTTTTCATGTACAACGCCAATAGCTTTAACTCTTTCAAATGCAAGACTTATTGCATTACAAATGCTTTTTTTAAGGGGGTCTAGAACCCTACATTGAAGGGGTGGGCGGAGCCTCGTTTTCGCGGTCAGTGTTTTTATATATTTCTTACATTGGGTGTACTTATGCTATCAGATCATTGCCTGTTTGCCTGAGGCATATACTGGGGAATGAGAAGCCAGAGGTTTGCCACGAAGCACACAATTTAGTGAAACAGAGGTCCCCTGGCTTAAAAGAAGTTCCTTACAACATATTAGAACCCTTTATATGATTACCAATGTGTGCATTTGTGCTGCGAGGCGATGGGAACTGTGCGACTTCGACCCCCCCTGTCTGCTATATCCAGATTTGATTCCAGGCTCAACAACAAACTCCTTCAATGGCTAAGCAGGTTTAGATACTTGTGAATCCTTATGAGTTTAAGGTTATCTGTACAACTCGGGCTCCCAGTTAGACTACCACAATGCAGACATTTGTTTGGTCTAAGCTGCATCTTTAACGCATGTGCCTGTCGTGCTCTTTCATTTCAAGCACTTCTAAAAAAGGCACATTATTGTTATATACAAATATTCTGGAATTATCTTTCTAAAAAGGGCCCCAAGTGTGCATCGTGGATTGGATAAAAAACGGCACGCAGACCACCGCTCCAGCTGCTTTATAAATATTACTGAGGGGTAATGTGCTTTCAGTCCCTTCTTGTACGTCACTCCGCGAAGGAAGAAAGAACAGTGGCACAATGCCAAAGGGCAGATGTGATAAAGTGGCTCTGTATATACTGTTCCTTAATAGGTACAGGGTGTACAGAGTCCACAGACCCCAAGGGTTTAACAGAGGTTAAAGTTAGATATAACCTTACTCTCCAAAGTGGTAGCCTGGTCGAGCAGTAAGGCAGTATCAGAGGACAATGTAAAGCATTTGTTGTACACACTCAGTCAGCAAATAGTTCCACACACTCAATAACTGAACTCTAGGCCAATGGTTTGTATATAAAAAAATATATGCTTGTTTTATTTTAGAACCAACACTTGGAATTAAAATATACTTTCTCGACAGGAGATGTTTCATAAAAATACTTTTGTATAAGCAATAGACTTTTTAGTAAACAGTTACAAGTAGTTGCAGTAAGCAACTCTATTTCTAAACACAATACATTGAGCTCAATGATAAATTCACATTATATGCAACAGATTACTTTTTAGATTACTTTTGTAATTCCAGGCCTGGATCCTAGATCCAGTCCTGGGTCAGTTCTCAGAATCAGCTGTTGAAAGTCGACTTTGGTACTGTGATGATTTTTAACTAATATTTAGCTATTTTAAAAGTTAGCACTTCGAAAATATTTCAGAGCAAAACAATCAATGATTCCCTATGGAAGAAAATGTAGGTTACAGGTACAGTAGGTTATCGTTACTTTTGTAATCCAGTACTGGGTGCCTAGACTCAGTACTGGGACCTTTATCCAAAACAGGTAAGTAATTACGTTTTCAGATGTTATACGATTTTTGAGGAATATTTAGAAATTGCAGAAATCAACACTTAGAAGAAATTTCACAGAAAAACAGTCAATGGTTTCCTATGGAAGAAAAATGATTTAAAGGTAAGTATAGTTGTGGGTACTTTTCAGAGTCAGTGCTGGGCACCAAGATCCAGCACTGGGAGCTCACCTAAGAGCAGGTGAGTAAATTCGTTTTTGTCACTCGGCTGATTTTTGGTGATTATTTTGAGTTTTGAAAAGTCCACACTTGGAAGAATTTTCAAGAAAAAGCCAGTCAATGTTACCCTATGAGGAAAATGAAGTTAGCGGTTTAAGGGTAAGTACTCAACTGGCAGAGTTGAAGTTCTGGGCATAGACTCAGGGGTCCCCCAGTGTCAGGTAGGTACAGTTAGTTCACCCTCAGCGGTTTCAGGACGGCCGGGTGCAGAGAGAGTTAGGCCCAATGTTATCCTATGAGGGATAGGGGGGCCTTGGTTGGTGGCTGCTGTCTGGCAAGCCACGCGGCTGTGGGAGCTGGGCTCCTGGTCACTTACTCAGGGAAAGTGGGGAAGTAGGTTAGAGTAGAGTTTTCACTGCCAGGGCCACTCGGGCGGCTGGGTGCAGAGTGCTTTTGAGCCGTCGGGCGCTCAATTGATTTCTATGGGAAATCTCCGGTTTGGAAAAAGACTGCAGGCTCGGGGACAAGGTCTCTTCAGGTGCCACCACCACTTCGAGAGGTAAGTTGGGTAGTTGGAGGATAGGTAGGTACCCCGGGATTGGACACAGAGGGCCGTGGGGCGCCGGGTGCAGGGGCGCCTTTTGGTGTCAGGAAATCTTACCCTCTGTTGATCGCGGTTGGGGTGGCACTCTGTTCTGAGGCTGCAGGCTTCTCCTGGATTGTCGAGGGGGGTCCTTGGGTGTCGGACTCGGGGTCACAGTCGCCGTGGGGTCGTCCTCGTGGGTTTAGTTCACTCCAGCACCGGCCAGGCCTGGCGGGTGCAGAGTGGGCTGGGATCGCGTTTCCGGGCTGCTGCCAGGGGTGAAAGGTAGGTTCTGAGTAGAGCCTCTACTCATGGGAGTCCCAGGGGATCAGAGTTCAAAGGTAGCCAGGTCCTCCGGGGTTTCTGAGGTTGCTGGCCACAAGAGATGCCGGGTTTGGAGCAGGAGCAGGTTCGAGGTCGACAGGCCGGTAGGGCTGGGGCCAAAGCAGTTGGTGTCTCCCTCTCCTTCGCAGCTGCAGGGCAGGTCTTCGTTTCTTCTCGCTCTTCTTGTAGTTTCGGAATCTGGAATCTGGGGAAGGAAGGTTCAGGGTGCCCCTAAATACTAGATTTAGTGGCGTTACAGGTAGGTGAAGGCCAGGGACCAATGGGTCCTTGTCCTGGGGTGGGTACACCCCCTATCCTGCCTCTCTCCTGTGGGAGGGGGGCAGTAGCCTAATCCTGATAGGGTAGGGCCTCCCATCTTCAAGATGGCGAGAGCCCGGAGATGTGCTTCACCTCGCCTCCCCACCTGAGGGGTGGGGTGGGCAGGCTGGCACATCCCCTGTCCTTGTATGGGGTTTCCGGCCAAGCTTCCCGCCAGAGTGGGGGGTTGCAGTGGCCTGGGGAAACTCCTAGAGGCGGCAGGCCTTTGAAGCTTCCCTTTGCTCATCCTGGGGGAGGAGATTTATCACCTCACCCTGGATGTGCATTGTTGCAGGCCCGGGAGAGCAGGGGCTCTCCCACCCAGGGGTCCAGCAACGTGTCTGCTGTGTGGCAGCCTGGGCAGCCTCAGAGCAGACGTGGATTGTAGGTTAGTTGTAAGGGGGCATCTCTAAGATGCCCTCTGGGGTGCTTGGTACATTAAATCCCACACTGGCATCAGTGTGGGTGTAATGTGCTGAGAAGTTTGATACCCAACTTCCCAGTCTTCAGTGTTGCCATTATGGTGCTGTGGAGCTCGTGTTTGACGAGCTCTGAGCACCATGTACTCTTAAATGGCAGCACTGCACTTACAGTGCCCAGGAATGGACCTGGATACTGTAGGGGCACAGGGCTCCTGCTCCTGTGCCCACACCATGGGCATAAGGCACCCAGCCAGAGGGGTGGCTGACATATGCCTTGACAGTGTAGGTAATGGGCATGGCACATGTGTGCCATGTCGACTCTTCATTTTGTCCTGCAGCCAGACACTCAGCCTGCAAAGGCAGTGTGTGTGTGTAAGGGTACAGGGCCTCTAAGGGTGGCACAATGAGTGCTGCAGCCCTTAGGGGCCTTCCCTGGTCACAAGGCCCTGGATACCTAGGGTACCATTTACCAGGGGCTGACATGTGGACAGGGTTTGCCAATTTGGAGTTTGTGTGTTTTAAGGAAGGAACATAGGCCCTGGGCACCTGATTGGCAGGAGTCCAGGGTACACTCAGTCAAAGTACATTCAGCAATTTAGCAAAAAGTGGGGGCATACCATGCAAGAAAGATGGCACTTCCTCACACAACCCCCCCCCCCCCCAAACGAAAGGTGATGAGACTAACCTTGTCCTATGGAGTCTTCATTGTCTAAGTGGAAGAACCTGGAAAGTCCATCTGCATTGGCATGGGCAGTCCCTGGTCTATGTTCCACTTCAAAGTCCATTCCCTGTAGGGAGATGGACCACCTTAATAACTTTGGATTTTCCCCTTTCATCTGCATTAGCCATCTGAGAGGTCTGTGGTCAGTTTGAACCAGGAAGTGAGTACCAAACAGGTATGGCCTGAACTTCTTCAGGGACCAAACCACAGCAAAGGCCTCCCTCTCAATGGCACTCCAACCCTGCTCTCTGGGGAGTAGCCTCCTGCTTATAAAAGCAACAGGTTGGTCTTGGCCTTCATCATTGGTCTGGGATAGGACCGCTCCTATCCCTAGCTCAGAGGCATCAGTCTGCACTATGAACTGCTTGGCATAATCTGGAGCTTTTAGAATTGGTGCTGAGCACATTGCTTCTTTCAGGGTGTCAAAAGCCTTTTGGCAACTAACTGTCCAGTTCACTTTCTTGGGCATTTTCTTGGAGGTGAGTTCTGTGAGGGGGGTCACAATGGACCCATACCCCTTCACAAACCTCCTGTAGTATCCAGTCAAGCCAAGGAATGCCCTGACTTGGGTCTGGGTTGTTGCAGCTATCCAGTCCATGATGGCCTGGATCTTAGTTTGTAAGGGCTGTACCTGGCCTCCACCTACAAGGTGGCCCAAGTACACCACAGTGCCCAGCCCTATCTGGCATTTGGATGCCTTGATAGTGAGGCCTGCATTGTGTAGAGCCTCTAAAACTTTTCCAAGGTGGATCAGGTGATCCTGCCAGGTGGAGCTAAAGACAGCAATATCATCAAGATAAGCTGCACTAAAGGACTCCAGCCCAGCCAGGACATGGTTCACCAGCCTCTGGAAAGTGGCAGGGGCATTCTTTAACCCAAAGGGCATCACAGTAAACTGATAATGTCCATCAGGGGTGGAGAATGCTGTCTTTTCTTTTGCTCCTGGGGCCATGCCAATCTGCCAGTACCCTGCAGTTAAGTCAAAGGTACTGAGGAATTGGGCAGCCCCTAATTTATCTATCAGTTCATCTGCTCTTGGGATAGGGTGAGCATCTGTCTTAGTGACAGAGTTGAGCCCTCTATAGTCCACACAGAACCTCATCTCTCTCTTTTCACCCTGTTGATGAGGTTTGGGGACTAGAACCACTGGGCTGGCCCAGGGGCTCTCAGAGGGTTCAATGACCCCTAACTCCAGCATATTGCTGACCTCAGCTTTGATGCTCTCCATGACTTGGTCTGACTGTCGATAGATTTTGTTTTTGACAGGTGCATTGTCACCGGTGTCCACATCATGGGTACACCAGTTTGTCAGACCAGGGGTCAGGGAGAAGAGGCTAGCATACTGCTTCAAGACTTGCTTGCAGTCAGTTTGCTGTTGGGCAGAGAAGGTGTCTGAGAAGATCACACCATCTACTGACCCATCCTTTGGGCTGTAGGAGAGGAGGTCAGGGAGAGGTTCACTCTCTGCGTCCTGCTCCTCATCAGTCACCATCAGCATGGTGATGTCAGCCCTGTCATTGTAGAGCTTGAGGCGGTTCACATGGATGACCCTCTTGGGTGTCCTGCTAGTGCCCAGGTCAACTAGATAGGTGACCTCACTCTTTCTTTCTAGGATAGGGTAAGGGCCACTCCATGTATCTTGGAGAGCCCTTGGTGCCACTGGCTCCAAAACCCACACCTGTTGCCCAGGTTGAAATTCAACCAGTGCAGCTTTTTGGTCATACCAGTGCTTCTGGAGCTCCTGGCTGGCCTCAAGGTTCTTGGATGCTTTTTCCATGTACTCAGCCATTCTGGACCTTAGGCCAAGCACATAGTCCACTATGTCTTGTTTGGGTTCTTGAAGAGGCCTCTCCCAGCCCTCTTTTACAAGACAAAGTGGTCCCCTTACAGAATGACCAAACAGAAGTTCAAAGGGTGAGAAACCTACTCCCTTCTGTGGCACTTCTCTGTAAGCGAAAAGCAGGCATGGTAACAGGACATCCCACCTCCTTTTGAGTTTTTCAGGGAGCCCCATGATCATACCTTTCAATGTCTTGTTGAATCTCTCAACAAGGCCATTGGTTTGTGGGTGGTAGGGGTAGTAAACTTGTACTGCACCCCACACTCCTTCCACATGTGTGTTAGGTAAGCAGACATGAAGTTGGAACCTCTGTCTGAAACCACCTCCTTAGGAAAACCCACCCTGGTGAAGACACCCAGGAGGGCCTTGGCTACTGCAGGAGCTGTAGTAGTCCTAAGGGGAATTGCTTCAGGGTACCTAGTGGCATGATCCACTACCACTAGAATTAATTTGTTCCCTGAGGCTGTGGGTGGCTCAAGTGGACCCACAATGTCCACTCCTACCCTTTCAAAGGGGACCCCCACCACTGGTAGTGGGATGAGGGGGGCCTTTGGGTGGCCACCTGTCTTGCCACTGGCTTGACAGGTAACACAGGAGCTGACAAACTCCTTCACCTTTTGGTGCATCTGGGGCCAGTAGAAGCCTTTCCCAAGTTTTGGATTGCCCCAGATGTCCAGCTAGGGGGATGTCATGAGCCAAAGTTAGGAGGAACTCCCTGTACTTCTGTGGCACTACCACCCTCCTGGTGGCCCCAGGAGTGGGGTTTCTTGCCTCAGCATACAGTAATCCCTCTTCCCAATAAGCTCTGTGGGTACCACTGACATCTCCCCTTGCTTCTGAAACAGCTTGCTGCCTCAGGCTTTCAAGAGTGGGACAGTCTCGCTGACCCTGGCACAGGTCTTCCCTAGAGGGTCCCCCTGGGCCCAAGAGTTCAACCTGGTAAGGGTCAAGCTCCATGGACTCAGTTCCCTCAGGGGTATCCAAATCCTCTCCCTGGGGAGAGGGGTCCTGAATGGTTTGCTGTGTAGAAGCTGGTTCCCCAGTCTTCTTTCCTTTTCTCTTGGTTGGCTGGGCCATTATTCCAGGTTCCAGACCTACTTTTTCACCCTTCCTCTTGCCCTGTGCTCTGGTTTGCACACACACCAATTCAGGGATGCCCAGCATGGCTGCATGGGCCTTTAGTTCAACCTCAGCCCAGGCTAAGGTTTCCATATCATTTCCAAGCAGACAGGCAGCTGGCAACTTTGGAGAGACCACTACCTGTTTCAGGCCAGTAACCCCCCCCCCCCCCCCCAGCCTAATGTTACCATGGCCATGGGATGACTAGTGGTGACACTGTCAGCGTTGGTGACTGGGTAAGACTTCCCAATCAAGTATTGCTCAGGGGAAACCAGTGTGTCTTTCACCATAGTGACACTGGCACCTGTATCCCTCAGAGCTTCTACCCTAGTTCCATTCACCCAGGGGTACTGTAAGTATTTCTTTAAGTTGGGTGGCCACACAGCTACAGTGGCAAACTCCACTTCTCCCAAGGAGACTAGACTTGCTTCAGTGTGTTCCCAGATTTTCTCAGGGTACACCTCTGATCCCATTTGTATGCTTGCTGCCCCAGGAGTAGCTGTACTGGGTGCCTTTGGGGCTTTGTTTTGGGGGCAAGCTACAGTTAAGTGTCCTTGCTTCTTGCAGGTATTACACCAGGCCTTTAAGGGATCAAAGTTCTTCCCCCTATATGGTTGGGGCACATAGGGAGTAGTTTGGGTCCCACCCACCTGAACAGGTTTTTGGGGCCCTTTGGAAGACTCAAACTTTTTATCTTGGGGATTCTCACCACCTTTCCCCTGGGGAGGTTTTGGGACCACTTTCTTTTGGTCACCCCCAGTGGTTGTCTTTGTCACCCTAGTCTTGACCCAGTGGTCTGCCTTCTTTCCCAATTCTTGGGGAGAAATTAGACCTAGGTCTACCAAATGCTGATGCAACTTTTCATTTGTGCAGTTACTCAAAATATGTTCCTTCATGAATAAATTGTACAATCCAGTAAAATCCTGCACACCATGTCCAGCTAACCAACCATCCAGTGTCTTCACTGAGAAATCTACAAAATCAATCCAGGACTGGGTCTGGGTTTTGTGAGCCCCCCTGAATCTAATTCTATACTCCTCAGTGGTGAATCCAAATCCCTCAATCAGAGCTTTCTTCATGAGGTCATAGGATCCTGCCTCTGGCCCAGAAAGGGTCAGAAGCCTGTCTCTGCAGTTACCAGAGAACAGTTCCCACAGGAGTGCCCCCCAGAGAGGTTTCTTTACTTTTCTGATATCACAAGCCCTCTCAAAGGCTGTGAACCATTTGGTGATATCATCACCTTCCTCAAATTTAGGGACAATCCCTTTGGGGATTTTAAGGTCAGAAGTTTCCTCCCTATCCTTATTTTTCTTATTGCTGCCACCATTGATGGGTGCTAGACCCATCTCTCTCCTTTCTTTTTCTAGAGCCAGGAGCCTGGACTCTAGCTCTAATCTTTTGGCCAGCCTCATAAGGCTGTCCTCTTCACTGGGGGGTCCCCCAGTGTTCTCTCTGGGACCAGAGCCACCTGTGTAGTCTCTAGGTGCCCAGATGCTAATCCTTGGATTGGAGGGAATGGTTGCCCTCTCCTCCCTAGGGAATAGCATGGGGGGGGGGTTGTTGTCAACCTCCTCTGCTTCCCTTTCCTCATCTGACTGGCCATCACCATGTTCAGATGGGTGGTCCTTAGCATACTCAGCCAAGAGCTCCTGGAGCCCTAGTTTGGTTGGATGCAGGCCCATTTGTAAATTTTTAAGTTTGCATAAGGACCTCAATTCCTTGAAAGACAAGTGTAAGTAAGGTGTGAGGTCGAGCTCCTCCACCAGGTCCATGTTATTATTATCACTAATAGCTGGGTTTGTTTGAGACATTCTAACCTGACAGTTCTAACCCTCTACCCTGACTATAGTGACTTTTATTTTTCGAAAATTCTAATGGGACTTAAGCAAGGCCCTAGCAAGACTTTTAGTAATTTGGAAAGACCAATCAGAATTCTAAAGGCAATTTTTAAGAGTTCTGTCGTGTGGTCAGATGGTAACCAAGTAGTCCAACAAATGCAAGTTTGTATCCCACCGCTGATCCACCAATGTGAGAAAGTGGCTCTGTATATACTGTTCCTTAATAGGTACAGGGTGTACAGAGTCCACAGACCCCAAGGGTTTAACAGAGGTTAAAGTTAGATATAACCTTACTTTCCAAAGTGGTAGCCTGGTCGAGCAGTAAGGCAGTATCAGAGGACAGTGTAAAGCATTTGTTGTACACACTCAGTCAGCAAATAGTTCCACACACTCAATAACTGCACTCTAGGCCAATGGTTTGTATATAAAAAAATATATGCTTGTTTTATTTTAGAACCAACACTTGGAATTAAAATATACTTTCTCAACAGGAGATGTTTCATAAAAATACTTTTGTATATGCAATAGACTTTTTAGTAAACAGTTACAAGTAGTTGCAGTAAGCAACTCTATTTCTAAACACAATACATTGAGCTCAATGATAAATTCACATTATATGCAACAGATTACTTTTTAGATTACTTTTGTAATTCCAGGCCTGGATCCTAGATCCAGTCCTGGGTCAGTTCTCAGAATCAGCTGTTGAAAGTCGACTTTGGTACTGTGATGATTTTTAACTAATATTTAGCTATTTTAAAAGTTAGCACTTAGAAAATATTTCAGAGCAAAACAATCAATGATTCCCTATGGAAGAAAATGTAGGTTACAGGTACAGTAGGTTATCGTTATTTTTGTAATCCAGTACTGGGTGCCTAGACTCAGTACTGGGACCTTTATCCAAAACAGGTAAGTAATTACGTTTTCAGATGTTATACGATTTTTGAGGAATATTTAGAAATTGCAGAAATCAACACTTAGAAGAAATTTCACAGAAAAACAGTCAATGGTTTCCTATGGAAGAAAAATGATTTAAAGGTAAGTATAGTTGTGGGTACTTTTCAGAGTCAGTGCTGGGCACCAAGATCCAGCACTGGGAGCTCACCTAAGAGCAGGTGAGTAAATTCGTTTTTGTCACTCGGCTGATTTTTGGTGATTATTTTGAGTTTTGAAAAGTCCACACTTGTCAGAATTTTCAAGAAAAAGCCAGTCAATGTTACCCTATGAGGAAAATGAAGTTAGCGGTTTAAGGGTAAGTACTCGACTGGCAGAGTTGAAGTTCTGGGCATAGACTCAGGGGTCCCCCAGTGTCAGGTAGGTACAGTTAGTTCACCCTCAGCGGTTTCAGGACGGCCAGTTGCAGAGAGAGTTAGGCCCAATGTTATCCTATGAGGGATAGGGGGGCCTTGGTTGGTGGCTGCTGTCTGGCAAGCCACGCGGCTGTGGGAGCTGGGCTCCTGGTCACTTACTCAGGGTAAGTGGGGGAAGTAGGTTAGAGTAGAGTTTTCACTGCCAGGGCCACTCGGGCGGCTGGGTGCAGGGTGCTTTTGAGCCGTCGGGCGCTCAATTGATTTCTATGGGAAATCTCCGGTTTGGAAAAAGACTGCAGGCTCGGGGACGAGGTCTCTTCAGGTGCCACCACCACTTCGAGAGGTAAGTTGGGTAGTTGGAGGATAGATAGGTACCCCGGGATTGGACACAGAGGGCCGTGGGGCGCCGGGTGCAGGGGTGCCTTTTGGTGTCGGGAAATCTTACCCTCTGTTGATCGCGGTTGGGGTGGCACTCTGTTCTGAGGCTGCAGGCTTCTCCTGCATTGTCGAGGGGGGTCCTTGGGTGCCGGACTCGGGGTCACAGTCACCGTGGGGTCGTCCTCGTGGGTTTAGTTCACTCCGGCACCGGCCAGGCCTGGCGGGTGCAGAGTGGGCTGGGATCGCGGTTCCGGGCTGCTGCCAGGGGTGAAAGGTAGGTTCTGAGTAGAGCCTCTACTCATGGGAGTCCCAGGGGATCAGAGTTCAAAGGTAGCCAGGTCCTCCGGGGTTTCTGAGGTTGCTGGCCACAAGAGATGCCGGGTTTGGAGCAGGAGCAGGTTCGAGGTCGACAGGCCGGTAGGGCTGGGGCCAAAGCAGTTGGTGTCTCCCTCTCCTTCGCAACTGCAGGGCAGGTCTTCGTTTCTTCTCGCTCTTCTTGTAGTTTCGGAATCTGGAATCTGGGGAAGGAAGGTTCAGGGTGCCCCTAAATACTAGATTTAGGGGCGTTACAGGTAGGTGAAGGCCAGTGACCAATGGGTCCTTGTCCTGGGGTGGTACACCCCCTATCCTGCCTCTCTCCTGTGGGAGGGGGGCAGTAGCCTAATCCTGATAGGGTAGGGCCTCCCATCTTCAAGATGGCGAGAGCCCGGAGATGTGCTTCACCTTGCCTCCCCCACCTGAGGGGTGGGGTGGGCAGGCTGGCACATCCCCTGTCCTTGTATGGGGTTTCCGGCCAAGCTTGCCGCCAGAGTGGGGGGTTGCAGTGGCCTGGGGAAACTCCTAGAGGCGGCAGGCCTTTGAAGCTTCCCTTTGCTCATCCTGGGGGAGGAGATTTATCACCTCACCCAGGATGTGCATTGTTGCAGGCCCGGGAGAGCAGGGGCTCTCCCACCCAGGGGTCCAGCAACGTGTCTGCTGTGTGGCAGCCTGGGCAACCTCAGAGCAGACGTGGATTGTAGGTTAGTTGTAAGGGGGCATCTCTAAGATGCCCTCTGGGGTGCTTGGTACATTAAATCCCACACTGGCATCAGTGTGGGTTTAATGTGCTGAGAAGTTTGATACCAAACTTCCCAGTCTTCAGTGTTGCCATTATGGTGCTGTGGAGCTCGTGTTTGACGAGCTCTCAGCACCATGTACTCTTAAATGGCAGCACTGCACTTACAGTGCCCAGGAATGGACCTGGGTACTGTAGGGGCACAGGGCTCCTGCTCCTGTGCCCACACCATGGGCATAAGGCACCCAGCCAGAGGGGTGGCTGACATATGCCTTGGCAGTGTAGGTAAGGGCATGGCACACAGAGATGTGTGCCATGTCGACTCTTCATTTTGTCCTGCACCCAGACACTCAGCCTGCAAAGGCAGTGTGTGTGTGTAAGGTTACAGGGCCTCTAAGGGTGGCACAATGAGTGCTGCAGCCCTTAGGGGCCTTCCCTGGTCACAAGGCCCTGGATACCTAGGGTACCATTTACCAGGGGCTGACATGTGGCCAGGGTTTGCCAATTTGGAGTTTGTGTGTTTTAAGGAAGGAACATAGGCCCTGGGCACCTGATTGGCAGGAGTCCAGGGTACACTCAGTCAAAGTACATTCAGCAATTTAGCAAAAAGTGGGGGCATACCATGCAAGAAAGATGGCACTTTCTCACAGCAGACCACCATCAAAGGCGCACAAGGAGGAACGGAGAAGAGCGACAGGACAGAGGACCCATGCCAGCACTGGGAAAGGTCTTCATCAGCACAAGCCAGCCACCAGGGTGCAGAGACGTCACTGGAGACAGCTTTGCAGGAGGACCAACTGTAAGCCGCTAGCAAGCGCGATCTGCGTCAAGGCTCCATGCTTCGCAGTTCGACCGTCCTCTCACCTGTCATCGGCTGCTTGGTATCGATAGCACCACGCCTAGCAAGTGCACCTGCTGGAAGAAAACTGCAAGTGGCCACAAAGTCCCTCTAGTCCTCCTCACTCCACAAGGTCACCCAAGGCAAGAAATCGCCGCCTATTGCCCAACTGAAGGAAAATCACTGCTTTTGTCATCGTCATCCATGTGCCTCATCACCAAGGAGCATCGCAGCACCAAACACTCCAGACAACCGGAGTTCAACAAGGCTAGCCACCCAGGAATCTTCTGTGTGCCCCCGTCAACCTGAAGCCTGCCGAAGTAGAGCATATCTGACCATTGGAATATATACCCTTGGGGTTACACGAGGCCTTGGCCGTGGCACTGTTGGGAGTTCTGCAGCAACCCCTCAGCGCGTCCTCCGAAAGTCCCGCAAAGCCCACGCGCTCACGTGGCAATCCAGGGGCAAGGGCCTCAAAGGAGTTCTTGTGAGAGGGGTATACAAATAGGAGGGATGCGTTGGCAGCAGCTCCAAGAAAGGCACGGAAAGCATGGAGGTCACAGTCGAAGACTGGTCGCCCAAAGACCATCAGAGGAAGGCACAGAACCCGAGTCCTGATGGCGAGAACATCTAGATCGAGACACATGAGCGACTTGGCTGTGGTCCTGTTGGCAGTTTTTCAGTGACGCCATCGCGCAGCCCACACGAAGCCCCCACAGTCCCATGGCAGCCCGGCAGGAAGGCCCTCCAGGAGGCTCCAGTGAGAGAGGAGTCCAGGCAAGAGAGGCAAGTCTGAAGTCGTTCGGCTGTCAGGACCTAGAAGGAGCATCAAGCATGTTGTCTCCTCATACACCGAGATCATCCCCAACAGCTGTAGGTTTGTCGTCCACTGTAACCTGAGTGCCTGTGAGATCTCCAAAGTGGACTCTACCACCGCTCCAGATGCACCAATATTTGAACTTTGTAAATAGACTCCAACACCGCAAGACTAGGCCAGTCTGAAGTACCTCGCCAAGGCGGACTAAAGCATCCTGACCATGCAGTCCAAAGCTCAAGCGCTGCCTGGCTGACGACCTGAAGAGACTCATTTGGTGCTGTATATTGTTTATTTGGGGAGGTGATGCGTCGGTTTCTTACTGCGCTCGCGTGGCGGTGCGACCCACAACGCCGTGATGCGATGAAGATCCAGTGCAATGAAACAAAATGGCATCTTCTTCTTGATGCGACACGATGCGTGCACGCCCGACGGCCATGCGGTAAATCAACTATTCTTCTGAGCCGCAACAGGCGCTGCGACACTCTTTTCCAGTGATGCGACGGCGTCTGATGCAACGGCGGCACTCTTCTCCGGTGATGCGAGGCGCTTCGGTGATGTGATGTGACAGCTGCAGTGGTGACACCCTTCTTCAGTGATGCGACAACAGCGGCTGCGGCGGTGACACGCTTCTCCGATGATACGATGGCGTCTGATGCGACGGCGACACTCTTCTCCGGCGATGCGGGCGCTTCTGCGATGCGAATCGACAGCTGCAGCGGCAACACCCTTCTCCAGTGATGTGACGACAGTGGCTGCGGCGGTGACACGCTTCTTCGTGAGTCACGCTTCCAGCTCCTTGCTACATGCAGTCCCTCAGAAAGCCCAGCACAACAGTAAGCATTTCAAAAGAACTCTTGGGGAGCTGGTTGGTGAAGTCTGTTGTCCCTGAGACTTCAGCAGGAGGCAAGCTCTATCTCAAGCCCTTGGAGATCCTTCACAAGTTGATTTGAAAGTAGCACAAAGTCCTTTCTCCTTTCTTTGGCAGTCAGGCAACCACTGCAGGCCAATTCCCCAAACAGTACTCAGCTAGGGATATTCTCTTCCTCAGTTTCTCTGGTCCCTCTCCTCAGCAAAGGTGGTTCTTGTTTCTCAAAAGTGATATAAAGTTCTGGGGTCTGGGTACCCCCTTTTATACTAATTTTCTCTTTATTCTCTGAAGGCAGAGAGGCCTTTGCCTAGTCCAAACCAGTTCTGGTCAGTTCTGGAGCACTTTGTTGACAAGACTCCTTCTTGTCAAGACGCACAACATGAGGTGGAGCCAGCATTGTGGAAGGCAGACACAGCCCTATTCGGGTCCCAGGTGCAACTCCTCCCACCACTCTACATGCAGATCTCTCTATTCAGCCTTGTGCTGACTCACCCTGTCTCCTGGAATCCACCAGCCCCTGTCACTCAAACTCCAGACAAGGAATACACAACCTAGCAGAGGCAGGCTTGGATAGTTAGGCAAGAAAATACCAGCTTTCTAAAAGTGGTATTTTCAAACACAGAATGTTAAAACCAACTTCACTAAAAGATGTATTTTATCATTCTGAGTTCAGGCATACTAAACTCGAATTTCTACCATGTTCCCTGGGTCAGTTAGGATTACAAGGTGTTATAATCACACTGCCCATTCTGGCCTATAGGGAACAGGTAGCCTTGCAATAGTGAAAACGAAAATGGCTGTAATTCACTATTAGGACATGCCACACATACCAGACCATGTCCTACCTTTTACTTTCAATACACCCTGCCCTTGGGCCTACCTTAGGGGTGTCTGATATGAAGAGAAGGGAAGGTTTAGGGACTGGCAAATGGGTGCACTTGGCCAGTCAACATGGCAGTATCAGACAGCACATAGGCTCTGCAATGGCAGGCTTGAGACACACTTTACAGGCTGCTTTTGTGGGTGGCACAACCAGTGCTGCAAGCCCACCAGCAGCATTTGATTTACAAGCCGCTGGGCACCCATGGTGCACTGTACTAGGGTCTGACCAGTAAATCAAATATTCCATTCATGGGGTCACTAATCCATACATCAATTTACAATAGACAGCACATGCACTTTAGCACTGATCAACAGTGGTAGAGTGCGCAGAGTCATAAAACAGCCAACAACAGGTCAGAAAAAATACAGGAGGAAGGCAAAAAGTTCAGGGATGACCCTGCAAAAAGGGCCAAGTCCAACACTGTTCTTTTGCAACCCCACCCCTTTAGGAAACTTGTATTCTTTTAAATCTGGCCAGTTCATAAATGAAATGGTCGGCTAGCGCCTAAACAAAACAAGCGGGCTGTGTGCCCAGCAGCCACAGTGGCCTACAATAGGTTGTGACCTTTGTTCCTCACTAGTGCACGTAGGCATGTTCATTTTAGGGTCTGCACAATGGGACCTGCGACAGCTGGTGAGCCTCCTTGGCCGTAGGAGGACAGTAACAACAAATCCTATCACAGTTGAGCTCCTGGCACGTGGTCAGTACACTAAAGAGTGTCCCTGCTCATGGAAACCCCAAAAAAGGAACTATTCTGATTGTGTGTAAAGTCAGCTGTCCAGTCACACCGAAGCAGTCGTAGCTCGACAAATGCCATAAAGTCCAACCTACTTTGTGCGCGTTCACTGTCTGTGGGTTTTAAGTTTTCATGTATGATTTCAATAATTTTAATTTTTAAATCACTTTTATACAGTTCGATGTTGATCTAATCCCTGTCTACCCAGTTCCACCAAATCAGGTGAATGTGTTTAATAGGCAACTCATGTCTTTTGAATAAGAGTCTGTGCACAGTGGGATTTTTTGTATACTGCTACAGTACAGTGGACGCTGTTTCAAGGAACGTTAAGTGCTGATTGTGCACAAGGGTGGGAGCAGTCAAGAAATGGTGCGCAGCAGAGGAAGAGCTACTCCGATCAGAAGAAGGTAAAGGAGCCCGTAAACATCCTATATCTCTGCCATGGGCCATGCTACTTCATTCCTTCGTACCGGAAACATCGACGGCGCCGGAGTCCCTGGCTACCCGTTCCCCGGTGGTGCACACAACCTCTGCGGCAACTCAGGGTAATTCTTAGAGGGGTTAGGTGCTGGTTGGGTCACGACTGACAACCGTGAGTGGGCCATAGATGCTATACTTAATGCTCTCCGCTCCAAACTCTCCTCCCCCCACCTGCGCATCCCTAGCTAGACACCATGCCATAATGCAATACCCAGGCGGCCAACACCCAGCGGAGCAAAGTACGGCACAGTGTATCCCAGTTCCACCTCCCCGTTCGTTCCAGTTTCTGTCATTACTGGTGCATAACAGCCCCTAACACATAGGGCTAATAATGAGAGTGCACATCACATCCTAGTACAAAACATAGACTACCTTTCATGAATGCCGATATCGCCTCACCACTCGTCCCACAGCAACATCACCAATTGTTGGGACTGTGCAGGGGGCCATATGACACGATGCTCTCCAATTTCATGTTCAGGTGTAAAATGAATGTAATACATCTTTTTTGCATTAATGTCACCGATACTGATGTGACAATCAAATCAAAGAAAATGCCAATAAAAATGATTTTGTTAAAAAAAAAAAGAGCTGATTGTGCACAAATTCACAGGTTGGTAACAAACGATCATTCTTAGTCCTCTAGGCAGTGCTGCTAGCTGCTTCCCTGGTCCCAGTGGTAATTCCTCATTCTAAGTCTTCCAGATAGTGCTGCTAGCTGCTACTCTGGTCCCGTCGGTAAATCCTCATTCTATATCCTCTCAGACAGTGTTAGCTGCTTCTCTCGTCCCAGTGGTAATTCCTCATTCTAATTCCTTTCGACACTGCTGCAGCTACTTCTCTGGTCCTGGTGGTAATTCCTCATTCTTAGTCCTCTACACAATGCTGTTAGCTATTTCTTTGGTCCCGTCGGTATTTTCTCATTCTAATCCTCTAGACAGTGCTGCTAGCTGCTTCTCTCATCCCAGTGGTAATTCCTCATTCTAATTCCTCTACACAGTGCTGCAGCTACTTCTCTGGTCCCAGTGATAATTCCTCATTGTTAGTCCTCTAAGCAGTGCTGCTAGCTGCTTCGCTGGTCTCATCGATAATTCCTTATTCTAAGTCCTCTAGACAGTGCTGCTAGCTGTTTCACTAGTCCCATCAGTAATTCATAATTCTAAGTCCTCTAAGCAGTGCTGCTAGCTGCTTCTCTGGTCCCGTCGATAATTCCTTATTCTAAGTCCTCTAGACAGTGCTGCTAACTGTTTCATTAGTCCCATCAGTAATTCATCATTCTAAGTCCTCTAAGCAGTGCTGCTAGCTGCTTCTCTGGTCCCACCGATAATTCCTTATTCTAAGTTCCCTAGACAGTGCTGCTAGCTGTTTCACTAGTCCTGTCAGTAATTTATCATTCAAGTCCTCGAAGCAGTGCTGCTAGCTGCTTCTCTGGTCCCAGTGGTAATTCCTCATTCCTAGGCCTCAAGACAGTGCTACAGCTGCTTCTCTGGTCCCGTCGATAATTTCTTATTCTAAATCCTCTAGACAGTGCTGCTAGCTGTTTCACTAGTCCTGTCAGTAATTTATCATTCTAAGTCCTCTAAGCAGTGCTGCTAGCTGCTTCTCTGGTCCCAGTGGTAATTCCTCATTCCTAGGCCTCTAGACAGTGCTGCAGCTGCTTCTCTGGTCCCAGTGATAATTCCTCATTCTTAGTCCACTACGCAGTGCTGCTAGCTGCTTTTCTTGTGCCCTCAGTAATTCATCATTCTAAAACCTAGTGCTCATTTAGACAGGCTCAGAGATCCTCCGTATTACATGCCAAACCTATGAGCGCATCTGCCACAGGCGGCCTTCCGTGTGTATATTTAATGTACACCCGAACAGTTGTGGTCCCTACAACTGTACGGGTTAACAGCAGAGTGCACCCACGTGCATGCTGGTCCGGCTCCCTTTCTTTTAACCCGTCCTTCAACGTGCAGAATTCAAACACTGCAGCGCTATTTCTTTGTATTTCTCCTTTTTCTCACACCATTGTCTCATGAAATGGTTCTAGAGGTGTAAAATGGAAACAGATGTCTCAGGGGACCTGACGCGGGGCTCGCCATACCTTGAGATAGCCACAAGCGTCCATGGGCCATAAATACAATGCTGGTTCACAAGTGTATCTTGTAGAAGTCCCTGGCATGGGTTCGATCAGAGGAGATTTTATCATTTCCATTTGACTGGAGACCTTAAAGCAATCAATGAAGGAAGAGATTCATAAGTGATCTGTCATCTGCTTACACTAATTTGTTATGCCTCCATTGCAAACCAAAATACATGGGTAAAATACATTGTCATTTACAACACCAATAGCTCTAACTCTCGCAAATGCGAGACCTATTGCATTGCAAATGCTTGTTTTCTTAGCTTTCTCCAGTGTCAAAAAATGCACCAGTCATTGCCTTTCTTCCCAAGCAATAGAGTAAATGCCCCTTTGGTGGCGGTGGCGCACTGGTTTCCTTCCATTCGTTCAAGACTTCCGCCAAGACTCTGAAACACTCCCCATACTGTGGGAGGATGGGGACGGAGGCTAATGTTTATATTTACCACCCTGCGAAAGCAATGGTTGCAAATTTTAAATGCTTCTATTCCTGTTAAAAAAAAGTCCAGCCTGAGCAGCATTGTCTCAAGCTTTTCCTGAAATTCACCGAAACAGGTCGGGTTGTCAGTTCATATATGTATGCCATTTCTTTCCTAAAACCTCAAAGGAATGTTCACTCGTTCCCCAAAAGTATTCAATAATGCGCTTTACAAATGTTGCTAACTGCCAGGGACTGTCCAGGACTGTCTAGGACCACAGTCGGGGACTTGGGCAAGGACTGGGAACTGGGTAGAAAATGCATGCAGAAAAAGAAGTACAGCGCTGCCCAGGATCATACAGGAAGTTAGAGGAGAGAAGGGATCCAAAGGGGAAGCCTGCAAAATGGAACAAGATGGCTAAGACTCAGAAAGGACAGGCACTCATGATGTGATTTAGCATTCAGAATAACTAACACCCAAGATGAATGAGCAAGACATATATATGAAACAACATTAACAATAAAGGGGAGTGTGGGGTAAAGCACTCAGGAACTCCACACAGTAAGACTGAAGCTCAGTAAGTTCCTCACCCCCAATTGCTGTTACAGATACTGACTGCAAAACCCCACATATAGGATATGCATGCAAGGGCAGGGTTTGTGGAGCTGATACATATGGTGATGTTATAAATGTAACTCAAATACAATACTCACACTGAACAAAAACACCACCTAGGTTGTCAGCTGTGCCCACAGATCCGGGCGATTAAACAGAAACACGCAAGGCAGTAACAGCAAGGGGGTAGAACTAAATACAAGTACAATAGACAAGGAGCTAGCAAGGAGGAGTGCTTAGCAGGAAAGAAAGGAAATCACAGGCCACACTTCGCAGAAAGCAAGTAGCAAACAAACAAGATAATAGAAGCAAGACAGCAGGAATAGAAAGACAGTAAACTATGAACTGGAACCAAGGAAATGGGAAGAAAGGCAAGGACTGGAAAAGGATAAACAGAAGGGGAGGCTGCAAGGGTATACTAGAATAGTATGGAATCAGGAGACAAGAAAACACAGTAGCACTGGAGGCTGTGCTGGAGCAGAAACAAGACTTGAGCAAAAGCTTAAGAGCCAATGTAGCACTGCAGGCAGTGCTAGTTCAGGAACAGGAAATTACTATAGCTCAGGAGTCAAGGTAGCACTGCAGGCAGTGCAAATCAGAAACAAGAAATTGCTGGAGCTCAGCGACAGGATCAAAAAATAACTATAGCTCAGGAACTCAGGAAACAAGGTAGCACTGCAGGCAGTGCTAATTCAGGCACAAGGAATAAGTATAGCTCAGAAAACACTGGAAACAAGAATATCAGAGGCTCAGGAAACACTGGAAACAAGGATCGGTCTCACTGGTACACAGCTACTATGACCAACCTTGGCCTGAATGTTTCTAGGGCTTAAAAGAGCTCTAAGTAATCATATGCATCAGATGCGAGAAGCTAGCAGCAGCCAGCCACAGGTGAGCTGAATTCCTCCACCCATCCTTGGACTGCAGGGGTAGAGACGAAGCAGTGAGCAGGGAATTCTAGGTAACAGAGCGTCAAACTTTAGCAGGCTGGGTTCAAGCATGAGCAGGCTGGCTTTCGCAAAACCCAGCATGGATTGGGAACAGATGTCAAATCTCAAATAGTGACCAAATGGATGGAAGTCAGGATATACATGCAGGGGCGTATCTGGAAGCTTATTAGAACACAGGAAAGTCACGCTATGCACCCCTCTGGTGGTGGGCAGGAGAATGCAGGGAGTAAATCGTGACACGAACCGAGGTATCATTGAAGGGTAGGTGAACTTTATCCCTGAAATTACTTCCAGTATTGAGCAGAGATGCACAGCAGAAAGTAGAGCGGTAGGTAGAGCACTCACCTCATTGTGTAGTGATACCAGTGGCAGAACAAAAGACAGGGCTTTGCAGGAAAAGCAACGTCAGGGCCCAAAATATGTTCTCGTTGGTTAGTTAGGCAAATTGTCAGGGCTACTGGAATTATGCAGCAGTGGAGTACCAAATTATGTGGCAGGGTTGATTAAATTATGGGATAAAAAAAGCCAAATTCTACACAATGTGGCACTTTTTTTAATACTAATATTATGTAATTATTGCACTTGGTAATAATGTCTGGACACAAATTTCAACTAATTCGAACCAGTTTAACAAACAAACTCAGAAATAGATGACCAGTTAACTATTGTTAAATGCCATCCACTGCGCGTGAACACATGCCGCAATGTATTTAGTAACTTTTGATCAGTTTGACCTAGAAACAATTTTTTTGTTATTACTTGCAAATTATGCAGCAGATGATGGATAATGTGGCAAACCCTTAATTATGCATAAAAAAGCCACAGCTGCAGAATCACATAATTCCATTGCACTTGCAGATGGGAGATGCAGGGTGCCACGAGATGCTCTGCAGTAGAGCAGCGCAGCAGCCACTGCTGCCAGAACAAAACAAAGTCACGCTGGCTACTATTGTGAAATGAAGCCAGCCTTGTTGAATGCTCAATAACAGATAGCCTCAGAGCTGCTATTATGCGTGACTAATGCATTTTAGTACAGTGCTACAGACACAGCACTAAAATGCGTTAGTGCTTTTCTTTGTGCAAATTGGGGCCCATAAAGTCCTATCTGATAAAGCAAAGGTCACAACTTCAAAGTAACATGAAGCACATTAGGCTCTACAAAAAAGAGAGAGTGATAAAGTTTCAAATCATAAATGTTTATTAAAGGTTAAAATGTTTACAAGAGGTAAAATCATCACATTGTTGTCAATCAATAGTCAATATATGAATGCACTAGTTAGTAGGAAGTTCAAATACATTAAAGTCCTATAAGTAAGAGGACAAACTATCATAAAGTCGCCCCAAAGGAACAGTTAAATAAATCAGGTCTTCCATAAAGAGAGTACCCTAAATCTCGTACTCTGCTCTGCTCTATTCAAAGTTTGAAAAACGTCTGCTGCTTCATCTATGTTGCACTAGCTTAGATCACGCAATTCTCATATTTGCTACACCTACACATAGTTCTCATAAAACAATCCAATGAGGTTAAAGTGAAACAAAATAGTCTTTAATTCTTTCATTTTTGAGGATCCACCCAAATACAACTTCACTAAGGTGCCGATCACGATCCGGAAAAAAATTCCCCCGTGCGACTCGTATCGGGTCTTTTTACCGTACGAATCGTACAAGTGCCGTACGAACTGGCAATCACGATTCGCATGGTAAAAAGTCCATACGAACCGCACCGGGAATCATTCCCCACACGTCCTCGGGTCGGAAAATGTGTCCGACACGTCCTCGGACGATTTACCTTACAAACGTAAAAATCCAAGTCCGACCGAGGAATCACGATCCATCCCGTGCGTCCGAGCCTACAACCGTATGGAAAAAACACCGTCCGCACCGAACACCAATAGCAACCATGGAGACATGTGCCCGCATACGCGCCCAACACTCCCCCCAGCCCCCGTACGTCCGACACGTACCCCCGTATATGTATACCCCCACCCGTCTATGTACACCCCAGTACGTTCCAGTCGTACCCCCACCCCAGTACGTGTCGTACCACCGTCCATGTACACCCCCCCACCCCTGTACGTGTCGTACCACCGTCTATGTACACCCCAGTACGTTCCAGTCGTACCCCCACCCCAGTACGTGTCGTACCACCGTCTATGTACACCCCCCCACCCCTGTACGTGTCGTACCACCGTCAATGTACACCCCCCCACCCCTGTACGTGTCGTACCACCGTCTATGTACACCCCCCCACCCCTGTACGTGTCGTACCACCGTCTATGTACACCCCCCCACCCCTGTACGTGTCGTAACACCGTCCATGTACACCCCCCCACCCCTGTACGTGTCGTACCACCGTCTATGTACACCCCAGTACGTTCCAGTCGTACCCCCACCCCAGTACGTGTCGTACCACCGTCAATGTACACCCCCCCACCCCTGTACGTGTCGTACCACCGTCTATGTACACCCCCCCACCCCTGTACGTGTCGTACCACCGTCTATGTACACCCCCCACCCCTGTACGTGTCGTAACACCGTCCATGTACACCCCCCCACCCCTGTACGTGTCGTACCACCGTCTATGTACACCCCAGTACGTTCCAGTCGTACCCCCACCCCAGTACGTGTCGTACCACCGTCTATGTACACCCCCCCACCCCTGTACGTGTCGTACCACCGTCTATGTACACCCCAGTACGTTCCAGTCGCACCCCCACCCCAGTACGTGTCGTACCCCCCGTGTACCTACACCCCAGTACGTTCGAGCCACACCCCCACCCCAGTACGTGTCACAGCCCCGTCTACCTACACCCCAGTACGTTCCAGTCGTACCCCCACCCCAGTACGTGTCGTACCCCCCGTGTACCTACACCCCAGTACGTTCGAGCCACACCCCCACCCCAGTACGTGTCATAGCCCCGTCTACCTACACCCCAGTACGTTCCAGTCGTACCCCCACCCCAGTACGTGTCGTACCACCGTCAATGTACACCCCCCCACCCCTGTACGTGTCGTACCACCGTCAATGTACACCCCCCCTGTACGTGTCGTACCCCCGTGTACCCCCACCCCTGTACGTGTCGTACCACCGTCTATGTACACCCCCCCACCCCTGTACGTGTCGTACCACCGTCAATGTACACCCCCCCCTGTACGTGTCGTACCCCCGTGTACCCCCACCCCTGTACGTGTCGTACCACCGTCTATGTACACCCCCCCACCCCTGTACGTGTCCTACCACCGTCTATGTACACCCCAGTACGTTCCAGTCGTACCCCCACCCCAGTACGTTCCTGGCGCACCCCCAACACAACCTCCTAAGTACGGAGCGCACCCCATGCCCCAACATCACAACCGCATGTACGAGTCGTACAAAGCCACACACAAGGACCAAATCGTACAACCAAATGGCCCATGTACACACCGTACACACGCACAAAACGCACGTACACAACAAGGACAAAACAAAACAACTCAACAATACACCATTCGAAAGGCACACAGCCACTAAACATGGCCAACAACCACTAAAATAACACAATCACTGACCTGCAACTGTCAAAAACAAACAGAGGCCCAATACACCACCACTCCTTATAACACACCCACCCAAAATTCAAACACTGCCACACCCACCCATGGACCAATAAAAAGGGCCCACACACACAAACCATGAGCCTTTGCAACAGACCCACTGCTGCCAGACACCACAGAACCAGACTACAAGCGACACCACATCTTACACTTGCACACCTTCACACGACCACCCTCACAAACACCCTCTCATCACATTCACACACACACACAACCATCCACACCCCCCCAACATCCACACACCCCCCACACCCACACCATCCCCACCCACACCCCTCACCATGCCCACTACCAAGAATCCAAAGTTCAGTCACCGAGAGTTGGAGGTCCTTGTTGATCAAATCCTCAGAGTCGAGCCACAGATCTTTGGAACATTGGTCAGAAGCACCAGCCAGGCAGCCAAAACAGCCATGTGGCAGACCATCGTCGATGCTGTGAATGCTGTTGCGGACACCAGGAGGACCAAGCAGGATTGCCAGAACAGGTGGTACGATCTGCGGAGGAGGGTCAGAGCCAAGAGACAGGAGGAACACGACCAGGCCAACGCCACCGGAGGAGGGCCCTCCCGCAGACCCGTACAGTACCATCCCTGGGAGGAGAGGGTGATGGCCATACTGCCGGTGGAGGCAGTTGAAGGAGTAGAAGGACTCCGAGACCCGGGTGAGTACACAAACAACGCACCTCACATGGGGGGAACTGCAACCACAACCAAAATTAATAACAGGCACGCAACCACCACAAGCCATCGCATTACTCAACCACACTCCATGAGCAGGCACATGCCACTGCTGCCACCATGCCCCATGCACCCAGCTGGACAATGTCAAGTCACAGGCCACAGAAGACAACAACACATGACACGGTAACCCGGATGGCGGGAGGCTGGGCACCAAAAATCACATAGTGCGACTCCAAAGCAGACAACAATGCCCTCTGCCCATATGGCCTAGGTCACAGCCAGACAAACACTGTGTCCCAACACAGGAATGACTTGCCAGCAAATGGCGGATGCCTTGCATCAACACATGGGGGTGAAGGCACTGTTTTGCACATGCCAGCAGCTAATGAACAGCCAACAGTGTGAAAGAGTGGCAGCACACACCACCACAGCAGCAGCGCACAGACACACAGCAGACAAAATGGGTGCCTGGAGATCAGAAACAAACTCACATCAACAGGCCAAGGGCCACTCAAAGATCTGCTAACAGTGTGTGCCCAGGAAGCTGGGCCAAGGTGACAGAGGGTGACACACGGAGGGAGGGAGAGGGGGACACAGAGGGAGGGAGAGGGGGACTGAGAGGGAGGGAGACGGACAGAGGGAGGAGGCTGACACACAGAGGGAGGGAGAGGGGGACAGAGAGGGAGGGAGAGGGGGACACAGAGGGAGGGAGAGGGGGACTGAGAGGGAGGGAGACGGACATAGGGAGGAGGCTGACACACAGAGGGAGGGAGAGGGGGACAGAGAGGGAGGGAGAGGGGGACAGAGAGGGAGGGAGACACAGGAAGATGGACAGAGGGAGGAGGCTGACACACAGAGGGAGGGAGAGGGGGACACAGAGGGAGGGAGACACAGGAAGATGGACAGAGGGAGGAGGCTGACACACAGAGGGAGGGAGAGGGGGACACAGAGGGAGGGAGAGGGGGACACAGAGGGAGGGAGAGGGGGACACAGAGGGAGGGAGAGGGGGACACAGAGGGAGGGAGAGGGGGACAGAGAGGGAGGGAGAGGGGGACAGAGAAGGAGGGAGACACAGGGAGAGCAAATCAGTCCTGTGGTGTGTGGGAATGTCTGCTCGTCAGCAGGTGGACTGCGTGCATGTAGACAAGGGTGGCCAGTGCCAGAACCCCCCCTCTTCATCATGGCAAAACGCAGGGCCATGTCACAACCTGTACACGAGCACAAGGACAGCCACCTGCATCATATGAGTGTGTGGATCCACTCCATGTGCACATGTACAGTGCTACAAGGAAGGCGCAAATGCATAGCTCGGCACACATGCACACTCCACTGCTGACTGCAGTCACACTTGACGCAGCAAGTAAGACTGTGCCACACATAGTTAAAGGGGCCAAATTGGTGCCCAAGGGACACACACATGCACAAGTGCACTGTGAGTGGAATGCAAGACAGATCCTAATTCCAAGAGGAAATGTGCCAACTTTGTAACGGATGAAACATGGATGTTGCATGGATCAAAATTAACATTTTCTCTCTCACACACAGGTCAACGTCGTGCTGCACCCCCCAACACTGGGGGGGAACACTCACAGGACCCGGATCTGCAGGAGACCGATCCCACCGGCAGCGACCACTCTCACCACTCTGCGGACGACCCCGAGCGACCTGGCCCCTCTGGTGTCCAACCACCTGCAGCACCTGCGTCAGGTACAACCGTGCCAACCACCACCCCCACTCCTGCCACTTCCCAGGAGACACCCAGGATCCCTGCCCCAACACCACAATGCAGCCAGGCTCGCCAGGAGGGACACGGTGTCCCGGGCACCCAGGAGGAGGCAGGCGACAACGCCAATGCCACCCCTCAGGGGTCCCGGAGACCCGATGTGCCCACAAGTGCAGGCCAGACGCAAGTGGGCAGGGGTGGTGGGAGTGGAGGACGGCGGAGGCGCGAGCCTGACCAGTTGGCTGGGGATCCGGTATTTTCACATGTCCGTAACATCCTGGACTCATACCGGCAGGACACCACGGGCATGGCCCAGGTTGTGTCCGTCCTCGAGGGGATCAAGGTCCAGCAGGCCCAGCAACATGCGGAGCTAATAGCCTGTCTACAGCTACACCAACGGAGGATGGAGGACAGACAGGCTGAGCAAGTGACGGCATCCCAGGGGATTCACGCTGAACTCCGTCGGATGGCCGACACCATGGCCGACCCTCCCTGTGCCAGAAGGCGGAGAACATCACCACCCACAGGGAGGGATCATGAGGAGGAGGAGGAAACATCCGACGGAGCATCCCAGACGTCGTCACGGCCTGCTGCTGAGGTTCCCCGCAGGAAGCCGGGTCGTCCACGGAAAGGACCGTGAGGGTGGCTGCTACATCACCATCGCCCAGGACACCTGGCCTGGCACCTGGCCCACTGGAGCAACAGCATCACAGCATCAAGAGACATTCTCTGCCACATGGCCCTGCTGGTCACTGGCTGACCAATGATGACAAAGACTGTGGCATGGACTCTGAGGATTTCCAATGGCAAGGACACCAACTCCCCTACTGAACTTTGGATTCCCTAATCCCGGAAAGCCCCCCACTTTGTCCCCCCCCCCCCTAATAAATCACACTATTAAGAGTAGATGCCTGCTGGTAGCATTATTACCTAACATGTGTCTTGTACAGTCTAAACATGCCTGAGTCATCTGTTCACTTCAACCATCCACACCCTGGGGCCTGAGTCTGTCACAGGACACATGGGTCACAGTTTATTAGGCAAGACAGACATGGAGCACCATACACACCCGTGATGTGCAGAACCAGCTGAGGGGGTGGCCGAACAACCGTGCTGACAGACACATTGAGTACAGCAACAGTCATGCGCAGAGGTCAGGGAACCTGGCCCGTGTCCTGGGGGGCACCCAGGTACGTGTAGACAGGTGGCAGAACCATGTCCTGCAAGCTTGAGTCCGGTGGATGCAGAGAATGGGGGCCTGGACAACGTTGGATGCATGGGGATGGCACATGTCACACTACCCACACAGTCATGGACATCATGCCCAATACACAGTCTCAGCACACACACACAGCTTGCATCTTGCCACTCGACACATTGACACATAGCCACAATCTGGGAATACCATGCCAGACATGCAGGATGCACCGTGCCAACACACCAGCATTGACTGAGCAGAGGCACCTTGGAGGCATAGGGACACCTTTAATAGTCATGTTTTTGGGATTGCAGAGGCAACTTGAAGTACACATGAACACATCATGTGGAGTAACATGTGGCTCAAACACTGGCACCCCCCTTCTGCAGCACAAATGCGTGATAGCCATGGTACTGGCACACAAGCGTCGGCTAACAGCTAAATACCCACAGCTGCACACGGAGAGCCTGCCATACACCATAGATCCGCTGATGTGGAAGTCCCACGCCATGTCAAGCCAATGTCAACCGTATGTGTCCGAGGGCAGTGTCACACACATTGATGCCATCATCACAATCCACCATCCCATCACTGATGACTGACAACCAGGCAGCCCATCTATTCTGGTGTACCCAGCTGCATGTCGTGTCCCATGGGGATGCCACATGACTGCAGAGGAACCAAACCCCGACCTGGGCAGTGTGCACACATCGTGAACAACTGCCACACCCAATACACCCCAGATGCATCCCTTACCCCATGGAGACTTCCAAACGTGTCCGTGCCTGTAACGCTGAGTCAGCCCACGATGCCATGTCCATGAGGAATAGCAGTGCCACAACAATGCAACCAGCAGATGGCATGCGCAGGTACCTGGGGAAGAGAGACACACAAGAAGTCAGCCACAAAAAGCACAGCCACTTGCATGTGCATTGACTCGACACATGTATGGATGACAACATGCTAGGTCACAATTATGACTGGGGAAATACTACCATCACTGCCACCATCACTCCAGTGACACACCCACACACACCTCTGACTCACGTGCCATACATGCAGGTGGACACACACATCACAACACATGCCACACGGGGACCAAGGCGTGCACACTCAGACACTGGTACTCACCACTAAGCAAAGAAGTCGCGTATGAGCCGAGTCCGGATGTCCTCTTGCGGCTCCACATCCTCCACATCACTAGCCCCATTGCCAAGCCCTTCGTCCTCCACGGGTGGATGGTCCTCGTCATGTTGATTCAGGATGAGTGGCACAGCTCTTTCAACTGCCATGTTGTGCAGCATGCAGCAGACCATGAAGATCTTGCAAACCTTTGCCGGGGCATATGGGAGTGCGCCGCCGGTCTTGTGGAGGCACCGGAATCGGCTCTTCAGCATGCCAAACGTCCTCTCTATCACTCGCCTTGTCCGGCCATGGGCGGTGTTGTAGCGGAGCTGGGCCGGCGTGATGGGGTTGCGGAGAGGTGTCAGCAGCCAAGGCATGTTGGGATAGCCAGCGTCCCCTAAATGGAAAGCACATGGATATCGTTAGAACTGGCGAAGCGGTAGTGCTGCTCGGCCAAACAGAATACAGGACAGACAGACTGTACCCACCAACAACACATGCTCGTTCGTTGCGCAGCTGCATCATCATATCAGGCATCCCGCTACGCCTCATGATGTAGGCATCGTGTGCTGATCCTGGGAAACGAGCACAGACATGTGAAATCACCATGTTGGACAGACACACCACAAGGGCATTGATGGAGTGGTAGTGCTTCCGATTGCGGTACGCCACCTCCCGTGCGTGTGGTGGTACCAAACCTACATGTGTCCCATCTATGGACCCAATGACATGGGGCATCCCTCCCAGGGCATAGAAACCACGCTTGACCTCAGTCATCTGTTCAGGGGTTGGGAACTTGATGAAGTCATCCAGGTGAATCAACATGGCCTCCAAGAAATCATGCAGCACACCGCTGAACATGCTCTGGGACATGCCACCAACATGAGCTATGGTATTTTGGAAGGTACCCGTGGCAAGGAAATGTAGGGCAGCCATTACCTTCAGCTGGGGTGTCAGTGCCGTAGGATACCTGTGCTGCGGTTGCAGGTGTGGTGCCAGTCTCGCCGTCAGCTCCAGAATCAACGGTTGGGTGAAGCGGTAGAGCCGGATCCTGTCATTCTCCTGCATGGTGGCCAAGTCTGGAATTCTTCGGGCAACAGGAGGCGCTCTGCAGTAATTTTGAAGTGACAAGGAAGAGTGAGTGCACTACGAGAACAACTCATGTCTACTGAGCACATGTAAATCTGGCAATACACACATGCCACATAGGGAGTCAGGCATGTGCTACATGCCCAGGACACGTATGGATGCAAGGTGACACTCCTTCCAAGACCCAGCTACACACGGTGATTGAGAACCTCCCCATGCCACGCCATGGAAATAGCTGTGTCCCAGTGCAAGTGCACTGCCCGACGCAAGACAGGAGTGACATACACCCACACATCAGCAGAAGTGTGATGCCGATTGCAGAGACTGGCAGCGGAACACTTGAGCCACAGGTCACATGACATTACACTAGTCCAGCCCACACACCTTGCCATGAAGGTGCACATGTCATGACTCACCACACATTCCTTGTGAGTTTGCTGACATGGCCTTGTCACGCTACTCCGTGTCCCTTGCATACATGTGCACCTCACATCCGAGAACACATGTGGCATGGTGTTGGGAACAGTGTGCAATGACAATCTACACACAGCCACATGTTGGTTGCTGCAACGGCTGCAGCTTTTGAGGGTGCTACAACATCAACCTGATGTATATCCCGGACACATATATGGCATAGTCACATTGTGCACTGTGGGTAGTGATAAGTCATGTGTCATGACCCCTGTACCTGGCATCATGGGACACTTCCGTGTGTTGGTGTCGGTGCCATGCCAGTGACGCTCACACCAAGTGCGCAGTCCCACATGCACACATGTCAAAGGAGTCAAGGGCATGCCTGGCACACATTGCACCCTCACACAGTACACATGTACACATCTCATCATACATCTGGTGCCTTCTCCACTCAGGAGGCATGTTCCACATCACAGCCTGTGACACCTGTGCCCCACACATGTGGTAATGCACAGACGATGCCTTGATGTCCATTCCTGGACAAGTATGTCCATCCATGGACAAGTATGTCCGCCATATTCCTACATGTGTGTCGCCTATCACCACAGTGATGTGTAAAATCCGCCGTACTGCTGCTGAGAGGGCCTGTGCATGTTCCCAAATCACTGTGGGAGTGCTGCCGTATGTGTACCCATCGTGATGGCGAGCGTAGATGCGAGTGTACGGTCCGTGTCACTACGGGTACGCATACGCGTGCAGACCCATAGTGATGGAGAGCGTAAATGTGAGTGTACGGTCCGTACCACTACGGGTACGCATACGCGTGCAGACCCATAGTGATAGAGAGCGTAGATGCGAGTGTACGGTCCGTACCACTACGGGTACGCATACGCGTGCAGACCCATAGTGATAGAGAGCGTAGATGCGAGTGTACGGCCCTATCACTATGGGTCTGCACGCGTATGCGTACCCGTAGTGGTACGGACCGTACACTCGCATCTACGCTCACTATCACTATGGGTCTGCACGCGTATGCGTACCCGTAGTGGTACGGACCGTACACTCGCATCTACGCTCACTATCACTATGGGTCTGCACGCGTATGCGTACCCGTAGTGGTACGGACCGTACACTCGCATCTACGCTCACTATCACTATGGGTCTGCACGCGTATGCGTACCCGTAGTGGTACGGACCGTACACTCGCATCTACGCTCACTATCACTATGGGTCTGCACGCGTATGCGTACCCGTAGTGGTACGGACCGTACACTCGCATCTACGCTCACTATCACTATGGGTCTGCACGCGTATGCGTACCCGTAGTGGTACGGACCGTACACTCGCATCTACGCTCACTATCACTATGGGTCTGCACGCGTATGCGTACCCGTAGTGGTACGGACCGTACACTCGCATCTACGTTCACTGTCACTACGAGTACGCATACGCGTGCAGACCCATATTGATGGAGAGCGTAGATGCGAGTGTACGGTCCGTACCACTACGGGTACGCATACGCGTGCAGACCCATAGTGATGGAGAGCGTAAATGTGAGTGTACGGTCCGTACCACTACGGGTACGCATACGCGTGCAGACCCATAGTGATAGAGAGCGTAGATGCGAGTGTACGGTCCGTACCACTACGGGTACGCATACGCGTGCAGACCCATAGTGATGGAGAGGGTAGGCATGCATGTACGGGCCGTTGCCATGCATTTGGGGTGCCCTAGGGCCCCCACACGCACCGTACCTGTGTGTGATGCTCCAAATTACATAGGGGACAAGTATTAAGGCCTACATGCATGCTGGTTGTCATGGAGACCAAGTTCAAAATTCGAAATTGTTCTGGAAGGTGCACAGCAGAAGTCAGTTGGAATTTGTCTACTTTGTTGCAATGTGTTTGTGGGGCTGACATCATGCAGGAGAATGAAACCGATAGAGAACACACAGACTGCTAGGTTTGTAGGGATTGGTGGAAACATAGGATGCAAATGTGAGTGACCAATCTCTCTGTACTCCTGTGCATGAGACTGGCAGAAGGGCACATATAAGGCAGCCAGGTCCCATGAGGGAGCACTTGCCTGCACATCTTTGCATTCGTCGACCCAGCTGCTGCTACTGATTCCCTGGAACCATGTCAAGGGCTGTGGAGAGGACACAGCCATTCACCCTGGAGGAGAACATGGCTCTGCTGGATGTGATCCTCCCACAGTACCCCATGCTGTATGGGCGACCAGGGTATCAGGTGAGTGCATAGGCCACTGCCACAGACTGTCCCTATGTTGTGACTGTGACTTCGGCCATTGCGTCCAGGTGTAACACACATGCCATGTACTGTTGGGGGGGTGCCTGATGTCTCCCAGCAGTGCCCTGAGACAGGAGGGGTGGGGGCCTATCACTCACAGCAGTGCCCTGAGACAGGAGGGGTGGGTACAGAGTGCTCCCAGCAGTGCCCTGAGACAGGAGGGGTGGGTACAGTGTGCTCCCAGCAGTGCCCTGAGACAGGAGGGGTGGGTACAGTGTGCTCCCAGCAGTGCCCTGAGACAGGAGGGGTGGGTACAGTGTGCTCCCAGCAGTGCCCTGAGACAGGAGGGGTGTGTGCCTATCACTAACAGCAGTGCCCTGAGACAGGAGGGGTGGGTGTGATGCACAGTGTGAGCCTTGATCATTGATTGTGACATTGCCATCATTCCACCTGTGTACCCACTGTGGCACGTAGTGCTTTTTCCCCTCAACAGGGGATGATGTCCCTATGACAAAGGTGCAATGCGTTGGCTGCATGACATGCCTTGTTGTAACCAGCTAATTTGTACCCATATGTCTCTCTGTGACATGTGGCTGGTGTATTGATGTGGTGTCACTTGTTCTACCTCACAGGTGGGCGCCACTGCCAAGGAGCAGATCTGGCTGACCGCCGTCAGTGCCGTGAGGCGTGTGGATGGTCGGAGGCGGAGCCTGCCCCAGGTGAGGAAACGCTGGCAGGATATCCGGTGCTGGACGCGGAGGATTGCACGGCTCCTGTTGGGGGACTCACCTGAGAGCCACAAGAACCGCAACCGCCGCCGTCTGAGCCACCTCCACAGGCGTGTGCTGCCGGTGGTCTTTCCAGACCTGGAGAGGCGCTTACAGGCGATGCAGCAGCCGGAAGGGGGTAGGTACATGTGTGTTTGTTGTGTGTCACCGGCATTTGTAAGGGCACAGTAGCATGAATTCACTGGCAGGGTTTAAAGGTGCTGTGCAGATCCTGTTTGCCCCAGTATAGCGCTGTGCCCCTGCCACCCTTCCCCTCCTTGCAATGTGTTCCCTGGTCTGTGTGTAGTCACTCCTCCACAGGGTAATGTAGGCTGGCGCTTTGTCCACGGGAACAATGTCTGTAGCATCATGTGTGGGGGTGGTGTGTAACAGGTTGTGGGACATTGCCTGTGCACTGTCAAGTTCACTGCATGTGGGTTCCATATCAGTTGGCACTGATGCTGACTCCAGACATGGGAGTTGGTCTCTCATGTGTCATGCCTTACAGCGCGCATGTCCCATGTAGTGGCCTGTGACATGATGTGCATGAGTGTGCGATACACATAGTGCAGGGATGGTGACGTGTGTTGCAGTCATTACCATTCAGTAGCATGTAGTTGCGTGCCCACTACTGTCCCCTGGGGCACCTTTTCCTCAGTGGTGTATGTGTCATCATACACGTGGCCACTGTCAGTGTCTACAGCGTAAGTTGTGCTCTCTGCCATTGTCCCCTGTCACCATGTATATAGACGTGCTATTTTGTACAGGTGTCCACTGTGCAGCCTGACCTGATTGTCCTTCTTCATACTCACAGTTGCCAGTGCCTGTGTGTCTTGCTATACTCATCTGAGGATGGGCACTGGTACCACATTATTTGTACAGGCGCACCTTGGCTGTTTGGCGTTCAATCTCGCTTTTTGCCTGCCCCTGTGTGTATCACCCAGACTATGAGATGTTGGTGCCACCTGTGTCTCAACAATTTGCCTCGTGTAGGGTCTTGTTGGGGCGGGCAATGCCTATGTGTTAAATCCTGATTACCACTTGCTGGGTCTGGGCAGTGTGTGATGTGTCTGGACACACACGCAATGTGCAGTGACAGAGTCATGTTGTGCATGTTTTCAGCATTACCTATGCAGCATGTGTCTCAAGTTCATGGATATGGTCCCTGGTCATCGGTATTTTCGCCAACGCTGTGTGGTGCAGATGCAGTGCTGGATTGTCCCCAGGGCCTGGGTGCTATGTCAGACTCCTTTTCCTGTGTTTAGCTATTGTCTCATGCTCTCCATGGTATTTCAGTGGCATGGTGGCTCAACCAACTGTGTGTTTCATGCCCTACATCGGTACCCTGTTCAGTAGATGTTAGGGATCTTCCTTTTCAGGCCATGCAATGTTACCTATGTGGATTGGACTCATGTGACAGATGTGTACAGATGTCTGATTATTTCTGTCTCTACACCCTGCCCACAGCATCGTCGGGGGACACAGAGGGAGACATGGACACAGACCAGGCGGAGGGACCGAGCACCAGTGCCAGCCGTGACATCGGGTCTGGCACATCGAGTGGTACAGAGGCGGAGGAGAGTGTGGCCGAGGACCTGTCGACTGGCACATCAGACTACGAAGCTGACAGGTCCGGGGACGATGTCTCCGAGTGGGCGGAGGCTGCACCAGCAGCTGACAGCGGAACAACACCTCGCACCGCCCCCTCAGTTTCCACCAGCCGCCTCCCACTTGCTCGTGTCCCTTCCCAGCGTGCCCGGTCACAGCATGTCTCCTTCCTGCCAGGCACCGCACCCCCTGCCCCTGTCTCCACTGCTGCCGCCAATGCAGAGTCTGTGGACATCCAGCGGCAACTGCAGGTTGGTCAGGCTGCGATCCTTAATGTCCTCCATGCCCACGGCAAAACCCTCACCAACATCGAGGCTTTCTTGGAGGGCATTCATTCATCGCAGGCTGACCAACGCAACTTGCTGAGGTCCATCGACTCCACACTGACTGCAGCAGTGGGTCTCCTGCAGCGCGACCTCCCCCCACCTACCCCTGCCCCATCCACACTTCCCACTCCCATGCCTGTCACACGTACACCCAGACGTCGGCATGCACCCACATCAACAGCCACGGGCACCACACCAGCAGGGAAGGTCCACCGCACTCCTCCTGACACGCACACACAGGGTGAGGTAGGCACACCCACTGGGTCGGGGGGCAAACGTGTGACACGCAGCCATAGTGGGAGTCCGCATTCCACCCAGTCCACTCCCTCCAAATCCCCTCCCCTCAGCTCTCCTGGCCACATCTCCCCCAAGGACACCTTCATGGCCGCTCTGTCCCTGAGCCCCACAGTTACACCACCACGCAAGCGGTCAAGGAGGTCCACGGTCAGGGTGGTTGAGTCTCCGCCCCTGTCTCCACCCTCCCCCGGTGGCGCTGCGACCCATCCCTCTGACCCCCCCCCCTCCTTGGGGCCTGAGGTCCCTTCGGGTGCAGGGGACTCCCTGGATGACCTTGCAAAGGTGTGTAGTGCCATCCTGGCCTCCGCCTTTGGCACTGACCCACCTCCTGTGGTGGAGTCCTCCATCCCTGCACCCACAACGCCTCCCCTTTGCCCTGATGTCCCTGCGGTGCCTGTTGCTTCCCCCCCCCCTGATGCCCTCACCAGTGTGGAAGACGATGCCATTTGACTGTGCAGGCAATGTAGGGGACACGCATCCCACTGTGTCCCCCATCCAGCTGAGAATCATTGACTGCCCTATGGGCTTTGTGAAGATTGAACTGCCTGCGATCCACGGACATTGTGCTCATGCTGAATAAAGCTTAATTTTGTTTTCATTATCACACTACTGCTATGCTGGTATTGGTGTTGGTGGGGCTGCTACATGGTTTTGGGTGGTGTGTAAGGGTTTGGGTGTGTGGGATGTGTAGTAGTGTACTGCTCATTGGTGGGACCCTGTGATCTGTGTGCCATCACAAGGTGTTGGCTAACTTTCTTTGTTCATGTAAGCAGTTACTGCATGGTGCACTTGTCCCAGGGTGTATTCCTTCCTCTGTGTACCCAGCTTTCTTCCCTGCAGGGTGTTCCCAATGTTTAGCGCAGAGCTGTGTCTACATGAGCTGTGTGTGTGACGGAGCCCTTCTACTTTGGCCATGCATGCAGGGCCATGTCTCCACCTGCGACAATCGTGGCATCCTTGGTGATCACTGTACTTGTGTGTGGAGTCTGTTGACATGAGTTCATGGGGACATGTTCCCTTGTAGCCAGTATGCATGTGGATAATTCTGGCCTCACACACATGTGTTACACCCCTCCTGTATCAGGGCACTGCTGGGAGTGATGGGCACCCACCCCTCCTGTCTCAGGGCACTGCTGGGAGGACTCCACACCCACCCCTCCTGTCTCAGGGCACTGCTGGGAGGACTCTGCACCCACCCCTCCTGTCTCAGGGCACTGCTGGGAGGACTCCACACCCACCCCTCCTGTCTCAGGGCACTGCTGGGAGGACTCCACACCCACCCCTCCTGTCTCAGGGCACTGCTGGGAGGACTCCACACCCACCCCTCCTGTCTCAGGGCACTGCTGGGAGGACTCTGCACCCACCCCTCCTGTCTCAGGGCACTGCTGGGAGGACTCCACACCCACCCCTCCTGTCTCTGGGCACTGCTGGGAGGACTCTGCACACACCCCTCCTGGGTCTGGACACTGCTGGGGGGACTCTGCACACACCCCTCCTGGGTCTGGACACTGCTGGGAGGACTCTGCACCCACCCCTCCTGTCTCAGGGCACTGCTGGGAGGACTCTGCACACACCCTCCTGTCTCTGGGCACTGCTGGGAGGACTCTGCACACACACCTCCAATTTCTGGATATGTACGCTTGGGACATACACGGTGTGGGTGCGCTCCATGCATTCGAGGTGAGGGTACGGGTCGTACTTACACTGTTGGGGTGGGGGGTATGCTCCATGCATACGCGGGTGAGGGTTCGTGTCGTACTTACACTGTTGGCATGGGGGGTACGCTCCATGCATACGCGGGTGGGGGTACGGGTCGTACTTACACTGGTGGGGGTGGGGGTACGGTCCGTACGTCCGCGGGTGAGGGTTCGAGTCGTACTTACACTGTTGGGGTGGGGGGTACGCTCCTTGCATACGCGGGTGGGGGTACGGCTCGTACTTACACTGGTGGGGGTGGGGGTATGGTCCGTACGTCCGCGGGTGAGGGTTCGAGTCGTACTTACACTGTTGGGGTGGGGGGCACGCTCCATGCATACGCGGGTGGGGGTACGGGTCGTACTTACACTGTTGGCATGGGGGTTACGCTCCATGCATACGCGGGTGAGGGTACGGGTCGTACTTACACTGTTGGCATGGGGGGTACGCTCCATGCATACGCGGGTGGGGGTACGGGTCGTACTTACACTGGTGGGGGTGGGGGTACGGTCCGTACGTCTGCGGGTGAGGGTTCGAGTCGTACTTACACTGTTGGGGTGGGGGGTACGCTCCATGCATACGCGGGTGGGGGTACGGGTCGTACTTACACTGTTGGCATGGGGGGTACGCTCCATGCATACGCGGGTGGGGGTACGGGTCGTACTTACACTGTTGGCATGGGGGGTACGCTCCATGCATACGCGGGTAGGGGTACGGGTCGTACTTACACTGGTGGGGGTGGGGGTACGGTCCGTACGTCCGCGGGTGAGGGTTCGAGTCGTACTTACACTGTTGGGGTGGGGGGTACGCTCCTTGCATACGCGGGTGGGGGTACGGCTCGTACTTACACTGGTGGGGGTGGGGGTATGGTCCGTACGTCCGCGGGTGAGGGTTCGAGTCGTACTTACACTGTTGGGGTGGGGGGCACGCTCCATGCATACGCGGGTGGGGGTACGGGTCGTACTTACACTGTTGGCATGGGGGTTACGCTCCATGCATACGCGGGTGAGGGTACGGGTCGTACTTACACTGTTGGCATGGGGGGTACGCTCCATGCATACGCGGGTGGGGGTACGGGTCGTACTTACACTGGTGGGGGTGGGGGTACGGTCCGTACGTCCGCGGGTGAGGGTTCGAGTCGTACTTACACTGTTGGGGTGGGGGGTACGCTCCATGCATACGTGGGTGGGGGTACGGGTCGTACTTACACTGTTGGCATGGGGGGTACGCTCCATGCATACGCGGGTGGGGGTACGGGTCGTACTTACACTGTTGGCATGGGGGGTACGCTCCATGCATACGCGGGTAGGGGTACGGGTCGTACTTCCACTGTTGGCATGGGGGGTACGGTCCGTACGTCCGCGGGTGAGGGTTCGAGTCGTACTTACACTGTTGGGGTGGGGGTACGCTCCATGCATACGCGGGTGGGGGTAGGGTCCGTACATATCCGTCCCCACGCTATGTGATGCTTGTGCGGGCCGTACCCAGGCCTTTGCCACGTGGGTACGATCCGTCCCGCCATTGTTGGGGTGACGTGTGTGTGGGCGTGGTACGACTCGTACCCACGCTCTTGAGGCGTGGGTACGGGACGTACCTGTCTGGTTGTGTTGCCGGTTCGCGTGGTGACGGACTTCCGTTGTGGCGGTCGCTGGCTTATCAGGACACACCCCCACCCCCTCGTGGTGACCAGGGCATGGGAGTCAGGTATGTCCAGGCCATGTGTGACTTATGTGGTTGTTTTGTGGTCTGCCCTGGTCGTGCCACCCCCACCCCACCCCACTTTCCCCCCTCCCTTAGTTATTCTGACCTTCTGCGGCGTCTGCGTCGGTGCCTGTAGAGCAGGTGGACTGCTATGAGGGCAGGGATGACTCGTAGGTTCGGGTCCATGTCTGTCCGTCGCGTACTGGTACTCCAATCGCGTCGTCCTGTCGCGTACGGGTCCTCCTTGGTGGCGTCGTCCTGTGTGTCCGTCACGTACTGGTCCTCCTTGTTCGCGTCGTCGTCTGTCCGTCGCGTACTGGTGGTCCTTGTTCGCGTCGTCCTGATTTCCCGGCAGTTTTTGGCTGCCGCAAAATATTCACCGTGCGGGGTGACGTCGGTGCGAATCGTGATTCCTGGGTCGTGAATGGCTGGCTGCGAGCGTCCCGACGTCAGGTCGGCACTTTCCCGGATCGCATTGGTAGGTGTTTTTTTGTTCGGTCGGACTTTTTTACGAATCGTACGGTCATGGTGTACCCGTGCGAATCGTAATTCCTTGTTTGTAGAAATTGACGACCGGGTACGCGTCGGACGGAGAATATGCTCCGTCCGACGGTTCGTACCCGGTTTTTACCGGATCGTGATCGGCACCTAAGTGTCCTTCAAGCTTACATTTATCTGTAAAAAAACGAGATACATTGGATCAGCCTGTACTCTGTAGGTCCTTTCCCAGATTAAACAACATTTGTAGCATTAAACAGTAATTACAACAAAAACCAAACATTTCTTTGAAGTAAGTAAGGAAGAAACAGAACACAGTGTTCGATGACTTTAACATCCAGCTTGATAAAAATAAAAGTTCACATGTTATGAAGTAAGGAGACAAAAAATGTTATGTCAAAATAGAAGAGGGGGGGACCAGGAGCTAGTTGATGGTTCAGTGCCCGTGCTCCAAACTAACCATGAAGTCAACAACGAGGGGGCGCACTGTTCCAAAGTGAGTGGTGCAAACAGTCACACGTTCACTTAAAGGAGAAAGAATGGGAAACAGAATAGAAAAGGAAAGATCTCTAGGTCTAGGGCTCAATGGGGAAGAACAGGTCTTGTCTCTTGTAGCCCTCACACACCCGAAGGATGTCATGCTTCATCATCGGGCAGTTGCTGCTCGTCGGGCCGGGGCTGCAATGCCCTACGGGTCCCCCGAAGGGACACTTTAGCGGAGATCTTTTGAGAACTGCCGTTTGGTACATGCAGGAATGTGAAGAGAGTCCTAAGTGGAGGGTGAAAAGTTGCGTGCAAAACATTAAAACTGTCTAGGGTTACCAAGAGAGAAGTTTTAATGGGGCGGTACCCTTGGTAGAGTAAAAAACCCGTAGGTTAAGGGTTACCCTAGTAGGCGTGGATCTCTGACATATTATCGACAGACACATTATCGAACTACACAAATATCGCATCAAATATATCGACATCAAAAATATCGACATTGTATACTTATTTAAAAAACGACACTAATATCGACACTACAATATCGAAATACAATTATATCGATCACACAAAAATCGCACACATAAATATCGCAATACTAAATATCGACATGAGTAAATAAATATGACACATGTCACAAATATCGATAACCAAAATATAGACATCAATAATATCGTTTTTTTTAAATATATCTACAATTCTAACACTAATAAAACCAATATTTTAAACAACATAAAGACAATATTTTCCCAAAACATACTTTTTTCAAATGAGATTCTACTTAAACATAAACATAACATTTATAGCGATCTCAATATTTAACAACATAATAAAAAAACACTGAAATAATTATCACATTGGCATTTCGAACACATTTAAAAAACATTCACTACACATTATAAACAATCTTTTTATATATAATGATTTAAAAATCTCCTCCTTTAAAACTAAATATACTCTTACTTAGCATTTTCCATAAAAGGAAACCAATTAACTAAAAAAAATTCAAACCATCCAATAGAAAGGCCACATACAGAAAACAACCAATAACATTCAAGAAACAATTTAAAACCACTATATAAACCAATTAAAACAAGTCTTCTACTGTGCCTTAAACCAAAGCATTGAACGAAGAAGAAACTCTGCTAAACAGAAGAAACCTACATCCTACTACTATTCTAAAAACGTAAGTAAATATTATTTTCTAACTAAACTGCCAAATTAAACTAAAACACTAATTTATCTTTACTCAAATAAATAACTAACGTATATATTCCATCTCTTTATGTTTCCACTACAGATTTTACTCCAAACACCGAAAGAAAATATTGTACCTAATGTATTTCGTGTTTCTATGGGTGATGTGGTTAAGCAAAACATACGTTCTAATGATTGGGATGTTCACGCCATTGAAGCACTATTTTCAGATTTGAAATATTATGCCGCTTTTGATGCTGAAGATTTATATGAAAATGCGGCTAATTATGCGGAACAATATTGTTTTCAACATTATGGCAATCACTTTCTGCATAAAGCAAACACTTTTCGTAATTTTGTAAATTTTACCCAATGGGAACACTGTCCCACTCCCTCTTTCAGCAGTTCACCTACATTAGTTGATAAGTATACTTATTTTACTGATTTCATTGTTTCCAACCCGGCTTCCTTTTATTTTAAGGTTATGCCTGAGTCTGCCACAAAGGTTAGACTCACACACACCAAGTTACTTTATTCTAAGTCCTTTATGGGCGAGTTGTCAATCAAAGGTTATGATCTATGGAAGGCTACTATTGATCTTAAATTGGTTTGGGGTTCCAAACCATGGCAGGTTCAGGGAACTGAAGCTTTGCATCGTGCCTATCTTGTACCAAATCATATGTGGTTTTTAAATTCAACCATCTTCCGAACCACCTGTTTCGGATTGGACACTTCTAAACAACTAAAGTCACCTTCTGTGCCGGATCTGGGTGCTTACCCCAATTGGGATAACCACACAGATCTGTCCCTTCCTGCTTTGCAGTCATTGATTTCTAATACATCTTTCAATATTTCGAAATTTAGTAGTGATGGATGGTTAGTTTGGCAAAGCAGTTCAGATACATGTCAACGTCGTTTTCTAGGTCTGAAACCGGGGTATACTCAGCAACGAGTGGACCCTCGGTTTGAGTCGTCACAGACCATAACTACATACTCTGTAGGAAAGTTATGTCAATCCTGGCTGCGACATTCCACCTTGGCATCTGTCAAAGTTCATTTATCAAGATTACATGACAAAATAGATTTGAATGATTTTGTTAAAAGTCCTGTGGGTGGCAGATCCAAAAGGTGGGCATATGCTATTTACAACGAAGTATGGAAACTGTCACAAATAGAGGCAGCGTCACGATTGAGAGCTATTGATCAGGCTAATATGGAAAAGGTATTAGCAGTTATTGATAACAGCATTAGCACTCTTTCTTCCCGTATTTATACATTGGACAATATTGTTTCTTCAATAGTTGATATTGTGCATGATGATGTGTCTGTATTGTATCATGGTCAAAACCAGTTGCGTTCTGTTCTGCAGTTTGCATGGACATTACAAACGTTAAAGGCAGGGAAGGTCCCCTGGGACTATTTGAATACAACATCTTTATTTCTTCCCTTTAACCTTAATGAAAAACAGCAGTACATGTCCATGAAAGATGCTACATATTCATTGTTACATATTGAAAAATTAGAACCTTTACCTTTCTCTGTAGCGGAATTGGATACAGGCGTGTGGTTATTACATGGGTTGATCACTCTCCCGTTCGCGCTTTTCAAGTTTACGTCCTGTATGAAACACTATGCTCTGGGTAGATATGAACAGCTGGGCACCGCTTTCATACATGAGGTTTGGTCCCTCCCTTTTATGTATAGATGTACAAGGGACGGTACTGAGGTTTATCTGACGGGTGAGGAATGTACAACGACACCTGATCACTCTGTAGTATGTAGGCACATTCAGTTACACGGTGCATGCAATGTACAATCTCCAAATTTGGCCTGCGTCCTGAAAGGTATCCCAGTGCCAGTGATTCCGCCATCTTTCACGCTGCTTGCAAACGGTAGTTATTTAATTTTGAACAATGAAGCTTGCTGCGGGATGTTAGTGGGAATCCCTTACATAGTGACTGTATCGCAGAGAGTTGTCTGCTGCAATAATGTTCTATTTCCACCCCTGCATGGACGGCTGGATGTTTCCATCTGGCCTTCGATTCCGACCTTGAAGGCAGAGTTCAACAAGATGAGCAGAATAAGGGCGCTATTGTCCCAAAAGGAGGTGCCATTGACTTCCTCCCGTGAAACATTTGTCCTTCACGTTGCAAATACGCGTACTGAGGTACAGACACTTTAGAATACTGACCTCCCCCTACATTTCGGTGCTTTGATCCAAACAATTTTCAATGCCTCGTCCACGACCGGCCTGGCTAATTTTTTTAAGCTTGTGGGCTCGGGCCTCGTGACCTCTTTCCAAACTATTTTTGGTGTGATTCCGGCATTTTTTCATTCTATTTTCTCGAGCATCTTTGGAGGTGTCCCGCTGATTCTGGCGCTTGTGGCAGGAGTGCTGCTTTTACTTTTCATACTGCGAAATGGCTGCTCTTTCTGTGCCACACGACAACCTGTCCCGTCTGCATCTTCTCCGTGACAGGATGCTTGAATATTATGGTACGCTGCCATTGGCGACTTTGAGCCTGGCGTATGGATTATCCTTCCGGTATTCCTACTTCACCTGCGTACAGCCAGTCTTTCACTGCCTAGATTGTCCCTTTGAATGGCCTTTGGATTTCTGCTTAACCAACACGGTGTCTCCGGTGCCGGATTATGATCGACTGATGAGGCCCTTAGTGTCTCACGAGTTTGCCTGTTCTGGTGTTCGGATTATGGCCTGTGGTGCGGCGCATGGTATCCTGGGTAATTGGGACATCGCAAGAGCAGCCTATGATTTCTTGAATATGAGCTATCTGGAGGAACAATTCGGTTGCCCTCTGATTGTGCTAGAGGCTCCGCTCATTGAAGAACATGTATGTTCCTTTTCTTTGATTAATTGGATGGCTGAAACTTTTCGTGACTCTGCAAACGATTTCTTGTTGGAAGCAGTGGCCACGTATGCTGCATATACGTTCATGGATTGAGTGAACTGTGGTCCTCTAGGTTTTTTCTCCCGTGCCTTTGGACTGCTGTCCACAGCAACATTTTTTAATTTTTCCCATCACACGTTTGTGGTTTTTTGGTTTTTTCTCCCCTTTTCGGTTTTCATGTTTTCGGCTTTTGCCTGAACTATAAATTGTTTATTAATTGAATACGCCTTGTTCTGCTGTGTCGAAACTGAACTTTGCATTCTCTTTTTTCTTGCCTACTGTATAGTGCTTCGATCAAGGGGGCATGTAGTGAGGACTCCCTTAATACGTACATACATTGGTAAGTTAGCATAACCGCGTTAGATGTTAGAAAGCCATCTTGCCGCTTTTGCGCATGACACTGCGTTTACATGTTATTGCTTAAACAAACAGCTGACTCGAGCTTTGCCTCACACGGAAGCAATCTGTTGTTACCATCCCGAGCTCTGCGCAGCGACCTTGGCGTGTACATGGCGTGACAAAACAGTCTGGTTTGTTAGACAATGCATGTTTTCTACTCTAGGTTGATCGACCCACTATTTAGACATAACACACAGGCAGCTGTAAATACCTGAAAGTTGGTGCTTTTAATAACACAGACATCATGTTTATTATTCAGACCGAAGACGAGCCTTCCTGCGAGAAGACTCCTGATGCTCCTGTGATGTGATTTCACTAAGCTGATCTTTGAGGTATGGGGTCCCCTATTCAAGCCTAAGAGACCTTCTATTAGCATAATAATAATATTAGCTTCTTAGTAAAGGGAAGGTGGTATTATCCACTGTCATTATAATATGATCACCCCTTTTATATTCTATGGTATTGTAACGATGCTGATGGTTTTGATTTTAATCATTTGTCTGCTTGTATTAGCCAAAGTACTGCATCTTAGGACACGTGGTCTATAAAAATAAACTATTTTTATTTTCACCGTGTCTCTGTTGATTCTTGTTGTGGACTGATGTGAGAATAATATACGAACAGGTATTTCCGATTCCCACCATTCCTGAGAGTATACTGAGTCGCTTGTTCTGGGTTGTCTTTTTATTGGGATCTCTGAGCCTAATCTCGGATAACGAATGGGACACTAATACTAGCCGGATACTGGGTTCTGAGGTGAGTTTCTGGTACACCACAATTCACTGAGTTGGCAGTATGTGCTGGACACAGAACTTAATTAATTTACTATTCCCACTCCAATCTATATTTAATTAAGATAAATGCTGGACACTGAACTTAATTAATTTACTATTCTCACTCCAACCTATATTTTCTTAGAGTATGTGCTGGACACAGAACTTAATTAATTTACTATTCCCACTCCAATCTATATTTAATTTAGATAAGTGCTGGACACTGAACTTAATTAATTTACTATTCTCACTCCAATCTATATTTAATTAGGGTAGATGCTGGACACTGAACTTAATTAATTTACTATTCCCACTCTAGTCTATATTTAATTAAGATAAGTGCTGGACACTGAACATAATTAATTTACTATTCTCACTCCAACCTATATTAAATTAGAGTAGGTGCTGGACACTGAACTTAATTAATTTACTATTCCCACTCCAGTCTATATTAAATGAAGATAAGTGCTGGACACTGAACTTAATAAATTTACTATTCTCACTCCAACCTATATTTAATTACAGTATATGCTGGACACTGAACTGAATTAATTTACTATTCCCACTCCAATCTATATTTAATTAAGATAAATGCTGTACACAGAACTTAATTTATTTACTATTCCCACTCCAATCTATATTAAATGAAGATAAGTGCTGGACACTGAACTTAATAAATTTACTATTCTCACTCCAACCTATATTTAATTAGAGTATGTGCTGGACAATGAACTGAATTAATTTACTATTCCCACTCCAGTCTATATTTAATTAAGATAAGTGCTAGACACTCAACTTAATTAATTTACTATTCTCACTCCAACCTATATTACATTAGAGTAGGTGCTGGACACTGAACGTAATTAATTAACTATTCCCACTCCAGTCTATATTACATTAGAGTAGGTGCTGGACACTGAACTTAATTAATTAACTATTCCCACTCCAGTCTATATTTTATTAAGATAAGTGCTGGACACTCAACTTAATTAATTTACTATTCTCACTCCAACCTATATTACATTAGAGTAGGTGCTGGACACTGAACGTAATTAATTAACTATTCCCACTCCAGTCTATATTACATTAGAGTAGGTGCTGGACACTGAACTTAATTAATTAACTATTCCCACTCCAGTCTATATTTAATTAAGATAAGTGCTGGACACTGAACTTAATTAATTTACTATTCTCACTCCAACCTATATTTTCTTAGAGTATGTGCTGGACACAGAACTTAATTAATTTACTATTCCCACTCCAATCTATATTTAATTAAGCTAAGTGCTGGACACTGAAATTAATTAATTTACTATTCTCACTCCAATCTATATTTAATTAGGGTAGATGCTGGACACTGAACTTAATTAATTTACTATTCCCACTCTAGTCTATATTTAATTAAGATAAGTGCTGGACACTGAACTTAATAAATTTACTATTCTCACTCCAACCTATATTTAATTACAGTATGTGCTGGACACTGAACTGAATTAATTTACTATTCCCACTCCAGTCTATATTTAATTAAGATAAGTGCTGGCCACTGAACTTAATTAATTTACTATTCTCACTCCAACCTATATTACATTAGAGTAGGTGCTGGACACTGAACTTAATTAATTAACTATTCCCACTCCAGTCTATATTTAATTAAGATAAGTGCCGGACACTGAACTTAATTAATTTACTATTCTCACTGCAACCTATATTTTATTAGAGTATGTGCTGGACACAGAACTTAATTAATTTACTATTCCCACTCCAATCTATATTTAATTAAGATAAGTGCTGGACACTGAACTTAATTAATTTACTATTCTCACTCCAATCTATATTTAATTAGGGTAGATGCTGGACACTGAAGTTAATTAATTTACTATTCTCACTCCAACCTATATTAAATTAGAGTAGGTGCTGGACACTGAACTTTATGAATTTACTATTCCCACTCCACTCTATATTTAATTAAGATAAGTGCTGGACACTGAACTTAATTAATTTACTATTCTGACTGAAATCTATATTTAATTATGGGATTAGTAAAATTCTAAATTATATTTAAATTTTCTAAATAGTGTTTTTTTTAAATTTAAAAATATATAAACATTTTAAATTAACTTCCCAACCTTATCCCCTATAACCCAACATTCCGCTCCTAAAATAATTTGTAAAATTCTAAATGTAATTTATAATTTCAAAATAATTTTTATTAAAAATTAACAAATATATAAAAAAAATGTAAACACTTCCCACCCTTATCCCCTATCAACCAACATCCAGCTCCTAAAATTATTTGTAATTTTAGAAATTTAATTTACAATTTCTAAATATTTTTTTTAAAAAAATTAAACATTATATAAACATTTTTAAAACACTTCCCACCCTTATCCCCTATAAACCAACATCCCGCTCCTAATAATATCTGTAAAATTCGAAATATAATTTACAATTTCTAAATAAATTTATAAAAAAATTAAACAATATATAAACATTTTTAAAACACTTCCCACCCTTATCCCCTATAAACCAACATCCCGCTCCTAAAAATATTTGTAAAATTCGCAATTTAATTTTCAATTTCTAAATTATTTTAATACAAAATTAACAAATATATAAACATTTTTAAAACACTTCCCACCCTTATCCCCTCTAAACCAACATACCGCTCCTAAAATTATTTGTAAAATTCGAAATTTAATTTACAATTTATAAATAAATTTATTAAATAATTAAACAATATATAAACATTTTTAAAACACTTCCCACCCTTATCCCCTATAAACCAACATCCCGCTCCTAAAAATATTTGTAAAATTCGAAATGTAATTTACAATTTCTAAATATTTTTAAAACAAAATTAACAAATATATAAACATTTTTTAAACACTTCCCACCCTTATCCCCTATAAACCAACATCCCGCTCCTAAAATTATTTCTAAAATTCTAAATTTCATTTCCAATTTCTAAATTTTTTTTTAAAATTTTTAAAAATATATAAACATTTTTAAAACACTTCCCACCCTTATCCCCTATGAACCAACATCCCGCTGCTAAACATTTTTTTACAATTCTAAATTTCATTTACAATTTCTAAATATTTTTTTTTTTAAATTAACAAATATATAAAAAAATTTAAAACACTTCCCACCCTTATCCCCTATAAACCAACATCCCGCTCCTAAAATTATTTTTAAACTTCTAAATTTAATTTACAATTTCTAAATTATTTTTATTTTAAATTAAACAATATATAAACATTTTTAAAACACTTCCCACCCTTATCCCCTATAAACCAACATCCCGCTCCTAAAATTAAATATACATTTCACATTTTAAATAAAATTTTCGAATTAAATTTTACAATATTTTTAAAAAATTAATTAACTTTTTTAAAACACTCCCCACCCTCATCCCCTATAACCCAACATCCCGCCCCTAAAACAATATAAATATTTCTCATATTATATACATTTTAACTATTTCTACAAACAACTTCAAAATATTTACTAAACATACAATGACGATATTTTCACATGTCGATATTATTACTAACGATATTACTTACATCGACATATAAGTAAAAAAAAAAACGATATTTTTCACATCGATATTATCTATTACGATATTTTGTACATTCGATATTTTTGACTCGATATTTCTGTCCCTCGATATTAAAAAGTCGATATATAGACTGCTCACCAGTAGGCGTAATGTGCCCAGGTAACTATAAGGTCGACATGTTTCACGCCTCTATGGTCGTAGAGATCCCTGGCGTTTCATCAGGACCAAAAAAGAACTGTGGAAACTGTGTTGTGCACGAAGAAAACTATATTAATCGAGTGGTGACATTAGCCCTCTAAACGATCAGTGGGGGCCATGAACTAAGGATCTGTTAGTAAAGGCTGTGACTCATTGGTCGATTCCACTCTTCACCGTGACCTAATAAGGGGGAGAGAAGTGCTTCATAGGCTAGTTGCTATTTGCGACCGTATTTGCTAATTGTGACAGTATAAGTAATCACAAATTACTACTTCCTATTTAGCAATATGACTAGTTTCTGAGTCGCAAAATCCATCTGGCCTGCGACAGTACATGCCTTTTTGTGATTTCTTAATTGCAAATCTCTAAACTTTGTGATAAGGAAATCGCAAAATGTGTTTTTCGTACATCTGGCCCCTAGTCTCCTAATTGTAAAGGTATATTATGTGATATAAGATCAAGATAGTATGTGTAGATCTTAGTAAGTGGTCAATATGTTTCATGCCTCAAATATGTCAAAAAATTATCACGTTGCATTTAATCAGGACCTTAATAGAGGCATACCTGATCTTCTAAAGGGGAGTGGAACCTAAGAGTATGGCTCGGTTTCCTCATTCCGGTGGCTAGTGTGATGATCCACCTCAAATCAAACTTGTCTGAAAGCGCTCACGTCAAGGCATGTGTGCTTCATATTAAAACAGTGACCTACATAAATTAGGGAAAGAAAAAAGAAAACATGCATACTGTAAGTAATCATGTCACAGTATCAAGCGGCCTACACAATAACCAGTGCTACTATCACCCATACACAAAACACATGTGGCCAGTGAAACCACTGCAAACAGTGAGACCATGCATGCGTAATGAAACACATAAGTGGCCATTGCTTTGGTAGTTATCCATATCTACATAAACATATCAGTAATCTCGCCCTCCAATATTATGGTAAGGTCCCCTTGGAAACAGAACATGACTCTTGTCATACAGGCATCCATAATATAAGACACATGCTCATCGAGAAAGTCTTTAGTGCAGAGTAAAGCACTTGAATCAAATTCTGATTTTCACCAGGGGCCCGGACTCACTTACTTGTGCTTCGGAGACTATTAGTATAATCACCTACCACGACCTCGTATCCGGAAAGGCCCCAGGGAGAGGGGAAAATGACGTCATAGGGCGGAAGCTCGGAACTAAAAGCAAAGAGCAATGTCCTTGTGGGGTGCCACTAGGATGTAATGGTGAGCGGCACTCTCCAAGGAAGACCAGCGGCGTACCAGTGTGTTGCATTGTGAGGCATTGCTAGGCAACCTGCCGTGATGTGTAGAGCATGTACGCTGCTGTCAATGGGAATGGCAGAATGGATGCGGTCCGAGGACGTTGCTCCTTGTGCTTTTTAGTTCCGGGCTACTCTACGATGACGTCATTTCCCCCCCCTCACCGGGTCCTTTAAACAGAACCCAATTCTATGTCAGGACCGGAGGCTCCGATTATGCTTCTCATTTCTTTACTATAAATTTCAGCAGCCAATCACAGTAAAATCAAGACAAGCTACATTACCCATGTTTTCCTGTACCTCCCATATCATATACCCTAATGGTATACGAGCTACCCATATAAGAGTAGATGCCACCATTTTGTGTCCTCTTTCTTTGCTGCTTCGCAGCCAGATAAATACTCTTAATTCTATATGCTCGTTAAATTGGTGTGACATGTTTTGGCTTACTCATGAATGTTGAAAGGTTGTGGGGTGACTTGCTACAGTGTGCCGGCATCCGTGTCTTTTTTGCTTTAAGGGTGGGCGCATTGCAGCGTGACTGTAAGGCTACTTAAATTACCTCCCTTGCGATTGTAACCGCTGTCTGATTTCTCATGCGCAGTAGCCTCTGGGGAGTGGGAGCGGAGAGAGGACCGCAGGCTTCTCGGTTACGAGCGCAATCCTTTTACTACTGCGAGCTATAGCCCCACAACGTGCATGTGCAGAATTCAAAGGCGACGCTCAGGTAAAGTGATCAGAGCGTTCGCTGGCCTTTCTGCACATAGCGTGACCCTGATTCTAGTGTGGTGGCACATATGAATATCCCCCCTTATGCCCTGACTGCAGAATTTGCACAGGGTTGTACTAAGTTACACAGGCACCAGCTAGAGTGGGTTTTCCACGCAGCTCACTCCACATTTATTCTGAGGCAGTTCCCCTTGCCTGGCATAGGTTGCCACTCCCCCTTTTCTCTCTTGAACTCCCATGCATCCAATACTTTCTCAAGATAATGGCACAGTGGAAGCCTTACAAGGCTGAGGTAGGTTACTACCAGGATGATGCTGGTGACCAGTTTGAGCTGGATTTAGTGGGTGCACTAGATTGTAGTGTACAACAAACAGTGAATAAAGCATGGGCTCCCGTCCCTTTACTGGGCACTTGCGTGATTATGCACGCCAACATGGCTGTCAACCCTTGATCCCCTCCAGCCAGCAAAGACACTGTCCTTTCAAAAAAAGGAAAAACCAAGGCTAAATCCCAGGCAGATGTACGTGCAGACGTTTTTCAGAAGCTGAGGTGTAAGAGAGACTGAGCATGATTATAGCGCTCCTCCCCAGGGAGAGTCCTCTCAATCACGCAGCTGTGCATTTGCTGATACCCTGGGATCGGACTCTTTCTCACACACTGATGACAGCGATGAGGGTGATAAATCAGGGCCTAGGAAAAAAGATACATGCAACCTAGGGTACTTCACTTCGAGCCCACAGAAATAATTCAATTGGGCCCCCTCCTCCAGAAGTTGCAGAGTATGTTCAATCCCACCTCTGCCAGAGTTTTGAGATGGAGGTCCGGGCTCGCCTTTGCACTGAGTGCCCATGCCCAGACCTGCTCACATTTATGAAAACATTTGCGAAGGGCCCTAAGAAGGGCCTGGACTTGTCATCACGTAGTTGCTAGATAAGCTCCTTGACATGGCAGGACCTTTGACGAAAATTCTTGAGTTGGCATACTGTGCCAAAGAGTGCAACTCTCCGGTCAATACAGATGATCGGACAGGCTGAGCGCAGAGAGCCATTTGCCTGCTAGGCAACAGCAACTGCGCTATATCCACGGAACGCCAGAGACCTATTCTCATGAGTATAGACCCAAAACGTTTAGCCACCTCATACCCAGCCCCGTGGCCAATGGTCTATTGATAGGGGGTCCCTTTATTAAGGAACTTTCCAGATTTTGCTCCACCTACTCAATAATTGACAAGGCCCAGATGTCACTCAAAAGAATATTCCAGAAAGGCCTTTTTGTCAAGGCTGGGCACGTGCTTCAGGCCCAGGATCCTACCAAGACTCTCAACAGGGATACTACCCCCGGGGCAGAGGTGGCTAGTATGAAGGCCAAACTGAACCCACCTTCTACCCCACACAATTCTGAGGTGGTCGGTCCCACTTCCACCTCAGCTCCCGATGGGGACAACAGGGCGCGATCCAGAACACAGGATATTCAGGTAGGAATTATTCAGTTTTCCAAAGTGTTATGGGGGGGAAGAGTGGGTTTGTTTTACCCAGACAACTGGATACGGATCGCAATGGATACTAGAGACCATACAAGGTTTGAAACTGGAGTTTTACGGCTTCTCAATTCAGTCTGGTCCCTCAAGGCAAATGGATAGAATCAGATGCCAGCCATTGGGGTTGGGGGGCGAGGTGCTGTGAAGTGTCGACAGGAGGTCAGTGGTCAGAGGCAGAGCTGAGTCTCCAGATCAATTGCCTGGACCTCCTGGTGGGCTCTTTTGCCATCAGGAGTCTCTCTTCTATAAAGATGGATTGTTGCATATTGCTGAGCATAGACCACATCTCAGCGGTTCGATTCATCAACAAGTTGGGAGGGATGAAATCCTGTCTGCTAGCAGAGATTGCCAAGGATTTACGGCACTTCTGCCTTGATCATCGCATCTACCTCACAGCGGAATATCTCCTGGCCAAGAAAAATACAATAGCCACTGGAACTCATGTCATTTATGGGATTTCAGGGACTGGAGACTGACTCCTTTGCTGTTCCAGCAACAGTACTGCTTGTGAGGTCTGTGCAGAGTGGACCTGTTTGCAACTTGGCTCAACCGAAACTTGCAATCTTTTTCAGTTGGCGACCAGATTCGGAAGTCCAAGCGACGGATGCATTTCTCCAAGACTGGTCTCAGTTCCAGGGTTATGCATTTCCTCTTTCCTGTTGATACCGAGAGTCCTGTCGCAAATCAGGCGTCAGAGATCAGAACTCATTCTAGTGACCCCATATTGGAGGGTTCAACCTTGGTTCCCGGTAGCTCTAACTCTAGCGACTGCTCCTCCAGTTCAACCGGATCTCGCCTTGGACCCAGAGGGACTTCCTCCTCCGTTTGTCCTATCAGGTCAACTCAAGTTGATGGCTTGGATGGTTTCAGGGAAAGATGGTATACCCCAGCAATTTCGTCACAAGCTGTGGTTTTTATCAGGCAGGCTGGTCACGTAGCACCCAAAATGATATTCCTCAGCTTGTAGGAGATGATGTGCTTGGTGCAGTGCATGGGGCGTTGTTCCTGTGGGGGCAGAGTATTGGATGCTAATACATTTTCTTTCAGACTTGGCATCTTCTGGGTTACCAAACAGGACAGTGAATAATTTCAGGTCTGCAATTTCCGCAGGGCATCTTCCAAAAGAAGGTAAACCAGTAGGCAAACACCCTTTAGTCTGAAAATTAATGAATGGGATTCGTATGATCAACCCTCCGAGACTCAGGTATGCATACATTTGGTATGTGAACGTTGTCCTCAGATTCTTGGAATAATGGCCGTCGAACAGGTATTTGTCTTGCAAACGGCTTTCGGCCAAGCTCACAATGTGGGGAACAACCATTACAACGCAACTTTTACAACGCACTGCCATTACGACGAAACTTTTACAACGCAAATGCTGTGACAACGCATGCCATTACAACGCAAGTCTTTACATCGACTTGCACTAGATGGCGTGCTAACATAAAAAATAGTGTAGTTTACTATCCAAACACCTTCCCTACTGCAACGTGGACTGGAGTTAGAATAGTAAATTACCCTTTTTTAATGTTAGCACGCCATCTACTGCAAGTCGATGTAAAGACTTGCGTTGTAAAGACTTGCGTTGTCACAGCATTTGCGTTGTAAAAAATTCGTTGTAACAGCATGCGTTGTAAAAGCATGCGTTGTAACATCATACATCCTCACAATGTTATTATGTCTGATCTCATGTAAGACGGGTAACAGATGTGCATGCTCTGGATTTGGCAGGCAGAGTTTGTTCTCTAGAAGGTGCTACATTCACTATCACTCGCCGAACCAAATCAAATTCCAGGTGGTAACTTATCCAAGTTTTCCAGATAATACTCAGTTATGTGTGGTTCAATGTTTAAAAGATTATGAGGTTTCTACTTGTGATGTAAGACAGGAAGCTTGGGGTCAATTACGCATTGCCTTACAAAAGCCTTTCAGACCTGTGTCATCGGCTACATTAGCCAGGTGGAGGAGATGGTTGCTAGCAGAAGCCACTATTGACATATCTGCCTTTGGTGCTCATTCTAAAGGTATACAAAGCCAAATGCCTGGCCGTTGCAATGTATGGTTGTCAAATATGGGGTTACACCAATCATGACAAAATTCAGTTAATAGAGAACAAATTTCTGAGAGGAGTCCCATCTGTTCCCCAGTCCACCCCCACCTTTTCCACTCATACCGAAGTAGGGGTTGGATTTGTTACTGATCAAATCAAAATTGCACCTTTGATATATTGGCTAAAGATCTGGTTGAATGAAGAAATCTCCCTAAACCATACTATACTGAAAAATTGCTTAAAATTGGATAATGCAAACAAAATTGCATGGCTGGCTTATATAAAATCTGGTTTCCAAAAAATAGGGCGCGTGGTCCTTTTCTCCTCACCAGAAACTATAACAAAAAAGGACATTGCACTGACAAGAAATGCCCTACTGGTCATGTTATCATTAGAGCGTGAGGAGACTGAACTGATGAAACCAGTAGCAAGAGCTAACTATGCCCTGGTTAGCTGCCCAGGCCCTGAGCCATATCTGACTATAGTGAACATCCCATATCATCGGTACCTTTTAATTAGATTTCGGCTTAACCTGATACATTTTTCTTTGGGTTTTTTCCGAACATGGTGTACTCCGGAACGTGCTGACCTCTGTAAATGTGACAACTTTTCAACACAGGATACCCTTCACTTCTTTATGTTTTGTGACCGTTATAATGATTGTAGGAGGAAGTTTTTGTTCCCAATTTTGAGGGAGGCGGGATTCACACAGGTTAGGCCAGCACTTGTGTATCTACAGCAACTTAACTCACCACGAATAATGTTTCATGTTGCTAGTTTCCTGGTTGCTTCTATCCGTATCAGGAAAAAGACAAATACCTCACTGCCGGCCCTAAGTGGCCCTGAATAGCATATCTTTTGCACTTTAAAATGTTCCTGCACTGGGAGAGCATAATTTTATGGCAGTCTCTTTTTAAAAAGGTTTTTAGATTATATTTATGTATGTGTTATAATGGGTCAAATAGTTCACAATAAGTATAGTATGAACTTTTTAAATATCAAGATTTTTTAACTATGTAATTAACTGTTTTTGTTCATGATTGTACAATGTCTTTTATGATATTAAGTTATCGAATAAAGAAATTTGACTGACATATCTGCCTTTGGTGCTCATTCCGCCAGAGGAGCCAAGACATCCAAGTCGTATGCTTTGGGTTCTCACATAGAGGACATTATGAGGGCTGCAAACTGGTCTTCAGAATCTACATTTAGGAAATATTACTATAAACCTATTGATGATGTGGCATTTGTAGTGGTAATGCAGCTTTGAACTAGCATAATCTGAGCCTCCGGTCTTGACATACAATGAAAAATGTTCTAGCTTATGCGTCAGGAATTTTCAATTCTATTAAGGACACGAAGGCAAGGATTATCCTACCCATTAGATGCTTTTTTTCTTCGGTGCGTTGGCACAATTTGGAAATTTGTCATAACAATGTGTTGATGTAAAATTGTGTTGTTTCTTCTTTTTCCATCCAATAATTACTGGCAGTATTCTGTAGTATTCCATACTACTACTAGTATGTTGGTTACTTTCTATTTCAGGAAACAACCAGAAGAACAGTTGAGAAGTTAACCCTGAGAGGAGTCATGTATGGCTTGTTGCCTTGCATTGCTCTTGGAGGCCAAGTTTGGAGCTTTATCACGGGCCCTGGTTGGTGGTCAGACATCCCTGTTGGATCGCCTGGACGCTTTGAGTTTACGTTTGGATAGATTGGAACTTTGGTGACTATTTACCTGTTTCCCTCTGAAATATTCTGTACTTATGGTTTTATCTCAAAGAAAAAGGACACAAAATGGTGGTATCTACACGTATTTGGGTGGCTTGCATACTATTGGAGCATGTGATATGGGAGGTACAGGGAAACAGGGGTAATGTATTTTGCTTTGATATACTGTGATTGGCTGCTGAAATTGGTAGTCAAGAAATGAGAAGCATAATTCTCGCCTTCATGTCCTTAATAGAAGTGAAAAATGTTGATGCGCCAGCTAGAAACTTTTTCATTCTACCTCCCAGACCTATCCAGATGTGAGGACAGGGGTAGGTTATTATAACAATAGTCTTCGTAGCACAAGTATGAGAGACACGCCTCCAAATGCAACTGGACAACCTAGTTAAATACTGAATGATCAACAAAATTAAAATTAACATGAAGAAGGATAAAAAGAAGCGCCGCTGATCAATTGGCAGTAAACGCATCGAGAAAGTGACTCGCTATAAATATCTGGGGTATGCTTCGAGAAGAGAGGGGGCTCTATGCCGCTCTAGAAATCAATTAGGAATCTGACAAGTTTTCTAACTACAACTTTTGGGTGATTATTAAAGAATGTCTCTTGTCCTGATACTACTCAACTGTGTGCCATGGCCAGCAAATTACTGCCAATGATCATTTTTAGGGACAAACTGTATGACTGGCTTGAGACAACGCAAGGTAATTGCTACTGCCATGCATTCCGACTCCTGAATGCCACCTCCCAAGCTCAGTTAAGTTTGGAGTTCAATATGACAAGCTACAAACTGCTTCTTCAAGCTAGATTTATCTCCTATTGTAACAAGTTAACAAGGGCAGACTCGAAGAACTGAAGTTCCATCTTTGGACTAGGCTAAAGAAAAGCAGTTCCAGCTGGTCAACTTACCTGGAAAGATCCCATAAGCAACTAGAAGCCATTGATCTTTAGTGTACAGGGCTTCCGGATAAGCTTTTCTTCAAAATAGTGAATAAACAGGTGAAACTGTAATCGATTAACTCATATGTTGAGGAATTGAGTAAAATATCTGATGCTCTATCGCCCTAGGATCCTCGGGTGGCGTCCTTATATTTGAAGCAGCTTCGGCCACTAGAGCGGAAAACAGCTCTGAAGAAATACCATTTTGGGCTTATTCCCTTTAGAGCATTCTGTTGGGGCAGGCTGGGACAAGGTTCAGACCGTTCTTGCTGTTTGTGTGGGATGGTGTCTGAGTCACTAGTTCACCTCATCTGTACTTCCCCAAATCTTGCAATTGCTCAGAAATACTGGTCGAAACTGATTTTGTAGGAAAGGGGAAGGTGCACCAAGAGTAGAGTCAATTTTCTCCAAGTTAATCCAAAAGTTCTCTTTATTATAGTAGATAGTAAAAGGTGGACATCAGCCAACGCGTTTCATTCCTCTGAGGGAACTTCATCAGGGCTCAAACAGTAACGGGAAGAACAGTAAGTCTGCGCTCAAAGCCAAAAGTCGCTCAATAGAAGTTAGTAAAATTCATCCAAATTCCTGAAACAACAGGCACGAAAAAATATATCTTTTCTGTATGTGTCGTCCTTACTGAAGACACCCCACAATAGGAGTAGAAAGTATACTGTCCAATATCCTTGAAAAGACGCGTCCACAAGTACCTCCAAGTATGTCCCGATCGAAACGTAATGTTCATGTGTCTGTCTATCAGAACTTGTTTTATCGGCAGTGGAGGTTTGTCTTATGGGTAAATACGACCATATGACATCCCGTTTCCTCAAATTTACCAAAGAAAATGGATAATCATGAGCAATCATCACTTTGAATGGTGAAAAAAGACTTTCTACATTATTTTTATGTGTAGTTTTTTTAAACTCTTCTCTGGAACTGGTTGCATTGTAGCACTGTTTGACTTGTCATTATCTTTTGTTAGTCTGCACAAAGAATCTCTTTAATGAGTTTACAAAGAAATGATTACTAACTATTTCTCCTTTCACTATCTAGTAGTCAAGATTCCTAATAAATTTTATCGCTCATGGTTCCATCTGTCACGATTCCCCTCTAGACCGAGAGGGTCATGAATCAACGGACTCCTGGTGGACCGTACCTCCGCTTAACAGTCCTCTTCTTTCCCCACAGCAGGACTGCTGGCCTGAGGAGCAAAGCAACTGGGCTCCCATGCCCGAAACCACACAGGTAGCGGACACCTTTTTCCTGGGTCAGGGCTCCTTTAACTGGAAGCGGACTCAACAGACGCCGCCCATAGCCTAGACATCATCACGCAAGGACCAATGAACCCTGGCAAATCCTGTATCCAGGTGTGTGATCACCGGGGAAGGAGCAGGAGTGGAGACAAGGAGAACGCCGAAGAAGGAATTCCAGACACTGTAGCTGAGGAGCAGCCGCTTGTATGAGAAGAACCGAGGATGTCGGATACACCAGGAGGCCAACGTTTCGTCGCTTCGCCTAGCCGCGTTCCTGGAGGAACGTGGCTTACAAAGGTACGAAGCCAGGGTGCGGGGTGGGTTGGAGGGAGTAAGAAGACCAAACGTTAGGTTCCTTCTCCCCATTTGTGTTCCCTCGGTTACCCGCGTCCGTTGGTACTACAATAATGGACACCCTTATCCAACAACTCGTGCAGGGTCAAGAGAAACTAGGATGGGCTGTGGAGCGACAGTCCTCGGCCCCAGCCGACCGAGAGGTGTTCAAAGACTCTATGGCCTCCCAGATGGAAATCCTCCAGAAACTGATGGTGGAACACCTATCGACCCGAGGCCTATGAGCCAACACCAAGGGCCCTCGGGGGTGGCGTTACAGAAATGCGTAACTGGAGAAGACCCTGATGCCTTTCTCCTTAATGTCGATAGGGCTGCTCGAGCCTGTGGGTGGCCGATTGAGAAATGGCCCTTTTTCTTGGCCCCCCTATTGACAGGTGAGGCACAAGCCGCTTACCAGGTGGCATACGCCAATTGCAACTCACCGTATGGGGTAATCAAGGACATTATCCTGGACCGTTTGGGACTGGACACAGAAGCCTTTTGCGTATGATTCAGTAAGGAAAGAGGCGCCCCAGGGGAGAACCCCAAAACCCTGTTTTTCCGCTTGAAGTCTGCAGTAGACAAGTGGTTGAAGCCCAACGAGAGCACGAAAGATGAGATAATGGATAAGATTTTTCTTGAGCAGTACTTAGAAGCCTTGCTATACAACACCCAGTGGTGGCTTCGGCAACACACGCATATAATGACAGTGCAGGCAATCGAAATGGCCACCACTTTTTCCGTGCGCATCCACAAACTATAATGACAGAACCAGAGAAACCCCGTAGAGCAGCCGCAGCAAAGGTATGAAACCAAAAGGACCACCATGTAAAGGGCCACAGTGCTTCGACTTTGGCAAATGGGGCCACATAGCCCATGTGTTTCCACGAAAGAAGCCCACGGAGGAACCCATGGAAGTGGGATATATCCCGAGATCCCTTCTGTATACAGCCGAGTTGGGAAGTGCCTTTTATGTAAGTGTGGAGGTGAATGGGAGGACAGTGAGAGCCCTTTTAGACTTAGGATGTAGGCAGTCCGTTATCCAAGAGGACTTCGTAAAACCCACCCAGATAATCCCGGAGGCCCTAGTACATATCAGATGCGCCTGGGAAAAGGAGGATGCCGAGGAAACCAGGGGATTCTTGGAGTATACACAGCAACTGAAGAGCAAAATGGGAAAGCTAAGAGATCTTGCTTACTCCAACCTGGAAAAGAGACAGGAGAAACAAAAACAGTTTTATGACAAAGGGAAGAAATGGAGGCACCTGTCTATAAACGATTGGGTCTTGGTGTTACTGCCCTCTTCGACTAGCAACTTCAAAGCAGAGTGGTTGGGCCCGTATAAAATAGTCGGGACGGTAGGCAACACCAGCTACAAAGTGCAGGTTAAGCCATCCCGAACACAAACATATCACATCAACCTCTTAAAAAAAATGTTTAAGCCCTATACCAACGGCTGCCTACCTCACTCTACCTTCCCATCAGAATTCCTCCCACACCTTAGACCAGTTGGTAGTGAACAGGGAGTTGTCGGAAGAACAACATTCCCTTGACTCGTCTTATGTCCCTTCACGGCAATGTTTTCTGACAACACTGGACGAACAACCCTAACTGAACACTCCATCGAGACCATTCCGGGGAAGGTCATAAAACAAAGGCCTTATCGCATACCCGCCGCCAAAAGACAGGCCATCCGGAAGGAAGTACAGAACATGCTGGAGATGGGGGTCATTCAACCATCCAAGAGCGAATGGTCCTCGCCCATAGTAATGGTTCCCAAACCAGACAGTTCCACAAGGTTCTGTATGGACTTCCGTGCCCTTAACGCCAAATCCACCTTTGAGCTTACCCAATACCTAGAGTGGACGAGCTGATAGAACAACTAGGGGAGGCAGCCTACATTACCACGATAGATCTCACGAAGGGTTATTGGCAAGTCCCCTTAAAAGAGACAGATAGAAAGAAAACAGCCTTCGATACACAGGATGGGATATTCGAGTTCACTGTTCTCCCATTTGGGCTCCACGGGGCACTGGCTACTTTCCAGCGCTTCATGAATATGGTGCTCCGTGTACACCAATATTTTGCATCTGCCTATCTGGATGATATAGTGGTGTTTAGTCCTACCTGGGAGAAACACCTACAACAGCTACAGGACATCCTACACGTCACACAACAGGCTGGGTTACACATAAACTCAAAAATATCCAGGGTGGGATTCCAAAAAGTCAAATACTTGGGGTTCGTATTGGGCCACGGAGTGATAACCCCACAGGAAGAAAAAGTAAGGGCCATAGCTGACACCCAGTTCCCTACAACCAAGAGAGAAATTAGGGCTTTCCTTGGGCTGTTGGGGTACTATAGGCACTTCATCCCCCAATATTCGGAAATAGCAGGGCCCCTAACCAACACCCTGCGGAAAGACTATAAAACCGAGGCTTTGTTACATCCTACGGAATCCTTAATAGACGCGTTTACCCGTCTAAAGAAGGCCATTACCACCAGCCCTGTCCTGGCTTCACCGACTTCTCTAAACCTTTTATACTACACACTAATGTCTCTAACTACGGCATAGAAGCAGTTCTGTCTCAACTCTCCCCAGAGGGAGTCGAACGTCTGGTGCTCTACATCAGAAGAAAGTTATTTCCCCGCGAGATGAGATACCCGACAATTGAGAAGACATGCCTTGCAATAAAGTGGTCCATAGACAAACTGAGATACTACCTAGAAGGCCATTCCTTCACCTTGTATATAGATCATGCCCGCTTCAGTTGACGAGCAGGAATATGGGCCAGAACCCACGGGTCCTCCGTTGGTTCTTGTCACTGCAGCCCTTCTCCTTTGTAGTGAAACACCAAAAGGGCTCAGACAACTGGAGCGCTGACTTTCTCTCCAGAGTGTTCCCTCTACCCGATCGGGAGAATCCAAGGGGGTAAGTGTGTCACGATTCCTCTCTATTCCGAGAGGGTCATGAATCAACTGACTCCTGGTGGACCGTACCTCCGCTCAACAGTCCTCTTCTTTCCCCTCAGCAGGCCTGCTGGCCCGTGGAGCAGAGCGACTGGGCTCCAACGCCTGAAACCACGCAGGTAGCGGACACCTTTTTCCTGGGCCAGGGCTCCTTTAACTGGAAGCCGGACTCAACAGACGCTGCCCACAGCCTAGACGTCATCACGCAAGGACCAATAAACCCTGGTGTATCCAGGTGTGTGATCACCGGGGAAGGAGCAGGAGTGGAGACGAGGAGAATGCCAAAGAAGGAATCCCAGACGCTGTAGCGGAGGAGAAGCCGCTCGTAGGAGAAGCACCGAGGAGGTCGGATACGCCAGAAGGCCAACGTTTCTTCGCTTCGCCCAGCCGCATTCCTGGAGGAACGTGGCTTACGAAGGTACGGAGCCAGGTTGCGGGGTGGGTTGAAGGGAGTAAGAAGACCAAACGTTAGGTTTCTTCTCCCCATTTGTGTTCCCCCGGTTACCCGTGTCCCCTGCACGAGCACACCTTCCGGTTCTGTAAAGCACTTCGTGGGTGTTCCCTCACTCCCTTCCCCATTACACCTAAGTACTGAGGCAGTGACACTGTTCTCCCTTTTCTCTATGTGCCGGAGAGACGCATCGAAGAGAAGGTGTTTACCAATCCAAGGAGGGAGGAATGACGCATCGAGCAACTCCAGGATAAGAAGCATTATAATTGACTGTTAATACTGGCCTCTGTTAAAAGAAGAAGTTATTGTAGAATAAAACCGTCTCTAACCCGGTTCAGTCTGGACATCGATTTGTGGTCCTGGAAGCCTAAAACATTCTTCTGCTGGCGTTTTGGATGCCTTAGTTAATTCACTTTCCTAGATGTTCTGCAGCTTTTTCTCCTACATAACAGCTTTCTCATAGACTGCAGTCTCTGATCCCTGCTGGGCATGGACTACTAGTAGGCCAGCTCTTGCTGCCCTCCCCTAGTCTGGTCTATGTATGTTATGTCTGTGTTGGTGCTAGGCCAGCTCTGGCTGACCTTCCCAAGCCTGGGCTCCTTACATTAGGCCTGTGCTGGTGCCAGGCCCTCTCTCCTTGGCCTCCCTCCCCAACATTGCTGTGTGGAGAAAACGGACTGGAGCAGACCAAGTAGTCAAGACTATCTCACTGTGGCCCTTTGTTGACTCACCCTACTTTTCTAAATAACTCAACCAATGTTCCTAACCCTGTCCATTAACCTGTCCAACGGCACATACCGGTTGGGTACACCATGTTGCTTGTTGGGAATCTCATAAATTCACATCTTCCTAAAATTATTGACTTAGCTGTGCCACTGGGTAAATGTATTTTTATATGAGTATGTTTTCATTGTCTGTGGTAATTTTCAGTAAAAGAAATAGAAGCATAATTTGAGCCTCCGGTCCTGCCATAGAATTAGTTTGCTGGATTGCGTACCTCTAGACATTTGTTAAGTTCATTCTTTTTTTTAGGTTGAGTCTGCAGTCAGTCCATGCCTGCTGTCACTTGCGATGATCTCTCTTACAAAACAAATCTAAAAAGAAGCTTTTGACTCACCCATTACTTACCATTGGTTGGCTTCTTCGTCATTCTTATTTCCTTGATCCTCATTGGTCAGTACATGCAAGTGTCACTTCCTCTTGTGTGTGTTTGTCACTTCGATGGAGCATGGAGCATGGACCAAGTACTAATTAATGTCTTTATTGGGTATCTTCCGCTGCTCGCACTTGGCTTAAGATACCTTTTGTTCTGTTTTTCTCTCATCATCAATGCTGCACATCTTTACTTCTCGTGTCAGCTTACTCTGCTGTTGCTTGTACCTCCTCACCCCTCCTTGCTTGTTTTTACATGCCTTGGCATGTTTTACAGCAGTATCTACAGTGGAAGCGCTCCACTGAAGTGTAGAATATGGCATATGAGTGCAGATTTTATCTACATAAAAGACACGCCGCTTCATTAGACATGCAAGAACCAATGCCCATTGTATTGAAACCACAGTAAGAGCTACAGGGTTTTAAAATCAGTATTTTGTCTGCCAGTCTGTGAGGACAGTATAAGATCACTGTATGTAGTGTTAAAACAATCCAAAGGTGGTAATTTGTAGAGTGAAATTAATATTTGGTTTGCGTACATTTAGGGCATGATGCATTAGTATTTTTTTTACTAAGAACAATTATAATTTGGTAGAATTAATATGTTGTGGCAAAGAGCTGCCCATGGACCTTGCCTCCTCCTCGGACTCAGTCCATGAACAATTGCCTCCTTATCTCTCCCCCTGTCCCCTCCTTTATTTTCAGACCCCGGCTCCGACTATTGAAGGACGCTGTCCCTTTAAGTTTCCTCTGCAACCGACTTCTCAAGCTGATCATGTGGCTTGGTCACCTGATCTCATCCCCTTCAAAGAGGAAGAGACAGCGGGAATGGCGTTCTCGTTCAGGAAGGGAGCAACGGCGTTACACCAAGAAGATCACGGAGTCCAGACCTTCTTCGTGGAACCTGGACTCGGCAAACTGCGGATTGACTCCGTCGCGGACACGGGAGCGGAAGCCCAGCACATTGAGAGGCCGCCGGATGGAGACAAGGAAAAGAAGGGGCCGGACCCTCTCCGGCAACGTGCTGAATCCAGCCACGACCCAGGAGGGTCGTGGCTTCAAAAGGTACGGGGCCAACTGGGGGCCGTGTGTGGAAAAGGGAAACCGGGCAGAGAGGGCGGGCAGGTCCGCGTATACACACACACGCTGAGCCCGATAGTTAGAGGTCAAGCTGTGAAGAGCGTACTGACTCTTAGAGGAACAGAATAAAAAAACTCACTGGTGTTGGTCGGGTGCCTAGTTCCTCACTCCCTTTCCCTGTACCAATTAGAAAACGGAAACGTTCCCCTTACCAGGTCTTGTTTTCTTTTCTTTGTTTTCTCCCGGAGTTGCGGCATCTACCTGATGGAAGCACCCCTTCATTCTCCGGCCTGCTGAAACCTTGGGATAAGCTCTTCTGATGTAAGAGAGCGAAGACAACGTCCCAGAAAAACATGCTATTGTTTACCTGGAAAACCTTTAGCTAAATGATTGAACTGTGAAATAAAAGAGTGTTCAACCACACCTCCCTGTCTCTCTGTATCCTTCTCCACTGCGCAACATATGTTTATATGCAATATGAAAGCGTGTACAAGATTGTAGGCCCATCTTATGATGTTGGTAATGCCTCTGGCATATGAGCTGACTACAAAAAAGCTTGAGGCGCAGAGCTTGTGCAGGAACTGCTTGATGCACTTTAATCAGTTTCTGAAGTATTTTCCCTTCTTTAGATTGGATTTGTTGCCATTGTCTTATTGAAATATATTCGAGAGCGTACAATAGGATGGGTGGGATCTTGGAGCTAAAAACCTGTAGAAGAGAAGAAAAATGCCTGTGCCCAGAGGAGGAGTATAATGGTTGGAGAGCCCCGATGTGTACATCTGCTTACGGCCCAAGTGCTGCAGGTGAGGTGAGTTTTGTCAAGTTTGTGTAAATATACACCCTAACACCACTTCTAGCGGTTTTCTCTGAACTGAACTATTTTAATTTTTGTTATATTTGGCACTAGAACGTTTTCTTCTGTATATTTGGTAAGTACTTGTAGATTCCTTTGTAGGCCGAATGGGGTATGAATGAATGAATGAAAAAAATATTTAATAAAGCGCACTGCGGCCAAGCGGCTTCCCGGCGCTGGGGACCTGATCAGAACTCACAGAGAACATCCCGAGGGACTAGGAAGGGAACGCCTGAAAGAAAAGAAAAGTTTTGAGGGCCTTGCGGTAGTGAGAGTAGATGGGAATAGAACGAATAGAAAGGGGGAGACTATTCCAGAACTGAGGGGCAAGGACTGAGAACCGCGTGCCCCCCGTTCTGGATTTGCGAAAACGGGGGATGTGCAAAAGAGACAAGGAGGAAGAGCGAAGAGTACGACAAGGGGCATAAGAAGAAATGAGAGAGGTAATGAAAAAAGGAGCAGAACGGGAGTGAGCCTGGAAGGCTAGACAGGCCAATTTAAAAAAAGATCTAAAGCGGACAGGAAGCCAGTGAAGGGTCTTGAGCGCAGGTGTGATGTGAGAAGATTTAGGGAGGGAAAGGATGAGGCGGGCAGCTTGATTTTGAATGGCCTGAAGTCTGCGGGATTCGAAGGCGGGAATGCCCACATACAGGCCGTTCCCATAGTCGAGGCGGGAGGTGACAAGGACCAGGACTATGGTTTTAAGTGCATCGGTGGAAAAAAACCGAGAGATCTTCCGGATGAGACGGAGGGACAGAAAACAAGAAGATACAACAGAGCTAATCTGACTATGCATTGAAAGGTCATGAGTGACTTTGATTCCAAGGGTACGGACAGAGGGGACGGGCAGAGGAGGGGGACCGAAAGAAAGGGGCCAATGTGCGGGAGACCAGGGATTGGAGGGGCCACCAGTGAGGACAAGTTCCGTCTTGTCCGGATTAAGTTTCAAATGGTTGGCACTCATCCACTCAGAGATAAAAACTAAAGTGGAACAAAACTTGGGGAGAGAATCAGGGGAAGAAGACAAATCGAAAATGAGCTGAAGGTCATCTGCGTAGTTGTACACAGAGACCCCCAGCTCAAGAAGAGAAGTGATAAGAGGTTGGATATAGAGATTGAAAAGAAGGGGGGAAAGGGAAGAACCCTGAGGGACACCGCAAGTGACCGGGCGGGAGGGGGCAGAAAAGCCGGAAAGATGAACGGCCTGGGACCTCTCCCGGAGAAAGGACGCAAGCCAAGAGAAGGCCGTGCCCCGAATGCCAGCTGATCTGACACGGTCGAGAAGGATGGAGTGGTCGACCGTGTCAAACGCAGCGGACAAATCGAGGAGGACCAGGGCATGGGGAAGGTTAAGATCGGCTTTCCCCTTTAGTTCATCCAAAACCGCGAGAACCACCGCCTCCGTGGAGTGGCCCGGGCGGAAGCCCGCCTGATGGGATGCCAATAGGCCATTCTCCTCGACATAAGTGGAGAGGCAAGAGGTGACATGGGCTTCCAGGATCTTACCAAGGTAAGGAAGAAGAGAGATAGGACGAAAGTTAGAGGGAAGAGAGGGATCCAGACCAGTTTTTTTTAAGATAGGAAAGACTATGGCAGATTTAAAAGAAGAGGGAACAGAGCCAGAAGCCAGAGAAGAATTGAGAAGAGCAAGAGGAGGAGCAGAGCAATTAGTGAAGAGAGTTTTGAGAATACGAGCCGGCGCGCAGTCCGCAGGAGAACCAGACCTGACTTTGGCTAGGAGTTTAAGAAATAATTCAAGGGAGATGGGAGGGAAAAGAGCAAAGGAAGAAAGGGGAGGGAGAGGAAAATAAGTAGAGCTGGGTTGAGACACTGTAGGAATGTTAGCTTTGATCTTCAAAATCTTGTCTATAAAAAAATCATTAAGTGAGGAACAGAGGGACTGTGAGGGAAGAAGACTAGGGGTAGAGCGATCAGAGGTGGCAAGGTTGTGGACCAGGGAAAAAATTTCCCGAGATTTATTAGCGGCAAGAGCCACTCTCTCAGTAAAATATGCAGTTTTAGCCACTAGGATCGCCTTTTTGTATTCAGTAAGGAGTGATTTGTAATTAGCGCGCAAGGAAGAGCTGTAGTTCCGTCTCCAGTGGCGTTCCGACCGCCTAAGGTCGAGTTTAAGTGCTTTTAGCTCTGGGGAAAACCATTTGTGCGCGTCGTAAGGACGAACCGCTTTGATCTTACTAAGCGGGGCAACTAGGTCACAGGAGGAAGAAAGCCAGGTGCTAACGATCTCGGCCTGGGATTCTAGAGAAAGATCATTAAGGGCCGGGGCAGAGGAGGCCAAAGTGAGAGAAAGGGAATCAAGATCAACCTGGTTCCAATTGCGGGCTAATCGGTTTTTAGGAAGGGGAGGCTTATCAACCACACCCAAGTGAATAGAAAAGGAAATGATGAAGTGGTCCGACCAGACACAAGGGAGAATGGAAGGAGATAAAATAACAGAGCGAGTAGACCAAATTTGGTCCAAAATGTGACCCTGAACATGGGTAGGAGCTGAAACGTGAGATATGAGGTTCAAGCAGTGAAGGGTGGCAGTGAAGTCTTTAGAGGAAGAGTCTTCCCTGGTGTCACCCGGCCAGAAGTTAAAGTCGCCGAGCAGAAGGACAGAGGAGTTATTGACCACCAAAGTGGCCAATAGATCCTGAAGGGAAGCTACAAAAGAGGGCATAGATTGGGGGGGGCGATATACAAGAACAACAGTAAGAGGGGCAGAGAGATTAAGAGAGCGGGCCACCAAGTAGTCCACATTGGGTATAGGAGGGTAGGTAAGAAGTTGAAATTTAAGAGACGACCAAATGATCATCGCCACACCACCCCCAGCCTTGCCAGCCGGACGGTCAGCTCGAAGAGCATAATAGGAATCGGGGAGGATGGCCAGAAGATCGGGTAGGGAGTCAGAGGAAAACCAGGTTTCAGTCAGAAACAAAAAGTCAGGGGAATCCGTGGTCAAAAGATTGAAGAGTGCCGACTGATGTTTAACTGCCGAACGGGTATTAAGAAGGTAGGCAGAGGCAAGAGTAGGGACGGGAAGGGGACGAGGGGCAGGAAGGGAATCAGAGGAGCGGGGAATAGGGCAGTGAGTAACGGGTACAGGGTAGGGAGGGGGAGAGAAGAGGATGCCGTGCGAGTCCAGATGTTGAAGTAATGAGAGAGAGGGAGGGAGGGAGGACGACAGAGCAGTGAGTTGAGCTGAAGTGTATGCCAATATAGGAATAGGGTATGTAGCCCCTAGTCCCGGCCCGTCGCGGACGGGCGCAGATGGGCTTAACTTAGACGCCACTTCGGCGCGCCTTCGTCGCGCCCGCTGCGCTCGTCCGCTGCGCTGCCGAGGGTGGGTGGCCATGTTATAGGGACACATGAAAAGGGATGGTCAGTGGGCGTGGCAGGGGGTGGAGGAGCCAAAGAGCTGCAACGCGGCGCCCAGACCCGCCCAAGATGGAAGACCAGCCTGTCCCGCTCCGAGAGCCAGGTGAGGAGGGGGCGGTCAGCAGCGGCGGTCTGGGACGCGTGCAAGGAAAGGGGCAGCGAGGGAGGATCCAGGAGCTCTATGCCAGGAGCGCGGAAAGTGCAAGTGCAGGCAATCAAAGTTAAAAATAGACAAGCAGGCTCGTAAAATGAGCGTTGCTCCCGGAGGCGCTTCGGGAGATCAGGAGGTAGATGCAGGAATGGGCGCGCTATCAGCCGTCCACCTGAAGTACTTTGCCAGGGGGGGAGGAGTCAAAGAACTGCAACGCGGCGCCCGGACCCGCCCAAGATGGAAGACCAGCCCGTCCCGCTCCGAGAGCCAGGTGAGGATGGGGCGGTCAGCAGCGGCGGTCTGGGACGCGTGCAAGGAAAGGGGCAGCGAGGGAGGATCCAGGAGCTCTATGCCAGGAGCGCGGAAAGTGCAAGTGCAGGCAATCAAAGTTAAAAATAGACAAGCAGGCTCGTAAAATGAGCGTTGCTCCCGGAGGCGCTTCGGTAGATGCAGGAATGGGCGCGCTATCAGCCGTTCACCTAAAGTACTTTGCCGGGGGGGAGGAGCCAAAGAACTGCAAAGCGGCGCCCGGACCCGCCCAAGATGGAAGACCAGCCCGTCCCGCTCCGAGAGCCAGGTGAGGAGGGGGCGGTCAGCAGCGGTGGTCTGGGACGCGTGCAAGGAAAGGGGCAGCGAGGGAGGATCCAGGAACGCTATGCCAGGAGCGCGGAAAGTGCAAGTGCAGGCAATCAAAGTTAAAAATAGACAAGCAGGCTCGTAAAATGAGCGTTGCTCCCGGAGGCGCTTCGGGAGATCAGGAGGTAGATGCAGGGTAAGATCTAAGATAACCACATCATCGGCGTACATCATGATGTGGACTTTACATAGTGCTATTTTTGGGGGGAAATTGAGGACCTGTGTAAATCATTCCGGAAGTTCACTAAGGTATAGAGAGAACAGGAGGAGAGTTAAGAGGCAACCTTGCCTAAGACCATTTGGTGTAACTATTGGGCGAGTGAGTCCCTTCTCTTTCCCCATTTGTACTAGACACCATGTTTCCGAGTATAGTGATGTAATTATGTGAAGCAAGTTGTATGGGATTCCCAGTTTTCTAAGCTTGCTCCAGAGTGTGGATCTATCCACTCTGTTGAATGCCGTCGTGAAATCAACAAAGACAGATTAGACGACCTGTGATTTTAAGACCACGTATTTGTCTATTATTGTTTGTAACATCGCTATGTTGTCGGTTACAGAGTGTTTTTGTCGAAACGCAGCTTGATTTAGAGGGATCATTCCAGTTGAATAAGACCAGTCTTTAAGATGATCCAGGAAATTTGCTGCAAAGATCTTCCCTGTAGCGTTCAGCAAGGCAATCTGTTGGTAATTGCAGGGAAGCAACCGAGAACCCTTCTTATAGATTGGGATCACGATGCTCCCCTTCCATGATTTTGGGATTTCACCAGTAGCATAGCAGTGGGAGTAGAGGGGAGCTAGAAACTTACTCCATTCTTCTGGGCTACTTTGAAGTACTTTTATTGGAATTTGATCCGGACCCATTGCAGCGGAAGATCTTGCATTTTTTATTAATATTCGATTTGCTGAGCTGCTGGAACACAGTTGTCTTGAATATTTTCCCCTGGCTTACTTAATACTTGGATCAAACTTTCTTGCCTCGAGTTTAATTTGTATAAATTATGTAGGTATGATTCCCATTCAGTTGAGGGAACTGGTGAGACTTGCAAAGATTTTTTTTGTGCCTGTTTCTTTAGCAATTAGGGTCCAGTATACGCAATTGTTTTTTTGTTTGGCTGCAATCTGAATGTTGACCCATTTTTGATCCTGCTGAGCTTTGCCATTTTTTTCTTTTTCCGTCAGGCGACGTTTTTTTAAGATTTTGATTTCATGTTATCTGTTTTCTGAGAAATGGAGGAATTGCGCCCAAATTAGTTTATTTAATGCAGTTGCTCTTTTGTCTAAGTTCTTCCTTTTATGTTTTCCTGGTTGGGCACTCCGATTATTTAGGGTGTCCTGCAGGGATTGCACTATTTTATTTTATTTAGAACTAACTCAAAGTTTGTTGTTGGATCTGAGGAATGAATGGTCTGTAATGCTTGTGCAGTAACGATTGCAGAGTTTATATTGTTGAGTGTTGTAGAATTCCATGTCAATCGCCCTTGGGCCTGTTTCACCAGTACAGTGCTGTGCAAATGCATGATGTACCCTGGAGAGATAGGTTGCACTATTAAATCTGTTATCAGGTGTAATATTGCATGGTCACTTCCCTGTGTATATTTAGTGCTTAAATTTAAAACTCTCCCAAACAGGTCTTGGCAGCATATCATGTAGTCTAAAATTGGTGAATTAAGGTTGCCTTTTCTTGTACAGGTTGCAGGTATATCTCCTTCTATGCATCCATTTCAAAATAACTCAATTTAATACTGAAAGTGAGGAGAGTAGTATTTGCCCTCGTTTATCTGCTTTGATCCCTGGGGGAAATAGTGATGTTGGGATTGACAAGGCTTCCTCTTGTCCACCGTATTCCCATTTTTAGGGCTCGCCCCTAGCGATGCAGTGCGTAGCATTGCTCGCGCAGGCGAGAGCCCTTTTGTGGAGGGTTCCAAAACGGACCCTGGAATCGCACATGCTCATACGTGTGCTTTTCCTTTTGGGTTCCGCTATTGGGCTTTGCGTTCGTGTTTTTTTAAACAGAGCATGCAATAGGCCAAAGGCTGGCGCATTGATCCGCCCATGGCCTTTTGGTGTCTGTTACGCACACCAAACCCCATATGTTTTCAATTATCGTGCCCCGACACGTGCGCGATAATTGAAAACATATGGCTAGCAGTGGCGCGCGCGCACGCGCACCAATCGCGGGCGAGTCTTTTTTTTTTAACAATAGCGATCGCTTTTTTTATCAGCGAGCATCAAAGCTCGGCAGAGATGTCAGAACTCCAACTCTGGCAAGGGGACATTGTAGTGAGAAAGTTTAGAGCACATTGGCTTCCAGAGCCATCCGCGTCCCATTTTCTGTCACACGCCCACAGCCTTTGTTGTCTTCCCTGCAATGCTGATAAATCAATCCATCAAAAAATTTCTTCAGTGAAACTCAATAAAGAAAGGTCATGTCGGCGGGAGAGGAACAGATTAAATTAGCATCAAATTAGACATGGAAAGTGAGTTCTGTCAAAATTATCACAGCGCTCAGCACAATTGAATATGTTGATTATGCATTTCATTAAGGTAGTGCTCTTTGAATGTGAGATGAAATTTCACTGGTGTAGGCATCCGAAAAAAGGAAGATTGCCAGGCACAACTTTCACTAGACAATGTGTGACACCTTCATTAACATCAAGGCTCGCAAGACTGTCTTGACTTTTTTTTTCTGCCATGGAGTATTAAAACCATTAACCATTTGAAGGCCGCTGGCACTTCCGCTCGGAGGCGCTACCTCAGAACCGGCCCTTTCTGTGTGATTGACTCCCAGGCAGCGTAGGCCCCGGGGGGACCGTCGCGCGGGCAGGCCCGGTGGGCACCGACTGCTATATACTGGTTTAATGAACCCTTGTAAGATTATTCTTCAGTAATTCTACCTCAGGGAGCAAATGCTGGCTTAGAGGTAGTGGGAACGCTGATAAGGGTGTAGGACGAAGGACCTGGAGAGTGGCAATATATATATTTTTTTGCTATGCACGAGGACATGTTTACCGACCCTCATTGCCTCGCACAATTTTTTTATGTTTTTTGTTGCAGTTTTTATATAGCATGAACTCGACCCGAAGGAAGGTATCAAAGCCTTAAAATGAGCACTAGTAGCATTACAGACGGACACATTCATATTTATTTTTTAGGCACAAGGAGATTAAGTGATTGGCCCCATCCGGCCAGACTCGAACCTGGTTCCTCTGCTTCAAAGTCGGCCGTCCTGGCCGATAAGCCACACCCTCTGATAAATGGACCGCTTCCTAACTTAAGTTTGCTAGGTATTACTTTTGCAAATTATTTTGGTGGCTAAAACGTGCTTGTGCGATGTTTGATAAGAAGAGTTGTAGAAGGTGACATTATGGGGATGAAACATTGTAACACAGATTTTAAGCTAGGCTACTGGCTGAGATGCTCTGTTAAAAGGGCTGTTCCCAAGAAGGCTATTTGCTTTTGTTTTCTATTTATTTATAGACAACAGCAGTTCTTTAACAGAACTGGATCACATTTATTTCACATTGCAGAGATTCTGTTGTTGGTCTCATTATGTTGAGGAGTGCTTCCCAGGCTTTAATCAGTTTGAAAAGGAGGCTTCCTGGAAAAAAAAAACTCTTGTCAGGCTGAGAATACACTGTGTGACATCCATGAAAAGGATTTGATTATTTTAAATACATGCACTGAGGCAACTCTTGCCTAATCAAAACTGTCCCTTCACACGTTTCTGACAGATGAAGAGCTGCAGAAAGACGCTGAGCAGTTCAAGCCCCTTTAGAATACCCGAGGTGAATCTCTCTCTCTCTCTTCAGTGGTCAAGAGTTGGTTTGCTACTTTGCTAGATGCGTTTATATATTTAGATTCTTTTCTGCAGTTGCTGCTCATTTTTAGAAGCTGTCTTCAAGAATAACAAGCATTTGCAATGCAAAAGGTCTCGCATTATTAAAGTTTGAGCTATTGGTGTTGCATTATTTAACAATGCCAATAGCTCAAACTTTAATAACGTGAGACCTATTGCATTGCAAATGCTTGTTCTAAGATGTTATTAGAGATTTTTCCGTTGAAGTCTCCTGTAAGGAAGACTGAGGGGAATCCTTGACCTTCTACCACCTTTTCTATTTCCTCAAATATTTTGATCATGAGAGCGTCCATTTTGGAGCCAGGTGGAATATAGACATTAAAAATGATTAGGTCATAGGAAGTATCTATATGGTCGTTCCAACACTTGACCTTAATGCATTGTATATATTTGTTAGACGCATTGGGATGAGTTCCTGATCCCAGCAGAAGTCTTCCTTTAGGAGAATTGCGATTCCTCCTTTAGCGTGACCCCGACTAACAGGTTCTGCTGGAATGTCGTATACAAAGTACTCATTTTGATAGAAGTTTGCTGTTATCCAAGTTTCTTGTAAAGCCACGATCCCCGGGATATCTTACAGAATCAGTGCAAGTTTCTGCGAATTTTCCCCTGCTATATTCCAGGACACAATGCTCAAGCCTGTTAAAAAGAGAGTTTATTTTCCCTTCCCTGTTTGTTGCCATTTAAATTCTCCGCAATCCAGGACCAGTGGTTTTCTTTTGGTGTAATTTCCTTTTTGGCTACATTTTTATTCCAGATCCTTCTCTCCCCATTCTTGATCAAGATGCTTAGATTTTCGTTGGGGGTGTTGGCAGACTTATTAAAGCCACTGTGTGCTTGTTCAAAGTGCTGATTTTTCATTTTGTTATTTTCCTTAGGTTTGTCCTGTATTTGGTTTTCATTGTTGTTTACGACTGCAACATCATATCCGTTTATATGGAGAATCTCACTTTCTTTTAAAATTATTGCTGGAATCACCTGAGACCAAAATTCGACGATGGCCACCGTAGTTTGGGACCTTATCGGGAAAGCTACTAGTTTTATTTCCGAGCTTGTTAATGACTGTAACGGATGGATCTTTCGAATAAAATTGTGTTAATCTCCCTCGGTTTAATGGATCGTTACCCAAGGGGAATACGTCGGTCATTTCTAAGGAACATCTTTGAACCTTCTGTTCCTGAAGAGTCGTGGCCCCCAAGGTCTGCTCTATCGGTTGAATGGCCAATGGTTCGGGCGTCTCATTGCTGTTCACAGCGGTGGAAAAACTTGGAGCCAGAGGATTTAGGTGATTGAAATTCACTCTTGATTTAGGTATTAAGTGGTGATGCTCCTTATCATTCAGATTTGTTGCAGATTTTGAAATGTGCTCTTTTTCTGGGGTTTTGTGTTCGGGAGATAGGAGATTCGGAAACTTTAACTCCCGAGACTTCTGTTTCACAAATCTTCTTGTTACTCTTTTCTTAATCCTTTTCCGCTTGTTCTTATTGACTCTCCTTTCCTTTTTTCATGAAGCTGGATCCGGCAAAGGTGAAACTGAGGTTTCAAAGGCTTTTTGTTTCTTTTTACTTATCGGGGGATTATTGAGTAGTTCAAGTGAGTCATTAGGTCTGAGCTGGTTAAAGATTGGATAATAGGGGATGACCTTATGTTGAGCTTTATCATTGTTTGGTTCCTTAAATAAATTTCTGAGGGAAAAGATTTGGTTGTTCTCTGACTTTTTCTTTTTTCCTTTTTGTATCATCCGACCCGTTTGGGTCGCCATTCTTTCTTCACTGGAAGTAAGTCATCAGTTAATGAGGTGACTTTAGGTGTGAAAGGATTTTTGGCAATTGTTTCTTCTCCTTTTGGTAGTAGTAATTGATATTTGAGTTGATGTTTCCTCTTCTTATCTACTAAATATTGCAGCATGCCTATTTGTGTATCCAACATCTGGTCGTAGTTTTCCATTATATTCCCTAAAAGAGATAAAACTGATTCCAAAATTCTTTGCAAAGTAAATAAAGAATTGGACACTGGAGTATACCCGTTAGGAGATTGCATATTCTTTATAGACAGAAATTCCGGTGAATGAGAAAGATCCCCTACTAGGGTGATTTTTGTGGGGTACTATTATAAATTGTCGGCAACTCCTTTGTTACTTTGGATACCTGGCAAAGGAGAGTGTTGTTTATATTTATATCTGGTAAGGTGTATCTTATGATCGACTAGACAAGGCGATGGGTTAGGACGTCCTTGGTGTTCATCTATTTTTGCAGTTGCTGGAATTGTAGTGTCACTGATTAGTTCTCCTGCATAGCCTTTATGACTTTGGGTTAGGTTGCTGGAATCCGCCACTTTATCTTCCCCTATGTTCTGCGGTTTTTCCTGTTCGATTCGTAACTTCACTTGTTCTGTTTTAATTGATTTTGTAAAAAAAATTATTTCAGCTTTCCCAGCAGAATTTCCTATGCGGGCCGTCTTAACGGCGCGCTTTCGTATTGCTTGTTGTGTACCAAGTCTTTTCATAAAGATCGTGTGTGATCTTAATTTTTTGTAAGCCATTGTGAGGTAAAGTTTTCGTGGTGTACTATTAGGCGTCTTGATATCTTTTATTTATGGTTGTTGTGGTTTTGTTGATTTACCGATTTTATGCCTAAAACCAGCCGATCTCATAGCTCGTAGCTTCCAAGCCAGGTCAACTTATGAGCGGCATTGACCTCTCTCTGGCACGGTGCTACTTCTTCTTTGAGGTTAGTGTGTCATTAAGTTTTTGTTTGGAGGTTTTTGTTTGGAGGTGGGAGAAGCTTCTCAAGTGTTGCAGGAGGTAGGGATGTAGCGGGCGGACCGTAGCTGATGTTAGAGAAGATTAGCTGAGGGGCAAGCAACCCGGTTTGTCTAATCGGGCTTAGAATCTCTGCCCTTTTTTGCTGCAACTGCAAGCTACCATGGGGGATTTTGCTGGTTTTAGCGTCTCCTGGCGCTACAGTGGAATGGTGGCGGCGAGATGGCCATGTTGCCTACTGAGGCAATAAGTTAGGCAAAGAATTCTTATCCCTTCCTGCAGCTTGCTGTGTACCAAGTCTTTTCATAAAGATCGTGTGTGTGTTCTTAATTTTTTGTAAGCCTTTGTGAGGTAAAGGTTTCATGGTGTACTGTTAGGCTTCTTGATATCTTTTATTTATGGTTGTTGTGGTTATGTTGATTTACCGATTTTATGCCTAAAACCAGCAGATCTCATAGCTCGTAGCTTTCAAGCCAGGTGAACTTATGAGCGGCAATGACCTCTCTCCGGCATGGTGTTACTTCTTCTTTGAGGTTAGTGTGTTATTAAGTTTTTGTTTCGAGGTGTTTGGAGGTTTTTGTTTGGAGGTGGGAAAAGCTTCAAGCGTTACAGGAGGTAGGGATGTAGCGGGCAGACCGTAGCTGATGATTAAGAAGATTAGCTGAGGGGGCAAGCAACCCGGTTTGTCTAATGGGGCTTAGAATCTCTGCCCCTTTTTGCTGCAACTGCAAGCTACCGTGGGGGATTTTGCTGGATTTAGCACCTCCTGGCGCTACAGCGGAATGGTGGCGGCGAGATGGCCATGTTGTCTACTGAGGCAATAAGTTAGGCAAAGAATTCTCACCCCCTCCTGCAGCTGCCTAAATACCTAGCAGACTCTCATTCTCAGGAGATCGTGGCCGAGGCCTGATATGTGCCTCTCATTGCTGCAGGAGTTTAGGTGGCTGTAATGGGGACTATGGGAGCGCAGGCCCGAGAGGGAGCACTCGGGAGTGATGCAAGCCGCACCCGACCTAGCCGGGCCGCTTCTGCTGTGACCCACGGCTCACACTCTGCAGCAGCAGGTACGGTGCTGCGCTCAGAGCCCCTGCTGCTGCCCCCTTCCTTGTTGCTTGAACCTCGTACCTTGTACCCAGTTGGTGTATTTGGTGAATTCGGTGAATTCGGCACCTTTGGCGTCTTCGGTCCATGGTCCTCAGCCTCACCGAGCTACTCCGTGCACAATTGCTCCTACTTAATTAAATCCCAAACATTAGAATTAAATTGTAAACATTCCCAGTAAGAAAACAGTCAAGGGCTAAAGTTTACTCAAAGATTATAAATAAGGGAATACATACAAGGACTACCTGTCTGCTGGACCACTACTCTGCAGGACTCTTGTCTACTGCCTGCTGCCCCCTTGCCTGAGAGTGATAAGGACTCTACAACCGACGCCAAGCGGACTGGCCTACTGTTTTCTGAAGTCTCAGGGACACAAAAGACTTCCAGCCAACCTGCTCCTGCATCTGGACTCTGCTATCTGTGAATATGCCCTGCCAGGTGGTACCACCCCGGCCCTGGACCCTTGGAAGTAGATCTAAGGTGCATATAATGTGCTTTCCCCTCTGTGGACCTCATCGGATGCGCCACAAAGCCTCACAAAGCAACTCCTTGCAGACCGCACACCAGGATTGAAAGTACCATGTTTAGAGTGCCCAAGTGGGTCCCTATAGCCAGCCCATGCTCCATCATGGTTAGCCTGAACTTGTGACTTTGTCCCAGGTCAGCGCAACTAGACAACCACAGTTGGGCTGTTACAGGGTTTCTGCTCATGCACAGAACTATGCGCAGGAAACCAGGACCTCAGTGAATTGCGGTGTACCAAAACCTCACCTCAGTACCCAGAACCCCTATCCGACTAGCATCAGTGTCTCATTCGTTCTCCGTATCATTTCGAAGCTACCAATGATTTGATAACCCAGAACAAGCGACTTAAAGTACTCTCAGGAATGGTGGGAATCAGAAACACCTTTTCGTTATTATTCTCATATCAGCCCACAACAAGAGGAATCAGAGACACCGTAAAGTTTAAAATGTTTATTTTTAACTACGTGCCCTAAGGTGCAGTACTTTGGCCAACATAAGCAGACAAATGATTAAAAACAAAACCATCAGCATTGTTACAATACCATAGAAAATGAAGGGAGAAATCATATTATAAATGAGTGGAAAACAACCACCCTCCCTTCGCTAGTAAGCTAGTTTTATGAAACTAATAGAAGGTCTCTAGGCTTGAATGGGGAACCCCATACCGTAAATATCAGCTTAGGTGAATCACATCACAGGATCAGCTCTGCTCTCTGTGTCTGGAAAGGTTTTCTCCAAGTGTCTGAATCATGCATGCAAATGCAATATTAAAGGCACCCGAATTTCAGATATTTGCAGCTGTGTGCGTGTTATGGCTAGTGCGTGGGCCGATCAATCTGAATTCAAAAGCATACATTGTTATTTGACCTTGACGGCTTCTGCCCACAGTGTTCAGACTAAGGTCACGGTGCACGTCTAGGGATGTGAACAACAGACAGTTCTCATGTGAAGAAAAAGCAGGCAAGCAGTTTTTCTTGCAATAACAGCTACCTGCAGGGTCGTGTGCAAAAGCAGCAAAGTGACAAGATGACGTTTTACATCTAAGGTGCTTATGCTAACATAGCAATGTGTGTACATAGAACTCCATCTCCACTACACCCTCCCTTGATCAGACCACGAACAAAATAGGGAAGCAAAGGAGGAACACGGAGTTCAAGTTCAATTGAGACAGAACCAAGTTCATGTATTGCCAATCCATATAATTGGTAGTGACAGTTCGAAAAACTTGTTGGAAAAGAGTAAAAAATTAAAACATCTCGCAGGGGCGTGACACAGCCCAATGTGGAGTAAAAAAATGTTGATTAGGATGTGCGGAAGACGGACAATTGATAATTTAATCCATCAACGTGTAGGCACAATAATTAGCAACTGTCTCCAAGAGGAAGTCATTATAATGTTCATAAAAAGATTCAGCCATCCAGTCAAGTAAAGTAAATGAACATACATGTTCTTCGATAACCGGAGCCTCTAGTACAATCAGAGGACAACTTGCGTTTTCTTCAAGATAACTTCTTGCCAAGAAGTCATATGCTGCCGCATATATATCCCAATTCCCCAGGACTCCATGTGCCGCTCCACAGGCCATAATCCCGATGCCAGAACAGTCCAACTCATTAGCCACTAAGGTACTCATTAGACGATCATAATCCGGGGCAGGAGACGCCGTGTTCGACAGGCACAAATCCAGAGCCCATTCGAATGGACAATCTAGGCAATGGAAAACAGGTGGCACGCAAGTAAAGTAAGAGAACCGGAAGGATAATCCATATGCTACGCTTAAAGTGGCCAGTGGTAATGTTCCATAGTATTCAAGCATCCAGTTGCGCAGCTGTAGCAGCCGTGGCGGGTTGTTGTGTGCTACAGACCGTGCAGCCATTGCGGAGCAAACAAACCAACAGGAGCACACCAGCAGTCAGAGCGAGAATCAATGGTAGCCCTCCGAAGACGCTGGAAAAAATAGAATGAAAAAATGCCGGTATCACACCAAATATTGTTTGGTAGGAGGTCACGAGGCCGGAGCCCACAACTTTGTAAAAAATGTACCAAGCCAATTGTTGTTGAGGCATTGAATATAGTATGAATCAGAGCACCGAAATGAAGGGGGAGATCAGTATTTAAAAGCGCATGCAACTCGGTGCGGGTGTTTGCCACGTGAAGGACGAATGTTTCACGGGATGAAGTCAGAGTGACATCTTTTTGAGACAATAGAGCCCTTATTCTGCTCATCTTGTTGAACTCCGCTTTCAAGGTTGGGATGGAAGGCCAGATGGATACACCTAGTCTCCCATGCGGGGGCGGGAAAAGGACATTTTTACAACAGACTACGTGATGTGAGACAGTCACAATGTACGGAATCCCCACTAGCATCCCGCAGCACGCCTCATTATTTAAAAGCAAATAACTACCATTAGCTAATAATGTAAAAGTGGGTGTAATTGCTGGCACAGGATTTCCCTTCAGAATGCAAGCTAAATTCGGTGCCTGAACGTTGCAGGCGCCATGCAATTGGAGGTTCCTACAGACTACTGAGTGATCAGGTGTGGAAGTGCATTCCTCTCCTTTTAAATAAACTTCTTTACCCTCTCGTATGCACCTGTATGTAAATGGGAGTGACCAAACTTCATGCAGGAAAGCAGTACCCAAAAGTTCGTATCTGCCTAGAAAATGGTAAGATGATTAAACCATGGATAAGCCACACAGCTAAGTTTGATTCGGCCACAGAAAAAGGTAAAGGTTCTAACTTTTCAATATGCAATAATGAGTATGTTGCATCTTTCATGGACATGAACTGTTGTTTTGCAGTCAGATTAAATGGCAGGAATAAAGATGATGTGTTCATGTAGAACTTTCCCAGCCTTTAATGTTTGTAAAGTCCATGCAAACTGCATTATAGAACGCAGTTGATTCTGACCATGGTATAAAACAGACATATTATCCTAAACAATATCCACAACAGATGAAACGATATTATCCAACGTGTAAATTCTGGAAAAAAGGGTGTTAATGCTAATATCCATGACAGCCAGCACTTTTTCTAAATTGGCTTGATCAATAGCCCGTAATCTAGATGCAGCTTCTAGTTGAGATAATTTCCAAACTTCGTTGTAAATAGCATACACCCATCTTCTGGACCTGCCACCCACAGGGTCCTTAACAAAATCATTCAAATCTACTTTGTCATTTAATTTGGATAAATGAAGTTTAACAGATGCCAAGGTGGAATGTTGCAGCCAGGTCTGACATAACTTCCCTACAGAATAGGTAGTTACAGAATGGGAAGATTCAAATCGGGGGTCCACCCTAACCTGTGTATAGCCAGGGTACAGACCCAGAAAACGATGTTGACAGGAATCTGAGTTTTTCTGCCATATTAACCATCCTTCAGGATCTAAGTTGGAAATGTTGAAGGATGTATTAGTAATAAATGACTGCAATGCATCAATGTTCAGATCTGTGTGATTATCCCAACTGGGATAAACTCCCAGATCAGGAATAGTAGAGGATTCATCATTTTAGAAGTAGCCAATCCAAAGCAGGTGGTTTGAAAAATGGTAGAATTCAAAAACAACATGTGGTTTGGGATAAGGCAAGCACGATGCAGAGCTTCTGTACCTTGTACCTCCCACGCTTTAGAGTCCCAAACAGATTTAAGATCAACGGTATCTTTCCACAGCTCATAGCCCCCTATAGCTAATTCATCCATAAAGGACTTGGAATACAGTAATTTAGTGTGGGTCAGTCTAACTTTTGAAGCTGACTCAGCAGCCAATTTAAAATAAAAGGCTTCAGGTTTAGACACGCTGAAGTCAGTAAAATATGTAAATGTCCTCAATAGAGCTTTGGAGCTGCCTTCAATTGGTGCTGGACAATGTTCCCATTGTGTATAGTTGACAAAATTCCTAAATGTATTTGCTTTATGCAGGAAGTGATTGCCATAGTGTTGGTAGCAAAACAACTCTCCGTAGTTAGCTGTGTCTAAATATAAATCTTCAGCATCAAAAGCAGCATATTTCAAATCAGAAAAAAAGAGCCTCTACGGCTTGGACATCCCAATCATCAGAGTGGATGTCCTGTTTCACAACATCACCCATAGAAACACGAAGTACATTGGGGACATTAATTACCTCTGTGGGACCATGAATTTGAAATTTAACAGCATCCCATACAATCCCATTTAACACAGGCCAGGCAGTAATATTAACACAATTCTGGTCCCTCTTCATGATGTGTGACGAGGAGTGGGGTGCCAAAGTTCCATCAATTAAACCAATTGTAGATCTTTCAGTGAGATAGTGTCCATTTACTAGACGAAAAAATACAACCACAAATCCAATGGACATAAACAAAAAAATTGTTATGAGCATCAGCCAAATGTAAGTCCAAGGGGGGATTAAAAAATGTCTTTTAAAGCAAGCAGCAAAAATAGAAACTTTCGATGGGGCATTAGAAGTCATAGAGTTAGTGTCAAATGAAAAACGTGACTGCACTTGAATGTAAACCAGGCAACGACACATCTGTGGGATAAGTATACTCAGTATCTTCAACTGGACCACCAGCCGGTGGAGGCAATAAAGGATTAGTAACTGTATGCATCTTGATGGCAATGTCAGGCCTGTTGGAAGTTGCCGGAGCCAAAACAGAATTTCTCAGCATTGCTGGACAAGAGACCGCTGGAGTCATACTAAGAGGAATCGGCCACTCGTTGTAGTTTGACATTGTCAATGGAGATGTACCTGTTAACCTTGCGACCAGGAAGTGGAGGTAAAATGACTGTTCTCGTACCCTGCACGCCAGGCACTGGTACTGGAGCACGATAAGAGGGGCCGAACTCCTTCTTGTTCTCCACCTTCTCACGGACCAGGTCAGCAACTCGAGGTAGCCAGCCAACTACCGGAATCTGAAGCGCAGCATCAGTTGTGGAGGGCAAGTGTTCCTTTGCAAGACTTTCTCTGGTCTCTTGTAGATTCTGTAATACAGCAGAGTGATCATCTACGTCAAAGGGTGCGGCTGACGCCACTAGTCTAGACCATCAAGGTCGAGGACAAACATTTTTATGCCGAAGAGCATTTCGTATGGGGTCCGCCCACCCAGAGACCTTCTAGGGAGATTATTAAGTGCAAGTTGAACGCTATACAAATGGGCCAACCAGTTCCTGCCAGTACCTAAAACTCTAGCTGTCAGGGATTGCTTTAAGTTACGGTTCATTCGATCCACAACACTATTGCCCTCAGGCCGGTATGGAGACGAAAATTTGACTTGGACCCCCAAAGATCTCATGGCATCTTTGTACGCCTTAGAGGCGAACGCTGGACCTTGGTTAGAATGAAGGGTACCACATGCAAAATTTCCCACAAAGACACGCAAATCCCTGATGACAGTTCGAGCATCAGCACTCCGTTGTAGCCAGACCCAAAGAAAACGTGTGCACGAATCCACTGCAACTAAGAGGTACTTATACGCAGTATCAGAGGAGAAAGGACCGCAGTGATCTAAATAAACGCACCCAAGTGGTTTATTAGAACAACTGTGTTTGAGGTGGCTGCGCAGCAGTTGAAGGCTTTATCTGCTGGCAGATGTCACAACTAAGAACATAAGCATAAGTCAGTTTATACAATCCGCGCCACCAGTAAAGTTGTTGTAATAGAGTAACAGTCGCCGAAACACCGGCATGGGCAGAAGCCATACCTTTGTGAGCTGCTGTTATCAGGGAAAGCCTGCAGTCCGCGTTGGGAATCAATCTGTCACCAACGTCGTTAATTCTCACATAGGGAACTTTATCAGGACTTAAATGATAAGAGTATTTAGAAGGGAAACCCCCAGGGTAATTATCACCCTTCTCTGTCGCAGCAATAGCTGCCAAGATGTCATCATCAATTTTACTATTGGATCTTGTAACCGCTGCTACTAGATATGTTGCCACTGCTGTTTTCGCTGCTTCATCAGCCAAACTGTTTCCAACAACGTGGACACCTACTCACTGGTGCCCAAGAGTATGAATTACATTCACAAGTGGCAGACGCTGTTTAAGTTCTGCGACTCGAACGCAAAGCATTTTATGCTTGATTGTGCTACCTTTGGAATCACAATACTCATTTTGAGACCAAAAGAATAAATTGTTGTTGAAAGATTGAACACAGTAAAAAGAGTCACTCACTATAAGAGTAGTAACTCGAGCATCAGCAAACTCCAGTGCAAGCACAAGAGCACGAAGCTCTGCCAACTGGGCGGTTCAATCACCCAATGACTGCGTGTGCACGACATCAGATTTGTATTCACCATTCACGAAAGTACCAGCCACTATTGCGCAGGCTGCCGAATAAGCATGCTTAGAATCCGTCGCCGGTTGCGCCGAACCGTCAGTGTAAATGACGCAATGGTATTCCACAAGCGGGCGCAAGGACAGAGGAGCTGGGTGAACAAATTCATACTGCAAATACTCCTGAGTCTGCAATGAGGATTCAAAGGTGTAAGTGACATCCGGAGACGTCAAAGAAGTGGCCCATTGTATCCACTGCGATGCAAAGCTTTAGAATTTGGTACACTGGCTTTCGTTACTGCCTCTAGGGCAGTGTAGGAGAGTGGCATGCATCGACTGCATAGTTGCCCCCAACTTTTTGCTGATGTTTTGACTGTTTTATGACACTAGCCAGGCTGTGGCCCTGCTATCCAGGACCCCAGCCTATCTGCTTCCTCTCTAAACTGATGTGAGTACCCCAGGTACCTTCCAATTGGATACTGAGGACACCCTACCAGCCCCTTGTAGATGGTACCCTAGGTACCCAGGGCATGGGTCCCTCAGAGGCCTACCAGGGGCTGCAGCACTTATTGTGCCACCCCTGGGACAGCCATACCAAATGACACCACCAGACCACTACTGTAGTCTGGGTAAGGTGGTGCTTGCACTCCTTAAAGGGATATAGGTATCCTGTATCCCACTTAATACAACACATATATCCTCATAGGTCACCCCTAGAGCAGGCCTTGCTAATCCTACAAGGCAGGGTGCTGAGATATGTGTGAGGGGGGACCCCTATCTGAGTAGGGCCCCTCTGCAACCTTCGTAAAATCATTACTGAGTTGTTTGTAGTGTAGCCATACCACATACTCTTAACCACATTATAAGTATATTGCGATAGCGTGATAACTTGAGAATGGCTACACAGAACCATATCGTGTTTGGTGTCAAACATGTAGGAATCCAATCCAGCCATGGGACTGTGGGCATGATTCCCCCCTGCTAGAGGGGCGATATGGGAAAAGCGGCAGAATTTAGACACCAATTTAAAAGTGCACGCAAAATACAAAATGGATGCTACCCGCCACCCACACGACTCTGGCTGCCTGTTGCTGGGCATAACTCCAGCCACGGCAGCTGGACAATAGGGATCCTGTTGCAGGGAGGTGTTCCCACCTCCCCAGACAGACTATGTGGATTGGAACTGGGTGGGTGCACCATAGGATACCTTTCAGAGTTGCACGTAGGCTTCTCCAGTGCCTACATTCTGCATACACTGCCTGGAACCGGTTTAGGGGCATCCTGTCCCCTGACCTGGTGGGAAACACACAAAGGGGAGAGGGTGTAGCCACCCTTTCCCGCCCAACCTCTCATTGGTGGGCTCTGATCTGAACACTCCCCTAATCTTTGGATAAAGGTGAATACTGGGTCCCCAGAGCCTCAGATTATTCTTGAACTTCACAGTCTTTTTTTTTTTTTTTTGAAAGACCTTTATTGTTATCCTTCCCAATACACAGCTTTGGCCTACAACCCCTCGGGCCGGCCGCATAGTTGTATACATGCACTTTGTCGTATCTAACACAGCCCAGTGCCGTCAACCCGGGGGTACGGCGGCGATAGAAGGTGCAAGCGTATCACCGGTTAGAGAAGGATAATGCAGGACTCATTTTCTCTGTGTACAGCCATAAACAAGCGGAGAACACCACAATGGCGCCGGGCGCCTAACGATCAACTACTCCCCCCCCAACTCCCCTAAAACCAGTCACCACTCGAACAGCATAAATACTCCGTACCCATGGGCGACCGCGGCACCCACTTTCCAGCCCCAGGAGCAACAAAAATCGTTGGGAGTCCTATATAGCCCCTGCGCCGTCCTGCTCGACGGCAGGCGGCTCGCAAATGCCCCCCCTGAAGTCATTCCATTTGGACAATACTTCCCCCCACTTCCGGGGGCACCCTCTTGCTACATATACAGTCTTTTCTCGCAGCTTGCACCAGTCCATGTCGCCGTGCCAGTCCGACAGTTTTGGTGGAGTAGGGCTTCCCCAGAGTCTGGCAATGTTCCTTTTCGCCACCATTTGACCAAGCGTCACCCAGAGCCTTCCCTTCGGTGGCAGGTCCGTTGGCTCCCATATGTTAAGGAGGCACCTCTTGGCCTCCGGGCGAATTTCCACCTCCCATACCTCCTCCATACACTGTACCACCCTTCTCCAATAGCGTTGAATCTTAGGGCAGTCCCACAACACGTGGAAGAAGGTACCCGTACCCCCACATCCCCTTCTACAAAGTACTGTGTCCGCCCTACCCATTTTGTGTAGCCTAGTACAGGAGATATAGATTCTATGTAAAAGCTTGAGTTGGATCAGGCGCAGTCGGGCAGATATCGCGACCTCCCTGGGGGAGGCTAAAGCATAGAGCCATTCCTCGTCGTCTATCTCCAGCCCGTCAGCGACCCACTTTTCTCTAAGGGGCAGAAGCAGATCAGGGGGGTTGTTAATTAGTTTTTTGTATGTGAGGGATATGGCGTGTTCTGGGAGATGCCCATCCAGTAACCTATCTTCCAGCGGGGAGGCTTGCGGTGGCTTAGTTTCCGGTGGAATATTGGCCTGTAGGGAGTGCCGCACCTGCAGGTATCTAAAGTATTCAGTGTGTGCCAGCTCATATGTGTCTTGCAGTTGGGCGAACGTGCGGATCCTCGTGGGGCCCCAGATGTCTCTGATTTGGGAGATGCCGATCAAGTCCCAGTTCCGGAAGCCCTTGGTGCGTCCAAGATTGCCCAGTTTTTCAGACGCCCAGAGTGGCGTGGCTAGCGTTAGGACTCCCGCCCATCCGAGCTTCCTCTGAGCAATGTGCCAGACCTGTACCGAGTGAAGTGTAGGGCCAGTGAGATTATGTGTACCTCGTTTGGAGTAGAGTGCTCTCTCATAGTTCCCTCCGGGAAGCCGCCACCTATCCATACCGAAGGCTGGGTCTTTCCCGTCGCCGTATGTCCCGTGATTGATCGCTGTGAGATGAACCGCCCAGTAATATTTACGAATGTCAGGGAGGGCAATACCGCCGTCGTACCACCCCAATGTGAGTTTAGTCAACGAGATTCGGGGCGACCCTGCCCAGAGGAGGTCCCGCTTGTGCAAAAACAACAATTGATGGACAGAATGCAGAACAATGTCATACATTCACCCCAGTACAGAGATCTGGGCCTAAATCCATCGTTTTTTTGCTCACCATGCCGTTCCAGTTTGAACCCAGCCATATGCAAATCAGTCTTGACCCTGTGCCTCATGGGAACAGTCCAAAAAATATAAACAAGGAAACCCTATTGATCAGAAGGGACCAAGGGTACACGGTTATTTAGAAGAAACAAGGTCCCATTCAAAAATAGATACAATTTTAAATATCACAATTTTCCAATCAAAAATTGGATTTAATGTTTTATTCAGAAGATGAATTAAGATATAATACAGTTGCTAAGAACAAGAATGCACGTGGTGAAATAAGTGAGCAGCCCGTGAGTAGTCAAGGAAATCAGCCGATTTCCTAACCGCAGGCAAGTGACTTAAAAAGTGACTTTTTGTGTATCAGAAATAAAGATTATTTAAAGTCACAATTGAGAAACATCTCATACTCTGAATAGAAAATTCCAGTGTAACATCAAGAGATTAGAGATGTAGGTCGACGACGTTTCGATCCCCAATTGGATGGTGGGATCTCTTCAGGACTAAAAAGGTGATGGAATGCCTGGGAAAGTGAGCCTGGGTGGGTAAGGAAGAGGGGGGTGGGGAGAAAAAGGGGGGTGGGGAGAAAAAAGGGAAGGAGTTAATTTGCGGGAAAGGAAAGGTAAAGGAGTTGTGGGTAATAGCATAGTGTGGTGCATTGAAGCATAAAGTTATGCCGAAGGGGGAGAGCGGTGTATATCTTAAGGATAATAGTAAGAGGGATTGAAGGTGAGGGAATTTACCGGAGTGGGGGTGTGAGTGAAGGAAATAAACGAAGGTAGGGATAACCAGAAGGGGCGTGGGATGAGGTGGTGCCAAGAGAAGAAGGGAGGAGGAAAAGATAGAGGAACCTACTGTACAGGGGACAGCTGAAAAGGCAAATTAATGCAGGAGCCGTACTAGGCACGTTGTTCAATTGCAGCAGAGAGTGCAAATCATCGCGCACGTTACTTCATAGCAGTTCTGGAGAGGTGAGGGGTACTCCTGTGTTAGATAGGGAGAAGGGTGGGAGAATAAGGAGTGAGGGAGTGTCACTGTGTCGTTATGGTGCCAGGGGAGGGGAGGGGAGGGTGATAATTACCTGGAGGGATAATGCTTCAAGCGCTCCTGGATGAGCCTGTGCGGGGGGGCACAGTCGTGAGAGATCGAGCGGTGGTTGTTCTAATGGCGGGAAAAGGGGAGGGAAACGGTAAGGAATTGCCGAGAATGGCGAACAGTAATACCAGAGCGGTGGCCGGTAGTGAGGTAGGATCGCAATTACCTGGAATTAGAACAAGGTCAGTATGGAATCTTCCTGGTGCGGCAAAAACGGCAATAATTATCCGCGTGTAAGTAAAACTTCGTGCCAGAAGGAATTAGAGGCAGCCCATGATGGCGGATCTAGGGGTGGGAATAAATAGAATGGTTGCTGCTGAGGCGGACAGGAACGAAGGGTGACAGGGAACCAGTAACCGTAAGTGAGGCGATTGAGTTACCTGAATGGAGATCGGCTCAGTCTGCACAATCTACGTTGCGAGGACGATACTCGAATGGAGGTTCCGGGTCTGCAGCTAGTGACGGATCGGAAGGGGCAGTCATAAGGAAGTCTCCTATGTAGGAGGTGGGGGCGTGTCCTGAATGTGGATAATGTGAAAAGGGAGAAAGGACACGGAAGGGGAGCAGTGTCATGTGGATACAGAGAGGAATGAGGAGAAAGGTGCAGTGCACCAGGGAGAGGGTCCCGGCGAGCAGTGATAAGATAAATTTAGAGAAATAAGCAGGAAGGACCAGGAGATTGTAGGGAAAGGTAATAAGGGGAGGAAGGACGATGAATCAGTAAATAAGGTATGAGGTGGGTGGAAAGGGGGAAAGAAAAGGCACTGATGGCAAGGGAGTGTAGTGTTGGTGTGGGGAGTAGAATGCAGTGAGTGCGGGAAAAGGGGAGGAAGGGGAACGGTGGGGTGCCGGGGGGGGGGGTTAGGATTAGAATTGGAATAAGGGGAATAAAGGTTAAAAAAGGGGGGGGGTTTGTTGTTGGTTTCGTTGGCTTGGGATTAAGGTCAGTCACAGTAGGTGTACAAATTAATCATACAATGATAATATTACAGAAGATTGGACCAGTCCTCCAGGCGGTTGAGCCCGGTGTGTAAACTGTCAGTACGAATTATCCATTTTAGTTCTTCTTTGTCCAGAATAACAGCAATGTTAGTGTTCCTTATGGGTTGATGTATTACGTTAATGACTTGCCATTTGATGTCGTCCTCCGTGTGGTTCAGGGTGATGAAGTGGTCCACAAGTGGCGCATTCGGTGTTTTACAGCGTATACGACTTCTGTGCTGGCAAATCCGGATCCTGATCTTTTGGGTTGTTTGTCCAACATAAATCAAATCACAAGGGCAGGTAATAGCATATATCACATTGGCAGTGTTACAATTTGAGAAATGTGAAAGAGTGACATCAGTGTTACCATGCACAAATTTTTTCGTGTCTTTAGTGAAGTTACAAACACTGCAGTTCCCGCACTTAAAATGGCCTAATAGTGGTGGTAGACCCCAGGCACCTCTGAGGGATTGGTCCTTAGTTTTGGTGGGGAGTGCGGCCCTGACAAGATGGTCTTTTATGTTTTTGCTTTTTTTGAAAGCGAAAAGGGGGCGTTCAAACTTCAAACTGCCGGCATTAATTGTAGGCCAGTGTTTAAGAATACTCTTCCTAACTGTGTTAGAGATAGGTGAAAAGGTGGTCACACAGACTATCCTATCGTCCCTTCTTTTTTCTTTGGGACTAAGTAGGGTTTCCCTTGGGCAGTACCACGCCCTTTTGAGGGCTTTTTTCACAAGTTTACGTGGGTAGCCTCTGTTGGTCAATTTTTTGGAAAGGATAGAGGCCTCCGCAAAATAGTCTTTCTTAAGATAACAGTTGCGGCGTATCCTTAGGAATTGTGAGTAGGGAAGGGAGTCTCGTAAGGCTCTGGGATGATGGCTGTTGTAGGATAGTAGGGTGTTTTTTTCTGTGGGTTTGCGATAAAGTGTGGTATAAAGACCGCCATTGTAAGCTATAATGGATAGGTCAAGAAAGGCAATCTCATTTTTGCTATTATTTGCAGTGAATTTGAGGCCATTGCAGTGTGAGTCGAGCCAATCCTTAAATTCAGATAGGTTCTCTTCACTGTTGTTCCAGATCAGGAAAATATCGTCGATGTACCGCTTCCATTCTAGAATGGAATTTCTGAAGGGATTCATGGGAGATAGTATGCGGTGTGTTTCAAGCCAATCCATATAAAGTATGGCAAAATTTGGAGCAAAAACGGCACCCATACTGGTACCCTTCACTTGTTGATAGTAGTTACCATCGAATAAGAAAAAATTCCTAGTCAAACAAATTTTGAGGAGTTTTATGATAAAAGAGGTAGGGACAGCGTGGGGTTGGGGTCTGGAGTTGAGGGTAATGCCAATTATGTCAATGCCTTCCTCTTGAGGGATGTTTGTGTATAATGATTCCACATCAAGGGTGCATAGTAGATGGTTAAGAGGGTCAAAGGGGAGTTCTTCTACAAGATTGACCATAGCCATGGTGTCCTTGATATAGCAAGATGTTTGGGGTACGAAGTCCCTAATGAAAAAATCAATGTAATTCCCAAGGGGTTCAAGTATGGAACCGCACCCAGAGACGATAGGTCGTCCCAGGGGGGTGGTGGCGTTTTTATGAATCTTCGGTAGGGTGTAAATAACCGGTGTACGTGGAGATTTTGTATTAAGGTACACATATTCCTTTTTACTCAGGTAGCCTTGATGAATGCCCTCCTCTGTAGCCTCGAGGATCAGTTTTTGTATCTCACTGGTGGGATCACAGGGAAGTTTTAGATAGTGTTCAGGTATAGATAGTTGCCTTAGGATCTCTTGTTTGTATATATCTATATCTTGGAGAACAATCCCTCCACCCTTATCAGCAGGCTTGATAATTAACTTGTCCATATGCTTGAGTTCTTGTAAAGCAGACTTCTCTTGAATTGTGAGGTTGTATGGGATAAATCTGCGTGTGTGTTCAAGCTCTGAGATTTCCTTAAGAATACGTTTTTCAAAGGTGACTATCTCAGCTGGAATACTGTTGTTGGGTGGGGCGAAAGTTGAGGGAGGGCGGAATGTCGTGAAAGCAGTGGAAGGAATATAGGGAGTATCTTGAAAGAATGCTTGTAGGCGTATTTTCCTAAAGAACCGTAACAGTTCGATCTGTAGTTGTAGGAAGTCTGGTCTAGTGGTAGGGACGAATGAAAGTCCTTTGCTTAGTACCGCAATTTCATTCTCCGAGAGTTGGTGATTGGAAAGGTTAAAAATGGGAATGGCTTCTGGGGCAGGCATGGTGGTACTAGGTACGTTGTTGTGGTGAGGCCTGGTGTTAGTAATATGGGCGAAATTGTGGGCAGATTGAGATAGCTGAGGATTTACCACTGATAATATCTCTGGCGTGTCTGCCTGTCCCCTGGAGTACTGTACCAACGAGGTGGACGTGATCTTCCGCGAGTTGGCTGGCGGCCCTGTTCTTGGCCTAAAAAATGTGTATTTCCTCTACCTCTGGATGTACTGGGGTCCTCAGTTGAGTCTGAGTTCTCAGATGAATCGGCCGATGTATCTGAAAAGCTGACTATATTCTGTTGCTTGTTAAATCTTCCCCAGGGGCGCTGTATTCTTGGGCCCAGGTATGCTCTATTTGTGTAGAAGTCTTCAACTAGATAGGGGTATGTTCTCTCTATCTTATAGTTCTTCACGTCTCGTTTGACTTTGGTGATTTTTTTATTTTGTTCAATTCTGTGGAATTCTGACAAGGTTTTCTCAACTTTATCTAGGAGTAATTTTGTGTCTGGGATACTACTGTTTTCTTTAATCTGTTTTTCAATGTCTTTGATTTCCAACTCTAGTTTCTTGGCTTCTTCATTGGCTATGTCAATGCCCAGCACCATCCAGTGCCTTGAGCAGGTTGTGCCAATGTGACTAAATCCTGTCAGATATTTTTTAATTTCAGTGAAGACCCCTGGTATGTTGCGTACTTGTAGGCCTACTGGTATTGTGTCTGACTTCAGGTATACGGTTAGCATTCGAACCATAAGTTGTAACCTTATAAATTTTTTGGTCAATTTTTCTAGTTGATCAAAGATAGTGCTCTCAACTGTACTCGTATTATTTGTAGTCTCGGTGAAGAGCGAGGGACCCTCTAATATTCTTTTAATATACTCATCGGAATATAGAGGGGCATGTTGTGCCATACCAACTAGGTGGTGATGGAATGGGAAGGGGTGAGGGAAGGGGGGGAAAAAAGAAAAGGGGGGGGGATAGTTGGTTGTTTGGAAGGGGTGCCCACTAAATCTAGTTTAGTAAGGGGGAATACAGTACGAATGCCTTGCAATCCAGCGATTGCGCTTATGTCAAAAAATATAAACAAGGAAACCCTATTGATCAGAAGGGACCAAGGGTACACGGTTATTTAGAAGAAACAAGGTCCCATTCAAAAATAGATACAATTTTAAATATCACAATTTTCCAATCAAAAATTGGATTTAATGTTTTATTCAGAAGATGAATTAAGATATAATACAGTTGCTAAGAACAAGAATGCACGTGGTGAAATAAGTGAGCAGCCCGTGAGTAGTCAAGGAAATCAGCCGATTTCCTAACCGCAGGCAAGTGACTTAAAAAGTGACTTTTTGTGTATCAGAAATAAAGATTATTTAAAGTCACAATTGAGAAACATCTCATACTCTGAATAGAAAATTCCAGTGTAACATCAAGAGATTAGAGATGTAGGTCGACGACGTTTCGATCCCCAATTGGATGGTGGGATCTCTTCAGGACTAAAAAGGTGATGGAATGCCTGGGAAAGTGAGCCTGGGTGGGTAAGGAAGAGGGGGGTGGGGAGAAAAAGGGGGGTGGGGAGAAAAAAGGGAAGGAGTTAATTTGCGGGAAAGGAAAGGTAAAGGAGTTGTGGGTAATAGCATAGTGTGGTGCATTGAAGCATAAAGTTATGCCGAAGGGGGAGAGCGGTGTATATCTTAAGGATAATAGTAAGAGGGATTGAAGGTGAGGGAATTTACCGGAGTGGGGGTGTGAGTGAAGGAAATAAACGAAGGTAGGGATAACCAGAAGGGGCGTGGGATGAGGTGGTGCCAAGAGAAGAAGGGAGGAGGAAAAGATAGAGGAACTTACTGTACAGGGGACAGCTGAAAAGGCAAATTAATGCAGGAGCCGTACTAGGCACGTTGTTCAATTGCAGCAGAGAGTGCAAATCATCGCGCACGTTACTCGATAGCAGTTCTGGAGAGGTGAGGGGTACTCCTGTGTTAGATAGGGAGAAGGGTGGGAGAATAAGGAGTGAGGGAGTGTCACTGTGTCGTTCTGGTGCCAGGGGAGGGGAGGGGAGGGTGATAATTACCTGGAGGGATAATGCTTCAAGCGCTCCTGGATGAGCCTGTGCGGGGGGGCACAGTCGTGAGAGATCGAGCGGTGGTTGTTCTAATGGCGGGAAAAGGGGAGGGAAACGGTAAGGAATTGCCGAGAATGGCGAACAGTAATACCAGAGCGGTGGCCGGTAGTGAGGTAGGATCGCAATTACCTGGAATTAGAACAAGGTCAGTATGGAATCTTCCTGGTGCGGCAAAAACGGCAATAATTATCCGCGTGTAAGTAAAACTTCGTGCCAGAAGGAATTAGAGGCAGCCCATGATGGCGGATCTAGGGGTGGGAATAAATAGAATGGTTGCTGCTGAGGCGGACAGGAACGAAGGGTGACAGGGAACCAGTAACCGTAAGTGAGGCGATTGAGTTACCTGAATGGAGATCGGCTCAGTCTGCACAATCTACGTTGCGAGGACGATACTCGAATGGAGGTTCCGGGTCTGCAGCTAGTGACGGACCGGAAGGGGCAGTCATAAGGAAGTCTCCTATGTAGGAGGTGGGGGCGTGTCCTGAATGTGGATAATGTGAAAAGGGAGAAAGGACACGGAAGGGGAGCAGTGTCATGTGGATACAGAGAGGAATGAGGAGAAAGGTGCAGTGCACCAGGGAGAAGGTCCCGGCGAGCAGTGATAAGATAAATTTAGAGAAATAAGCAGGAAGGACCAGGAGATTGTAGGGAAAGGTAATAAGGGGAGGAAGGACGATGAATCAGTAAATAAGGTATGAGGTGGGTGGAAAGGGGGAAAGAAAAGGCACTGATGGCAAGGGAGTGTAGTGTTGGTGTGGGGAGTAGAATGCAGTGAGTGCGGGAAAAGGGGAGGAAGGGGAACGGTGGGGTGCCGGGGGGGGGGGTTAGGATTAGAATTGGAATAAGGGGAATAAAGGTTAAAAAAGGGGGGGGGGTTTGTTGTTGGTTTCGTTGGCTTGGGATTAAGGTCAGTCACAGTAGGTGTACAAATTAATCATACAATGATAATATTACAGAAGATTGGACCAGTCCTCCAGGCGGTTGAGCCCGGTGTGTAAACTGTCAGTACGAATTATCCATTTTAGTTCTTCTTTGTCCAGAATAACAGCAATGTTAGTGTTCCTTATGGGTTGATGTATTACGTTAATGACTTGCCATTTGATGTCGTCCTCCGTGTGGTTCAGGGTGATGAAGTGGTCCACAAGTGGCGCATTCGGTGTTTTACAGCGTATACGACTTCTGTGCTGGCAAATCCGGATCCTGATCTTTTGGGTTGTTTGTCCAACATAAATCAAATCACAAGGGCAGGTAATAGCATATATCACATTGGCAGTGTTACAATTTGAGAAATGTGAAAGAGTGGCATCAGTGTTACCATGCACAAATTTTTTCGTGTCTTTAGTGAAGTTACAAACACTGCAGTTCCCGCACTTAAAATGGCCTAATAGTGGTGGTAGACCCCAGGCACCTCTGAGGGATTGGTCCTTAGTTTTGGTGGGGAGTGCGGCCCTGACAAGATGGTCTTTTATGTTTTTGCTTTTTTTGAAAGCGAAAAGGGGGCGTTCAAACTTCAAACTGCCGGCATTAATTGTAGGCCAGTGTTTAAGAATACTCTTCCTAACTGTGTTAGAGATAGGTGAAAAGGTGGTCACACAGACTATCCTATCGTCCCTTCTTTTTTCTTTGAGACTAAGTAGGGTTTCCCTTGGGCAGTACCATGCCCTTTTGGGGGCTTTTTTCACAAGTTTACGTGGGTAGCCTCTGTTGGTCAATTTTTTGGAAAGGATAGAGGCCTCCGCAAAATAGTCTTTCTTAAGATAACAGTTGCGGCGTATCCTTAGGAATTGTGAGTAGGGAAGGGAGTCTCGTAAGGCTCTGGGATGATGGCTGTTGTAGGGTGTTTTTTTTGTGGGTTTGCGATAAAGTGTGGTATAAAGACCGCCATTGTAAGCTATAATGGATAGGTCAAGAAAGGCAATCTCATTTTTGCTATTATTTGCAGTGAATTTGAGGCCATTGCAGTGTGAGTCGAGCCAATCCTTAAATTCAGATAGGTTCTCTTCACTGTTGTTCCAGATCAGGAAAATATCGTCGATGTACCGCTTCCATTCTAGAATGGAATTTCTGAAGGGATTCATGGGAGATAGTATGCGGTGTGTTTCAAGCCAATCCATATAAAGTATGGCAAAATTTGGAGCAAAAACGGCACCCATACTGGTACCCTTCACTTGTTGATAGTAGTTACCATCGAATAAGAAAAAATTCCTCGTCAAACAAATTTTGAGGAGTTTTACGATAAAAGAGGTAGGGACAGCGTGGGGTTGGGTCTGGAGTTGAGGGTAATGCCAATTATGTCAATGCCTTCCTCTTGAGGGATGTTTGTGTATAATGATTCCACATCAAGGGTGCATAGTAGATGGTTAAGAGGGTCAAAGGGGAGTTCTTCTACAAGATTGACCATAGCCATGGTGTCCATTCAGGTAACTCAATCGCCTCACTTACGGTTACTGGTTCCCTGTCACCCTTCATTCCTGTCCGCCTCAGCAGCAACCATTCTATTTATTCCCACCCCTAGATCCGCCATCATGGGCTGCCTCTAATTCCTTCTGGCACGAAGTTTTACTTACACGCGGATAATTATTGCCGTTTTTGCCGCACCAGGAAGATTCCATACTGACCTTGTTCTAATTCCAGGTAATTGCGATCCTACCTCACTACCGGCCACCGCTCTGGTATTACTGTTCGCCATTCTCGGCAATTCCTTACCGTTTCCCTCCCCTTTTCCCGCCATTAGAACAACCACCGCTCGATCTCTCACGACTGTGCCCCCCCGCACAGGCTCATCCAGGAGCGCTTGAAGCATTATCCCTCCAGGTAATTATCACCCTCCCCTCCCCTCCCCTGGCACCAGAACGACACAGTGACACTCCCTCACTCCTTATTCTCCCACCCTTCTCCCTATCTAACACAGGAGTACCCCTCACCTCTCCAGAACTGCTATCGAGTAACGTGCGCGATGATTTGCACTCTCTGCTGCAATTGAACAACGTGCCTAGTACGGCTCCTGCATTAATTTGCCTTTTCAGCTGTCCCCTGTACAGTAAGTTCCTCTATCTTTTCCTCCTCCCTTCTTCTCTTGGCACCACCTCATCCCACGCCCCTTCTGGTTATCCCTACCTTCGTTTATTTCCTTCACTCACACCCCCACTCCGGTAAATTCCCTCACCTTCAATCCCTCTTACTATTATCCTTAAGATATACACCGCTCTCCCCCTTCGGCATAACTTTATGCTTCAATGCACCACACTATGCTATTACCCACAACTCCTTTACCTTTCCTTTCCCGCAAATTAACTCCTTCCCTTTTTTCTCCCCACCCCCCTTTTTCTCCCCACCCCCCTCTTCCTTACCCACCCAGGCTCACTTTCCCAGGCATTCCATCACCTTTGTAGTCCTGAAGAGATCCCACCATCCAATTGGGGATCGAAACGTCGTCGACCTACATCTCTAATCTCTTGATGTTACACTGGAATTTTCTATTCAGAGTATGAGATGTTTCTCAATTGTGACTTTAAATAATCTTTATTTCTGATACACAAAAAGTCACTTTTTAAGTCACTTGCCTGCGGTTAGGAAATCGGCTGATTTCCTTGACTACTCACGGGCTGCTCACTTATTTCACCACGTGCATTCTTGTTCTTAGCAACTGTATTATATCTTAATTCATCTTCTGAATAAAACATTAAATCCAATTTTTGATTGGAAAATTGTGATATTTAAAATTGTATCTATTTTTGAATGGGACCTTGTTTCTTCTAAATAACCGTGTACCCTTGGTCCCTTCTGATCAATAGGGTTTCCTTGTTTATATTTTTTGGACTGTTCCCATGAGGCACAGGGTCAAGACTGATTTGCATATGGCTGGGTTCAAACTGGAACGGCATGGTGAGCAAAAAAACGATGGATTTAGGCCCAGATCTCTGTACTGGGGTGAATGTATGGACCAACGAAGGAAGCACTGCCTTGAGCCTGTTGGCCAGCGTCTTTGCCAGTATTTTGGGCTCCGCGTTGAGGAGCGAAATTGGCCTGTAGGAGGCACAGGAGTCTTTGGGTCTCCCCTCTTTAGGGAGTGCCACTATAGTCGCGATGCGCTGATCACGGGGCAGGACCCCCATCTCCTTGCTTCGTTCGAACATGAGTTTCAAGTATTTGCTAGTGACGTCAGGCCGGAGTTTGTAGAGCTCTATCGGGAGGCCATTGGGTCCGAGAGCCTTTCCAGGGCGAAGTTCCCCTATTGCACGCTGCAGTTCGGCCTCGGTGATCGGGCTATCCATAGCCTCCCAATCTTCTTCCGAGAGGGAGGGCAAGCGAATATCAGTTAAGAGGACCCTGGAGTCCTCCTCCGGCCGGTCCGACTCACTCCGATAGACCCGCTGGAAGTGTCTCGCAAATTGGTCCACTATTTCCCGGGGTTCTGTCACTACATTCCCAGACTCAGTACGTATTTCAGGCACCACCTTACTGGCCTGTTGTTTTTTCTCCAGCCAGGCTATCAATTTCCCGGCTTTATCGCCCTGGTCATATATCCTGCCTAGCTTGTGCTGAGCCACTGTCTGAGCCTCCTGGGTAACCAGAGCCCTATATTCCGCCGCCTTCAACTGCAGTTTGTGCCTAACTTCCCGATCCCCACCCTCCGTCGCCTCCCCTTCCAGAACCTCCAATTCCGCCTCGATCGTAGTAACCTGCAGGCGCCGCTCCCGTCGCCTGGCCGATATGACCGAGAGCGCCTCCCCTCTAATCACGGGTTTAAATGCCTCCCATAAGGTGACCGGGGAGTCTACAGAGCCCACATTCTCATCAAAGTACTGGGAGATGGAGTCGGACACATGTTTCCTGGTGTCCTCATGTTTTAATTGCCAAGCGTTAACGGGTACTATACCTCCCTCCCGGTGATTACCAAATACGATGTGTGTGCGGACCGGTGAGTGGTCGGAAATACCTCTAGGCAGAAGCTCTGTCTCCCGGACTGTCATATCATGTTGCAGAAGGGTAAGGATATAATCTAATCGGGAGAATGAGTGATGCGACCCCGAGAAGAAGGTAAATTGGGTGTCCGTAGGGTGGAGCAGGCGCCAAACGTCTGTAAGTCCGAAGTTCTCAAGAAATTCCGCCAACCACCCCTGCCCTCGGGGGAGTTCACGGGGGGGCTGCCTATCTCGGGTTCCTGACACCACGGCGTTAAAGTCCCCACCCAGCATCAACTGACCTCCGGGAAGGGAAAGGAGCAACGCACCCAGATCCGCGAAGGCCCGGGCCTGGAGGCCAGGCGGGATGTATATAGAGAGTAGGGTAAGTGTACGGCCCTCCCACCGTCCAGAAACCGCCGTGAAGCGGCCCTGCGGGTCAGTTTTGATAAGGTCTATATGGAAGGGCAGTGAGCGCCGCAGGAGAATCCCCACTCCCCTTGAACCAGAGGTAAAGCCAGAGTGCGCCGCCAACGTGTAGCCATACCTATTGAGGGCCTGACAGACATTACCCATCAAATGAGTTTCTTGCAATAGCACCACGTCCGGCTGGTGCCGCTTGAGGAATTGCAGGACTATAGTGCGCTTAAGCCTGTCCCCTAACCCGTTGACATTCCAGCTGAGGACTTTTAGGCTCTTCTCCCATCGGCTATCCATAGCCCTTGCTCCGCAGGGTGCCTCGTCCCACCACCCCAGTGTTTCGGCTGACAAAGTGATGACATAGTTCGTGTGACCAAAAATGAACCCCAACTCCCCGCCCCTCCCTTATCCCCACCCCACGAGAGCAATCAACACCCGCGGTCCGGGACCTGACAACCCTCACACTCCCCCCTCCCCCCCCAACCTCAACAATCCTCAACATCCCTACCCCCCCTTGCACAACAAACCCCCCCTCCCTGCCCCCTGCTCCGTGGGCTCCAAACTACCCACCGCCCCAATTAGCAGAGCGCCTGTCGCCCAACCCTACCCCGGTGAGAGCCCACCGAGGAACTCTACGTGGAAAGTTCGTGGGCCAGCCCCATCCTGGCCGCACGCCCGTGGTGCCCAGTTTACTCAGCCCCCAGGCCCACAGTATATCTGCTACATAGGGAGCCCGGCTCAGCAACCGCGGGCATGCAGTCTAAGCACCTCATGGAGCAAGCCAGTCTCACAGACAACAACTTTAATACTTTACTGTCCGATGGCTTCTCAGTCGAGCGTTCGTGACTCATCTCGCTGCGTCGTCTCTTGGTGTGTCCCAGCGAGGACTATTCGATCTTGACCACCAAGACCGCTGGCTCTGCTCTCCTCCGTCCACTCGCCCCGTCGCTGACCCCGGGGAGGAGTGCCCTGCGCCTCTCCACTGTGCACCGTCTCGCCGGGGGGCCCCCAAAGTATCCTCCGAGTCCAGCCACTCCTGCACCGCCGCAGGCGAGGTGAAGAAATGGGATTTGCCGCCAGCTATGACCTTCAATTTGGCGGGAAAGAACATCATGTACCGAATCCCGCGGTCTCGTAGCGCCGCCTTCACCCCCTGAAAGGAGCGTCTCTCCTGCTGAACCTGGAGCGTGAAGTCCGGGAAGAAGCGAACCGTGGCGCCCTCGTACTTCAAATCACCGTGTTGTCTAGCAGCCTGGAGAATTGCATCGCGGTCTCGGTAGTTCAATATTTTGGCTATGATTGTTCGCGGGAAGGCCCCTGGTTTAGGTTTCGGGATCGGGGCCCTGTGCGCCCGCTCGACAGTGAACAGCTTAGATAGTCTCTTGGGTTTGAGGTGTTGAAGGATCAAATCCTCAATAAAGAGCTCCATACAGTCCCCTTCAAGTCCTTCCGCCACACCTACCACACGGATGTTACTTCTCCGGGCCCGGCCTTCCTGCTCATCGAGCCACAAGGCCATCAGCCTATGCTGGTGCACGAGTTCGTTGACCCTCCCGGCGAGCCGCTTCTCGGATTCCTGCAGGGTTGCGATGTCAGCTGCATTGGTTTTAGAGCGGTCGGTGGTGGTCCCCAAGTCAGCCCGGAGCAAGTTAACCTCTATTGTGATCTTATCCATTTTCGTCTCCAGGTTGGTGCCCAGGGTTTGAATTGCGGCCATTATGGACGTCAGGGAGGGTTCCGCCTGGCCTGCCGCCTCCTTCGCCGTCCCTCCAGGCTGCGCCGCCGGTTTGGCCACCGTGTAGTTGTCCAGCTTGTTGGACTGGGTCGCGGCTCCCCCTTTAGGCCGCATGGTGCCGCCGGTACCTCTGGGGACAGCGTCCCTCCTTCCTCCCTCGCACGGAAGCGCCCGCAGGGGGCCGCGACAGCTCCGGTCGCCCACGTGTAGTCCGGGCGCAACCCTGGCACCGCCGGCACTCCCCTGGTCGAAGCTCAGGGCGGGGGGTCCCCAAACGAACCCTGCGCGTCCGCTATGGGGTCCGCGACCTCAGCCGCCTCCCGCCGCCGGTTCTAAATCGTCCAGGCCGCACCAACTGCCGCGAACAAGGGCCCCAAGCCGGCGGGCCACACAGGTCACCCCAGAGCAGCTGGTCTCCTTTCCTCGCCCCGGCGACAGCAGTCTGGAAGACGGCCGGCCCACCTCCGGGATCCTGGCGCCACCCGTCTCAGTGCCGTAAAGCAGGGCCCTTGCCGCCGCACACCACTCCTCTATGTCCGGCCCCCCGAGGCTGAAGGGGCATTCACACGACGTTGGCTGGCAGTTGGAGGCCAGCGGCCCCTCGGCTCCGCAGGTGAACGGCGCCGTCCCTCGGTGGCGCCCCTCCGTGCGCCCCGCGCGTCAGGCCGAAGCCGGGGCTCCAGGTAGCACCAGGAGCGGCACCGCAGCTCCGGGAGCGAGGCACTCGACCGCCGCCGCCAGTCGCGGCCGCCACGCCGAGCCGTCCGTGGGTCCTCGGGGTCCGCAAAAGCGCTCCGCTGGATCGCTGGGCCTGGGGGGAGCCGGGGGGGCATTCACTGGCCAGCCCCACAGCTCGGATCGATGACGGATAGGAGAGGACACCTACGGTCCCGGCGGAGCTCTGGAATCAGGCGGCCATTTCGTACGGCGCCTGGCCACGCCCCGAACTTCACAGTCTTGACCTTCGACTTGCTGCCGCACAGCTACCTGAAGAAATCTCTCTTGGGGTAAAGGAGTTATCCCCCTGCTTGGCAGGCACCTGAAACACTGCAAGTGACCCGGTTGGAACCTCGCTGCTCCTGCGGACATCGTCGACTCTTTCCTACCTTGAGGTGGGTTTCCAAGCATCCCAGAGGCCAGTGAGTATGCACAGCAAAGCTCTGCACCGTGGACCCCGTGGGTGCCGAGATCCCCAATACCCCAGGACACCGGCCACCTCTTACACAGCACCCGACCCCGATGAGTGGGGAAGTTGTGCTTTGGCCCATTATTGAGTCAACCTCTCAGCAGCATCTGTGCCAAAGATCGACGCCCTAGCCCGCTCCGGCGACCCGTGGGCGCACCTTTACGCACGCCAAATTACTGCCTCCCGCGGTCCCTTGTCTCTCGACTTGTGGGCCCTAGCGGAGGTCAATCTTCAATTCCAAGAGTTCCCCTGGTTGCTCCAGGCCTGCTCTTCAGTCTCCTTGCTGGAGACCTCGCTCAGACCTCGTGGGTCTGCACCAGTAGCTGCTTTGTGTTTCTTGCGTGGGTTGCGGTTGACAAGGCTTAGTGGATCCAATCCGGACACTAACACCGCAGCGACCCTCATCCTTTGTGGGACAGTTGCCCTCCAGAAGCTGGCCTTCCTTGAAGCCTCCTGGACCCCGTTGCTGACGATCCAAGCTACACCTCTTCCACCTGGAAGCACCCGACATTGAAGGGCTCCTTCTCTTGAGCCCCCTGGTCACTGTGCTGTGACCCAGACTCTGTCCCCTCTGCTTTCAGGTCCTTCTCTACAAGATCTACATTTTCATTCTTCACGACGACGACGCTTTTGGCTAGCAGCAGTTCTTCACGTTTTGCCATTGAAAATCAGCCCGCGACCCGACATCAAAAACGACCTATGATCCCGGCTTCCCTGGGGCAGGTAACAGTGGTACCTCGGTACTCTCATGGGTGTGGCCCTTCAAAAGCTTAACTCTAAAGTGTTGAACTTGAACTCCTGCTAGAAGTGTTTTTAAACTTGTAAAATTCAACCGCGACATTCTCCAAAGGCTATAATAGAGATCCCGACAGTAACTTTAGTCACTGCACGCGTCTCCCGTGGGTCCCCTTCCTCTCTACCTTGGGTGGTTTCACAGGGGGCCAGCGACCCTAAATGCCCTAGGCATTGTCTGTAGAATTGTCGTGGTTCTTATACCACTTTTTTGATATATGGTTTGGTCCCCCCTGGGGCCTTGTGATTCCAGTGCTATTTATTGTAACTATCAATGCTTGCTTGAATTGTATCTTCACCTCTAGCCTCATAAAGAGACTAGTGGGGTTATTCCTAGAATAAATACATGCATATATTTTATATATACCCGTGTGGACTACTCTTTCATTTGGTTATTCAAGAGGTTATCTATGGTAAAACAATAAGCTTAACACTCCTTCAAGACTTAGCCTGAAGGCTGCTCTCCACAGCTACCACTGGGATAGCTTTCTTTAAAGGTTGTATTTAACCTATCACCTTAAGAGTCGTATTGGACTGGTGCAAGGTGGCCACTATAACTAGTGACCAGCATATGCAAGGCCAACTTCTCACATTGGTGTGCAGCGGTTGGATTCAAGCTTGCCATTGTTTTACCAGATAAATTGAATTTCTAAAGTGAAAGCCACTTGGTACTAAGGTACTTATAAATTTAAGCTTAGAATACAATAAGTTCTACTGAACTTAGGAGTTGTGTGTAGCATACCTTGACTACAACTCAAGAAAGGGTTCAGTAGGCCACACCTAGTGTAGGTAGATACACCAGTACCACTACACTAGAAATGTCTTCAGGTTCAGGAGCCCATAAGGCCCTGGAAGGACCCTCAAGGGTCCTAGTCGACAAGTATGACCACCTCTCTTTTGCAGAGCTTAGGGAGATGTGCACTGCTAGGCAACGGAAGACAAACAGGGGTGCCAACACTCAACGTCTCAGGGAAATCCTGCTCATAGCAGACTTCAAGCAGACTCTAGTGTCTGAAGGGATAGACAGGTTGGGTGGGCATCCTGCTGAAGAGGACACCCAGGTGGTAGACTCTGATGAGGACCAGGAAGAGGAAGATGAACTTGACCTGGATGATTCAGACCATTCACAACATGGAGGTGATGGCCCAAGAGGCCCTCCCTCCATCCCTAATGGGAGAATGGTGGATCCAAACAGAAGGCACAGATCCCCCTCAGAGGGGTCCAACCATTCTGAGAGATCCAAAAGGACCTCTGCCTCTTCTCAGAGAAGAGAATCCTCCAGGGAGAGGAAATGCAGACTGATCCAGTTTGAGCAGGCTATACTTCAGCTCAGGAGAGAACAGTTAGCATTAGACAGGGAGTCCCTGGAGCTTCAGAAAGCTTCAAGAAAATGGGGTCTAGAGACCCCTGGTGGCAGTAATAATACCCCTAGAGTTAGTGAAAAAGCTCCTGACAATAGGAACCTGCATAAGACTGTGCCCCCCCATCAGTCAGGGGATGATATCCATAAATGGATCACTGCACTTGAGAGGGCCTGTAAAGTTCAGAGGGTCCCAGTAAAGTAGTGGGCAGCAATCTTATGGCTCTCCTTTGCCCATTACTGCTCGACCTAAAAATGCTCAAATTTAAATCAGTGTGGTGCTGATTTTACAAGGACTGTGCTTTCCTTTTATATGCAGCTTTAAAGCGCTGCGCTTTCATTTTATTTGCAGCCGCTGCGCTTTTCTCACCATTGCTCGCTGACCTCCATTTTATTTTGTTCAGAGCTGAAATATCTACAGGCCGTGTCACATGCTGCTTTAAATCAATAAAATACATAAATAAAGACTCTGAGGCTGATAGTGCCTGCAACGCTTTGAGGACAGTGTTGGACTGGCCTGGGCAGCTTGGATAAAAGACATGTATGATAGCATTTCAGTTCACATGCCCATTCGAATAATAGGTACAAAAGGGGGTGGTGATGGACGGAGCATCAGAGCCAATCAAACACTCACACCCAGTCAACAGATCTGGGTTTCATCCATCACCGTTCTTTAGCCCACTCTGCCACCCCAGTTCAGACATGGCCATATGCAAATCAGTCTGACCCTGTGCCTCATGGGAACAGTCCAGCCCGAACTGCCAAGCCATGCCTTCCCTGGACCGGAAACAAGCTTCCTAGGACCGGTTTCTGGCATTTCAGCCGTCTTCAGCCAGGCTTGCTTGAATCCAGTGGCAAAGTGAGCAAGGGACTCAACGTCTGAGCATACCCTGCCAACTTATGGCGAGCAAAGCGGTACAAAAGGGGGTGGTGATGGACGGAGCATCAGAGCCAATCAAACATTTACACCCAGTCAACAGATCTGGGTTTGATCCATCACCGTTCTTTAGCCCACTCTGCCACCCCAGTTCAGACATGGCCATATGCAAATCAGTCTGACCCTGTGCCTCATGGGAACAGTCCAGCCCGAACTGCCAAACCATGTCTAGGATGCTTGTTTCCGGTCCAGGGAAGGCATGGCTTGGCAGTTCGGGGGGGGGAAACTCTCCACCCAATGTGTTGGTGATTCACCTGGGAGGTAATGATCTGGCTTCCCTGGGTAGAAGGGCCCGACTTTAAGAAATGAGGGCCACAATGTGGGAGTTGAGCAACAAACTGGGTCCCTGTGAATTATGGTGGACTGAAATAAGCCCCCGGCAGGTATGGCAGGGGGCGCGTTCAGGGGAGAACATGGAGACCTCGCGCAGGAGGGTTAACAGCGCCATGCGTAAATTCACCGAGCAAAGGGGTTTTGTTTTCATTCGGCATCGTTTACTGCACGCCAAGTCCACAGGGGGCTTTGATGAAGATGGGATACACCTGTCCAAAGTGGGAATAGACCTGTTCTTGCTTGATCTGGGGAGGCCTTGGAATCAGCAGGGAGTAGGTAACTAGGCTTATCGTGGCAGGTGGGCCCTGGGATGACGATGGCCACACCCAGTGCTGTGGCGGAGTTACAGGGCGATCCAGAAGCTGTAAGGTACAGAAGGGTACCCTCTGCAGAAGCACAGTAAGGGTGCTAAAGCCAAATATCCCCAGGGAGGTCCTTGCGTTGGACCCTGGAGGAGTGTAGGAGAGTATGGTCTGCTATCCTATGGTCACCCCAAATTTTTGCTTTTTGCTTCACTGGTGGTTTTTGACATATTGAGGCTGTGGGCCTGCTAATCAGACCCCCAGCCTGCTGTTCTCTCTACTCAATTGACACTATGCACCCTAGGTGCATAACCAATTGGAAGTGGATCACCCTGTGAGCCCCTGTACCAGTGTACACTAGGTACCCAGGGCATTGGTGTATCTAAGGCCTACCAGGGGCTGAAGCATGTATTATGCCACCCCTGGCCTAACAAATTTGACACAACTGGCTGATCACTCAGCTGGGGTAAGTTGGTGTAACCACCTCTTACTTAGGTGTAGTATACCTTAAATGGGACACATGTTAACCTATAAGTCACTCCTATGGCAGGCCTTGACAATCCTGAAGGCAGAGGGCTTGGTTCCATGTGAGATGGTGCTCTGGCATGAGCTGAGCCTGTCTGCAGTGGTCGGAACAACTTCCTTCTACCGTTTCCAGATATCATCATACCATATACTCTTAAGTGCATTATGAACCTCGCGGTTAAATGCTATCTTTGGTTTGGCTTTATCAAAACATGTCGAGTGAGGTGTCATACGAATTGGAATACTAACCCCTCGCCAATTCTGGTGACGGGGTTAGCATTCCACCCTTCTAGAGGGATACGACATGTACAGTACCTGAAACCCGGGTAAAATCAGACATAGCCTCAGCTCCACAAAATGGATGCTGCCACCACAGACACAAGTCTGCCCTCCTGCTGCTGGGAGTCCTTCCAGCTTGGGAGACGTGGACAAAGGGTTTCCTGCCAGGGGAGGTGCGAGCACCCCCCAGACAGGATTTTGTGTATTGGTCAGGTAGGGCTTGAAAGAAACCAGACATGCCTGAGGCTCACAAGGAGCCTCGGTGCATATGCCAGTTCAATACGGTCCTGGGGCACACCAGCCCCGGACCTGGGGCGAGCTGGACAAAGGATTGAGGGTGTAACCACCCCCCTTCCTGGTCCCACCCTTAGGGAGGGACCTAGCAGGTAGTCCGGCCCCTAGAATCCGCTTAAAGGTAGGAGCTGTGTCCTAAGACTTCAGACATCCTGGAATCAACTTAACCACAAGAAGAAGACGGGAACTTCGACGCTCTGCTGCACAGAGGACAGAAGGAAATCTCCCCTATGGTCAGGGAGTGACCATCTTGCTAACGCAAGCACCAACCAGCTATTCAACGTCTGCTTTGCCGCTGCCTCCTGCCGGAGCCCGAGCCCAGAGCCCGACAAGACCTGGACCTCCAGACCTCTCACCGCCCGATCCACAGTCCCTGCAAAGAAGGAACCCGTGGAGGCACCGAGACACGTGGAGCCAGCCATCTTGGAAGACCGACGACAAGCTGCAAGCGCAACGACAGAGGCTCCCTCCAAGTTGTGCTTTGGGTCCCGAGAAGCCCAACCACCGAGCAGCATCTGCACCAAAGGTGAGCCCTCCAGCATCTCCACGATCTGCGTGGGGCCCCTCTGCACTTTGCATCTCGACGCGCCTGCCCGGTCCCTGGCCCGTTGGCTAGTGGCCATTTTGGCGACCTATTTTGAAATCAACGATGCTGGTCTGGTTGCTCCAGACTGGCCCTAGCTGCTCTCCAAAAGAGCAGCCCCTCTGACCTTGCTGGTCAGAACAATCAGCTTTCCTCTCTTTCCACGACTCCTGCCTTTGCCAAGGCTTGTTTGCTTCCTTCGAGTCGCCGACACCGCCGACAGCGAGAGCCTGCGTGGGACAGCTCGTGACTCGACTCCTGGACGTCGTCGACCTTCAGGGACCACGTGGCTGCGGAGACAAGCTACACCTAACCACCTGTTTGCACCCGACATCGCCTGGTACCTACCTGGTGCCACGCCGGTCACTGGCTAGTGACTGTGAACACTGTCCCCTCTGCTTTCAGGTCTTCTACAACTCCGATCCACTCTTGGATCCACCGCATCTCTTCTGGACCGACCGCCTGCAGCATCTTTGTCATCAGGCTCCATTGAATCGATAGAAGAAACCCGACGCACTTCGAGACCTATGCACCCGCTTCCAGTGGGTGAGGTAAAGTTGGCACTCCGGTGCCCAAGTGTAGAGAAACATCTCTAGTGTCTGTGTTTTGAATCTCAAGATCGTAGTCCATCCAGAAGACCCTTTCTGCAGTAACTTTTAAACTTTTACGCACCCATTGAAAACCTATGGGAGCCCGCGTGTAACTTTCCTCACTGCACACGCGACCCGTGGACCTCCTGGTCACTAACTGAAGTTAGCTCCTTGTAGGCCCAGCGATTCTAGAGGCCCTAGGCCTTTTCCCTTTCCTGTTCGTGGTACTTATACCACTATTTTAGTATATGGTTTGAGTGGCCACCAGGGCCCATCCATATAAAGTGCAACTTCTGTATATTATAACGTTGTCTTGTTTAACGATTTGTGCTCCTGTGCTCATAAAGAGTCTAGGGGATACTTTGAGTAATAAATACATATATATTTTGAATATATATCTGTGTGGTGTCCTTTCATTGGTATAAAGGGGGGTTACATTTGGTAAAACAGCCTGCTTAACACGCTTTAACGAGTTTAGCCTCAAAGACTGCTTAGCCTACGCTACCACTAGGGCAGCTAGTCCGAAAAGGTTGACTTACAACCACACCATAAGGGTTGCTTGGCATGGCACAAGGTGGTCACTTTAATTAGTGAACATCATATACCAGGCCAACTTCTCACAAGGAGCGACGGCACCCCGTTAGTCCTACGGGCGGTTGTGGACCTGAGCAACCAGGGGTTGCCTGCAACTCTGCGCCCCCTTTGCTGGGGGGCGTGTGTAAGGGGGTGGACTGGTGGTCCACCGGAGGAAGGGGCTATCCCCTCCCCCAAATCTAACAAACACCGGTTGGCTAGGGCCACGATGTAATTTGGCTCATCTGGTGGGCAGGTGGCAAGGGGCTGCCTGCCCTGGGATTGCCCGTAAGATAACCCACCATGTTGGCATATTTCTTATGCAAATAAACCTGCAGCAATTTTCTCCACTAAGAATGTGTCATGTCTGATTATTTCTCCAGGATATTGCTGTGGGAGGGATGGGGAGTGTTGCCAATATTGGCACTATGCAGGGCTGCCCCGGGCCCATGAAGGGGGCCCTCCTAAGAGGGCGGCCCCCCCTTAGTGCCACAGGATGGCACACGAGTCGGCCTCCCAGGTTTTGGGACCCTCGAGGGTCCCCCATGCCCGCTTCACTTCCCGGCAGGCGGGGCGAGGTACTTATACCTCTCCCGCCCACTGGTCGCCCTCTTTGATGCTGCCCTGACACCGTTTCCCTCCCCACCGCTTACCCGGCGTACAGGCGGGGGGGGTGTTTATCTAACTTATTATTTTGTGTTGCAGGCGGAGTTACAGGGCGATCCAGAGGCTGTAAGGTACAGAAGGGTACTCTCTGCAGGAGCACAGTAAGAATGCTAAAGCCAAATATCCCCAGGAAGGTCCTTGCGTTGGACCCTGGAGGAGCGACGGCGCCCCGTTAGTCCTACGGGCGGTTGTGGACCTGAGCAACCGGGGGTTGCCTGCAACGCTTTGCCCCCTTTGCTGGGGGGCATGAGTAAGGGGGTGGACTGGCAGACCACCAGTGGGAGGGGCTATCCCCTCCCCAAATCTAACAAACACGGGTTGGCTAAGGCCACGGTGTAATTTGGCTCATCAGGTGGGCAGGCGGCGAGGGGCTGCCTGCCCTGGGATTGCCCATAAGATAACCCACCATGTTGGCATATTTGTTATGCAAATAAACCTGCAGCAAATGTCTCCACTAAGAATGTGACTTGTCTGATTATTTCTCCAGGATATTGCTCTGGGAGGGATGGGGAGTGTTGCCGATATTGGCACTATGTATGCAGTAAAGATGGGACAATGGTATTGGATGGGCTGCTGCTACCTGTCAGCCTCATTGAGCAGGCGTTTACTTTGGTAGTAGGCGACCTTCCTGTCACCTTTGGGTAGCTAATTGGGGGCCGTGCTGCGAGCGTTTACGCCACAGCCCCTACCATCTTCCTGAACTGCTACGGGCCATACGAGAAGCAGATTTACAGTGTCCGAATGAGGGAGATCTCAGTGCCTAGTAGCAGCTGCAGTAGGAATGCAGGGGGTGGTGGGGATCAATAAGTTACATGGTTTAACAGACTAACGTTTTGCGGTGTGAGAATACTAATGTGTCTTTTAAAGTGACTAATCATTAGTTGTTTAGTTTTGAAGTTAATTCAGTTGTCATATGATGTGCAAGTGGTCCACACTTATTAGAATGATAATTTGCATCCTAGGCCTACTTTTTATTAAAACAAAACATTATTGAGTTTTCATTTTCAATCATGGTAAAACAAAACATAAAATAAACAGGCACGTTCTTGGCTGACAGTATCCATAAAACATAAACGGTGTTACAGAACATGAGTTTGATTTCAAATGTATTTCTTATTGTTGATCAGCTAGGAATTAGAAGAACCCCCACGTCAGGAAATGTGTGGATGAGTACATGTCTCTTAATTTAGTGGTGTGTGCAATCGGTTGTGTGAATGGGCCCTGATACGTTGATCTTGGGGGTTTCCCTGCATTTGTGGCGTTCATGTATTAGTATTCCCAATGTCTCAAATATGTGTGTGCTTGTGGGGGTATTCCCTATCCATATAATTTATTTTCCAAAATTGAACAGCAATCAATAATTCTATGTCAGGACCGGAGGCTCCGATTATGCTTCTCATTTTCTTTACTGAAAATCTCAGCAGCCAATCAGAAAGTAGAAAAAACATAACAAGTACTACAATACCCATAAACCTAGAGGGTATCACGTCATAACCATAGAGTAGTTCCCTATAAATACATCACAAGAGAATACCACTTCCTCTTTCTTTGCTGCTCCGCAGCCAGTTAAGTTCTTTCACCTTTGCTAATGCTTTTTTACTGTTAATATTGCTTGCTTACTTGTTGTACTTTGTGGTTGCGGCGCGCGCTGCTCGCCTTGCTGATTATTCACGTTCTGAAACCTTCGGCAGACTCCGCCTCTTTGCTCCGCGCTCCGTTGCACTTTTGCAGAGTGTCGGAGCTTCTCGCTTCGTTGCTGCTTGCGGTCGCGGTTGCTTTGGGAGCGCGTCTCTCGCCTTCCGCTTTCGGGCGCTTTTCGCCTGTTAAGCTCATTAGTGGAGTGGGAGCAGGGGGAGCGAGGACACGCGCGCGTTGCTAGCGCAGTCCTTCTTCTGGCTTGTTTGGTCGTCCGCGCATGCGCGGCGGCCATATTTGCATATTGTGCATTTACCGGCGTATTTTTTCCTCATAACACCGGTGTTGAACGCAGGGGCAGCGTTTTTATTGCTCTAAACCCACGAACTTGCCAGTTTTTGCTCCCCAGTGACGTCCAAGTCCACCAGAGGGCTTGGGCTGTATAATTTGCATAGGCTTTGCCTAGAGTGGCATTATTTGGCAAGCCCTCCCTCCACATTTTAACAAATTTGCATAATTCACATTGGAATTTACACATTCCTATGTGGTTTGGCTTGCCAAGGGTTTGGCCACTCCCCTTATTTATCATTGTCTCATTTTCTTTTTTTTTTTCCAGTTTGCTATCTCGGACAGTGCATATTACTCCTTTAATTCCTCCTGTGGGTAGATTTGGTCACTTTTTAGTGCTTATAATGTCCGATTATTATGACGATGAGGCGGACTATTATGAGGAGGAACCCTCTGGGTCTTTGGAGTATGAGCTCGTCGAAGCTCTTGATGTGGGAGTTCAGCACTCCGTTAATAAAGCGATGGTCAGGGCTATTGCACCCTTGAAGCGCCATCTATGCAACTATGCCTTACAACAGGGGTGGCTTCCAGCCTCCTCGCCCCGCACTTCTTCTGGGGTAAAACGCAAAAACCCACATTCTTCAGATTTTGCGAAACTCGCTAAAACCATGACTTCAGACCATTCATATGGATCCACGTCCAAAATTACTCCTTCTAGCTCTCCCCCCGGAGATGATGGTAATACCTCCTCTGGTACTTCTTCGGAGTCCGAGTCTTCTCCTCCTCCAGCAAAGAAATCACGCAAGGAGCGCTTTGTGGACGCCCCCTCGCACCCCTCTTTATTGACCTTTGAACCTTCTAAAATTGTTCATCCGAACTCTTCTTCATGGCTCCCCTCGGATGAGGTTGCGTCCTACGTCCATTCCCACTTGCGTCAACCTTTTGACAAGGATGTCAGAGCACGTTTGCGCTCGGAATGTCCACGCCCAGACCTGGCGGACAAGATAGCGGATACCCCTGATGTGGATCCTTCCATGTTTACCTATCTTAAAAAATATACTAAGGATCCGAAGAGGGGTCTGGATCGGGCATGGAGATCCTGCCAAGATAAGTTGCTGGATTTATCCGGCCCCCTCACAAAGATTTTGGATTTGGGTTATCTTGCCAAAGCCTCAGGGCAGATTATCAACCCTGATGATTTAATTGGTTGGGCCCAACGGGCAATATGCTTCCTAGGCAACGCAAACTGTGCCATGTCCAGTGAGCGCCGTCGCTCTATCCTTTTAAAGCTTGATCCCAAACTAGCTGAATTGTCTTCCTCGGAGTCCGGCCCTTTGGCTCAGGGTCTTCTTTTTGGTCAACCCTTTTTAAAAGAACTGACTAAGTTTGTCGCGACCTTCAGTTGTCTGGATAAAGCACAAGGCTCATTAAAGCGGTCTTTCCGCCCGGTTTTTGGAAGGACCGGACGATACAGGGGGCGGTCGTTCGGCCGAGGTTTCCAAAGAGGCACCCAGCGAGGCTATGACACTCACCGTGGCAGATATCAGGAGTCCACTTCGTCCGCCAATTTCTACCCCACACGGGGATCCCGTAACTCCAGCAGAAAAGGACGTTTTGGAGGCAACCAAGGAGGTCACCGCGATGCCACTCCTTCAGGTGAGCTTGATTCCCTTTTCAGAGGTTCTCTTGGGGGGCCCTCTCCAGTTTTTTCTCCACAAATGGCAAGAAATCTCGCAGGATGCGTGGATCCTGGATACGGTGCAGGGATACAGGATAGAGTTTCTTCATTCTCCCTTTCAGAGTCTTGCCCCCCGTCTGATGGTTTTTTCCCATCTAGATCGGGTCTTCATTTCCAGCGAGATAGATTCGCTTCTCCAAAAAGGGGCCATAGAGCGGACGGTTCGTCACCCTCAGGGTTTTGTCAGCAACGTCTTCCTAGTTCAGAAGAAGGGGGCTGGATCCAGGCTTGTTTTAAATCTAAAGGACTTCAATGGATGGGTCGTCTATCGTCATTTCAAGATGGAGGGAATCCATCTTCTTCGCGATCTTCTTCAGGAAGGGGACTGGATGGTCCGTCTAGATCTGAAGGATGCTTATCTGCCAGTTCCCATCTTCGGACCTCATCGTCGATTTCTCCAATTCCAATGGCAGGGTCTATGGTACGAGTACAAAGTCCTTCCTTTCGGCCTCTCGTCAGCACCTTGGTGCTTCACGAAGCTCCTGAGGCCTGTGGTCGAGTTTCTTCGGGCCAGAGGCGTTCGCCTCATTATTTATCTGGACGACATCCTCATCATGGGTCAATGTCCTCGTCTTCTTTTACAACATCTTGCCTGGACCACGGATCTCTTGCAGAATCTAGGATTCTTGATCAACCCTCAAAAGTCAAGGTTGACTCCATCTCAGTCGGTGGAGTTTCTGGGCTTTCTTGTCAATTCCCTATCTTGTCAGCTCCTCTTACCCCAACAGAAGATCAGATCGATCAAGAGAGAGTTGAGGTTGATTTTGAACAAGCAGACTGTGTCCTTGAGGTCTGTAGCCCGGGTCGTGGGGTTGTTAGCTTCTTCTATACAAGCGATTTTTCCGGGTCCTCTTCATTACCGAGCACTTCAACGCCTCAAAATCCGCCATCTCCAGAAAGGCCTCAAATATTCCGATCAGATTCCTCTTTCAGAGGAGGCGAGGTGGGAGATGTTATGGTGGCTGGAACATATGGAATCTTGGAACGGTTGAGCTCTTTTCGGCACCACTCCGGAAGTAGTGATCGAATCCGACGCCAGTCGGTGGGGTTGGGGAGCCCGATGCGGTCAAGTGTCGACGGGCGGCCGTTGGTCTCCGGAAGAATTGAACCTTCACATCAACTGTCTGGAGCTATTAGCGGGCTCCTTTGCGATTCGTTGTCTCTCTCCCCGTCAGACAAATTGTTGCATCCTTCTCCGCATGGACAATGTGTCGGCGGTTCGGTATGTCAACAAGCTGGGGGGGACTCGGTCCCGTCTTCTGGCAGAAATTGACAAGGACTTTTGGCACTTTTGCCTTCAGAACAGTCTTTTTGTAGTAGCGGAGTATCTTCCAGGGTGCAGCAACCAAGTTGCGGATTGGAATTCCAGACATCTCCGAGATTTCAGCGATTGGCGGCTTCACCCTCGAATGTTCCGATTGTTGGACAGGTTATGGGGCCCTTGCCAGATCGATCTGTTTGCCTCACGACTCAACAAACAACTTCCGGACTTTTTCAGCTGGCGTCCGGATCCGGAGGCTCTGGCCACGGATGCTTTCCTACATATATGGCCTCCAGTGATGTGTTATGCATTTCCTCCATTTCTAATGATTCCCAGGGTACTAGCCAGAACCAAATGTTATCGCTCAGACTTGATTCTGATCACTCCTCTATGGAGGGCACAAGCTTGGTTCCCGGTACTTCTAGAGATGCTCTGTGCAGTTCCGGTTCTTCTTCCCCTTCGTTGGAATCTGTTGCTAGACCCTCTCCAATCTCCGCATCCGTTGATAACCTCAGGTCAATTAAGGCTCGTCGCCTGGCGAATTTCGGGGATCGTTGGAAAGTCCCTGGCCTTTCGGGAGACGCTACCAGATTTATCAATGAGGCTTGGTCCCCCAACACACACAAACGTTATGCTTCAGCATGGAAACGATGGTGTGATTGGTGCTCTTCACGGGATTTGGATCCCTCTGCAGCAGATGTCTCCTTGGTAGTGAACTTCTTAGCGTCCTTAGCCGCTTCAGGTCTTGCTTATCGTACTGTTAATAATTTTCGATCGGCCATCTCGGCAGGTCACGTGGCCCTTGAGGGCAAACCTATTGGTGATCATCCTTTGGTGTGTAAATTACTTAGGGGTATCCGGTTGGTGAAACCTCCGCGTCCTCGATATTCCGAGCTCTGGGATGTCTCCATTGTACTCCGTTTCTTGGATTCCTGGCCTGTCAATCAGTGTTTATCTCGCAAACAGCTTTCTGCCAAACTAGCGATGCTACTTTGTTTGGTATCATGTAAACGCGTATCTGATATTCGCGCTCTCGATCTAGCGGGTCGTAGTTTTTCCCCTGAGGGGGTTACTTTTTTGGTCACCAGACGCACAAAAACCAACACCAATTCTGTCACATATACCGCCTTTCCTGACAATCCCAAACTATGTGTGGTACAATGTATCCGAGATTATGAGGTAAGTACTGCAGGTTTTCGTCAAGATTTGACTGGACAATTGTTGATTGCTCTCCAGAAACCTTTTCGTCCAGTGACCCCAGCTACACTGGCACGTTGGGTGCGTTGGCTCATGAGCGAAGCTGGTATTGATGTTTCCAAATTTGGTGCTCATTCTGCTCGTGGTGCTATGGCATCCAAGGCTTTTTCTAAAGGTGTCACTTTAGTGGACATTATGAAGACTGCTGATTGGTCCTCTGAATCTACTTTTAAAACTTTGTATTATAAACCTATTGTAAATGTTGCATCTGTTGTGGTGGCACAGCTTTGAACAAGCATAATCGGAGCCTCCGGTCCTGACATAGAATTAAAAATTTGCTAACATTCGTGACAACAATTTTCAATTCTATTAAGGACACGGAGGCGAGGATTATCCCACCCATACTCAGTATTGTACTGTTGATTTGCACTGTTTTATAATGCAATGTATATTTATGCTCATGTTTTCCCCCCCCCCTTTTTTGCTATATTCCTTCTTGGGACTATGGTATTACGGCTTTATATTTCTATTTCCAGGTTCTGATCTCAAGTGAGCTCTGCTGCCTTTTTCATCCTAAAGAAGAATCTTCGTCGTCTTCCAGGACATGCTGTTCCTTTGAAGTTGTCTTCACATTCGTTGCTGCCTTTGGCCCTTGGATTCTCTTGGTTAAATGGACTTTTCCAGTTCCTCGCTTTCTGGACTGTGACTATATTTTGCCTTAACTTTTCATACAAAGAAAGAGGAAGTGGTATTCTCTTGTGATGTATTTATAGGGGACTACTCTATGGTTATGACGTGATACCCTCTAGGTTTATGGGTATTGTAGTACTTGTTATGTTTTTTTCTACTTTCTGATTGGCTGCTGAGATTTTCAGTAAAGAAAATGAGAAGCATAATCCTCGCCTCCGTGTCCTTAATAGAATTGAAAATTCTTGTCACGAATGTTAGCAAATTTTTAATTCTTTCCCACTCTTGGGGTAAAGAGGGGGGAGTTCACTTCTCCACTTTCGTGCAATATCCCTCTCTGCAATTAAGCAGCCCATTCATTGTGCAGATGCTCATGATGCTTCCCGTATTCCCAGAAGAGCAATTTTGACTGTAAGGCTAATGTGTTGTTCCACTGTTTTGGTCATAAATCAGCTTTAAACGTTTAGACTCCGGGACCGTGGGAGGGTTGAGGGTGGCTAATTTGCTTATTAGTGTCGAAGCCTCCATGTTCAATACCAGTAGATTTTACAGCACCCAGCATAATGTGTTGCATCGCTAAATAGTTATAAGGTCCGAAAGACAAGACCGATTGCATTGCAAATGCTTGTTTTTTAGGGGGGTAATTAAACTCCAAATCCCCTCCCCCGCGACGCCCCTGTGGCTACGAAGCATTGTCATATGCATTAGTTCACATAGTCTGTCATATGAAATAGTTCACATAGTTTAACCGCTTACCATCTTTATGTTGGGTTCGGCTTGTTCTCTATATTTTTCGAAAGTGTTGCGCTTACTTTACTTCTGTTATGCTGTGTTTCATTCGCCAGTTATGTCCACGCTTGCGATAGGCAGACTGGCTTTGACGTACAGAGGAAGTCGAAGGGTTTCGCGCGAAATATTTATCAGGGTTTTCGTCTAACGGGGAAAGCCCGTGATAGTGTTTTTTTTTTTTAGTGGTCGGGAGTCTTCACCTGCTGAGCCGAGACAGGTGCGCAACGTGCAGGGCGACGCTCCGATAGTAGTGCTAGCTTCCTCGCTCTCTACGCTATCTGTTAGTTTCAAGCCAACATGCCGGGCCTCATGGAGCGCTGCGAGCAGTACTTCGGTACGACAGACCTGTACCGGGTGTTGGGGTTGAAGGGGAAGACGTCCTGCGAAGGCGAGATCCGACGCGGCTACCATCGTGTCTCTCTAAAGGTGCACCCCGACCGAGTCCCAGAGGAAGAGAAGGATGAGGCAACACCGAAGTTCCAGGTATGGCTTTTGATAGTTGGGAGGCAGCACAGATCACAAAGTGCCCCCGCAGTGTGAACCGTGAATATTAATCCCATTGTGCCCAGTAAATACGAAGTAATCGTACTTTACGGATCATCCATGTTGGTTAATGTTTATTATTTAGTGCTTAAACGTATTGGAAAAAGTTGGGTGTTGTCCAGAATGGTTAATTTGCAATCCTTAAGAGCGTCCTAATCAGATGCGCCCCCCCTCTAAGATATTGCGGCATTGATGGGCACATGTGCGGCAACAAAGTAGAAATTTGGCGCCACACAATTTGTTGGATTTTTGAGGCACTTTGTTGTTCCATACCTACATGTCCTGTCCCTTTAAAACACTGATTATCAATCCACCAACCCAGCACTAATCATTCAGAAGTGAGCAGGAAAGCAGACTTGAAAAACAAGCATTGGCATAGCCAATAGGTCTCGCCTTTGGGACCTTATAAGCAGGGCACAAGTCCTAAAAAAAGAAGTGGGGGGACGCTGTCACCGGAAGTGACGTCACAACAGGAATCTCATGGGTATTCATATGCCTTTAGATGAAAGGTGGTCTGCACCCTACCTCGCGGAGGCTGCGTTTAATCCCCCCGCAGTGGGAGTGTCTCTCAGATGTCAGGCCCAATACTTCTTCGTGTAGCTGCTCGTTCGAGCTCTGCAGTATGTCAGGAGATCTTGCCGTTTGTGGAACGGCTTCCTTGGTGACAGAGTTTGCTTTCGCGACTGGCGAAAACAAATCGTCCGGCATTACATTGTTGGGCATGTTTGTGCTGTTCTTGGCATCGGGCCCCGCAATGATGCCAAAGAGTGAAGTCCAGCTTTTGGGCAGGGGGGACGGCATCCACCCGTTAAAACCTGGTAAAATAAGTGGGGGGACGCCGTCCAACCGCGTGGTACCCCGACTCGAGCCCTGCTTATAAGTGTTTTGCCATGCAACAGTTGATGTTGTTGCACCAAGGATATTGTGCTGCATAACTAAATACTTATAAGGTCCCAAAAGCGAGACCTATTGGCTATGCCAATGCTTGTTCCTTGTGCTGGGCAGTGCGAGGCAATTCTACCCAGCCCAAAGCAGAGTAGCAACAAATAGCTTCTAAAAGGAGTATCTTGACCATGTCAATAAGTCAATTCGCCTAGGGTGAAGCAATCCTTACACCACTCTTGTAGGTTGGAATTGTGCAAGGGAATTGCTCCGAGGACCTATGTCATTCGTTGTATCTTACACAACAACCTTCCTGTGAGTGATGATATGACCTGCTTGCACAAGGTGACTAGACGTAGGTGGTGACTATGCAGTTGCCAGATTGCAGATGTATTAACCGAGCAAGGCAGGTACAAAAGACTGGTATGCTATTCCACCGTGGTCCTACAGCACAAAGTACCCCTTTTAAGTATATTCCTCGAAGTGAACTGCTATTGTGCCCCTAACTTTAACATAAATGTAATCTCCAACGATGGGAGGCTTATTAAAGCTGAAATGCATGGCTGGGCTTCCGAGCGCCATAAAGCCAGGCAGGGAGAGCCGCTTCCTCTTGCATTTTTGAGCAGTCTCCAACAGTAAGGCCTTGTCTTTCTCACTTCTGCCCACGTCCACCTTCCAGACGAAGGCCCGCACCGTGATCAGTAAGGAGATTAGATCCTCTAACTCTGGCAGGTGCGCTCTCAGTTTAACATGTCTGAGCTGGCTGTGGTCCCCACCCCCTGAAGTGAGACGGTTTAAAGGCTCTTCACCCGGATGTCTAGACGGGGCCGCCTTAAATGCGAGTTTTGTCACCGACCCGCTGGCCCTGGGTGCGCGTGAAGGTGAGCCGGGATGATGCGCAGCTCATAAAATGCAGTGCTCTCTGTCTGCCTCCGTCTGTCTGGGTGAGCGGAGCCCTCTAATCCCGCGCGCTGTGCCTGCGGATGGCATTTAATAGAAAGTAAAATGGATTGAGAAGAATTAGCAGCTAAGACTTAAACACTATTAAATCAATCTTCTGTTTAATGTGAATATGTAAATTGGAATTCAACAGTGGGTGGCTTAATGCGATACCGTTAAAAAATGGGAGTAAAAAACAACCTCTGGAGCCAGCTTCTTGCAGTGACACAATGACGAATCGCAGGGATGTGCAGTGCCTCGCCATGCGCACTTGCAGATGTGTGTACATGACACACGCACACACCGCAGTAGTCACAGTGCTGTTTTCCGGGCTTCTTAGTATTCTGCCCTCATGATGTTTTTCTTGTTGGTTAGTTTTTTTTTTACCTTGGCTCCCCTGACTAGATTCGAGCTCGGATAGACAGACAACAAGAATCAAGACTGCTGTAGTTGTGTGAGCGAGTCAAAACAAGTCAACAAAAGTAAAAGTGAGGGAGGGTGCAAGCCCGGGTGTTTTGTGCGCGCATACTGAAAGTAAAAAACAAGGAAGAGTATAAAGGGAGTGGTGGGCAGCCGTGATCGCGATCAAGCGCGCGGCGAGCGATGCGCTTAATGAGCATGAGGAATGCCATATGGCGCCTCTGCTCAAGCGCGTGCCCGCGCACATGCACTGCAAGCTGTAGCCGGCGGTAGCATTTTTTGAAGCCCTTACTTAAAGTCTCGCCAGACCAGCGCAAGAGCTGGGTCAGGCGAGACCTAACAATGAGTGATGAAGTGATGCTCAAGAAGTCGGACAATCGCAAACCTCATTGTCCGCTATGTCTTTTCCTTTTGAATAGGTTTGCACACTTGAATTATGAGTTAATGACTGCCCAGGTCTGGACCTTTTTGCTGGTCAGTCTGCATGATAATTCCACAATCTTCTCTCCGGCTACCTCTCCAAGCCTTTCATTCACTTCCCTCAGGTTTGGGTTCTTTTCTGCAAGCATTGTTCTCCCTCTTCCCTATCGCCAATGACACCTCACCCCCACCCTACTATTACCCGACCTGGCTCTAGTTCACACATAAGAACGTGGTGATTATAAGTACATAACTTTATATCTGCACCTTTTCCCCAGGGCTCTGTGTACCTATCATGAACAGCAGTCCTTGCTTGAGAGATGCCTTGAAATATGAAACCTTTAAAAAGCTTATTTTCAAATCGGCCATTGGTTTCTTTTTGTACTGTTACAAACGCTAACAGTTAGCGCTTTACAACACAAACCTATAGTTTAAAATTAGCTCAGTTTACGTCTGGTATGTCGGGGATTGCGCAGATAAGGGGAAACATAATAAAAGGGCCTTGTGGGCTTCTATGCTCTCTTCTCAAAGCAGTTCCCATATTATTGCGGCCAGGAGAAGCCAGCTTTCTTTCCCTGGGAAACAACATATGAAGATTCTCTGCCCGTCCTATGACTTCCCAGTCGGGTAGAGGCGAATGCATGTTGAGAAAGGAGACATTAGACTGCTCTGGGGCCAACACCAAGGATTGCTTGAAGACGGGCAGAGACATATAATGATGTGCCTCACATCAAAGGCAAGGGAAAGCATTACTTAATGACAACACTGGAGCATGAGAATAACAAAAAAACACAGCATGGAAGTGCGCGCTGGGTCAATTTTTCGTGGCAAGTTTAACTACGCGGGCATAGCAGGACTTGAATATAGCGTGAAAATCACAAAATGCTGGCGGGTCTGCCTAATGAGGGTGAACTGCTGTCTGTATTTGATGGAAGACTCCATTTGCGTATCGTTCTGAGTATAACTGAAATCCACAGACGACAAACTCCAACAGGCTATGTAGCACCTTGGTAATTGGCAATAAATACTTCTAAGATCTGTATACAAATACAAGCACTGCAATAAGACTTTACAATTTGAAGTTTAAGTTCCACCTTGAAATACGTTTTCAGGCACCACCACTTTCAAAAAGTGACAAGCTCCTTTTCCCGCATCCATTTTCACATACATTTTCGGTGTTTGCTGCACACTTGTTATATGATGTAAATATTAGGTGTTTCAGACAAAAAGCTGTTTTTGACTCTGATCCAATATGTTTTGAACCTGGGACCTTCCATTGTTCTCTTGTTTCTATTAAAGGATAGCTCAGTCTGCATTAACCAACTAAGCTATTCTTTAAATGGCCAGACCTCTGTGTTGTACTTGTCGAAAATATTGTGAGAGATTATGAACAAAGTGAGAACCACTGAGGCCCTTTTAGATTTGCCGGAAACTGGGCTCCAAACCTGGATGCGATGATATCTTTGACGAACGTTGCTGCTCTACTGTCGCACATGGATGGAGCTGGTGTTTGGGGATATTGTGACATTTCAAAACTACAGGTTAAAGAGAATGTATTCCGTAGAAGGCTCTTGTCTGTGCCCAACAGCCTCTCAATATTTCTCTGCCATTCGGCGCTAGGTTTGTGGACCCCGGAAGAACGTTTTAAACTAGCCCCACTCATCCTGTGGTAGTCAAATTGGACGAAGCAAGAAACCCTACTTAATCAAGAATAAATTGTTTATTTCTTGATTACGCTCCTAGCATCCCATGGCTGAGGTACATAAAGGAGCAATTTGCCATGCTAGGGAAAGCTGATTGTTTTGGCCACCCCCAGAATAGCTCCACTGTTTCCAAACGTCAGTTAAAACAGGATTATTCAGCCCTTTCTAAAAGGTGATAAGAAGGTTTGGTGATGGGAAAGGTGTCCGGCTACCTTCTACTAGTAATAACAGATTCAATGGAGCCTTATCTTGTTTCCACTCACAACACCCCTATCTAATTAGGTTTAAGTTTACCATTGCCCCCTATTTTCAGACCACAGCAATTTTTACACTGACCCTCTTCCCCAACTATGCTTCTGTGACCCGTGTTCAGTGCAGTCTATGCTGCGCTTTTTTCCCTTCAAGTTATGATGCATCCATGGAAAAAAAGTGTAATCCAGCTGTTAAGGTATTTAAACATTATGAGGTGCAGACCGGCCTTGCTTTACTTACAGCTCTTACAAACCGAACATGTCTGTCTGTCTGATTTATAAATTCATCTATGTAGCTGTGAGAATGAGGAGCCTAGTGTGGAAATAGTACTTTATTGCAACAAGTGTTGATGATCCTGTGCTATTTTTGTCATAGGTTCATAACTGTAAAAGTGTTTCTATAACCATATTTTAATAGATGGGTGACATGCGGGAGATTGTGATGAATATAAGCACCCTACCCATAGTCTTAGCTACCTTTGAGCATTGCATGTTTGTAATCTGACACTTTTTGGATCTAATGAATGATGAACTGATTAAATATCTTTATTAGCTTTTTTCCTTTTATTGTTACATACATTTTAAGTGACAATACATACTGCATCAGTAACAACATTTTCTGTTAGAGATAAACAAGCCTAATAATCAGAAGCTAGCATTTACGAAGGTCAGTGACACAAGCCAATGGCAAATGTGGGCGGGCTACAAGTACAATACAGCATGGCTCGCAGAACAGCGCGTGCGCTGACAAGGCTCGACCTAAAACCATAGTAATTCACACACAAAACATACGTTAGAGGGACGTTATACTTAGGAAATGGAATGAAGAAAACCTTAGAAATGTACTGGAAAAAAAACTAAGGGTACAAAGATGTTATAGTCCGGCTCAGGGTTCACTTGTACAAAACCAGTGAAATTCAGCAGGTATAGTTAGCTGAGCTAACTAGAACTCGCACCACTGCAATGCACTGCATATGACCTCAAAAATTATATCAATCATGACCTGGTTATTGACATCATCCCGAAAATGATTAACACACCCACTCATACCCCATAGAACCTTTCATACACCCACACAGTTCACAAACCCATTTACAGACCCATACCAGTACTTGCACACTCGCTTACTAATTCATAAATCTACACACACATCCACTCATTCACCTATACAAGCACTTATATGCCCATTCACTCACTAATACAGCCACTGACATCCACTCACGCACCCATGCAGCCACTCACACAGTGAGTCAGTCGACCATAGAGCTATTCACGCACCTACTCACTCACCCTTACAGAAAAATCACACAGCCACTTCTTCACCCATACAGATATACACACACTCTTACTCATACAGATACTAACGCATATTTACTCGCTTATACAGTTACTCACAAAAGCACACATTCACCCCATTATCACATTCACTCACCCATACAGTCACTTGTTTACCCCATCACTCTCCTGTGCTGCCTTTCACAAACCCAGTTACTCTCCCATATACCACTGACACATCCACTCACCCATATACGCACACGTGCACACTCGCCAACACAGCCCTACACACATGTAATCACTAATCCATACAGCCACTGACTCACCCACTCACTCATCCATACAGACAGTCCACACAGACACTCTGACATCCATACACTTACTCAGACAACCACTTGTGTACTCACTAATACACCTGAACAGCCACTTTGAAACCAATTGACTGACTGATCGACATTCACACAACCAGTCACTCACCCATACATTCACGCACTTATACAGTCAGTCACGCAACCACTGAATCATCCATATAGGCACTCATAACCTTACTGATTCACCAATACACCTTGAGATATATATATCACTAATAAACTTTTTAAAAACACTGTTACTGGATGATGTCATCAGTGATGTCACCGACCATGTCAGGAGTGATGTAATGTGAGGTCATAAGCAGTGCGTTGCGGGGGCGCAAGTTAGTTTGCTCCGCTAACTATAACTGTTGAATTTCTCTGGGTTTTATTATGAGTGAAACCTGAGCCTAACTGGAACATTTCCGTAACCTTTGTATCTTTCCAGTGACTGTGTATTTGTGGACCCCCCCCAGACACCCCCCCCCCCCCCCCCTGTCAAACACATTTTCCCCGCCGCTTTTTTATTTTTAAACTTCAACCTTACTGGTACCATTTACCCATAGTGATGCTACCCGCATTCTTCCATTATGTGCTACTGGTCATAACAATGGACTAGCCAGAAAACTCAAATACCCCCAACTTTCAATCAAAGCTCATATGGCACCAAGCAAATGAAGCAAGTAATCACGGCCCTCCCCAGAAGAGCTCTTGACTTTTCCATCCAAGCATTTATCTATTTGTCCTTTTCATCCTTCCATCCACCTGCTGTTATCCACAATTTCACCTTTGCCTTCTGTCATCCAATCATTCTTTTATCCATCAGTCTTTCACCTTTGTCAGTCTGCCCATCCATATCCAAACCTGCCTATCCACCCATCTATCCATCCTTTTATTCATTCATCCTTTCAGTCTATCCATCCGTTCATTCGTGCACGCATCCATCTACACTTTTACTCATTCATCCACTTGATTCACACTTTCTCTCGCTCACTCATCCGTCCTTTAATCTATCCACCCTGCCTTTCGCTCCATCCATAAACCCTTTAGCTCCGTCCATCCATAAACCCTCTCGCTCGACCCCCCCCCCCCAATCCTTTCTCTCACTCATTCATCATTGTCAGTCAAGTTACAGGCAGAAGAGGCTCATCAAGAAGTCCTCCCGCCTCAGTAGCTGCTAAAGTTCGGGGTTCATAACCCCAGCTTCAGCCTTTCGCTCATCCATTCAGCCTTTTGCTTATCCACTCTTTCATCCATCCACCCTGTCACTAATGCATCCATCCTTTCACTCACTCATCCATCCATCCAATCACCCAGCCATCCATTCACTCGCTGAACCATTTCACAGTATTTGAGTCTTTGCTGAGTTGCAGACCGAAGAAGCCTATCAATCAAGAACCCCACCCCCTCTGCAGCTGCTAAAAGGAGGGCCGGCGATGACCACGCCCCAGCCTCATAAAGCTTGCCGTATGAATGCTCTGATTTTAAGAGCTGGGTTATTCAGTTAAATCTAAATCAACCACAGAAGCCATGCAATATAGCAAGTCCTCGCTGATGCTATCCTAGGATTTCTTGAGTTTTTGTATCTAAGCTGTTTTCTCCCCCCACAGACCCTTGGTAAAGTTTATGCAGTTTTAAGTGACAAGGAGCAGCGGGCAGTCTATGATGAACAAGGAATTGTTGATGAGGAAGGAGAAGTCTTAAAAGAAGACAGAAACTGGGAAGAATACTGGCGACTTATTTTCAAAAAGGTACACATGAAAATGTATCAGTTGAGAATTTCCTGTTTAAATCGACGCTGCTTTAAAGTGTAATTTAAATTCAAGTTAAAAGGTTATTTGTCATCATCCATATGAAAGACATGTCAGGGACCAACAAAAATGGATTTAGCGTTTTGAGGGTGTATGTCCTGTGAGTCGTAAGCAGTTACTGCTTGTTAGCCCTACTTAAATTCCAGGTGAGGTTGCATGCTTTGTATACATTCAAATTTCCTCTGAGTGGGAAACCAACTGGTAAGCAAAGAGAATGTGACTAATTTAGACGTTGTACAGGTCAACTAATTATTTCTTGGAGTATATATTTGTATGAGGTGCCACTGGGCAGCATGTATTGTAGTAATCAAAATACTATGCTGTGTGGTGCTTGGAAATTAACTCTTCTGCATCTGTCTTGCTATATTAGTTTAATGTCTAAGGCTATTACTAATGTTGCAACTTTCATAATAGTGATGCCACTTCATATATTGGGCAAATTGGGTACTGTGGTCTGAGACAAGGAATCACACCGTGGGTTGCTGAATAAACCATTCATGTGTCTGCAAACAGTCATGCCTTGCAAATCTATCATCTCTTCTTATTTGATTATAACTGAGATTCCCTTGTAAGACAGGTCCCAGGATGGCGAAGACTGCAGTGTCTGAAGCAATGCCCCATGATTTGTGCTAAATCATTTTGGAGCAAGCTATGCAAAATTGGGTGATTTCTGCTCCTGGCTCCTCCTGCTTCCTTCCCTCCCCCAAGCCTGGCTAGCCCATCATGATTCTTGACCTTAGTGAGAGAAGCACTGATTGTAGAGGATCACTGTGTGAGCTTGTAGCGCAAATTACTGAGGCTCATCAGCTGCAATCTTTTTGGGAATGGCCACTGCTAACTCCTACTGGTTCAGAAACCTCCTCTCGCTACCTGAAAGTCCCATTCTAACTGGTGTACTGCAATTTCGTTTCCTATGTCTGTAGGTAGCACTTGATTTTCTTTGGATCTGGTTAGGGATGCACTCATGTAAGCTGTAGATTTCACAATAATGGTTCCGAGAATATTGTCTTATTCTGGCAGGACTGTTCTGTAGCAAATTATCTTCCTAATGGGACTCCAAAATGTAACCTTTCACTTGCCCCCTTCAGAAGGTTCGGGGCTGTTTGCTCAGGGCAATGAGTTATCTAGACCATGCAGGGTTTCTTCTTGCCTTTCTTTAATTTTCTTTTTACAGCTGAGTAGAATTTTAGAAATCCACTTTTCGCAGGGACTTAATGCTATAAAAACCTACATGTCCTGTAAAAACCCCTTGCCCTACCAACTTCCTCCATAAATCATATGGGCTCATAGAGAAACCCGTGTGTATAGCTATATATAGATACAATTGTTTTTAACTGATGCATTTAATACTTTGCAATACTGCAAAAAAAGAACATAACGATAAGTGTAGTTCTCAAATTTCTCTTTGTTCATACTTCATTCCCAGATGGTTATTTTTCTTTTCTCTCTTACCTCTCAGGCGAGTGACCTACTCAACTTGCAGACACAAAACACCCTGCACATACCTTGTTCAGAATATAGTAGGAGTGATTTCACATGAAATAATCATGATGTGTCCATTTACGAGTGGCTTCCATTCTTTATTAGAAAGCCTATGGGTTGATGTGCGACAAGAATTGAATAACAGCTAACATCTTTCACCCTCTGAGGCTAATCTGCCCGGGGCTTTCTCAGGGCTGTGAAAATCGAAACCTATTTACCAGGGAGACCATCATCATAGGTGATTGTGAAGGGCATAATTCTCATTGTGCGGATTTATGAGAAGTGACTATTAGTCCTTAACCCCTTCCATGCTCATGACGGAATGGTTGTCATGAGCACAAGTGCATGTGTGCTCATTACTGAACCATTTCGTCATGAGCACACTTGCAAAAAATCCCTCTGCTGTAAACAGCAGAGGGATTTCCCTTTTTTTTTTTGCCTTGGGAGGTGGGGAAGAGCTTCCCCAACCTCCCAAAGCATGGTTTTGGTTTTCCTTGTAATGACGATCGCGCGCATGGCGGGCTGTTATTTAAACGAAAACTAAACGGGAACTTAGCCCCACAAGCACCCAAGCTGAAACTATCTCAGCGCCCCCCCCCCCCCCCCCCCCCCCGAGCAACGAAACACATGGTAGAGGTATCATTACAATGGGGTGTATCTTCCCTTTCCAATGGTAACCTTCCCTAATGGATCCCTTGTTCGGGATTGCCCCAGGAGGGCTAGCACCAAGGAGGGGTGAGCGGCCCCTTGGGCAAGGGCCTTTGCACCCCCATAATTTTCTTTCCGCAGAAAGATTGGGGACAGTTCCCCCAATCTGCCCCCCCCCCAGTCAGAAAGAAAGCACCCTAGAAGCCATGAATTATTTTATAGGCCAGGGGTGGGGGCTGCCCAATGAACCCCCCCCCCCCCCCCCCCCCCCCACTCCCAAAGAAGGCAAAATACTTTTTGCCCCCTCCTGAGGCAAATGGGGGCAATAACCCATTTTATATACGTTGGGGTGGGGGCTGCCCAGAAGGCCAGTCTTTCTTCCCTCCCCCCCCCCCCTCCAAAGGCAAATGGGGCAGTAGTTCCCGATCTGCCCCCTCGGCGGGGGGGGGGGCAGAAAGCCCACTATGTACCTGGACATATATTTTTCAAAAAACTCAGGGGAGTGGCCTGCCCAGAAGAGGTATGCAATGCCCCCCGCCCCGAAAAAAGATGCCACAGTCTTTCTGCTACCCCAGGAGGCAAATTGGGGAACTAGCCCTTGATCTGCTACCGGAGGGGGGGGAGGAGGAATCAGAGAGCCCGCTAGGTGCCATTGATTATGCTGGCTTTTATACGTGGGGGCTGCCCAGAATGGACATCCCAATGTACCCCACCCCACAAAAATAGCCAGTGTCTTTTGAGAATGCTGGGTGGATGGGAATTTGTGAACCCACACAGATTCCAAAACTTTCCATCAGAGAAATGTGAGGTTTTTGTTTTTTAAACCAGGTTTAAGGTTTGCCAGGGATTCAAGGTAACATAGTCTAGTGGGAGCTGGACAAGTCACCCCATCCTGGATTCCCCTGGGTGTCTAGCTTTAAAAAATGTATAGGTTTACTATGTTTCCCTAGGTGCCGGCAGAGCTATGGTTCATAATCTACAGCTAGGCACTTTGCAAAAATGGGTCAGTTTTCACTATAAAAATGTGGTGTGTCTACGTTGCGTTTTGGGCCATTTCTTGCCGCGGGCACTAGGCCTACCCACACAATTGAGGTACCATTTTTATCGGACGACTGGGGATTGTTGGGTGGGTGGAATTTTGTGGATCGATGCAGATTCCAGAACTTTCATCACAGAAATGTTAGGAAAATGTGTTTTTTATTTTACAAAGTTTGAGGTTTGTAAGGGATTCTGGGTATCAGAACATGGTGAGAGCCGGACAAGTCACCCCATACTGGATTCCCCTGGGTGTCTAGTTTACAAAAATGTATAGGCTTGTTAGGTTTTCCTAGGTGCCGGCAGAGCTAGGGTTCAAAATCTACAGCTAGGCACGTTGCAAAAAAAGGGTCAGTTTTCACTGCAAAAATGTGGTGTCCACGTTGCGTTTTATGCCGTTTCCTGTCACTGGCACTTGGCCTACCCACACAAGTCGGGTACCATTTTTATCAGGAGACTTAGGGGAACACATATTTGTAGGGCAACTGTTATTACCTATTGACTTTTGATGCATTTCTGCCTTCCAAATGTAAGGCAATGTGTAAATAAGAAGTCACTTTGAAAAATGTCCTCTAATTCACATGCTAGTATGGGTACCCACAATTTCAGAAATGTGCAAATAGCTACTGTTTCTAAACTCTATGTTTTGTTCCCATTTCAGAAATACATGGGTGTCTTTCATACCGATTTTTCACTGTTTATATTTTCCCAAATGAATTGCTATATACCCTGTACACAATAAAAAACCATTGCAAGACGTTGCTCTGGGTTCCTCAGGTTCTTAGTAAACCTGCAAGTCCTATATATCCCCACAACCAGAAGATTCCAGCGGGTGTAACTGTACATTGCTTTAAAACATCTATCATTCTTAGAAGTTACAGGTGAAAACGTTTGCACAAATGGCAGTTTTTTTCCCTCCAACTCCTTTTTCCTATTTTCAACTGTTAGTTTCTATAAGAAGACCTTGAAGGATCAACACAAATGACCCCTTGCTGAATTCAGAATTGTCTACTTTTCAGAAATGTATAGCTTTCCAGCATCCATTATTGCTTTCATACCCATTTTTACCATTTACTGGAAGACTGTTGAAAGCACAAAAAATAGCCAAAATAGGCTAAGTCCCAGTAAAATGCCAAAACTGTGTAAAACAAATTCTGGTTTTCTGACAAGTCGGTCTGTCCTTGAAAGCTGGGAAGATGGTGATTTCAGAACCACAAACCCTTTGTTGATACCATTTGCAGGGGAAAAAACTAGACTCTTTCATCTGCAGCACTTTTCCCCCCCATGTTTCCCCAAAACAAAAAACATTTAGCTGTATTGTGGCTAATTTTTAGGTCCCCTCCAGGGGAATCAACAAACCCTGGGTACCTTTAAAATCTCCATGATGTTAGAAGAAAAGGATGCAAATTTGGGGTGGATACCGTATGTGGTCAAAAAGTTATATGGAGCCTAAGCGCAAACTGCCCCAAATAGCCAAAAAAAGGCTTGGCACGGGGGGCAACAGGAAAGGGGTTAAAACACACCGGTTGGTGCAGTGAGTTTCAAGAGCGCAGGTTGATGCATTGGGTGCTTGGAAACTATGTACCCTCAGAATGGAAGCAGTGAGGGTCTGAAAGAGTGAGCTAAAAGATTCGAGGGCTATTAGTAACAGACATTGGTGACCATGATGTAAGTGGTAGAAAAATTCTAAGTGCCTCATTTGTGGGTGCCTGAGATTAGAATGATATTTGAACAAGGTCAGTTGAAGTAAAGATTTAAGTGTGTTCCATTTATTCAATAATCTCTTTAGCAGCGTTGTGTATTAGCAAATAGATCAATTGGTGCTCAATTTCATATATCTAATTATGTGAATACTATAAGAGCTGAAATACCAGATATAGATCAACCATTACATCAAGTCCTACTTTTCGAACAACAAAGTTAATTTCTTCACTTCCTCAGTCAATATAAAGTTACATTTCTGTCTATATCTGAATATAAAAGCGACCGGAAATAAATATCCCCATATTCTGGTACTTCAGTTGATGTCCGGTATATGGTCTACATTGTCTATCTCATATAATCATTTGTAGATACCACATATACATTTGAGAGATGAGATCCATTACAGGTATTTAAATACAAATGAATGACAAGTTGGCGAGCACAGGAGAGCTAAAGTCTTGTACGGAGAGGCTAAACGAGGTATCCTGGTAGATCCATAATTGGATCATGGTCTATTGCATGTGATCAATTTATAGTTATTCCAAGTATGTTGTTGTGTCATATCGTATGGTCAAGTCATAAGGTGCAGCATATGTTCTGCTCAGCAGCGAGTTGGCAATAATTTGTGAGGCGTAGCTCTGTAGGAGCACCCCGGTTACGAGACAGATTTTTTGGGTTTCAGAGACTTGGAATAATACTAGCTTCAAATAAGCAGAAACTAGTGCCGTTCCAAAATAACATAAGGATCCTACCTGTATCTCTGGGTTAAATTCCCCCACCGAGTGCGTTTGGCATTCTAAGCCGTCGCCATATTTGTTTCAGCATTTTTAGCGTTTACAGCAGAAAGATGAGGGCAGCTTCCAGTATTCCTATGTGCTCCATCTTGAAATGTAGTTTTAACTATTCATAGTTGGGCTCCAGACCCAACCGAGAATAGTCTACTGCTCGTAAGGAGTAATATATACATCTGCAGGTCAACACAACCTCTCTAATTTTTTAGATAAATCTGATTCTTTTAATTCGAGTAGAGGTAGGATGTGGATACCCCCTACAAGTATTAAACGTAACAATCAAATGCAGATGTTAATGGTTGCTCGTTGTCTTACTGTTGTCAAGGAAATATTTCATCTTTAATGTTTTAGCTCAAGGAAGGAGGTGAGGAAAACCTTCCAGCTTTCTTGCGGGCGCCATCTTTTAAGGAGTTTCCGCTAATATTGGTAGAACTCCAGTGAGTCAACAATGGTATAATGCTCTAATTTGTCATAGAAACACCTTAGTATCGCCCCCAAAGATCCCCAAATGGTGAGAAGGGTCTGGTGCTTCTAGTCTGAATAATGTTAAAGCTCACTAGTTATCATATTGTTATCAGAAAGATGTCTCATCTTTAATGTTTGGATCAAAAAAGGTGTTCAGGGAACCTTCCAGCTTTTTTGCCGGTACCATCTTTAGATAGTCTCGGCTATTGTTAGTTGGGCCTTAGTGAGAAGATATCAGTGCACTGCTCATGTTCGTCGTCAACCCCTTAAGATCGGCCCAAATATTTCTTCATTAATGTGAAAGGGCTGCTTCTTGGACGGATCTTAATAGATTTTTGATTGTGTGAGCCTGCAAGAAAGCTGGAAGGTTCCCTTGACCCCCATTTTGATCTCTCAAATATGTGGTACCTACGAATGATCATGAGTCAATGTAGACCATATACCGGACACCGACTGAAGTACTAGAATAATAACCTGTGTGTCTTAAGGTTAAGGACTAATCATGACTTCTCATGAAACAACACAAGAAGAATGATTGCCCTTCACACTTGCCTATGGTGATGGTCTCCCTGGTAACCAGGATTTGAAACCAGTGTGACTTTCATTACGCTTTGATTTTCACAGACTTGAGGAAGCTCCAGGCAGGTTAGCCCGAGGGGGTAAAACACGTTTTGGCTGTTCTTCAATTCTTGTTGCACATCAAACCATCTACTTTCTAATAAAGAATGGAAGCCACTCATAAATGGATACATCTATGATTCAATGTCATGGGAAAACACACCTGTTCTATTCTGAACATTTGTACAATTGGGGTGTTAAGGGTCTAAACCCATTTGGAGTGAACACCCACCAAATAACTGGGGGATTTGAAACAAGAGGACAATGACTTGGGACCCTTGGTCTGTGTTACCCACAGACGTGAACCACGCACCTCCACCCTTTCCAGCACACACCTACAGGCCTCTCTGCTCCACCCCTCAGCACAGCAAAATACTCCATTCACATTCTGGCACAGATGTCCAAACCCCTTCCACTGATGCACAATCCAGCATAAACGGAAACACACCTGTATCCAGATAAACTCTCTGTAGGTGCACAGATTCACTCAGTCATTCAACAGAGACTCTAAGAGACATCATTTTTGCAGACATGCATGCATTATAAGCATGCACACACACTACAAACACAGTACAGTTTGTTCAGCAAACACATACCTTCAGCAGGCCTATCATCCAGCAAACCCACCTCCCAGTGACTGAGTCTGTCTGGATTGTGGGATGACATGAAACAATTGCTTGAAGTTTTGTGCGTGAATTGGCTTGACTGATTATGAATCAAGATATGGCAAAGGGGGAGCGGTTCCTATTCAGTCAGTCTACAAGTTGATCACGACCTTCAATCCAATAGACCAAGATTCTTACTGGCAGATGGCTTGTACCTCTTGTGAAGGGTTGTTGCACTGTAGGTGTTTGTATTCCTGCTGATTAGCATGTTTAGAGATGTAAACATGCTTCTAGAGCTCTGTTGTACAGTACACCATTGCTCCAGCTACTTTATCCAATTAAAAAATGCTACTCTCATATAGGTACCTATACACCTCTTGTACAGTGGGAGGACATCTCACTCTGGCCACTTAAGGCACTGTGGTCCTCCCTCAGCCAGTGGCTGAAACAGTGTGACACAGATCAGTCACTGATGGCTCGACTTACAGAAAAATTGTGAGACCGACAGGGATATTAGCCACAGCACGGGCAATGCCCATCATTGTGTCTGGGACAGTCTAACTTGTATTAACTGTCCCAGTATGTCCAAGTTGGGCATATGTTAGGCAAACCTATCAGAGGCAGTATCCTACCAAGTTACAAAAAAACACAATATATATGTGTGTGTGTGTGTGTGTGTGTGTATATATATATATTCACTGAAAAAACCATAGGTTTCACACATGTTATAGTTAGCGGAAATTTTACTGATAAAAAACCAATGAAATTCCCCCGTTATAGTTAGTGCAGGCAACTATAACTCACGCGACCGCAATCCTCACACTTCTGCCCAGGCCCAAGGGCTTCAGCCCCCCCCTTCCCCCGTCCTGTGTCTCAGCCCGGGCTGCTGCAGTGAAACTTGAGCTGCTGGGGGCTCAGCTGGGCAGTGTCTGGAGTCCTATCTCCGGCACCCCCGTGTTTTTTCACAGGTCTTTAAAGACCATTTAACATGCCTTTGTAAACTGGTTACAGAGGCTTAGGTTTTATCCCTGGTTCCAGTACCCCCTGGGTCCCCACTGTGCCTATTCCTTACATTTGGATTTTCCATTCACTGCCATAGTGTGAGAATGCATTTCATGGAAAGGAATACAAAGTTGGCTTCCTGGGGGCGCCGTGTGTGAAAGTTTATTGTGCTTTTGAAGCACCTGCTGCAGCGTTTCTTTCCCCGGCAATCACCAGGCCTCACATAAATGTCAAGATAACGTGTGATTAATTATCTTCCTGGAGAGAGATCAGAATGTTGTATAGTTGAGGTTTTGACTTGGGTGATGTTAGTGCAGAGGGTTAATATGCCTGCTGCAAAGAACGTGTACCAAGTAGATTACAGAGTGCGTATGATGTGAAGAGATCAGCAGGTTACTGCTTTCAAAGAGACATCCTTTTGTTACTTGCAATGTATAACTTAAAGTCCTGATATAGAATAGTGAGCTATTAACTTTCATCCTAGAACAGCATGCACACTACAAAGAATACATTATTAGACCATTGATTAATGTTGCAAAAAGGGTTAATTTGGCTAGAAATCAATTCTTATTATTAAAGGAAACTCCCAACTTTGCTGTTTCTTTTTCGGCTCGGAGTTTGTGCTTCTCCACACCAAGCACTCTTGAACTATACTGCCAACCAGTATGGATGACATGTGACTCCTATACTTTTAGTCCTTTGGCTTATGTAACATTTCCTATACACTGATTTACACACTTATGATTGATTGTCTCTGTGTAATGTGTGTGTGATGCAAAGTGCTCGGACACCCTACACTGGTATGAGTGGCACTATATAACTAATTCAATGCATCTGAGAGTGTGGGGTTATGGAGACTTGGTCACTGTTAAAGGGTGCTAGTGAGAGAATCCGTGGTGGGGGTGGTCATTGTGGGGGGCACCAACAAACATTGTCGCACAGGGCACCACCAGCACTAAAGCCGGCCCTGGGAAGTATGCACAGATAAGCGCTGAAAATACCGCTTTAGGTGACTGCTTTTTTTTGTACCAACTGGGCCACCAAAATAATCTGCTGGCAACCCTAACCATAGGACTGGAAGTTTGTTGCAGGATCAGCACATTATTTATTTCCTTCACCCTCGATCCCCGATTAATGCCGCAATAGTTTAACTTGGATATTAAAGTCTACGCCCCCGTCAATAACATGCTGAGTTACTTCATGGGTCTGGGAATGCACCCTGCATTCAGACAACTCATTCCTCATTCTCGCCCTTCATTGTCACGCTCACCCTGCACTCACAGTGATCACAATGCACTCACACTGATCACCATGCACTCACACCATTCACCCGCTCACCCTGCACTCACAGCGATCACAATGCACTCACACTGATCACCATGCACTTGCACCATTCACCCGCTCACCTTGCACTCAGTGATCACAATGCACTCACACTGATCACCATGCACTTGCACCATTCACCCGCTCACCCTACACTCACAGCGATCACAATGCACTCACACTGATCACCATGCACTTGCACCATTCACCCGCTCACCTTGCACTCACAGCGATCACAATGCACTCACACTGATCACCATGCACTTGCACCATTCACCCGCTCACACTGCACTCACAGCGATCACAATGCACTCACACTGATCACCATGCACTTGCACCATTCACCCGCTCACCCTGCACTCACAGCGATCACAATGCACTCACACTGATCACCATGCACTCACACCATTCACCCGCTCACCCTGCACTCACAACGATCACAATGCACTCACACTGATCACCATGCACTTGCACCATTCACCCGCTCACCCTGCACTCACAGCGATCACAATGCACTCACACTGATCACCATGCACTTGCACCATTCACCCGCTCACCTTGCACTCACAGTGATCACAATGCACTCACACTGATCACCATGCACTTGCACCATTCACCCGCTCACCTTGCACTCACAGTGATCACTCTGCACTCACAATGCACTTGTCCTGCTCACACTATACCTCAACCTGCAGTCACACGAGTACACTACTCATCCTGCACTCATGTGACACTTCACTCACCTGTCCCCCTCACTACTCAATATGCAACTCACTCAAACAAGCCCATCAGTAATCATACATTCATTCATCCCATTCTGAACTTGCATCCGCACCCAAAATGAGAGAGGACAGCAAGGGAGTGGGAGAATTTGATTGAAGAGGTCAGGGATGAGGAGAAATGTGAATTGCCGAAGAGAAGTGTGGACACGCAAGAAGTGAGTGTGATCCAAAGGTGAGGGCTTCTGTTAGAACAAAGGGGAGATGTGAAAGAGGAATGGGGGGACTGGAGAGGTGTAAGATACAAATAGACAAAAATTTGAATGAAGAGACGAGGTGAATGAGAAGTGCTGAGGGGCACGGGAGGTGACAGGGCCAGAGAGGCCATGCGATAAATGTGAGAGACTGTTAGAGATGAGGGCAGTGAAAGGACAGAATGGCAAGAGGTGATTAAAGGTGAAGTGAGAGGTTGAATGGGGAGAGTTCAGAAGTTGTAAAAAGGGGTGAAAGAAAATGACCTACAAAGTGAGAGAGGGATCCGGGGTTAGGAGAGGAGAGAGGGATGGAAGGGAGGTGGTGAGAGGAAAGCTGCATGGGTAAAAGGCTTAACTCTACACAAAACCGCCAGGGTTTTAAGGGACCCCTGCTTCTTCCGGTCAGGGCCAGGTGAGCTTCTAATGTGGCAGCACGTATTGCTGCAGAGTGGAAGGCCCTTCACAAAGGTTGACTTGAAATATTTCTGATGATAATTGCTGTATTTTGGTTATAAATGGGTACTGATTGGGTGAAATCTTTCCTCAGCGTTACTGTGTGTAACAAATATCAAAATAATGAAGCAATGCTATCCCAAAATACGCGGCATCACATAACCTTATTTACATTTTCATCCCACGCAATTTAGTCAACAGGTTTAGACATTTTTGTCAAGAGGGGGTCCTTACGCCTCAAAATGTTGACAGGGGGGTCTCGGCATCCAAAAGTTTGAAGACCTCTGGTCTATGGGCTTTAAACACGCCCAGTGCTTTCCATTTATTCTTTGGTCTTCCTTTATAAATTCCTTAGTTTATGTTGGTTGCTTGCAATCATTTGTTCCACCTTTGAGCTGTTTTGTTCCACGGTGGAGACTTCCCCTGCTACATGGATCTTTTCACTATGGGCCATATGTTTTCAGTGCACTACTTTGTCTTTCCGCATTCTCCTCGCCGCTGTTACCAGTTCACCTAATCTCCTGCGCCCTTCCCACAACACCTCCCCCCCCCCCCCCCCCTTTTCAAAGCTTGTTTTTATTCTGACCATCTGCTCTTTGCTCCCTCTCCATGCTGCAGCTGCTTCCTCCTCCCTGATGTCTGTCAGGCTCTCTTCTATGCAGCCAGCGTGATGCTGGTGACCCCTCCCCTTGTTTACAAGTGAGCAAGACAGTCTTGTGTATTTAGCACAGGCTTGTTTTCCCTAATTGGAAACCCTGTCCTAAAGCGCTGGGAACAGTGCAGCAAAATTAAAAAATAATAATAATGTTCACATGTTAGATCAGTTTCCGTTATACATTGCCCATTTTTAGGACGAGGAGATCTTATGTTTCTTAGAGTGGCTATTTAGCCCGCCTCTCTTTTTGCCTCTCCTCCATTGGCTGGCTTCCTAAACGGAGGCCAGCCATTGGAGGAGAGAGCCGTCCCTCCAAATAGGCTCCGTCTATTTCAGATTCGGGGGCGTGTTCTGTGCTGTTCGTTCCACTTTTTAGCCACGCCCTTTTTTAGGCGTGTTTTTCTCTCCTCCAGCCAATGGCAAGAGGAGAGAAAAAGAAACGCCCCCCCGAATCCGAAAACGCCACTGCATTTCTCCGAGGCATTTCTGCTTTGCCTCGGAGAAAGGCGGTGGTTTTCATGGCTCCCTCTGTGCTCCCGTGTCCTGCTGCTGCTCTGGTCTCCTCCGCCTGTCCTCTCAGGCTGTGCACGCAGGTATTTGCCACTGCCTCTTCTACCCGGCTGTCTTTCATTCCTTCCTTTGCTCTCCACCCTCTCCATAAAGTACAGCGCGTGCACTTCGCTCTTCTATGCCCAATGTTGCCTTTGGGCCGAGCTGCTGCCTGGCTTCGGCACTGGGAAACCAGTCCAGAGTCCCCGTTTGGCCTCGACATCCTGTGATTCTGGGCAAATCACTTAATCTCCAGGTGTCTTAAAAAATAATAATAATGTGACTTTGTGTAATGTAATCTGGAGGTCATCGAAAGCGCTCTAATGCCCTGGGATCAAATCTGCGCTATCTAAGACTGCAAAGAATAAAATAAAAATCCGAGCTCTCCGAGCCTTTCCTACCTGCACACGCCAGTCCTCCCTGTCTTTGCTTTCAGTGGCTCTCTGTCCTTTCACTGACTCCCCTCCCCTCCCCGCTTGCTAGTCAGTTCCAGCACTTGTTTCCTTCTCTACCCCCATTCGCACCCCCTACCCCCCTTCCACACACCTCCCATGTCTAAGTAGGCGCCTCATACATCAGCCGCGAGCCCCGGAGCACACAGGAGTCGTGGGGCGCGCCGGAATTTGCCGGTGCCTCTTCTACCCGGCTGTCTCTTATTCCAACCTTCAGACTAAACATATCTCTGCAGTGGGCGCATTTACCCACTGAGCTGCCTTTTACCAACTTTTCAGAAAGGCGCATGCAGTGAAATCCTAAACCTTTGCTTCGTTTATTTTTTATGTGGGAATACCTCCAAATCAAGGGCTTGGTTATTCATTGTGCAACAGGTCGGTGGCACCGGGACCCAGAGATGTGAGCGGGACCTGCTCCACAGTTACAGCAGTGTTTTAACTACCAATCGAAGAGATGAGTGGTCAAAACACCTTACTTAATATATCCCGACATCGAAAGTGCCTTATTTATGATGGGAGTACCTGGGAACATCACATTGCTGTTGTGCTGCCCTGTGTGTGATGCCTGCAGTCCTCCTTGAGCTGTTGTGTTCTAATTGCAACAGCAGAGTACATCGTTTTCTTTTTCATTCACGTGTATTTTGACAATGCTGCATGTCTGCTTTCGGTGACCTGACTCCTCGCAAAAACATTTGCACCCAGGTACTCTTGCTGCATGTTCGTGTACACTTGCATAACGCTGTAACCTGAAACACACATGGCTTCCCCGCAGGGGCGCCATTGGTGCGGAGGGCTCAGGAGTCAGAGGAACAGATGCAAGGAGTCTCTGGGCTGTGGCCTCAACGTTCAGGTCCCTAAAAAGATTTGCCATGACCCACAAAGGGAACTGCACACCTTTGCCCATCAGAGCCGTAATGTATGCAGCTTGGCCCGCCCCTCCTGCCCGAGCCCGATAATCACTGCCCCGGCAGCATCTGTGTTTGCTCCTGTGGAAACCCTGGTTCCCTGGACTCGTTTTTCATTAACGCACTAAGCACTGGTGCCAAAACCGTGACTCGTCTCATTTATAAGGCACAATAGACCAGATCGGGGCTTCTTAGCTGCGGACATTGCAACTTTTAATCTCCCCGTGCCCGTATGTGTAATGTAAATATTGTGCCTTTTTTCTCCTGCTGTCCCCTTTGCTGCCCCGTGATTCTGTGCCTTTTTATCTCCTGTCCCCTTCGCTGCCCCCGTGATTCTGTGCCTTTTTTCTCCTTCTGTCCCCTTCGCTGCCCCCGTGATTCTGTGCCTTTTTTTCTCTTTCTGTCCCCTTCGTTTTCCCCAGTTACCCTTTCCCCGGCCTGCAGACTTCCAGTAGCTGCCCCGGTGTCTACCCCATGGGGATGTCGTTTATTTGTTCACCTCTCGTGTGCGCTGCGAGGGCGCCCCTCCACAAAACGCTTGAAGTTGTGGGGTACTGGATGCCATTATACCCATCTTTCATTATGCCCGTCTGTCAGAGCCTCAGCATCTCTTTGCCCACAAGGTAAACAAGGAACACCCCCCCCCCCACACACACACACCCATAGGCATACATGCCAACATTTCAGAAGAGCAAAATGGGAGATTAAAAAATATAAATCGGGAGAATGGGGCCTTGAATCTGGTTACTGTCATGTATGGGCTTTGAAAGTGTGGCTCTGTGTGTGGCTCTGTGTGTGTGTGTGTGTGTGTGGCTCTGTGTGTGTGTGTGGGGTGGCTCTGTGTGTGTGGGGTGGCTCTGTGTGTGTGGGGGTGGCTCTGTGTGGGTGTTTTTTTTTTGTAGGTGGCTCTATACGTGGTGGCTCTGTCAGTGTGTGGGTAACTGTGTGTGTGTGTGTGTGTGTGTGTGTGTGTGTGTGGGTGGCTCTATTTGTGTGTGGGTTGCTCTGTGAGTGGCTGTGTGTGGGTGGCTTTGTGTGTGGCTCTGTGTCTGGGTGCAAATGCAATAGGTCTCACATTTGAGAGTGATAAAGCTATTGACATTGTAAATAATAATGCTGTTTCTTTAAATGTTTTAAAAACAAAAACATTAACCAAGATAATGTCAGGAGCAATTCCAATAGCTCCAACTTTAACAATGCCAAGACCATTGCAATGTAAATGCAAAAAAAAGCTAATGCCAATAGAAATGACAATGCCATTTATTTAGGGATACAAAAATGATAAAAAAATGAGCAATACCAATAGCTCTACCTATAATATTGCCGAGACCATTGCATTGTAAATGCTTGTTTAATTTTACGAACTGCATCAGAAATGTGTATATTTATGAGCAATTACAACCCCTGGAGCACGAGAGGTTAAATTGTTTAACAGAAGAGACATTTTAGTGTTCTGGCCTCCATTTGTGTAAACCACTGATAGATTATACTGCAGAAAATAGTCTTTATTTCTTTTGTTTCCCTAATTTCACATGATACTTTTCTTGGTGTCCACTCTTTTTTATTTAATTTGTTGAGTCGCCCGCAAGTATGCCCTAGAGGAATGTGTGTCGAGATAATGGCAGTAAAAGTGTAACGATTCACAGGAGAACCAACAATCACAGGACTGCTGATATGTTCTAGGAGTGAGGAGAGATCTATTTCCGTAGTCCGCTTATGATTGAACAAAACCACTGTTTTTGCTGGACAGGAATGTCTAATAGCAAGTTTTCTCTAACTTGTAAAATGTAAACTGTCGTTTTGTGGCTCTTTACCCCCTGCTAAGTATTGAATCACAGTGGTAGTCATTTGATCTGTTTTAGCCTATGTACTCCGTAGTGCATCTGTGTCTTCTCTTACTGCTGGCTATCAGTAACAGTGAACATTAACACGAGGGCTGCTTCGTTTGGGGAAAATGTAAAGCTTTTAGCTGGTTTGGATTGAGTTTGTACATTTTTGCTATTTTTTTGTTTTAGTTATTTTGTATGTTGCTGTTTTGTTGATGTCTTAAGGCAATTTTATAGCGGGCAGATTTACGGTATTTCCAACGTGGGTGTTGACATCCTGGGTGTGATTAGTTGTTTAATTGGCTGTTGCCTTGTATATTTTTTGGGAGAGCCATAATTTAGAGCGTCTCTGGATTGGAGTTGTGTAGGAATAAGCTAAGAACTATTTGGTATTCCTATTCCAGGGAAAGCTATATAAATGCTACTATAGTTCAGTACAATAGAGTAGAGGTTTTCATAATCCAAGGTTTTTTTGTTTTTTTTTTGAATGGTGACATGCAGGGCCCCATAGTTCTGTTAGATTCACATTAGTTTTTTTTCCCCCATGTATTATGTATTTTTAAAATAACACGATAAAGGTACTTCATTGATGCACGCAATATTAGCACTGCGTTCAAAGCAGCATTTAAAGCACAGGGTATAGATACCTTTTGATAAGGTGGTTGTGAAGGTGAAATTCCACACTGTTTTGACCCCCATCTCAAGCAAATGTGATGCTGTATGCTTTTTTAGGTCACACCTACCAGAGAACCTTTTAGGTGTCTGTAGGCGAAAGCCTCTTGTGGTCTTACCAAAAACTACAATAGACATGGAGCTTACCCATTGATTAGTTTTATTGTCACTCTCATTTTCTTGCTTCTTATTTAATGGCTTGCCTTCCTCTTTGTGCTTTTGACCTTCCTTGCAGTTTAAAAGGGACTTGATTTAAATGGTGGTGCAGTGGCACCGGGGCCAGAAAAACGCAAACTTTCATAAATGCGAGACCCATTGCATTGCAAATGCTTGTTGAAATTGGATGAAGGGTCTGAGGCACAGAGAATACTATACACCGTGCAGCTGTAATGAAGGTTTTGGAGGTGCAAACCCAGTGCTTCCAAAATTTTCCATAAATCACCTCATCACACTCTGCTCATTACATACTTTAACAGTTAAGTGCTAATGGTTGTCACTAGTGGTCAGTGCCTCTCACCTGTTTTGCATGTGTGCTTTAAATCGACTCTGCCCCAAATTAAACCCTAGCATCTCAGCTTTGCTACAGAGCAGTTGAATAGAACGTGAATTTTCTCAGCAAGCATGTGCTATATAAATTAGGCCTGGGCATAGTTCTCGAAACTCCGCGAAGTGCATAAAAAACCTCTGCCGTGCTACCCGATGCTCCGCAAGCGGTGGAGTGCATTAGAGAAATGCTGTCCGATGACTTTCAGTGCCAGATGCTTGTCCGCACTGTTCAATGATTGCGAACGGCACCATGCACAGCGCAAGCGGGCGCTGCTTCTTTTCTGCCGCTCAAGTAGATTTTTACTCGAGCGGCAGCTTTCTCAACGTGGACAGTTTCTCAGCTCGGGCAGTCGCGAGCATATGCGACCACTCGCAATGAGAGATCTGTCCGGGAGGTTGACTTTCCACGCTCTCTATTGCCAACTTGATCTTGGCGAATGAGGAAAAATCTCGCCAGGAGGTGGATTTTCCACGCTCGCCACCTTGACTAACGTGAGCGGAAAATAACACTGCTTCACAGAGTTTTTGCGAGTTCCATGTAATGCGGAGTACGGAAAACTCGAGGAGTGGAGTTCACCGCCCAGACTTAATATGAATCCAGTTACAGCACACTCTTGGAGGCAGGCTGGAATCCTGGGAAAACTAAGCTTCCCAGGATTCTGCTCTCCTGCCCATGGTGATCTCTGTGGGACAGCGTGAGAGCTGGTGTGTGTGGGTGTGGTTTTTTTTTTTTTTTTTTTTTAAATAGTAACATTAAAGCTAGAGAAAAGAAATCTGTTAATCTTCTGTATTATTTGGCAAAGCTATACTTGATGCAGATAACGCCACTGCTACAGAATCTGACCCTGGTTTACAGCTAGGAAGCAGCAGTCGTCCGTCCCCCCCCCCCACAAGATCCTAAGATTGTGGATAAAAAACATTATGAAGATTGTTTCTCTCTCTGAATAGGCATGTGCAGTATATCCTAAAAAAGTCAGTCAGCAGTAAGTGCCATGTATCGGCTAGACAAGGGAAGGCAGAGCCCAGTATTTCAAGTGAGTGCATTGAAATTCGTTTCCACAAATGAGACCGTGAAGACTGATGGGGAATCATTGTGCTAAATAAAATAAATGCTGATTTTTATTGGGTGTATTAAAACAGACTTTCCACCTTGCATGCAGTCATGCATATATATATACCTCAATAGAAATATAATAACTCTTGCATGGACTTCCATCCTTGCTTCAGTTGATGTTTGTGAATCCCTGAGCTGTCCAATATCTTCACACTTCCAGAAACGACTTGTTCTATAGATTTCTGACCTATAGTCTTCATGAATTGAGCCGTTCGATCTTAAATTAATTGGCAACAGTTGTGTTTTTAATGTATTTTCCTCTGAAATAAACTTATTTCACCATTGAGGACTTTTACTTACTGACAGGCCGGTTCAGTTTGTATTATGTTTTTGAAGAAACTGCTAGTTGAACATTGCAGTCATGATTTGACAAACACAAAAAGTTTACCCGTTTTAAAAGGTGTGATATCCTTTAACCCTATCCAGCTTAGTGCTTCATTGTGAACCAAACATAGGCGTGTATTGGTATACAAAATATATATGCCAAATAGCAAAACCATTAAGAGTCCGTTTTCAGGTAATTTCTTCTCTCCTCTGTATTAAGTTTTTATACAGTAATAGCATACAACACAGCCTATACGTTTTATTCCATACAAGGCCTCTTGAGATTATTTATTACGTGACTCAGAAGAGAATTGGCAGGAGTGTAACTCCTTGTCTTGGATTGACAAAGTCATGCCTTCGAGTTAAAGCGTAGAAATTCAATAGAATCAGCCACAGAATAGCACCCCCTTTTTACCTTCCCATTCTGGTTGCTTGCCTGAAATATTATCTTGGTGACGTTATGAAGGTGTAATTTTCCCAAATGTATTTTTGCTCAAGGTGAAGAGTCTGCTTTGATGGCTTAATTATTCAACTCTCTGATGACCATTCTGTGCCCTTCATTAATGAAAGTGTAATTTGGGCTTTCATCTTAAGTGTTATTTGTCAGTACCACAGCCTACGTTAATAGCTGCATAAAATTCTAGTACTTGTACAGTTTTTTAGCAGATCTGTTGAGAATGAATAATCAGTAATATTTTTCTTCCCTTAGATCACTACAGAAGATATTCAAGCATTTGAAGAAGAGTACATTGGCTCAGAAGAGGAGTTGGCTGATGTTAAAGAAGCTTATGTGGACTTTGAGGGAGATATGGACCGCATTATGGAGTCTGTGCTCTGTGTTACCTATAAAGATGAGCCCAGGATAAGGAAGATAATACAAGCAGCCATTGATTCTGGAGAGGTTTCTGCCTACGATACCTTTGTAAAGGAGCCTAAGAAAAAACGCATGGACCGTAAGAAAAGGGTAGGATTTATTTAGATTACGATCACTCAGTATATGTGTGTTAACTTTAGTTTTTGAATTATTTTCAGACAAGAAGAATGGCTCGAAGACCAATAGTAAATCAATCTCTTATTTTAAACTGGCATTCTTAAAAGCCAGAGTATGACTCCCAAGCTACACCCACCTTCACTCAAATCTTTCAGAGATCGGTGTTATCGTTACACGTCAGTGCTAACGGACATTTCACCAGTTTTGCATAACATTTCCTCATTTGGTATATACTATTTCTTTCCTGTGGTACGTGTGTTTGCAATATCGATTCTGATCTGTAATGATGCAGTGGCAGAACTACAGGGTTGGCCAACGTTAAGCTGTGATGGCTGTAGTAGTGTTACTAGATTTTTCTGAATAACCACATACTGTGATTTCCTTGTTTATTATTTTTACACTTATTCCAAAGTGAGATCTTGAACATTTTACATGGCACTTGCCTTGTTGGACCAACAATGGTTGTCACCTACGCTGGGGAGAGTATACCTGCCTTGAGAAGTTTATGAAGTTAAGATTTGCAATCCTCCGACTAACAAGACAACCTATGTAACCCTGATTTTTGACTGAATTGAGGTACATAACATCTCCGCAATATGGTGTAACATGTACATACATAGCCACCATTTCCCCTGTCCTGAATGAAGACTAGAAGTGATTACGCTATGTACAATAAACCAAACCAAGAAAGCCAGAAGATAAGAGTCTGAACAGATACTCTATTATGTGTTTTGAATATTGTGATACAAGATGTACCTCATGTTTCATGGATGACTCTTACAAGTTTTTTTTTTTTCTTCTAACTTTTAATTAAGGATGAATGTTGAGTCTGCTTGGTTAGGTTTATTATGGTTTTATGTGTAGGATGTATCTCTTATTTTTAATTAATTTGTTATTTTTTTGTTTGATTGTTGAGTACTCTAGGTGTGAGAATAAATAAGTAGATGTAATTTGTGTATAATAATGCCTAGATATCCCGAGCTAAGAAAGGCCAGCCAGCCCTGTTATGCGATATATTTAGAACATCTGACATGACACTTGCCCTCTTGGACCACCACTACTCCTCACCAACGCTGGTGACAACTGAATTGGAAGGCAAAGAAAACTGCTTCAAACCTTGAAATATAGGAAGTAACATCATCTGCAAAATATGTTGCTAAGAGACCTGGTATAGTATGGCACAGCCTTCAACCCCTTGCATATTTTTGGGTCTCGCCTGAGCCAGCGCATGCGTTGCTCTGGCGAGACATTTAGTAGCTGGGTTTTAAAAGTGCTACCCACAGGCTTTTGCCAGCCACCAGCTTGCTGTTACGCGCACAAGCACGCGTGACTTGCACAGCTGCCATCTGGCTTTCTGTAATGGCTCATTAAGCCTTAAAGCGCACGCGTGAATCCCCTCCCTTCTCCCACTCCCTTCTCCCACGCTTCATTTTCCTTTCACTTTCACGGCCGCGCGGCTATTGCTTGTTTACTTTTTTCTTTTGGTCAAATTGCATATTTTTTAGAGTGCTTTTTGTTGCGGAGTCAAATGGCGCTTTATTTCTTCATTGCCCAGCATTCCACGCTTTATCTTTAGTATTAAATATGGCGGTTTTAGTAGGCACAGCTCGTCACTCATCTTTTAGTTCCTTTTCGTTGCGGCCGGGTGATTGCTTCCCCATATTAGCTTTGTATTATTTACTCTGCTTCCGGTCCTTCGGTGCTTTACTCTGCTTCTGAGGAGATCACCAAGCGGTCCAAGTGCATGCCACAGGCACACCAAGCACGGGTCCTCTTGCACCAAATGTTTAGTGCTTGAGTCCTCCTAACTGCGTGAATTATCACAGGCAAAACCTGCCTTTCCGCTCCACAACTCTGCAACTCGTCACCAGTGTTTTAATGATGGATAATCACTGGTGCTGTCAGGTAAGACTTTTATCGGGTTCCAACCAAAGGAGCAGGGTGACGTTGCATATCTCAAATGCCCCTTTAGTGTTTCTCTCCAAACACCCACCTTCCAATCTCCCATTGGACTGCACCACCCAACTTTGCTGGCACAGGTGCTCGCCATATTCTCTTCCAGTCCTGTGCAGTTGCTTCTTCACACACACATCCCCACTCAAAAACACTGTCCGCATTTTGTAGAATACTACAGCCGAAGATGGTTTATTGCCTACTACTTTGCTTTACTATCACTCATGAAAGGGGAAAATAATCAACAAAATCTGCTGTTTCATTACCACAAGCATTACAAAGGTGCAATCCGTCCGCTCTACACAAAACAATAAAAAAAAAAAAACATTAGTCTGCTTCAAACATTACTGATGAATGTAGCATATATCCAAATATTTCATGTGTAGTTAGTTTTGTTTCTTTGTTGGTGCGTTACTGTCTCTTCTCCATAAACGTCTTTGTTCAAAACGACAACCACCTTTCAGATTTATGGTATCCTATGTCTTCTAAATTATGTTCTGCCACTTCTTTTTCCTAAGATATCGCTGGCAAAAACGCAATGTCGCTTTTGCTAAGTAAACTAACTTGGCTATGAATTTTGCCTGAATTGTATAATGTATGATGTGCAACCGCGCTAAAAGTATGATTTTCAGATCAGACTCCTTTTTAATGTGCACGTAAACTGACTTAAACAAGCATTGGCATAGCCAATGGGTCTCGCCTTTGGGACCTTATAAGTGTTTAGCCAAGCAACAGTTGTTGCGCCAAGGATATTGTGCTGCATACTTAAATACTTATAAGGTCCCAAAAGCGAGACCTATTGGCTATGCCAATGCTTGTTACTAAATAGAAAGTTATATTCTGGAACTGAACATTTACCTACTCTGCCATTGAGGGCACAGATGGGTATTAATAGCTAATCACATTTGTGCTATGCCTCTCGAAGGAAGCAACTGGGCTGTTTGCACAGTTAAACTATCTTCTAATCAGCTACCACCACCAACCTAGAACCGGGAGTAAAAACGTCATCACCTGGATCACCAGTTGTGCAGACAGCATCGTCCCCATCAAGGGCAACATACAGAGAAAATCCATAAAGGCTAGCTGGTACACCCAAGAACTTAGAACAGCGAAACAGGACAGCTAACAGTTGCAGAGGAGATGACGTGCCAGCAAGGACACCTCCGACAGGGCAGCCTGCAAGTCCTCCCTCAACCACTACCAGTTCCTGCTTAGGGTAACAAAAAAGACGGACCTTGGTGCACGCATCAAAACCGGCACCAACAACACCAAGCAACTTAAACATAGTTGAGGAATTCTCCTAGCTCAGCTGCCAGCGAAAACATCATACCCTCACAGGAGCTGTGCGACCACCTCACCCACTTCTTCGACAAAAAAGATCGCAACCATATACAGAAACTTTGAACCCCAACCTACACCTACGGACTTCCTCGACCGACACGCCACAACCATAACAGACATGAACCACATACTGACCACCTGGAACATCCTCTCCACCCAGGACCCCACCTCCACCATGAAATCCTTCCACCTGGAGCTCCCACAGACTCATGCTCACAACACATCTTCAACCTTGGAAACCATAGGATCAGCCAGGAACTCACCACCCTACTCATCACGTGTCACCACAGCAACATTTCTCGATACCTGGAAACACCCCAAAGTCAGGTGACTACTCAAACAAGCATTTGCAATGCAATAAGTCTTGCATTTGCGACAGTTTGAGCTATTGGCATTGTAAATAACATTGTATTTTATGTGTTTTGAAAACCTGCAAGCATAAGTAAAGATGCACTTTGTAGGTTTTCTGAACACCTAAATAAAAGGCATTGTCATTTACAATGCCAATTGCTCAAACCGTAGCAAATGCAAGACCTATTGCATTTCAAATGCTTATTTTTAGTAGGCAAGGGGAGATTAAGTGATTTATCCAGAAACACAGTATGCGGAGCTTACGCCAAGGCTTGAACCTAGTTTCACACGTGACAATCCCATTAATACAATTGAGCACCAGCACTATGAGAAATTTGTGCGAGAGAATTTCTGGGTGGTGTGACCTCTATGAGTTCAGAGAAGACCATCTCCTGCATAGCTGGCTAATTCCCCAGATCATCAAAAGCTCTACTCTAAGTAAGAACAAAAAAGGCCTCCCTGCTGTAAGGAGGACAACAGAGCTTGTCCACACCACAAAGAGTACAGGTCAGGCAACAGATACTCATGTCTTGCCTTCTCCTTCCTTAATTACAGACTGTAGAGGAAAAGTGCAAATTATTAAGTAACATTCAGCTTATTTAAGGGCCTATTACAGACTTCAAAGCTTGCTGTTCTCTGGTTTTGCCAGGTTAAACAGGCCATTTTCAGGACAATAAAGGGTTTTTCACACCTGGTAAAAGGGCAGTTAAGCAGATTCCTATTTTGCAGGCGCCATTGCGCAGAGTATTCTGATGTACACTTTGCATGAAAGATCCTTTGTCTGACATACTGTCAGAAATGGGGGTCTCTAGTTGGCAGAGGTAGGTACCTTTGTCCAAATAGTGACCCTTGCTTCTAGTCAGGGTAAGGGGGATACACTTCTAAAATAACCCCTGCTCACCCCCTTGGTAGCTTGGCACGAGTAGACAGGCTTACCTCCGAGGCGGTGTGTAAAGTATTTGTGAACACCTACAGTAATACAGTGAAAACACTACAAATGCACACCACATCAGTTTAGAAAAATAAGTAATCTTTTATCTAAACCAAAACAAGACCAAACGACAAAGATCCACAATACAGTAATAAATATGACTTTCACATGGTAGAAATAGTTCAGTTCAAAGCAAATTGCACTTTTCACATAAAGTATTTGGGATGTGTCACGCAAACAAAACGGGCTGCAAGGAAGTTGATGCGCCGGTTCCTTACACTCAGGGAAGGTGTTGCGTCTGTTCCTTGCTCCGGGGGAGGTGATGCGTCTGTTACTTACCGGAGAGGAGGTGAAGTGTAGGTTTCTTACTGCGTGCGGAGGTGATGCACCGTTTTCTTCCTTCGTCTCCCAATGATGCGACAAACTTGATGCGATGATCCGGGATGATGCATGGATTCTTCCAGTGGTAAATAGTCTCTTGAGGTCCAAAACAACAGCAGGCACCTCTTTGCAGGACAGAACTCCCAGCAAGGACGTTCAAGGGAGCCGGTTGTGAAGTCTTTGTGTTCCTGAGACTTCAGAACAGGAGGCAAGCTCAGTTTCAAGCCTTTGGAGATCTTCCTTCAAGCAGGTGACAAAGCCAACAGCAAAGTCCTTTTCTCCTTTCCTTGGCAGCAAGCAGCCACTGCAGGCCAACCCCAGACAGCAAACCGCACAGGGACCGTATTACTCCTCGGCTTCTCTGGCTCTTCTCCTTCATCACACATGATGGTATGTCCTATCTTTCACATACAATGCACTCTGCCCACAGGGGTACTTTGGGCCTACCTTAGGGGTGACTAACATGTAGAAAAGGGAAGGTTTAGCGACTGACAAGTGTGTGCACTTCCCGAGTCGACATGACAGTCCCAGACTGCACACAGGCTCTGCAATGGCAGGCCTGAGACACATTTTACAGGCTGCTTCTGTGGGTGGCACAATCGGTGCTGCAAGCCCACCACCAGCATTTTATTTGCATGTCCTGGGCACACATGGTGAACTGTCTGACAAGTATTTCAAATAGCCAATCATGGAATCACTAATCCATAACAACAATTTATAGGGAGAGCATATGCACTTTAACACTGATCAGCAGTGGTAAAGTGTCCAGAGTCATAAAACCAACAACCGGTCAGAATAAATACAGGAGTAAGGCAAAACGTTCTGGGATCACCCTGCAAAAAGGGTCCAGTCCAACACATACGTATAAAAGGCGTGCTGTCTGTTTTGCTATTTTTTTTTTTTTATTTTACTTGTCCACGTTGGGCACTGTCTGGCTTTTGGGCTTTACTAGTCGGTGCGTGTCGCTTTTAAAAAAAAAAAAAAAAATGGTTTCGTTTCTATATACGCTTATCTATTAAAGCGCTTTTCAAAGAACTATGCCTGGCTTGCAGGCGTGTGCTGCCTTTTTAGACTACTATTACTTAAAAAAGCAGTGTTTCTCTGAAGTGTTGTGCGTTAACTGATATCGCAAGGTAAAAATCAACTCTATTTATGTGTGTCTGGACCAAAGGGTAAAAGATATAATGTTTATCCAGAGGGGCGAGACTCAAGGCAAATGGACGAGGTTTTGAAGTGTTTTTTAGAGACCATTTGTATCTGTGAGGTTTCCCACTTTTCTTGTGATATGCAAGCTTTAAATTACAATAACATGGCATAAAGTACTGTGTGGGGCGGCTGCTTTTGGAAATTGCAAACATGCAGCTGTTATTGCAGAGGCCGGTGTTCCGTGTGTTTTTTTTTGCTCCCCGTCTGTTATGCTGGGACTGACAGCCACTTGTTTGTATTTTCAGCATGCCATGCACACTTTCACTTTAACGCGAATTCTGTGAGGGGCGACATCTATTCTTATAGTGATAGTGCCCATGGCCCTCTGCAAATACAATCAAGAGGCTGCCATTGCTGGCTTAACAGATGGGGAGCAAAAAGTAATGCGCGCTTTCATTTTAAGAATAGTTTCTGCCCCACACTGTACTCTCAGGCCGCAAGTGCTGTGTGGTGTGGCAGCTATTGTTAAAGTGGAAGCACGCATGAAGCGCTGCAAATACTCACGAGTGCTGTGGGCTGCATCTAAGATAAGCGGCACCCATTATTGAAGTGAAAGCAGAAGGACGCCATTGCTATGCAGTCTGTCGTGCTTGCTTCGATAAGACCTGAATTAAGTAAATAGTGCTGCCTTCCTGCTAGTGAAATCTAGGGTGTAAGGACACATGTAAAAGGGTCTGTCCTTATGGGAGGTAACGACAGAAGACTGGGAGGTACTGAGGAGGGACTAATAAGCCTATTAACCAGTCAAAAGCCAACATTTACTAAGGGCAGTCACAGCAGCCAATAAAAAAGATGGGCAGAGAGTGGTGGAGCTTATGAGAATACAGTTTGTCTCGAAGAGACAGCGTAAGCACTGCCTAGGAGAGTCATAAACACTGCTGACCCCAGCGAACTCAAAATCTACTGGCCAATCTCCCTACTCACATTCCCAGCGAAGGTTCTAGAAAAGATCATCAGCAATCAACTCATGACACACCTGGAGCAGAACCAGCTACTAAACGCCTTCCAATCTGGCTTCCACAGCAATCACAGCACCGAAACCGCACTGATCACAGCCACCAATGACATCCGAACCCTCCTAGACTTTGCAGTAATGTCTTTGGTAGTCAAAAATGGAAGTTGACACTTACTTTCACTAGCCACTGCACTATGTTAGCTATTGATATCGCCATCCGTGCGACTTTGAAAACAGCAATTTTGTGTTCTTACTGTCGGGGCATATTGGATACAAAAGAAGCATGCCTTTAATATTAAGCATACTGCCTGGTGGGCTTTGCAGGACTTACCTAGGGGTGGGTTACTAATAATAAAAAAGGAAGGCTTTTGACCGTGGCAATAGGATTTGTTTACCATGGTGAATTGGCAGGTTTAAAACCACCCGATTAGGTTGCAGTGTTGGGCCTAGAGTTTCGTTTTCACTTTGTCACTGTAGTGCAGTCCATTAGTGATATTTGTGGGTATCTCTTGTACCATATACTAGGGACTTAAAAGTAAATTAAATGAGCCAGTCTTGTATTAGCCTGTTGCACACATGCACTGGGGCCTGGACAGCAGAGGCCAGTGCCATAGTCGAAAAACCAGCTGCATCATCCTCGACCCCGCCCTCTCCATGACCAAGCAAGTCAACGCCATCTCTGCATCCTGCTTCAACACCCTCTGATTGCTCTGCAGAATCTTCAAATGGATCCCCTCCGACACGAGAAAAACAGTCACCCATGCCCTCGTCACCAGCAGACTGGACTACGGGAACGCCCTCTACGCAGGAACAACCAAGCTCCTGAGACTGCTGCAACGCATCCAGAACACCTCAGCAAGACTGATCCTCGACGTCCCCCCGACGCAGCCACAACACCCCACCTGAGAGGCCTGCAGTGGCTCCCCGTCAGAAAGAGAATCACCTTCAAACTCCTCATCCACGCACACAAAGCCCTTCACAATACCAGACCAGCATATCTCAACTACCGACTCCGCTTCTACATCCTCTCCCGCAACCTCCGCTCTGCCGACCTCGCCCTCGCCACAGTTCCACGCATCCGGAAAACCACCGCCAGAGGCAGATCCTTCTCCTACCTCGCTGGCAAGACCTGGAACACCCTCCCTACGAACCTACGTCGGATCCAGGACCTGCTAGCCTTCAGACGACTCCTCAAGACCTGGCTCTTCGATCAGTAGCAGCAGCAGCACCCCCTTCTCCCCCCCCCCCCCCCCCCCCCCCCCCCCAGCGCCTTGAGACCCTCACGGGTATGTAGCGCGCTTTACAAATGTTTCATTGATTGATCAGTCCAAAAACTTGGAGGTGAACCTGCCAAAAAGAGGTCCTTTCCTATGGCAATGTACTAGATAGCAGTGGTGCCTGGATTTGTCATTTGATGGACAGGGTCTGTGGCTGAGCAGTGTTGGGGCCTTAATAACTGTGCATTAGAAGTTTGTATTGCCCATATAAATTATGTGAATTTCGTTTTTGGGCACTTTGATAACTGTGTACATTGTCTGGATATCAATTAAAATGTTGTGGCACTTCATTGCTCTTAGCAGTCAAAAACAATTGTGGTTAGCATCCACTTTTGGACAAGATGTGTCAAATATGCTTATCCTTATTTTTGCTTTTCATATTCGCATCCTTTATTTTGAGTAAATGTTCGACCTAATTTACCTTTATGTATGTTTATCTCTAATGTATATTTGCAGGCCCTGGCAGAAGCGGCAGAAGCTGAAGAGATGAAGAAGGAACTTGGTTTAGGCGAGGGTTTGGATGATTTGTCAGCATTAATTCAAGTAAGTCAGAATTCAGCTTTCTGAGCTGGACATCTATTTAGTGTAATAATGTAACACTGGGAGCTGACCAGCCAATCCCACTGCACGCGTTGTGCTTATAGGTATTGTTGTAGGTCTTCAAAGGTAGCATTCTCCCAGCATCCCTCCTGTGTACTGTAGGACCTGGGAGCACTGTAGAAGCTTTTTCTTAACTTAAGGGGTAGAGGAAATGATTCTATTGCCCCCTGCTTCTTCAGAAGCATTCTGTTTACACATGGCTGTTTAGGCTCCTCATTGATTTTTACTGATAGAACTCATACATTTTTTTTTTTCACTAAAACTATTGTGTATTAGGCCCATAACTATACAGATGGCAATACCAGCTGTTATTGCCTGTGAGTGTGGGCACTAATGCTCAAGTAATGCTTTGTTGAAATTTAATTAAAAGAATATATAGTTAACTGCTTGTGAAGTCCTAAACTTACAGGTAGTATTAAAGATCGTTTTTCTTATTGTGTATTATTTTGTCTGTGTGTTTGTTGGGAGGGGAGGGGATTAGATCCTAGTTCTTCCATTCCAAAAACTGTGTTGACTGGATTACGTTGTTAGTGTGATTATCTTTAGCAAGGATATAGAATGCAGAACCCTGCTCTACCTCTGTTTGCTGTCTCGAATAACTCTCCAACCACCTTGTGCAGAGAAACAGACACGAGCCATAGCTGCGGTCTTGTTTAGTGGTAGATGGTGGCACGGCTAAATAGTTGTCCGCCCATTAGTCAAGTTAATGCGTAGTCTGTCCTTGTAAATCAGGTTAGAGCACAGCCTGCATGAAATGTTATCACTCTTTCTTTTCCAGATTTCATTTTATTGAAGCTGCGTTTATGTAGCACTTCATCCACCTGATTGGAGGGAAGGTTGGTAATGAAGCATTATAGAAGCTATCCAGGTTTCAGCAGGAGAATGAAAAGTGTCCTAGCTAATGGAACGTTTTACTTCTATTAAGGACTCTGAGGCGAGCATTATGCTCGTCTTTCTCCACTTGAATTTACCAGCAGCCATTTTAACAGTAAATCAATCCACATTTCCTAGAATCCCAGGGAAATTTGTAAAAACAAAGAACAGAAAAACGCAATCCAATTCAAGTCCCATCATGGGCCCAGAATACACCTTCTAGCCCCTCTTTTGTGTCCTGGTCCTCCTCGTTCTTCACGCCATTAGTATTTTCCTACACCCCTTGATTTCCAGTATCTCCTCCTGGAACTAAAAAAGTTAAATCAGTACTAGAAATGGACTTGAAGAGGATTGAGTACATTCAAGAATATCCACATTTCTCAACAAAGAAAACCTGCTATTTATTCAAAGACATAGACCTTTCCAAACACAGAAAACATTCTACTTACCCAAGCATCTGGAGTTTGGAGCACGTGTAAATATCCAAACAAACCAGATTACTTATATTTACGGGAAGGGAATTTGGAGCACATTCGCAGGTGAGATAATCCTCACCTCAGAGTCCTTAATAAAATGAAACTTTCCTTTCCGTTCGCTAAGAAATTTTCCGTTTTGTGTACAGACGGAGGCTTCGGATTATGCTAGTTTAAAGCTTAATTACCACAAATGGGCCATATCAACAATGGGCTTTAAATAGAACCGCTTAAATGTCGAATCTGAAGACCAGTCCGCTGCGTTCATAATGTCTTCAAGTCTTGTACATAGGCTGAAAGCCTTGGAGGCCATAGCCACCCAGCAGAATGGGCTCCCAGAATCCTGATCTCAATGCCCGCCTCCTGCATGACTCACTGCACCCATCATGAAATAGTGGGAGACTAACCTGCCTTATGAGGTTTCCAAAGGGCTATCGGAAATCGTCTTTCTCCAGTAGTCCTAAGCTCTGTCGACCTCTCCTTATACGCTTTTAGACATTGCGCCACGCATAATTTTTGAGACTCTGGAAATGCGAGGGTACTCTTTCACCCTGGTGTGACATCTGTCTGCTGACAAATCGTAAAAGGAAACCCCATTGGAGAGTAAACTCTTCCTGCGATATCCAGGGCTCTAACATCTGAGACCTGTCTACACAAATTCAAACAGAAGAGCATTGCCAGCTTCGCCGACAGCTCCTTACAAGACCAGAAGTTATTTGGTTGCCAAGACCAGTAAAGGTTGAGGACTCTAGCCGCATCCCACAGCTCCAAATATTGCGGCTCTGGTGGAAGAAATAACCGTATACCTCTCAGAAGCCAACAAAAGGGTAATCCCCCAACAGGGGAGCCTTCCACCGGAACCTGGCCCGCCGATATGGTGGAACGAAAAGTATTGATGGTGATAGACCAAACCTTGCTCGGCCAAACGTGCTAGAAAATTCAAGACTAACTTCGTCGGCGCCCTCAGGATCACAACCCCCATCTAACACACCGACACCATCGCCTCCTGGCTGATTGGTATCTTTTGATCGTGATGTTGGACCAGGCCTTTGACAAGAGGTCTCCAGTGTATGCCGAAAGGCCTGGAATCGACCAGCTACTACTGTAATCCTAAACGCCATCTGGTGTAGGGACCATCCGGCACCATCTGATGCGGAACCTGATCCGGGTCGAGAAGAAGCTCTGGAAACTGGTGAAGACGGATTGGAAAATCCCAGGAAAGTTCCAGAAGAACTGGAACTCAAACTTGCGACCTCCAAATTGAAGTTTTGAGAACCATCTCCGCATGTTGCCACCTGGTCTGAGCTGACACTCTTGTGATCATCGCAAAGGGTGGGAAATCATAGGTTCGCTCCGGACTCCAATCTTGCAGGAATGCATCCTTAGCAGCTGCCAGAGGATCCAGTCTCCAACTGAAGCCCTGTGGAATCTGAAGATCCAGTCTGGAAGCTAAAAGATCTACTGAGAATTGGCCCTATCAGTCCTGAAGCTTAGTAAAAACCTCCGGGTGCAACCTCCAAAGACTGGAATCTCGAAAGTAGCACAAGTGCCAGTCTGCCGCCTGATTATCCCACCCAGGGAGGTATTCCACAGTCACTGAATCTGGTGGTCGAGGCAAAACTGCCAAACATTTGTCACCAGATCTGAGAGAATCTTCGACCAAGTGCCACCAAGATGTCCATCTTTAGCAGGTCATGTCTAAATTCTGTACCTGGTCCAGCACCAGACTGCAAAGGATCCGCCAAAAGCTCTGCCCAATTGATGTGCAGTGTTTGTTCCTGCGGAGACCAAGACCCTCCTGTGAAAAAAATCTCCACACCGGGTGTCCCAGCGGAACTGCTCGCCTCTGACTCTATAACCAGGTCTGGGGGTCGAACCACATTTAGCTAGTCAATTCCACACATCCAAATTTTTTCGCTCTCTTCATCAGGCAGGGCAACATAATGAGTAAGGAAGGCCTCTCTGCAGGTGTCCCACCTTCAATCTTTGCTGTGACTGATAATGCAATGGGCCCGGGAAGATGGCCTGTAAAGAAGCCAACAGCCCTACCAGCTGGATGGGCACCCAACGTTTGACCAATGTCCTGTCTAGCTCGTGACGGATTTTGGACATTTTCAGCGAAGGAAGGCTGAGAGTAGTCTTGGTAGAATCTATAACGAAAGCCAGGGGGGTTGCCTTCTGAGTAGGAACCAGCAGAGATTTTTTGACGGTGATGATAAAAAACCAAGACTCTCCTACAGGTCGACCACCAGCTGTAACTGCTGCCTTAACTGCTGGGGATCCTGCGCCAAAAGAAGCATATCGTTAAGGTAGACAGGCGAATTCCCCATGCCTGAAGCTGTTCCATGACCGGTTCGAACACCTTCGTGTAGCACAAAAAAGTGGAGGAAAGCCCAAAAGGTAGTAGAGAACTGGTACGCCTGCTGGCAGCAGAGGAACTGCAGGAACCTTCTGTATGGGGTAAAGATCGGAGTAGTGAGGTACGCATTATTCAGATCCAAAGAGACCATCCAATCTGCTGGTCGCAGGGCATCTCTCGGAGGATTCCCTCCATTTTGAAATGGCTGTAAACCAGCCATTCGCTGAATGTGCATAAGTTTAAAAAAACACACTGACCCCGTCTTCTTTGTCCACCAAAACATGTTGCTTACAAAGCCCTACGGGTGAGGTGAAATCAAGCAAATGGTCCCAGCATACACCATTTCTGCCTCCTGCCTCAAGCTGGATAGGCCTGGGCCTCCTTTCCTGCCCCAGGTTGCCACAGAACTCTGTGAAACCCCTGCAGAGTTTGCAACACCCAAGCATCGCTTATGATCCTTTTTGCATACATGTACAAAATTGGCAAGGCAACCACCCACTTGTAGGAGGTAGAGGCAGCATCGCCACCACTGAAGCCACAAGCCTTAAGCCCCTTCCGTTGGTGGGTTAGTTGTTTTAGCGGGCGTGATCCTGGAACTGCCTGGGTCTGGAGTTCCAGCATCAAGCCCTATGGAAAACCTGGGAGGAGAAAACGCACTTCATAGAAGACTGGGCTTTATCTGACGATGTGAATGTATTGACAAACATTCCAAGCATTTTAATAACGCTCTCCAAATAATCCTCCTTGGGCCACAGCCCCAGCTTTAGAATCTGCTAAGTCCCCAAACGGTCTGCGGGCGTTCAGTGGTATTCGGCGGGGGCTGAGCCCACTTTGCACATTAGCATGCAATCTGCCCTGCCAGGCGCTCCTCCATGGGGGGGCCAGAGCTTTCTCAACCGCCCTGTGTATGGATTTGTCTACCGCATCATAAAACTCAAAGGAATTGGTCAATGTGCAAACACGAGCCAGAAGGCCGGTTGGACTGCCACTACCCAGCAACTCACTGAGAAGTACTTGGAGATGTGTTTCAGGAAACGTCGGGTTTATAAAGAATCACAAGGATAATTTGAAAAATCCAAACCCCTCTTTCATATTTAAAAGGTACTCTAAAGCTCACTGGGTAACGATGGCTCCATGTTAAATGTATTTTAAAATCCAAAACTTATACCAGTTAACACACTAAATGTAAGTTTTACAAAGCCAAACTGAATAGTAGATGCAACGCTTACGAGTAATGTGAACACTAGAAAATATTTCAACATATTGGCTGTTAGACTATATATCAACCCTACCATCATATCTTTGGCTTACTAAGCCAAATTCTGCACCAAAAGAAAAGCCTAATTTGAGTTTCAAAGATGGTTCTCACACTCATACCAGCTTCGAACAATGAAGTTGTGCAATGATTGTCCAGACGCCCCCACATAGTTGTTTTGAAATAAACTTGGTTGCTGGTACACAGTGAACATGGGCCTGGATTCGCAAAAGATTAAATTATCCAATCTTCCACTCCCCGAACCAACCACCAACCACTAACCTACTTGGCTCTGATATACCTGGCAAGGGCCAAATTTGGTTGGGCAGACACTGCAGATTTGGAGAGTCCACCGACTTGGCAACCTATTCCCAGACACCAAGTTCCTAGACCTACTGACCCCTCAAAGGGAATTAAACCTACTACCTTGTATCTTTTCAATCATTCGTGTGTGTTTCGATTACCTGGGAGTCAAAGTAGTTAAGAACTTCAAGTGGAAAGATCAACTTAGCAAAAGCACACTATCAGTCGAGCACAGAGCAAATGCTGTGAATAGGTTGCACAGACAAACGAGCTCCCGTGCTGTCTCACCGGCCCTTTAAGTATATTGCGGTATGGCACAAGGGGTCGCTCTTCATGGTGCGGAGACTTGGGGTTGTACTGATGTTTTTCCACTTACCACTGCAGAAAATAAATTCGTCCGACAGCTGGTTTCCGTTCTAAACAGTACACTGTTAATTCCCCTATTCTTTGACCTATGATTAAAAAGAATTGCAGATCTGGCCGCATTTAGACCACTTGTCCATTGAGTTTGTTTATGGATTACACATGAACTAAAAGTTCAGAGACTGCCTTGTTGACTTGCTTGGTGCAAGAGGTGCCAAATCAGTACCCTGGGTTAAATTGGTTTCTGACTGGCTAAGCAAGTTGAGACTGCAAAGGCTATGGGCTGACCCGAAAAAAATGTGTAAAGATCTTAATATTTGAAAATTCAGCTTTTGGATTTATATCCAAGAGGGCTATATCAATAACCAGTCAATTTGCCCATTGACAAATAGATTTTAGATATTAAACCATTTCCCCATTTCGAGGAATTTTAGACTGTTTCTTCTCCCTTCACAGCATGCATCCGTCTTAAGAATCTTTTAGGCTGTCTGGATGTTTGAATCCTGCCTTTGTGCAATATGATTGTGTTGCCTATGTAGAGGATGGGTGTGTCTGTGCAAAGAGCATCATAACTTTACATAAAGTATCAGAATATGAAATTATTATAATTAAGCCCCAGTCAAGTACAACAGCAGAAAATACTACCTGAAAATGACAAGTGTTGTGGGGAAACATGGTTTATTACCAAATTGTTCTTTTAAAAACGACGTAGTTCACTAAAACCAAGGTGTACCTTTTTTGATTCTTGCTATAATCCTGTTTCCACTTGTACCATCAGAATCTATGAAGCGTAAATAGTTAAGAATCACCAGATGGAAACAAGTAAATGATAGGCCAACATATTACCCCATTGAAATCACGGAATTTAATATCCTGCATTTTTTGTAATAAATATTAATGAAGCACTAATTTTCAAGAGCAGTGCATCTTTCCTTCTCCATGTTAGTGGGCATTTTTTGCAATTCCATGTTTTTTGCTATACGATTAAAGAAGCTGGAAAATTGTAAACCATGAAAATGAAACCTGGCTAAACATGGGAATTTCATAGCTTTCCGATTGCTTATGTGTGACATTGTCAGAATTTCAGTGTAAATATGACTGACACTTTCTTGCGAGCAAAATCAAGCGATGAAGATGCAGGAAATCTATACATATCAGAAATTACACATAATTGAGCAACAGGAAGCTCTGAGATCATCTTCATACTGCTGTAAAGCACCAGAAATGGAAGGCACTGTGAGAACAGACTGTACCAAAGAGGATGGGAGAGGCCCCAGTGCAGATGATCTCAGCTGCCTTCTGATAAATTATCATAGTTACTCAGTCACTAACGCACTTGAATCCACAAGGAACCTTGAAGCAGCTAAAAATGCTATTCTCTGCTGGCCCTGCCCAATGAGTTAAAAGCTGCTGGTAACTTGCGGTAAATAACAGGACCGCGCCATCACTGCGGGCGGGGGCAGTAGACACAGCAAGCACAAATAATACATGCACAAAGGAGACTACATACAACGTGCCACTGCCAATAACAGACTGGTCCCGAACCCGCATACAGCCTGAACAACAGCAAGAGAAAGAAGCCAAGTTGGAACTTGGGGTAAAGGGTTGCAGAAGAGGGCTCACACATGACCCAGCAAGACCTTAAAAGTGGGCATAAAAGTTCTAAAATCGCAAACGCTAGAAGCAGGAAAATTGGACATGTACAGGCAGAACCAAGGCCGAGCATAGTCAAGTTAAGGGTTCAGTCCTGGAACAGTGAATTATCAGTGAAGTCTAGGACCAGAGGGTGTAGTGAATAAGTTGGGAACGGAGGAGCACGCTTTACAGATGGCTCTAACAGAAAAGGAAGTTGAACGTCCAGACTGACTGGAAAGTGTACAGTGTTGGATATGTCCCCTTCGAGCTAACAAAGGTTGAATTGATCTTTTTCATTCATGAGGGAGTGGGGGGGGCTCCTTACAGTTTATTGACACTTTCTAAGCTGATGAAGAGACTTCCATAACGATGATTTGACTGGTATGGGGAGGGGGCGATGGGGTGCAGTTGCAGATGGCTGAGATCAAGGTGCGTCAGAGGAAACTGAGATGCAGGCAGCCCTTTTCTCCTCGCATTAACGGGGTAAAAATAGTTGTATTTCCCTCCACTTAGAAAAGTGAACTTTCTAAAAATTAAGTCTTTGGAAATGTAGTTTGTGTAATTTTATGACACCGGCACACATTTGGGTGGTGGTGGCAAGTGACTGGCAAACATTAACAACGTACAACTTACTACTTGCTGTTCAGTTTTTGATCATCAGCCAGGCAGTGTGGCTGGAGCATCGGTGACAGCTCAGCTGGCTTGCTCAGGCCGCGAGCGAGCTGCCCTCCCGGCAATCCACCTTAGTCTGTCCTGCTGCTTGGTGCACCATGCCGCAGCCGGCTTTTCATTCCTCAGTGAGTCCTGGCGGCCGCTGCAACCGACCGTGACGGTCAGTGAGTCACTCATTGACTCCATAATGCCCATCCACTGCACTCTCCTGCGGCCAGGCGGGCTTGGAAATTAATTTAGAAAATTCGCCAACGTGCAACGGGTGGTATTTAAGCAACCCGGCCGGTGCGAGCAGCAGCGCTGCAGACCGAGTCATGACTAATTTGCGGCCAGAGCTACACGCAAACTGCCTCTCTCATACTCCCTGATCTAATGCAGCAGGACGTGACATCCACGGCGCCAAGTCCATAAATTGTTTCACACAGTCTGACTGGGCCACGGCTGTCGCGGTACTAGCTATTTAGCACTACTCAGCAGTGGCGCCAGGTAGACTGACACACTGACTCAAAGCTGCGCTGCGGGATCATTCACAAGATACACTGTAGCACTGCCATCCAGGCCTTAGCTAACTCTGCTGGGAGCGCCCCAAAGACTGCGGCGACAGCGCGCACAGGCAGGTCACAGGCAGTGCACTACACTGACAGCTGACACATGCAGATTGTAGGCAGCACTTAACAGGCAACTCAGCCACTATGCCTTATGCGTGACAATGCATTTCAGTGCGGTGAAGCGGCACACCACTCTGAAATGCGTTAGCGTCACGCCTGATGCGTGATACTTGGCAGGACTGGAATTTGACCGTACGGAGGATTAGGATGGAGGGGATGTCGGTCAACAAATGGCTTACGGCAAGTTGGAAAAGGTGCATATATGAAGTTTCGTTTTTTATTTGAAACAATTCAAATAGTTTACTTCAAGACAAATAATACAAAAAGTTTCAAATGGGTACACCTACAATTTAGAATAACCATGTACAAATAAATGGCATCCCTTTGCAGTGCAAAACCTAACCAGTATTAAATTCTCCTGTTAAGGTAAGCTATACAAAACACAACTCTCTTTGCCAGAAGATGCCCAGACGTGGGTCCCGTGCTCACTACACCACTGGATTCAAGCTAGCCTGGCTGAAGAAGGGTGATGCCCTGAAACCGGTCCCAGGATGCTTGTTTCCGGTCCAGGGAGGACCTGGCTTGGCAGTTCGGGCTGGACTGTTCCCACAAGGAACCGGGCCAAGACTGATTTGCATATGGCTGGGTCCAAACTGGGGCGGTTTGGGGAGCAAAAGAATGATTGATTTAACCCAGATCCTTGTGACTGGGGGTGAATGATTGCATTGTCAAGCATTCCGTCCATCGATTTCGTTTTGCAGAATATGCTTGCATAGCATCACAAATGGCATTGGTGATATCACTGACGATGGCATGAACGATAACCTGCGGTGCAGTGTGTACACAATCTTGTGTGTAGTTGAGTGAAGGGCATGACCTTTTGCCTGACTCTGCCCATGCATAGTGTGGATATAACATGCTTTGCTAGCTTCAAGGTATACTGTTGTGTGATCGGGTGTGCAGGGCCTATGCCAGGTCATCGGTCTTCTTGAGCTCCAGATGGTTGAATTACTTTATTTTTTTATTTTTAAGCTTTACTGAAAGTAAGGTCCAGATTGTAGCCACTTATATGGGGGTGGGGAGTAGGTAGGTAGGTGGTGGCACCTCTGTTTTATAACCAATTGTAGATCTTGATGATCGGTAGAAGGTCCAGTCTAGTACAGAGTATTCTATTGGGTGACTATCTTCTGAGCTTTTCTTTGAGGAAGACAGATTTATTGCCACTGAAGGCCTTATCCACAGGATCTTGAAGGTTAAGCATCGAGGGAGTGAAAGCCATTAAAGGCATTTTGTGGCAGATTAGATTTGGTCACATATGTTTACATGTAACCGTAGTATAACTGGTGCATTTTGTTTGTTCATAGCTTTCGTGTTACGGAAAGTAAAAACCCCTTAGTAAAGCCTGTTGGCGTAATCAAGAGAGAATCGAAGATTCTGAGCACCGTAATGAACGTGCTATAAAAGTTCAAGCTGAGGGGTACATTTATCTTCAGTTCCATCTAGTGTAGAAAGTAGATTTTGTGACATATTTTAGCTAGGGCAGGTTGGCACCCATGGCCATTCCCAGGTTGCTCTTCTTTTGACACTGTTTGGCCCAAGACACTTTGAATGCCACAGATTATTTGAGAATTGTAGTTCTGTCAGTCTCCACTTACAAGTATCTCTGTTTCGGATAAGTTGAGTCCAAGTTATTTAGTTAACATACTATTTACTGCAGTTAGATTGAGGAATTTGTTCGGGAAATGATACTTTAATGCACGTGTCACTTTATGTCAAATCTCTTGTCTGGAATATCAAACACCACTATTTTATATTCTATGGTTTTAATGACTTTGCTATATTTATTTCTTATTGTTGAATGTTGTCTTGTTCTTTTATGTTTTTTTTTTTTATAATCAAAGTAAAGTTTTTACTTACGTAGTTGACATACGAAGGTCAATGGGTTAGTTGGCATTCTTGAGTTGACAGCTCTGAGACCGTAGTATAGTCTTGAGTTATCAAGATCGCTTGTTTCCAGCTTCAGAATCAATGGCTATCTGTTTAGTTGAAGCATGCCCGGTTGAAGGGGCTTTGCCCGGTTGAAGGGGCTTTGCTTTAAAATTGCTATATCTTTTGGTGAGGTGGGGATTCAGTATAGTTAATGGTTACCTTTATGCCAGATGCTTTTAGTCCGCCTAGGACAGAGGTCTTCAAACTTTTGGATGCCGAGACCCCCCTGTCAACATTTTGAGGCGTAAGGACCCCCTCCTGACAAAAATGTCTAAACCTGTTGACTAAATTGCGTGGGATGAAAATGTAAATGAGGTTATGTGATGCCGCGTATTTTGGGATAGCATTGCTTCATTATTTTGATATTTGTTACACACAGTAACGCTGAGGAAAGATTTCACCCAATCAGTACCCATTTATAACCAAAATACAGCAATTATCATCAAAGATTTCAAGTCGACCTTTGTGAAGGGCCTTCCACTCTGCAGCAATACGTGCTGCCACATTAGAAGCTCACCTGGCCCTGACCGGAAGAAGCAGGGGTCCCTTAAAACCCTGGCGGTTTTGTGTTGAGTTAAGCTGTTTACCCATGCAGCCTTCCTCTCACCCCCTCCCTTCCATTCCTCTCTCCTCTCCTAACCCCGGATCCCTCTCTCACTTTGCAGGTCATTTTCTTTCACCCCTTTTTACAACTTCTGAACTCTCCCCATTCAACCTCTCACTTCACCTTTAATCACCTCTTGCCATTCTGTCCTTTCACTGCCCTCATCTCTAACAGTCTCTCACATTTATCTCATGGCCTCTCTGGCCCTGTCACCTCCCGTGCCCATCAGCACTTCTCATTCACCTCGTCTCTTCATTCAAATTTTTGTCTATTTGTATCTTACACCTCTCTAGTCCCCCCATTCCTCTTTCACATCTCCCCTTTGTTCTAACAGAAGCCCTCACCTTTGGATCACACTCACTTCTTGCGTGTCCACACTTCTCTTCGGCAATTCACATTTCTCCTCATCCCTGACCTCTTCAATCAAATTCTCTCACTCCCTTGCTGTCCTCTCTCATTTTGGGTGCGGATGCAAGTTCAGAATGGGATGAATGAATGTATGATTACTGATGGGCATGTTTGAGTGAGTTGCATATTGAGTAGTGGGGGGGACAGGTGAGTGAAGTGTCACATGAGTGCAGGATGAGTAGTGTACTCGTGTGACTGCAGGTTGAGGTATAGTGTGAGCAGGACAAGTGCATTTTGAGTGCAGAGTGATCACTGTGAGTGCAAGGTGAGCGGGTGAATGGTGCAAGTGCATGGTGATCAGTGTGAGTGCATTGTGATCACTGAGTGCAAGGTGAGCGTGACAATAAAGGGCGAGAATGAGGAATGAGTTGTCTGAATGCAGGGTACATTCCCAGACCCATGAAGTAACTCAGCATGTTATTGACGGGGGCGTAGACTTTAAGATCTAAGTTAAACTATTGCGGCATTAATCGGGGATCGAGGGTGAAGGAAATAAATAATGTGCTGATCCTGCAACAAACTTCCAGTCCTATGGTTAGGGTTACCAGCAGATTATTTTGATGGCCCAGTCGGTACAAAAAAAAGCAGTCACCTAAAGCGGTATTTTCAGCGCTTATCTGTGCATACTTCCCAGGGCCGGCTTTAGTGCTGGTGGTGCCCTGTGCGACAATGTTTGTTGGTGCCCCCCCAGTGACCACCCCCACCACGGATTCTCTCACTAGCACCCTTTAACAGTGACCAAGTCTCCATAACCCCACACTCTCAGATGCATTGAATTAGTTATATAGTGCCACTCATACCAGTGTAGGGTGTCCGCACTTTGCATCACACACACATTACACAGAGACAATCAATCATAAGTGTGTAAATCAGTGTATAGGAAATGTTACATAAGCCAAAGGACTAAAAGTATAGGAGTCACATGTCATCCATACTGGCAGGCAGTATAGTTCAAGAGTGCTTGGTGTGGAGAAGCACAAACTCCGAGCCGAAAAAGAAACAGCATAGTTGGGAGTTTCCTTTAATAATAAGAATTGATTTCTAGCCAAATTAACCCTTTTTGCAACATTAATCAATGGTCTAATAATGTATTCTTTGTAGTGTGCATGCTGTTCTAGGATGAAAGTTAATAGCTCACTATTCTATATTAGGACTTTAAGTTATAAATTGCAAGTAACAAAAGGAGGTCTCTTTTGAAAGCAGTAACCTGCTGATCTCTTCACATCATACACACTCTGTAATCTACTTGGTACATGTTCTTTGCAGCAGGCATATTAACCCTCTGCACTAACTTCACCTAAGTCAAAACCTCAACTATACAAAATTCTGATCTCTCTCCAGGAAGATAATTAATCACACAAGTTATCTTGACATTTATGCGAGGCCAGGTAATTGCCGGGGAAAGAAACGCTGCAGCAGGTGCTTCAAAAGCACAATAAACTTTCACACACGGCGCCCCCAGGAAGCCAACTTTGTATTCCTTTCCATGAAATGCATTCTCACACTACGGCAGTGAATGTAAAATCCAAATGTAAGGAATAGGCACAGTGGGGACCCAGGGGGTACTGGAACCAGCAAAAAAACCTAAGCCTCTGTAACCAGTTTACAAAGGCATGTTAAAATGCAAATGGTCTTTAAAGACCTGTGAAAAAACACGGGGGTGCCGGAGATAGGAATCCAGACACTGCCCAGCTGAGTCCGCAGCAGCTCAAGTTTCACTGCAGCAGCCCGGGCTGAGACACAGGACGGGGGAAGTGTGGGGGGTGGGGGCTGAAGCCCTTGGGCCTGGGCAGAAGTGTGACTGGGAAGGCGCGACCCCCTTTGCATCACTCCACGGCCCCCCTGGGGGTCGCGCCCCACAGTTTGAAGACCCCTGGCCTAGGAGGAAGTGGTGAGCCATGTAAAAAATGCAAAGACCTACATTATAAGTGCAGTTACACGATTACTATCCACTTTTTTTGTTTCCTTTCCAAATCATCCTAGGTGGATATTGTGGCAGATTTCTTGCCTTTCCCAGTGTGGCACCTGATGGCATGTTTCAGTGGCATAACAAAAGCCCCTGTGGTGTGGGGGGCCTCCTTCGGCACTGGCAGGTCCCTGGCTTCAGAGCTCTGGACAGTCCAAAGTGTGCGGGCCCTCTGCATGTACTTTGCAGGCCCCTCCCAAGTTTCGTTATGCCACTGTGTTTTGTCCCCTCAAAGTAGCAGACCTTAGCGCATGCTGCTCTTTCAATGGGTTTTCCAACATGTGTAGGAAAGTCAAAATATTGTCACCTTTATCTTGCTTTATTTTCTTTTTCTCTTCTTTTGCACTAAAACCATTAGGAGCATTCAAACTGATATATTTAAAGATAACACCATGACATTAAAGGATTTGTATATCCTTAACCAGCTAGGACTGTTGAGTAAGAGGTGGGAGGGGGATAATGGTCTGATTACTTATCAGTAATCTTCAGTACTTCTGGTCCAGGATTTCCTTGTCAGAGTTTAAATCCCACCCCATCTCAATGCTTGGTAAGATCGGGATGAAAGACAAAACAGCAAGGGTAATGATGGTAGAGAGGGATTGGGCTATATAGACACAAAATACTGGCATAGCTCTTTGAAATGCTATAGTTTTGAAGGGTGTAGATGTCTATCAAGATAAGGACAAGCTCAAGTAGGCAGGTGACTAGGAAGAATTGGAACACGAGTAAAAGATTGCTGGCAAGTAATCCGGTCATTACAGTACTCAATTCATTACATGACTCACGGATGGGATAAACGCTTCTTATGAATTTGGCCCAAACTATTTTAACCTCTGAACTATCCACCCACAAATTCTTGTTTTACGCCCAACAACAAGAAATGTAGTTGCATTTCTGTTGCGCAAACAGAGCTATGTAACAACAGAGTATGAACCAGTGGATAAGAACGTAGTTTATAATTCTGGGTAGTTTTAAAAGTTGAATGGTCCCGTGCCTATCTACTGGAGATGGTGGTGCTCTTTGAAATGTCTAGTTTCTTTGCGGTTAGCAGGCAAGTCCAAACAGCTTTGTGGGTACAGATCCCCAGGACAATAGATGGCATGCTTCTGGTCTTGTACCTATACAAGGCAAATCTATACTAAACTCCTGCAGAAAAAACATGATTTCTTCACCGGGAACCACATGTTCGAGGCATGTGTGCTGAGATATGCATGCTTTGCATACTCCCGCCATCTAGTGTTGGGGCCGGATGTTTGGGAGTTGTTTTTCTTCGAAGAAGTCTTTTCCAGTCACGAGGAAATGACTCCTCCTTTCGCTGATAGTGCGCATGGACATCAACTCCATTGTTATATTGTTTTCTTTCCGCCATCGGGTTCGGACATGGTTTGCTGTGCTCCGGGTACAAACCGTTCTTCGGGGTCCCTTCGGTTCACAATTCATTTATCCCTTGTCTGTATTGTTTCGGGCGTGTAACCCATCCTTTGCGTGTCAAATCAGTAAAATCTCAGTTGGATCGACAACCTCCAACCGCGGCCTTCGGACCTAGCCCATTCTCTAATCCCTCTTGAAACATTGAGTAAATTCGTTGATGGAGCGGCCTCAGTTTCTGCCCTCGGCGCCACTCTTGTATCTGCACACTGACCTTCACAACGTTTGTAACTTATGTTTATCTCCAGAAGACAAGGAGCAAGACTGACGCCTGTCGGTCATTCCGCTCAAAGAAAACTCTCCGAGACCATCTGGCTCGACAAAAGGAAATGAAGAGACAAAACAGTGAAGAATACTCCCTCCCCCTCTCCCGGTATCTTGAGAGAGGATTTCGAACAAGAAGAAATTGCAGCGTAAGAGGCCTCCACCATCCAAGATTCCGATTTCGAGCTGGAGATAGAATTTGAATCTCAAGACATTCCAGCTGGTCAAGGTGCAGTGAGTACCAAAGCACAGTTACCCGCAAAACCACCTTCCATAAAACGTGAGGCTTCTGAGCCACCAGTGCTATCTGGCCATGGCAGGCACCAGGCCTCTGCTTCTAACGCCCGCCCTCCAGCTCTGCACCGAAAGCACACATCAAGCCTTCTGGCTCTGGCTTGAACAGAGTTATTTCAACACATAAAGATTTGGCTCCAAAGGGCAAAAAAGCCAAATCGAGCTCTGCACCAAAAATATCGGCAACGAAAAGATGCTCTTCAAGGGCCTCTAGTGCCAATTTTGGAAACTATGCAACAAAAGCTAAATCCAAAACAGAAAAAAACTGCACATAAATACAAACACTGGAAAGATTATAGTAAGACAAGTGATACCATCATCCAAGCGAAAGATGGATACTGATTATAGATTTCTTCTTAAAGTAAAAGATATAGCTACTAGCCCTATTCATCCCATTTCTCATACCCCTCTACGTTAATCGACAGTACTTATTGTACCACCTGCAGACCCCCTAGACAGAGCTTCCCACATATAGATCCTGATACAGGGCATGGGGAGGACAATTATGGACCTCCACCTGAACCATGGGATTGCAGTGTATATCCTCCTACAGACACGGATCCGTATCTATATCCTGCTAAACCTTCCCCCTCCCAATGACAATACTTCATACCAGGAGTTACATTTCTAGAGCAGTAACGTGTTGTTGAATTGCTTTACATAAGGAATCTTTGGAAGATTTCTTATTTGAAACATTAGGAACAACACATAGGACAACTCAATCATGCCTATGTTTAAAGATATGATGGGGCATGCTGGTGACATTTTTAAGAATCCAGTTAGGGCATGTATTATAATGCCTAGAGTGGATAAAAAAAATATAAAAACCCCACCATCTGGCCCAATTTTTATTAAGGGATCGCTTCCATTGGGTTCCTTAGTTGTGTTCAATGCTCGTAAAAGAGCATACTCCCAAACCATAGGAGATGCACCACCTCTGGACAAAGAGTCCGAATTAATAGATGCCTCAGGCAAAAGTAGCTGCACAATCAGCCGACCACTGGCGTATAGCCGATACTCAAGGTCTTTTGGCTAGGTATGACAGGGCCCACTGGGACGAAATGGAGGAGTTACTCCAATTCCTCCCAGAAGAACACAGGAAAAGAGGGCAGGACGTACTACAAGAGGGAAAACTTCTTTCTAATGGCTCTATTGGGTATGCGTTCTCAGATGACATGCATGGTTATGAATTTCTGGTTTTAAACTAGAGGTACAACAAGCCATACTAAAGGCCCCATTTGATAAACATTTATTTGGTCCTCAAGTGGATGAATCACTAGGAAAAATTAAAGCTACAGAAGTAGTGTAATCCATGGAGGTACTACGGTCACCCTCAAATAGAGGTTCCTTTTGTCGCTCCTTTTATAGGGGAGGCTCAAAAAGGAACTCCACAGATGCAAACACTACAAAAATCAGACTCCATCCTCCCTCCTGTAGAGGCTTCTACAAGGGAGGTTATAAAGGAAACCAGTTTAAAGGCAGAGGTAGAGATTCACTAATGTACCACTCAATCTCCTAATAAGCAGTTATTCAGTAACAATCCCCCTCGACCATCATACACCTGTTGGGGGGAAGACTGCACCAGTTTCTTCCCATTTGGCAATCAATAACATCAGGCAAATGGGTGTTCGACATTATCCAATATGGTTGTCTGGAGCGCACAAGCAATGCCTCCCAATATTTCCACCTCGCATTCACAAACTCTTTAGAGCCCCAACAACTGCTCAAACAAGAAGTACAAGCTCTTCTAACAAAAGGAGCTGTAGAACCAGTTCCAATACAACACCAAGGACCAGGGGTTTATTCACTTCACTTTACTTCCTAATCCCAAAAGGGTATGGATCTCTCCAACCAATATTCGATCTCAGACCCCTACATTTATACATACTATCAACAAGTGCTTCCCCTCTTCCAACAAAATGACTGTCGGCACTAGACTTAATGAATGTGTTCATACTTTCACATCTCAGCACATTGCTAATACCTCAGATTTGTGGTAGCAGGAAAGCATTATCAGTTCAAAAGGAATTCAAAGTGCTCCCATTTAGAGTAACTACAGCATCCAGAGTATATACCAAATGCCTTGCAGTAGTAGCAGCACATCTAAGAAGACAGCAAATTAATGTCTTCCCGTAGCTAGACAATTGTCTCATCAAAGCCAACACTCCTCTTAAGTGTTTACAACACACTCAAATTACAAGAAATCTCCTTTGCCAAAAGGGATTTGCAAGAATCCGAATCCCATCTTCAATCTACACAGCTGCAACTATATCCCGGAGCTATACTAAACACTGAAACAGGTTTAGCTTATCCTAATGCAGCCGGAATTCATAATTTCCACACACTACTACTACAGTTCCAAAGCAACCAATATCGGACAGTAAGAACTTTCATGCAACAGTTTGGGCTGATGGCATCATGCATTGCTATAGTACCTCGTGCAAGATTAAACGTGCGTCCTCTACAGGAATATTTATCAACAATGGAATCAAGCACTGGGTCAACTAAAAGATCTGGTGTTGAACAGCCATACCCATCGCTCTCTGCAGTGGTGGAACACCCAAAACTTAGCAAAAGGCTGGCCTTTTATCGACCGTATTCCACAAGTCGTTCTCACAGCGGAAGTATCTTACAGTATGGGGTGCTAATCTTCAGCATCTAACAGTTCAGGGCCTCTGGTGCACCAATCACAGAAAAATTCAACTACCTGGAGCTTCTAGCTGTCCATCCAGCGCTCAAAGCGTTTTTACCTTACCTGACAGGGAAAGTTGTCTTATCCCAGACAGACCATATGACAGCTATTTACTATACGCAGAAAGGGGGATGGAGGGGGGACATGCTCTCCTCAGTTATCATTTCTCTCAGACCATTAAGTGTTGGGCAGTACATCACAAAATCCAGTTGTTAGCAAAACACCTCACAGGAACGGACAACCAATTTGCCAACCTTCTCAGCAGGATGCAGCAACAATTCCACGAGTGGGAACTCCACCACCCTCAAGTTCTCCTCCCATACTTACACAAATGGGGGTTTCCGCAAATCCATCTCTTCGCAACAGCAGAGAACTCAAAATGCCCAAACTTTGCCTTCAGGTTCCCACACCCTCTATCCAAAGTCAATGCCTTATGGATGAATTGGTTAGGAAGATTTGCTTGTGGTTTTCCATTTCTGGTTCGGAAACTCAGACATGTATCTCTCACCCTTATTCTAGTAGCTCCCACATGGGCTCGTCAACCATGGTTCACCACATTCTAGAACCTTCAGTAGTTCCACATTAGAAGCTTCAGTTCACCACAGACCTTCTGACACCGAACCATTGAGAAATCAGACATCCAAACCCCAGGTAGCTCAACCTGGCTCCTGAAGTCATAGTTTGGATATTTAAATCTACCATCTGATTGTATTACAATTCTTAAAGAAGCAAGAAAGCCTACTAGAGCATGCAATGCAGCAAAATGGAAAAGATTTGCTCTATATTGTAATAATAAAATCATTGATCCATTAGATGCTTCAATACACCAGATATGTTATCTATTGCATCTACAACATGCAGGCCTTGCCTATACATCCATGTGTTTACACCTTGCAGCAGTAGCAGCATATCTTTAAAACAGACAACACTGCTCTTTATTCAAAGTACCAGTGATTAAAGCATTTATGGAAGGCCTTAAGAGTGATACCACCAAGAATGCCACCTGCACCTGCATGGAACCTAAACATTGTTCTAACAAGACTTATGGGTCCACCTTTTGAACCATTTGAATAATTATCCGCTATAATTCCATTCTTGGAAAATTCCTTTCTTAATTGCTGTCCCTTCACTAAGACGTGTCAGTGAGCTCCAGACACTTTAGAAGAACCATTCTTTCAACTTCATAAAGACAGTGTTTTTTTGGACTAACGCAAAGTTCCTTCCAAAAGTAGTTTCTGCTTTTCCTATTAACCAATCAGTTGAGTTACCTGTTTTTCTTTCCTCAACCTGATTCAATAGCAGAAAGAGCACTACACCTATTAGATGTTTAAAGAGCATTATATTACATTGATGGGACAACACATTTTGGAAAACTAAACAACTGTTTGTTGCTTTTGTTCCCCTCATAAAGGAAAACCTATTTTCAAAATCTGGCATTTCTAGATGGATTGTTAAATGCATCTAAACATGCTATATTAAAGCCAAAAGAACATGATCTATCCCTCCTCAAGCACATTCTACTCATAAAATAGGAGCATCCATGGCCGCCTTGGGTAATATTCCTGTAGATATTTGTAAAGCAGCTCCATGGTCTACACAACACACATTTACCAAACATTATTGTGTGTATGTATTGGCACGTCAACAAGCCACTGTAGGACGGGCAGTGCTGACAACACTTTTTCAAACAACTGCAACGCATACTGGTTAGCAACTGCTTTTGAAGGGAACTCCTATACAGTCTCTTCAAAGCATGTGTATCTACAGCACACATGCCTCGAACGGATTATTTTACTTGCCCTGTAAGCATCTTATTGGCATGTAGAGCTGTAGATTCACGTGTCCTCTCCTCTTCAGTCACCAGTGGTCATTGCAGTTCATATTATTTACATCACATGGACATCTCTATACTACACGCATTTACTCCATTCTTACCCTCTTGTGGGAAAACAATCTAACAATGGAGTAGATGCCCATGTGCACTGTCTCCAAAAGGAGGAGTCCCCTTAACTCTTGACTGGAAAAGATTTCTTCGAAGAAAAACAACTTGCAAACATCCGGACCCAACACTAGATGGCAGGAGTATGCAAAGCATGTGACTCCACAGCTCTAGATGCCAAGAACAGATGCCTACAGGGTAAGTAATATAATCCTTTTGCATCTAGAGTTGACCTGGATTTGCATGCAATCCACCTAACTTTCACCAAGAATTGATACACTTGAGACACAGTCAGAAAACTCACACGCACAGCATAAGCCATGAGGGTGCTATGCTTTTGATAGATTAGTAGTCTCATTACTGTCCCTCCTCGGTCAGGGACTACCTTGGCCACAAAACATTTTTACAAAGAAACCGTTAAAAAAATCAGCCAGACACATAATACACCACCGCTTATCTCTCAACTCTTTCCCAAACTAAATGTGCTTTTTTTTTTTTTTACCCTGCAAATCATTTAATACCAGTTTTTTTGAAATGTAGAAAGCGTTAAACATGTAATTGGAGTACAGTGTAAGTTTTGTGCAGTTAACCAGCATACTTCCTTGAGTACATACATGAACCAGTAGTTTACCGTTTCAACTATGTATTGCTCTCCTAGGCTTATTCTCGGAGTACTGCAAACAGGGTTTAACCATCTCCATGGATACATTTCAGTTACAGCTGTAGCGCATAATGGGATACCTATCCACGAATGTGCAAAGGTAGAAATGGTTGCTGGTTTCAGCAAGTGGCATGCTGTGAAGTAATGTTATGTTAATGGGTAACACTAAACTGCATTGTGTCGTAGACTAATACCCTTTATTTTTCATCCTTTTTAGAGCAGACAGAAAGACCGGAAACAGCAAATGGACAATTTTTTGGAAGACATGGAAGCAAAATATTGCAATACCTCTAAGAAGTCAAAAAAAAATACTGACTCAAAGCGTGGGAAAAAATGAGCAGTATTCAAGCACAGCATCCATTGGAGGATCATTTTGGCATGACAACACTGTGGAACACGAGTCACCTGGTGGAGCACCATTTTGAAAGCCCTTCATGTTTTAGGCTTTCTAAGCACTTGAAGATTGTTAAGCATAATTTATTTTAAATGCCATGTTAATTGCGTACTAAGGTTGAAAGGATAAATAGCTGGACTGGATAGTAATTGTGCTTTGTTGCAAAGATCTGTAATTGGGAACATTTTATCTGGCGTTGTGATTGCATCTGTATAGCAGCAGAAGCATTTTGTCACAGTTTCACATAGTTACTTACATGTTGGTTTGTTCATATCGGTTTGATTCTGAGCAAATGTTATAATATTTTTTAAATAAATGTTTTAAAAATCTCATCTATAGTTTTGGAGTAATGGTTAAAGCATATTAACTGTAGGGTTCACTCTGACGTTGTAGTGCCCAGTGGGCTGTCCAACTTTCTAAAACTATGCAAGTAGATGTGTTCTTGGTGCTCTCCAACCCTGAAGCACAATTTCCAATATTTTAAATTACCCAGTCACTTTTTCAGCAGTATGATTGGTATGTGTATGTGCATAGTCAATGAAAATTTCGCCCACTATAACCTGCTTTTTGCAGGACTATTTGTAATAAGCATGCCTTCATGCATGTGTTACAACAGTGCAAAGGTCAAATTTCATGTACTGCAGTGTAACGGACTTGAGTAGCAACTGCTTTAAGCCTCACATATTTAAGAATAAATTCACTGATGAAAACAATTGAGGCAATCACAAGAGCAAATTTTTCTAACCTGCCTTAAAAACCTGTAGTTCCCAAAAAAATATGGATTTTGGCCAGTGCTTTAAATGGCATTCTAGAAGTACTGCTCTTGAAATGGATGTACTCTGTTCAGTTTGAAGAATTGTAGGTTCCCAGTACCGGACAGTACCTGCACATTCAAACCACTGATTTCAGCAACATATTGACAATCTCTAAACCGCTCTTCAGAGCTTTCTTTGTCACAGCTACTATGATTACGTGGCATGGAGGAAACAAAATGCTGCAGGTTTACCTAAATTATTCATCAAAAATGCAACTTATGTAAACAGTCTCTAGCTGTTTTCATCCATTTGAGCTAGAAACTACATTTTTGTGAAATCTTCAAATGGTAAGGGTCCCAGAATTTTGCGTGCATCCACATACCCTAGACATCGTCCATTGCTTTACAACAATTTCTTTTTTTAAATTCCAATTAGTGTCCATTGTTGCACTTTGCAGAAAACTGCCTTTCAAGCCAACTATCCTAAAATAAACCAAGTACATATCCAAAATACATAATGGGTAACTGGTGTAAGGGTTCCGGTGATATTCAATTTAATTTAGTTTGATTATTTAAAATCATACAATCTGTAAACTCAACAATCCATATTATTAACCCCTTTGCTGCTAGGCTGCCACCCCCACGCCCTTGTGCGAAGTCTTTTTTTGGCTATTTGTGATAGGTCACGCTTAGGTAACTTTGACCACATAAGGTATCCATGCCAAATTTGCGTCCTTCCAATATAGGGGAGATTCTAAAGGTACCCAGGGTTTTTGGGGAAAAATGGGGAGAAAAGTGCTGCAAATGAAAGCGCCTGTTCTTTACCTGCAAATGGTATCAACAAAGGGTTTGTGGGGCTGAAATCACCATTACCAGCTTTCAGGCAATGACAGACTTGTCAGAAAACCAACATTTCTTACACAATTTTGGCATTGTAATGGATCCTGGATAGCTATAAATTTCAGAACAGACAAAATTCTGAATTCAGCATAGGGTCATTTGTGTAGATCCTTCAAAGCTTCTTTATAGAAACTAACAGTTGAAAATAGGAAACATTAAAAACAAGCATTGGCATAGCCAATAGGTCTCGCCTTTGGGACCTTATAAGTGTTTAGCCATGCAACAGTTGCATAACTAAATGCTTATAAGGTCCCAAAAGCGAAACCTATTGGCTATGGAAAGCGTCCGTGGGGCCGCGAAAGTAAAAGTGATCACGATCAAACATCAAAGCGGCCTTGCAGCCGCTAAAGTGAAAGTAATCTCGGTAAAGCACGGCGTGCACACCCGTGCACATGCACTGTAGCACCAGGCTGGCCTGGTAGCATTTTTTGGTGCCCTCTTAAGTCTCGCCAGACCAGCGCATGCGCTGGGTCAGGCGAGACCTAATGAGTTGAAAAAAACAGCCATTTGTGCCAACTTTTTCACCTGTAATTTATTTATGACATGTTTGAAAGCAATATACTGTTACATCCGCTGGAGCTTTCTGGTTGTGGGGATATATAGGGCTTGTAGGTTCACCAAAGATCCAACGATCCCAGAGCCATTAACTGAGCTGCATCTTGCAATGGTTTTTTATTATGTACCGGGTATATAGTAATTCATTTGGGAAGATATATAGTGAAAAATCAGAATGAAAGACACTTGTGTATTTCTGAAATTGGAACAAAATATAGAGTTTAGAAACAGTAGCTATTTGCACATTTCTAAAACGGAGTACCCATACTAGCATGAGAATTATAGGACATTTTTCAAAGTGACTTTTTACTCATTGTCTTTCATTTGGAAGGCAGAAATGCATCGAAAGTCAATAGTTAATAACAGTTGCTCTGCAATTCTGTGTTCCCCTAAGTCTCCCGATAAAAATGGTACCTCGCTTGTGTGGGTAGGCCTAGTGCCCGCGACAGGAAATGGCCCAAAACGTAACATGTTCACCACATTTTCACAGTGAAAACGGCCCCTTTTTTAGGTCTCGCCTGACCCAGCGCGTGCGCTGGTCTGGCGAGACATTTTGAGAGGGCTCCAAAAAGTGCTACCAGGCCAGCCTAGAGCTACAGTGCATGTGCGCGGGCACGCGCGCCGCGCTTTACCGCGATTACTTTCACTTTCGCGGCCGCTTTGATGTTTGATTGTGATCGCGATCACTTTCGCGGCCAAATGGCCGCTAGGCATAGCCAGTAGGTCTCGCTTTTGGGACCTTATAAGTATTTAGATATGCAACTGTTGCATGACTAAACACTTATAAGGTCCTAAAGGAGAGACCTATTGGCTATGCCAATGCTTGTTTTTTTTTGCAAAGTGCCAAGCTGTGGATTTTGAACCCTAGCTCTGCGGGCAACTAGGGAAACCTAGCAAACCTATAAACGTTGCTTCAACACCCTCCGCATCCTTTGAAAGACTTTCAAATGGATCCCCCCCAGAGGTGAGAAAGACAGTCACCCACGCACTCATCATCGACAGACTGGACTAAGGAAACACTCTACGCCGGCATCAACAAGTCCCTACTCCACCAACTCCTGACAACACAGAACGCTGCGGCCAGACTCGTCCTCTGCATCCCCGGTACGAACACATCAGCCAACACCTGCGGAGACTCCACTGGCTCCCCGTGAAGAAGAGGATCACCTTCAAGATCCTCACTCACGCCTACAAATGCCTACACAACAGCGGACCCAAATACCTCAACGACAAACTTCCACGTACCCAAAAAACCTCTAATCTGCCAACCTCGCACTAGCTGAAACCCGTGCATCCACAGAGCCAGAGCAGGCGGAAGATCGTTCTCTCACATTGCAGCCAAGACCTGAAACGAGCTGCCTACAGACATCAGACCTGCCCCCTCCTAAAACTCCTTCAGCAAGGCTCTCAAGACCTGGCTCTTCAGCTCAACCATTCCAGTAATTCACTTAGCTTTCTGCTTGTTCGCTGTCAGGTGTAGCAGAATCTTCACTCGGAACTGAAGAGACGGGGCGTCTCCAATTTCTACTCGGGTAAGTCTCAACACGAACTCCAAGCGTCTTCTTTTTTCTTCAGGTAAGTATTGTTTCTTTGACTAAGGGATTGGTCTCGAAGGGGTAAGACACTGAAAACTTCTTACTCTAAGGTAATACACTTCAAACTGGGAACACTCGGAAAACAGTCTTCTCTGTGGGAAAGTCTTTAGTGAAGTGCGCAATACTTCAGGCGTGCGCGCGTCACATCAGCCTCTCCGGATTGCAACAACTAGACCGCCGACCCCAGCACCTTGGCGGCCATCTTGGAATTGCGGACATGCCACCAACTCGACCATTGATGCCTGGTCAATCCTGTGGCACCACTTGAGTTTAACCCCTTGCGCTTCACTTTGAAACTCGCATTAGGGATCCTGACAATGCACTTATAGCCACGCACTTATTTCTTGCATGAGTATGAGGCATACTAGATGACCTTTGCCAGACTTGTCATTGTATCACTTGTATCTGGACTTCACTTTTGCTTTCTTTTCCTACAGGTGTTAATTTTAGTCGCATATACGGTGGCGAGTGAAATTGCTCACCCCACCATGTGGAACCCTCGTCAGCAAAGCACGGTAAGGGCAGAGCCCGTTTATACAGTATAGGTCCTGATGAATGCCACGGACCCCTTGGGGCCAGCAGGCCGAAACATGTTGACCACTTGTAGTACGGTGGGGGGACAGTAGAATCTCCATCACACCGACCATTGATTTTAAACCTCATACAGATGGCAGTTACATTAACATAAGTATTACCTCTGTAATGGCATTTTAACCTCACTCTTTTTTGTAAGTGCCCCAACTTAGCTTTAGAAGTGCATCCCTGTCTTCAGGTGTATGCCCGCCCTCTATCAAACCAGGTTTTTAGAGGGCGAGGACTGGACAATGATGAAGCATGATACCTTGTGGTGTGTGAGACCAGTCTTTCACTTTTTGTGAGATGCTTGCACTCACAAATTAACACTATAGCACCTAGGTCATTATACAAGAAGCGGCTCTTTTGTTTTAAACATAAATGCTTTTGTTCCCAGACCGCCTTAAAGTGATTTACACTAACAAAACACATTTCTTTGAGACTCCAGAATCCTCTTGGGACTGGCGAACAGAAGAGACCGCCCCACCAAATTAACTGATCGCCTCCTCCCACCACTGGAGCCTTGGCGACAGCTGCCTTGGAGGTGGTTCAGCACCGAAAACGGGTCTGTACCTGCTCCTGTTGAAAGCATTGTGGTGTGGGAGACCATTCGCCCTCCCTGAGCTCTGGTTCCTCAGTCCCTCCGGCCCAAAGTTCTGCTTGGCCGCTCAACAAGGGAAAAGATACAGCCTCATTTAGTCTGAAGAGGGGTGGATGGACTAGAACATGCCCCCCTCTTCCTTGAACGCAGATGGCTCTGTACTTGAGTAGCGCCTGGCCACAGAAATGCAGTTGCACGCCACTCGCAGGAGTGCCTGTGACCAACCCACACATTGCGATCTATTGAAAGGTAATGATGTTGCATGAGGGAGGGGTCCACCACTCCACACCTGAGCATATGTTTGTTCTCTGTGTTCAAGTAACAGGGCGACAGATACTTCTCTGGGGGAAGTATGGGGCGGGGGAGCATTGGGAGGGGGTAGGGCTTTCTTTGGAACTGGGTTTCAGAGGTTGTTGTTTTGTTACCTGACAATGTGTTTCCTTCTTTAGGTCTCGCCTGGCGCATGTGACTTGTTGAGAGGGCTCCAAAAAGTGCTACCAGGCCAGCCTAGAGCTACAGTGCATGTGCGAGGGTGTGCGCGCCGCTTTGACCGCGATTACTTTCACTTTCTGGCTGCTTTGATGTTTGTTCGCGATCACTTTCGCGGCATAGCCAATAGGTCTCGCTTTTGGGACCTTATATTAGTTATGCAACTGTTGCATGGCTAAACACTTATAAGGTCCAAAAGGTGAGACCTATTGGCTATGCCAATGCTTGTTTTTTAGATTGGCTCAGCTCGTGTTTTCGTAATGTTTGTTGGCTTTCCAAAGCAAATGCATTCAGTTGATGGTATTTTTATTTTGCAACTGCACGCAGTATTTTTAGTTTATAAACACACCGGTAACCTTGATTCCCTTTGCTCTGCTTTTCAGAATGTTGTGTCTTGTCTTTCTAAAACAAGCACTCTCCACTAACGACATTTTTTTTTATTTGAACACACACGGGCATTTATGGGTTTTTTTCACTCTTTTGAGGGGCAATCTGTAAATGCTTTAGAATCTGACACCTAGATGTGTTTCCCCCCGTGGCAATCGAGAACAAAGGGGGCTGTGAAGGAGCCGTCCTAGTGAACGACATAAATCCAGCTGCCAAAAGGGTTAATTGCTACAAATCTGACCCAGAATCCAGACTGGTTTAGTTGCTGGCTGTTGCTGCTGATAAGACGTCCCCTTCACGCCTTGGTCCCTGCCTCGTCCCCGCCTCGTCCCCACACGTACACGCCCAGCAGAGCAGGGACGGGCCCATGGGGCGAAAAACTTACTGACAAACAGACACTACATTCAGTGTAAGTCAGATCGGGCGGGCCTGCACGTCCTCACTCACAAGTACACTTTTCAAAGCACTCGATTCTAAAGTCAGTATCCGACACCCTGCAGCATAGGGCTAACTTGACCACACCTGCTTAGTTGAGCTGCTAAAATTGTTGCTCCGTGATTGTGAACTCTTCCCTGTTTAGATGAGTCTGTTTTTTTTTAGTTAATTTTTTAACCCAGTTTCTGAATGCTAAAAATGATGCCCGGAGAAAATCTCCCAGGACTTTGCTATAGGTCTATAATTGCAGTATATACTCTGCATGGCTGCCAAGTCTCCTAGGTCCAGTCCTTTTCTTTTGAATTCTGGGACGTATAGTCCTGTTTTATAATGGAATACACAAGACTACAAGTCTCAGAATTCAAAGAGAAACCAGCATTGGCATAGCCAATAGGTCTCGCCTTTGGGACCTTATAAGTATTTAGTTATGCAGTCGAATATCCTTGGCGCAACATCAACAACTGTTGCATTGCTAAACACTTATAAGGTCCCAAAAGCGAGACCTATTGGCTATGCCAATGCTGGTTTTAATTCAGATTGTCACATCACACTCATACAACCGTATCAAAGGTTCTCTCATTAAACCTCCTTAAGGACCATGATCACTTCCTGCTTCAGCATGACGTCTTATCACATTATGATATGGAATGTTAACTGCCTTCTAGACCGGGTCAGGTGTTCTGCAGTGCTGAATTACACTCACAGCTTCCTGCCCACGGTCCTGATGTTGCAGGAGACTCATCTGATGGGTACAAAATGTCCGTTCCTGGCATGTCAGGGCTACAACCGCATCTATAATGCTGGTTAAGCTAGAGGGTCTCATAGGGTGGCAATCCTCCAGCGCAGTTATTTCCTATGGTGGTTGCTTGGACCTAGTCTGAGCCTCAGGGTTGATCTTACTCTCACTTGTGTAGACGAGTGCCAACCAGTGAACCTCCTATGCCTCTATGCTCCTACCATGCCGCTCACACACTGTCCTTAATGTGCTCACGGCAGTGATAGCACAGTTACATGCAGGTTTTACACTTATAGGGGGAATTCATCGCAGTCCTTGACCCACCAGCCCTCTGACAGACCACCTGTGCAACTGGGGAAACACCTTGGGTTTGTGTGACGTTTGGAGAATCTGGCACCTTGGACACCAACAGTATACACACAAGTCAGCAGCCCATCACACCCATGTGTGCATTTACATGATCTTAATGCCCTCTGCTTACTGTCGGTCGCTCAAGTACCGATTCTCTCATGCAGAATCTGCTATAATGCCCCAGTGATTGTGTAAATAGGTGCAGTGGGCGATGCTCAGTGCTCCATGTGGAGGCTCAATGCATGGTACCTCCAAGACAAGACTTATGCGCACACAATAGAACAAGAATTTTATTTTCTCACTACTAATGGCACAGTATGGTCCGTAGGCACCCTTTGGACAGTCTCTAAGGCTACCATCAGAGGCTGTGCTAGGGGGTTCCTCAAGGGAAAAGAGTAGGTGAGACACTGTCACATCACTCAGTTGGAGGCCTGCGACCCCCATCTGGAGACACAACCGCCCACAGAGCCCCAAGAAACCTTCACATGACAGCTGACCCTGATTCAAGAATAAATTTGGCTCCTCTCGCTCGAGGTGGCAAAACCGATCTGGCGAGCGTCCACTGCATGGGTGTACAGGTGGGGGGCACAAAAATTGTAAATTACTCTATTGGTTAGCCTCCAGGTCCTTGGTTGGTATTTTGTGCTGGAAATAATGGCCCAAGTGGCCACCCCCCTCAACAAGTCTCACCTCATTGCACTGACCTCTGCATATTACACCCGACTCTACACTGCACCCTCCTCATGGAGATGCCTCTCCCACAGCTCTCTCCAAAGGAAATACAGAACCTAGACCAACCCTTCCCGACCAAAGAACTCAAGGCCGCTATTTCGGCCATTGTGCCTGGTGAGACAGTCCCTGGTGGCTATCCTGTGGAGTTTTACTCCAAATGCAGGGAGATCCTTACACCTTAACCTCTATAACGGAGCGGTAAAGACTGGCTTGACCAGAGCACTATTGCAGTGATTCTAAATGTACATCCTCTATCGGTCTCGTGTATGGATTATCGGCCCATCTCCCTCATTAACAGGGAAGTTAAAATTTACACTGCTATTCTGGCCTCATGCCTTAGACGAGTCCTTCAGACACTAATACACCCAAACTAATTTGACGTTATGCCGATGAGCATGAGACACTGTTTGCGGTGCCTACACACAGCCCTCGCTCGTTGTCACCACCTCACACCCTAGCTGGCATTGCTTCTCATTGATTTTGAGAAACATTAGACACAGGACTTGGGGGTATAGCTCACAAGCCCACAGAGGGCTGGATTTGGACCCCGATTTAGTAACTTTGTACGTGTGCTTTACTCACTGCCCATCTCCAGATTATTGGAGTGGTCTCTGTCGAATTCTCCATTAGTTGGGGGACTCGGCAGGGATGCCCCTTCTCCCCCCTCCTTTTTTGCGCTAGCAATTGAGCCCCTTGCTCAACTCATACGGTGTGATGCACAGGCCAGCGAACAGGAATGAGACACGGGTCACAAGGACCATATTGTGTTATACCTTGATGACTTCCTCATGTACATCTCAAATGCAGATAGCAATGGTCCCGGTGTCTTAAGCTTTTGCAGATTTTTGCTGAGGCTTCGGCATTCAATATCAACCCAGCCAAGTCTATTTTGGTACCATTGTCATAATCAAGGATTTGTTTTGAATGGCAAGCTACAATTCCAGTGCGTTGTCTGAGTTTTCGTTACGTAGGAATTCAAGTGGTGCTCCACCCTGACATGATCTCTTAAAGTCACTCCCCTGACTCACTGAATTAGGGCAGACCTTAAGAAGTGGCTATCCCTCCAATTGAATGCAATATGTAGGCTAGCCGTATGTAAAATGATGCTGCTGCCATGATTTCTTTCTTTTTCGAAACATCTCACAGATGCTGCCCTGCCACTGGTTTCGTGAGATTAACTCAGTTGCTATCTCCTTTCTCTGGTGTAACTCTAGACCACTCCTGGCCTATGTCAACTGTCAGTGGGCTCCGTACCATGGGGGCCTATGTATGGCTAACCTATACCTATATTATCTGGCATCACAGCTCCTGGTAATTAATGATTAGCTTACTGGGGGTTGGTCTGTCTCAGCCTATAGAGTGGAGCTTGCCTCATTAGGCTTCCCACGGATCATGCTGATGCTTTATGTACCATCATACCTATTGCCCTATTGGCGGTGACCCGCATGGTCTTTCTTGGGTGGAGAGCTGCACTTCACCATACGGGATGGAGCTCTACATTCACTCAGGGAGGTGGCAGCACTGGAAGGTTTTAATCGTTGGGACACCATTGGTATCACGCAATTGGGAGAGGTTTGGTTGGGTCCACATATTCGCTTGGTTCAGGAGCTGTAAGTGGGGTTCATATATATTTACAGTTACGACATGCGCTACACACGCACATCTCCCAGGGTACAACACTCCCGGAATTCTGCCCAGTTGAGGTAAAGATTATGATGGGCACACTGGGGAAAGGTGGTTTCTTGCAGATATGTTGTACATTAATCATCAACGCCCTGGATACAAGGAGCCACCTTAGAACCAGGTGAGAGGGCTTACTGGGACCCTTGGAGGATGCAGATTGGTTAGATGCATCGATGTGCCCTAGAGTGATAACACAATATCCTCCAGACTCTGATTGGCACAAACGTACTACCTTTACTGTGCGTATCTCACTCCCAAAGCTCTATTTAAGGGGGTCTCCTTACACACCCGAATTCCCTTGTTACTCCCTCAGATTTCTATTGCATGGTCTGGGCCTGTTCGATTATACAGCAATACATGGAAGCAGTGGTTGCGTAGTATCGGAGCTGCTGGCTTGGGAGGTGAACCTTTACCCGCTGCCGATACTGCTGGGGGTACTTGATGGATTGGGAGGTACACAAGCAGACCAAGCTTGTATTGGTACTGCTCTTATAGTGACCAAGCAAGATACTGCATCCCACTGGAGGCCTTCCAGGCCGCCCACATTGTCCCAACGGAAGCTTGGGGTGGATTGAGGTGCCCATAAGCATTATGTGTGGTAGCTTGAAAGGTGAAGATTGGTAAACCACCAACTTTCCTCTGGAGTATGTTAGCTTGATGACTAGAGGAATTGGGGAAATCTGTGGAATTGCATACAGAAACTTTCCTGACCAATCGATTAAAGGGCAATCCATTCTTTCCTGGTTAATAACCGGAGGCAAAGTCTGGACATTTCTTGTGTTCTGTTTGCGCAAGTAGATTCAGATCAGAATAATCCCACACTTTCATGTGCAGTATATCTCAAATAGTTTATGCTTTGAGAGGCTGTAATATGAATTTGGTACCTCCTTGTTTGCGGGAAAAAAATTGTGATTCGGTAACCTATTACCAAATTGCAATATGGGTGTGCAATTTGGAATTAGAAAGGGGCATGTTTTGGGTGCCCTTTCTTATACCAAATCACAGTGGTACGTGTGAATGTTTTGCGACCAAAATAAGGTCACAAAATATTCACATTTTACCACCTACTTCAAGTAGGTGGTAACAAGTAGGTACACCTTCTTCCTTTGTCAGGGTGGGCCAGGGTCCTCAGACGCACCACAGGAGGCGGAGCCAGCATTGTGGAAGGCAGGCCTAGCCCTATTCAGAATCAGGTGCTACTCCTCCCACCACTCTACATACCGATAGGTCTATTCACCCGGACTCCTGGAGTCTCCCCTGCCACTCACAAGCCAGACAGACAATACACAAGCTAGCAGCGGCAGACTGGTGTGTAAGGCAAGAAAATACCTACTTTCTAAAAGTGGTATTTTCAAACGCAGAATATTAAAACCAACTTCACTAAAAGATGTATTTTATCATTCTGAGTTCAAGCATACTAAATTCGTTTTTCTACCATGTTCCCTGGGTAAGGTAGGATTATAAGATGTTATAATCAAACTGCCCATTCTGGCCTTTGGGAACAGGTAGCCTTACAATAGTAAAAAACGAAAGTGGCTGTAATTCACTATCAGGACATGCCACACACACCAGGGCATGTCCTACCTTTCAAGTACTATGCACCCTGCCCACAGTGATACCTTGGGCCTACCTTAGGGGTGGCAACATGTAGAAAAGGGAAGGTTTAGGGACTGGCAAGTGGGTGCACTTGCCAAGTCGACGCACTTGCCAAGTCGACATGGCAGTCCCAGACTGCACACAGGCTCTACAATGGCAGGCCAGAGTTACACTTTACAGGCTGTTTGCGTGGGTGGCACAATCCAGTGCTGCAGCCCACCAAAAGCATTTGATTTATGGGCCCTGGCACGCACATTGCACTTTACTAGGGACTAACACATAAATCAAATAGACCAGTCATGGAAACACCAATCCATAACACATTTTACTACAGGAGCACTTGCACTTTACCACTGGTCAGCAGTGAGAAAAGCGCAGAATCATTACACCAGCAAAAATCAGAGTCAAAACTGGGAGGTCAGAAAGCAAAAACTCAGGGGAAACATGCCAAAAGATGCCAAGTCTAACAGGCAGGGAGACTGAAGGCATGTGGAGTGGCCCAGAATGTACCAAAGCAGCCATGTAGATATCCAAATAGACCTGCCAGAAGGCCTCTACTAGCACGGTAGGCATCTGCTAATGGAGTTGAGAATTGCGGCTTCCTCTTTTTCAATGTGTGAATATGCTCTGATGACTAGGAAGAGACTCTCTATGGGTCCAGGAGCAGGATCATTTCATCGAGGAGGAGGATTTCTCCTTTCTATGGTCCATATTCTTTCTTCTCATTTGTCCGTATCATGCATGTGTCATGCCTCTTCCTGTGTTTAGCCCTCCCCGAGAGCATGGACCAATTACTAGTACCCATCCACTGCTCCCATTTTAACAATAGTTTTAGGGACTACTTTTTCCCTTGATGAAGAGCACTTCACTCTAGCGCTCGTATTTTCAATCACTCCAAGCTCTGTTTCTGTAAACAGGTCTGTAAATCTTGTTCTTATCTCGTCACATTTTCTGTGCATTTAAAGACTGAGGTCAAATGGATCCATCAGCCTGTCTTTGGAACAAGACACCGTCATCGCGCTCGGCTGTACAGGCATACAATGTATCTTACATGAATCGCCATAGCTGCAGCCCGCTCCATTTATTCAGTGATCAGACTTTAGTTTAAAATTATTTTGCCAATGTGAGCCTTCGTGCACGGCTGGGTTACAATGTGGCCTCTGACACATCACACCCAAAGCCTGCTCCTTTCATTTTATGATTGAACAATAGTTTTTCATTTCTATGCCCATGTCTGTCTTCGCGCTTGGCTTTACGGGGATACAATGTGTCTTTTATCTTACCTGCGACCTGCTACGATTTTGTAAAGTATTGATTTTTATCAATAGTTTGCTGATGCCACTCACCGCGCTCGGCATACTTGGAATCGTACATTGCCTAGACCGCCTCCAAATAGCCACCATTTTAGGATGAGGTTCCTGAGCATTGACCAACGTGCACGCTGATGCTGCGGATGCACCAGCATCAAGTATATCTAACGGGACTCCTGTGCTCCGCTTCATTATCTCCGAACACAGCAAGGAGATAGTACAGTTAATTTACTCATCTCCAAAAGCAATTGGTAAGAATTTTTTGTTCACATCAATGTATTGAGTAATTCCTTTAAGTCCACCACTGCTTTAATATATTTACATTAACGTTGAGTGAATGACTGTCACGTCTATTTAAGTGACGGGAAAGCTAGTCTGGTTTCCTGATTTAACCTCAAAATGATGCAAATTCTTTCGTTTCATTTTTCTGGGTTTTTAATCCATTTGGACTTTAGTGAGACTGGTTGATGTGCTCCACCTTTGGGTTACGTCGTGTTAGATCCAATCTGATTTATTCAGTATATGTGTTTTGAGGTTTCTTTGAGAACCTTGTTGTTTCAATGCACATTCTATGCGCATGCTTTATTTAGTGAGATTATTTTAACCATACTTTGGTGATTGACTGTCGCGTCCTTTTAAGTGACTATGATAAGTACATTATTAAGTGAAGCACTGTTTCCTAGTTTCTGGGTTTAAACCCCTTTTTAGCTCTTGTTTAGACAGCACAATCGCTGTCTCAAAGACGGTTGTAGTTGGTGTAATGTGATGCAGCTAACCACAAGGATGGTCAAATTTATGTAACATGTGGGCAACGTTTTAGCAAATACTAAATGCCTTTTCATTTACCTTCTCTCCACCCGCCGTCCACCTCACCCGTGTTGTGTACGCTGTCTCCGTGCTGTCTTGCTTTTCCCACCCCTGCTTCCAGACAAAAATGTGCTATAACACGCCTAGCACTGGTCACATCATTGCGCTTTTTTCAAGGCCTTTCAACCATGCTGAACAGCAGCCGTCCTGCTATACAACATGGCTAAAAGACATTGATAACGCCAATAACTCTTGCATTGCCCAGACCTATTGTCTTTGCCAATGCTTGTATTTTGTATGGAACATCTTTTGGGAGATCTCTCCCTCTTAAGTGACTTACCTGAAGGAGGAACACTTATATAACTTGGCATCCCACTCTGATAGCCTTCAGGTGCCTCGCAGAACAGGATTTGCATGCTGTGAGACCTGATGTTCAGACCCAAACACCACATGGAGGTGTCATGTAGGTCAAATAATAACATTCTGTGACATATATGATGGGATTTGAAATCTTGAGAGACATTTGACCTAGTTACATTTAAAAGAAAGCCGCATGAAACCACCTAGCACCTCTGGAAAGCTACCGCTGGGGAAAATATTCCCAGATGCAGTCTGGTACCTGGAGGTTATTCGTAAGGTGAGTAATCTGCAGGCGAAGTGCCCATCAGAAAAAGGGAGGGGGAGCCTGGAGGAGCAGTGTAAAGAGAGTGAGTTTCAGGAGTTGAAGAATTAGGTGGTTAATTCTACATTTCATTTGGAGAGAAGTTGAAAACCTAACTAGACCCTCCAACTGGCACATACCGGGATTGAACTTTTCCAAGATGCAGAAGCCCATTTTCGTTGTATTGGGCTTTTTGTTACTGGAAATCGACTCACCCTCTCGGACTATCAGACCTGCCAACTCACACGGTATTGGCTTCTTTCACACGGTCACCTGGTGAGGAGCTGATTTCCACAGTGGCAGTGAAACGGAGCTGCAAACCGCTGCTTAGTGGATTTCCAGCTCGTCTTTGGAGTCTTGGAACAGCCGATGTACATTTATAGGTGTGAAAACCCTCACCAAGCTTTTTTTTCAGTGTTTTTTTTAGGGTGGTTTTATAGTGGCAGGGGGCAAAAGTGATAGTTTACTCGTACTCAGCTCTGTGATCTGCATGGTACACGTTCTTTGTAGCAGGCACATTAACCCTCTGCGCTGTGTGGGTGGCAGGAGTGCCCATGTGAGTGCACGGTGAGCGATGCGACAGTGTGAGAGTAGGGTAAGAGAATTGAATGCAGGGTGAGTGAGGTGACCATATGAATTTGGGTGCCGATGTAAGTGCAGAGTGGGAAGAATTAATGCACGGTTAATGATGAGCTTGTTTGAGTGAGATTTCAGATTGAGCAGTGAGGGGGGACAGGTGAGTGAAGTGTCACATGAGTGCAGGGTGAGTTGTGTACTCGTGTGACTGCAGGTGAGGTACAGGGTGAACAGCACAAGTGCATTGTGAGTGTAGAGTGATCACTGTAAGTACAGGGTGAGTGGGTGAATGGTGGGAGTGCATGGTGATCAGTGTGAGTGCATTGTGATCACTGAGTGCAGGGTGAGCATGAAAAGTGAAGAGTGAGAATGAAAAGTGAAGAGTGAGAATGAGGAGTGAGTTGTCTGAATGCAGGGTGCACTCCCACACACTTCAAGTAACTCCGCATGTTATTGACGGTGGCGTAGGGTTTCAGATATAACTTAAACTATTGCTTTTATGGCATTAATCAGGGATCGCAGGTGGAGGAAATAAATAATGTGCTGATACTGCAACAAATTTCCACTCTTATGATTAGGGTTGCCAGCTCATTATTTTGATGTCCCGGACGGTATAAAAATAAACAGTCACCAAAAGCCGTATTTTCAGCACTTATCTGTGCATACTTCGAACCGCAAATATAAATAGAAAGCACTTTTAATTGTGTTCTAGGGCTGCCTGGATGATCCATGACTGATAATGAAAGTGAACAAAGACTGAAAAGTCACATTACAAATGAATAACTACTTTTTTATTTATAATCCTATTTAGTGTCAAGACAAGGTCTTTGCAGGCTCTTTAAACAGCACATGGCTGGCATTTTTCTTTTGGCAACCCTTCTTTATATTCCTTTTCATGAAATGCATTCTCACACTACAGCAGTAAATTTAATATACAAATGTAAGGATTAGGCAGACTGGGGGCCCAGGGGGTACTGGAACCAGAAAAAAATACTAAGCCTCGGTAACCAGTTTACAAAAGTATGTAAATATGCAAATTGTCTTTAAAGACCTGTGAAAAACTCATGGGTGCCGGAGATAGGACTCCAGACACTGCCCAGCCGAGCCCACAGCAGCTTGAGGTGAAGCAGCTTGGGCTGAAACACGACGGGGGTGGGGTTGAAGCCCTTTAGCCCTTTGGGCGTATCGCATCTGCATACAACAGTAATGAATCTAGAAACACCACAATTCACCTTATAATGGCACAAACACAAGTTGCATATTCCATGTGTTTGCCGGCCTCAGGAGGTTGGGTCATGTAGCACTTTCTAGGCCAATAGTGCGGTTGCTCATGGCGGTTGAGTGGTGTCTGAGGAGTCTAACGTCAGCACACAGTCCCTCAGTGGCTGCCAGATATCCCTGGTCTGAAAGTGGGTGGCCGCAGGGATGTGTACAGCACACTATTGGTTTGACGGTACATTAAGCTGTTAATCCATGCCGCTACTGTAGGTGAGTGTTTGCTCCCCCAGTGTATGGCTATCTCCCATTTGGTGAGGAGCAATGCTACAGCGACAAAGCGGCACATGGGTTTGAGTATGTCCTGTACGAAGGCCAAAAGAGGTGGTCATAAGAACAACCCATCAATCAAGAATAGCTTTTTTTCGGCACAGAGCCATGAAAGCAGAAAACACCAATTGATAAAATAGAACAAAAAAACATATTCAGAAAGTCAAAATATAAAGGGGGCCTGTCACTGCTCGAGGGTGTCTACCACCTACAATCCTCAGGAGCGAAGACAGGATCCCACCTTCCCCGGGGATACTATAAGCCTCCTAATTCAACATAACAGGAAGCCTACATGTATTCCCAGGGAGCGATGAGAAGACTCGGAACTTCCAGGAAGAAGGCACGGCGCAGGAGTGGACAATGGACTAGGAACCCACTAGTAGGTACTTAAAAAGAAAAATGAACGTTCAATCATAATTACAATAGAACTATACATGTTACAGGAGGTGGGGTATATACTCTTGTCTAATACAATGTAGGATTGTGTATGGTCTCAACTCACCTGTTGTATCTTGAGACTCGGACCAAGCGATGATAATAAAAAAGGCAAGAGATTAAACTCCAAGTGTGGGCTTGTGCACTTAATAGTCTAAATGCTAATTCAGTCTGCAACACTTGTACTTCAACATAAAGGTTCCGTTATTGCAGTATTCAAAGAGCAGGGTCCGAGGGAGAACAAAGGATAGAAGTCCTCATGGAGCGTGAGTACTGTGAGGTGATATAGTATTGCTACTGGATTGCAATACCGTCTTTAGTTTGCCGCTATTGGATTAGTAAGCAGCTGCGGGAAAGAATATCACCCGGATTGGTTTGAATGTTCCACAAAAAATATGTCCACTCGCTAATTTGGTTGCTTTTTGGTGAAGCGTGTAAAGAAGCCGAATATCCAAGTAATCCGATGCTTTCTTCCGCGATGTGTGAAGGGGGGTGTCGAAGGTTTTACGAGCAAGTCCGCTCGCTGCAGCGCTCAGGCAAATGCAATGCAGCTGAACTAAAGGAAGTTTTCTCGTTCCGGTCTTGAAAGGGTAACCGGCTTGACAAATAGTATCACTCGGTAGTTTCTTAAACGATTTGCAGAGATACAAGCCAGAGTCAAACAGAGATACTGTAGCAACACCTCTAAGATGTTCTCAGTATACTTGACGAGGATGCCTCACGCGGCGTGCAGAGAGTCAAACACGATAGAAACGACAAACAAGTCGAAGCAATCTGGACAGGCAGGGTTTCCAACGGAATGGAGAAGCCAAGCAATGAATGTGAGGGGCGGTCCTCTATTTGAAGGATACAAGTGATCTTATTCGGCGTCATGAGACCACACACAATCACACTACTATCCCAATGCATTGTGGTATTGGTAGTGATAACGGGGAATATGTGTCTACGCTAGGTGTGGGAAGTTTTGCGGGTAACAGTTCTCCCCCCTAAAGGTAGCCTAACCGGGCGAGGTTTGTTGGGGTGGAGGGCATGGAATCTGCGTACTAGCAAAGGAGCGTGTACATGTTCTGCTAATTCCCATGTTCTATCATCTGGGGTGTAACCTACCCAATCTATGAGGTATTGAAGTTTTCCTGGATATCTTCGAGAATCAACTATTCTTTCGACCTCATATTCGATTTCCCCTTCTACTGTAATGGGAGGAGGCGGTGGCTCAGGACAGGAAGGCTTGATATATGGTTTCAATAAAGAGATGTGAAATACAGGATGTATCTGCATTTCTTGGGGTAACTCGAGTTTCATTACTACGGGATTGATAATACTTATGATCTGGTAGGGCCCTATATATCGGGGTTGTAATTTTCTAGTCCCTGCTAGACGAAGATTCTTGGTTGCTAACCACACCTGATCCCCTATTTCATATCTAGGGCCTTCTTGTCTATGTTTATCAGCTTGTGTTTTCATTTGCATTTTAGCCTCTTGTAGTTCCTTTTTTGCCTGACTCCATATATTCTGTAAATTGGTGTGATGTTCTGTAATGGCAGGGATTTCTGATAGGGATACTGGGAGGTGTAGAGGTAAGAATTTGGGGTGGTAACCATGAGAAAAAAAGAAAGGAGGAATCTTGGTGGCAGAATGCATGGAATTGTTGTAAGCAAATTCAGCGAGGGCTAATGCCATGACCCAATCACTCGAGAGGGTACTTATTAAACATCTAAGATATTGCTCTAATGTTTGATTTGTCCTCTCGGTTTGGCCATCTGTTTGAGGATGATATGCTGAGGACAGGCGATGATCTATTTGTAAAGGTTGACACAACCCTTGCCAGAATCTAGAAACAAATTGGGGACCTCTGTCGGACACAATGATCGAAGGCAAACCATGTAAATGGACTATCTGTTCTATGAATATGTCTGCAAGTTCTCGGGCTTTGGGCACCTGTTTTAAGGGAATGAAATGAGACATTTTGGAGAGCATGTCTACTACAACAAGAATCGTTGTATATCCTCTTGAGTTAGGCATGTCAGTGATAAAATCAAGACTAATAGAATGCCAAGGGGTTGGTGGGATAGGTAATGGTTGCAATAGTCCAGCAGGTGCACAGTGCAACGGTTTTTGTCGAGCACATGTGGGACAGGCCCCCACAAACGAAAACACGTCTTGATTCATTCCTCTCCACCAAAACCATCTCTTACATATTTGAAGGGTTTTTTCTTTACCCGGATGTCCAACTAAGGGCAGAGAATGATACCATTGAAGGATGTCTTTACGGAGTTCTTCAGAGGGTACATATATACAGTTGTCATGGAAAAAGATACCGTTCTCTATAGTATTGAGGGGATCGGATAACCAATCCTCAGAACACATAGTGGAGTATTCCACCGAGAGTTTTGTAAAGAATGAGTCAGGGACCTCTTGTGTTTTGTCACCTATTGCCGCTATTTTGCTATCAGGGATGATGGGTACTGGATTGTCAATGGATTGTTTTGAATCGATACCCATTCGAGATAAAGCATCAGCTTTACCATGTTTGTTTCCAGGACGGAAAGAAATGATGAAATTGTATTCACTAAAGAAGGAAACCCATCGCATTTGTCTCGGTGTAAGGGCTCGAGCCGATTTTAAAAATTGTAAATTGCGGTGATCGGAGTAGATTGTGATCACATGAGGGGAACCAAGAAGATAATGGCGCCATTCTTGAAAAGCTAATTTAATGGCTAAAAGTTCTCGTTCACCAATAGTGTAGTTTTGTTCAGCCGGTAGAATGGTTTTGAAGAAGTAGGCTATGGGATGGAGCGTTCCTGACTTAGGATCTCTTTGAGATAGTATTCCTCCGACCGCATATTGCGAAGCGTCGGCCTCGATGAAATAAGGTCGTCCCATCAGCATGACGTATTATGGGGGCAGAGGTAAATCTGCCTTTTAATGTTTGGAAAGCCTGTTCAGCTGCATTGTCCCATAAGAAGGGAATCTCTTTCTTTAGAAGTCTCGTAATAGGACGAATGAGATCAGAGAAATGATCTATGAACCTCCTATAGAAGTTTGCAAACCCTAGGAAGGATTGTACTTCCTTCACGTTCTGAGGGCTTGCCCAATTGATTATGGCAGATGTTTTAGCCGGATCCATCTGCAACCCATCAGCAGATGTGACAAAACCTAAAAAGTCAACCTTGGTTGCATGAAAAAGACATTTGTCTAACTTGGCGAATAAGTGATTGTCTTGTAGACATTGAAGAACAGTCTTAACATGAGATATATGCTCCTGTTCTGATTGGGAGTAAATAAGGATACCGTCGATGTATACGATTACGAATACATCTAGATATTCTCTCAAAACTTCATTAATGAAGAATTGAAAGGCCGCTGGAGCATTACATAATCCGAAGGGCATTACGCAGTACTCATACAGGCCGAATTTGGTACGGAATGCTGTCTTCCACTCATCTCCTTCTCGTACGCGAATCAAATGATAGGCCCCACGGAGATCAAGTTTGGTAAAGATTTTGGCCTTGCGTACTCGATCTAAAAGGGTGGAGATGAGTGGAAGAGGGTATCTATTTTTTTATCGTCACCTTGTTTAAGGCGCGATAGTCCAAGCAAGCTCTTAAGCCACCCTCCTGCTTAGGTATGAAAAAGATGGGTGAGGACACTGGCGAGGTCGAGTGGCGTATGAAACCTTTCTTAAGCATATCTTGGAGGTATTCATGCAGATATTTGGTTTCAGGTTCCGTAAGTGCATAGATTCTGCTAAGAGGTCATTCTGCCCCGGGTACTTGGTCTATTCTGCAATCAAAAGGTCTATGCGGGGGCAATTCTACTGCCTTGATTTCATCGAACACTTTGACAAAGTCTTGATATTCCACAGGAAGAGTAGAGGGATAAGTAGATCCAGCACAATACAAGGGAACGTGCATCTGTATTATGTCTTGGTAACAATGTTCGATACAATAAGAAGAATTCAGCGTGAGGGTTCTATTTACCCAGTTTATGCTGGGGTTATGTTGTTGCAACCAAGGAACTCCTACGATGGCCCCAAAATGAGGGGTGTCAATCAGATCAAAAATTATTCTTTCAGTGTGTCCATTATCACAGGTCATAAGAAGCTCGGGGGTATGATAAGTCACCAGCCCCGAGGATAGTGCTGATCCGTCAACAGCTCTAACTTTTTCTGGTTGAGATTTTTGATGAAATCAATACCACAAGACTTGGCTAAGGCTATGTCAAGGAAATTGCCTGTGGCTCCAGAATCAACCATGACAGATAAGGATTTTCTATGTTGCGGGGATAAAATAAGCACCACAGAAATAGTCAAATCTCTTGATATTGGGGAGAAAGTATTGGCTAAAAATGGTGAGACCTGAATAAAGGACGGACTTGGAAGAATGGTCTCATGACCTTCCAAGTCTATTAGTTTTTCCGAATGTAATACAGAGACTGTTTTATTCAAGGGAGACTTCTTTCCTACGCTGGGTTTGACGGGACACTCTTGGGCATAATGCCCCCCTTTCTCACAATAGAGGCATAGATTCAACTTTCTCCTCTTGTCTTTTTCTTCTTGTGTTAACGGGCCTCGTATGCCTCCGATTTGCATCGGCTCACTAGTGTCTTTCAGATCTTTCTTTTCTACCCTGGGAATCTGAAGTCGAGGATATTCAACCTAGATTTTTTTCCCCTTTTCGTTCATGCAATCTGTGGTCCAATTTTACTACTAAATCTATGAAAGATGCACAATCTTCAGGGGGATCTACTATTTGGGACAATATGTCTTTTAATTCGTCCCTTAACCCTCTGTAAAACAAGGATGTTCTCTTAGCTTCAGGCCATTGGGTGTCAGTAACTAGTCTGTTAAATGTTGTTATATATGTTACTAAATCTTTGGAACCTTGTTTTAACCCAAGTAGCTCGTTGTCGCTAGCCTGCATATATGAATGTCTGGCAAACAGGCGTTTCATGCTGTCTTTGAACCGAGTTAAGTTATACAAGATAGGGTCATCATTTTCCACTAAAGGGACGGCCCACAGTGCCGCATTCTCCGTTAGGTAGGATATTATGAATGCTATTTTTGCAGCGTCGTCAGAAAATGCCGCCGCTTTGCTTAGAAACTGTAGATGACACTGATTCATGAAGACAGCGAATTTACTGCTATCACCAGCGAATCTCTCAGGCATGGCTAACGGTGTTTGGGGTGCTGTTACTACAGTGACATTCACAGCGGGGGGGAGTCGTGTTGTCTAAAGCAGATGTGCTTGGGAAGGAAGGAACATGAAAACGAGCAGGTTGAATATAGGGTTTTTTATATGGGGATCCGCAGTCTAAGTCTATAGGTTTCTGACTTCGTAATACGTCTATTTCTAAGCCTAGTCTTTGGTTTTCTGTTTTTACTTCTCTAAGCTCTGTTTGCAGATTAACTACTGCAGCCGCGAGATCAGCCATGGACAGTTCAGGAGTCACAGGGGCAGAAGCTCCTGGTACGAGGGCCTCGAATGCAGTACCTCTATCCATACTTCGCTCAGGAGATCTATATATACGTGGGCTTGGCTTTCTGTCAGTGCTCGAGGGTGTCTACCACCTACAATCCTCAGGAGCGAAGACCGGATCCCACCTTCCCCGGGGATACTATAAGCCTCCTAATTCAACATAACAGGAAGCCTACATGTATTCCCAGGGAGCGATGAGAAGACTCGGAACTTCCATGAAGAAGGCACAGCGCAGGAGTGGACCATGGGCTAGGAACCCACTAGTAGGTACTAAAAAAGAAAAAGGAACGTTCAATCATAATTACAATAGAACTATACATGTTACAGGAGGTGAGGTATATACTCTTGTCTAATACAATGTAGGACTGTGTATGGTCTCAACTCACCTGTTGTATCTTGAGACTCGGACCAAGCGATGATAATAAAAAAGGCAAGAGATTAAACTCCAAGTTTGGGCTTGTGCACTTAATAGTCTAAATGCTAATTCAGTCTGCAACACTTGTAGTTCAACATAAAGGTTCCGTTATTGCAGTATTCAAAGAGCAGGGTCCGAGGGAGAACAAAGGATAGAAGTCCTCAGGGAGCGTGAGTACTGTGAGGTGATACAGTATTGCTACTGGATTGCAATACCGTCTTTAGTTTGCCGCTATTGGATTAGTAAGCAGCTGCGGGAAAGAATATCACCCAGATTGGTTTGAATGTTCCACAAAAAATATGTCCACTCGCTAATTTGGTTGCTTGTTGGTGAAGCGTGTAAAGAAGCCAAATATCCAAGTAATCCGATGCTTTCTTCCGCGATGTGTGAAGGGCGGGTGTCGAAGGTTTTACGAGCAAGTCCGCTCGCTGCAGCGCTCAGGCAAATGCAATGCAGCTGAACAAAAGGAAGTTTTCTCGTTCCGGTCTTGAAAGGGTAACCGGCTTGACAAATAGTATCACTCGGTAGTTTCTTAAACGATTTGCAGAGATACAAGCCAGAGTCAAACAGAGATACTGTAGCAACACCTCTAAGATGTTCTCAGTATACTTGACGAGGATGCCTCACGCGGCGTGCAGAGAGTCAAACACGATAGAAACAACAAACAAGTCGAAGCAATCTGGACAGGCAGGGTTTCCAACGGAATGGAGAAGCCAAGCAATGAATGTGAGGGGCGGTCCTCTATTTGAAGGATACAAGTGATCTGATTCGGCGTCATGAGACCACACACAATCACACTACTATCCCAATGCATTGTGGTATTGGTAGTGATAACGGGGAATATGTGTCTACGCTAGGTGTGGGAAGTTTTGCGGGTAACAGGGCCGTCCATTATTCTAAATACTACTTCCACTGAATCCTGGGCTAAAATACGGTGTCTCACTCACATAAAAACACTCTACTTAAATAAATAGTAAGACAATTATAAATACACATCAACATTTAAAGTGACTAGTGCAAAATCGATTATAGCTCCCCGCTCTAGCGTACATAATATAAGAAGGATGTTACCGAATATAATGATGGTAAAATGGCACCTAAATCACATACCACTAGTACATGTATACAGTAGTGGAAATAGAAAACAATACACTAGATGATTTACATGACCTGTTCTACCAAATCGGAACACATCTTTTGTCTTTGTCTCCATATTAACAAGAGGAACCTACTAACACCAAAACACATTAAATGATTGTCATCATATTTAAACATCCTAATGGCCTCTGTGTATTTTCTTACTCCCAATCTTCGACACAGTGGAATAATCCATCTTTTCCAGCAGGTGCTATAAAGGGGACAAAAAACACAAGACCTGGTTAACGATTTATTTGGAAACACCACACATTCTGGCACATGCATCAACAATGCCATTTGCGATTCCTTATTAGCGAAAAATAAGGATTCGCTAATAAGGAATGGCAAAAGGCTATGCATGTAGAAATCGCTTAAAAAATAGCGATTTCTGGGGGGAGGAGCCTAGCGCTTGACCAAGATGGCCGCGTGAGCTTTGAGCTCCCGAGACCCTCGTGCCCTCCGTCGACTATCCTGTCTCTAATCCTGTCTGTATGCATGGCATCGTGCAGATGACTTGTCAGGGAGGCGATTGATGCTACCCGAGGTCGGATCGCCCACCGGGAACCGGAGTTATGCATGGCGGAAGATTGAGGCCTATCTCCGAGGGATGCCAGGGGCTAGAGTTGGCAGGATGCCCGACCTCTAATTGAACAACAGCGGCCAGGCGAGGTGTGAACTACCGGACAGAGGTCCCCGTCCTTTCACTTTCACTTTCTCGCCCTTTGTTTGCCCTGCCCAGGGAGTGCTCTCGGCTGCTTTATTATCCTTTGGACGCTCTGCCCGCTACTCTGGCGGCCCATTGCAGGACTGATCACTCCTGATTCCTTTCGCTGAGAGAGGGCCGTCCTTTTTGAACCGACCTGCTTGGTGCCAACCATGTCGGGCAAAGCAGAGGTGGATCGGCTGAAGCCTAAGGCCACCAGGCGGGGAGCCTATACTCAAGCCAATAATATGGACCGCTATGCCCAGCAGAAGGGGTCACCGGGTGGACCGAGCCAGTCGCCGGATACACAGAAGACTGCCTCACCCTTGGCCCCGGAGCTCTCGCTGCAGGATGTCATGGGCGCGCTCGAAGGGCTGCAGACTTCGATTGGGAGACAGTTTGATGCCCTGGCGCACAAAGTGGATACCATCTTGGTGGACGTTAACCTGATCCGCGCGGATTTGGGCAAAACAAATGAACGAGTTAAAACCCTGGACCTAAAGACCACGGGCCTCGCGGATGATGTTTCGGAACTACAGACCGAGGTCCATAAGTTGCGGACCGAGAGTGATCTCGCCGCCCGTCGGCTGGAGGACTTTGAGAGCCGGGCCAGGCGCAACAACGTGCGCGTTATCAGGGTCCCGGAGTCCTCGGATGAGACTTCTGTAGACCTGCTCGTGGAGGACTTGGTGCTTAACCATCTGCAGCCTAAGGGTCTTGGGAAGTTTTTCGCAGTTGAGAGGGCCCATAGAGTGCCGGGTGGGAGCCCCAAGGTGGGAGCCCCACCGAGGCCGATTGTCGCCCGGCTCTTTCATTTTCGAGATCGGGACGCTATCCTGCAAGCATCGAGGGTGACGGGCCCGGTCCCCTTCCAGAACGCGTCGGTGAATTTCTATCCTGACTTCACCCAGCAGGTGCAGAGGCAGAGGCAGGGCTTCCTGGGGGTGAAGAGGCGGCTTCGGGAGAGGGACCTGAAGTATGCCATGCTCTTCCCTGCCAGATTACGTGTGGTGTACGAAGACCGAACATTCTTCTTTGAGTCGCCTGCCATGGCCGATGAATGGCTGGACGCTTTGCCCCGACGACGGACGGGAGAGGACACTGCCGCAGACGGGGACAGTGGCCGGGATGGGCAAGGTTGATGTCTTCGGAGCCGGACTGACTCGATTTGACTCTAGCTAATGACTTGAACAGCGTGCAGTAAATGCGGAGGGTTGCGGGAGGACGAGGGGAGCTCTTTCCTCCCTTAGGGTGCTTTTTGTAGATTTTGGGTTTGGTAGGGCGACAGGCACACTGCAAGTTGGGGGGGCTTTGTAAGCTGCAGCAGGGGTGCAGGGTGGGGGGGATAGTTGGGATTTTGGGTTTGTTGTTGGGGGGTTCGTTTCTGCAAGGCGTAGTGATCATTTTCAGGACTGTTCCATGGTGGCTCTTCGGGTGTGGGGTGGGCCTCTTTGTGCTTGGGGATGGGGTAGGGGTTTAAGTGTTATTAGCTGGAATGTTAATGGTTTGGGGGATCGCATTAAGCGCGGGATTGTTTTGCAATTCTTGAAACGGTCATTGCCGGATGTCGCCCTACTGCAGGAGACACACCTTATAGGGAACACGTGCTATGCTCTTAATAGGAAGGGTTATAAATTCATAGCTCATTCGGGATTCTCCTCTGGGTCCAGGGGTGTGGGCATCCTAGTCAGAGCCTCGCTACCATTTGAGGTGGACTCCACCATTGTTGATGGGTAGGGCCTTGCTGGATCTCCCGGGGGGTATGCTAGTGGTGGGGGGTGATTTCAATGCTGTCGGCTCTGGGCTGCTGGATAGGTACCCGCCCAGAGACACTGGGGGGGCTCAGAAGTGGCTTCCAGACTTTCTAGACACACTCGGCCTGATAGACTGTTGGAGGCTCCGGCACCCCACACAGAGCCAATACACCTTCCACTCCGGGGCGCATGGTAGCCTCTCTAGGATTGATTACCTGCTCACTCTGGCTGCGCACGCCTCATTGGTGTCTGAGGCCAGGCACATGGCGCGTGGCATATCGGACCATTCGCCAGTGTGGGTCAGGCTGGATGTCGGCCGCGAGGGAGGGGGAAGGGTGGCTCCTATTAACCCCTGGTACTTTCGAGACCCCAAGATGCGCAGCGCACTGGTGAAGACAGTTGATAATTTTTTCAAGGACAATCAGGGGTCCGTGAACTCGGCAGTGTCGTTGTGGGAAGCATTTAAGACCGTGCTGCGAGGGGAGGCCCTCTCCCTTGTAGTGGCGGCCAAGCGGCGGAGAGATGGCGAGGTTATGCAGGTGGAGGAGGAGATCGTGGCTTTGGAGGGAGCGCTAGAGGAGGAGGTTACAGAGGCCTCACTGCATGAGCTGAGCTTGAAGCAAGCCGAGTATAAGGACCTGGTGACAAATGCCGCTAAGACCCTCAGTAGGGAACAGCAGGGCCGCCTGTATGATGTTGGTGACAAGGCCGGGAAACTCCTAGCTTGGCTGGACAAAAAAGAACGGGTTAATAGAGTAGTGCCGGAGTTGACGGGAGAGGGGGGAGAGGTGATTGTGGAAATTGAGAGGATTGTACAGTGTTTCTCGGATTATTTCCGTATGGTTTATGCCTCAGTGTCGGATAGGCAGCCCGAGGACTCGCGTGACCTCTTACGTGATATCGCTTTGCCCTGTCTTTCTGACGTAGATAGGGATGATCTTGATGGAGACATAACGGTCGATGAGGTGGCGGGAGCTATCCGCGCGCTGAACTCGGGCAAGGCCTCGGGCCCGAATGGCTTGCCGATTGACCTGTATAAGCTGTTTCCGGATAGGGTTGCCCCTCACCTGCGCGCCATGTTCGTGGAGGCGCGGGGGAGTGGGACCCTCCCGTTGGATCAGCGACTGGCGACAATTGTTGTTATACACAAAGATGGTAAACCCCGAGATAAGTGTGCCTCATATAGGCCTATCTCACTCCTTAACGCCGAGCCGAAGATTCTGGCTAAAATCCTGGCGGCCCGATTGGTCAGGGTACTTGGAGACCTGATCCACCCGGATCAATCCGGTTTTATCCCGCATCGTAACACTGCGTTAAACCTTCGGCGCCTTCATGGTGTGATCGCCAGGGCGGGCACGCTGCGAGAACCAGCTATCGTGGCGTCTCTCGATGCCACGATGGCCTTTGATACGGTGGAATGGGCATATTTGTGGGCTGTGCTAGCCAAGTTCGGCTTTGGCCATGGTTTTGTGAGCTGGGTGCGGTTGCTGTATGAGGGACCCCTTGCGAGTGTGGTGGTAAATGGCCGGGCATCGACTCCGTTTCAGCTTGGGAGGGGCACTCGCCAGGGTTGCCCCCTGTCGCCACTGTTGTTCGCCCTCGCCCTTGAGCCGCTGGCGGCGTGGATACGCTGGCACCCGGATATACGTGGGCTTAGATGGTCGCCCGAACACGAGGACCGCATTTCGCTATATGCTGATGACATCCTGTTGTATCTTGCCTCGCCCAAGAACTCACTTATAGTGGTCTGTGACGTTCTTACATCTTTCGGTAGGAATTCGGGTCTCGTCATCAACTGGAGTAAATCGTACTTATATGTTCTGAGTGGCGAGGTTCCGCCGGTCCCGCGAACTTGTTCGATCCAGATCGCTCAGCAGGGCTTCGTGTATCTGGGGATCTTTATCTCCACGGACTCCGCTTTGCGGTATGAGAGGAACCTGCTCCCCCCCCTGGCGCGCCTGCGGCGGGATGTAGAGGGCTGGCGGAGGCTGCCGCTCTCCCTCGTCGGGCGCGCCGCCTTGTTCAAAATGATGTCTCTTCCCCGGTTCCTCTACGCATTGCAGAATACTCTAGATTGGGTACCGGCCAATTACTTTCGGGAGGTCGAAAGCCTCCAACGAACGTTGTTGTGGGATGGGCGGCCGCGAATAGCGATTGCTAAGTTGACGCTTCCATGGTATGATGGGGGTATTGCGCTTCCAGACATCCGACGCTACTATTGGGCCACCCAGATGAGTGCGATTAATCATGGTTTCTATGGCCCTGCCCTCAGCCCTGGTTATGCCATGGACAGATGGTTGCTGCGCGGTGGTAACTATCATAGGGCGTTGTACTCGAGGTCCCTGGACTCGTCCCTCACGGGGCCCACTGGGGTGGCGGTGCGTGTGTGGAAGATGGCGACTGACTCGCTGGGCTGGAAGGATAGGCTCACCCTTGCTACCCCGCTGTTTGAATCTGAAAAATTGGGTAGGCTTTGGCATACAAAAGGTTTTGATAAATGGGACTTGATTGGCATCTCCAGGGTTGGAGATGTGCTGATTAAAGGGAGGGTGAAGTCCTTTGAAGAGTTGCAGAAGGAGTATGAGTTGGGGACATCTGAGTTTTTCCGCTATGTTCAGGTGCGTCATGCCCTCCGGTCAGTCCTCGTGGAGGGTGAGAAGGTGCCTGAGTCCTCTCCTTTGGAGGACCGGATCCTTGATGGCCATATGCCAGAGAGCACGATCTCGCTCATCTACAAGAAATTGATAAATGTTCGGGCGGATATGCTTCTGGGGCTGCGGGACCAGTGGACTAGGGACGGACTCGAGTTGGATGACGAGGATTGGCAGTCTGCTGTTTCCTCTCCTAAGGAGGTTACGATCCCGTCGCGTCTGAGGCTGGTGCAGCTCAAAATACTGCATCGAGTGTATGTGACGGGGCCAAGGCTGGTTCATATGGGATTCTCTGAGGAAGGCCTATGTAGGAGGGGATGTGGTATGGTGGGTACTTTCCTGCATATCATTTGGGAATGTGGTGTCATCATGGAATTTTGGAGGAGAGTCCATGCAGTGATGGGGGAGGTGACGGGCATTGCTATGCAGCCGGAAGCGCGGTGTTGTCTCCTGAATGTCTGGGGGCCCACTGATCACGATGAGGCACAGACCCAGTGGGTGACTCTGGGTAACATGGTCGCTAAGAGGGATATCGCGCGATTGTGGGGCTCCGTGGGGCCCCCCACATTGACCGCGTGGAAAGAAAATATGGACTGGAGTATGCTCAGGGAAAAGACAGTATATTGCGCTAGAGGCCGCCCTCGGAAGTGGCACGCCATCTGGGGGCGGTGGAATCAATACAGGGGGGGAATATGTCTTGCCCCTGATTTGGATCCCCCCGAGGAACAGCTTTCTTCTTGACATTCTTTCCAGCTCAGTACACAAGATGTGATGGTTAATTGACTCCTTGGGCCTCTGCTGTCCCCCTTCTTCCTCTTATCACAGTATTGTGACTGTTAGACGATCGGGGTCCGGCCTCCCCTGCGGGGCTATCACCATGGGCATTCAGTGTTTCTGCCTTGCTGGGGTTTGTTGTGTGTTTGTGTTTATTTAAAAATGGAACCTTTTCACTGCTCCTTTACTGCGATGTGGACGCTTCTTTGTCCTTCTCTACCGAAGCTGCCGAACCTCCGGGTTGTCGGCTGAATAGCTGTGTCCAGATTCTTGAAGAAATAAAGGTTTAAAAAAAAAAAAAAAAAAAAATAGCGATTTCTAAACATTCCTTAATTGCAACTCGCAAATTGCGAGTTGCAATTAAGGAATACCTCCCCATTCATTTCTATGGGCCTAGAGGCCCATAGGTATGAATGGGAAGACATTCTCAATTTGCGATTCTCAATTAGAGAATCGCAAATTGCTCATGCAATTTCAAGGGTGCCAGGGTGTCAAAAGGACACCCTGTTGCACCCCTGAAATCTGCACATGAGTACATTTTACACACACACATGCCCCAAGGGCATGTGTGTGTGTAAAATTGAACTTTGAAAAATGCACTTTAGTGCATTTTTCTAAGTTTTTGCAAATTACCATGAAGTTCAACTTCATGGTAATTTGCTCCCCCTATTAGCGAAATCGCTAATTTTTTAACTTTAATGCATTGGATTTAAGGAATCTCAATTTGAGATTCCTTAAATGCAATCGCAATTTAAGTAATCGCAATTTAGAGATTACTTAAATTGCGATTTTTGCATTTGGGATGATGCATCCCAAATGCAAAAATACCGGTCGCAAAGGGGCAGATTCTGAGAATCTGCCCGTTTGCGACCGGTGTTTGCTTCGATGCATGTGCCTGATTGAGCACTGGACGACATTAGTTTCCTTGTTTTGGGCCCAACTAGCTCTATAAGAGCTGGTAGACAAAGATCAATGCCAAAGCTGCAGCTATAGACCCCTAGCTAGTGGCAGATGCCAAGGATGCTTGGCTCCGCCTAGAGAGCTGCGCAAAATCTTTGGCTTGCCAACACACTGATTTAAGCAATTCCTTAGGTGTCCCTAACTGCACTATAGGGACTCCACAAGCTCTCAAGACCCATTTCCATTAAAGGAGTCTTAATATACCTTATCCATGGAATATCTATGATAGAAAATGAGCTCTGGTGTAAACCATACTCTCCTCCAAAAGAGCATTGGGCATAACCCTATTTTATCAGAGATTGGTCTCAAGCCCAGGTCCTGCCTAAGTCTCAGCACAAGTGTACTAACAGGAAATCTTGTAAGCTGCCTCATAAATCGGTCCACTTTAAGATTACCCCATAATTCGGCACCACAGCACACCGTTCCTAATGCTTGAGAATGATATATTTCTAGGGCAGGGCTGATTAGAATGAACATGGACATTAGTACCATCTTAATAATTCGCCCGCTACCTGTTCCAAAGTAAGCCTACGGCAAATGAGGTAAGTGTGCCACCTCACACGCTCTTTCAGGGTTATACCCAGATAATCAAATGTAGTTACGTGCTCAAGGGAGATGCCTGCTAACTTAGGGTTTACAAAATAGTGGAACTAAATTGGGACCTTTAATAGGTATTGCAGATCTTGGGTCTGGGGTAATGGTCTGTAGTGAAAATAGAGGGGAAGATGCAAGTTTTGCGGCTGGTCTTTGGCAGCCTACTGTTCAGCCACTAGGCACTGACCCCTTTTCCCTGGGTTCAAAATCTAAACTTTTTCTTGCATAAGTTGATCTCAAGGGCCCTCTTCTTACAGAAGCTGGTGAAACGATCTAGCACCCTTTGTAAACCTATAGGTGTTTTAGAGATTAGCAAGGTATCATCCGCAAACATAAGTGCAGGGATCCTCAACTTGGCCAGTCTGGTTGCATCATTATCCACACAGCTCAAGATAATCAACAAGGCCATTGATGTACAAGAGAACAATGTGAGAAAGGCTATACCCTTGCCTTACTCCCCTGTTCACTAGGAAGGATCCTGTTAATTCTCCCGCACTACCACATCTCACTTGTGCATAGGTATTGGTGTGTAACCGCATAAGGATGTCATGCAAATAGGCCGAAACCCCCATCTAAACAAGGACCTTCCACAAGGTCCTTCTTGGAACGAAGGTCCGCAAACACAACATATAGTCTGCCTTTGCCCAGAATAATTAGTTTTCCAATATAACAATTGGAGGCGGAAAATCTGATTGATGGCACTAACTGACTCCCTTAAACCTGCCTGCAACGGGTAAGTATTTCATTAGAGGCCATCCATTCCTATACCCTACCCAGGACTACCTTGCTAAATAGCTTCTGCATGCTATCAATAAAACATATGGGCATATTCTTAAGGGGGAATCCCAGAGGCCTTTTTAGGTCTCGGCCTGACGTAGGCAGCGCATGCGCACATGCGCTGCCTCGTCATACGAGTCTTTTTGGAATCGATACGATTCCAAAAGCCTCGTCCCAGCTCTGCCTTACCTTTTCATTTGTGCGCGTCATTGTGCGTCACAAATTATGCCAAAGCCAGTGCAATGAGTGCACTGTAGTCATGCCACTCGCTGCTTGTTGCCACCCTGTCTCCTTTTATCCACGCCCTGCGGGATTGGATCTCTTACCAGCGGCAGTACACACAGTTCTTGCACTTTTTTGTTCACTTTGCTGTACACATTCGTTAATTGTACTGTGGGTGCGTGTGTGTGCTTTTCCTGTCGGGAGAGAAATATGCTGTAGCACGGTGGGTTTTGCAGTGCATGTTATGCGATGGTCTGGGGGTAATGCATCGAAAGCCTCTGCATGTTTCGGGTGTATTGGCGTTACCGTTGTGTTATTTTACAGCACCCCTGAGTGTTTGGTAAATCCATTGCTGCCAAGGTCCTGTGGCTGTTTAATGGGTCTGCTATGCCAACAATGTTTCGAACGGGTCTTAACATTAGGCTAAAATTAGATATGGACAAATTCCATTTAGTAACTAAATTTGCATTTTTTAATGTGTGTTTAAGCCCATAAACCGGCTCCCTAGCATTGGCAGCATATATGCCTAAAGCGCATGAAACAGGGAATGTCTATGTCGCGATACTCTTGCAGATGGGTGCCCTGTCGTGCCCGCAGTATGATGAATGCATGTCGTGACTTGTCGGTAAGTAATACTTGAATGCTTTCACCTTTGAATGGAATTCCAGTCCCACGTCTTTGTTGTTGTTCACCTCTCGGGTTGTGGCACTGTCTGTGGACTGGATGCAACAAGTACAGCATTGAAAACCTTACAATTGAAGTGGGTTTGATGTTCTCCTCGGAAGTGTTCTGTGGAGAACTGTGATTGCGTAATTGTTTTGCGTCACGTGCGCATAGTAAAATAACTGAAATGACGACGTGCTTATTACCCTACTACTCCACTACTCACTATCTACTACTCACTCTACTACTCTACTACACACACTACTATACACTCACTACTACACACTCACTACTCTCTACTACACACTCTCTACTACTCTCCTCTACTACTCATTCTGTATTACACTCTACTACACACGCAACTACACACTCTCTACTACACACTCACTACTCTCTACTACACACTCTCTACTACTCACTCTCTACTACTCACTCTACTACTCACTCTACTACTCACTCTCTACACCACACTCTACACCACACTCTACACCACACTCTCTACACCACACTCTCTACACCACACTCTCTACACCACACTCTACTACACACTCTACTACACACTCACTACTCTACTACACTCTACTACACACTCTACACTACACACTCTTACACACTCTACTAAACACTCACTACTCTACTACACTCTCTACTCTCTACTGCACGCTCTCTACTACACGCTCTCTACTACACACTCTCTACTACACGCTCTGCTACACACACACTCTGCTACACACACTCTGCTACTCACTCTGCTACTCACTCTCTGCTACTCACTCCCCACTACACACTCTTACGCACTATCTACTACACACTCACTACTCTACTACACACTGTCTACACCACTCTACTACACACTCTCTACTACACACTCACTACTCTCTACTACACACTCTCTACTACTCATTCTGTATTACACACTCTACTACACACTCTACTACACACTCTACTACTCACTCTCTACACCACACTCTCTACACCACACTCTACTACACACTCACTACTCTCTCTACTACACACTCTACACTACACACTCTTACACACTCTCTACTACACACTCTCTACTATTCTCTACTACTCTCTCTACTACATGCTCTGCTACACATGCTCTGCTACACATGCTCTGCTACACGCGCTCTGCTACACACACTGCTACACACACTCTGCTACACACACTCTGCTACTCACTCTGCTACTCACTCTGCTACTCACTCTGGTACTCACTCTCAGCTACTCACTCCCCACTACACACTCTTACACACTTTCTACTACACTCTACTACTCACTCTCTACACCACACTCTACACCACACTCTACACCACACTCTACAACACACTCTACACCACTCTCTACACCACACTCTCTACACCACACTCTCTACACCACACTCTACTACATACTCTACTACACACTCACTACTCTACTACACTCTCTACTACACACTCTACACTACACACTCTTACACACTCTACTACACACTCACTACTCTACTACACTCTCTACTCTCTACTGCACGCTCTCTACTACACGCTCTCTACTACACACTCTCTACTACACGCTCTGCTACACACACACTGCTACACACACTCTGCTACTCACTCTGCTACTCACTCTCTGCTACTCACTCCCCACTACACACTCTTACACACTATCTACTACACACTCACTACTCTACTACACACTGTCTACTACGCACTCTACTACTCATTCTGTATTACACACTCTACTACACACTCTACTACACACTCTACTACTCACTCTACTACTCACTCTCTACACCACACTCTACACCACACTCTACACCACACTCTACACCACACTCTCTACTACACACTCTACTACACACTCACTACTCTCTCTACTACACACTCTACACTACACACTCTTACACACTCTCTACTACACACTCACTACTCTACTACACTCTCTACTCTCTACTATTCTCTACTACTCACTCTCTACTACATGCTCTGCTACACATGCTCTGCTACACATGCTCTGCTACATGCGCTCTGCTACACACACTCTGCTACACACACTCTGCTACTCACTCTGCTACTCACTCTCTGCTACTCACTCCCCACTACACACTCTTACACACTCTCTACTACACACTCACTACTCTACTACACACTGTCTACTACACACTCTACACCACTCTCTACTACACACTCTCTACTACACACTCACTACTCTCTACTATTCTCTACTACACACTCTATACTACACACTCTACTACTCACTCTCTACTACTCACTCTCTACTACACTCTACTCTACACTCTCTACTCTACACTCTCTACTCTACACACTCTACTCTACACACTCTACTCTACACACTCTATACTACACACTCTCTACTCTCTACTACTCACTCTATACTACAGTCTACTACACACTCACTACTCTACCACACACTCTCTACTACTGACTCTACTACACACTCTCTACTACACACTCTCTACTACACACTCTACACTACACACTAAACTCTACTACACACTCTCTACTACACACTCTCTACTCTCTACTATTCTCTACTAGCTCTCTGCTACACACTCTCTGCTACACACACTCTGCTACACACACTCTGCTACACACACTATGCTACACACACTCTGCTACTCACTCCCCACTACACACTCTTACACACACTCTACTACACACTCACTACTCTACTACACTCTACTACACACTCTCTACTACACACTCTCTACTACACAGAGAGCAGTTGTTCTAGGTGGGAGTTTTGCTGGAGCCCTGCTGCACTCAGAGACCCTCGGATGATGTCTTTCTTCGCGCTGTGAGTGCGCGGTGACTCTCTCTGTTGTCCCCCTCCGCCGCCGCCAGTTTCCATCAAGCGGCCGCTGAGTGGGGGGACTACAGATCCCAGAATCCCTGGTGACTCGGACACGCCCACCCACGCCCACTTCCCTGCCCGGAGGCGCTTAAATCATCGTTGCTTCCTCCGCGTCGCGGGACCGGCCGAGCTAAGCCCGGGCAAAGGGCGGGCCGTCTGTGGCCATCCGAGGCCGGTCAAGGCTGGGCTGGGCCACCCCCCTTGGCTCGACTTACTCAGAACACCTATGTAAGATTATAGAACAATTGTATATCCTATGCCCCCTTATTAAGGTATTTGTCAATTGTGTCTGCACACTGAGCTGTATTCCCCCCGGTACAATGAATACTCGACTAAAAACTGGTAGGGCATCTTTGGTGGGTGGGTCAGTTAGAGGTACTCTAAACCAGTTCATGATCAGGGCTGCTTCAGTCTTGGAACGCGAAATCGCGCTTACTGAGCGGCGCCTGTCCTCTGAACTGTTAAACAAACGTTCCTCCTTGGGATCCATACAGCTAACTACCACTCCGTCTAACCAAGCCACAGATAGAGATTTAATAAGTGACATTGGTATTCTCCCACAATTACAAGATCTCACAGAGTCACAAAATAGGAGTAGGGACTTTGATACTATAGATATTAGCATAGGATCTCAATCTGATACTTCTATGGAGGAGCAAGTAGTAGTGACTGCGAGCAATCCTCCAATTAAGAAAGTTACTGGGAAAACACCATGCTCAGCTCCCCTAATAAAACGAAAATGGGGAGGCAATAAGCAAAAAGGAAATCGAGCAAAAAATTCTAAAATAGTCATTAGCCCCATAAAAACCAAAGGCACCTCAGATAGTAAATTTGCCCAAGATCATTTAATTGCACATTCTCATCAAGCTCGAATGGGAAACATAGAGAAGTTGGTTAAATCGCTAATGGTACCACTCATTGAGAGGGTAAAGAAAATGGCAGAGCAATTGGGTTGCATTCAAGACACTGGTATTGCCAACACAAACTTATTGAAGGAAATGTCAGCAAATAGACTTGATCTAATTCCCACTGTTCCGAGGATAGTGCCGAACTTAACTAATTCTGCAAATAGCACAGATCCCTTACCTCACATACATGATAACATCTCTGCTAAAAAGGTTACGAACTTGACCCCTGAGTTAACAAACCCTAGGGAAGAGAGATTAAGAGTCCAAGGTAAAAAGCAGGAACACGAACAGGGATACACTGAGAAGAGACCCCTTCTAGACAAAAAACTCAAAGGACCTGTTCATTATATAGATCTCCCACCGGAGGCAGAACCTTACGTCATTGTACTTACAGGGGTTCCAGAGCTGACTAAGGGGAAATTTGAAGCCCATCAGAATCTTAAGAACAAGGTAGTACAATGGCTAAGTGTGAATAGGCCACTACCCCTAATATAGATGGCGAAATCCTACATGTTAGAAAATTGGAATGGGTAGGTCGAAGACCAAATGACCTTCATGGGGATATCATTATTATTAATTGTAAGGATCGTAGGGCCACAAACTATCTTAGGGATTGGTATTCAGAGAGTTTTGAGGATGGCATTTCCACCCGAGACCTAAGTTATTTCTACCCAAGGGCCCTAGTAGGAAATATACTGAGATTAAGACATCATAATATCAGGCCTACGGCGAGACCAATGTCGCACTTTGCCACTGTTAATCGCTTTTCCCCTCTTTCAGGTCTTGAGGGAGTGGACTGACTTACAACCTGGACCGAAGAGAACGTGAGGGAAGATGACACACCTTTATGGTCTCCTGACACTAAAACAGCCAGAAATGAATATTTAATAGATAGTAGGCAGAGGCAGGGTCTGGCTGATACCATCCATAACACTTTCCAAAATGGCCAGTTGATAGTTTCCTGGAATTTAGCGGGTCTAAAGGACAAAGTGGATCGTCTAGACTGGCTTGAGATTACAAATAAACACAATATTTTGTGTTTCCAGGAAACCTGGACGGTCCATGAGACTCACTTATTGGAATACCAAACCTTTAATACTCCTGCCAATGTCAGCACCCATTGTAGAAACAAAGGGGGCTTATGCACCTATATTTCCAATACATCAGGGATTGCAGCCACTAAGTTTATCTCGGCAGATTGCTATCAGATTTTACTAGTTAGCTGGCCGGGCATAAAAAACATGGCCATTATAAATTTTTATAATAATGCCCATGCTTCCCAATGGGAAGAGATAATAGTCAGTCTGAGAAAATCACTGAAAGAGTTGGAAAAAAAGGGTGATGTAGATTTGGCTCTCTTATGGGTTGGTGACTTTAATTGCTCCCTATGCACTAGTTATGCTACCGGTACCTGTCACCTCGCCGAGGATAAGAAAGATATACCTACTAATTTTTGTCATTCTAGGCTGGGGTATCTATTAAATTCCTTGACATACGAGTTTGATCTCGGCTATATTAATGAAAGCTGTTCGCCAATGGCGGAATTTAAACCAACATTTAATGGGAGAGGGGCAAATTCAATAATTGACTTTGCCCTTCTATCCTCTAGATACCGATCCCTAGTCTTGTCGTGGGAGACATTAGATGCCTCCCACAGTGATCATTATCCTATTTCCTTTTGTCTAGGGCAAAAGGGTCCAGTACCAAATTCCGAGGTCATTCATGATATACCAATAAATTTGGCCAGTACTAATGGCTATTACATTAACTGGGCAAAAATTGATCCAAAACTCTTTATGCATAAATTGGTTATCAAAGTTTACGATCAGCTACAAACCTGCCTCTCTTTGTCTGAAAGTAACCAGCAAGTTCTTGATGCCCTTGGTGCAATAGTCTTTGAGATCAAAAAAATGTTGTCAAAAGAATATAAAACCCGCACGTATAAAGCAAAGAGTTGGTTTGATGAAAATTGCTCAAAGGCGCACCAAAATCTGAAAATGGCCTTACATGAAACTCCGAGATCATTGGAACTGGTAAGACAGACTGAAAACTGTATAGGGTTGCATTAGCCAGAAGAAAAACTGAGTTAAAAACTGAAATTTGGCAGAACCTCCACAAGGCTTGTTTAAGAAATGATAATGTAGCCTTCTGGAGAGCTGTAAATGCCCCTTTTCTGTCAGGTAGAGAGACAGATATTATTGACATAGCCATATCAGGGGCTGTCTGGGTTACGCATTTTAGTAACTTATACAAGAACCCTAACACCCCTGTCCATAATAATGGCATGGATAACCAGGAACTTTTAAACCCATTCCCACTGGGGGTTGTTTTTGAACACGCGGAGGTTATTAAGGCCATAAAGGACAGTGCCTCGGGAAAAGCTCCGGGACCGGATGGAGTCCCGATCGATTTATTTAAATCTGAGATATCTCTATGGTCACCTCTATTAACAAATGTACTAAATTGTGCTTACGCCTCTGGCTTTATTTCAACTTGGTCAGAGGCAGTGGTTATACCCATTTTCAAAAAAGGGGATAGGAACAACCCCGTATGTTACCGACCTATATCCCTTTTTGATGCCTTAATGAAGGTTGCGGGCAGGATTATTCTTAATAGGCTCCAGGTTTGGGCAGAGGATCAAGATATCATATCAAATTTACAATATGGTTTTTGCAGTGCCAAGGGCACAATTGAACAGGGCTCAAATCTTGCGTTGCTGACTGCAAAGTATACTCAAGCCAAGAAGGAAAGCCTATTTATTACATTCGTGGATTTAAGCTCCGCGTTTGACTGTGTAGATTATTCTATGTTATGGAAGACGCTTAGTGACATGGGTGTAGACCAACAGATCCTTCTATTTATTAGAGAATTATATAGGGATGCAGGGGCCAGGGTACGTTACGGGAGAGGGGGGGCTTGTTCTGATAAATTTAACATCAAGAGAGGAGTTAGACAAGGGTGCATTTTAGCACCCTTCCTCTTCACCCTATATATTAATAGCGTGGGACAACATCTTAGGGACTTTCAGTTAGATTACCCCGCTGTTGGCAGAACATCCATCCCCATTCTTCTGTATGCGGACGACGCAGTAATAATGTCACGTACCTTTATTGGCCTACAAAGGGCGGTGGTCGAATTCTCAGACTATATGAACACTCGTGGACTAGTAATTAACGTCTCTAAAACATATTCTATGACATGTAGCACCTCTAGAAAACATAGTAAGGCAATTTTGCTGAAAAGAGATAAGATTAAAAATACTGACAGCTTCTGCTATCTAGGAGTTAATTTTGATAGCAGAGGGAATTGGAAAGGGGCAGTGTTTGCCAGAAAATTGGCCTTCAGTAGGGCCAACGGTGCTCTGTTAAATTTCTCAAGGAGCTTGTACAAATTTATAAAGCAAAATGTATTCCTACCTGCACCCATGGGGCAGGACTTTGGGGGATTGTCAAAGCAGACCAGATACAACGAACTGAAAATGATTTTATTCGTTATTTGTTGGCAGCCCCCAAATCCATGTCTACTTATTTCAGCCATAGTGAACTTGGGATACCTTTTATTGATGATACGATTAAATCTTCCCCATTGCTCTTATGGCATAAAATTTGGGTAACACCAGAAACATCCTTAAACAGAGATGTAGTTTCTGACTGCTCAGCTTTAGACGGAGCTGCAAATATTAAGTGGTTACATTACATCAAAACCATGGCAACGGATATAGGGCATAAAGAATATTTTGAAAACCCAATTTGCCTAGAAACGGTCCCAAAACGCACACTTAAAAAAATGATCTTGGGGACGCCGCACAAGATGGCCGCCTAGGGGGTTTGCTCCGCAGTCCCGGGACCTACACGCCGCTCTCCGATGCCCTTTCAGCCTTCTTCTACGATGTCCCCCACCGGCATCTGACGTCGGAATATGCCTTCTACTGGGTGAACTAAATTCCGCAGAATTTTTCAAGCGCGCTATGTTTTGTTTCGACATCGCGCCTGATTCTCCACAGCGGCCGCCATTTTAGGTGCGCGCCTTTCTGCTAACGCTCTTCAGGCTCCGAGGATTTCGCGCATCCACTTGGGAAATGTAATCTTTACCCGCTTCATTTTGTTTCCCCCACTAAGGTAGTCCTATTAGAACATTGCCCGCTCATGGATTAAAACACTTTTTAATTTTAGTCACTTACATGACTATGTGGTTCTACCTCGCCTGATGGTGCCAGCCCATAGTGCTTTCACACTGGGAATGGGCACGGAGCTGAACCTTGAGATGACTTATTTATTTTTTCTTAGTTGACTGCAGAGACCTCTTGAGGTCTTCTTTTCATCTTCCTGAAGGAGGCTGTGACGGAGAGGGCTCAGAGGCGCATTTCTAAGGAACAGATGGAGTGGGCATTTTTATGTCTTTTTCCCTAACTGCATTGGTGACCTACTACCGTGGTATCACAGAGTTATAAGTACGGTCCTCAGAGAAAACCCCTCTGGGTGGTATAACTGTGATTCTATCTTGGATGATTGTTTAAGGATTTTGCCGCGCACTACCAAGGTTCCCTCAGGCTGCAATTTGCTATACTGGTTTGTACTGTCTTCATGGTGTGCCGATTTTCAACTGAAATCACGGAACGCGGCAGCGCGTAGTCTCCTTCATGATTTGACAGTTGCTTATGGGCCGCCTACGTAAACCAACATTTGTTTTTATTCCTTCAAAGATGTCATCTCAAGCCCCTGTGGCGCCAACACCGAACTCTTCTCAAATGGCTGGAGTAACCACTGGCCGCACTTCTTCCTCTTCCTCACACTCTAATCCAGCTAAATCTTCTCCACCTGTTTCTTCCACTAAACGTATGAAACAAGATCCTCCTTCACCGGACAAACCACCTTCCCCTGTCTCTCTGGAACTATTGTTGGAAGAGATTTGTGCGTTGCGCCCGTTTGTTGAGGAAACCAACAGTAAAATGCAGCTTCTTGAGGAGAAATGGTCTACTATGGATGGCAGAGTGTCTTCATTGGAACAACAGGTGCCGGAGGTGCAGGCTAACTCCCAACGGATCTCCTCCTTGGAGAAAACAATCCGCAGTCTCCAACAGCATACTGAGGATTTGGAAAATCGAAATAGAAGGAATAACCTTCGTATTTATGGTTTGCCAGAATCCCTCGAAGGTGATGATCCTGTGTCATTTTTCTCTTCTTTTCTTCCGAAGCTCCTGGAGATGCCTTCCACAACATCTCTCAGCATCCAAAGAGCTCACAGATTGGGTCCTCGCCTTTCCTCATCCTCAGCTCCAGCGAGGCCCCGAGGGGTTATCATCCTGGTTCTCTGACAAAATTTCGAAAGTCAGAAATTCGACCTACACAAATATCGCAACACTAATATCGATGTCAAGAATATCGACATCCTATCTACAACATGGTAAGTACAAAAATATCGAAAATAAAATATAGATGTCAAAAATATCGTTTTTTAAAATATCGGGTTTTTTTGGTTATAAAAAATATGTTAAATAAACATATTAATACTTATAAATAAAATAAACATAATTAAATATATTTCACAATGTTAAAAATTAATAATTAATCAATATAATTTAATAAAAAATTAATTAAACATAGACATATAATATATAATATATATACTTAATAATGTTTTAATAATTATTTTAATAAATTATCCATTATTTAAAAATGTTAAAAATTGCAAAAATATTACACACATAAAACAATAACATAAATAAAAATTAAATAATTATTTATAACAAATTAAAACTATTACATTTAATTTTAATATTGTTCAAATTAATTATATACTACATTAGCTAAAATAATAAAAACAATATTAAATAGCAGAGACAATAAAACTACTACTCCAGCTCCAAAAAAAACAACAGAAAGGAAAATGTTGGATAGCGTAAGGGTAAAAATTACTATTCCCACTCCAGAGAGTGGAACAGTAGGGAAAGTGTTGGATAGCGTAGGGGTAAAAATTACTATTCCAACTCCAGAGTGTGCAACAGTAGGGAAAGTGTTGGATAGCGTACGGGTAAAAATTACTATTGCAACTCCAGAGAGTGCAACAGTAGGGAAAGTGTTGGATAGCGTAGGGGTAAAACTTACTATTCCAACTCCAGACAGAGCAACAGTAGGGAAAGTGTTGGATAGCGTAGGGGTAAAAATTACTATTCCAACTCCAGAGAGTGCAACAGCAGGGAAAGTGTTGGATAGCGTAGGGGTAAAAATTACTATTCCAACTCCAAAGAGTGCAACAGCAGGGAAAGTGTTGGATTGCGTAGGGGTAAAAATTACTATTCTAACTCCAGAGAGTGCAACAGTAGGCAAAGTGTTGGATAGCGTAGGGGTAAGAATTACTATTCCAACTCCCGAGAGTGCAACAGTAAAGAAAGTGTTGGATAGCGTAGGGGTAAAAATTACTATTCCAACTACAAAGACTGCAACAGTAGGGAAAGTGTTGGATAGCGTAGGGGTAAAAATTACTATTCCAACTCCAGAGAGTGCAACAGCAGGGAAAGTGTTGGATAGCGTAGGGGTAAAAATTACTATTCCAACTCCAGAGAGTGCAACAGTAGGGAAAGAGTTGGATAGCGTAGGGGTAAAAATTACTATTCTAACTCCAGAGAGTGCAACAGTAGGGAAAGTGTTGGATAGCGTAGGGGTAAGAATTACTATTCCAACTCCCGAGAGTACAACAGTAAAGAAAGTGTTGGATAGCGTAGGGGTAAAAATTACTATTCCAACTACAAAGACTGCAACAGTAGGGAAAGTGTTGGATAGCGTAGGGGTAAAAATTACTATTCCAACTCCAGAGAGTGCAACAGCAGGGAAAGTGTTGGATAGCGTAGGGGTAAAAATTACTATTCCAACTCCAGAGAGTGCAACAGCAGGGAAAGTGTTGGATAGCGTAGGGGTAACAATTACTATTCCAACTCCAGAGAGTGCAACAGTAGGGAAAGTGTTGGATAGCGTAGGGGTAAAAATTACTATTCCAACTCCAGAGAGTGCAACAGCAGGGAAAGTGTTGGATTGCGTATGGGTAAAAATTACTATTCTAACTCCAGAGAGTGCAACAGTAGGGCAAGTGTTGGATAGCTTAGAAGTTAAAAATATCATACTTATAAATAAAATAATTCTTTAAAATAATTAATAATTTAATTATTAAATAACTCAAAATTACTTACAAATACCAATAGATATTTATTAAAAACATAACTACCAAATAAATAATTAATTAGCAATAAATTGTTAATAAATACCAATAAATAATAATTAATGAATATTAATTACCAATTAAAAAATATTGAACAATTACATTTTTTAGACCAAAAAATAATTATCAAACACTAATTACCAATTAAAAAATATTAAACAATTACATATTTTTTATACACAAATTATTAATTATTATACATTATTTACCAATTATTAATTACTTATTAGTATATTAATTAAAAATATCAATAAATAATATTTAAACATATTTAATTACCAATTGATTATTAATCAACAATAAATTATTTTTCATAACCAAATTATTATAATGTAAAATATTTACCAATTAATAATTAATCTCCATTTAATTAATTATCAATACCCAACAACAAATTTAATAATTACTTAATTAGATTTCAATTACTTCCAACATTATTCCCCTATAAACACACAAAACACTCAAATAATAAAATAATACAGTTAACATATTTATCAATTAATCAATTAATAAAAACTAATTACCAATTAATAATAATTAATTACCAATTAATACTTAATTAACAATAATATAATTATCAATACCAATAAATAAATAAAAATATTACTTAATTACAATTAAATTACTTCCCACCCTATTCCCCTATAAACCCACAACCCGCTACAGAATTTAAACGCAAAAATTATTTTAAATTATTTTATAATTCCTAATAATTTATAATTAATTTCATATAATTAAATTACTTCCCACCTTGTTCCCCTATAAACCCACAACCCGCTACAGAATTTAAACGCAAAAATTATTTTAAATTATTTTAAATTATTTTATAATTCCTAATAATTTATAATTATTTTCATATAATTAAATTACTTCTCACCCTGTTCCCCTATAAACCCACAGCCCGCTACAGAATTTAAGCGCTAAAATTATTTAAAATTAATTTATAATTCCCAAAAATTAATAATTAAATTCATATAATTAAATTACTTCCCACCCTATTCCCCTATAAACCCACAACCCGCTACAGTACTAAAACACAAAATTAACTTAAAAAAACCATTATTAACATATAAAAATTGTATACATATATTTTTAAACCAGTAGAACACTTAACAAAAAATAATTAACACATACATATTAAATACATAATAAAACACATAGTAATATTATAAATATAGATATTAGTGACATGGATATTTGTAACATCGATATATTTCATATTGATATTACTAATTTCGATATTACTAACATCGATATAAATGAAATCGATATTACTTACCTTAGGGTCGATATTCTGTCCATAGATATTCTTGACATCGATATTCTGTCCCTTCGATATTCTTAACTCGATATTATTGTAGGTCGAAATTAAAGTTTCGATATTTAGACTGCTCACCTATCATCCTCTTTTTGAAGTTTACAGATCTTCTATCAGTCCTTTCGGCTGCCAGAGCTAAACGTCAACTTTCCTGGCTAGGTCAGAAAATATCCCTTTCCCAAGATGTCTCTAACGCTACTGCCTCCAGAAGAAAAGAATTTCTCAATCTTCCCCCGTGAGTACGCGCCGTACCCCCCGTGTATGTACACCCGTGTACGTGTCGACCCCCCGTGTATGTACACCCGTGTACGTGTCGACCCCCCTGTGTATGTACGGTCGTGTACGTGTCGACCCCCCCGTGTATGTACACCCGTGTACGTGTCGACCCCCCGTGTATGTACGGTCGTGTACGTGTCGACCCCCCCCCGTGTATGTACACTCGTGTACGTGTCGAACCCCCCCGTGTATGTACGGTCGTGTACGTGTCGACCCCCCCGTGTATGTACGCCCGTCGTGTACGTGTCGGGGGGTCGACACGTACACGACCGTACATATACGGGGGGGTCGACATGTACACGACCGTACATACACGGGGGGGTTCGACGCGTACACGGGCTCCCAGTTGAGCAGTGGTCGGATGTCAGGTCGCGGTTCGCCCTGGCGCAGCGGGAACAAACAGGTCTTGGACCAGTTTACTTGTAGCCCAGATATCCTGCCAAATCTCGCGAGAAGTCTCTCCGCGCCCTTCAGCGCGTCTGGGGTGTCCTCCAAGAACAAAAGCAGATCATCTGCATACAGTGAGATAAGTTGCGGGGTCCCTCTGTAGTCCAGCCCCCTGTAGTAAGGGCCTGTTCTGGCCTCCGCCGCGAGGGGCTCTATTGCCAGCGCAAACAACAGCGGGGAGAGTGAGCACCCCTGTCTGGTGCCCCGGCACACTTGGTACTGGCTCGAAATGAGGAATCCTACCCACACCCTTGCCACTTCTGATGCATATAGGACCTTCGTCCAGCCTATGTATCCATCCCCTAGGCCAAAACGCTTCATGGCTCTGTACAGATAATCCCACTCTAGGCTATCGAATGCCTTCTCTATATCGATTGATAAGACGAGTGGCGCTCGTGTGCTCGCCATCGGGTCCCCCAGCAATCGGAATAATCGACGGATGTTAGCGGTAGTGTTTCTCGCAGGGATGAACCCCGACTGGTCACCATGAACCAGTTCCGGCATGTGCCGCAGCAGTCTGGTCGCCAGATGGTGCTCAGGATTTTATAGTCCGTCGTCAGCATTGACAGCGGCCTGTAAGAAGTGGGGTCGGTACCCTCCCTTCCTGGCTTCAGCAGTGGGATCATCCGTGCCTCGCACATGGATTGTGGCAGTCTACCCCTATTCTTGGCCTCATTATACACCTCCTGGAGCCTCGGGCCAGTTGATCCAGGTATCTACCATAAAATTCTATAGGCAAACCGTCCAGGCCCGGGGTTTTGTTCCGAGCCATTCGTTTCACTGCCCCCCTGATTTCCGCTAGGTCAATGTCTTTGCCTAAGGCCTCCGCTTCTTCCTGGTCAAGTTGGGGCAGCTGCAGCCCCTCCAGAAAGGTGTCAATGTCCCCCTCCAACCCCTCCAACGCGCTCTTGTAAAGTGTCCCATAGTACGAGCAGAAACTATCCAGTATGTCCATCTGGGCTGAGACCATGCCGCCCCCCACCCTCTCTATGGCCAAAATCGGTTGGCTACGTTTAGTGGGATTGGCCAGCCAAGCTAGCAGCGTTCCTGCTTTGTCCCCCTCTGCGTGTGCTCTCACCAAATAGTTCTTGTAGTCGAAGCTGCGGAGCCTCTCCACTTCAACCGCCACTGCCTCCCTAGCCTCGCAAACTGCCTCCTGGAGCTCGGGGTTTGTTTTTATCTATTGTACTATGAAATATGTGCTTTTATGATTTTACAACAAAATCGAATAAAGCTCATTTTTGACTTTTGACTACTACACACTCTCTACTACTCACTCTCTACTACTCACTCTCTACTACTCACTCTATACTACACACTCTCTACTCTACACACTCTCTACTCTACCCACTCTCTACTACCCACTCTCTACTACACACTCTCTACTACACACTCACTACTCTCTACTACTCACTCTATACTACACAGTCTACTCTACTCACTACTCTACTACACACTCTCTACTACACACTCTCTACGATACACTCTACTACACACTCTCTACTACACATTCTCTACTACACACTCTACATCTCACTCTACACCTCACTCTCTACTACTCTACTACTCACTCTACTATTCACTCTATACTACACACTCACTACTCTCTACACTACACACTCTACACTACACACTCTACACTACACACTCTACACTACACACTCTACACTACACACTCTCTACTGCTCTACTACACACTCTACTACTCTCCTACACACACTCTACTACACTCTCCACTGCTCACTCTCTACTGCTCACTCTCTACTGCTCACTCTCTACTGCTCACTCTCTCCTACTCACTCTCCTACTCACTCTCCTACTCACTCTCCTACTCACTCTACTATTCTCTACTACTCACTCTCTATTATTCTCTACTACTCACTCTACTACACTCTCTACTGTACACTCTCTACTACTCACTCTACTGCACACTCTCTACTACTCACTCTACTACTCACTCTACTACTCACTCTCTGCTACACACTCTCTGCTACTCACTCTCTGCTACTCACTCTCTGCTACTCACTCTCTGCTACACACTCTCTGCTACACACTCTTACACACTCCCCACTACACACTCTTACACTCTCTACTACACACTGTCTACTACACACTCTACACCACTCTCTACTACACACTCTCTACTATACACTCACTACTCTCTACTATTCTCTACTACCCACTCTCTACTACTCACTCTCTACTACTCACTCTCTACTCTACACACTCTCTACTCTACACACTCTCTACTCTACACACGCTCTACTCTACACCTCACTCTCTACTACCCACTCTCTACTACCCACTCTACTACCCACTCTACTACCCACTCTACTACCCACTCTACTACCCACTCTCTACTACCCACTCTCTCCTACCCACTCTCTCCTACCCACTCTCTACTACCCACTCTACTACCCACTCTCTCTACTACTCTCTCTACTACTCTCTCTACTACTCTCTCTACTACTCTCTCTACTACTCACTCTACTACTCACTCTATACTACACACTCACTACTCTCTACTACTCTCTACTACACAAACTCTACACTACACACTCTACTACACACTCTCTATTACACACTCTCTACTACAAACTCTCTACTACACACTCTACTACACACTACACCTCACTCTCTACTACACTACTACTCACTCTACTACTCACTCTATACTACACAGTCTACTACACACTCACTACACTCTCACTCTCTACTACACACTCTCTACACTCGCTACTGCCCACTCTCTACTGCCCACTCTCTACTGCCCACTCTCTACTGCCCACTCTCTACTACACACTCTCTGCTACACACTGTCTGCTACACACTCTCTACTACAGCCTACTACACACTCACTACTCTACTACACACACTCTCTACTACACACTCTCTACTACACACTCTCTACTACCCACTCTCTACTACCCACTCTACTACCCACTCTACTACTCACTCTACCACTCACTCTACTGCACACTCTACTACACACTCACTCTACTACTCACTCTACTACTCACTCTACACCACACTCTACACCACACTCTACACCACACTCTACACCACACCACACTCTCCACCACACCACACTCTCCACCACACCACACTCTCTACACCACACTCTCTACAACACTCTCTACACCACACTCTCTACACCACACTCTCTACACCACACTCTCTACACCACACTCTACTACACCACACTCTACTACACACTCTGCTACACACTCACTACTCTACTACACTCTCTACTACACTCTCTACTCTCTACTATTCTCTACTACACGCCCATGGCTACACGCTCTCTGCTACACGCTCTCTGCTACACACACTCTGCTACACACACTCTGCTACACACTCTCTGCTACTCACTCCCCACTACACACTCTTACACACTCTCTACTACACACTCACTACTCTACTACACATTGTCTACTACACACACTACACACTCTCTACTACACACTCTACTACACACTCTCTACTGCACACTCTCTACTACACACTCACTACTCTCTACTATTCTCTACTACTCACTCTCTACTACTCACTCTCTACTACTCACTCTCTACTACACACTCTCTACTACACACTCTCTACTACACACTCTCTACTACACACTCTCTACTATACACTCTCTACTATACACTCTCTACTACACACTCTCTACTACTCACTCTCTACTACTCACTCTACTACACACTCTACTACACACTCTACTACACACTCTATACTACTCACTCTACTACACACTCTACTACACACTCTACACTACACACTACACTCTACTACACACTCTCTACAACACTCTACTACACACTCTCTACTCTCTACTACACTCTACTACACACTCTCTACTACACACTCTCTACTCTCTACTAACTCTCTGCTACACGCTCTCTGCTACACGCTCTCTGCTACACACACTCTGCTACTCACTCCCCACTACACACTCTTACACACTATCTACTACATACTCACTACTCTACTACACACTGTCTACTACACACTCTACACCACTCTCTACTACACACTCTCTACTACACACTCACTACTCTACTATTCTCTACTACTCACTCTATACTACACACTCTATACTACACACTCTCTACTACACACTCTCTACTGCACACTCTCTACTACACACTCACTACTCTCTACTACTCACTCTATACTACACAGTCTACTACACACTCACTACTCTACTACACACTCACTACTCTACTACACACTCTCTACTACACACTCTCTACTACACACTCTACTACACTCTCTACTACACTCTCTACTACACACTCTACTACACACTAGACCTCACTCTCTACTACACTACTACTCACTCTACTACTCACTCTATACTACACAGTCTACTACACACTCACTACTCTACTACACTCTCACTCTCTACTACACACTCTCTACACTCGCTACTGCCCACTCTCTACTGCCCACTCTCTACTGCCCACTCTCTACTGCCCACTCTCTACTGCCCACTCTCTACTACCCACTCTACTACCCACTCTACTACCCACTCTACTACCCACTCTCTCCTACCCACTCTCTACTACCCACTCTACTACCCACTCTACTACCCACTCTCTCTACCCACTCTCTCTACCCACTCTCTCTACTACTGTGGAAATGTGGATTTTCCTGATCAGTTATGTCCCCTATCTTGGACCCCAACGGTTCTATATGCATGTTACAAGTACATGTATGTTCCCTCCAGTTCCAGTTTCTAAGACGCAAACATATGTGTGTCTACCGTCAACATGTTCTCTGTCAGATCCGCCATCTATGGGCTGGATATTCGATCCCTAAGTATGAAAGGCCACCGACTTTATATGGCTAAGTTACTCCATTTTTACAGTTCAGGCAAGTAGGCCCGATTCTGTCCTCAAAGCCTTTCCCTGCTCTCTGTCTTTGACAGCTTCAGCTTGAGCTCGCATCTGTATCCATGAACTTTGTCCTACTCCCTGTGCAGCTAACGGTGCCTGCCTCGGCCAGTTTTCGCCTGCCTGCCAAGAAGCTGTATTTCACCTTCGAATTATCTATTTTGCTCTTCAGCCGATGCATTCCTGTCTAGTGATTTAGGTAAACATTTCCTTTAGCTCACAAGCAAAGGACTCAGCCTTTCCGTCCTCCTGCAAGTGATTCATAGCCCTGCTGCCATGGAAGGTTTTCTGCCTCTCGCATCTCACATAGACACTTAGGCGTTTGTGCACGCACACAGTCAGTATAGACTAGATTTTGTCCGAGAGTCCTTCCTTGTGGATAACATAGTTCTTTAAACATAGGATGTTAGATATGATTTGGGATTAGGTTGACATAACCTCAGACTTTTCGTCTCCATATGTAGAGTCAATGTCAAGTCCCCTTCACCCCCTAGTTGCACGTCAATTACACGTCATGCTGCCGCGCGCGCATCTATGCCAAGTATTATCTTATAGATCCACCTATGTCTGATAATCCTAACCAATCATGTTTCTTTTATTCCTTATTACGCCTAGTTTCGATTACGTACCTGTCATGTCACTTTTCTTATCAAATGTTACGCCTTCTACATTCGTTTCATTGTAATGTACTTATTATAAAAATGCATGTCTGTCAATAAAGTATTGTACTTCACTTCCTGAACCTTCTTGGTGACGGAACCTGAAGGCCGCGACTCGAGTCGGCCATTTTGAATGGAATAAAGCCCATTTAGAAAACCTCTTATACCACGGATTCTGCCTCTTGTTATTCTGAGCTATTTTTACTTTATCTTAAGATTCCGTATGAAATTCAGTCCGGTAAAGAAGATTTTATTTACCACACTACTCTCTCTACTACTCTCTCTACTACTCTCTCTACTACTCTCTCTACTACTCTCTCTACTACTCTCTCTACTACTCACTCTACTACTCACTCTATACTACACACTCACTACTCTCTACTACACTCTACTACACTCTACTATTCACTCTATACTACACTCACTACTCTCTACTACACAAACTCTACACTACACACTCTACTACACACTCTCTACTACACACTCTCTACTACACACTCTCTACTACACACTCTACTACACACTACACCTCACTCTCTACTACACTACTACTCACTCTACTACTCACTCTATACTACACAGTCTACTACACACTCACTACACTCTCACTCTCTACTACACACTCTCTACACTCTCTACTGCCCACTCTCTACTGCCCACTCTCTACTGCCCACTCTCTACTGCCCACTCTCTACTGCCCACTCTCTACTGCCCACTCTCTACTACACACTCTCTGCTACACACTGTCTGCTACACACTCTCTACTACAGCCTACTACACACTCACTACTCTACTACACACACTCTCTACTACACACTCTCTACTACCCACTCTCTACTACCCACTCTACTACCCACTCTACTACCCACTCTACTACTCACTCTACCACTCACTCTACTGCACACTCTACTACACACTCACTCTACTACTCACTCTACTACTCACTCTACACCACACTCTACACCACACTCTACACCACACTCTACACCACACCACACTCTCCACCACACCACACTCTCCACCACTCTCTACACCACACTCTCTACACCACACTCTCTACAACACTCTCCTCACCACACTCTCTACACCACACTCTCTACACCACACTCTCTACACCATACTCTCTACACCACACTCTCTACACCACACTCTACTACACCACACTCTACTACACACTCTACTACACACTCACTACTCTACTACACTCTCTACTACACTCTCTACTCTCTACTATTCTCTACTACACGCCCATGGCTACACGCTCTCTGCTACACGCTCTCTGCTACACACACTCTGCTACACACACTCTGCTACACACACTCTGCTACTCACTCCCCACTACACACTCTTACACACTCTCTACTACACACTCACTACTCTACTACACACTGTCTACTACACACACTACACACTCTCTACTACACACTCTCTACTACACACTCTCTACTGCACACTCTCTACTACACACTCACTACTCTCTACTATTCTCTACTACACACTCTATACTACACACTCTCTACTACTCACTCTCTACTACACACTCTCTACTACACACTCTCTACTACACACTCTCTACTATACATTCTCTACTATACACTCTCTACTAAACACTCTCTACTACTCACTCTCTACTACTCACTCTACTACACACTCTACTACACACTCTACTACACACTCTATACTACTCACTCTACTACACACTCTACTACACACTCTACACTACACACTACACTCTACTACACACTCTCTACAACACTCTACTACACACTCTCTACTCTCTACTACACTCTACTACACACTCTCTACTACACACTCTCTACTCTCTACTAACTCTCTGCTACACGCTCTCTGCTACACGCTCTCTGCTACACACACTCTGCTACTCACTCCCCACTACACACTCTTACACACTATCTACTACATACTCACTACTCTACTACACACTGTCTACTACACACTCTACACCACTCTCTACTACACACTCTCTACTACACACTCACTACTCTACTATTCTCTACTACTCACTCTATACTACACACTCTCTACTACACACTCTGTACTACTCACTCTCTACTACTCACTCTCTACTACACACTCTCTACTACACACTCACTACTCTCTACTACTCACTCTATACTACACAGTCTACTACACACTCACTACTCTACTACACACTCACTACTCTACTACACACTCTCTACTACACACTCTCTACTACACACTCTACTACACTCTCTACTACACATTCTACTACACACTAGACCTCACTCTCTACTACACTACTACTCACTCTACTACTCACTCTATACTACACAGTCTACTACACACTCACTACTCTACTACACTCTCACTCTCTACTACACACTCTCTACACTCGCTACTGCCCACTCTCTACTGCCCACTCTCTACTGCCCACTCTCTACTGCCCACTCTCTACTGCCCACTCTCTACTACCCTCTCTCTACTACACACTCTCTGCTACACACTCTCTGCTACACACTCTCTACTACAGCCTACTACACACTCACTACTCTACTACACACACTCTCTACTACACACTCTCTACTACCCACTCTCTACTACCCACTCTCTACTACCCACTCTACTACCCACTCTACTACTCACTCTACCACTCACTCTACTGCACACTCTACTACACACTCACTCTACTACTCACTCTACTACTCACTCTACACCACACTCTACACCACACTCTACACCACACTCTACACCACACCACACTCTCCACCACACCACACTCTCCACCACTCTCTACACCACACTCTCTACACCACACTCTCTACAACACTCTCTACACCACACTCTCTACACCACACTGTCTACACCACACTCTCTACACCACACTCTCTACACCACACTCTCTACACCACACTCTCTACACCACACTCTCTACACCACACTCTACTACACACTCTACTACACACTCACAACTCTACTACACTCTCTACTACACTCTCTACTCTCTACTATTCTCTACTACACGCCCATGGCTACACGCTCTCTGCTACACGCTCTCTGCTACACGCTCTCTGCTACACACACTCTGCTACACACACTCTGCTACACACACTCTGCTACTCACTCTCTGCTACTCACTCCCCACTACACACTCTTACACACTCTCTACTACACACTCACTACTCTACTACACACTCTCTACTACACACTCTCTACTACACACTCTCTACTACACACTCTCTACTATACACTCACTACTCTCTACTATTCTCTACTACACACTCTATACTACACACTCTCTACTACTCACTCTCTACTACACACTCTCTACTACAGACTCTCTACTACACACTCTCTACTATACACTCTCTACTACACACTCTCTACTACTCACTCTATTACACACTCTACTACACACTCTACTACACACTCTACTACTCACTCTACTACACACTCTACTACACACTCTACTACACACTCTACACTACACACTACACTCTACTACACACTCTCTACAACACTCTACTACACACTCTCTACTCTGTACTACACTCTACTACACACTCTCTACTACACACTCTCTACTCTCTACTAACTCTCTGCTACACGCTCTCTGCTACACGTTCTCTGCTACACACACTCTGCTACTCACTCCCCACTACACACTCTTACACACTATCTACTACACACTCACTACTCTACTACACACTGTCTACTACACACTCTACACCACTCTCTACTACACACTCTCTACCACACACTCACTATTCTACTATTCTCTACTACTCACTCTATACTACACACTCTCTACTACACACTCTCTACTACACACTCTCTACTACACACTCTCTACTACACACTCTCTACTACACACTCTCTACTACTCACTCTCTACTACTCACTCTCTAGTCTACACACTCTCTACTCTACACACTCTCTACTCTACCCACCACTCTCTACTACACCCTCTCTACTACACACTCTCTACTACACACTCACTACTCTCTACTACTCACTCTATACTACATAGTCTACTACACACTCACTACTCTACTACACACTCACTACTCTACTACACACTCTCTACTACACACTCTCTACTACACTCTCTACTACACTCTCTACTACACTCTCTACTACACTCTCTACTACACTCTCTACTACACACTCTACTACTCACTCTACACCTTACTCTCTACTACTCACTACTCTACTACACTACTATTGTCTACTATTCACTCTATACTACACACTCACTACTCTCTACACTACACACTCTACACTACACACTCTACACTACACACACTACACTACACACACTACACTAAACACTCTCTAATACACACACTCTACTACCCACTCTCTACTACCCACTCTCCTACTCCCTCTGCTACTCCCTCTCCTACTCCCTCTCCTACTCACTCTACTGCTCACTCTACTACACACTCTCACTCTACTACACACTCTACTACACACACTCTACTACACACCCTACTCCTACACTCTACTACTACACTCTACTACTACACTCTACTACTACACTACTACACTCTACTACTACACTCTACTGCTACACTCTACTGCTACACTCTACTACTACACTCTACTACTACACTCTACTACTACACTCTACTACTACACTCTACTACACTCTACTACACACTCTACTACACACTCTACTACAAACTCTACTACACACTCTACTACACACTCGCTACTCTACTACACACACTCTACTACTCTACTACTCGCTACATACTACTCACTCTCTACTACTCACTCTCTACTACTCACTCTCTACTACACACTCTCTACTACACTCTCTACTACTCTACTACACATTCGCTACTACACACTCACTACTCTACTACACACTCTACTACTCTCTACATACTACACACTCTCTACTACTCACTCTCCAGTACTCACTCTCTACTACACACTCTACTACTCTCTACATACTACACACTCTCTACTACTCACTCTCCAGTACTCACTCTCTACTACACACTCTCTACTACACACTCTCTACTACACACTCTCTACTACACACTCTCTACTACTCTCCTACACACTCTACTACTCTCCTACACACACTCTCTACTACACACTCTGCTACACACTACTACTCGACTGCTCACTCTCTACTGCTCACTCTCTCCTACACACTCTCCTACACACTCTCCTACACACTCTCCTACACACTCTCCTACTCACTCTCTCCTACTCACTCTCTCCTACTCACTCTCTACTACACACACTCTCCTACACACTCTCTACTACTCACTCTACTGCACACTCTCTCCTACCTATTCTCTCTACCTCTAACTCTCTACCTCTAACCCTCTACCTCTACCTCTACCTCTACCTCTCTAACTCTCTAGCTCTCTAACTCTCTCCCTCTAACTCTCTACCTCTAACTCTCTACCTCTAACTCTCTACCTATAACTCTTTACCTCTAACTCTCTACCTCTAACTATCTACCTCTAACTCTAACTCTCTACCTCTAACTCTCTACCTCTAACTCTCTACCTCTAACTCTCTACCTCTAACTCTCTACCTCCAACTCTCTACCTCTAACTCTCTACCTCTAACTCTCTACCTCTAACTCTCTACCTCTAACTCTCTACCTCTCTCTCTACCTCTCTCTCTACCTCTCTCTCTACCTCTCTCTACCTCTCTCTCCAAGTCTCTACCTCTCTCTCCAACTCTCTACCTCTCTCTACGCGCACACATAGGCACATATATATGTATATATATTTGCATTCATATATATGTATGTGTATATATACATACATATTAAAGACAATTCCTCCCAAGAGAAGAAGCAGGTCGCACTCCAACAGCTTTTCAATTGCTTTTCTTTATTTCATAATTCCGTACTTTTCAGCAAAACCATTGAAAAGAGGAGAAAAATATTGAGCAATTGTATAAAAAAGAAATTGAGTTCGAAAAAGTTCGTAAAATATTTATCGGTTCTTATCAACCTATAGGGTGGTGTATAAAGCCCACCAAAGGGCATAATTGAACCAAGCAGCATGATGACACATGTGGCGAACTGGTAAAAATAACAACAGGAACAGAAAGTCAATAAAAACAAAATTTAAAAAAAAGCACCAGAGTTTAAAGAAAGAATTGGAACTACAAGACCCATAAATCCATGGGACTCCGAAAAGGGCGGCAACAGGATATTGCTGTCAGGGGACTTCCTTCACTTGTCTTTATTTAAAATGTATTTGGTTAACATTTGTAAAAACGACGACCGTGAGCAAGGTATTGGAGTATACCGAAACGCGTCGGTCAATTCATTGGTTTTGCTGAAAAGTACGGAATTATGAAGTAAAGAAAAGCAATTGAAAAGCTGTTGGAGTGCGACCTGCTTCTTCTCTTGGGAGGAATTGTCTTTAATATTGGCGGTTTGGTTCAACCGCGAGGCCACGCACCCGCCGAGTAGCGCCTGGAGCAGAGAAAAACTGAACCACCTGGGACGATTTATCAGTCTTTGCATGGCGCTCGCCGAGTGAATCTACATAACGAGCACAACGAAGGCGGAGAAACGTCTCTTAAGGTAGGAGCGTTTTGCTTTCAAAAGCTCGGTATTGAAATTGATCAAATCAAAGCAACACTGCTGAATTCTCGGCTTGGATTTGTACGGGGTGAATAATATAGACTTGCATATGCCTATTTTTGATTAGTGCAAGACTTTCTCAATGGAGACACAGCACTGAAGAAGGCAGAAGTAATTAACGGCTCGTTGTATATTTGAAATCCCGACAGCTATATTATCGTTCAAATTAAAGGAATATATCAACAGCAAGACCTAAAAGCATACATTAAACTAAATAATGGAAAAAAGAGAGGCCAAAAGGAAGGATCAACTGACAACAATGTTTGAGAAAGGCGCCTCACTAAAAGAACCTGACAAAGACAATCCAAGTGGAAAAATGGACATCAAAAGTAAAATCAGACACTGGGAAAAACTGAGTAAAAAGGAAATCAATAAATCATGGGAATTAATCACTCTGCAGAAGTATTTGGAAGTTCAGAGAGTTCCTCGCGGCCTGAGAATCATGCTTATGCCTAGCCAACAAGATGCATCCAATGATTTACTACAGGAATGGGGGGAATATTTATTGAACTCTTCATTAGGTCTAATCAAAATATTAGTCAAACATATCGAAATTTCATTGAATAAAATTAAGGAACAACTGCAAGAGTGTGAGAAAGAATTGGAATCCCTGAAATTAAATCAAGAAATGTCAAAATTTAAGGATGATTTAGAGAAACAAATAGATAAGCATGAAGATATTGTCAGGCAACGCAAACACAGTAAATTCGTGCGAGACACGGTGGATTATGCAGAAGGGAGGATCTTCACGTTTGCACGTAAATATGACCCTTTTAAACAACAAACCGATTCTACTCAATACTCAACCACTTCCAGCAGTTTCTCTTCGTTGGCCTCAACTGACCCAAGTGACGGGGAAAATGAGGCAACCCTAGAAAGTTCAAGGAGGATTTTTTTAGGAGACATGCGCTTGGTCCTTCAACAACGTCAGTGGGAACAAAACCAACAAATACAACGTCAACCAAGGGGAAGAGGCAGGGGGAAACCCTGGCGACAAAGAAAACAAGACGAACAAAAAGAAGGGGACGAAGGAACAAGCTCAACAACAGAAAGGAGTGGGATAAAAACACGGAGTATGAGACTGAGGAAGGAGCAATGACAGATGAACTTCAGGTCATAAATCTATCTGCGAAGGTTCTATCTCAGGAGGAAATTTCTTTATTGAAACGTGGCCTCAACTACTGCCCCGCACAAAGAATGAACCTGGCGCAAACACGGATTGATCTATATCTGTATATCAGGAAAATAAAATTGGCAAAATACTTCATGGAAAATCAAGATAAACCTAAATACACAAAACAATCAGGAATTCCTACTTCAACCCTCTTGGCCAAAGACTCCGATGATTTCTTGACCCTATTAAATTTGAATGCAGAAGCAGGCAAAGAAATTTCACTTGAAACAGCATGTCCACAATTGGGCGCAGGCCTTAGCGAGAAAAAACCACGTTCAAAATTCTACCCTCAACTGCCTCCAGGAAATAAAATCGACCTTTTTCACGAGTCAGTCATCCAAGACTTGTACAAATTACAACATAAAAAATTCAGAGATAACTTAAGTAAAACAGAAAGAGAGGCACTGACTAATCTATCTAAGTCGGATGAATTTGTAATAAAAAGGGCAGACAAAGGAGGGAATATTGTTCTGTGGGACACCAAAATGTATATTGAGGAAGCTCTCTCTCAATTGAATAACTTTGACTTCTATGAAAAACTGCAGACTAACCCAACTATAGCCATCAAAAGGGATTTTGATAAAAAGCTCGGAACATGGGTAGCAAAGAATTTGCTGGATGAAGACGAATATAAATACCTCACGGTTGACTTCCCCGTCACTGCAACCATGTATTTTCTTCCCAAAATACATAAGGACCCCAAAAAACCACCGGGGAGACCGATCTTGTCGGCAAAGGGTTCGCTCATGGAACCAGTGGCCAACTTCATTGATCACTTCATCATGCCATACGTAAAAAATCTCAAATCATACATCAAAGATACCTCAGACTGTTTGAGAATTTTGCAAAATATATCGTGGTCTAATAATTATTACCTTATCACCATGGATGTGGTTGCCTTATACACCACGATTGACAATACCCAAGGTTTGAATGCTTGTGAATGGTTTTTGAAAAATAGGAATATTCACTACAAAGAACATAACAAAATGTTACTGGATATGATGGATTGTTGCCTACAAAACAATGTGTTCACGTTTGGTGATAAATTGTACCGCCAACGCAACGGAGCAGCAATGGGTTTTTCCTTTAGCCCCAGTTATGCCTGTTTGGTAATGGGGTGGTGGGAACAAGAAATTGCCTGGAACATTAAATACCATCGATACACCAAACACATTGTCACATGGGTCCGGTTTATTGATGACCTTTTAATTGTGTGGAATGGCAAGGAAGAAAAGTTTGAAGAGTACTATACACTTCTAAACAATAGCACACCCAATTTGAGATTCACACACAATCTCAGCAAAGAACGAGTGGTCTTCCTGGATATGGAAATCTATGTAAAAGATAATCATCTGGAAACGACGCTACATCGCAAAAGTACTGCGACCAACACAACATTGGAAGCAACCAGTTTTCACCAGCTAACAACTATATCCAGCATACCATACGGAGAATTCCTTCGACTGCGGAGAATCTGCAGTGAAGAGGGAGAGTGGTTAAAACACAGTGGCAACACGGTACAAAGATTCATCCAGAGAAAATATCCTAAAAAAAGCCTAATCACAAGTTGGAAGAGAGCAAATCAAAAGACCAGGGCAGAATGCCTCATTCCTAAACAACAAGAAGCTCAAAATATGGAAGAGCCTATAAGATTGATCACAGATTACAGCCATGAAGCAAAAGATATCACTTGCATTCTAAAAAAGAATTGGAAAATTCTCAAAATGGATAACATGATCGGTGAAAAAATGGGTGGCCACCCAGTTATAACATTCAGAAGGGCAAAAAGTTTGAAGGATCGCTTAACACATAGCCACTTCACAACTATTCAACATAAGGAATCCTGGTTAAGAACAACAGGTTTTACCAAATGCTACAATTGCAAAGTCTGCGAAATAGCAAAGCCAACAAAAGATGTGAAAATGGCAAACAACAAGAATTGGCAAATTACGAACCTGATAACTTGTAAAAGTCAATACATAGTATATGTGGTAGAATGTCCATGCCCTCTAAGATATGTTGGATCCACCATTTGCTAATTAAAAAAACGCATTTTGGAGCATGTACGAGCGACAAAAAATAAAGACAGGAACAATGCCATAGCTAAACACATGGAAATACACCATAATGCCAATTGGAAACTTTTGAGATTTTATGGCATTGAAGCAGTACCGATGAGCTCTCGTGGTGGAAATAGGGAAAAAATACTACGCCAGAAAGAATCGTGTCATATTTTAAATTTGCGTTCCATGACTCCATACGGATTGAACCAATCAGAAGAACTGTACATACACCTATGAAATAACACTATCCCACATAAAGGGGCAGATAATTAGCCGTCAGCCCACTGGAGGGCTTCATTGAAAAGAGGAGAAAAATATTGAGCAATTGTATAAAAAAGAAATTGAGTTCGAAAAAGTTCGTAAAATATTTACCGGTTCTTATCAACCTATAGGGTGGTGTATAAAGCCCACCAAAGGGCATAATTGAACCAAGCAGCATGATGACACATGTGGCGAACCGGTAAAAATAACAACAGGAACAGAAAGTCAATAAAAACAAAATTTAAAAAAAAGCACCAGAGTTTAAAGAAAGAATTGGAACTACAAGACCCATAAATCCATGGGACTCCGAAAAGGGCGGCAACAGGATATTGCTGTCAGGGGACTTCCTTCACTTGTCTTTATTTAAAATGTATTTGGTTAACATTTGTAAAAACGACGACCGTGAGCAAGGTATTGGAGTATACCGAAACGCGTCGGTCAATTCATTGGTTTTGCTGAAAAGTACGGAATTATGAAATAAAGAAAAGCAATTGAAAAGCTGTTGGAGTGCGACCTGCTTCTTCTCTTGGGAGGAATTGTCTTTAATATTGGCGGTTTGGTTCAACCGCGAGGCCACGCACCCGCCGAGTAGCGCCTGGAGCAGAGAAAAACTGAACCACCTGGGACGATATACATACATATATATACATACATATACATACATATATATACATCTGCATAGCTATATAAATACAAGCATACATATACATATATGCATGTTATGTACATGACAGGTTGAAAAACGCTAATAAAAGCAAAGCTAGAAAACCACCTAATTACAAACAGAATTGCTTTAACTTAAACGAGGGCGAGACCTATTGCATTGTCAATGCTTGTTTATAGGTTGGAATGATTTTAGCTCCTACCCACATAGGGGGTATTGGACCCTCTTTTATGATGGCAGAGAAAAATACAGAGAAATAGGCACTCCAGCCACCTGGTTAATTCTCAAAATAATCACCAGGTGTATTATCCAAGATTTGGGCTTTATTTTGGGCTATCTCTCTAATAGTTCTTGACATTTCTGGGATTAGAATCTCACAGGGGAATGTTTTACTGGTGGCTTAACAGTAGGCTGCCGAAGACGAGCAGCAAAACTTGTATCTTCCCCCTGTCACTACAGACCATTACCCCTGACCCAGGTTCTGCAATACCTATTAAAGGTCCCAATTTAGTCCCGCCATCAAAGTAGATGTTAGTGAAGTGCTCCACCCAGTCGCCAACTGAGATATTAGTTTCAATTGGACATAACCCATCCTGTCTCCCAGTGGTCACCAGATTCCAAAAGGTTTGAATGGTCTTCGGATCTCCCTGCCTCAAGGAGCCCCACTCAAATTGCCCTTGGGCATGTTTGCATTCCCTCCAACTAAGGAAACACCTGCTCCCTTAAGGGAGAACAATTCATTTTCAATAGATTCAAGATGGGCTAGTAGGAGATCAATTTCAACCTTAAATAATTCTTTCAACTTTACAGTCCGTTTCAAAAGTTTTCAAGGTGAGCCAAGAGGGAGCTACTTTCTGTCCTAAATAGCTGTTTAATATTACTCATACAATCTGCAGTGAAATTTTCTATCCACACTGGCTTAATCACAGAATCCCGGTGGGAACATCCCTCAAAAGGAGCTTTAACAGCACGCTTGTGCCTTCCAGAAGTTTCGGGTAGATTTATTAGGGAAAAGCCTACCACGCATGTCTCTTCCAGATTGCTGATTAGATTCACAACTGCATGAAGGACCAGGATAGGGTGCCGACATCGTTTGAGAGTCCTGACAGTCATTGAGATATAGTGAATCCAACACCTCCGATATGTGGGTGCAGAGTGAAGGGGAAGAACTCAACCCTGGTATTGTTCTGCCTAAAGGGATGGTCACCTTCCTGTTAATTCTATTTCCGTACTTAGTACCCCCAATGCCCTGTGAAGGATCCTATCTATAGAAGTGGCCTTGGGTGGGGAGGGGAGGGGGGGAAGAAGATGGTTGGGTATCTAATGCTTTACGCTTGCCCATCTCATCAGAAAAATAGAACTTCTAAATCAGGCTACTGTCTAATCAAAACCAATCAAGCCCTTAGTTTAGTAAAACTTCACAGAGGTAACCCACATCAAAATAAGCTCCACTGTTTACTTCTGCAACGACCACCCTCAATTTCACAATTAAATCTACCACTCAAAAAGTAAATTAAAACAAAATCAAAGCAATAAACAACCTCCAGAGTCACAGTTTAAAACAATGGCACAGTCTCAGAAGGTCTCAAACAGCTCGTAAATAATTCAAGTGTCATATATGGCAGGAAGAAACTATAATCTGCAAAATAGGTGAAAAAGGACACTCACTACTTTTGTGAATATCTGGCAATGACGTGTCAGGGCATGTCCTGCGCTGCGGATACATCAAAAGCGCTTTTTTTATTTCTTTATTTTATTTAACCACAAGGTACAAAAATATAAATCCATCACAATTACATTATTTACATCACTAAATTCATTGTAAGCAGGCTGCAACTTAACCTAAAACATTCTAATAGTACTATCCAATTTCATGTGGGATATAGTACTGCACAGAGAAAGAGCAGAAAGCAAGCGAAAAACAATTACACTCCTTTCTTCATAAGATGTATCAATCGTCTATAGAACGCCAGTATTCCTCTCATTGTATTATAACAACTTATAGCTGAGTCGAACACACCTCGTGTCTTTTATTGAGCCATTTGATCATAGGTGCCCAGATCTTACATCCTTTCTCCCTAGCTCGCCACCCCTTATTCTTAAACAAAGCCATTTCCTGCGTATGTATATTTAGCAAACAATGGAGCCATGCTGTGTACCTAGGAGGTTCGGAGTCCTTCCATGTCCTGGCTATCAATAGCCTAGCTACTGCTATTGTAATGAATATAAAATCTCTTTGTGATGATGATAGCCCAGCTCGATTATCATACCCAAGTAGCATTAGCGATGGGCTCAGAGTAATCATCTTGTTAGTTGTTTGTTGCCAAAATATTTCAATACCAGATTTTAGAGACGTCAATGTGCTACATGTATAAAAAATATGTATAATATCGGCAGGGCTATATTGGCACATTGAGCACCTATCACTTTCCCGTTTCCCCCATTCAAAACTTTTCACAGCAGTATAATACAAATTAAACAGGGTCTTCTAATGTTGAGACTTGCCAAAAGAAAAATATTTTTTCCCATTTCCAATGACATATCTAAGTCGATCTCCTCATCCCCCAGTTTTTCCACCCATTTCGTCTGTTTTTTCCAGGTAATCGGGGAGGGTTTCCATCAGTATATTATAATAATCCCCAATCCTCACGTCCCCTCGGTATGTATGTATGTTCTTATATAGCGCTCGACTTACCCTTGGGCATCTCGGCGCTTGCATTGGGAACCCGTCCTGGCTTTTTCCCTGTGAGATAACCCGTACTGGGCATCCCCAAGGTGAAAGCCAGGCATCCCGCCGCAGGGGGGGGGGGGCGTAGTGGAGATTAAGCAAGCTATTGCCCAGAGTTGCAGAGTGTGAACCCATGATTCGAGTAGGCACCGAAGTGAGAATTATCGAGTCTGTGGACACTTGGGCTCAGACCCTGCCGTGTCGGGAATTGAACCCTGGTCCCGGGTCTGACCTCTGCTTCAGGGTATGCCTTCTCTAACCAGTGAGCCACACTTCTCCATACCATTACCAATACCGGTATTGCCCCAAGATTAAAAGACCCTTTAGCCAGATTTTTCAAGCAGCCCTTAATTTGAATATATTTAAACCGGGACCTAACGTCTATCCCAAATTTCTGGACTAGTTCCGGGAAAGGTATGAGCTCTAGATTGTTATTATATAACCTGGCAATCGTTTCTATACCGGCTCGTTCCCACCCTCTAGCCATGCCATCGTATATCTCTGCTGGAAGGGCTGAAGAGCCCTATAGAGGAGTATATCCATTATATTTTGAGATGTTCAATATTCTGCTAATTTGAGTCCAGACCTTCAGGCTCCTTTTAGGCATTTGAATCAGGTTTTTTGTTATAATAACTGGGCTCCAGTTGTCTGAGGAATAGCCCCGTGGCTTCCTCACCAACGGCTAAATGGTAGATAGAAGGTAAATCATCCTCTCTCCTAAATCTATCTGTTGTCAGCAAGGCACCCATCTGCTGTAGGATTGCTGCCCAGTAATAAAATAGCAAATTGGGAGTAGCCCAGCCTCCCCGATCCCGCGAAAGTGTTAGCAATCTCAGGGCGCGCCTAGTTTTTTGGTAATGCCATATAAAATTTGAGAACATTGAGTTCATTTTCTGAATTGCCGTAGCGGTCAATTCCAGAGGGGTTGGAGCAAAATAAATATAGTACTCTAGGAAAGACTTTCATTTTCAGTACGTTGACCCTACCGACTATTGTTAAGTGCAATTTGTCCAGCCGCCTTAGCTCTATGCCTATATCATCCAGCACTGGGTCAAGGTTCTTTGACCATAGCGCATCCAAATCAGATCCTATCCTGACTCCCAAGTATACTGCCGATTCAGTCTGACGCTGGTCTTGTATGGTACATTGACTTGTACAGATTATCTGTGTCTTACCCTTGTTCAGCAGGTATCCTGACCTGCTCTCAAATTCCTCCGCCATGCACTCAATTTCTTTGATTGCCGTCTCTGGATCGGACGTAGTGATAGCAATGTCATCCTCATGGGCCAGTACCTTGGTCTCATAACCATTAGTATTATTGGTTTAATCCCAGGATTCAAAATCAACTGGTTATAAAAAAGGATCCAAGTATATGGAGAAAAGAATTGTGGAGCACGGACATCCCTGCCTCGTTCCCCTAGCTACCTCAATTGCCCCTGATGCATTCCCCATCACCTGCAACCTTGAATAGGGCCTATAATACATTGCCCGAATAGCTGTAATCAATCGTGGGCCAAACCCCCTCTATGATAAAGAATCCCAAAGGTATTGCCAAGCCACACGATCAAAAGCTTTCTCGGCATCTAAGAGGCTCAAAGCCATTCCGTCTCCAGTTACCTCCGCTTTATCCAGTAGCGAGATCACCCGTCATATGTGGTTAGTAGTTCCCCTGCCTGGTATAAAGTCATGTTGCCATGGCGAGACTAGTTTGGTTATGACCCTCTGCAGCCGGTTAGCTAGAACTTTTGAGTGAATTTTGGCATCTGAGTTTATCAGAGAGAAGGGCCAATATGAACCGGGCAGCTCAGGTGGTTTCCCCTTCTTGGGGAAGATTATTATATCAGTTTCCTGCCAAGAAGTAGGTGGGATTCCTCGGTATTGCACATCTAAACAAAGATCATGACAGTGGGGCCAGCACATGCTGAAGTATCTTGTGCAGCTCGATTGGGATTTTATCCAGCCCAGACGCCTTCCCAGAAGATAAGGAATTTAAAGCGGTCACTATTTCTTCAAGCGTAAATTCTGCTTCCATTTCTAAATACATATCTTCATCGATTTTACTCAACATTGGATATCTAGTCCCAGTGGGCAGTTGAGCAAAGTCAATTGAATCTGCTTGATATAGTTTTTGATAAAACTGTTTGAAAACCCCCATGATCTTTGCAGAGTTGGTTTCATACTGCCGTTCACTATTCTCAATTTTAGTTATACTATTTCTAGATATCCTCTGACTAGTCCGGAGGGCCAGTAATCTGCCAGCCGCTTCCCCATATTTGTACATCTCTCTTTGATGTATCTGGTAGGATTGGGCCACTTGAAGCTGAAAATAGCTATTTATTTCTGATTTAGTGATGGCTATTTTGACCATCACCTCACTTGATGTCTCCTGCCTCCCCTGACAGATTAGTTTGGTGTGTTCTACCTCCAATTGTGCTAGCCGTGTCATTAGGGAATTAACCTCATTTCTACGCACCTTACGCTTAGCTTATCACTTCCCCCCTCAATCCACTTCAAAGGCGTCCCAAACTATAATGCGTGGGGCCCTATAGCGAATCATATCAAAAAATTCTCTTACCCATTTTTTAATATGGCACCTAAATTCCTCATCTACTAAAAGCTTTCGATCAAAAGACCAGCAGCATTGTTTCCCATTTATTTCCTGCCGTGTTATTTCCAGTAAAAGCGGCTTGTGGTCTGGGAAAATTTAGGGCAATTTCGTTATCTCCACCTCATCAAGTATCCTAGTAGGGATCATAAAATAATCTAAGCGCACATATTTCTGATGAAGGTGTGAGAAGTATGTATATACAGGGTCTATAGTATTTTTATATGCCCAAGCATCCGACAAACCCATGGCTGTCCTTAACAGTATATAATGCCCAATAAACCTGTGGTTTCCTACCATTATAGTGTAGCCCAGCATCTCGAGAAATCCCAAGGTGGATGTTACAGTCCTGGGTGAGGCATTGGATGGAACTACTTGGGAATGCGAGACACCAAAGGAGTTTATATTGGAGTGCGCCTCATTGGCACTCAAACATAACTTCTTCGAATACAAAGACAACTTGTTCCTTCAATCAACTGGGACTTCGATGGGCAGCACTTTAGCCTCGAGTGTGGCGGGCCTTTACGTTCATGATTTTGAACGCAAATTTATTCTAGCTGCTGAAAACCCATATATCTCTTCCATAGCCTTTTGGAAGAGAGATATTGATGATATCCTCATGATATGGAAAGGATCAGAAGATTTCCTAAATGACTTCCTACTTTGGATCAATACCCTCGACTTGAACCTCAAATTCACCCACACTTGCAACAAACAGGAGGTTTTATTCCTGGATGTGGTTATCTCTAAATCAGATGGGAGTATTACCACCAAGACACATTATAATCCAATGGCGAAAAATAACCTGCTAGAATTTTCGAGCTTCCATCCAAGGCCCCTACGGGAAAATTTGCCATATGGGCAATATCTTCGGATTAGAAGAAATTGTAGCAAATTGGATGATTTTTGCAACCAATCAGCTGACTTGACCTCCAGATTAAAAAATTGGTGCTACCCGGAAAGAGTCCTCAACAAAAGTTACAAAAGAGCACGGAACCAGCTGAGAGAGGCACTGTTAGAAGACAATCCCAAGGAGAGTAAAGAAATCCCCCTGATCTGTGTCACGACTTATAGTACTGCATCCAATAGTGTTAAAAAAGCAATAAACAAACACTAGAGGATAATTACTAGCAGTAATAGGACATGGGAAAAGCCTTTGTTTTCATTTAAAAACGGACGGAGCCTCAAAGACACCCTGGTTCACACACACCCTAGAGACAGAGCTACCATGAACACTTCATCTATAACTGACACATGGGGTTTTCCGAAAGTAGTGGGTCCCTTTCCTTGTGCAAATTGCAGCATTTGCCACTTAACAACACACACAAAGGTCCTCGTCCTAGGTAAAACGTGGACACAGCGTGCCCACACTAACTGCAACTCCACAAATGTGGTCTATCTGATCACATGCCCGTGTGGGTTGCGTTATGTGGGCATGACAACACGCAAAGTTAAGCAACGCTTGTGTGAGCATAGAAGCAATATCAGGTGTAGGAGAGTCACGACCAAACTAAGTGAGCACTTCCTACAACAGAACCACACAACGAATGACTTCAGGTGGACAATTATCAAAAAGGTCAGAGCAGGGAGAAATATACAACAGATCCTGTTCGAAAAAGAGAAAAGGTGAGTCTACCGTTTGGGCACACACATGCAAGGGCACAATGACAACATTCCTTGGGGCACAGTACTGCGACGTTAATTTCTCGGTACCCTAAGTCTGATAAATGAAACGTTTTCACTTACATTGGACACTTTCCCTATGAATTTTCCAATATTACTACTGGATACATCCTTCTCTGCCCCCTGAGGATTTTTACCATGTAAGATGAATTACGTTATATGCTGACTTTTCACCCTACAACACACATGGCTCATAGACTGAACCTGCCCCGTGTGTTCCGACAGCTTTTCCTTCGTATGGTTTTTCCCCTACAAAAGCCATTTTTTCACAATTCTTGCTTTGAGTTTTGCTACTCTGCAGTTTTAACATTGATTACAGCAGTATTGGTATCGTGCGCTGGCCGATACCAATAAAGTTTCTTTTGAACATACTACACACCGAAGTTAGCGGTGCAGTAGATCACAGTGTGCTACTGTGAACATGATTTCTGTTTACAGCCACGATTGGCTGAGTTGCCTGTACACGAAAGACATTACACGGGATTGGAAGAACTCATCCAGCGTCTTAGACGTACACGCCAAGACGTGTACAATCACGCCCACGTCCCCATCCGGGTGGCGTTTCTTTGCTTCCCCATTTCCTTTAAAACAACACAAGGGACATCGGATCACCCATCCACGGGGTCTGGTTAATAAGGGTTGCAGCAGGTACCGAGCGGGTGCTTGGCTTTGACGGCGTGAGTGAGACTCTGCTGCAACACGAGATAAGTAACTTGTTTGCCGTCTGGTGTCAGAATTGATTATTTTTTTACCATTTCTTCTCCCTACCCCTCGTTTTTACCTACAGGGTGTGCCTACTAGCCATCACCCCCCCCTCCGAGACCCATGGTGTGATTAATCATTACACCGCATGTAAGATATCTCCTAAATGTGTTTCTTTCACTCGCCTAGTCACACCGGCTTGTTCCTTAGATATAGACAGCGGTTTTCCACAGATCTATTGATACCGTTAACGCCCTAGCTGGCGTGCAGGTGATATAGCGCTCATAACAAGGTACCTTCACAATTATAAGCTGGCTCAGTTGCTACTACTACCGATTATGTGAAAACATGTGCACGTTATTATTCACCATAGTACACCTTTGCTCTCAGAGTTATGGTTACAGTGCACTTTGAGAAGAGCACCAGCGCATGAAAAATCTGAAATTCCAAACGCACGATTACTGCAACTTGAATAATCATTGTTTTTTTTTTCTTTGTGTGTTTGTCTTTGTCTGTCTTTTGTTACAGATATATTTTGGTTCTTCCAAATATGAGGAACTCCTAAGTAACAATCTGTTACTATATTTTTAATTTTTCACATTCTTGACCTCAGGTTAGGGTGGGCCTTAGCTCACCCATACCGCCGAGGTTTACACTTTGGTCCTGAAGAATGCCTGGCTATTAGCATCATATGGGCAGAAACATGTTGACCACGCACAGTGGGATATAGCTGATTAATCTATCCAGCTCGTATATCCCTTACTTTGTTTTTATTCGTGTCTGATTGGCCAACTGATAAAATTATTTTTGGACACAATCTAGGCATTTTTAAACCACCACACAATCACTTTCACTTGTCACTCAAACAACACAAAACCCGCTCTGCAGTAATTCTGGTTCTACAATACATGAAGCGACATGCCCCGGCGCTGGCCCTGCTCCAGGAAACACACTAGTGGGCTCCTCCTGTAAAGCTATGGACCAGTGGGGATTCCAGATGGTGGTGCATTCTGAGTTCACCTCGGGGTCATGGGGGTAGGTATTTTAGTGCGGAAACAATTCCCGCTTGTAATTAAATGGACATGGATGGATGAGCAGGGCCGATTCGCAGCCATCACATGCCAGTGGGAGGGAAAAGCCTATAATATAGTGTTGGTATATATCCCTTCAGCACTTCACTCTGTAGCCTTCCCAGCCCTTAGTTCCTTTTTGCTCGCCCTTAGAGAGGGACAACTCTTGATTGGGGGGATTTTAATGCCATAGTCTGCGATGCTCTGGATCACCAACCCCCCAAGGACCAGAGTAGTGGGGCCTCCCGACTCTTGGGGTTTCTTGAGGCACTCGGCCTCATAGATGCCTGGCGTTTCCACCACCCCTTGACTCGGCAGTTTACCTTTCATTCTGGGGTACACAATAGCCTCTCACGGATAGACTACATTTTAACGTCAACGGATAGTCTGAGGAACATATTGGAAATTACTACCCTACCCAGAGGTATCTCGGAGCATTCCCCAGTGGTGTTGACATACGTATGCAGACAGGTGACCCAACATCATATTTACATTTAAACCCATATACCTGGGATACCTACAGAAACCCAAAATCCTTAAAGAAATCACTACCACAACACAACATTATTTTCACGACAATGTACACTCAGTTACTTCCCCAGTAACCCTCTGTGTTGTAAATTGAAACGTCGATGTAATTAAGCATTCACTAAAGACATGAATTCCCCTTTAGGACCAAGTCTCTTTCGTTATGTTGACTAAAGTCTGGACTCCATTTTGTATTGTCATGTCTCCACGTGCTCAACACGAGAAGAGTCCTATCTTCGTGTTAGTTGCTCTTGCAATCTGCCTAGTAACAGTCTATAAATAGCTCCTTTGTCCGTCTGGCGCATGCCCAGACTTGACCACATCTGTTATCAGTTAGTCCATATATCGATTCTGTATCGAAAGTGACCATAAAAGGTAATATTCTTTGCCTCATGTTGTATCCACCCACTTATGAGCCCCTCTGTTGTGTATAAAAGGGGACCGTGTACGCAAGTTCTTTGTGCTACTCTATGCAATACTGAAGGGTGTTGTATGGATTGTAGGACCACCCTTAAGGGTTAATAAACTTTGTCTTTGTACTTTGCAGTTTCCGTGCCAACTTCCTTGTAGATTCCATTTGCAGGAGAGCGAACCCTTGTGTCCTGCGGGCCTAGCTGGGGCCTGTACTCATCAATTGGCGCCCGTCACGTGGGGCTCGTCGGCGACTCGGATGCTCGAAGGATTGGTCGTGACGAAGGCGAGGAATTTGGCCGGGGATGTGATCACTGCCAGAGGCGCTTTAGTCCTGGCATCCCGAGGTTTTCTTCCTTCCCTTCCGAGCTGACCATCTGGGTGGCGCCGGTCCTCGACTGAGACCTCTTCTGTCGGTCCTGCCGTGACAGCCGTTTGGGCGAATTTTGGAGCTTGGCAGTTGGAATCTGGACTCTTGATTGGTAAGAACCGTTGTACGGTACTTGCTCCGAGTTTTGGAAGCCTGGTTTGGCTATTTGAGTTTGATTTGTGATGACCGGTCATATCTTGTATTGATTATTGTGAGAATATATGCGTTGCAACACATATAGACAGGTAATGTGGAGATATTTCTCCAGAGCTGTGTAACTTTGAACAGCACAACGTTTAAGTGCCATTTTTTTGATAATACTGCATATTTTGCATTATTCTTGAACATGCCTGCTTTTAGCGCACTCCGTAAGTGGTGCTGCTGCTTTGGAAACCGGTTAAACCTCCAGGAATCTGCTCCAGCTCCCCCAGAGGGGACTCCTAATAGGGATATGTATGTGAAGCATGGTCTTTCTTCCATAATGTACAGCAAAGTATGGAGGAAATACACCAGTAAGGATCCTGAGTTGCGATGGCCTTTGTATGGGTCGTTTGATATGCGTAAGATTGAGTACGTGGAACAGTGTATGTGTAAACGGCGTGCTCGTCAAGACATGTTTGAATGTGTGCGGTTATGGGTGAAAGAAGTGCGTGAGCGAGAGAAACGTGAGAAAGCGCTGTTTGATAAAGAGCAACGGAAGAATGATCATGTGCGAGCACAGGAAGCGAAGCGTCGGGAGGAAAGAGAACAGGCGGAGAGACAAGAGAAGGAGCGTAGGTTACAAGTGTCGGGTCAATATGCTGTTCGGCAGCCTCTTTATCCTGTCCTTACTAATCTCGATGATGATTTTTTCCTATTAGATCGTTCCCCGCCACCTTATGTAGGTGCGTCTGCTCCGACAGTTCAGGATTCTGGATCGAGTAAAGATAAGAAAGACACGCGATCCATGTTATCTCTTGAGCGCTCGGGTGAGCTTCGGAAACTTTCTTATCGTGCAGTTTCAAATAAGCTGTCGTTTTCAGAGCTGTTACCGGATCTGGAAGGATGGCAGGATAGGGAGAAAGTGTATTTTGCTGCCATTTTCTCTGATGAAGTGGTTGCTGCCTTTCAAAAATATTCTGATGTTTTTGAGCCGCAGGAGATAGTGTCGGATTCTAGAGCACTGCGTAATGGTACTTTCTCTCCCTCCCAGGTGCCTGATGCGGTCTGTTTGCGCTACGGGATGAAATGCTTCGACTGCGGGAAAAAGCGCGCCGGAACAAGGAAGAAGAGAGCTTGACCTTGCAGGCGGACGACCAGCAGCCGTCTTCCCCCCAGTCAGATAAGAGCGACCTAGTGCATGTTAAACCAATGCGAGAGGCGGCACCTTTGTATGTTCCTCCTAAAGGAGCGGGGACTAGTTCGGATATTACCTCTGCCGATGCTAAGGGATATTTTGTGTACAATTGGGTTTATACTCCTTGGCATAGGGCTGATGTCATGGCATTAAAAAATGCATTGCCTGATCCCCGCAAGAATCCAGCGGCCTTCTACGAAGAAGTTGAGGGGGCCCTGAATTCTTGTACTATGACCTTAGCAGATATAGATCTGTTTTTTGGACTTATTTTACCACCAGATATGTGGCGATCTGTGCGGAAGGTGGACGATGTTGCCGCTTTTAAGGCTCGGTGGTCTGAGCTTGAGGATGAGGATAGGGAGAGGAAACCCGCGCAGAAACCACCTCAGATTATCTTAGATCTCCCCGCTGCTATTCTGACCAAGTTGAAGACAATCATCCCCCCTAAAAAGATTGACTGGAATATGTTAGCCTCGTGTAAGCAGAAAGTCGATGAATCAGTTGCAGATTTCTTTACGCGCTTTGAGGAGACGTTTCATGATTTTAGTGGTCAGTCACTTACGGATGATACGGGTCGACACCTCTTTGCTGATAAATATGTGGCGAATTTACTACCGGCGATCGCAGCCCGCCTAAAAGCGAGTGAAAGTTCTTGGTCCACCGCGACCCCGACAGCCCTCCTGACTATAGCTCAGTATTATGAGCGTCAGGAGCAAGAAGCGAAGGGACAGGAGGAGAAGAAATCGAAAGATTTAAAAACAAAGGTGATGTTAGCGCAAGTATTTGGTCCGCCCCGTCGGGGTGTCAATAGAGGAAGGGGAGGATTTTATGGTCCTCCCTCGGGCCGATCTGATTTGAATAGGAATCAATGTGCGTATTGTAAGCAATCGGGACACTGGGCCAGAGATTGCCCGGCGTTGCATGCTTCGCGTCAGGGACATAATCAGGGTGGCCCGAGAGGTAGAGGGGGTTTCTCGAATTTTAGAGGGACTTCTAACGATCACACTCGTTTTGATCCCGCCGGGCAGCAACGAGACAGACCTAATGTCTTTGATCGGCACAACCAGTATCAAGTGTCAGGGATTGATCGCTCTGGGTACCATGATTCTCAGCATGCATAGGAATGCGTTGGATGGGGGTTAGAATCAGTTGAGGTGCCGGTTGATCAGAAGGGTCCTTATGTATCAGCTGAGGTTTTGGGTTCTACTGATCAGTTCCTAGTAGATACAGGAGCGACTCGTAGTGCGCTGTCTAAACAATTGGTTCCGAGGGCTCCCCCATCTGGCTTAATGGTTACATCGGTAGGGTTTGATGGTACACTCTCCCGAAGCCCTCTTTCGCGGCCCCTCACATTTCAGGTTGATTCTTTTTCTGCACCCTGTCCGTTTTTGCTTGCCCCGAACACGCCGGACAACATTATGGGTCTTGATATGCTAAAGCACTTCAGAGCTACGATCCGCTGCTCCCCCGCTGGTGTGCGTGTGATATTAAATGATAATCACCCTCGGTCTGAACGGATGTGTGTGGTTGTAGAGGATGCTGTGTTAGCGACCCTCCCTCGTACTTTGTGGGCCACTTCGGATACTGATGTAGGACAGATGGTGATTCCGCCTGTTCACATTAGTGTCCAGGAGGGGGCGGTGTTACCACGCCTCCCACAGTATCGTATTTCCCAGGAGGGGGAGGAAGCTCTTACACAGATTGTGCAGGATTTGATTAAGGTGGGAGTAGTGGAGGAAGTTCCCTACAACGTCTGTAATAGCCCGATTCTACCCATTTTGAAAAAGGATACGGATGCCAAGGTTTATCGGTTTATAATTGATTTGAGAGAAGTAAACAAGATCGTGATACCTCAGTATCCAGTGGTTTCTGATATCACGACGTTGCTTACTTTGGTCCCGCCTACGGCGACTACGTTTTCAGTTATTGATTTGAAAAATGCTTTCTTTTCGATTCCTATTCATCCCGATAGCCGATACCTTTTTGGTTTCACTCTGAATAATAGGTCTTATCGATTTTGTAGAGTCCCTCAGGGCTACACAGAAAGCCCTAGCATTTACAGTCAAGCTTTGAAAAGACAATTGGACTCCTTTGTTTTGCCCGAGGGTGTCGCCCTCATTCAATATGTCGATGACATCTTGTTGGCAGCTGACACTCCGGAGCTGTGTGAGAAGAGTACGTTGTCCTTGCTTTCCTTTTTGGCATCCCACAATCACAAAGTATCTCGGAAGAAATTGCAGTTCTGTAGACCAAAGGTGACTTATTTGGGTCACCTTTTGTCTAAGGAGGGGCGTGCACTTACACCAGATCGTATCCAAGTAATTTTGGACACGCCAGTACCTTCCACGCAGAAGGACGTGCGTGCATTTTTGGGTCTTGTTTCTTTTTGTAGGCAATGGATATTAGGGTTCTCACACATAGCCAAACCATTATTAGCCCTTTTGACAAAAGACACACCTATTCCGCTTCCTTGGTCAAATGAGTGTGACGCTGCTTTTCAGCAATTACGACAGGCCCTTTGTTCAGCACCAGTGTTAGGGACCCCTGATTATACCAAACCTTTTTCGCTGTATGTGCATGAGAAAGATGGATGTGCATTATCAGTTTTAGTGCAGATGCACGGCGATAAGCAGCGCCCTTGTGCATATTTTTCGGCTGTACTTGATCCTGTTGCCCGAGCATTGCCTGGTTGTTTTCGCTCGGTTGCGGCGACAGCTGTGTCAATACGCCAAAGCGAGGGAATTGTGTTATCTCATAAGCTGTTGGTATTAGTCCCCCATGCTGTTGATGCCCTGCTTAATCAGACAAAGACGCAGCATTTGACCAGTGCCCGTTTAACGGGATATGAGCTGACGCTTTTGGCTCCTCATATTACGTTAAAGAGGTGTGTAACGTTAAATCCGGCCACATTGTTGCCATACCCCGAGACTCAGTCTGAAGCACGGAAAGCACATGATTGTATTCTTGTGACTGAGGAACAAACAAAGGGTCGTATTGATCTCCAGGATACGCCCTTTCCAGATGTAGATGGAGAACTGTGGGTGGACGGATCATGCCTGAAGCTACCAGATGGTACGACTTCAGCAGCGTATGCAATTACCACACTGCAAACAATAGTGGAGACAGCACGCATACCACAGAAATCAGCTCAAGCAGCGGAACTGATAGCATTAACACGAGCATGTGAGCTCAGTACAGGATTGTGTGTGAATGTTTATACAGATAGCCGGTATGCCTTCGGAGTAGCGCACGATTTCGGCCTGCTCTGGAAGGAGAGAGTGTTTTTAACGTCGCATGGAGTACAAATAATGCATGGAGAGTTAGTTCACAACCTTTTGACTGCATTGACATATCCGAGAAAAATTGCTATCATTAAATGTAGTGCCCATAAGAAAGTAGTTGATAAAGTTGGAGAAGGGAATGCGTTAGCAGACCGGGTGGCACGGGAGACTGCGATGCAGCCCGGTGCTACTGCCATGTATGTAGTGAAGTCGCAGGTAGAAAGACTGCACGATGCGAAGGAAGAAGTGCGAGAAATACAGAGGACCGCTTCTGATAAAGAACGGGAGCAATGGTCCAGTGAGGGAGAATTGGATGATGAGGGTTGCTGGAGAAATAAGCAGATGGATAGATGGAAGTTACCCACGGCTTTTGTACAACCTATGGTTCAGATGGCACATGGGCTAGCACATGTTGGAGCGTCCGCAATTGTAAAATTGCTTACCCAAGTCTGGGAGCATCCAGAGATTGCTAGCACGGCAAAGAGGGTGGTGCAGACCTGTATGATCTGCCTGAGGTACAACCCAGGAAAGGGTACTCGAACTCCAGCAGGAGGATTTGTGACACCTACTGCACCCTTTGAGGTTTTGCAGATGGATTATATCCAGCTTGAGCGCTGTAACAATTTGAAGTATGTTCTAGTAGTGGTTTGTGCCTTTAGCAAATGGGTTGAGGCATACCCTACGAAAGACAATACTGCAATGACTACCGCCAAGATGCTGTTGAAGGAGTTCTTCCCTCGGTATGGCGTTTGTAGACTTCTGTGGAGTGATAACGGACCCCACTTTATAGCGGATGTTATAAAGTATGTCCTGAAGGGTCTGGGCATCACCCAGAAGTTCCACGCAGTGTTTCACCCTCAGTCTGCAGGACTAGTCGAGAAGTATAATGGTACACTGAAGCTCAAGATCGCTAAAATCCAAGCTTCGACATCTTTGACTTGGCCAGATGCTTTACCACTGGCATTATTGTCAATTAGATCGATACCGCACTCTCGAACCGGTCTTACCCCGTATGAGATTATTTTCGGACGCCCAATGAATATTTGGGGTCTACCAAGACCTAAGGCTGTGTATGATGTACCTTGTGTAATGATGAATGATTATCTGGCACAGTTAACGGATAATTTGGTTTCTATTCATCAACAGGTCCGGGAGGCGCTCCCTGATCGGTCCACCGGCGAAGGACATAGTCTCCGGCCTGGAGACTATGTTATGGTGAAGATTTTCGAAAGGACGAACAGCTTGGAGCCGAGATGGGTTGGTCCTGAGCAGGTCCTACTTGCAACGAGGACGGCTGTGCGGGTTTCCAACAGAAAGAATTGGATCCATTCCCTGCACTGTCGCAAAGTACCGCCCGGATTGGTGGACCCTGCTGTATTGACCGATCAACGAGAGATTCTGACCACAGACAAAGGCCGTGCTGTGGAACCGAACGACACTGAGGAGCTCTTTCCGGATCACGCGACTCCTGGAGGAAAGCGATATCATCTGAGACCAAGGAAGTGAATTCTTCAGTATCAGGACATGTTGTCAGAACGGCCCTTGGGTTAGTGAAACGGAGAGCCAATGAGGCAAGGGGGGGGGGATCAGCCCTGCATTAGTGTAGTGACACCCGTCTTGGCCCGCTGGTGAAGAAATCAACCGCTGCCCAAGGGGAAGAGTTCTGACAAACCTTTTAGTTTCAGGAAGATATTGATTCTTTATTTTGACTTGGAGAAAAAGAAAATCCTTTGTGCAACAGGTTTTATGCTCACAGTAGCTATTGTTGGGATAACCACATGGTTTGTGGAGGATGTGACTCCTGCTCGAAAGTTACTTGTGTTGACCACTCCAGTGCCTGAGGAGCACTACTTTTATACTCTTCCGTATCAAGAATTGAAGCATCGTCAGTCTTATTTGAATAACACTTTCATCCAGATGTTGCATCATACCCACGTTGCCACGAATGCTACGAACTGTTGGATATGCGGTATGATGCCAGCTCATCAGAAGAAAGGAGGAACGCCATTCATACCTCTTCTTTCTCTCATAATGGCTCTTGTAGGGCATGGTACACTTTGCTTTTCGCCACCCGGAAACCTACAGTGGGACGATTACTCTTCAGACTTAATAGGGAATGTCATCAGGATAAAGATGGATACCCGCAAGCGAATGGGACAATTTGGGAATGGGAAGAGTATCGACCAGACAATGAATCGATTCCTTATATTTTCACGAACACCAGAGACACTGTGGGGAAAGACCGATTTGTGATTCAAGTGGCACAAGCTCAAGCGGACCTGTGTGTCCAGAGTGTGGGTTATATTCCTGTTGGTGTTAGTGATTGCATCACTATTCTAAATATCGACGGATTGAATAACAGTACCTTCTTAGCATCCCATAATACATATTTCGTATGTGGAAATAAAGGTTATTACCGTTTGCCAGCCGGTTGGTCCGGAGTATGTTATGTAGCATTCCTATTGCCCCCTGTATTCTTAGCACCTGCATCTTATCATAAGGATTTGAAGTTGTTAAATAATGTGACTGTAAATAGGTATAAACGTACTCTATCAATTGATGATGTGGATCAGACTGACACTAGTCTGCAGCAGTATATTGATTTTAATTTAGGATTGTTTTTCTTCGTTGGAGCTGCCCTAAATAGTAGGAAAGTTCGAAGGTTAACAAGAGTGGTAGAGGCTGTGACAAACCAGACCGCTGCTGCTCTTGGGAATCTTACGGAAGAATTACAGATTACTAGAATTGTTGCATTGCAGAATCGCATGGTGTTAGATGTTATGTTAGCTGACCGAGGTGGAGCTTGTAAAATTATCGGAAGTAGTTGTTGTGTGTTTATCCCTGACCACACGCCGTCAGTTTATAATGCTATTAACAGGTTGCACAAAATTGCAGCTGAAATCCATACAGAAAACGGCACTTGGACCTTTTCTGGATGGTTTTGGGCATTGATCACTGCTTGGGGGTGGAAGGTCTTAACTGGTCTCTGTGTTATTGTAGCAGTTCTGTTTTCTTATTGCATTTGTGTCCAATGTGGTCCTTTGCTCTGTTCCTTATGTGTATCATTCTGTATTCCTGATAAGAAAGCTATTGCCAATGTCACTTATCAGAAACATTTAGCTAAAGAAGTAGAGGAAATGATGACAATTGACATATACGATGATTATCCTAACAAACCGGATGTCTTCAGTAAATGCTGAAAGGGTCGTCTGTTGTAAATTGAAACGTCGATGTAATTAAGCATTCACTAAAGACATGAATTCCCCTTTAGGACCAAGTCTCTTTCGTTATGTTGACTAAAGTCTGGACTCCATTTTGTATTGTCATGTCTCCACGTGCTCAACACGAGAAGAGTCCTATCTTCGTGTTAGTTGCTCTTGCAATCTGCCTAGTAACAGTCTATAAATAGCTCCTTTGTCCGTCTGGCGCATGCCCAGACTTGACCACATCTGTTATCAGTTAGTCCTTTCTTGACCATGTTTTCGCGGGCTCAAGGAGTGTGTCAGCTCCGCCCATATATCGATTCTGTATCGAAAGTGACCATAAAAGGTAATATTCTTTGCCTCATGTTGTATCCACCCACTTATGAGCCCCTCTGTTGTGTATAAAAGGGGACCGTGTACGCAAGTTCTTTGTGCTACTCTATGCAATACTGAAGGGTGTTGTATGGATTGTAGGACCACCCTTAAGGGTTAATAAACTTTGTCTTTGTACTTTGCAGTTTCCGTGCCAACTTCCTTGTAGATTCCATTTGCAGGAGAGCGAACCCTTGTGTCCTGCGGGCCTAGCTGGGGCCTGTACTCATCATCTGGGAGGCATATAAGACAGTTATCCGGGGCCAGGCCATCGCATCTATTGTAGGTCACAAAGACGAAAAGAAGAAAGAGATAGAGACCCTAGAACTAGACTTGGCCCATGTGAAGGGGCACCACGACCAAAACCCAACGAGAATGACATCCCAAGCTCTTCATCTTAAACAGCAGGAGTATAGGGGATACCTAGGGGAAACTATTGGGACCAGGCTTCAGGCTACACAGCATAAAATATATGAGGTCGGAGATAAGGCGGGGAAGCTTTTGGCCTGGCTCGATAGGAGAGATAGCGCCAGTCGGTGAATCGCACAATTACGCACAAATGATAACGAAACCATAACCGACCCTCAGGAAATAGTGAATAGATTAGCAAAACAGTACCAACAGGTGTACACACCGACATCCTCAACGACGATCGAGGAAGCACAAGCTTTCCTCAAAGATATTAAAATGCCAACACTGACGCCAGAGGCGGCAATGACACTCGAAGCTGACCTCACCACAGATGAACTGCAACTAGCTATAGGAGCAATACAGTCAGGGAAAGCGGTGGGGCCTAACGCATACCCACTGAACTCTACAAAAAAACAGCTACCACTATCACGCCGCACCTTTTAAATATGTATGTGACCAGCTTGGAGGCAGGGGAACTCCCGTGAGATCAGCGTACGGCCACCATAGTGACGATTCATAAACCAGGGAAGCCTGCCGAGGACTGTACATCATACCGACCCATATCATTAATTAATGCAGAGGCCAAAATCATCGCTAAACTCCTAGCAGCTAGATTGACCCCTCATCGCAATGCCCTAATACACCCGGACCAATCCGGCTTCATGCCGAATAGGAATACGGCCCTTAATCTGAGACGTCTACATGGCGTAATGGCGAGTCTACCCTTTATTCAGGAAGCAGCTGTCATCCTCTCCTTAGACGCTCATATGGCTTTTGATATGGTTGAGTGGCCCTTCCTCTTAGCAGTCCTGAAGCATTTAGGTTTTGGCCCTAAGTTGTGTGCCTGGATGCACCTGCTGTACTCAAAGCCCCTAGCTCATGTAACGGCAAACGGTCATATATCGGAGGACTTCCCGCTGGGTCGTGGAACGCGTCAGGTGTGTCCCCTCTCACCACTCCTGTTCGCCCTTGTTCTGGAGCCACTGGCCGCATGGATTAAGTGGAAACCAACTATCCGGGGGCTCCATTGGGCGGAGGGTTGGACCACATCTCCTTATATGCCGATGATGTGTTGTTGTATATGGCATCTCCCAGACAATCCATCCTTGTGCTCCTGAATATCTGTGACTTCTATGGTCAGGTTTTTGGATACATCATCAATTGGACCAAGTCGATTCTGTATGTACTTCATGGCCCGCCACTGAAGCTCCCGAAGGGGTGTAATTTACAGATAGCAAAGGGGGGTTTTAAGTATTTAGGAATCCATATCACGCCGCTGTCTGAAGAATTTATCAAAACATACCTCATGCCACCCCTAGAATGTCTCAAACGGGATGCGACACATTGGCAGTCCCTGCCGTTGACGCTGCTTGGGAAAGCGGCACTTTCTAAGATGCTGGCACTTCCCAGGTTCCTTTATGCCCAGCAGAATACCCTGTTTCTTGTTCCACCAAGCTACTTTAAGGCAATAGCGGCGAAAGTGTCTAATTTACTCTGGGGGAAAAAACCGGCACGCATCGCCATGGATAAATTGGTCAGGGGCTGGTACGATGGGGGCATAGCACTTCCAAATATAAAATTACATTATTGGGCGTCGCAGTTGATGGTACTCAATCAATGGGTACACGCCCCGCATATAGATCACGCGTTTAGAGCGGACAGACATGGATGGGGGGGGAGGAATAATGCGGGCACTATATACGAAAAAGAAGACTACCCCACTAATCGGACCCACAGCGCATTCAGTCCAGGTTTGGTACATAGCACTAAAAAAACTAGGCTGGGACGGTGTTATAACCCAGCTCACCCCACTCTGGGAAGCACAACGACTAGGAAGACTTCGGAATAGTAAGGGTTTCCACCGCTGGGACTCCATCGGAATATCTACGGTGGGTGATTTATGGGTCAAGGGTGAGGTGGTTACCTTTGCCCACCTCCAGGAACAATATGAACTGGCACCCTCTGAAATATTTAGATACACACATATCAGGCATGCACTCATGGCAGCTATAACAACTGGTACCACACTTCCGGAGGCCTCCCCCTTGGAGGATAGGTTATTGACAGATTGCATGGACAAGAAGGCCACTTCCCTTACCTACCACAAACTCATTAACAATCTAACAGATCCTATGACAACCCTACATGAAAAATGGTCTAAGGAACTGGGGGAATTAGACGACACTGACTGGCAGGAGGCGCTCTTGTCCCCACGCGAAGTAGAGATATCCTCCAGACTAAGACTGGTGCAACTGAAAATACTACATCGTACGTACTATACCAGAGTGACCCTACACAGAATAGGGGGAGCTGAAAATTCGCTTTGTCTGAGTAACTGTGGAGCGGAGGGTACGTTTTACCATACAATATGGCAGTACCCACAAATAATGCCCTACTGGGCAGCGGTTCTGTGAACTATTTCTGAAGTGGGTGGAGTTTCAGTCCTGCCAGAGCCCAAAAGATGTCTCCTAAATATTTGGGAACCCGTTTATCTCAATCATGCGTCACAGGACTGGGCGACGCTTGAGATGATGTTCTCCAAATGTAATATAGCCAATTTCTGGGGATCACAATCCTCACTGACACTCTATTTATTTATTTATTTGTTTATTTTGAAAGTTTTATATAGCGCAAACATGACCACCGAGGATATCAGAGCGCTTTACAGAATATGCATCACGATGGTTAAAATCAAACATACAAAATCAGCAAGGCAACAAAATCAGAGTCTAATTGACAAACCTTATCCTAAGGGAAAAACAAACAAACCAAAATCATCAGCTCAACAAGGTGCAAATCTAGAAATGTCCAAGAAGACCCGTGAATCAAGTGGTTGGGCCATAGTCAGCGGGTATGCACCAAAAACAAATAAAGGAGCCATGTGAAAGAAGAAATTTCTTCATCAGGAGTCCTTTAACTTCTTTTTTGAAGAAGCCAGTGGAGGGGTTCACCCTGACTTCGGGTGGAAGGGAGTTCCAAATCCTCGGCGCCATCCCTGAGAAGGCTCGGTTGTAGTTCTTTTTTTTCTTGAATTTTTGTGGTTTTAGCAAAAGGGTGCTGGCATTTCTGGAGGCTCTAGAACAGCAGGAGAGCTCCAGTTTCCGAGCGAGGTACAGCGGGGTCTTGAAGTGGATGGCCTTGTGAGCCATGCATGCAATTTTTAACTGTATCCGACCTTCATATGGAAGCCAATTCAGGACTTGCAAGTCCGGAGATATGTGGTGGTATTTTTTTGTGCCAGTTAAGAGTCTAGCAGCGGAATTGAGGTAGGCCCTAAGCGGAGCCGTCCTAACTCGAGGCAGGCCGCAAAGAGTTGCGCTACCATAGTCCGGCTTTGAGATCACTAATGCTTGTACTGCCACCTTCAGGTCATGAGCAGGGAGAAAGGGTTTGAGTTTCCTGAGTAGGCTGAGTTGAAAGTTCGCTCCTTTGGTGAGGGAACTTATGTGCTTCTGCATGTTCAGGTTTTTGTCCAGAATGATACCTAGAGAAGATGCCGAGTACACATGGTGCGGTCTACAGTTAAGAGCAGTCAGCTGGTTCAGCCATTGCTCCATGACAGGAGATTGGTTGTGGGGTGAGATCAATAAGAATTCCATTTTAAGAGCATTTAACTTCAGGTGATTACTTGTCAACCAGCTTTGTGTTTCTAGCAGGACTGAGTTGAGGGACTGAATGTCTTCGGGAGAGGCGATCTTCAGGTATAGTTGGGTATCATCCGCATACATATGATAATGAATGCTGGATGATTTTAGAATTTCGGTCAGAGGCTCCATGAACAGGTTAAAGAGGGTGGGGGACAGTGCTGAACCTTGGGGAACACCCAAGGTGACCTGTGCAGGATGAGACAAGGAGTGGTTCACCTTGAAGCTTTGGGTTCTGTTGTGAAAGAACGAAGAGAACCAGTTTAGAACCGGCCCAGACAGCCCCATCCTATGTTCCAGTAGGTCAATTAAGTGACCGTGTTTGACAGTATTTTTTTTTTTTTAATTCTTTTTATTGAGAGTTCATAAAAACAAAATCTTCAATACAGAACACATATGTAGAAAGATTAATACGGTACAAGGCACATAGGTGTAAAAGCATTTTACAAATTCATCAGTTCGAAAACTTGATTATAAAGTGCAAAGTGTAAAGCCAAAAAACAACAACGAATTTCGACAATTCAAATCTCAATTGTAAAGTGTAATGTGCAATTATAAAGTGCAAAATGCATAGGGAGAAACACTCTAGCAGACTATTAGCTAAGAAGATATAGTTAAAATTAAATGCTGTCAGGAAATACAGTAAAAAGGACTACGATTCAAACACACTCCAGAACTTCTCATATTTCTTGAGTGCCCCAGATCTCAGTGCATATTTTCTTTCCCTGCCCTGGATTCGTAATAATTTTGCCTTCCAAGCCTGAAAAGTTGGTACTTGATCGGTTTTCCAGGACTGTAAAATAAGAGATTTGGCTATTAAAGAAGCTATGAAAAGGGACTCATCATATGGAGTGTGGCACATAGAACAGCCTAGTACAGGAACTAAGTCATCGAATATTATAATGGTTTTAAGCTCAGAGGAGAGGTATTTTTCAATTTCCTTCCAGAATGGCTGGATTTTAGGACATTCCCAGACAATATGTTTCCAGTTCCCTTTCTCCTCGCACCGAAAACATTTATCAACAACTAGGGGAAAGATACTATGGAGATAAGCGGGAGTTCTATAGATCAACCATTTATTGTAAAATTGCATGCGTCTAAAATTAGCGCCACGGAAAATTATTTTATTAAATTTATTTATCTTGTCCCATACAAACTTGTTGATTTCAATGTTTTCCCTCTTTTTCCACCTCTCAATGATCCTACTGGAACATTCCTGCCCTTTATCCTCTTTTAATAATTTGATCCAGATGCTCATCTTTTTTGGAATTTTATTATTCATAGCTGTCGAGATAGTTTCTTTGTGGTATAGATTTCCTATATCTAACCCTCTGAGCCTTTGATTGAGCATACAGAAAGACCAATTCAAGGTGGAATGTGAATAATGTGCCTGTCTGGAGATTTCATCCCATGACTTCCACCTATTGCCAATGAGGAAGTCTTCAATCTTCACGAAGCCGTTTTCTTTCCAGAGATTTATTATTTTACTCTCCATACCTCCCTCTTCTCCAAAGTTAAAGTTGTTCAAATCCGTTGTATTACTTATTCTAGGGATGGAGTAGAATTTCAAAAACTGAATTTTCTGTTTGAAAATCCACTGAAGGGACTTGTAGCGAACTTTCTTTGGATCTTTTATAATTCTAATTGGATCAATTATTTTTATTTCTGACAGCATCTTCCTCATAAAAAAATTGTCTGCTTCGTTAGTGTCTGAGAAAAAAAACCTAAAACTATGATGTGCAAAAGATGCAAAGTAATATTCTCTAATATTTGGAAGGGACAGCCCTCCTTGTGCAAAAGGAAGATATAAAGTGTCACGTGCAAGCCTAGGAGATTTTTTAGCCCAAAGAAAAGAAGAAATCAGAGCATCCACTTTATTAAAAAAAGAGACCTGAATTGGGCAAGGTGCGGTATCAAACAAAAAATTAAAAAGAGGTAAGACCGACATTCGTATTAATGCTGCTCGCCCCATCAAAGATAGGGGTAATAAGTTCCAACGATCTAAAAGAGACCCCACCTTTTTTAACAATGGTGAGAAGTTCAATGAAAACAGATCTTCCAGATTATCCGATATAAATATTCCTAAATACCTCTTTGGGGATAGATTATATATTTGCCTAAATTCTGGTATTAAAGTGTCTACAGTGCAGTTTACTAAAATAATTTCTGTCTTGTTAACATTAATTTTATAACCCCCTAGATTCTGGAAATCTGAGAATATTTTTAGAATCTTCAATTGACTAGAGGGTTTGGAATCTAAGAAAAGGGCAATATCATCAGCGTATAATTTTATATTAGTCATACCAACTATTGGGGCTGTGTCGGTGCGTATATTCCTAATCGCAATCGCCAAAGGTTCAATGAATAGCGCAAATAAAATTGGCGACAAAGGGCATCCTTGGCGCGTGCCTCTAGTGACTGGACATGTCCCAATATTAGATTTGTTAATGATAATCTGTGCCTTAGAATCCATATATAGTTGTTTTAAAAGTATGATAAAAGCATCCGGGAAATTGAAACTGTGCAAAATAGCAAAAAGGCAGTCCCATGACACTAGGTCGAAGGCCTTCTCTGCGTCTAGGAACCAGATTTGAGCCTTCACTTGATTAGTTTAAAAAAAATCTAGTGCTTCCAATACAAACTTTGTGTTTGAGTGGAGATGTCTGCCTGCAATAAAACCGCACTGATCGTTAGCTACGAGGTATCCCACTATTTTATTCAATCGGTTTGCTAAAAGTTTTGTAAAGATTTTATAATCTGTATTTAGGAGACTTATAGGTCTATATGAATTTATATTCTCCTTGTCCTTCCCTTTTTTCAAAATGCTAACCACCACAGCTGAATGGAAGGAGTCTGGCGGGGGACCTCCTTGGAGTAAGTTGTTCAATAAAAGTAAAAGTTCTTTATGTAGGGTTCCTCCAAATTTTTTAAAAAATTCAATAGGAAAACCATCATCACCGTTTGCCTTACCGTTAGGAAAAGAGCTGATTACGTCATCTAATTCTGACATTGAGAAGTCCTCTGTAAGGCATTTCTTGCCCTCATCGTCTAATTTCGGTATTGCCAGATGCTCTAAGAACTCCCCAATGGAATCAGATGAGGCCCCTTCGATTGCTTGATAGACTCCCTCATAGTGTTTTAAAAACAACTCGCCAATAGAGCCTGTAGTCTTAGCATATGATTTGGTGATGGGATTAATTAATTGATCTATTCTATTGCGAGCCTGCTTTTCTTTGGCTTGCCAGGCCAAAAGCTTGCCTGTATATTCGCTCTCCTCATAGATCTTCTGGGCATAGAGATTGCTATTAGTTTCACCCAGGATGTAATAGAAATCCCTCATCCTGCCCTTAGCCTCATTAAGCTTTTGCCCTGAGTGCGCTGATCTAGTCTTGTAGTGTTCTTGAGTTGCTTCCGTGAGATCGGTTTGAAGTTTTATTTTCTCCTCCTTTCTTGCCTTCTGCTTTGGTATTTCTTTAGATGTTATGAACCCACGGAGTGTAGCCTTGAAAGCATCCCAGATCATATTTAATGGGGCAGTACCTCTATTCTGTGTGAAAAACTGCTCAATAAATTCTTCAATGTCTGTACACCATTTAGGATCAAGGAGGTTAAGATTGTTAAAAAACCATCTTCTAATAGGGCTTATATCTTGTAGTCCCAACTTTACCTCCATGCAAACTGACACATGATCAGAGAAAGCATTGGACAGATGTAAATAGTTATATAACTCTAAGTCATGAGAAGTTAAAAAAAAATCTAATCTGGATGCAGAGTTATATTTTGCTGAGTAACATGAATATTCTCGTTTAAGAGGATTGGAGAATCGCCAATGATCCATGATATCAAGATCTAATTTACAAGATTGAATGGCCAAAGCAGTTTGGGGTTTATTTTGACGGCGATCTTTTTTGGAGGAGTCCAATTGAGGGATCTGAAGAAAATTAAAGTCTCCCCCCCATAATATTAACCCAGGGAGCCCTGTTATGGCGTTCTTTAACTGTAAAATTGGCAGAGAGTTATCTAAAATTGGTGCATATATTGTAGCGAGGATTATGTCAATATTATTTAATTTACCATGTGCAATTGCCCATCTACCTCTATGGTCTATGGCTGTGCCAGCCAGAGTAAGCCTACATGTTTTCCTATTAATATGCATACTCCTCTTTGTGCCAACCCAGCTGAAGAAGATATCCTATGGCCGGCCCAATTCTTCAGAATTTTATCTGAGTCCTCCTGATCTTTATAATGGGTCTCTTGTAAGTAGATGATGTCTGGGTTTAAATTCTTTAACCAACTTTCAATAGCATTTTTTTTTCGAACATTGTTAAGACCATTTGTATTAAAAGAAATAAACTTCACCATATTATTAATTCTTCAAGAAGAGGAGGATGGAACATGCGACAAGGCAGCCGAAATAAATAAATATGGCTAAGGGAATTTTAAATTTCAGCCTGTAAAAATAAGCATTAATCAACAAACCAGCAATAAATAATCATACAAAAATTTTCAATAGTAAACTCTTTGTGCAAATAGGCAGATAGGGAGCACCGTTGTATAATGAGAATAGCGAAACCTCACTTTGTACAAATATGCAACTAAAGAACAGGAACATCTCACTGAGCAAATAGGCAAATAAGCAAAGTGGTTGTATAATGGCAGCAGAGCCTTTAGCAGTAGAGTTATATGAAAAGAGCGAAACCTCTCTTTATGCAAAAAATGGGTAATATGGTTGTGCAAATAAGCAAAATGGTTGTACAATAGCAGCAGAGCCTTTAGCAGTGAAGTTAAATGAAAAGAGCGCAACCTCTCTTTATACAAAAAATGGGTAATACGGTTGTGTAATAATTTTGCAAATAAGTAGCAAAAAACCTCTCTCTGTGCAAATGAGCAAATATACAGTGCAGTTATATAATAGCAGCAGAGACCTCTCTTTTGTGCAAAAAAGGCAGAACATCAATGTGATCACATAGTAGCAGCAAACCCTCTCTTTGTGCAAATAAGCAAACCATAAGGGAACTTATCAGACCAAATAATAAGGCAGAAGGCCTTGTCCGTACCAAAACTGTGTTGAATTTAGAATTAGAACAGAAGATTCTTCAATAAATGAACTCTCTATTTTTCCCCTGCAACACCCCCCTTCACCTCCCCTCCCATCCCAACCCCCCCTTAGAGCGGACGGTACCCCCCCGTGTCCCACTTCCGTCCTTCTCTTGGATTTCTTCTTTTTGGATGCCATGTCGTTGCATCCTTGTGTGCTTCCTGGCCCTGTCGTAGACTCGCCCATTAAATAGAAAAATAATTAGCCGTAAGCTATGGACCTAGACCTTCAAGGAGTGCCTGAGCTTCGTATATGTTCGTAAAAATAAAAAACTTCCCTTTGGCCAGTACTTTAAGTTTTGATTGCTGCACAATCGTAGCCTGGGCTCCCTTGTTTTTAAAAGAGTCAATCAGTTTAACAAAGTCCCTGCGTCTATGAGCACAAGCTGCCGACATATCTGAAAAAATTCGAAAATTATTCGTGCCGTCAGCATTGAATAATTTCTTAGAATAGGCAGTGCTTAGAATTTTCTCCTTCACCCTAAAATCAGAGAAATTAGGCAAAATTGTACGCGGATATTTCAGATTGATTGGTTTATGCGCAGGGACTCTGTGCGCTCTTGTGATCGTTAAATCTCCTTGGAGCTCAGGTATGGCTTTTTTCAAAAGGGACTCAGACCACTTAACTACGTCTTTATCTTCCAAACCCTCTGGTATGCCTACCAAGCGTAGATTCGACCTCCTATTATAATTTTCAAGGTCCTGCATTTTTTCCGCTAGCTGGATTCTCTCTTTGTTGGCCACCAAGAGGTCTTTCTGTATTGCCGATAGGGAGTCCTCTAAGGATGAAATCCGCGTTTCAGCTTCAGTGACTCTTAAGGGAAAGTTGCCAAAATTTTCTTCCATTTTTGTGAGCCTGCTGTGCAGCTGAGAAATTTCCTGAGCCTGGGAGTTTTTGAAATCCCTTAATTCCTGAAGGATAGTCCCGAGCAAAATTTCAATAGAGTTTGCTTTTGTAGCACTCGGGAGGGGAAACAGTCCATCCTCTTGAGAGGCCTGAGAAGCCTGTGGGCTTAGCTCTTGGCTTGGAGTTTTCGTAATGCGAATAAGGCAAGGACTTGAGAACAACTGAGCCGGAGGGGGAGAAGGGACCTGAGACAGTGCAGTGTGGGAAGAATTTCCATTTTCTGAAGTTAGTGCTGCAGGAGTTGTTTCTTCAGAACCTTCAAGGCCCTCCTGACCTAGCGCCACCCTCTGCACTGCTCCTTGCTCTGACTTGCCACTTCCCCCCCTTTGATTCGCCCCTTCTCGTATAGGAGTGCTCGAAAGTTGCCCCTGTTTTAGAAGGGGTTTAGAAAAGAGAGAGTATTGCTTAGGGGCTGACTGACTTCCAATCTCCTTAGCTGGGGATAGATCATTGACCACGTTGTCTACCCGGCACGTCTTTGTTCCTTTGTTCTTCCCATTCACTTCGCCTCTCGCGTCCTCTCCACCTTTCTCGCCTTTCTCACCGTTAGCGGCAGTTAGTAAGCTCAATTCTATTGAATGTTCAAGCTGGGACAGAATATCTGCATCTTCGCCCCCCTTGCTCTCGACCCGATCGTCTTCATTATCCTCGTCATCTTCATCTTCGTCACTTTGTTCTCTCAGAACGTTATATTTGTTTTTACCAGCATGTAGCTCAGCGTGTAACTCGGCAGTCTTTTGTCTCGGAGCAGCTTTTTGAGTTTTCCTTTTATTTCTCCTCCCTCCATTAAGCACTGGCGAGATCTTAATCGTCGACTTCGGGAGTTCCCTGGCCAATTCCAGCTTGGCCTGCCTACTCTTTGCTTTTGTCGCCATTGCTGTGTGGGGATTATCTAATTCAGGTAGAAACACAAGCGTTTTAGGAAAAAGATAAAACAGAGATGAAACAATGTAATCTGAGAGGATTACGAAGGCTCCTATATTTCCTTGCCTCTCATTGCCTCTCCGTTCCTCTCCTCCGAAGCGTGCCGCCTGGACCACCACACAGCATCCGTTTCACCAATACAGTCCCAGAGCAGTAAGGAGCAGGCAAAATAGCGAACAACGAAATGGCAGAATGGAGGACAAGCAGGCTATCGGCAAAAAGAAAAACTCTGCGACTCACAAGGCGCCAAACAGGTATGCTAAATAAGGCTGGACGATAACCTGGACGCTAGATGCTGGGTACGAGCAGATGAAGAGATGAGCAGGCGAGCAAGCAAAGGAGGCGAGGAGGCGAGCAGGCGTGCAGGCATAAACAAAAATAATCCCCGTAGTCCCGTATACCTTAATGCTTCATATCTACGTAGTCTCAAAAAACCCCCGTAGCAATCCTGTGTAAGGCATTGCGGGATTACGGCAGCACAGTAACAGATTTTTTCGCATGGCGACAGCGTGGTGAACAGCACTCCGACGGCGGCTTCTTTTCTCAGCAGCTCTGTAACTCCATAGCTTCGGCGTTACCTTCGTGGGCGGGGCCAGGAAGCACAGCGGCTGTGCGTGGGATCGCGTCAGCCGTCCATCAGCTTCCCCCACATCAGAGCAGGCTTGCCCCGTGTTTGACAGTATTGAATGCTGATGAGAGGTCAAGAAGGATCAATAGGCACGCTTCATTGTGATCCAGCATTCTAAGCGCATCATCCACAATGTGTGTTAGCGCCGACTCTGTACTGTGACCTGGGCGGAAACCAGATTGGCATTGATCCAGGAGCTGGAAGTGGTCGATGTGATGACATAGTTGGGCGAGCACACATTTCTCCAGGAGTTTTGCTAAGGTAGGGATGTTAGTGATTGGGCGAAAGTTAAGGAGGTCCGTGGGATCAGCATTTGGTTTCTTTGATTGGGGTAACTTGACCTGATTTAAGGCAATCCCGAATAGCACCTTGCATAAGAGAAGCATTGACGATCGTCGTCCAGAGTGTTAGTAAGGAGGATCTCACTTCCGGGTACAGGTTCGATGGCAAAGGGTCGTTGTAGTGATTGGAAGATTTCAACGTCAGTAGCATTTTGCGTATAGTTGGTTCATCCAAGGTTTGGAACAGACTCCAAGATGCATTGTTTTTGGGGAGGAAGGGCTGTGTAGAGTCAGTGCTAGTCGACACTGAAGGGCATCGGGTGTCAGAGGACCACTCGGGAGGAGATCACGGGCCAAGCTTAATTCCATCTCAATCTTGGTAGACTTATCAGTGAAGAAAACAGCAAATTCTTCGCAGTTCGGGAGTGCCCCTTGACCCGGCGAGGAAAGGTTAGGATGATTATTGGCTTGGGACTTGATGAGTTTGAACAGTTTTTTTGGGTGTTTTTTTTGCTTTATCCAGTTGGGTTCTGAAGAAGGTGGCCTTCAAGCATCTGATGCGTTTATTGTATGTGCTTCTCAAGGATCTCAGGTGACAAAGATGTTCAAGGGAGGGATGCGATCGCCATTTCCTTTCTGCAAGTCTTCAATTTCTTTTTTCGGCATTAAGAGTATCGTTGAACCATGGTTTGGAGCATTTAGAGGACACTCGTTTAAGCTGAAGTGGTGCTACTGAGTCAAGAACCTTAAGCATTGCATGGTTATAGTGGGCTTTCAGGTCATGAACATCAGACATGTTCAAAGTGGGTGGCAAGAGGCTATCACAGAGCGCCGTCAGGTCTTGCGAGTTAATGTTCCGTAAGCATCTTTTCAACTGTTTTGGGTTCTTAGGTTGGGATCTGCTTGCTCTTAACGATTCAAGGACAAGGAAGGTGATGCAGTAGTGGTCCGTCCAGTCACATGGAAGGATCGCCTCCAGGAGGAGAGAATTGTGCTTACCAATGACCAGATCTAGCGCGGCTCCTTTGTTATGCGTAGGGCTGTCGCATAGTTGGGTAAGGTTAAGGTCAAGTAGGAAGGATTTGAGGCTGTTGACCATCTTATCATTCATATCATTCCAATGGAGGTTGAAGTCTCCCAGGAATATCTGAGTGCCCTGGAAATCTGCGTTAGATGAAATAATATCCATGATCTGTTCTGTGAAGGGAAGGTTGTCGCGAGGGGGGTGGTATAACATATGTAGTTTGCATATGTGCTTCTTGCCCCCCATCACTTCAATGTATAGATATTCACAAGACGGCAGGAGGTCGGCATGAATGACTTCCACTGTTAGATTACTACGATATAGGCATGCAATGCCTCCTCCCTGACCACTAGTTCTATCCAACCTAATGATATCAAAATTGAGAGGCATTAAAAGGTCCAGGCTAGGAGCGACTGAGTCATTTAGCCAAGTTTCTGTCAGCATTAAAAGGTCCAGATCTTGGACAAGGATGAGATCGGCAATATCCGCAGCGTGTTGAACAGCTGATCTGCAGTTTAGGAGCACACATTTGAGATTAACGGGGATGTCTGTTGATGGGGGTAGCATGGCAGTGACTGTCTTGAGGTTGTTCAAATTTAAAGTTCTTGTATTAGGCTTAGGTTCCCTGAAGGGATCAGAGGGGATTGATTCAATTAGGTGCGAGTTAGATGGGGTGAAAGGAAGTGGCAGATCATAAGACAGTAGGAGAGACTGAATATCACTCTCAGACAAGGAGGATCTACATCTAGGGGGGCGAGAGGGGTTATTAGGGTACGGAGTGGAGGCCCAAATAAGGGTTGTGTGGGAGAAGTGGGATGTGGTTCACCTAGGATGGGGGGGAGAAGCACCAGGTGCAACCGCAGTCAGGGAGCGAGCGTAGATGTAGATTGGTCAAATGGGAGCGGCTTAATCTGGAATTAGCTGAGACATCCTCAGTGATGTGAGATAGGCTACGAATATCAGCCTTAAGTTGTTGAAGGCAGTGTGCAATCTTATTCAGACGGTCTTCCAATGAGGTGTGTGAATGGTGATGTGAGGCAAGGTCCCGGGGACCCTGCGGCTGAGGATAGATAGTGGGGGAAGGGACAAGAGGGGCCGGTGGTGAGTGAGTAGGTCCCAGGGCAAGGGATTCTTGGAAATGGTACTGCAGGCTTGGAGGTGAAGGTGAAGAGGCAGGAGATACAGATTAGGCAGTATGGGGAACCCTCACATTTACTACATGCAGTGTGGAAGAATAGTTATTCTGAGGAGAGGTAGCTAGAGGGGGGCCCTTCAGAACAAATGTCGAGTTGGCCACTGGTGATGAAGAGGTGGGAGATAGAATTTGCTTCGTATGGGGAACCCTAAGGTTCACAACGTGCAGTGCGGTGGAATTGTTATTCTGTGTAGCTAGAGGGGGGACCTCCGGGACAGATGTCAGGTTGGTCACTGGTGGTGCAGAGGTGGGGGATATAATTTGCACAGACCAGGGAACCGTTGCGGGACTCGCCCCTCTATGGGGAGCGACACTGAAGTTATCGACTGTCTTCATGATGGTGGGGAAAATGTTGTCAAACAGCGATAGATTGCGGTCAGAGACTTGGATAAGGATGGTTCCGTTCTTGTAAAGTGAGATAGTGGCTTCAGCTCTAAATGCCTGGGAGGATGCAACGGTCACTCTGAGACCACGTGGAGTTTTGCGGGAAAAGGAGATATTGAGGAGAGAGTAAATGGCCTTCCGCCATTGAGCATGCCGTTTGGTGTAGAAGATGAGATCATTTTTTGAGATACCCTTGTTGATGGAGAAGACGGGGTCTAAAATAATGGATTCCGGATGTGTTTTAAGTAGTCTATGTTTGAAATTTCTTGCAACATTTTTTGAGAGGTTCGGAGGATATATGATTCGGAAAGCGTTCTGGCCCGCGATCTCTAGGTTGGGAGAAAGGAGCTTCGGAGGGTTCGGCTCCAGACCCACCCCCGCCATGTCTCCTCACCCAGGAAGGCTAAATACGCAAGTAACCTGGAAAAAGGGCAAACTAAAGCAGACCAAATGTGGGATATATGGGGAAGAGCCTACTCCAAGGAGGCAATAATGTACTTTACACCTTCAGAGGTAAGCAGTTCAGGCAAGCCGCTTCATAAAGGCAATAAAACCATAAAACCATCACTCACTGTTCGGAGAAGGGGAAAATAAGCAGGCCCATGTGGGTGAGATGTGAGGAAGAGCCCACTACAAGATGGCTGCCAATGCTGAGTAAAGGAAAAGGCCTATTACACTTTCCATGACTGGCCCTAAAACAACAAGCCCATTTCTCTTTCCATGGCAGCAGTACCTAGTGCTCATGGAAGGGGACGCCCTTCTTCCGCTGCCTGGGATGAGGCCGAGACTGACAACAAAATGGGCATCAATGACTGGTGCAGGGACATGGATGGGGCCATGGTGGCAGAGAAGGCGACATATGTACACCGAGTGTGCCCCAAAAAGTGGGAGAGAGTATGGGGAGCCTGGAATAAGTATAGAGGGGACATTTGTACTCCGACTCGGACCGCGTCTGATGCGGCTTCTGACTGAGGGAGGAGGGTGAGAAATTGTTTCTCGTAACTTTCTGCCAAGCTTACTGTACTGACTGTATTGTTATGCTTATATCAATGTGGGATGAGACGCAAGATGTTTGCCATGCTTCAACATATAACCACTTTTTATTTTGCCCTGTCATCAATAAAAAGAGTTTAAAAAAAATAGAAATAAACCATATACACCATTATTGGCCATTCCTCCACTGCTTTCCCCTTCTTCCTCTAAGCTATTCCCGGACCATCCCTCCCACTCCCAAAGCTACCGACATGACTTAAATCTTACATTCCTTAGATCTTCCTATAAAATTCATCTAGGAATTCTTTGGCTTTAATTTCAGATGTAAAATAGCAGGATCTATCATCCGTAAACAACTTTTAGTTTGGCAGGGTTCATAAGGTAAGCCTGTGCACCCTTTGCCTGGAACGGGTTAATCATCTGTCGTAACCTCCAGTGTCTTTTAACGGTTCCATGACAAAAGTCTGGTCGAGTAAAAAACTCTATGCCGTCAAGTTGGTGTTTACTGTCTGGTGTGGCTGTCTCAAATATGATCTGCCGGAGAAGATAGTTCCCAAAATAGACTAACACGCCTCTAGGATTAGCATCCGCTCCATTAGGGTGCTTTTTTTTTATTTCAAATTGTTTTTATTGATTTTTCAAAAAGAAGGATACAAAATGAAGTCACAGTAAAATAACATAAATAACCATAATACTGACATATGATGAACCTAAGGAAAATTACAAAAGAAGAAGAAAAAGACATGTTATCCAAATACGTTGCAATAGGAAATGCAGTTATGTTGCAACGGTACAGGTGGACTATACATTCTACATACTATCTATGATACATTAGAGGCGTACAAGAGAGGGCTATGAATATCACATTTTACATGCAATCCATGATACATTAAAGGTGTACTATAGAGGACATGGTATAATAACAACGATACGTTATATGAAAGTCGGAGAACAGTCTATAAGATAGAATCTTTAGTAAAGGGAGGACAGGTGGGAAGACTCCTCTCAAAGTACTAAGGCCTTGGAAGCTGTGTTTATGTGATGGAGTGCAGTGTGATGGGTTTCACGGTGGGTCAAATGTAAAGGAAAAGGCATCAAGGGACCTCCATAGATTCCTGTGTGGGGTGCGCCAGGGAGAGGAATGTAGGGAGATGTTACCCGCCCCTCTGAGAAAGGACAACCATTCCTGCCACATTCTGAAGGAGACTTCTTTGGAGTTCTTCCACTTATTGAGCACTATTTTGCAGGCCAGGGTAAGCATAAGGTCTAGCAAATAGCGGTCATTTATATCTGGAAGCATTGGGTCCAGAAAACCCAGCAGTATATAGGAAAATTCCCTTGGGGGGTTGAAGTTAAATTTTTTGTTTATACACTCATATATTTTATCCCAGTAAGTCTGTAAGGTGGAGCAATGGAAGAGCATATGGGGAAGGTCGCCAACAAGTGTGTTACAACTCCAACATGTAGGGTTCTGGCTGAGTTTAAGTTTAAAAATCATTTCAGGGATCCAGTATGTCCTGTTTATTAGCATAAGCTTTGTCTGGGATAATACTGGCGAAATTGTGTTTGAGAAGGGAGTTATATGTATCTTGTCCCAGTCAAATGGGATGTCTCTGATGTTAGATTCGGATTCCCATTTTATCTCATTCTTTAAGTGTGATTTACGAGGTTTAGGAGATAAAAGCTTGTAGATTTTAGAAACGGGGTGTCCTGACTTTAGCAGCTGTAGCATCCTTGTGAGGATCGACGGGTCGGTAGGTTTTATGGAACGCAGCATGAGTTGTGACTTTAGCTTTAAAAACTTATAAAAATCTAGGGAATCTAGGTCAAATTGTGTTTGAAGCTCGGAGAAAGGCGAAGGGAGCTTCCCTGTAAAAAGGTCTTTGACTAGGTTTATGCCATTTTTTGACCATTTTTTCCAGAAAAACATCATTCCATCAATCCTCAGGTACGGATTATTCCACAAAGAGGTTAAGTTGGATTTGTTAACTTTAACCGCTGATAATTGATCTAGGCGTAGCAGGGCTCTTTTAGTGTTCTGAAAGATAGATTTAGAATGAGGGGTGGAAGAGAAGTACATGGTTAGGAGAGCAGATAACGGGATTTCGTTAATGATTGATCTTTCTATCTCCACCCATACTGGAGTGTAGTCGTAGTGTGGAAGTAGCCAGTTTACTCCTTGCTTGCAAAGATACGCAGTTTGATAGTTCCTGAAGTTTGGAAGGCTCAGACCTCCTTTTTCTTTGGTCAATTGAAGTTTTTTCAAAGAAATTCTGGGTCTCTTGCCTTGCCAGAGGAACGAGTTGAACATTTTATATATCTTGGTCAAGAAATCATTAGAGAGTGTCATTGGTAACATACTGGCTAAATAATATATTAGTAGGGTGATCATCATTTTTAACGTCTCTGCTCTTCCCCACAAGGATAAACATTTTGGTGACAAGCCATCTAGTAACGTTGAATTTATTTTAATGAGAGCATTCTCATTCGTCCGCAGGGATGTAATTAGGTCTCTTGTAAAATCTAATCCTAGGTATTTAATACTGTTTGGCTGCCATGAAAGGCCCAAGTTACCGATTACTTCCTTGCCGCCAAAATTGTTTAGAAGTTTTACTTCTGTTTTGTCTTTATTTAATTTATAACCAGAAACCGCAGAGAACTCTTCTATTGAGGTTATTAGTGCAGTTATGGCTTCCTCCGCGTTTTCAGAGATGACTAATACGTCATCAGCATAGACTGTTATTTTGACCGTGCATTTGTTGAAGCATTCTCCTGTAATCTGGTTATTGTTCCTAAGTAGATAAATTAATGGTTCTATCGCTAGTAGGAACAAGGAGGGGGGGAGAGGACATCCTTGCCTAGTGCCCTGTTCTAGTTTAAAAGAGGAGGAGAGGCAACCCCCTGCTCTAACTCTAGCAGAAGGGTTAAAATACAGTGCCATAATCATGTGGATAAAATTGTCCCCTAGATTAAACCTATCAAGTGTTGCTTTAAGGTAAGACCAGTCGATTTTGTCAAAAGCCTTTTGGGCATCCAACGTGATTGCAACTGTTGGGGAGTCTGTTATTTTGGCTTTCTCCATGGCATGGCATAAAATACGAGTATTATCACTAGAGAGTCTGTTCTTTAAAAATCCAACTTGTGAAGGGTGATTAAGTTGGGTAAATGTTTTTGGAGACGTGTAGCGAGGATCATTGCATAGAATTTGCAGTCTATGTTAATCAGTGATATAGGTTGATAGTTTTTAGGATGTGCTGGGTCCTTACCATCCTTTGGTATCACAGCTATGATAGCCTCTGCAGGTGTTCTGTTAATTTTGCCTGATTCACTAAATTCGTTAAACATGCTTAGAAGAGGGGGAATCAAAGCCGAGGAAAATGACTTGTAGAATTTAGCATTAAAACCAACAGGCCCCGGTGCCTTCCCTACTTTAAGGGCTTTTATCATGTCGCCAATTTCGGTTTCAGTTATTGGGCCATTAATTTAATCTTTGTCTTGTTTTGAAAGGGTAGGTAAATTGCAGTTGTTTAGATAGTCTTGTGCTTTAGCAGTTCCCAGGTCTTGATTTTTGCTATACAATGTGCTGTAAAAGTCTTTAAAGATTTCTGCTATTTTGTCGGGGTGAGAGTGAGCTATTCCCTTCTGATCCAATAAGTTCTTAATCATATTTATTTGTAGTTTAAACTTTAAATAGGAAGCTAAGCCCTTTCCTGCCTTATTAGACTCACACAGTCTGATACTTTTTTGCTTATTAAACCAAATCCCTGCCCTTTTGCTTATTTTATTATACTCGTATTTCTTTCTCACTAATTCATTCAAAACGGAGGTTTCTCTAGTTATATGTTTTTCTTCCAGAGTATAAATCTCCTTTTCTAGTTTTCCAAGAATACTTTTAGTGTCCTTGTTCATAGCCGTCCTAATTTTAATGATCTCGCCCCTAAGAGTGCTTTTTAGTGCTTCCCATCTTGTGAGATCTGATGTATCTTCTGTTTTGTTTTCCGTGAGGTAGTTTTGGATTGTACATTCAATACTTTGTCTATTTGATTCTGCATCTAATACCTCATTGTTGAATCTCCAGAGGGATTGTTTCTTAAAATGTTTTGGGTCAGTTATGGTCACACTAATAAATGAGTGATCTGAGATCACTCTTGGCTCAATGGAGGTTTGTTCTATTCTGGGCACAGCATTGTTCGAAATAAGTAGATAATCAATGCGTGAATACGAATTTTGCAGAAATTAATAAAAAAAGTGTACTCCCTACCTGTGGGATTTTGTATCCTCCAAGTGTCAGACAAATTAAAATGGTTGCATAGATTGTTATGGGCTTTGTGTGATTTGTTGACCTTGAGAAGGGCAGCGGGAGTCCCAATCTAGGGCTGGGTCCATGGGTAGATTAAAATCGCCTGCCAGTATATGCATTGCTGAATCTGGAATTGTTTCAATCTGCTTACTGTGGTTACCCCAGAAAGCCGAGTCATCCCTATTGAGGGCATTGAAGTTTGTAATTTAGAATTCCGTATTGTCTTTTACTAGTTTCGTTGTGACCCACCTTCCTTGTGTATCGATAGAGCTTGATACGAGATCTATGTTGGCTTTTTTAGCTACCAAAGTCAGGACACAGTTCTTTCTACCCACAGTTTCAGAGCCAGTAACATCACTATAAAACCTGTTTCTAAGTGAGTTGGATTGTTTGGAGTCAATTTTTGTTTCCTGTAACAGGATGATGTCCCCTTTCTGTTTGTGGAGATAGTCAAGGATCTTCTTTCTTTTGATAGGATGATTTAGAGCCTTAACATTCAGCAAGACTATGTTAAGATTGTGTTGGGCCATAGCTATTGATGAAGTTTGGGACATCATAGGTGTGAGATGAGCATCGTGAGTGGTAGTCTGACTGATGGGGATCTTTTGTAACGTTGACTCTCAGCCTTGAGTAGGCATGAATCACTTTTTTTTACCTGTGTTAAAGTATTTAATAGCGCTAAAGTATTTAATGGCCCTGACGTTAGTTCAGTCGTTAATTTTGGTGATAACTTGATTGGGGTTGTGTACAAATAGCACACTCCACCCTCTGAGGAGCCACCTATATGCACATAGATTGCACTGCATTTCCTTACATTTGGATAATGAAAACAATGACGATGACAACAATGGCAATAAGAATGATAGTAATAAGCAAAGAAAAACAACACCATAAATACATAAAGTAAAAAAACAGAATCCAAAACCCCAGCCCTACCCACCCACATCCCACTCCCTCCCACCCAACCCGCAAAGTAGTGAACTGGCATGGTGATAGGGGAAGAAGACTTCCCTCCCATGGAAACCAGATAAGCGTAATTGAACGCATTAGTCAGATCTATGACCTAAGGCAAGAACATTAATAGATGAGAACTGAAAGCGGTAGGAGGCACCACTGAAGAATAAACAAACTGTGCTTTAAAACGTGTAAACGAGTAGGGGCATTAGCAATGTGAAACTAGATGGAGCCAGTTGCCTTTGGCTAATAGTATGAATTATCAACTTTACCAATACGAATGTGAAACTAAATGGGGCCAGTTGTCGTTAACTAATAGTATGAACTATCAACTTTACCAAGCATACCAAGCATATTCAGAAATATAACAGCCCACAAACGGGCGGTATTGATTAACATTCTGACTGAAGTTACCCAAAGACACACAAGTCCAATAACGTGCAACGTAGGTCACATTATGCGATTTTATTTGAAATTTTGCTTACTAAAAGAAGTTATTATATGGCTTCAGAAAAGTCATTCAGAGGATGTGGATCTTAATACGTTAGAAGTCTATTCAACAAGGTTTTCAGAGAAGCAACTCATTGGAAGTAGATCTCAACACGCCAGTGGCATTCTCTATATAGTTTACCTAGTTTACAGACAGGCGACAGGCAAATGATATGTGCGACATAGGCAACATAACCATATACTGGTATCATGTTTTGTATTGTGACCAGTAAATCAAGTAAGGTATCTGATGAAGCCACCACTTAATTTAAATCAAACAGCTGTGAAGCTTAAAGGGTATTAGGCTATTTGTGTTTCGTTGGAGAATCAATGAAAAAGGTGGCTTGGACCCTACGTGGTGACCAGGACAGCAATCTGCACAGCCTAGTTTCTTTTTTAACATTCAATGCAGTTTATTTTTCAATTGGCAGTTATAGTGTTTAGCATTATAGACCTAATCAACATTCAATATTTGTAAATCAAAAATATACTTCCATGACATTGTTTCACATCATTGATGTTTTACATTGTACAATTTATCACACAATTATTGTGGTACCAGAACTCTGGTGCCAGAACCCAATGCATTTTGGGACTCGAAGTCCCTTTGTCAGGGGTTTTTTTCTAGAAGAAAGGAAAAAGGAGACCGCTCTCAGTTGGTGCACATTTGCAAGAAACGTTTTTAACATATCTTATTCCCTTCACCATCGTGTTATCTCACCCATATACATATGTGGCTTTCACTTACTATTTCTGTCACTAGTTAATCCTTCCCTGTAAAAATAGAAAAATGGAAAGAGACCAGAATTCTTATTGACCCAGACCGTCAAACAAAATAATTTAATAAATTCACATCTTCGTGAATACCAAGCTCATACCTGATAGTAATGTGTATGAGTAATCAATGTTTCAAAATGTCATCCCCTTTCAGGAACATCTAGAAACGTAAAGTATCGTTTTATATACCAGCTTAATAACGTGTGATTCTCGCAACAGAAAGATAGATCTACACATCAAAATAACTAAACTCAAAATGAACCTCACCTCCTTAAGAGCATGAGTTGAACACGGTTGTTTAAAAGGAATTCCAGCTGTATGTTTTACTGGATGATTATCCGGTGACCCAGTGTTATTCGTCACCTAGAACATGTAGAAAAACCCGATGTAAGAAGTTGTTACGTCCAAATATTTATTATCGTCTTCTCTCCCTCTAAATCGCTGACCGTTTACCTAAAATCTCAGAATCATCTCCAGTATCAGTCTCGCGTTCCCGACAAACGGAAAAGACCGCGTTTTGCGTCCATTATCCAAGGACGACTTCCGTGTTGCGTTTTAAACGTCATCACGCGTAATAGCCATCAAAAACGGACTTGCCGAAAGCTACGTGGAGCGTACCTCCATAGATCTGCTTTGTAAACACTAAAAACAGACTTAAACTGGGTTACCAATCGTACGATTTACAATGAGCCGAATCAGTATCCAAAAAGGCGCTAATAGAGTTTAATACATACTGTTTTTGTAAGCAATTAGCTTGACTCTCTGTATTACTCCTAATTCGTGCCCATCACCAAAGTATGACAGGAAAGATACCCACCACCAAGGTATCATGAAATGCACATATTAAATCATTATTCATTTAACACTGTTTATTATCATCGTTTTTCATCTTTGGTGTTCAGAAATAACATGCAAACATATTAAAAACTAAATAACATAGAATTATACGTTTCGGATCAGTCTGTGTATTTATATTTGGTCTGGGGTCAATGTTACTGTTATTTAAATAAGTGAATAATTTTGTTGCTGTAGCGCGTATGGATCTTTTTGTGATTCCTCAGATTATGCTTACGTATATTTATAAAAAACAGGCCATTTCCAATTTGTCATTAAGACCACACGGTGTCAAGGTCTGTAATTTTTTGATCCAATAGACTTCCCTCTGTACAAGATATTTTGAATTGTCTCTATCTGGATATTTTGGCACTTCCTCAATGATTTGGAATTTGAGTTGGGCTATTTGGTGGCGCTGTTCTTCCCAATGTGTTGCTAAACTTGATGTAGAGTTCTTGGTACGAATTTTACTTTTATGTTTTGTCAACCTTATTTTCATTTTTCTTTCCGTTTTACCCTCATATAGAAGTCCACATGAGCATTTTATTATGTATACCACGTTTTCAGAATTACAAGTTCTATTCAAGATCTTGATTTTAGCACCGGTACGAGGATGTAGTAGCATTTCTCCTGGGATTACATTATTGCAGTGGACGCAGTTCCAACACTTAAATGTACCTCCTTTTGAACTTGTCGGTTCCGTGGTTAAGATGGATTTACTCTTCTTTGATAGTATTTCTTTCAAATTATGTGCTCGAGTGTATGCAAACAACGGTTTCTCACCAAATGCTCCGTTAAAGTCCATTTCAGACTCCAATAGATCCCACCTTTTACATATGATTCTCTTGATAGTACGCAATGTTGTGGAGTATTTAGACACAAACACAGTTCGAGTGTTTTTTGATTTGATTTTCTTTGTCAGAGATTTCTCACGGGGTATGCCCTTCACTTTGTTAAGTTGTTTTTGTAGGAGAGCTGCTGGGTATCCTCTTAGCTCATAACTCTTTACTTGTTGCTTCCATGTTTCCTTACATGTTTCTTCAGTAGATGAAATTCGGCGAGTTCTTAAAAATTGAGATACGGGTAAATTTTTGATTAAGGATGGTGGATGAAAGCTGTTGTACAGTAAAGCGTTATTTTTATCTGTCGGCTTTTTGAAAACGCTGGTCTTGATTTTCCCTGTTTCAATGTCAATCCAAACATCCAGAAAAGAGAGTGCCTTTTTGCTGATTGTAGGAGTGAATTGTATTCTGGGATCAATTAAATTGAGTGTATGTATGTTGTCTGTTAATGCCTTCTCTGATTTCTTCCATATGAGAAAAATGTAATTGATGTACCGGCAAAAGAATACAAGTCCTTCTTGCCATGTGCAGTCTGATAAGATGCAATCATGTTCAAATTTTGCCATGAATGTATTCACATAGACTGGTGCCCCGGGAAAACCCATAGAGGTACCATTTAACTGTGTGTAAAAGTCTTCTTTCCAATAAAAGTAGCTATTCTGTAGACAAAATTCAAGTAATTGAATAATGAAACTTTTAGGTGCATCCAAATCTTCTTGACTGAGTAGAGCCCATTCGACTGCTTCCAATCCGTCACCGTGTGGTATAGATGTATACAGAGCTACTACGTCAATAGTGCACAGAATCCAATCATTACTACATTCAAGATCAAGGATCTCCAGACTTCGTAGAAAATCAGAAGTATCTTCTACATATGTACTCCAATTTTGAACAAATGGTTGAAGATAAGTGTCAATATATCGTCCTGGATTTTCAAAAATCGATTCACAGCCTGAGACGATTGGTCTGAATGGAGGATCCACTAGACTTTTGTGTATTTTTGGAAGAAGATAAATCCTAGGTCTCCTTGGAATTTGATTTTTAAGGTATTTTTTTGTTGAAGCATCTATCCAGCGTAGCTCCTCAGCTTTTTCTAAGATCTGGTTTAAGAGTTTCTGTATTTCAAAAGTGGGATCCTGTGGAAGATGTCCATAGATTGCTTCATTATTCACATGTTCCCTGACTTTCTTGTCATAGTATTCCATGTCCATCATTACAAGTCCCCCTCCTTTGTCTGCTTTTTGGAATATAATATTTGGATTTTTTGCTAATGAAGATAGCGTGCTGTATTCAGCTCTACTTAAGTTTTTTTGATTTTTTTAGTGTATTGAATGGTTTTGAAATCCTTTTTGACAAGAAGTTCGAAAGTATCCAAGGTTTTATGAGACACCGGTGCCATGAACGTGCTTTTTGGTTTAAAGTTGAAGGATGATGTTTCTTTGGGGGATTCAGTAGGGCAAATGTTCGTAAAAAAATTCCGAAGTCTTAATACTCTCATAAATTTGAAGAAAGCTACTTCCGTTTCTAGTTCTGTTGTATTATATGTGCTCACAAATGATGTTCCCTTGTTCAATACTTTTTCCTCGGCTTTTGTTAATTTCATAGAGGAAATATTAATTATGAGACTTTCGTTTGGCTCCTCAGGCCTTTCTTGCTTTTTTCTTTTTCTTTGTCCTCTCCTGGTTTTAACGATCCACTTTTGCTTTGGTTCTTGTCTTGAGTTTGTTCTGGAGATCGATCTTGATTTTTTCCCCTTTCTAAAAAAGGAGAGGAGGAAGCGTTTGATGTGGTTGCTAATGAATCGTCTTCAGGAAATTTTCCATGAGTCTTCTTACCCTCTGCTTTCCTAAACGGGGTTCTAGCTGTGTTAGTTTCTGACTCGGACACTACGCTTTCTTCTGAGGATGTTTGAATGTTCCTTTTGTTAAATCTCCTTTGGGCGTAGACATCCGCCCATGTGTAAGCTTCGTTCAGCTTATAATCGATTGTGTCTCTTTTAAACTTCCTTAATTTCGTTTCTTGAAGTTCTTTTCCATATTTGTCTAATTAACCATTTAGTTCTTCTAAGAATTTACCCCACGGTTCTTCATCCATCTTTGTTGATAAATCACTTTTTAAGGTTACAATCTCTTCTTCTAGATCATGTAAGATTTTTGACAATTCCTCAATTATTAGAAGAATCAGGTCCAGCGAGCATTTATTTTATATTGAGTACCATTTTTCCATGAATTGTTGATTGTTTTGAAGTCTGAATAGCATTGGCCGTATTGCTAATCTGAGACCACGGGGGATCCTTTTTACGCGATGATATTGGATTAACGTTGAGGCATGTAAGCGTTGATTCAACTCTCTTCTTGTGAGGTATTCAAGTTGACGCAACTGCTGGGTGATTGATCCGCTTTGTGCATCAAATGATTTAGTCTCCTTGATAAGATTATAAATTTCATTAGCATCCTCAGTGGTGTAAACCTTCGTTGATGCGCGATTTTCTGTGATGTTTGCTATTGATTCGAAAGACATTCTTTCTATGGTTCTGCTGATCTCCTACAAAAACAACTTAACAAAGTGAAGAGCATACCCCGTGAGAAATCTCTGACAAAGAAAATCAAATCAAATCAAAAAACTCTCGAACTGTGTTTGTGTCTAAATACTCCACAACATTGCGTACTATCAAGAGAATCATATGTAAAAGGTGGGATCTATTGGAGTCTGAAATGGACTTTAACAGAGTATTTGGTGAGAAACCGTTGTTTGCATACACTCGAGCACATAATTTGAAAGAAATACTATCAAAGAAGAGTAAATCCATCTCAACCACGGAACCGACAAGTTCTAAAGGAGGTACATTTAAGTGTTGGAACTGCGTCCACTGCAATAATGTAATCCCAGGAGAAACGCTACTACATCCTCGTACCGGTGCTAAAATCAAGATCTTGAATAGAACGACTTGTAATTCTGAAAACGTGGTATACATAATAAAATGTCCATGTGGACTTCTATATGTGGGTAAAACGGAAAGAAAAATGAAAATAAGGTTGACAGAACATAAAAGTAAAATTCGTACCAAGAACTCTACATCAAGTTTAGCAACACATTGGGAAGAACAGCGCCACCAAATAGCCCAACTCAAATTCCAAATCATTGAGGAAGTGCCAAAATATCCAGATAGAGACAATTCAAAATATCTTGTACAGAGGGAAGTCTATTGGATCAAAAAATTACAGACCATGACACCGTGTGGTCTTAATGACAAATTGGAAATGGCCTGTTTATTATAAATATACGTAAGCATAATCTGAGGAATCACAAAAAGATCCATACGCGCTACAGCAACAAAATTATTCACTTATTTAAATAACAGTAACATTGACCCCAGACCCAGACCAAATATAAATACACAGACTGATCCGAAACGTATAATTCTATGTTATTTAGTTTTGAATATGTTCGCATGTTATTTCTGAACACCAAAGATGAAAAACGATGATAATGAACAGTGTTAAATGAATAATGATTTAATATGTGCATTTCATGATACCTTGGTGGTGGGTATCTTTCCTGTCATACTTTGGTGATGGGCACGAATTAGGAGTAATACAGAGAGTCAAGCTAATTGCTTACAAAAACAGTATGTATTAAACTCTATTAGCGCCTTTTTGGATACTGATTCGGCTCATTGTAAATCGTACGATTGGTAACCCAGTTTAAGTCTGTTTTTAGTGTTTACAAAGCAGATCTATGGAGGTACGCTCCACGTAGCTTTCGGCAAGTCCGTTTTTGATGGCTATAACGCGTGATGACGTTTAAAACGCTACACGGAAGTCGTCCTTGGATAATGGACGCAAAACGCGGTCTTTTCCGTTTGTCGGGAACGCGAGACTGATACTGGAGAGGATTCTGAGATTTTAGGTAAGCGGTCAGCGATTTAGAGGGAGAGAAGACGATAATAAATATTTGGACGTAACAACTTCTTACATCGGGTTTTTCTACATGTTCTAGGTGACGAATAACACTGGGTCACCGGATAATCATCCAGTAAAACATACAGCTGGAATTCCTTTTAAACAACCACGTTCAACTCATGCTCTTAAGGAGGTGAGGTTCATTTTGAGTTTAGTAATTTTGATGTGTAGATCTATCTTTCTGTTGCGAGAATCACACGTTATTAAGCTGGTATATAAAACGATACTTTACGTTTCTAGATGTTCCTGAAAGGGGATGAAATTTTGAAACATTGATTACTCATACACATTACTATCAGGTATGAGCTTGGTATTCACGAAGATGTGAATTTATTAAATTATTTTGTTTGACGGTCTGGGTCAATAAGAATTCTGGTCTCTTTCCATTTTTCTATCTTTACAGGGAAGGATTTTTTTTTTTTTTTTTTTTTTTAAACCTTTATTTACACATCGGATATTCACAGTCATGGGCCTACAACCGCCCGGGCCGGCCGCTAATGTAGAGAAAACAACAATACAGCAGTTAGAAGAGCCGAAGCGAACCGCACACCTAACGGCTGCAGCCGCCCACAACTGAACATAGTATTTCAGAAAGGTTTCTTATTAACTTTTTACAAATAAAACAACAAAAAGAAACTTACACCAGGCAAAAGAACTCCATTAACAGGGACTTGCTCTCTCATGGGCGGGGGACAACAGCGACAACGCAGCCAATTACACATTTATTTGTGTGAAAAAGGGCACGGGGGCAGGGAGAGGCTCGGTCATCCCTCCCGCAAAGCGACCAGGAACATCAAAGTCAAGGGGACATCGTTACGTCTGGTGCGACCACCAAGGGGGGGGCGCAGATATCCCCCCGATAGGAATTCCAGGGACCCCACATCTTACTCCATGCCCTAGGCTTGCCTCTGGCCACATAAACCGTCTTCTCTCGGAACATGCACCAATCCATGTTTTCTTTCCATTTCGTAACTGTGGGGGGCCGGCCGGACCCCCAGAGCTGCGCAATGTCCCTTTTAGCGCTCATGTTGCCCAAAGTCACCCAACGTTCTTGTGCCACATCGCAGTCAGTCGGTTCCCACACATTCAACACACATCGCCGAGCCTCAGGGAGCAGCGCCACACCCGTAACCTCCTCCATCACTGCATGTACACCAGTCCAGAAACGTATCACCTTCGGGCACTCCCACAGGATATGAGGAAAAGTACCAAGCAAGCCACAACCGTGCCGACATAAACCATCACTTGTGTAACCCATGTGAAGCAAGCGGGGACCGGTGACATAGACCCTATGTAGTATCTTCAACTGCACAAATCGAAGGCGAGCCGGTATAGCAACCTCCCTCGGTGAGGCTACGGCCGCGACCCAGTCCTCGTCATCCAACTCTAGGCCATCAGCGACCCAGACCTCTCGCAAATGTGTGAGAAGGTCCGCTCGAGTATTAATCAGTTTTTTGTAGATCAGGGAAATAGTACTATCTGGCAGGTAACCATCAAGCAGACGATCTTCCAACGGGGAGGCCTCGGGGATAACTGCAGGATTCGGGAAAGCTGAGAGTAGCGCATGGCGCATCTGCGCATAACGAAAGAACTCCCTATCGCTCAGCTTATATTCCGTCTGAAGAGCTTCAAACGATTTAAAAGCGCCCTTCGTACAAAGATCCCCCACACGACTAATTCCGATCAAGTCCCACTTCTCAAAGCCTTTCGAACGCCATAAACCTCCCAACGCGTCCGACGCATACAGTGGAGTCGCACGAGACAGACGGCCCATCCATCCCGTAGCAGCGGTGGCACAACGCCAGGCGCGCACCGCATTTTTCGTAGGACCGGTCAATTTAGTACTTCCCTTCGTAGAATAAAGCGCCCTATTGAAATCTCTGCCCGGCAACAGTAGCTTATCCATCTCGTACGCGGGGTTCACCGCCGGGCCGTATGTCCCATGATTCACCGCCACCAACTGGGACGCCCAATAATATCGTCTAATATCAGGGAGAGCTATGCCACCGTCGTACCACGGTAGGGTCAATTTAGCGAGAGCAATGCGCGGTCTCCCATCCCAAACTAACTGCCTCTGTAAGCTCTCTACCTCACTAAAATATCGGGCGGGCACCACGTCCAGCGTATTCTGCAATGCATACAGAAAGCGTGGAAGAGACATCATTTTGAATAAGGCTGCCCGGCCAAGCGGCGATAGCGGGAGCTTACGCTAACGAGCTACATCGGCCCGCAGCCGCTGGAGCGGGGGCAACAGATTCAGAGCATAACGGACCGCCGGATCGAGGGATACGTGGATATCTAGATATTTTTTTTTTTTTTTTTTTAAACCTTTATTACAATTTCGAAAAGATACAAGTATGGGCCTACAACCAACAGGCCGGCCGCTAAACGCAGTGTAAACATAGGCACGACTTAACATGCACATCAATGAAGCAGCAAAAGAGTTACTAAGGTGCTAATCATCGCAGTCAGCCACAGCCGCAGTCCCTAAACAAACAGGAAAGGTTTCATATTTTTGAAAAACAGAAAACATCAAACTCACAAGGCAGAGGAGGTTAATGGCAGAAACATGTGCTCCTCATATCGAGGGAGTAAACCAACCCGGGTAGACAGAGGGGGGGGGAGGGGGGCAAGGCAGAAGCGACAAAGTCGCATGTCGCAGGAGCATACAGGAATGCGGGGGGCTAGGGAGACAGAGCGGCGTCCATCTCACGCGTCTGGGGCGGGGCGCAAATACCTCCACGATAGGAGTTCCAGGGACCCCACACCTTGATCCACTTCCCAGGCTTACCTCTCGCCACATACACCGTTTTCTCTCTAAACATACACCAGTCCATGTGTTCCTTCCACTCGGAGACCGTTGGCGGCCTCTGGGAGCCCCACAGTTGTGCGATGTCACGCTTCGCTATCATATAGCCTAGAGTCACCCATTGCGTCTGCGTCACATTGTAATCAGTCGGCCCCCAGACATTCAGCAAGCATCTACGTGCCTCCGGCAACAAGGCAACATGCGTGACTTCTTCTAACACCGCATGCACTCTGCACCAAAACCGAGTCACCTCCGGACACTCCCACAAGATATGGAGAAAAGTCCCCAGTAGCCCACAGCCTCGCTTACACAAACCATCCACGAATACCCCATACGCAGCAAGCCAGGCCCCGTGACGTACACTCTATGCAGTATCTTAAGCTGGACGAACCGCAATCGGGCCGGGATAGCCACCTCTTTCGGGGAGGCCACCGCTGACACCCAATCCTCGTCGTCCAGTTCTATACCGTCTGCAATCCATGTCTCCCGCAATGAGGCCAGCAAACCCATTCGATCATTGATAAGCTTTTTATAAATCAACGAAATGGTGCTATCCGGTACATGGCCGTCCAATACTCTGTCTTCCAATGGGGAATGCTCCGGAATAGCCGCCACGTCTGAAAAAACGGAACACAAGGCATGATGAACTTGAACATACCGATAGTATTCCCTATCATTCAACTGGTATTCCGTTTTCAGCATGTCGAACGTCTTAAATTTCCCTTTCGTCCAGAGATCTCCTACCGTGCTGATACCAATCGTATCCCACTTCTCGAAGCCTTTTGTAGTATACAGACAACCCAAACGCTGGGACGCGTACAATGGCGTAGCCCGAGTCAAGCGATCCCTCCACCCCATCGCCGCATTTGCTGCATGCCACACCTGCACCGCGACCCGCGTCGGGCCCGTCAACCGCGCATCAAGGGACCCCGAGTATAGTGCTCGATTATAGTCTCCGCCTGGCAGTAGCAATTTGTCCATCTCAAAAGCCGGGTTCAAAGCAGGGCCATACATCCCGTGATTGACGGCAGCCAACTGGGAGGCCCAGTAATATCGCTTAATGTCAGGGAGGGCGACGCCCCCGTCATACCACGGTAGGGTCAGTTTAGCAAGAGCAATCCGCGGCCGCCCATCCCAAAACAATCGACGCTGGAGACACTCCACCTCCCGAAAATAACGGGCCGGCACTACGTCCATAGCATTCTGCAGGGCGTACAAAAAGCGTGGTAGCGACATCATTTTGAACAATGCTGCCCGGCCGAGCGGCGAGAGCGGCAGCCGCCGCCAACCCGCCACATCCGCCCTTAGGCGCTGAAGGGGGGGGGGAGGATTCCGTTCATACCGGGCCACCGGATCCAGGGTTATAAAGATACCCAAATACGTGAACCCCGACTCTGCAATCTGGATAGGGCACCCCGCGGAAGGGGGGGGGCCTCCCCGGAGAGAACGTATACACAAGACTTAGCCCAGTTAATTACCAATCCGGAGTTGCGACCAAAGGAGCTCAACACATCCACCAATACAATGAGCGATTTACGCGGAGATGCAAGATACAAGAGGATATTGTCCGCATACTCCTAGCAGATTCAGTAACCAGCGCCTTATAGTCGGCCTGCTTAAGCTCCAGCACATGCAATCTGTCATCCGTAACACCTTGCTCCAAATCACTCTCCAACTCGGTGATCTCATTTTCTAGCCGAACAACCTCCTGCGCCTCGCATTTTTTGGTGTGGGAAATGAGAGATAGGGCCTGGCCCCGGAGCACCGTCTTAAAGGCCTCCCAAAGGGAGACGGCGGACGACACCGACCCCACGTTATCATTAAAATAGTGTTCCAAAGACTTAACCAGGTCTGCACGGATCGTGGGGTTTCGTAGGTACCAGGGGTTGATCGGCGCCACCCTCCCCTCCGCCCCCAAGGCGATATCTAGGTGTAGCAAAAGAGGGGAGTGATCAGATATACCGCGTGCCAAGTGTCGCACTTCCCCGATCATCCCAGCTTGGGCCGCAGGCACTAGCATATAGTCAAGCCTCGAAAGACTACCGTGGGCCCCAGAGTGGAAGGTATATTGCGCCTGTCCAGGGTGTTTCAACCGCCAGCAGTCTATCAGTCCCAGGGTATCCAGAAAGCCCCCCAGCCAGTTCTGGGCCCGAGGGAGGTCCCTAGGGGGGTGTCGATCTTCAACTCCGGAAACCACTGCGTTAAAATCCCCCCCAAGACCAAAACCCCCCCCGGAAGCCCAAGTAGCAGGCGCCCCAAATCAGCAAAGGTGGCCGTCTGCAGGCCCGGTGGCACGTAGACCGCGACCAGCTAAATCAATCTACCCTCCCACCTCCCCACCAGCGCAGTGTAGCGCCCTCTGTCGTCGTGGAGCACCTCATCCACCACCAGCGGGAGAGAGGTCCTGACTAAGATGCCCACTCCCCTCGAGCCAGAGGTGAAACCAGAATGGGCCAGGAGGCGATATCCTCGTCTGTTCATGGCATGAAGAGTTCCCTATGAGGTGCGTTTCCTGCAAGAACACAATGTCAGGCGAAATACGTTTCAAGAACTGCAGGACTACCCCCCGCTTTATCCTGTCCCCCAGCCCATTCACATTCCAGGAAAGAAGTCTCAGTCCCCTACCCCCCATCCCTCCCAGCACAAAATATCCCCCTCCCGGGGAGCACAATCATAATAGCACAGCAAAAAATATTACCCCGCCTTGTGAAACAAACAAACAAACCCCAACCCCCCCCCATCAACCCCAACAAAACTCCCCCCTCCCTGCACCCCTGCGTGAGCCCGAACAGCCCCCCAACATACAGTGTGCCTGTCGCCCCAATATGAAGAAAGGACAAGAAAAAACCCCAGAAGGAGGAAAGGGCCCCAGCAAGCCCCCCGCAACCTCCAAATACCACGGGGCAAATCGTTACAAACTGGAGTCCAGTGCAGCCACAGGTGCAAAACGTTACCAATACAGTCCATCACCAGGATCACAGTTCCATTCCTACTCCGTCAAACCCTCTCCGCTCTCCGCCATCCGACCCTCCCGATCCCGACTCTTGGGCAGGGCATCCAGCCACTCACCCACCGCCTCCGGCCGGTCGAAGAAGTGGGAGCGACCATCCAACTCGACCCGCAGCCTAGCCGGGAACAGCATCGCATACTTGAACTCCATGTCTCTCAAGCGCCGTTTGATGGCCAAGAATCCCATCCGTTGCTTTTGAACCGCTTGTGTAAAGTCTGGGTAAAAGCTAACATTAGAGTTCTCAAATCGTAATGGCCCAGCCACCCTCGACGCCTGCAGGATAGCGTCTCTATCCCGAAAATTAAAAAGTCGGGCAATGATAGGCCGCGGGGGGCACCCACCTTGGTCGCACCCCCCGGGATCCTGTGGGCCCGTTCCACAGCGAAGAACTTGCTCAGCCCTTTGGGTGCTAGATGAGTCACCACTAGATCCTCCACAAAAAGATCCACAGCAGACTCCTCCGACCGTTCGGGCACGCCGATAATGCGGACGTTGTTCCGTCTGGCCCTGCCTTCGGAGTCCTCAAGGCGACGCTCGGTCAGGTCACTGGCGAGCTGCAACCTCCGCACCGTCGTCTGCAAGGCGGCCACATCTACCGTTAGGCTCGACGCTGCTTGGGTCAATGAGTCGACCCGGTCATTGGTTTTCGACAGGTCCGCTCTGACCAAGGTGACATCAATCAGCACCGAGTCCAATTTGTTAGCCAGAGTATCCAATTGCTGGTTCACAGTCACCTTCATCTCCTCAATGGCCCCCATGACATCCAACAGGGTCAATTCGGATGATGCGCCCGGGCCTCCTTGGGCGGCTCAGGCGATTTACGCGATCCACTAGGGGATCCCTTTGGCTGTGCATAGCGGTCCATATTGTTAGCCTGGGAATAAGCTCCCCTCCGGGTAGATTTGGGTTTCAGTTTGTCGCCGTCCACTCTCGTCGTCATCGTCAGCGATCAGCAAGGTCAGCACCCTCCAGCACCCGGAGGAAGGCCAGGAGATCCGGGCCGCCAACTGAAAGAGGCCTGTTTACAGTTCAAGACTAGGCCTTGCACTCCGTACTCCGCGCAGCTCTCCCAATGTCCTACGCATCAGTCTCGGTAGCTCAACTCAAAACCGAAAGTGAAAGCACGGGGTCCGGGGCAGGCCCAGCCTGGCATGCCGCTGTTGTTCAATTCGCAGCCGGGCACCTCACCAACCCGAGTTCGGCACCAAGGCCGGAGAAGGCCGCAAACTTCAGATCGCCAAAAAACACGTTCCCGGAGTCCAATTTCGATTTGGAAAACGAGTGGCACCTTAGCGCAAGATCATAAACAAAAGCCCATCGAAAAAATCAGGATTATGATAGGATAGACGTGGGAGGTTGCGGAGGCCCCCGGGAGTCACAAGCCTACGCGGCCATCTTGGTTGCGTGCTAGGCTCCTCCTCCGATACCTAGATATTTGAATCCAGAATGTGAAATCTGAATTGGACAGCCACGCGGGAGAAGAGGGGGGTCGCCAACCAGCACATGACACAGGATTTCACCCAATTAATGACAAGCCCTGAATTGCGACCAAAGGAGTTCAATACATCAAATAAGACTATCAACGATTTCCGCGGAGAGGTGAGATAGAGCAAAATATCATCTGCGTAGAGTGACACGCGATCCTCAAACGTCGGTGTCCACCGAATACCCGTCATGGAGGGTTCCCACCGGAGCCACGCCGCCAGGGGCTCCAACGCAAGAGCAAAAAGAAGCGGGGACAGGGGGCAACCCTGCCGCGTGCCCCTGCCAAGCAAAAAGGGGGCAGAAACTCTACCATTCACCACCACCTGCGCCAGTGGTTCCACGTATAACAACTTCACCCATCCAATGAATCCAGGTCCAAAACCAAACCTAGCCAGCGCCGCCCAGAGATATGACCATTCCAGCGTGTCAAACGCCATCGTGGCGTCAAGAGACGCCAAAATGGCAGGCTCCCGAATAGAGTCAACTCTCGCGAGGACTCCATGGAGGCGCCGCAGGTTCAGCGCGGTGTTGCAGTGCGGAATAAAACCAGACTGGTCCGGGTGTACCAGGTCACCGATGACCTTAATCAGACGATTAGCGAGCACTTTAGCAAGAATCTTGGGTTCAGCGTTTAGGAGGGAGATGGGCCTATAAGACGCACAGCAATCACGCGGTTTGCCCTCTTTATGGAGCACCACAATGGTCGCTAGACGTTGATCACGCGGTAGGGCGCCGTCCTCTCGGGATGCAATAAACATCTCGCGGAGATGAGGTGCCAACCTATCTGGACGAAGCTTGTAGAGCTCGATCGGAAGGCCGTTGGGGCCGAGAGCCTTTCCTGAACGGACCGAGCGAATCGCCGATGCTATCTCATCGTTTGTAAGCGCCGCGTCCAGCAGTTCTTTATCATCGACCGAAAGGCACGGCAATGCAATATCTCGCAGCAATTGACGAGAGTCGTCTTCTGGCCTCTCCGAAACCGGAGAGTAGACGTCCCGCAAATGGTCCGCAAAGCAGCTCACAATCTCCCCCGGATCCGTAACACTCACACCATCAGCACGCACAATCACCGGGACCACACGACTCGCTCGCTCTCTCTTCTCCAGCCATGCAATCAACCTTCCAGCCTTGTCACCAACATCATACAAGCGCCCCTGTTGCTCCCTACTAGCGAGCTTGGCAGCATCCGTAACCAACGCCCTGTAATCCGCTTGTTTCAGGCAAAGGGCATGGAGTTTGTCCCGTGTGACCCCTCGCCCGAGATCTTCTTCCAAGTCAGTTATGTCCGACTCCAGGCGTACCACCTCCTCAGTTTTACGCCTCTTAGCATGGGAGATCAAGGACAGGGCCTGCCCACGGATGACCACCTTGAAAGCCTCCCACAACGTTACGGCCGATGAGACTGAACCCTGATTTTCCTCAAAATAACGGTCCAGAGACTTAACCAAAAGGGCACGAGTCGTGGGGTCATGCAAATACCAGGGATTAATCGGGGCCACCCTCCCGTCTACCCCCATGGCCACATCTAAGTGGAGCAGGACCGGGGAAGGGCCAGATGTCTGACCTCCCCGATCATTTGGGCTTGGGCGGCCGGCATCAGCATATAGTCCAATCTAGATAAGGAGCCGTGGACGCCAGAGTGAAATGTAAATTGGGCGAGCCCCGGATGCATTGATCTCCAACAGTCCACAAGCCCCATAGTGTCGATAAAGCCACCCAGCCAGGAGTGCGCCCCGGGGAGGTCTCTGGGAGGGTGCCGATCCTCTCTACCCGACACCACAGAATTGAAGTCACCACCCACCAGCAAGAGGCCCTCCGGGAGCCCAAGCAGCAACCCTCCCAAGTCCGCAAAGGTAGTGGTTTGCAACCCCGGGGGGACATAAACTGAAACCAAACACAAAGTCCGTCCTTCCCACCGGCCCACCAACACCACGTAGCGCCCCAGGTTGTCGTGTATCACCTCATCAATTTCCAGCGGGAGAGGGGATCGAACCAAAATGCCCACCCCTCTGGAGCCGGTAGTAAAACCAGAGTGGGCCACCAAACGGTAGCCCTTTCTATTCATAGCATGGCATGAGTGTCCCACCAAATGCGTCTCCTGCAACAGAACCACATCAGGAGAGAGACGTTTCAGATACTGTAGCACCACCCCTCGCTTCAATCGGTCCCCCAAACCATTGACATTCCATGTTAAAATGCGCAACCCCCTACCCCCCATTTCCACAGCAACGGACACCCTACCCACGTTGAGAGCTAAAAACAGCACACTGATTGCCTGGTATAAAACGAACACCACACAAAAACAACACCCCTACCGCCACCCCCCCAACTCCCGCTACACATCCCCCCCACCCTGCACCCCTGCACAGGACCATTAAGCCACCCCAACTCGCAGTGTGCCTGTCGCCCCCCCATAAACCTACTCTACGGAAAGAAAGAAGGAAAAACCCCCCCCGAGGAGGAAGAATCTCACCAGATACCCCGCGGCCTCCCAATGATGAAGGAAGGGTAATGCAGTCCTAGAAAAGAAAAACCCCAGTACATCAAACCCAAGTCGGGGGTGAACATAAGATTGTCAAGGAACCACAAGTCATTCGTTCACCCTTGTTCCGCTGATCCACCCCCCTCATCCGCAGCTTGTTCCTCCCCGCCGTGCCGACGGTGCAAAGTGTCAAGCCAATCCTCAACCGCCTCGGGCCGGTCGAAAAAATGAGTCCGTTCTTCCAGTTCAATACGTAGCTTGGCCGGGAAAAGCATAGAGTACTTCAAGCCCATGTCCCTCAGCCGCCGCTTGACGGTCATAAAGCCCATTCGCTGTTTCTGCACCGATTGTGTAAAGTCAGGATAGAAACTGATATCCGCATTGTCATATTTCGTCGGGCCATGCACACGGGAGGCCTGCAGGATTGCGTCACGGTCCCGAAAGTTGAATATCCTGGCAATGATAGGTCGCGGTGGGGCCCCAGGCCTCGGCCGGCCCCCCGGAACTCTGTGTGCCCGCTCCACCGTAAAGAAGTTGCTGAGGCCTTTCGGCGCTAGTTTGGTCAGGATCAGATCTTCCACAAAGAGATCGACCGGCCCATCCTCCGACCTCTCCGGTACACCGATGATGCGTACATTATTCCGCCGGGCCCTGCTTTCAAAATCCTCCAGTCTCTTAGCAGAGAGGTCGCTGAGGGCCCGCAAACTACGGATCTCCGTCTGCAATTCAGAGACATCCGTCTTGAGGCCTGATGATGTGAGATCGAGCGATTTGACCTTCTCACTAGTTTTTGACAGATCTGCCTTAAGTAAGTTGATATCGATCAACACGGTGTCAAGCTTGTGGGCCAGCGAGTCGAATTGCTGGCCGACCGAGGCCTTCATGGCGTCGATGGCACCCATGACATCTTGTAGTGACAATTCCGTCGAGGGTGACGGGCCCTCCTTGGCTGCATCTGAAAGCCCACTCGATCCGGGAGATCCCTTCTGCTGGGGGTAGTGGTCCATGTTGTTAGCTTGCACGTAGCTACCCCTCCGGGGAGCTCTAGACTTGTGCTTGTCACCGTCCAGCCGGGTCGTCATCACTCAGCAGGGAGAGCAGAGCTAGTATACCTGTGAGGTGCAGCAATCACCCTGGGGAGTCCACCTGACTGATGGACAGCCCCCTTTATCAATGCCACTCGACCGCTACAGATCGGTCTCAACGCAGAGCGACTGCGAGCGCCCGCCACCAGACTCGTAGAGGAAAGTCAAAAGCGAAAGTGAAACCAGGGGGGGACGGGCCCGCCCAAGACCCCAGAGCCGTTGTTGTTCGATTGGAGCTCGGGGACAGTGCCAACCCAAGTCCGGGGTGGCGCCACGGAGCAGGCCTCTCTCTGGAGTACAGGATAAGTCAAGTTCCCAAAGTCCGATTTAAGTTCCGAAAACGGGAATCACCTCCGCTTCGGTTCACCAGGAATATTCCTTCAAATTAACAGGATTACAGCCAGGATAGATGTGGGAGGCCGCGAGGGTCCCGGGAGCCCTGTGCCTACGCGTCCATCTTGGTTGCGCGCTAGGCTCCTCCTCCGGGAAGGATTAACTAGTGACAGAAATAGTAAGTGAAAGCCACATATGTATATGGGTGAGATAACACGATGGTGAAGGGAATAAGATATGTTAAAAAAGTTTCTTGCAAATGTGCACCAACTGAGAGCGGTCTCCTTTTTCCTTTCTTCTAGAAAAACACCCCTGACGAAGGGACTTCGAGTCCCAAAATGCATTGGGTTCTGGCACCAGAGTTCTGGTACCACAATAATTGTGTGATAAATTGTAGAATGTAAAACATCAATGATGTGAAACATTGTCATGGAAGTATATTTTTGATTTACAAGTATTGAATGTTGATTATGTCTATAATGCTAAACACTATAACTGCCAATTGAAAAATAAACAGCATTGAATGTTAAAAAAGAAACTAGGCTGTTCAGATTGCTGTCCTGGTCACCACGTAGGGTCCAGGCCACCTTTTTCATTTATTAATCATATGTACTGCAGACATATTGGCAATCTAGCACGCATATCGTGTTAAACTATTGAACTCAATATTGAAACAGAGTGCGCTCTCCACCACATTGTTTCGTTGGAGAATCAGACATGTCTAGAGAATATTTTGTCACCGAATTCTAGCCAACAGTTAACTAACATATATATCTATCTAACAACCACCTGCAAACTTACAGAGTGGACAGAGGATTCAAACCTGCGTGTATGTTAAATCCAATAGAGTTCAACGGATTGTAGATCTTGTTGCGAGAGGCTCAAGAAAGCTTAAAGACATATGGAGGTCATCGTTGAGTTACACAACAAGATCGAAATGGCCAAGATGAGGACCAGGTAGCTCAAGGTAAGTGTCAACTTGCTGTAGTGCATTACCATTGCGTGACTGACAAGGTAGCAAGATGCCTAAGAATGGTAAGGGTTTACAGTTGAAGATGAAGATCCAGAGGCTGTGTCCATGAATGAATCATCTTTCCTGTCAAGGAATCTTTTCAGTTGTAGGTGATCAGTGAAGAAGTGTGGAGACCCCGGAATCATGATGTGATACTTTGCTGAGCCCGCAAAGGCGTATTGATAGTTCATAGCTCTAAGCCTGGGGCGGAGTGCCAAGAACCCTTCCGTGTTTCAACAGTTTCTTTACTATAGTCCTGCGAGATGTAGACTTTGTTATTTTTCTAAAGGATGTGATTATATTTTCGCATAAATGCGAGTATCTGTTGCACATGATGATAGCGAAGAGGGTTACACAGAATTGGCCTCGGAGCTTTCTGACCCGCAAGAATTCTAGCAGGTACTCGGTGAGCTCTGTCAAACTCTAGAGGTATATTGAAGGATAGGTTAGTGGCTTGAGTGAACCATTTTTCTAGGAACACGATGTAGGAACCAGAGGGATCTTCCTCCCCTTCCGGGATTCCAAAGATTCATGGGTTTCCCCTCCTATTTCTGTCTTCCAGGCCTGCTAGACGTTTCGTGAGGGAGTCCATCATGATTGTTAGGTCCTTGAGGGATTTGCTCATTTTGTTTTCCTCATCTTTCAATCGGCAAATTCTGTTCTCTGTTTCTGATATTCTGATGTTAGTATCCCTGAGGTCTATCTGAATTGCAGAATTCTCAGTTTGCATCCTGTCCGTATTCTCTTTTGTGGACTTAGCGAGTTTGGGGACCTCCACTAATTTACTTAATATGGTTTCCATGGTGGCACTGATGTCATGTTTGGCTTTAGTTGGATAGTCTGGATTTGGTGGGTCTGCCTTAACTCTCTTGAGATTTGTCTTAACCTCCTTGTCAGCCAATTTTTGATCGACTGCTATGCGTCTTCAGTGTAACTTATCACTATTGACACCTACGGGTGTCCTTAGTGATATCCTTTGGAATTATAAGTGATTAGCCACACTAATCTCCTATTCTAGTTGTTCACCTTTGTGTCAATGACAATTGATGATGGTGGTTGATGGTTGCTGCTAGCTGGCTGTTGTTTTGCTGTTGTACTGTTAGACTGTTTACTGCCTGCTCTCTGTTATCTGCTTGTTATTTGCTGATTTTCGTTTGTCGCTTTCCTTCTACTTGATGCTGCTTAATTGTATATGCTGCTTACTGTTTTCCTTTTTCTGTTTGCTGACTGCCTATGCAGTGAGTGACTGGCAGGTGGACAAGTAAACAACAAGCATAGATATCAACTTGCAGCAACAACAAGTATAGATACAAACTTGCAAAAGTTATATCACATAGCAGCAACAGCTTGTACTTATACAGTAGTTGTATCACATAGTATTAACAGTATCAGAAGACCTGGTTTTATTGCTGACTTTGTTGATCTGTTGACTACTGGTTCGCAGCGCCCCTTTCAGGAACCTTTTCAGATCATTGCAGGAGCCATCTTAAGGTCAGGCGCAGTGTACAGCTATAGTTACCATATGGTGTTAAGTACTGTACCTTCTTATGTTTAGACTGCTGTAGATTGGAACATTAATAGCGAGATCTGTGGAGTAAAGCACATGTAGGTTGGCAGATGTTGATAGAAACAGTTCCAAAAAATCAGACAGAGACAGCGTCCAAAAGTCACAGTACGGCTGCCATTTTAAAGTCAGGCATTATCGGCATTATCAGAAGTATTATCATGCATTATTGGTAGCATAACATGCCTATAGTAGTAAACTCCAACAAACGCTGTCCTTGGGGCCAATTTACCGTCTGGGTATTGTGTTTGAGGCTGCCTTGTTTCCTGCAGAGTGTGCGTCTTGCGCGTTTCTTACAGTATTTTAAATGTGAGACGCCATTTTATGGTCAAGCTACCCAGTAGGTGAATCAGCAAGCATTATTTCTCTTAAAGTTTGGAGATTTCTTAATCCAGTCGATTACGATGTTTATGAGCCCATGGGTGTCTGCTTTGTAAAAACAATTAAATATAGTGCCCGTTTATGCACCCGTTTATGCCCATTTCTGCTATGACTTGCTCTCTGTGAGTTAAACACACGATGGCCATCTTAGGTTCGTTCAGCATGGTGATGGGAAATCAGCGCGCATTGTCTTACTTATTACTTCATGCTGCTAACTCCAACTTCAATCTGCGCCCGAACTCCCAATCTGCCGGGATTCTGAATGTGAGGTGCCTGGTATGGTGCGAGGTGATCGGTTGTGCTCAGAGCTCCGTCTTCATGTTCTGCTCTCAGAGGCAGTTCAGTGGTGCGAAGCTCCTTGCTGAGGACTGCTTGATGCAACGAGTTGGCCACGGATCAGCCGGTGATTACAGCACCCCAGTCTTTGACACTGCTAAATGCCCTAGGTGTTCTGTCGACTCATCAGCGTAAAATTAGGCTTTAAACGCCGAGTAAAGCGCGTGTAGAAGTCATTAATGGCAAATCACGGGAGGAGATGCAGACTCAAGCCGCCATCTTCGCAGCGATCCAAACCACGCCCCCCTAGCTCCATTAGGGTGCTTTAAAACCATAGGGACTCGGTGAGCCCGTTGAATTTCCTGTCCCCAGTTCCATACTTTAACCTCAGGAAAAGATTTTGCTAGTAAATCGGCCATAAAGAGGCGGATGTCCACACCTCCTTTGTCCTCTGGAATACCCAGGAATCGCAGATTGTTCCCACGTTTGCAGTTTTCATGGTCTTCCAGCTTCCATTGCATATCAGTTAGTCTAGCCTTGTGCGATTCGGTCTGGAGCTGGTTTGCCACAATATCAGTCTTGAGATTCCAAGTTCTTTGCCTCCAGTTCTGTTAGTCGGTCCGAGATCTCACTGCATACTTTAGCAACTTTCTGAACTGACCCCTGCACCTTACGGATAGCTGCCTGGGACCATCTATTATCTTGTCTAGTCTCCTCCTGATGAGCCATAACTGATTGCAGAATAGCATCCAGGTTTGTAGTGGGTGTATTTTCGGAGCATGGTACTTTTTCCCCATAATCCCCAATAAAATGATTAGATGGCGTGTAATCCCAATTTAGGTCTTGCCTTTTTTCCCCTTAGCTTAGCCAGGGAGACCTGCTGCCCTGCTAGCTTTTCGCATGGTTGCGGCAGAATCCCTTCCGCTACTGTCCGGTAGGCTTTCACTCTTCTCTTCACTCAAGCTCGTCAAGGATAGGGAATCCACTATTGACTCCTTATCATTCGATTATGAATAGAAATAGTCTGTTACCTCTACATCAGTATCTCTCATATGCTGACTATTTTGTCTGTCGGAGATAGACCCCTGCCGACTTGGACCCCCAATCTTAATCATAATAGCCAGTGCTTTTTCTTTTGTATTTATTTTGTGGAGGATCTTCAGAAGGATTCCTTATGTATGGTGATTGAGTGGGTTGTGCTTCTCCTCCCCTGGTTTCATTAGTTACAGAGTCTACATTATCAGTAAGGAGGGCATTCACACATGTTGGTTGTGCACAATGGCTAATCAAACACCAATGCCCCTAAGAGATAAACATCTTGAATGTCCAAACCAAGAAGGTTAGAATATAAGTTGCACACCAGGGACAAATTGGAAAATTTGTCTAATTATGTATGAGGCAGTAACACTTTTATAAAAAATCAGAGAATTAAATGGGCCCAAAACGTATCCAAAGCCGTTCATTGGTTAAAGGAGTTCAATTTGAATCAAATCAGCAGGCCAACACAATGTATCTCACCCATAGAAACTGTTGACCCTCAGCAAGATGTTCTAAAGAGGTAGTATGAAGCTGTGCACCGAGCCATGGAATGGTGACGATTTGGACACTGGGGGCCAATTTTATCATTCATGCAGCCAGTCACCTTGCAGTGCTGCGTGAAAAGGAGAGGCCAGAATGCATCGTATTTAACATTATACAGCGCATTCCTGCTCTCGGCCTGTTTTGGCACACAATGTGCTACCTAGCGCCAACGCAGGGACCCTTGCACCATATTGCAAGGGTTCCAATATTGTAGGATCACCTTCCTGCACAAAAACAATCCTCAGAGGCATTTTCCAGTTTCTATGTGTGATGCACAATGCAGCACACGGTAGAAAGAGGAAACGAGGAGAAGTAGAGATATTTCTCCTCGTTGCACCTCTGCGGGGGAGGCGTACAGTTCTGCTGCATTCCCAAGTCTACCTGTGTTGGTAAATCTGGGAATGTGTCAGAATCCATTGATGGATGTGTGAGGTCACCCACGGCACACCTCGCTTCCGCAGAGTCACGCAATGCAGGGGTTTGCGCTGCCTTGCGTTACTGTAGATTTATCAAGAGCGCAGGGCCATACACGGTAACCTTGCATGGGTTGGTAAATCTCTTAAGTTATGTGTCATTCTTGCGTGGCGATAGAGCAACACAAAACCTTGATAAATACGGGCCTACGTCTCCAAATGCAGTTAACTTGAGCACCTGGGGCTTCAAGTGTTGTTTAGAAACCACTGACTGCGATACACTTACCTGTTTTCGATGCGGCACGGCACAGATTTGATGAGAACAATTGAAAATGTTTTATGGCTCCCTGTGCAGGGTCTTGAAGATCCACAATTTTGGGGTAAGATATACGAACTCCCTAATAAAGATTGAAGATGTTTCAGGGTTTATTCCTCTGAACCACCAGCTTTTGTCCAGATTTACAGAGCAGCCCCTCTCCATTCCCAGGCTCTTCTTAGTCCCACACCACTCATGCTTTTTTTCTTCTATTTTGTAACGATAAAAAACATAAAACGATAACATTTTATTGGAACACCGACTTTCCCATTTCTAGAAGAATGAAATACGAGAGGAAGAAGATGGTAAACACTTATACACAAGGGTCCTGCTTTACTAACAAGTCTTGCGAATTAAAAAATATTTGCCGGAATTCTTTGAATTTCTAATCGTCCAACTAGGCAGGATCCTTCCTCAGCCTGTTGAGCTCTCGATGGCTTTACATATATTTCCAAGTTCTTCCCGGGTCAGAACCTGAACTATAAAGGACAACTCGCGCTTTGAGTTCTTTGAAGCCTAGTGCAGTGTTGTTAGTGAGTGTGAAGTACCGTGCCTTCACCCAAATGATAATTCCGGTCCCAAATGTACTCCAGGCATGCATGGTTACTAAAGTTTGATTATAAGACTGGAATTTTCGGCTACAGTTTAAATATCTCCTTCTTCTTAGTGCGAAGGGGATAGGCTTCATGTAGAACTTGTTTTCAGAAATTCACACAACTAAAATATTTTGTAAAGCTTTGAAAAAGCAAATTTGGAAACGTTTATTCTTTGCCACCCTTTATCATGTCAACCTTTTCACCGTAGCGTCTGCAAGTCTCCGACCCCTCTATCTGTGTGCCTCTCAGTTCACTGCATTCGCTCTTGGCTCCGCCGCTCTCAACCCCCTAGTGGGGCCTTCACCAGAGATGGTGCCTCGGTGTAATCATAAGTACTCATAATTAGATAAGATGTTACCCTAAATTCCTAGACTCACAAAAAGAGGACTAAAGTGTGCTGTGACTGAGACTTTGCAGTTATTCCCTCTATCTGTACCTATATTGTGAATGTGTTATCAGAGGGTCAGACTAAAGAATTAGTAGGGGAAATCATTAGATTTTTTTAATACAGCCCTCAACCACTATGTAGTGGCATGCTTCATTATAGGGCTGCTAACAACACCCAGATGCAGACCAACACACTGGGTGGAGTCCTGATTTTGTTTTAAAAAGAAGAGAAAAAAACGTAAACATTTTCCTAGTGCGGGATCCTTAATGCAGAAAAAGGAGTGAGTTAAAACTGCCTAAGGAGGTACCCTGTAAACCGTTTTATTGCTGGTCCCCCTTGACAGGGTTAAAAACTAAATTTGAAAAAGGGTGCATAGGAGGAGTTACAGCTCCTGTACCCCATCTGCATTCACCGACATGTTTCAGCCAATCTTGGGTGCCCTACTGGGTCACTGGCCTTCCTCAGGGTATAGTGACAAATTCTAATATTTCTAGTCACAGTTTGACCTGTTTCAAAGATGGTAAATTTAACCTTACTTGTTTAGTGTATGCACTTGCCAGTAGCATCCGAGTTTTATTAATTCTCCGAACCCATGACCGTTGTGGGAACACCGCCCTATAGTCATGCAATCATCAAGGGTCAGTGACTCCAGTATGTGCCACTCTGCATCCGTGTCCTCCATCTGTAGAAGTCTGCCCACATCTCGGGTACATTTCCAGTTTTACATTCCAAATCTGAGCCCCATACCCAGGTAGCTGCTTTAATCCAATAGGCAATTATCGGGGGTGATCGGTCAACCCACGGTTTACAGATTTCTGTCCGGTCTGCTGCCTGCGCAATACACTACGTGAGATGTTATTTACACCTAACAATACTAGGACAATTATAGTTACCCTAAAAATGTCTTTAAAGATGGACTCTATGCCACTCTAGAACACTTTTATCCCGGGGCATGAAAAGAAAATGTGGTCATTAGCTTTTAAAAAACCACATCTTCTACACCTTGGAATAGGAGATGTGGCAAACGTGGCTATCTTTGCAGACGTCCAGTACAGCTTATTAATTGGAAAAAATGGGAAAACTTGGTGATCTTTGCAGGCATCCAGGGCAGCCTATTAATTGGAAAAAAATGGTTACGCTTTAGATTTGCCAGCTTGACAATTGAATCTAACAATTTCAAAGAGTCGCACCAGATTGATTGTAAGTACTCACCTTGGAAGGTGTCTCCCCACACCATATATGGTGATTTTGAGTTATCTTCCGCTTCCAAGAATTTCCACTACCATACAGCAATCTCCTTTCTCTTAGGTCTTATGTCCTGGAGGGTGAACTCGAAATCCCAGTCCCCACTTGTCTCCGACTTCGAGGCCGCCAGTCAGGAAGAGAGTTGTACATATTTGAACATGGATATGAACATGGATAGATTGTTCCCAAATTTCACTCTCAGGACTTTACAAAGTAATAACCCTTGCACTGACATCAAATCTCCCCAGGTGGCCATCCCTGCCCGACTTTATGGGAGTCTCAGGACATTCCTCAGTAGTAGAAATAGTTAGTTTCATTTTGGCTTATAGGGGAGCCAGATTAGCATGGGGAAAGCTTAGGCGTAGGTTAAAAAAGGGCGGTCCGGGTCTTCCAGATTTAAACATGTATTTATGGCATATCAGTTTAAGAATGTCCGGATGCTGTTGGGGAAACCCGATAATTCTACCACGGGAATATCTTTGGTGGAAATGGCCAGGGAGGTGGGCACTGATGGGTTTTTGTATAAATGTGGTGTTCCAAAATTCTTTAAGAAGGTATGGCTGAAAGTCTTAAAGTCTGCACTCTATCTTTGGTGTAAGGTGTGGAGAAAAATTGGCATTGGATACTATTCTAACTTTGCACCAATATGGGACTCCTCTGGAACTTCAGAATGTAAGTCACTGGGGAAATCTAACTCAAATGTCCAGAACAATGAAACGGAAGACTACGGCAAGAAAATGGAATTCCCCACTGCCTGTTGCAACAGATGTTGTTTTTTAAAAACATTTTTATTGCATTTAGTAGTCATGCAGCTTACACATTGGCCAAGAGACTTTTCCTGACGTGGTATTGAATGAAGGTGAAGAAAATTGTGAATAATAGCATGTATCAACAACGTTCTTACATAACATCTCTTATGCAAACTCCCCCCTGCTCCCTCCCCTTCTGCAGATCGCTGCCTCGCTTTAAAGACGTGAACAGGATAATTCCCGCTCCAATCACGTGCATTCTCCTAATCGTGATCTCTCCAAACTCACCAAGCTGGCTAATGACTACCCTCAAATTCCTCTAGGTCTCCTCCAGACTTCCCTCCCCTAGGGTCGTGCAGTGTTGGACTCCCAGGAAGGGATCGCATCAGTGGTGTGGATTCCCCTGAGTCCCCTGTCTTGGGTCACATGACGAGGTGTAACTGAAAGTTAGACTTTATGAATTCCTCCCAGGCAGTCACACAATAGAGGGATTAGGTGTGCCTTAATACGCCATCTGCTGGCAGGATGAGGGGAGCAGCTGAGCACAGCCCTATTTGAAACTGAAAAGGGAGTGCTGTGCCATCACATAAAGGACCTTTCACCTCAACATTGCAACTGGTTCTGGGTCTTTCCTGGCCCTCTCAACTGAGCCGGTCCCCCTTCGAGCATTCCTGAGCAAGACCGTTCCCTCACATCTCTCTAATCCTTCTTCAACAGTGTTATTCAAGGTCCTTTGGGTAATTTCCAGTGCCTCGTTACTCATTTAGCTATAATAAAGGCCTGGCCCTGGAACCTGCTGGTGACCCACATCTTGGAGGTGTGAGGGAACAGGCCCAAGAGGCAGAAGCCAGCGTAAACAGATTATATAGATTATTGAGCAATCCTTTATGCTAATCATATGTGTTTTCAGGTTCACTTAAATGCTAGTCAGAAAAAAGGTTAGTGAGGGAAGGGAGTAGAGTAGAAACATGACAGTTGCCACCAGCTCGATACCTGAAGCAGTTCTCTGTCGGGTCTTTGACTTCTGCACACTAAAATCTTGAGTCTGGCGCAGCTCATTGCTGCATTTCTAGTACAGAAGCCAATGAGTAAGGTGAGTTTTTGGTCTCACTTTCTCTTTTGCCTTTATCCTTTGAGTTTGATTAGGTGCCTTTGACTGGTCTGTCAGTCAGTCAAAATACTCTTTATTCGATTTTTGTTAAAATCATAAAAGGCGTACAACAAACACAAATACAGTATTTAAAAACATCACTTAATCTCATTACAAAAAGGGTTTTCTGCGTAATGATTACATTTCATCAGATTATTGCATGCGAAAGTACAAGTCTATTTACAAATATTAAAAGTATTCCTTTAAAAACAAGTTTGAGTTAAAACAGGTCAATCTGGGGTAGTCTTTTCTTCCTAGATCTAAATGCAGCGGTTAGATAGCAAGCAACACTAAACATGGTGTAAGTATCTGCTAACGTTTGGAGGAAGATTAAGGCTGGCCTTATTTGAGTAAAGCCCGCCGCTTTCAAGACAGGGAATAGATATTTCCTCCTTTCACTGCTGTAAAAATCACAAAAAAATATAAAATGGAGGGTATCTTGAATTGAAAAATTATCACATCCGCATGGCGGCCCATCATCAGGTTTTGACCACACCGGAAAATTTCCTAAAGAATAATGGATTAAATTCATCCTGAATTTAGTCAGTAGGAGTCTATGAAGAGGGTTAGTCACAGTTTTTAGGTAGAGTTCCATGGTGGGCGAAGTAGTTAAAACGATATGTGCCCTCACCATGGGTTTCCTCAATTCCAAATCTTCTCTATCCATACGAACCCTCTCCGGGAACATCTGCTTAATCCATCTGACATCCTCCCTCCTGATGTTAGATGGGTCATTAAAAAGTTCCGGTCTCCCTAGCATTAGTAAAGTAGATTTAATAAATTTTAGCCAGGGAATTCTCATGGCGTTATCCCTTGCAATGACGTCCTTGAGGATGGCATGGTTTAGCGTCAGCTCGGGATTCGACCACGTTTTGACCCAAAAAAGGAGGGGAGCTAATTTTAATTTATCAGAGATGTATGCTAAGCCTATTTCCTCATGGATAGAGAAGGTGGGTGTGGAATCTGGGACAGATAAAATATTCCTGATGATACCGTTTTCTACCCTCTGTATTTTTGCCGTCTCTGCATAGCCCCAAATCGCAGATCCATACATAGCGATTGGAACGCACTTACTGTTGTATATTTTAATCACAGCCTCCATTGGTTTAGCTCCCAGTCTTTTTGTAAAGGCCAGCAAGGCTGATGAAGATCGTGCTAGGCTAAGACTTTTAGCTTTAACCTGGGAGACCCAGGACCCTCTTTGGTCAAAAAGGACTCCCAGGTAAGGAAAGACTGGGACCCTAGAAAGGATCTCCCCTTTGCAAATAAACGATTTTTTCTGCAACATATTTACTTTACGACCAATAATCATGGTGTGGGACTTGGAGACATTGATTTTCAAGTCTAGATTCTCCATAAAGGAACCAAAACGGTCCAGAAGAATCTGTAGGCTAATCCCTGTTCGTGCTATCAGGACGGCATCGTCCGCGTATAGGAGGGCTGGGATCTGAGCTCCGCCTACACGGGGAACATCCGCCAATCCTGTTTCTAGGTGTTTCCCCAGACCATTTATATAAATAGTAAAAAGAAGGGGGGCCAGGATACAACCCTGGCGCACCCCTTTTTCAGATTTAAAACTTTCCGTGCACCTTCCGTCCCTGGTGACTCTTATTTTTGCCTTGAGATCTTGATGTAACCTTGCCATAAAAGCCACCAAGGGCTCCTCTATGCCTAGCTCTAGTAGGATAGTCCATAGCTTACTTCTATTCACCAGATCGAAGGCCGAGGAGAGGTCCATGAAGGCCAGGTAAACTGTCCCCTCCCCGGCCACCGTATACCTGGAGACTAGAAGGTGGAGGTTAGAACATTGTTCCAATGTCCCCCTATTCTCACGAAAGCCGTATTGGATATTCGAGAGTCCCCCATTCAGTTCTATATTTTCCCTTAGTTGATTCAAAAGGACTCTACCTAAGATTTTGAAAGTAGAGTCGATGAGGGAAATTGGGCGATAGCACCCGGGGTCCTCCCGATTTCCCTTCTTAAAAATGGGGACTATTATGGATGTTGCCCAAGTTTGAGGTAGGCATCCTTCGGCTGCTGCTCTGAATACTCTGGTCAAAACTTTACTCCAGAGTACTGGGCAATATTTAAAAAAGTCTGCCGGGACACCGTCCGGGCCTGGAGCCTTATTTTTTGTGGTATCCCTAATGGCTTTAAGGACCTGCTCTTCCGTAAATACCACTGTGGCTGCACCATAAGCCACCTCAGTGGTACTTGGGCAGACTAATGGTTCGCCCCCATAAATCTTGCTAAAATGCTGTACCCATCTCTCATCGGGAATTACACAATCTGTATTCAGGTTGTTCTCCCCTGTAAAAAAGGAGTGGTTGATGATTTACCAGAACTGTTTACTATTTTTTAAAACATCTACATTGAGAAGATCGGTCCAAGCATTGTTCTTAATTTCATTTTTCCTTGCCCTCGCATTGGCTTTATAGGTCCGTCTTAGATAAGAGATTAGTTCTTTATCCCTTTTCTTGGCCTTAAGAGCCAGTTTCAATTCTCTATGTGCCCTTGAGCATTTGCTATCAAACCATTTGTGGGGCTTTGGGGGGTACTTAGATTTAGGTTTTGTAAGATCCCTGACGGTTTGTGCACAGATACAATTAAAAGCTGCGACAACCTGAAGGTTCGAGGCAGTGTGATCTAGACAAGTTTCTATCGGTCCCTCAATTTTGGGAAGTAGGGTTTCCATAAACCGTTCCTCCATGGCCATACCCCATCTAAGTCGTCTGCCTTGATCACTGGGCACCGTCAAGGCGCAAACCCGGGGCTGATCCACCTGCCTGCGCCATAAGTCACTCCAGTGTATAGCAGCTGACAGAGGGTTATGATCACTATGGTGTGAGACCGTAACTTTATAGTCACTTGCCTTTGAAATTAAGCCTACAGACATAAATATGTAATCAATTATCGTCCCCTTAGTTGTACCTTTGTACGTGGGGACCTTCTCATTAATAGCAGTTTTAAATGATTCATATAAATTAAAATTGGCACACAATAAGTCAAGTGACTCCCCCATTTTGGTGTGTTCAAAGTGAGGAATGCAGGCTCCGGCAGGAGAATCTGCATCTAATGATTGACAAGGCAATTGACATTTGTGGCTGTTAAAATCGCCCATTAAAAATATTTCAAAGGGAGTATGTGAATTTTGACTGTATTTATTTATCAAGTTCGCCAAACAATGCACATGTTCGAATTCATTTGGTCCACCCCAGGCATTGTAAAAATTAATTACTAGTATGATACAGCTTGGGGAGACTGTCCATTCTATAGCTAGAATGTTTGGGGAACCTGAATTCAGTAGGTTAAAAGTTCCTACTAGATCTAATGAAAAAAATGTAATAAGCCCCCCTTTTGCTCTCCCCGCGTTACTGGGACTAGCGGGTATTGTAAAACTTAGGAAACCATCTAAGTTAAAGGAAAGTGAAGTGTCCCACGTTTCTTGCAGAGCTATGACCTTATGTTTAGAAATGTATTGGGTCCAAGTAAGGTCTGATCTTTTAGCTCTTATTCCTGCAACGTTCCAGGTCATAAATGTACATGGTAGGGAATTTACCCTCTCAGGCATGGCTATTATAGGTGATGTTAGGCGTAAAGGTAGTCAATCGTTGGTGTTCAAATCACTTAAAGGATTAAAACGATTAACCAAATCCATAATAGGACCTGTGTTATGGTACGTTGGTGGGTTTCGGCTCACTTTCCTAATTACAGTTTGCCACCCATTCACTGGTGGGACCGTAATTGAGGGGGGCATCCTATGTAAGTTAAAATGGGGCTGTGGGGGATAAAAGAAGCCTAAAGGGACTGCCCTGAGGCTATCACTTTCCTTAATATCTGATCCATCCCAGAACAGAGTACTCGGGCAATGGTCGTTATTAAAGTTTATCACCACACAATCACCTTTCACATTTTTAGCCCGTTTTCCCACCCATCCTACCCTTCTTGAGGCTATGATGCTAGAGGATGTATTTGAATCACCACTGCTTAAATCATCACACCATTTTTTTGCTTTTCCAATAAGTGCGGAAGTTGACTCCTCCTCGCCTTCCCTTAGCGGGGTCACCCCTAGGAAAACAGCTACGTAGGGTACTACCGCAGGGGGCAGATTTAAATGAATCTTGCTTCTCAAGTAATTAGTTTCCCCTGATGTTAAGGGGACCACCTGTTGGGTAATAGGTATGGGTGGTTGGGGAGCCTGTAAACCTACTATATCTGATTCCATGGGCTCGGAGGTGGCCTCAGGTAGTGGTAGAGGTAGGTGTTGTGCTCTGTGACAATCTACGACCTTTTTATCACCAAGATGCAAGCTATCAATTTTTTTTGCTATATCATCTATCAGGACACATTTTTTTAACAAGCCTTCGAGACATGTGTTCATAGTGTCTACTATGTCCTTTGCAATTCCCACTAAAAGGGGTTCAATCCGTTCCTCGAAAAGAGCCTCAATAAGGTCCTTTAGAGACTCCTCCATCCCATGAGTAGCTCGAGGGGGGGCCTCCCTCTTATTACGTTTTTTCGAGGATGATTTTAAAGTTCCCAAAGGGTCCGGATTTACAGTGGGAAGCAAAGTTTGGAATGCACAAGCTTGAGGTAGAGTGGAAACAGTGGCAGTTGTGGGTTTTGTTATGATGACGTCAGGCTCTAAAGGGATGGCTTGTGCTTCAGGTGATATAACTGAGGAGGGAGACTTAGCTATTAAACCCAGTTCTTGCTGTGCTGTAGCAATTTCTTTAGTTAAAGCCCCCACCGCAGAAGTAAGATAGGACAAAATGGAGTCAGATTGTTTTGCCACTTTAGCCTTTTTTCCACCATCGTCTGTGGTAGCACCGCTTTTCCGCTTACCCATATTTGCAGGAGATGTACGATAGGTGGCCCAGCCCTGCCTAGTCTTGCCGTGGACTGCCGTAGACTGTCCCGCCCTTGTCCCGGGCTTCTCCCGGCGCCGACCGCGCGCGTCCCGCGGTGCGTGGGGCCCCGCGGCAGAAGTAGGCAGCGGCTGGCGCTTGTAGCGCGTCACCCTCGGCGACCTCCCGGTGCTTCTGGGGGATGTAATTTCCCCTGGCCGTTTCCCTCACGGCGGCGATGTTCTTCTGTTCCGTGTAGCCGTTTCCCTCACGGCCCCGAAACTGCCTGCAGCAATGCACCCCGTAACAGGAGTGCTCCCTTTAGCATCAATGCTGCCCGCTCTGCAAGGGTGTCCCGCGGTGCGTGGGGCCCCGCGGTAGAAGTAGGCAGCGGCTGGCGCTTGTAGCGCGTCACCCTCGGCGACCTCCCGGTGCTTCTGGGGGATGTAATTTCCCCTGGCCGTTTCCCTCACGGCGGCGATGTTCTTCTGTTCCGTGTAGCCGTTTCCCTCACGGCCCCGAAACTGCCTGCAGCAATGCACCCCGTAACAGGAGTGCTCCCTTTAGCATCAATGCTGCCCGCTCTGCAAGGGTGTCCCCTGGTCTGATGTGTTTGCTTGACAAAGCTCAGTCGATGTAGTAGTGCCCAAAGGAATAATTCTCCTATGTAAATGGTACCACACACTCCTTGAGGTGGGTGTTGTTGATGTTACTGACTATGCCATCCTCTCTTGGTAAATGCCTTAAATGAACACTTCAGCTTTTAGCTGTTCTCTGGAATGTAGGCGATTATATTCTGCTCTCAACTTTAGGTTGTGATAATTCCAGAGTGTAGGAGACTGGCTTAGTATATGGTGCTCACTTTTTTAAGTGTAGCACCCTGCACTAATGCAGACAACCCTTAAGGTGATTGTAGTGGTCTTGAACAACCTTAGAAAGCTCTCTAAGTGGTAGCTGTGGAGAGCAGCCTTCAGGCTTAGTCCAGAAGGAGTGTAAAGCAGCTTGTTTTATCACAGCATAGTCATATTGGTATAAGTTAAGTGAAAAATAACCACACAATGTATTTCTAAAAATAGGTATTTATTATAAGACACTCATTAACACATAACCATATCTCCTACCCGGAGATATAATACAATGCACATAATACTTTGCAAATAAAACAGTTAAGTAGCACTGTTAGACCTGTCAGCCCTTTGGGTGGTCCCTCCTCATCATTATTTATTTTGTCCCACTTTTGCCTCAAACCCTGTTATAATTTTTCCTTTTTGGGAACCACCAGACTTTTTAGTGTTGATGCAGGGTCAGGGAGCCATTTTCCCTACCCCTGGAACTTCTGTCTGAGGGCCTGAGACACAAAATGGTGGCCACCCATTGTCACCTGTGACATCATCAGAACCCACTGGAGATTTCTAGAACCTTCCTTAACATTCTAGAACCCTGTGACAAAGGGAGGCAGTTTAGAATGTTGGGAGGCCATCTCAGAGTGGCAGTTGGCATCTGACTGGAGAGGAGAGAGGAGCAGTTCAGAAGGAGGTCGGAGTAAGGCAGCAGGGGTGGAAACCAGTGCTTGGAGTGGGGTCCAGAAACCCACCCTTGATGCTAGTCCCTACTGACCAAGCCCAGCCTAGAGCCCTGTGTGGGACCAAGACCAGAAAAACCATCTTAAGGACCTAAATATTGTGAAGAGGCCTTAAAGAAGAAGACCAGCAAGCTCCTGACCTGTTTAGCGGTGTCCTCCTGGAGTCCTGACGTCGAGAAGCCTGGAGACCTGAGGCCTGAGGTGGAGAAGCGACGCTGACAGAAAGCAGACGTCGTACCCTGAGCCGTCAGAGGTCGAGAGAGGGCGCCGACGGAGATCGTGGAGAGGCACCGGAGGTCGAGTAAGGAGTCACCTGAGGTCGAGGTGAAGCGCGCCGGAGGTCGGGAGTGGAGATCGCACTCCGGAGTCGCCGGAGATCGAGGTGAAGCGCGCCGGAGGTCGGGAGTGGAGATCGCACTCCGGAGACGCCGGAATCTGAGGTGAAGCGCGCCGGAGGTCGGGAGTGGAGGTCGCACTCCGGAGACACCCGGAAGCGGGGAGACCGTGACCCTGCGACGCCGGAAGGCGACATCGAGCCGGAGTAGCCCAGCGACATCGAGCCGAAGCCGCCCAGCGACACCGAGCCGAGGCCGCCCAGCGACATCGATCCGGAACCGCCAGCGTCACCGACCCGAAGCCGCCCAGCGGCACCGAACCGGAGCCGCCCAGCGACATCGAGCCGGAGCCGCCTCACGACATCGACACGGCGCCGAGCGGAGCCGATCATCGCGAAAAGGGCAGTAAGTGGTAGAAGGGGCATCTGAGGCCCTGTGGAGCCCTAAAAGACCATTCTAGGGGCTAGAGGGGTGTTAGAACCAGCCTGGGAGTGCCAGGGGTGAACTGAGACTGGTGCAGCGACCTCTGTGAGGGGTTGTGTATTTTGGGAGAGCCAGATCCTTAGGTTACCCTTATGCTACCTCAGTTCAGGCCCAGCCTTGACCAATCTAGGTGGGACACCCCCCATGTCATCCAAATGACCACAAGCTGTACTTGGGCATAGTAAAACCAAACTACCTCAGGAAAGCGATGTGAACTGTAATTGTCATTAATTGTGTTATTTAAGTTATTGAAGGTGCTTTATTTATTGACGGTATTTATTGTCTGACTGTATTTATTCCTGCACTGTATTTGTCTGACTGTATTTATTCCTGCACTGTATTTATTGTCTGACAGTATTTATTAGCCATTTGTATTTATTGCACCCCTATTTATTCCTTGCTTATTTGTGACCTGATCCTATTTACTGAAACCCCACTGTGGTATTATTTATTTGACCTGCCCTTTTAAAGGAGAATCTTATTGTCTTGTATTTATTTTATGAACCCTGCAACTAAGAGAAAATAAGATAAAGACAAACTACTTTCTTTCATAATTTTTACGGTGTAGTGTCGTTTTTGGAACGGATGAACACATGGTTATTGTGTGGGTATGACGTACGCTTAACACGGTGCCTGACCCCCAACCGCTCGAGCCAAGCTACCGTTGTGCTGGGAACCTGGTGACTGCTAACACGGTTGCCCGGTTTCCAACATAAAATTGGTGTTCAGTGGTGGGATTGAGCTGTGCTTGCGTCTACTCGACAATAACTGTGGGTAGTCCATAGGCCTACACCGGGAGTTTTCTCCAAGCGGACTTCCTAATTTTGAGTTTTGTTTTTTCCAAATTTACTTCTGGTGGTGGGAGGAGGTATTACAAAAGGTACCCCCCTGCATAGCTTCTGTAAGCAACTGTCTTCTATCCTGAGTGGGCAAAATGGAGTTTGTATTGGAGGATGTGGAAACTTACACTGTGGCCCAACTCAGAGAGTTTTGTCAGCGAGAGGGGGTGTTTTGTCCCCAAGGTGCAAAGAAGGGTGAGCTCCAGACCAGCTTAAGGGCTTGGGGGGAGGCACGACGAGAAAGTAAGGTTGAGAAGGAGGACAGGGATGGAGAGCCTGACAGCGAGGGGGCTGGTTTGTACCAACCTGAGGTGGGGAACCTAGTAGCGGAGCCCAGAACACTTTCAAGGAAGGGCAGCAGTGTCTCTAGCAACAGCTTATTAGAAGCAGAATTCACTGACCGGAGGGAGAAAAGACAGCTCACATGGGATTTGGCGAAGCTGGAGAAAGAAAAGGAGGAACGGAGGATGGCTCACGAGTTGAGGCACAGGGAGATAGATCTCCAGATCCTACGGGTCGGGGCACACACTGTTCCTAATGGTGGCAGCGAAGAAAGAGAAATCACCAGGGAATCCAAACCCTATCTGCCGAAAGACATAGTAGCTAGCTATAGTGCGGGTGATGATATCGCCAGGTGGCTAGCAGCCTATGAGGTATCTTTAAGAGTCCATGGGGTTCCAGAGAAATATTGGGGAGGGGGATTGTATAGATACATGCCACCAGCTGGTAGGGATACATTATTGGCCCTGGAGCAGGATGAGCAGACCCACTACCCCACCATGAAAGTGGCGCTCGTGAGGAAGTTTGGACTAACACCCGAGAAGTACAGACAGAAGTTCCGGGGTAGCCACAAACTGGGCACACAGAATTGGGTGGATTTCCTGGACTATGCAAAGAAGGCATTGGAGGGTTGGATACAAGGCAGCGAGGTGAGGGACTACGAGGGGTTGTTTGATTTGATGTTGAAGGAACACCTGCTCGAAAAATGTTTCCCTGAACTGCGTCAACATCTGGTGGATAGCAAGCTGACCAAACCCCGGAAGCTTGCTGAGGAGGCGGACATTTGGGCTAGTACCCGAGTGTCCACAAGGGGGACTGGAGGGGACTCTCAAAAGACCGGACAGGGCGCCCCCCAGAAGAAAGAGGGAGGGGAAAAGAAAACGGAGTTCTCTAAAGGCCCCCAAAATAGTTTCCAAGGGAAGGGAACAGGATTCACCCCTAGGGCTAACCCACCCAGAAACCCTAATCCTGGCCAGAGTCAGCAGCCAAGGGTTGTCCATTGCTACGAGTGCGGTGGTGTCGGACACTATAAGGGAGATGTGAAGTGCCCGAAAAGACCACCCCCTCCCATCGGAGGAAAGGCCCCCGGAGTAGCTAGTGTAGTGCTCGGGGAGGAGATGCCCTTAGGTAAGGGAAGGGAGTGGGCGGGTGTCACTTTAGTGTCCCTGGGAGAACGGGAGATGGTTCCTAAGATCCAGGTGCCCGCAAATACCACAAAGTATGGGCAATGGGTCACCATCAATGGCCAAAGAGGGGAGGCTCTGAGAGACACAGGAGCCAGTATGACTATGGTACGTAGCCAACTGGTGTCTCCAGAGCAGGTGATTCCCCGTGTACTCCACCCTGCCGCGATGGCTGACGGCAGAATGGGCCACTATCCGGTGGCCGAGGTTCCATTTGAATGGGAAGGGGTTGCAGGTTCACTTCGAGTTGCCGTAAGCCCTGCCGTGCCAGTCGATTGTCTGCTGGGGAATGACATGGAGCATAATGCTTGGAAGGAGGTGGAATACCGGACTCATGCTGAGATGCTGGGTACACCTGACTGGGCCTGTGTCAGCACCAGGTCTGCGACTACCCGGAGGGGGAGTTAGTTTAGGCGGGAGCCTGGAACAAAGGCACCGCCGGCTGCCAATCAAGGGAAGAACCGAAGGCAGGAGGAGCCTGCCTCGGCATCCGCGCCCCGTGTGACGGATAGGCCACCGGAGGTGGTGGACCAGGAGTCCGCGGGGGGGGGGGATGTTACCGAACTGGAGAACCTACCCATCCCGGCCGAGTGGCACGTGGAGGGAGGGCCGTCCAGGGTGGAATTCTGCAAGGGCCAGAAGGAGTGTCCTACCCTTGAGGGACTGAGGCGACAGGCCGAAGCCCAGGCAGCAGGGAACGTTGAGGGGAACTATAATATTTACTGGGAGGATGGCCTCCTCTACAGTGAACCCAAGGCACCCATGCACGGATCGTCACGGGCCTTGGTTGTCCCTCAACGTTACCGAGCCTTCCTCCTGGAATTGGCTCATGAGATCCCCTTGGCAGGACACCTGGGGCAAGACAAGACCTTTGCCCGGCTTGTCCCACACTTTTATTGGTCTCAGATGAAAGTGTCGTCCGACACCTACTGCCGGATGTGTGTGTCTTGTCAAGCCAGTGGGAAAACAGGGGTGAAGCTGAAAGCTCCCCTGGAACCACTTCCTGTCGTTAGCACCCCCTTTGAAAGGTTGGGCATCGACATTGTGGGTCCGTTAGATCCGCCTACTACAGCTGGTCACAGGTTTATCCTGGTTCTGGTGGATCATGCCACACGGTACCCAGAGGCTATACCTCTGAGGACCATTACGGCACCTGTTGTGGCTAGGGCCCTGATGGGAATCTTTACCCGAGTGGGTTTTCCCAAGGGAGTTGTGTCCGACAGGGGGACCAACTTCATGTCAGCATACATGCGGGCGATGTGGAAGGAGTGTGGAGTGACCTACCGGTTCACCACTCCTTACCACCCCCAGACCAATGGTCTGGTGGAGAGGTTCAATAAAACCTTGAAAGGCATGATCAGAAGTCTGCCTGAAAGCCTGCGGAGGAAATGGGACGTCCTCCTACCCTGTCTATTGTTTTCTTACAGGGAAGTGCCACAGAAGGGAGTGGGCTTCAGCCCCTTCGAGCTTCTGTATTGGCACCCTGTGCGTGGACCTCTCAGCCTGGTGAGAGACGGATGGGAAAGAACTCCCAGAAAGCTTCCCCAGGACGTGGTGAGCTACATGCTGGCCTTCCGGTGCCAAATAGCTAAGTTGTGGAAGCAAGCTTCTGGCAACTTGGAAGCCAGCCAAGCAGTGATGAAGGCGTGGTATGACCACAATGCTCACCCGGTGGAGTTGGAGCCTGGCCAGAAGGTGTGGGTGATCGAACCAGGAGAGCTTAGCGCCCTCCAGGATCGCTGGTCAGGACCCTTTGAGGTGTTGGAGAAGAAGGGTAAGGCTACCTACTTGGTGGATCTGAAGACCCCTCGTCAGCCCCCACGGGTGCTGCATGCCAACCGCCTCAAACCCCACCATGAGAGGCCCGAAGTCATATTGTTAATGGTGACTGACGTAGCAGAGGACGTGGAAAGCGAGCCTCTCCCCGACTTATTTGCGTCTCAAGAGAAGGATGGGTTGGTGGAGGGAGTGATTCTCTCCCCGTCCCTAACTCCTGAACAGCAGGAGGACTGCCGCCAGGTCCTGGGGCAGTACTCTTCGTTGTTCTCCCTTGTTCCGGGTAGGACTCACCTGTGCGTCCATGACGTGGACACAGGAGACAGCCCACCTGTGAAGTCCAAGATCTACCGGATGACAGACAAGGTGAAGGCCAGCATTCACAGTGAAGTCACTAAGATGCTGGAGCTAGGAGTGATTGAACCTTCCAGCAGCCCCATGTCCAGTCCGGTGGTGCTAGTACCAAAAGCTGCACCACCGGGTGCCCAACCGGAACTGAGGTTCTGTGTGGACTACCGGGGACTGAACTCAGTAACCAAGACTGATGCTCATCCGATCCCGAGGGCGGATGAACTGATTGACCGGCTGGGAGCTGCCCAATATTTGAGTACCTTTGACCTTACATCCGGGTACTGGCAGATCTCTCTGACTGATGGAGCTAAGGAAAGATCAGCCTTCTCCACGCCCAAGGGCCACTACCAGTTCTGCGTGATGCCCTTTGGGCTCAAGAACGCCCCTGCCACGTTTCAGCGTCTGGTGAACCAGATCCTCGCCGGAATGGAGAGTTTCTCTGCTGCTTATCTGGATGACATTGCTGTCTTCAGTAACAGCTGGGAGGATCACTTGCGTCACCTGCAAACTGTTCTCCAGGCCCTGAAACACACTGGTTTAACGATCAAGGCCAATAAATGCCAGATCGGGCAGGGGTTGGTAGTGTACCTTGGACACTTGGTGGGTAGGGGAGCGGTGCAGCCCCTCCAGGCGAAAATCGAGGCTATCATGGCCTGGGAACCCCCCAAGACTCAGACTGAGGTCCGAGCTTTTCTGGGCCTCACAGGATATTACCGCCGCTTCGTGAAGGGGTACGGGACCATTGTGGCCCCCCTCACGGAGCTTACGTCCAAGAAGCAACCTCGACGGGTAGTCTGGACGGAGGCTTGTCAGCAGGCCTTTGTGAAACTGAAGCAAGCCATGTGCGAGGCCCCGTTCTTAAGGGCCCCAGACTTTTCCAAGGAGTTCATTGTCCAGACGGATGCATCGGAACATGGCATTGGGGCAGTGTTATCGCAACTCAATGAAGAGGGTCTGGATCAACCCGTGGTCTTCCTATCCCGGAGACTACTTCCCAGGGAACAGAAGTGGAGTGCAATAGAGCGTGAAGCCTTTGCCGTGGTATGGGCTCTGAAGAAGTTGCGGCCATACCTGTTTGGCTCGCACTTCCTAGTTCAGACCGACCACAGACCCCTTCGTTGGCTGATGCAGATGAAGGGGGAGAATCCCAATTTGCTAAGGTGGTCTATCTCCCTACAGGGAATGGACTTTCAGGTGGAACATCGGCCTGGAGTGGACCACGCCAATGCAGACGGTCTCTCAAGGTATTTCCGCCTTAGTGATGAGAACTCCCAAGGGGTTGGGTAGCTCTCCCCACTTTCAGCTGGGGGGGACGCGTGTTAGACCTGTCAGCCCTTTGGGTGGTCCCTCCTCATCATTATTTATTTTGTCCCACTTTTGCCTCAAACCCTGTTATAATTTTTCCTTTTTGGGAACCACCAGACTTTTTAGTGTTGATGCAGGGTCAGGGAGCCATTTTCCCTACCCCTGGAACTTCTGTCTGAGGGCCTGAGACACAAAATGGTGGCCACCCATTGTCACCTGTGACATCATCAGAACCCACTGGAGATTTCTAGAACCTTCCGTAACATTCTAGAACCCTGTGACAAAGGGAGGCAGTTTAGAATGTTGGGAGGCCATCTCAGAGTGGCAGTTGGCATCTGACTGGAGAGGAGAGAGGAGCAGTTCAGAAGGAGGTCGGAGTAAGGCAGCAGGGGTGGAAACCAGTGCCTGGAGTGGGGTCCAGAAACCCACCCTTGATGCTAGTCCCTACTGACCAAGCCCAGCCTAGAGCCCTGTGTGGGACCAAGACCAGAAAAACCATCTTAAGGACCTAAATATTGTGAAGAGGCCTTAAAGAAGAAGACCAGCAAGCTCCTGACCTGTTTAGCGGTGTCCTCCTGGAGTCCTGACGTCGAGAAGCCTGGAGACCTGAGGCCTGAGGTGGAGAAGCGACGCTGACAGAAAGCAGACGTCGTACCCGGAGCCGTCAGAGGTCGAGAGAGGGCGCCGACGGAGATCGTGGAGAGGCACCGGAGGTCGAGTAAGGAGTCACCTGAGGTCGAGGTGAAGCGCGCCGGAGGTCGGGAGTGGAGATCGCACTCCGGAGTCGCCGGAGATCGAGGTGAAGCGCGCCGGAGGTCGGGAGTGGAGATCGCACTCCGGAGACGCCGGAATCTGAGGTGAAGCGCGCCGGAGGTCGGGAGTGGAGGTCGCACTCCGGAGACACCCGGAAGCGGGGAGACCGTGACCCTGCGACGCCGGAAGGCGACATCGAGCCGGAGCAGCCCAGCGACATCGAGCCGAAGCCGCCCAGCGACACCGAGCCGAGGCCGCCCAGCGACATCGATCCAGAACCGCCAGCGTCACCGACCCGAAGCCGCCCAGCGACACCGAACCGGAGCCGCCCAGCGACATCGAGCCGGAGCCGCCTCACGACATCGACACGGCGCAGAGCGGAGCCGATCATCGTGAAAAGGGCAGTAAGTGGTAGAAGGGGCATCTAAGGCCCTGTGGAGCCCTAAAAGACCATTCTAGGGGCTAGAGGGGTGTTAGAACCAGCCTGGGAGTGCCAGGGGTGAACTGAGACTGGTGCAGCGACCTCTGTGAGGGGTTGTGTATTTTGGGAGAGCCAGATCCTTAGGTTACCCTTATGCTACCTCAGTTCAGGCCCAGCCTTGACCAATCTAGGTGGGACACCCCCCATGTCATCCAAATGACCACGAGCTGTACTTGGGCATAGTAAAACCAAACTACCTCAGGAAAGCGATGTGAACTGTAATTGTCATTAATTGTGTTATTTAAGTTATTGAAGGTGCTTTATTTATTGACGGTATTTATTGTCTGACTGTATTTATTGTCTGACTGTATTTATTCCTGCACTGTATTTATTGTCTGACAGTATTTATTAGCCATTTGTATTTATTGCACCCCTATTTATTCCTTGCTTATTTGTGTCCTGATCCTATTTATTGAAACCCCACTGTGGTATTATTTATTTGACCTGCCCTTTTAAAGGAGAATCTTATTGTCTTGTATTTATTTTATGAACCCTGCAACTAAGAGAAAATAAGATAAAGACAAACTACTTTCTTTCATAATTTTTACGGTGTAGTGTCGTTTTTGGAACGGATGAACGCATGGTTATTGTGTGGGTATGACGTACGCTTAACACGGTGCCTGACCCCCAACCGCTCGAGCCAAGCTACCGTTGTGCTGGGAACCTGGTGACTGCTAACCCGGTTGCCCGGTTTCCAACAAGCACCAATACATGATGGTCTCCAGGGGGAGACCAAACCATATACTAAAATAGTGGAATGCAAACCACAACTCATGACCAGTGTGGACCCAGAAGAGGTGGGGACCAAAGGAACCATCCAAGGTGAGTATCTAGGAACCCCACAGAGGTCGTGTGCAGAGTGGGAACATGACCGCGTACTCAATTCGAGTCAATAGGTAAGTTGCTGTTGCAATTTTGAAGAAGAAGGACCCTTCCCATTGGACCCTGAAGAAACCCCATGGAAGAGGAGAAGGTTGGAGAGTCATCCCACCCGTGGATGCCCTAGAAACCAGGATACCTACACCAGAGAAGCTGGGTGCATAGGTGCGAAGTGACGTCTGAAACTGCTATCGAACCCAATGGAGGACTTCAGGAAGATGCCGCTGACGAAGGAGGTGAAAGTTCCCGGTGGAACTTAAAGGCGGATTAAAGATGAGAAGTACCTGCAAGCAGAGGGGACAGAGTCTATGCCACTCAGGAGTGACCAGGAGGCACAGAAGACGAATGCCCACCAATGTCGGGACATGTAGGAGAGTTGACATTGTACTTGGAGCTGCAGCTGTGTGGACAAGGCGATGCTGAGGAAGACCAGGAGCCGTTCACGAGCTGTCCGACACCGGATGTCGAGAGCTGAGGGGTCAGTGTCTGTTGGGAGCACCAACAAGCCTTAGCAACTGCAAACAACTTGGTAGGCAAAAAAGGTGCAGTGTTGGGACCAGCAAGGTCCAAGTGACTCACCACGAGCCCGGGAGTCGGAGTAGGTCAGAAGCAATCAGGGGACCCCACTGGAATCAAGAAGGACCCTCAAGAGGACCCACAGGCGTCGCAAGAGGATCTTGAGCATCTCACCAAAGATGCAGGCCCCAGGTGCAATGGATGTCGTGAGGATGAAGATCTTGGATGCAGGAGATGTTCGAGGCTGGAGCTTCTTGGAGCCCAAAGATCTCTGGCGAAGAGAGTCAACAAGCCTTGACAACTGTAAGTTGACTTGGTGTACATAGGTTTGGTTCCTGCAGGTCTGACAAGGGATACTAGCCTCAAACTCGTTGAGAAGACAGTGCAGGCCTCGAGGGAGTTGTAGAACCACCACCTGTGTTACTGAGCCTTTCGGAGTCTGTGGGAGCCCAGGATCAGCAGATTGGTCAGCTGTGTTGCGGTGCCTGCAGATGCAGGAAAGTGACTCCTTCACTTCAAGGAAGAGTCCTTCAGGTGTCTTGGATGTCTACAGGCCTCTGGAGGATCCTATATGGAGCACGGGCACGGATGTTGCAGCAGCCTTGCAGGAGGATGAGACCAGGAGCAGCAGGAGCCTTCCCAGTTGCAGTCTCGGTGTCTAAGGCAAAGTCCAGAGTGCCCAGAAGTTCGAATCTGAATCTTGACCCACAACAAATCTAGGGACCCACCCACAGGTAAGCCCGTAAGTACCCAAAGGAAAGGATTGGGACGATTCACTGGTGCCTCCCAGAGGAGGGGCTGGACAGTGGGAAGGATATTCCTTTGTCCAGTTTTGCGCAGGAGCGGGAGCCAACGGCTCCCTGAACTGGAGTATGCAAGGAGGGCACCAAGTGTGCCCTTCAAGAAGTCTCAGTGGCACTGTCAAGCGCCCCACCCTGCCCCAATACACTAAACGCTGTCTGGGAGGTGGTCACACCTCCCTGTGACAGAATATCTATTGTTCTGCCTTCCCCTGCTCAAACTTGGCTCAGCAGCAGGAGCGCAGAAAAATGTCTGGTGTCGGCAGCAGCCCTAGGTTGCTGTCCGGTTCATGAAGACTGGTACCGGGAGCAACTCTATATGTCGAAATGGCTAATGCACTTACAACCCGGGAGAATGGACTCCGAAGGTTGTAGAGGTGCCCCGCTCATGTAGGGGTACCCTCACACTTAGAACGGAGTACTCTGCCTTCAGGATTGAAAGGCCTGCCTTAGAGGTGACATAGGTTTCAAGTGCAGTGACCTCAGATATAAGGAAACTCATATCTGTTGTATGTGGTGCTGGCACCAGCTCACATAGGCTACAATGGCAGGCCTGTAGTCACAATTTGAGTGGTTTCTCATGGGTGGCATAATACATGCTTCAGCCCATGGGAGACCCTGGGTGCACCTATGCCGTGGGTACCTTGGTACCATATACTAGGGACTTACAAGGGTACACCAGTAGCCAATCTGGAGGGTACCTAAGTACTCACCATGTCCAATTTAGGGGAGAAAGCACAGAGGCTGGGGTCCTGGTTAGCAGGATCCCAGTCAGACTTGTCAGGCGCTGAGCCTGGGCGCCTACCGGGAGCTCGTAGGGGAAAGGACTACATTCCCCAGAAGCCCGGCGACTGGAAGGGGAGGAGCCGCAGCAATATAATCACAGTAACGCGACCGGGCCGGTGCGCGTAATACTGTTTGTGTGTTTACAGCCGGATGGACTCTCGGCCTACGGACTACTTGCCTCGCGCCTACCGCGTCTACGGAGGTGTTTCCAGGGAGGCGATATCCGGATTCCTCGGAGCGCTGACGTAAGCGCCGCCGAGTCTTGCTTGGCGTCTTTCCGAGAAGTGGTTTGAACGGCGGACCATTCATTCCTACGGGGCGCTGATGTAAGCGCTGCTGTACTGTGTCCTGGTTCGCTCCTTGCTTCCGCGGGATCGCAGTGGATGCCTGTTTGCCGACCGGAGTAGGGGGGGGGGGGGGGTCACTCCTATGGATACTGCTTCGTAAATTCAGGTGGCGCTGACGTAAGCGCTACTTGCTTGTGCAGTTGTAACCAGCGAGCGAAGGAGAGGAGGTCTAGATACAGAAACCCGCCTGTCAAGGGAACCTGGTCTCCAGCGCTACTCAGGTTCGGGTTGTGGTGGTGCAAAAGCAGGTGTAGTGCAGACGAGACTGCAGAACAGGTACTGTGTTGCTACATTGTTGATTCAGGACTCAGAGACTTCAGAGGAACAGTGCTTCCTAGAACTTTTGGTTTGGTTCTTCTGTTTTTCATGATTTAGGGGAGAGGAATAACTTGCGTTTTGGGCCGCCTTTACTTTGCTCTTCCTGATAACTCAGAAGTGCAAGACACTTGAGAATCACTGGCCTTCTTAACTTCTGTGAGTTTCTTCTGTGACTGAAGGGAGTAGCAGGGTACGTATGTATGGGTGTGTATGATTAATTTTGGTCCGATAGGGGAATTCAGGGAAGGTCTGATGTGTTTGTTTTATGCTTTATTGTATTAGGTGCGCAGTGACACCAATGGAGAGACGTATCTCTTGTTGACACACAAGAACCCAGTGCACACTAAGAGAGAGCTGCAGGTAATAGGCGCGTGTAGTGAGACCATATGAGAGTAGGAGTCTTGTTCTATGTGTGGTAACCGTGTCTTCTTTTGTTACAGGTATCCTCATCCCGCTGCTCCCTCCCTAATTCCTTTCCCTCGCCTGATTGCCCTATTACTCTGTGTGGGTTTAATCCAGAGTTGGGGATGTCTGGAGGTGGACCCCTTTGTACTTCGCCCGGATCCTAAGGAGTCGCAGTGGATCGTTACAAGACTAGTCAGAAACAGCATAACACCAGGCAAAAAGTGGGGGTAACCATAAGAGCAGATCCTACTTTTCTACACCGAGCTTTGTATGTTGAACTCTGAGAGACATCCTTCGATGGTTTGGCAGCTTGAATCTTGATTGTCATAACGTGTGGAAGGTGGATCATCTAAGGTCTCTGGTTGGTTCATAATTGAAGGGGGGGTTGCGGTTGCCTGGTACTTAGTTCCAGTAGGTCTTGTACATGAATTATAGGATGTTTCATGTGATTTTTACATACATGAGGCAGCAGCAAGGAATTTCAGTTTTGTGTATGATCCCCTCTCTAGCTGGCAGTGCCTCATTCTGCTCTCTGATGTGTTTCTATGTTACAAAAGTATAATCATGCCATAATTGGGACTCTTGTTGGTTCCACCCAACTCTGTTTTTTTAAGGAATTGCAGATTCTTTTGCGGCATGTGTTTATATGTAACAAGAAGAGCTGTTGTGTATGGCTGATAATGCAATATTTTTTTTCTCTGGTTAGCTTTCTGTTTTGAATCCATCTTCTTGATTGCAATTTCAAAATTGATAAACCCACTGTTGGACCTGGATCTCTCTGCAGTGTCACCCTAAACATTGTTTTTACCCTCCACTTTTTGCTTACTTTGTGTTTGTTGGCTGACTCTGTGCACTTTACTACTGCTAAAGTGCTTGTGCTCACTCTCATAAAACATGGAAAATTTGTTTTATACCCAATTAGCATATTTATAGTAAGTCCCTTATAGAGTGGTATACCATATACTGAGGACAGGTAAATTAAATGCTACTAGTGAGCCTGCAGCACTTAATGCGCCACTTAGGTAGCACCTTAAAACATGCCCCAGGCCTGTCATTGCAGCCTGAATGCAGTTTAAATTGTCCAGTCAACTTGCCATGAAAACCCCATTGCCAAGCCTTAAACTCCCCTTTTATTTATTGCATATAAGGAACCCCTAAGGTAGGAGCTAGGTAGCCTATAGGGCAGGGTACTGTGTAGTTAAAAGGTTGGATAGTACTGCTAAGTTTTATATGTCCTGGTAGTGAAGACTCCTCAATTTGTTTTCCACTACTGTGAGGCCTACCCCTCACAAAGAATAACATTGGGGTAGCCTTATTACATTAAATACACTGTAATTTCCAATTGGAAGCAGGTAGTCCTAGCATGTTTGGTGTCTTTGGAATAGTAAGGAAGAACCATATTTAATGGTAAAGTCATGTGCTTGCTTACAATTTTGAAAATGCCACATTTAGAAAGTTTGTATTTCTCTACCCTTAGCCCTTTTGTGCCTGTAGCCTGTCTTGGGTCACATGACTAGGTGTAACTGAAAGTTAGACTTTATGAATTCCTCCCAGGCAGTCACACAATAGAGGGATTAGGTGTGCCTTAATACACCATCTGCTGGCAGGATGAGGGGAGGAGCTGAGCACAGCCCTATTTGCAACTGAATAGAAAGTGCTGTGCCATCACACAAAGGACCTTTCACCTCAACATTGCAACTACAGCCAGCTTGGAGCCAGGGCAGGGGAGTTAGGAAATTCCATGCATACAAAGCCACTGTCTAGAAGATTCTCCCACCTTCCAGACCGCCGGGTTATAAAATGGGGACCTCACACATCAACTCTTCCGTACACCTCTAGACCTGTGGACTATGCCAGGAAGAAGGACTGCTCTGCTGCTAAAAGGACTGCTATCTGCTGGACTGCTACCTTCTTGCCTGGGAGAGGAAAACTGGACCTGCATCTTCATCGCTTGTGGGCTTATTTTCTGCGGGGCCAGGGTTACATTTCCTGGCATTGAATAGATTACAGACCCTGAATCTGTAAGGAAACTGAACTTTGAACATATTTTCAGTTGCCCAAACATAGAAAATATTGGTGATATGACAGCGCTCCTTTGGGTAGCTATGGCCCCAATTGTATTGTTTGTATTTATAGTCTTAGCCACTTTTATTCTTCTGTGTGCCCGTTTCTGGTTGCAATTTTTCTGTCATCTGCCCGGACGTCTGTCTTATTCTTCCCAATCTAATTTTTTTTTGGAGTGGCTCTCTTGGCGCATCTCCTACGATGTTCCTTGGGGTCTCTAGTCAGATCCTTGTTCCTTGTACTCGCTCCTGTTGTTCTTTTCCAGCTGCAGGGGGTTTTCTGGCTGGAGCACGTCCCAGAGTGCTCACCAAGGGGTCTCCAAGCCTCCGCCAGACTCGGCTGGGTCTCTTCCGTATTTGCCCCGGTGTCCTACCAGGGGCTGACTACTACTGCTGCGCTCGTCCTTTTATATTTTGTCCCCGTTGGACCACTGTAAAACCCCTGTTTATGTTGGATCCTTGGGGTTTTATGGTCTGGTCAGTTGCAGGGGGGTACTGTGTTGTGGTTAGCGGACCCCGTCTCCGTGGGCAAGCCGCACTGGCCGCTTCTGTGACCAGCGGCGACTCTATGCCTCACCGGAGTTCTTGGCACTGCCCTCGTCGCAACTTTTCTTGCCTCCCCCACTTACCTCCTTTCTCACTAATGGCGATCTTCAGCAGTGGCAGGCAGGTGTAGTCCTGGGGTTTTGGTGACCTGAACTTAAGATGGTTTGGCGGTGACACCGGATTTGGGGCATGCTTCCCCCTGTTTCCTGCACCCCTTGTTCTGACCTCTATGCGAGGGGGGCCAGAGAGGCTGGGAAACCAGGATCTGGGTTCTTGCCATGACAACAGCATCTCCGCAACCTCAGAAGCGTGTAACGTTAGTATGCATTTTCCAATATCGAGCCAAAGACTAGCCCTTGGTGTCACTCTGGTAGCCCTGGGTCCAAGCTCCAAGCTGGCTGTAGTTGCAATGTTGAGGTGAAAGGTCCTTTGTGTGAAGGCACAGCACTCCCTATTCAGTTGCAAATAGGGCTGTGCTCAGCTCCTCCCCTCATCCAACCATTTCTAACTGAAGCACATAATGTACCTCAATGACACTCAACTTACCGCAAATTTACACTTAACTGTGCAGGCAGTTACCATGGCTTAGCCTAGTAGTGTGCGACCTGAATCCCACTCACAGTTCAGTCCTTGCAAAGAAGAGATCCCTTCACTCAACATCTGCGGTGGTCTGTTGTTCGTCTGGGCCCCCTCTCGGCAATCTTCTCCGGGGGGCCTGGGATCGTTTATGCTGGAGAAACTTGAGTGCATCCTTGGGCTCATTAAACACTGTAGATTTGCCACCATCCGTTATCTGCAACCGTGGCGGATAAATCGTGGCATATAGGATGGACAGTTCGCGAAGCTTCTTTTTTACAGGCAAGAACTTTTTTCGGGCCTCCTGAATTGTTGTGTGAAGTCAGGCTATATTGATATCTCCATGCCTTCATGTTTCAGACTGCCCATTTCTCTAGATTTGCGTAGCGCTGCATCACGATCCCGGTAATTGAAAAGTCTAGCTATGATCGGCCTTGGCCTGGCTACTGGTGGCGGCGCCAGTGACCTGTGAGCTCTTTCGACAATGAAGATCTCGGAGAATTTGTCCCTTCCCATCAGTCGTCAGCAACCCCTCAATGTACTTTTCCATCTGGCCTGTATTTGTGGACTCTGCAATGCCCATGAAATGAAGGTTTTTTTTGCGGGACCGAGCTTCTGAGTCTTCAGCCCTCGCCATTAGGGCCGTTAGTTTTGTCCATCTTGCCCTGTCATTGATCAATTTGTTGCTGCATATCTTCAGTGTCAAAGATTCTTCTTTCGGCCATGTCTATGTGCTCCCTGTGTCTGTCCAGCCTCTCTGAAATTCTATCTACCCTATACGTAAGGGTGTCTATTTTCCCATCAATATTTGAGAGGGCAGTCTGGATCGCTGCGAACATTGAGTACACATCCCCCGTGGCTTCCACCCGGCAGGTGCCGCCGCACCCTGTGTGGATTGTGGAGCATCCTGGCCGCTCTCCGTTACCTTTTTAGGTTGTTCACATTGCAGCTTCGGTTGCTTTTTGTCCGGTTTCCCCATATTTCTATTACAGCAATACTCGGGGGTATGCTGTCCCTGGGACCTTCCGGAAATCTACTCCTCAAAAAATGCATATTGTTGTCTTTTCCCTCCCTGTCCTCGTACCTGCCAGTGGAGTCCCCTTCAGGGTGGGGCATACTGCGCTCCGGTTTAGCCCTCAGGTCTGGGATCGGGTCACATCTGTTATGTGAAACTCCTACCTCTAGGCTTCGTGGTGAATAACTTCACTGTGCCCTCGTCCTGTGTATTACCCAGAGGTCAGCTGTTGTTCACTCTCTTCTCAACACTTGAAAGGCCGCACTTCTCTCGTCTGAGCTGCTGTATAAACGCATCCTTCCTTCTACGTAGTGGTCCTCACCAGTTGGCTCCCGATTACACTCCCAGGCAAATTTGTACGTTTGCCTCCTGGCGTGAGCTCTTCATGGCACTGTACGTTAGTATCTGCAGTCCTTAGGCCACTCAGGAATCCTATCACGCTTCCTCTCGTGGTCAGGGGTTCAGCATGCAGTTTCAGGCCCCATTCTGTACCTTTGTGTGGGCCACAGCCATGAGCGTCCGCGGAGTCGTGGCAGTGTAAGAAGGCTGCAGACAATCTTACAGTGGAAGAAGTGGGTCATCTGTGGCTATTGTTGTAGCAGGTGCGCCTCTCCGCTGCTCTCCCGCTCCCTCTGCATGTGACTTTAAGTTTGCACCCGCACTCGCCTGCTGATCTATAACTGTTGGAACGCAGGTCTCACTGCGTCATTGTCTACCATCCACGGCAGTGCCGCCCGATTGGAGATGTTGTGTGGTTAAGTGTCGCCGCAGGAAAAAGACTGCCACTCGCGTCTCAGTCCTGCTTATAACGAGTCGGCTCGCACCGTCCGCCCTACAGTCCACGCAGTCCTATCCGCGCAGAGTGTATGCGCCGGTCTCGGAGCTCCGATCCTGCTCCCGAGCGTAGCACTCGTCTTCCACAGTCTACCGGGAGCAGCCTCTCCCCACTCCCGCACTTCTCGTGGGCCTCAGTCTGCAGCGACCTCAGCGATCAAGGGGCCGGTCACACCGCCTGCGTGCTCTACGTCACGGCTTGCTTTCACTCTAGCTGGCGGCTCCACCTCTCGCCTGTGTATCGCGGGCCTCTCCAACGCTTCACAGATCGTAGCGCCGCTCTGGTCTTTCCAGGTCAGTGTTCTTCGCCAAACCAGGGTCTAGCGGCAGGCATGGTGTTCCGATAATGTTTTTTGGGGTTTCTGGCTTCTGGAGGCACACTGGAATGCAGGATTATTTAAGGATTAGTTCATGACCGAAGGAGCTCACTCAGATGGCGGCCATCTTCTGGCTTGGCTAGCTCTGCCCCCCCAAACTGCTGCTTCAGTTACATCCTCAGTGATATTTGGCAAGATTAGTCCAGCTTCAAATTGGATTACACAGATATTTATATACTGATGATGTAAACCACCCTGCTTTTCCCCCTCTTTCCTATGGTGTCTTTCACTGTGGTATGTTTTGTGTTTCAGCCTCTACTTGAGGATTATATCTTTCTTTGGGCACTCAAATGACCGTGGATAATAAATGATTGCTGCTTCATTTGGCATTAAGATGATGATAGGGCTACTGCAGAATTTAGAATACCAGTCAGGTCTTTTTGCAAAACTGGCTGCCTTTTATTTGATTTGTTATGTCTTTTCTTATGACATTGTAGAAGAAAGTGGTACATATGCTGTGATCCCTATTACATCATCTAATGTATCCTTCTTTACTTTAATGGCACTGGGGCTTTAAAAGATTGAGCCATGTGGAAGCATTTGTGTTGCTGAAAAACTCGACTGTGAATAATGTTACAAATTCTTTGTCATTTCTTAAGAGAATTGAGTTGGAGCTGTAATAACATCCCATGAGTGTGACAGCGTAGCTCTATTGACTGTTGCAAATTTCTGACCTCATGGTTGAACTGTGCTTTGGCTTCTCTTTCCTCTCTATTATGAACAGTGATACTTTCAGCGGATGTGAACTTCATTTTGGATTGTTAATCCATCCTGCTCTTTAGGATTTGGATTTTATGGGGGACCTGGTTCATCTAGTCCTACATACTGTTTGTCCATTCTATTTGCCATTATATTAAGCCAAAGAATGGGGAACTTGTATCTTGAGGAAGCTGGTTGTGGGAGCTACCAGGAGTGTAAGTAAACGTCGGCAGAAATGTGCATATATTTATATTGTTTTATAAAAACAAGGGGTTGGGCCTATACTAACCTCCAAACTAGGCCACAATATAACTAGAAAAAGTAAGGGGTGTTTTGGACGTGCACTGACTGATACTATCTTCAAAAATAACCACCTTTAATCATTAAGTGGTTATGGTGTTTTTATTTCACCTTTTCTTATTTCAATCAGAGTACAAACATGTTAGACATTTAATTCATGTCACAGAGTAAGATACTGTGCAAGGTTGATGGAAACTCATAAACAATGATGGTAAACATATTTCAAACAAAGATACATTGGGAAAACATATCGCTAAACAAACAAATGTGTACAAAAAAACACAATGTAACATACACCAAACCAGTCCTTATTTATAAGGCAGTGCAACACATTGATACTGATTAAACATGCGACATGCCAGATACAGCTAGATGCTACAGAGATTACAACAGACTAACTGTCCTGTTTGTATATGATGTATTTCATACGCTAATAGTAGCTGTTACTAGCTGTGAGGGGGGTCGACGCGTTTCTGAACTCAATGCGTTTTGCGGGTTCTCCTCAGGACTGGGACAGGGTCCGACATTACAAGACATGAAAAGGAAGTGTATATGATTAGGGGATCCCAGCGTTAAATAAGAATGAGAGAACCAATAATTATTTGGTGAAACATATGCTTACCTATTAGAGTGGGGAAAACAGTTATTGCCTTAAAATTGATTGCACATATTGGAAACCGACTTCAACGGTATACTATAAAGACAAAAGGAAAAATAAACTACGTTTTAGAGAGAATTAGATGGGCACTCCATAGAATTTGCCAAATTGGCCAAAATGCGGATAAATTTGATTAACGGGGAACCAAAACTTGCCTCCTGTGACTTGTTTATTCTCAACACCGATTGTTGACTTCAAATTCAGGTGGCGTGGTACGAATTCAATTGTTTATCTGTGAAAAAACATTCGAATCTGCTGACAGGGAGACTAAAAGAGAAAGGATATCCATCTAAGCTACTCAAGCACTCGAGCAAACGAGCATGGTTTACACCCCGTGAGACCTTATTGGAAAAACAACCCAAAAAATCAATGTCACGACTAGTGCGTCTCTCTACATTTGGACCCCACACTAACTCGTTCAAAAAGATCATACAACAGAATTGGCACGCGTCGACCCCCTCACAGCTAGCAACATCTACTATTAGTGTATGAAATACATCATATACAAACAGGACAGTTAGTCTGTTGTAATCTCTGTAGCATCTAGCTGTATCTGGCATGTCGCATGTTTAATCAGTATCAATGTGTTGTACTGCCTTATAAATAAGGACTGGTTTGGTGTATGTTACATTGTGTTTTTTGTACACATTTGTTTGTTTATCGATATGTTTTCCCAATGTATCTTTGTTTGAAATATGTTTACCAGTTTCCATCAACCTTGCACAGTAACGTTCTCTGTGACATGAATTAAATGTCTAACATGTTTGTACTCTGATTGAAATAAGAAAAGGTGAAATAAAAACACCATACCACTTAATGATTAAAGGTGGTTATTTTTGAAGATAGTATCAGTCAGTGCACGTCCAAAACACCCCTTAATTTTTCTAGTTATATTTATAGTGTGGCTTCCTTTTTTAAGGTATATGTATCATTTTTGTACAATATGCAAGATTCTATAATGGAAAGAAAGCTCATTCTACAGATCTGGTCTTACATTGTCTGTCTTCATCTTTCAATATCATTTCAAAGAACAGGGAGCTTGCATCAGGAGGGACTCAATGCCAGACTTTTCTGGGAGCTACTAGGTGAAAGTGGATTATAGAAATGTATTTGACACATCTATTACACAGATTGGTATACCATCCATTTGCAAACTTCCACAATATTCAATATGTGCCAATGGTCATTGGTCAGTGCCTTAGAATGACCATGACTGATAACGTAGCTTAGTCAACAATACACAAATATACTTTAAGCCCCTACCGTTACATCAGCAACTGTCTTGAGGAAGGCAGACGGAATAACTCCACTCTAGGTCTGCAAAGCCTTGGTCCTCTGGTGTACACAGGTAAACAGAGGGCGTTGCCTAGCAGTGCACACACTCTCCCCTCAATAATTGGCATGCTATTGACCCAGCCCCACTCAGACTGACCAGTCCTGGGTACAAAGTAATCAGTAATGTGCAACCCTCTGTCACATGGAGGTATAAGGCCTGGGTGAGAAATGCACTCTTAACCTGCTCATGTTCTTCAGTTGCCTTCTCTCCCCTTAAACAAAATGACATTTAACACACATTCATTGGACTGCACACACAGAATAACATTCCTCAAACTCAGTTTGCTTACAATACCATACCACTTCATAGGCACGATATCAGAAGACCTTAAACACATTGTACAAGGGCTAAATTCAGCACACAAGATGTTATTTGTTTATAGCAGCTCAGCGACAGAGCTATCACAATAGAATAACCAATAGCGGCCAGACTGGGGCTTAGGCTTTGTAACATGAAGGATGCTATTATATATATATAACATCAAGCCTTTGTTTATTCACAAGAGTGTTTTGCTGGCACTGAGAGGCCAGTTCATGCCTGAATTCCATCTCAGCTGATTCCGGTCACCTTATGCAAGGGATGCTGTCCAACTCTACACCAAAATGGGCAACTTGCTGGCACTTACCTACAGGTAATGGGGAGTAAGACCACACAACAGGAATTTGGCAGATCCACTCACCTCAGTCACAATAGGGTAGAATGCACTAGGTGGGAGTACACTATATTACAGTACTTGTATTCAAGTGTATAGTTTTCTGTGATCAGCAAAATGATTGAATTGTTCATCTTTTCACCATTCTTGTAATGCTAATCACATTATTCTGTTTCCTTTTATTAATCATTGTAGCACAAGTATTTTGCTCAAGAATCACAATGCTTCAATAAATACTAGAACCGCATACTGTGTAATTCTTGTACATCTCTTTGGATATGCATAAGTAACTGAGCGAAAGGGTTCTAGATCTGTTACCACTATTTCCATGGGTGATCAGGGTTGTTATGTTCGGAGGTTGCACATACCCTGTACGGTTAGGGGTCAGATGATGCACTGTGAGCTAGCAGGACCGTAGGCCAACATATCATGAGGGGTGCTCAGAATCAATCTTGCACCAGTCCAAAGTTTATATTGTTCAACAAATGCACAGTATTACTTGAGACAGTATAAGCCTTACAACACTTCTCTGCATTCTATGCTCTAAACTCTAACATCTAAAGGGTGGAGAGAGGAGGCGTAGCATGGTGGTAGTATGAGGTTCCTCAGATTATAGGACCTGAGAAACACTTTTTTCTCTCTGAACCTCAGTCACTGTTATCGGTCAAATAAACTCTCATTCAAATGCCCCACTGACTTTGTATCCCCTACCAATCTTGTCTCACTAAAAAAGTCCACACAAGTTGCTACTAGTTTTGAGCAGATGCCCCAGCAACTCGGTGCAGTACGCCACACCGCCATGACTCTAGTCTCCCACATTCATAGATTTGTCACATCAGACAACTTTAACACCCCAGTAATCCCACAACCTTGACCACCGCTGGCTTTATTGGCGTCCGTACCGGGGGAAGCCTGCTTGATTACAACTCCGTTCCCATGTCCAGCCCTTGAAAGCATGTAGCTTTATACTTCACCCGGTAACAGGCTATTTGTCAGAGTGGCAATAATCAGTTTAGTAGAAACTGGCAAACATCAAGGTTCTGCATGGGTGCAGTTCAATGAAGGAGGTGGATGAAATACAGAGTTCAGGGCTCACAAACTTAGCGGGTCAAGCAAGGTCAAGTTTGGTGTTACAGGGAAGAGGATCAAAGTGCAGAGAGCACACAATAAAATCATTGAAGAATGTGAATTATTATTTGCGGTGGTGGTAGTCCACCTCAAGTACGAAAGTCACTAGCATTTTAGGTCCACGCAAACGTTTCAATAATTTAAACCTACGCTTAACTTCTGGTAGCTTTGGCACAGAGCAGACAAGCGTAACTTGAAGAAATTCCACTTCAATTTATAAAATTAGAGTAACATTTGGTAAACAAAAGGACAAGAAAATGACAAACAATCTAGTAAGAGATTAGAGATATGAATTTTAAACAATTTCAGAAAAAAGCACCAAGAAAAATTAAAGCTTGAATAGAAAATACTGTTCGTGTGTGACCGGGAACAAGATTTAAATTCAGGCGAACTGTAGTGGAGAGATGGTTGGATAGAACAAGTGGGCTTGCCCTGGTCAAAGATTTTACCTTTCTCTTTTTTACTGTCTCTGAAATGGAAGTTGAAATCCTCCAGTGGGCACGACAGCAGGCTGCATCCAGCAAAGGACCTTCGAAGGTGGACAGGCTTGAGCGACATCAGGATGAAGATGTAGGTTTTGGTATGAAAAGCACAGAAGGGGAAAAGTAAATTTTTTGTCCTAGGAAGTTCTCTCGTTGGCCAGATACTTTTGCCACCTTCGTCTGGTCATGATTTCTACCTTCAAACTTAGTCTCCTTTTTTTTTTAAAGCTCAGATCCCTCCTACGGGGCAAGGCGTCAGGCCGAATATGGGAATATCACACACAAGTTGGCTAGACTTGCCTAAGGATCCACTGGACAGGATTTTCAAGCAGCAGAATTCTCTGAGCAGGACTAACCTGATGTTTTTGCTCAGCAATGTCACGCCTTAGGCAGTTTGATTTTGGTGGTTGGTCTCGTTCCTCTGGAGGTCTGGAATTCCAGTATGTTTTTAAGTCCCACTTTTTCAGAGATTGTTGGAGAAGTACAGCTGGGCATAGCCAAGGGTCCCAGGATGTTACTCACAGCACTTAGGAGTCAGAACTCACACAAGCAGAGACACCAGCAGGGTCCAGTCCAGGTCCATTGTAACTAGTCTGGTGAGCATTATAGAACAAAAGGCCTTTTACAGCGTATTGAGTCCCTGTAGCCACACAGCAGGTCAGCACACTGACCCTTGGATTGCTATTCTTTGTCCTGGGTGCCAGTGGGAGTAGGTCCAACACTTCAGGTCTGCTCACAAGTCTCAACCAGAAGATGCAGGCCTCCTTCTGTTCTTCCCCAGGTCTAGAAAGTGGTCTGAATAGCTGGTGGTAAGGCCCATTTTTGTACAGTTCAGAACCCATTGGGTGGGTGCCGTTCCTGGGCACTCACTAATCAATGGGGGAAAAGTTCCCTGGGCAACCCTACCGCTTTTACAGCACACCCTGCTTGTTTTACTGCAAACTGGCAGAGAATACACTCTTCTTGAGTAATCCAAGATGGCACAGGTCTTCTACCCTTGGAGTGGGTTTATGTTCCAGGCAGTGGTGTGTTTAGGGAACTGAGCAGTCCACTCCTATTAAGCTACACCAAACTGGTTAACGGACAAGCTTCCCCTCCCACTAGGTTGGCACCCAATTGACTACAGAGGCCCTAAATATCAAAGGTTTCCTTTCCCCAGGCTTCCCCTTACACTACACTGGATGGACAGGCTTCGGTTCTGCCCCTTTTAAGTTAATGAAGTTCCTCGACACTCCCCCCAGCTGACCCTCCTGAATTGACAGGGCCACCAGTTACTTTTCGTTCAAATTTCTTAAAATATTCTTCCTCACCACTGAATTGGATTGAAGCACTTCTCTAGATTGTCCCTGACCAGAAATAGCAGAATTATTATTTTAATCTACGCTCTAGTTTTCCTCGTAGGACAGCCAGAGCCTTCCACAATGAAAATAGCTTTTTGGAGCTTGTCACTGCAGGACATGGTAAAATTGTAAAATTAAATTTCTGCATGTCTGACTTTTAAATACCATGCACCCTACCATGTCGGCTACAAGGCCTACACAGGAGCGACTTATTCATATTTAAAAGGAAGGTTTTTCCCCTGCCAAAAGGGTTATTTTGAAAGGTTTCATCTGCAGCAGTTAAGGCTACATTGGCAGGTGTGAAGCCATTTTTTCCTTGTCTCACTAGTAGGTTGCACAATCACAGACATTTAATTTTTCATGCCATGGGCATAGTTTCTACACCATTTACTATGAGCTTTGAGGATAGTTGAGGATAGTTAAATATGCCATTGAGGGATTAGCCAATTTGTAAATATGTTTTAGGGGTAAGATCACATACACTGGGCACATGACAGCAGCGCCCCAGTGTGCAGAGTCTAATAAACATTAAAATTCAGCAATAACATGAGAGACCAAAGACAAAAATATATTTTCTCGCACTCAAAACACTACTCTATAGCCGTCATTTATGAATACAATGTTTGATTCCAGTTGGTTGACATGACAACATAACACTAAACTAATTAGCATTAAATTTGGGCTTCCTAATTGAAATGTTACAAGCATTATTACTTCAGTGAAAATGCAAAGAAAGGTTAGTTTAGCGTAGAGTACTGTTCCAGCTTCAAAATGTACTTGTTAAAAGGGGGCTCAATACCATTCAAGTGTCAGGAGACAGCACAGAGTAGAGAATTAAATCTCCATCCAAGCAACGCATAGAAACGGATAAAACTAAAAGGATCATTTGTTTACAGATGTATTTGTACAGAAGGTCCAAAATAAATATATTTCACAAGATATTCCTGTAGTGTCAAATCTAAGATATTACCATCCTTGTTTACTGGCAGGCGTTACTTTTTTTTTACAATAGGAAAGAGATGCATCTTGCTTTTAAAAAACATCATACAGCAATTAAGCATTTATTCCATTCTGACATGCTCATATACAGTGTGTCCTAGCCCATTGTTCTTATTAACAAGTGGAAAGTAGGCAATTAATTCGAATTTTAAGTGTTTGGTAGTTAAATCCTATGGGTCACTTACCTTCTCAAAATAATCACATATAGAGATATGGAGAGAACATAAGCATAAATGTAGGAGTCCTGAACACCTATAGAAATATTAATTTACTGTGCATTTAAGGAGTACTAAAACTATGTATTTCTATTTTAAGTAGGACCATTCAAGTATTTTTACTTCAGTCTGCTTTGTGAATATTTCATCTTTCCATATGGCCATCATTCACAATAAAGCATGAGAGATGCCCGGTTCATTGGATGAGACATGTTGCCATTCTGCTAGTTCTAGTTCCTGAGATGAAGGGAAATGAGTTGTAAAAGATTTTATACTCAACATGTAGACAAATTGCTTCAGAGAGGCATAATTTATTTGATAGCTCAGCGATTGTACTAGTCTTATACAAATATAGCAAGCCAAACTCTTTTAAATAAAATGAATAAGTAGTATAACTACTCTGAAATATGTTCTAGTAAAATGTTACTTTGTGCTCATTAAATCCTGCACACTTGTTGAGGATCTCTGAGCAAACTTTATGTTCATCACAGTGCGCAGTTTACGAATTCTCTTTGCTTCTTGCACATGTGATGGCAGTTCAAAATTCCACATGGATACTGGAAATTCCACGTCCCTCAAGAGGTGATCGAGGCTATAAAAAAGTCACAATTTGCAAATGTTACAGAGCTAGCATTATGTTCTCTACCAAAAAATGAATACTTAATTGATGATACATCAATTAATGAATCAATAAAACACGCTTTAAAAAGAAAAGGCATTTATGTATTAATGGTCCCACTTTTCAAGAACAATTTTACTGAATAGTAATGTAATAAATGGGACTTCAGTGCATCTGGGATCAGATTTGCATAGCTTCCGTACAACTTCCTTTGCACCTCTACCTACTTCTGAACAATGCCTTTGCCAATGCACAGTGCAGGGGTGAGACTTGCCACAAATCTATTGTTATATCAGTCTTTGAATCATAAATGTGATTAGTGCATAACCCATGAGGGAGGAGTGAACAAAAAGCCATTTGTAAGAAACTTCCATGCTGGAAGTCAAACAGACTGATTTAGTAAACTACCCTTAAGAACAAAATCATCTTAACATCAATGCAGTGCGGAATACTGTGATGACCTGTAGGCATTTCAATGCCCTTTACCTGAGTAAAGTTTGTTTTGAGGAAATGTGAAAACATCTCCCTTGAGTCTTTGGCAAACATCCCATTATCCTTGCAGGACAGTGTAAAAAAATAAGACTCTGGCCTAGAAAAAATATATGTTACAGTCCAATGGTTACGAAGTTTGCCACTCTTCGGTATCTTCACGTTCCCACCAGTAGATCTGCAATGGACTACTGATTTTGTTTTCCAGTGCAACACTAGATGCCATGTCTGCTTCTTGTGAGAGCCCCACCTCGGCTTTGAGATCTTACAGGACCATGTAACGAAGGACCTAAGAGGAACAAAGAGAGAAATAGGCACATTTAATATATGTTGCATATTAACAACATTACACATTATTTCATTATGCCAAAGTCTCCACGTTCAATGGAAAAGTTTCTTCTGTCTTCACCGACAAAGTTATACTAGCAGCATAATAGCACTCTCGTATTTTTAGAACGATTTAGATTTTTACCTAACTTCTCTTCCTGTAAGAATGTTTATTCAATTAGTATATGATTTCTATTAAAATAGTAAAGGCAGTGAGTGCCTATGCAAAATTACTTTATGCAGTGCCGATTTTAGGAAACATTAAGGACCAGTTACATACAACGCAAGGGTTTTATCTGAATTAACACATTCATTGTATTACTCATGGAAGGGCTAATATCATACGTTAGCCACTAAGGAGCTCATTTAGTGTTTGGTGGAGTGGAAGTCCTACCGGATAAGCCTTGGATTTCTTCGCCTCATTTACAGATGGGGAAATACTGGGTTTCCAATGGCACAGCCTCACCTGGTTCCGTCGTCAAACTATGACCTTGCATAGAGCAGCTGGGTAAAAGCTAAAATACTGATGTTTGGTACTGCTACGCATATTCTTTCCTGCCTCGACTGTCATGTGAGGCAATGCATTCCAAAGAAGGAAAAATGAACAATGAGACACATGCATAGGGAGAACACTGTGCGTGTCAGGAGCATTGCTTTTTTAGTATTTCAAATATCAAACCCACACTTTGTGGGTTTGCTTATGAAACCCAAAACTAAAAATATCAGGCGAGATGAAATGGCAGTTGGCGAACCGGACGGCATTGCAGTTTTAACAAAAATACTTCTGCCATGGTGGAGGAAGTTTTTTTTTCTTCAAATCAATCAATGACATACAAGCAGGGATCTGTCAAACGGTATTGGAGAAGGCGGTCTCTATCAAACTGGCAGGCCAAATGCTCAACTAAAAATGATGCATGAAGTTTCCTTTCACTATGCCATATTGAGGCGGGGGGGGGGGGGGGGGGGGGGACATCAGAAGCAAGCATAATAGTCTTGGGGGGCGTAGGAGGAGTAGTACTTCAAAAAGTAGTATTGAGATACAAATCAAGTTTGTATCAAAGGAGCAAAATATATTGCCTAGTGACTACTAAAAATTAGGAAAATATCTGGAGTTAAAGGAAAAGAAATAACCATTTTTATTGATTTTGAAGTGGGCAACCATTAGACAAATGTGGCCTTATGCACGTCTATGAGGAAAAGGAAGAGGACATAACTTCAGAGTGCTGTTGTGTTTTTGCATCTTTTTCCCTGCAGCACTGTTTCAGCAGTAAAAGCAGCTCTCCCACTGCTCCCGTTCAGCACCAGGGACAGCCAGGACAACTCTGCACCCGGGCTCCATGGGTCAGGTAAAATTGGAGTGATTGTCGTGGCTTGCTCCTGGGACCAGCATTACCTTGCAATGGTCCAATGCAGTGCAAGCGTATAATGTAACTTGACCTTCAAGGATTGTCACTAGAGGTTTTCCCAATTGACCGCAATGTTAAATTTTCATTGTACTATTTTGCATTGCCTTTATATTTCTTTAAAAATATATAACTCTGGTTATATGTATGCTATTCCTTTCATTTTGCTGTCTAAATTTAGATAAAAACAAACACATTCTATTTTTTTTTTATAAATTGGAGTTGGATTTCTCTTGAGCCACGTCAAGTTCTTATCATCCATGTTGGTACTCTAAAATGCTTAACACATGTTCATCTAGTAAAGCTTGACTGCTCCTTGCCACACTTCCAGTACTGAGCTAAGGATTTATTAGTATGAATCCAAGCACCATCTTTAGGGTATTTTGATAGTATTATATGTACATGGATAGGTCCAACCCGTACACTACTTACACGTGTGAAACTAGTGTAGTGCAAGGGCCTTTGCTAACATGCACACAAGTACATGTTTGAACACAGCTAGGCACCTTTTTTGTATTTATTTAGTTTTTAGATAACAAAGTCGCAAGGGAAAACATAAACCCAAGTCCTGCATTAAGGGCTACAAGTATGAAGCATTTTTGAGGTTGCAAATGGCTTGATGTGCAGAATCATGCTGTCTGAAAAAATGCTTTTTGTGGGATGTGCAAAGCCTAAATCAAGAATCGGTAACTTGAAACCAAATTGCAATTTTGGTTTTGTGATTCAGTATTAGGGAATGACGTGTTGAGGGCATCCTTTCCTAATACTGAAGCGGAAAGGTATGTACAAATGTTTTGCGACTGAAATGCAGTCGCAAAACAATTGCAATTTACAGCCAATTGATAGTTGGTGGTAACCCATTCACAAAGGGTAAGGGGTCCACAAGGTGCCCCTTCCCCTTTGAGAAAGGTTTAAAAATATTTTTTTAGGAGCCGATCTTGGTCGTGGGACCACAGCCTACTCTTAAAACATGAAATTTCCAAGTGTCATTTGGTTCTTTTTAAACACTTCCTGTTTGCCTTTAAGGAAAATGAGCTGCGTGTAGTAAAAAAGGTTGCTTTATTTAAAAGCAATCACAGACATGGTGGCCACCAACCCTGTAAAGGCTGCGATTCCTAATGTGTTGCGAATTGCGACCTAACTCATTAATAATCATGAAGTAGGTCTATTTGCGACATACTAGGAATCACTAATGAAACTCAAAAGTGTTTCATACATTAGAAATAGCTATTTCCTAATTGCAATTTGCAGAAAATCACTATTCATGACTTTTGTACATCTATTCCTAAATTCCTAGGAGCCCCCCCCCAATTTTTTGATTATTTATTCCTTGTCCTTCAGAAGACCTATCTAGATCCTCATTTAACAAAGCATTAAAGTCAACACCTATAAGAATAGTCCAAAATATATGATGCAAGACTATTAAGCAGTGATACGTAATCACAATTTAAACCATAAAAACCAGCACATGTTAAAATCCCTTTGGCACAAATGAACTTTCCAATTTATCAACCTATCAGAAGAATCTGTTTTATATTCTCGTAGCCTTACTCCCCATTCTTTCTAACAACAATATCCACCCCTCTAGAGCTATTTGGCTGATCTGTACAGACAACTTGATGCACCCATTCCTGTTTGAGAAAAAGTTTTAGGCACCCAGCCTCAAACGGACGTGAGGCGGAACTGACTCCCGAGGAAGCCTCCTCCCTTTTCCCGCCTGGTCGTCCAGCCATCCGAACTTTGCCCAACCATGTACATAGCTCGCTCCTAAAAATACCTCCCGCACCTCTCCCTTGACACTAATCATCTGCCATCACCAACCCCTGTATACATCCCTTTCTCTCACTGGTTTGCGTTTGCACTCCTCGTTAACGCCAATGCGGCGAGGTGCATGCGGCACCCCCTGATATCCATCATAAATTCACTTACAGTTCCCTTCTTGATCAGACCTGGTTACATTTGCATGTGATGTTATCTATGCCTTAACTGTAGCACAGTATTTCCGGTACATCGTCTCCACTCATGTTGTAGCCATAAATAATCTGTCTTGCTGCATGTACTGTTCATAACAAAAACTAAATAAAAGGAATATGCTACTTACCAGTATGTATCTGTTCTTGGCATGTAGAGCTGCAGATCTACACACTTTTGCATAGATCACCATCTGGTGTTGGGCCCGGATGTTTGCAGTTTGTTTTACTCTTGGAAAGTCTTTGGAAGTCACGAGGTCGGTGACTCCTCCTTTGGTTCGCATTGCGCATGGGCTTTGGCTCCATCCTCAGATTGTTTTTCGCCAGCAGGGAAAGATGGAGAGTAGTAATAATAGTAAAGAAACCCATGTGTGTTGTATCTAAATAAGAAAGACTGGAACGGGAGGAGGAGCCTAGCGCGCAACCAAGATGGCCGCGTAGGTGCGAGGCTCCCGAGGACCTCCGCGTCCTCCTGAATTAATCCTGGCGATATCCTGTCCTTGTTGAGGGGACTGTGTCGGGGAACCCGAGCTGAGGCGCCACCCGTTTTTCGGGCTCGAATTGGACCCCGGACACCGGTGGGAGCACCGATCGAAGGTTGCGGCCTTCTCCTCGCCGGCCCCCCGGATTGGAGTAGTGGGGCGATCCGGGGACAAAGTGAACAACAGCGGCGGGCAAGGCTGGGCGACTCGCGTACCCCGCACTTTCACTTTCGCTTTTGCGCCCTCCTTGCCCTCAAGCGAGGTAGGGTTGCGGAGCGGGGTGCGGTGGTGTGGTCTTGTCTAAGTGCCCGGCTGACCCGCCGGCTGTGGGTTGACCTGCGGTTCGGTGGTCGCCCCCGCCTCCCCCCGGCGCCCGTGAATTGGTATAGCGGCCCGTTCGAGGAGATTGGCACGACGGTGGGAGAGCAAGCATGTCCACCAAACAAGATGGCGACGGGGCGAAGGTGAAGACGACCCGCCGTGGCACGGCGCACCAAGCTAACAGTATGGACCGCTACACTCTCCAGAAGGGTTCTCCGGAGACATCGCGCACATCCCCGGCGGGCCCGACGGAGGCATCTGCTCAGCCTGTGGATCTGACCCTCCGGGACGTCATGGGCGCCATCGCAGAGATGAAGGCCTCGGTGGACCAGCGTTTCGACACCCTAGCGCAAAAAATAGACTCGGTCCTGGTGGATGTGAGCCTTGTGAGGGCAGACTTGTCCAAAACGAACGACCGGGTTGATTCCCTGGCCCACACCGCAACGAGCCTCACGACGGATGTGGTGGCCCTCCAAAAGGAGGTGCGCCGGCTTGGCCAGGCGAGCGCCCTGATGGACCGGCGACTGGAGGATTCCGAGGGTCGGGCCCGGAGGAATAATGTCCGTATTGTGGGGGTGCCGGAGGGACGAGAGGCGGAGGCGGCGGATCTTTTTGTGGAAGAATTGATCCTTACCCATCTCCAGCCCCGGGGGCTGAGTAAGCTTTTTGCGGTGGAGCGTGCTCACCGGGTCCCTGGGGGCAGACCTAAGACCGGTGCCCCGCCGCGGCCTCTCATTGCCCGGATTTTTAACTTTCGGGACAGAGATGCTATTCTCCAGACCTCCAGGCAACAGGGACCGGTCAAGCTTGACAACATGGATGTGCATTTCTACCCAGACTTTACTCCGGCGGTTCAGAAGCAGAGACAGAGCTTTCTTGGTGTTAAACGTCGCCTACGGGACCTGAACCTTAAGTACTCAATGCTTTTTCCGGCTAAGCTGAGGGTGGAGGTGGATGGTCGCACGCACTTCTTTGACCGGCCCGAGGCGGCTGGGGACTGGTTGGACACTCTGCCTGGAGATCGGGGCCGGGGGGGCGGGGGGGGCGCGGCTGGCGAGGAGGGCCCGCCGGATCAGAATTGAGGGGTGACTGAATAGGCCTTGCTCTGGTCGATGTTCCTTCCCCATTTATTGATTGCATATGTTCCCCTCCTATGGAGGTCGTGCGGGGTCTGTTGGGGGCTTCCCTCCTCCTCTGGGGGACTAGTTAGTTTTTAGCTATGGGGCGACGGGCACACTGCACTTTGGGGGGGCTGTCTGGGCTCATGCAGGGGTGCAGGGAGGGGGGAGTTCTGTTGGGACGGGGGGGTGGGGGGGGGTGTGTTGTTTGTTTGCACCGCAAGGCAAACCCGCTACTATATTGTTGTTTTTAAGATGCTCTGTGGGGGACGACCGATTGTTTCGACGTATGATGGGGGGTAGGGATTTGACTGTGTTGTCATGGAATGTTAACGGCCTGGGGGATAGGATTAAGCGTGGTGTGGTCCTGCAGTACTTGAAACGTATTTCACCAGATGTTGTCTTCCTGCAGGAGACACACCTTATAGGTAACTCCTTTCAGGCAATGAATCGGCGGGGCTATCGTTTGGCGGCCCATTCTGGCTTCACTTCGGGCTCGCGGGGGGTGGGTATTATGATCAAGAACTCGCTCCCGTTGGAGATCGATGAGGTGCGCCATGATGAGAGGGGACGCTACACTGTCCTGGTGGGAAGAATGGAGGGTAGAGTGTTTATTTTGATATCAGTGTACGTCCCGCCTGGGTTACAAGCCACCACATTTGCGGACCTGGGGCACCTCCTCCTGGACCTTCCGAGTGGCCTGCTGGTGGTTGGAGGGGACTTTAATGCGGTAGCTTCTGGGTCTATGGATCGCCATCCCCCCAGGGACCTCCCCCGGGCACAGGCGTGGCTGCCCGGCCTTTTAGACACGTTGGGCCTGGTGGATTGCTGGCGACTAAAGCATCCCGCACAGCGGCAATACACCTTCCACTCGGGTGCCCATGGTAGCCTCTCGCGGCTTGATTACATCCTTGTCCCGGCGGCCCATGCAGGGAGGGTGGGGGAGGTGCGCCATCTGGCGCGGGGTATCTCAGACCACTCCCCATTGCTGTTACATTTCGATGTCTTCCCGAGGGGGGATGGCAGGGTGGCTCCAATCAATGCATGGTATTTGCGCGACCCCACCATTCGTGCCGATTTGATCAAATCCTTACAGCGTTATTTCGACGAGAATGTGGGGTCGGTCCCTTCGGCCATCTCCCTGTGGGAGGCTTTTAAGGTAGTTCTTAGAGGGGAGGCCCTCTCCTTTATCTCCCATGCCCGGCGGCACGAGCGGGAGGAGGTGACCCGGGTAGAGGCCGAGATTGCAGAACTGGAGGGTGACCTGGGGAGCGGGGTTACAGATGCCAAGCTGCATGTTCTACACCTAAAGCAGGCGGCCTATCGGGCCCTCGTCACGGAGGCGGCCAGGGGCCTCAGTCGAGAGCAGCAGGGGCGATTGTATGATGTGGGTGATAAGGCTGGCAAATTGATTGCGTGGTTGGACAAGAGGGAGAGAGCGAGTCGCGTGGTTCCTTTGATTGAGAGTGCGGATGGTGCGTGTGTCACCGAGCCGGAAGCCATTGTCTCCTGCTTTGCGGATTATTTCCGCGAAGTCTACTCCCCGGTTTCCCCCTGCTCGGAGGAAGATTCCCATGCCCTGCTTCGGGACATCGCACTGCCCTCCCTTACGGTGGAGGACAGGGATTCGCTGGACGCTCCTCCCACCTCGGACGAAATTGCCTTGGCTATTCGCTCGGTTGCATCCGGCAAGGCCATGGGCCCCAATGGTATCCCCATCGAACTATACAAGCTACGCCCGGATGTGTTGGTGCCCCACCTGCGTGCGATGTTCCTGGCGGCACACTCGCAGGGTTCCCTCCCGCCGGACCAGCGTCTGGCTACAATCGTGGTGATCCACAAGAAGGGGAAGCCCCGTGAACGGGTCGCATCCTATAGGCCGATCTCGCTCTTGAACGCGGAGCCCAAAATCCTCGCCAAGGTGTTGGCCAACCGGTTGGTTGGCGTGGTGGGCGACTTGGTCCACCAAGACCAATCTGGCTTTATACCACACCGCAACACGGCGCTCAATCTACGGCGCTTGCACGGTGTGCTCGCGCGTGTCCCATTTGTGCGGGAGCCGGCCATCTTGGCGTCCTTGGACGCCACCATGGCGTTTGACACGCTTGAGTGGCCATACATCTGGGCGATGCTGGCGAAATTTGGATTTGGACCGGGCTTTATTAGCTGGGTCAAACTGTTGTACTCGGGCCCCTTGGCGCAGGTGGTGGTGAATGGGCGAGTCTCGGCCCCGTTCGCGCTGGGGCGGGGCACGCGACAGGGTTGCCCCTTGTCACCTCTCCTGTTTGCACTGGCCCTGGAGCCCCTGGCGGAGTGGCTGCGGTGGCACCCTTCCATCCGTGGTCTCCGCTGGACCCCCGAGCATGAGGACCGTGTGTCCCTCTATGCTGATGATATCCTCCTCTATCTCGCCTCCCCGCGTAAATCACTGATCGTCCTGGTTGATGTTTTGCGCTCATTCGGTCGCAACTCAGGCCTTGTCATCAACTGGGCGAAATCCTGTGTATATGTGCTTTCCGGGGAGGCTCCGGTCCTACCACGGGACTGTCCGATCCAGATTGCCTCCCAGGGGTTTCGGTACCTGGGGATATATATCACTCTTGACCCGGAGGCCCGTTACGAGCGGAATTTGCTGCCCCCCCTCCAGCGCTTGAGGGAGGACGTGGTGCGCTGGCGGCGTCTACCGCTTTCGCCGCTCGGCCGAGCGGCCTTGTTTAAAATGATGTCCTTGCCGCGCTTCCTCTACGCCCTCCAGAATACTATGGACTTGGTTCCGGCGCGCTACTTCCGTGAGGTGGAGGGCCTCCAGCGGCGCCTGTTCTGGGACGGGAGGCCGCGCATTGCTCTGGCTAAATTGACGCTCCCGTGGTACGATGGGGGGGTCGCCCTCCCGGACATTAAACGGTATTACTGGGCCACCCAACTGGCTGCAATTAATCATGGCCTTTACGGGCCCGCCTTGAACCCGGCGTTTGAGATGGACAAGATGCTCCTGCCCGGTGGCGACTACAATCGAGCGCTTTACTCTGCCGCGCCCAGCCCCCGTCTGACGGGACCGACGCGTGTCATGGTGCGTGTCTGGCACGCAGCTAATGCAGCTATGGGGTGGAAGGACCGTTTGACCCGGGCGTCACCGCTATATGCATCAGAGAGGTTGGGCTCCCTGTGGACATCGAAGGGCTTTGAGAAGTGGGACACGATCGGAATCAGCACTGTGGGAGATCTCTGGACGAGGGGGGGATTCAAGACTTTTGCGACGCTGCAGACGGAGTTTCAGCTGCAGGGCAGTGAGTACTTTCGGTACCTACAAGTCCGCCATGCGCTGGGCTCCGTCTTCCCGGATGTCGCGTCCATTCCGGAGTCTTCCCCCCTGGAGGACAGAGTGCTGGATGGCCATGTCCCAGACAGCACGATCTCCCTCATATATAAAAAACTGATCAACGACAGATCGTGCCTGCTGACTAGTCTCCGCGAGGCCTGGGTTGCCGACGGGCTAGAGCTGGACGACGAGGATTGGATTTCCGCGGTGGCCTCTCCAAAAGAGGTGGCCATCCCGGCTCGCCTTCGTTTCGTCCAGCTTAAGATCCTTCACCGGGTTTACGTGACGGGGCCAAGGCTTCTACGTATGGGCTTTGCTGGTGACGGAATGTGTAAGCGTGGCTGTGGCGCGTTGGCAACTTTCATGCATATACTGTGGGAGTGCCCAAATGTGGAGCGATTCTGGCGTGGTGTGCATGAGGTCCTGCGTGTGGTTACGCGTGTCGCGCTGTTGCCTGAAGCGAGGAGATGCTTGCTGAATGTGTGGGAACCAAATGACTATTCGGTCCCGCAGACGCGGTGGGTGACTCTGGGATACATGATAGCTAAGCGTGACATTGCTCAATTGTGGGGATCCCAGAGGCCCCCTGCGGTGTTGGCCTGGAAAGAACATATGGATTGGTGTATGTTTCGTGAAAAGGTGGTGTATGTGGCGAGGGGTAAGCCTGGGGCGTGGGTGAAAATCTGGGGCCCCTGGAACGCCTACCGCGGGGGTATTTGTGAGCCGCCACAGCTACCGGCTGCCTCGCCTGCTCCGTCTCCCTAGATGGCCCCCCTCCCTCGGCCTTGGGCACGCGGTCCCCCAGTCCCTGATCTATTCCCATTCCCCTCTCCAGAGTTCTGCTGCTGGTTGGGATCCCCCACTTATGGAGCACGTGCTGTCACTTTGGATCGCGGGTTGCCTTGCGGGTGTGGTTTTTTGTGTTGTTTTGTTTTGATAAAAGGGAACCGTACGGTGGGCATGGAGCTATGCGGCCTGCAACATTGATTTCTCCTGTTTTGCTAATTTGCACTGCCAAGAGACTCTTACTGTATGTATGCAATATGCTTTTGTCACTCTAGCGGCCGGCCGAGTGGTTGTAGGCCCATACCTGTAACTTTTTTCAAATTGCAATAAACGGTTTCAAAAAAAAAAAAAAAAAAAAAGAAAGACTGGAACGGATACAGGTAGCCGGGGAGGCGTGTGTAGATCTGCAGCTCTATATGCCAAGAACAGATGCATACTGGTAAGTAGCATATTCCGTTCGAGGCATATGAGCTGCAGATTACACACTTTTGCATAGACCATATAGCAGTACCCAACCCTAGCGGCGACCACCGGTATCCGTTGCAGTGGTTTGGAATAGTGTTTTTAGTACAGCATGGCCCACACTAGCTTGTTGCTTGGTTTGCACATCTACACAGTAATGTTTTGTGAAAGTGTGCGGTGTTGACCATGTCGCTGCTTTGCAGATATCATCTAATGGGATGTTCCCTAGAAAAGCCATAGAAGCCCCTATCTTCCGTGTAGAGTGGGCTTTAGGGGGAACAGATAGCGTTCGTTTTGCTTTGTGGTAGCAAATCTGTATGCATTTTAGAATCCACCTAGCTATCCCTGATTTAGAGATGTGGTTGCCTTTATGTGGTGGAGAGAAAGAGACAAATAGTTGTTTGGTCTTTCTGAAAGGTTGTGTTCTTTGGATATAGTAAAGTAAGGCCCTTTTAACATCTAGTGTGTGTAGAGCCCTTTCTGCAAAAGTTTGAGGTTGTGAGAAAAAAAACGGTAATTCTACAGATTGGTTTAGATGGAAGAGGGAAATGACTTTGGGTAGGAATTTTGGGTTGGTGCGGAGTACAACCTTGTTCTGGTGCATTTGGAGAAAAGGTTCCTGTATAGTGAGTGCTTGTATCTCACTGACCCTTCTAAGGGAAGTGATGGCCACCAGAAAAGCTGTTTTCCATGTGAGAAATTGCAGTTCACATTTATGCAAAGGTTCGAAAGGCGGCCCCATTAGCCTTGTGAGAACTATATTTAAGTGCCACACAGGTGAGGGTGGTACTCTGGGTGGAATTACTCTTTTGAGGCCTTCCATGAAGGCTTTGATGGCAGGCACCCTGAAAAGTGATAGGTGCTGTCTGTTTTGTAGGTAAGCAGCAATTGCTGCGAGGTGTAACCGAATGGATGTATATGATAGGTTACACCTTTGTAGATGGAGCAACGAACATATGATGTGCTGTATGGATACATCTAGAGGGTTGATTGTGTTGTTATGGCAGTAAACAACAAATCTTTTCCACTTTGCAGCGTAGCATGCCCTAGTAGTAGGGCGTCTAGCTTCTCTGATAATGTTCATGCAATCAGGGGGAAGGTTAAGGTATCCGAATTCTAGGATCTCAGGAGCCAGATCGCAAGGTTGAGCTGAGCTGGGTCCGGTTGCCTGATCTCCCCATGGTTCTGGGTTAGGAGGCATGGTGAGAGGTGTAACTTTTGGTGTGGCAATACCGAGAGTTCCAGCAGCGTGGTGTACCACGGTTGTCTGGCGCATGTTGGAGCTACCAGGATGAGCGTGAGGGAGTGCTGTTGTAGCTTTCGTACCACTAATGGAATTAGTGGGAGAGGTGGAAAAGCGTACGCAAATTTTCCTGACAAGTTCATCCATATCGCATTGCCTTTGGACAATGGGTGTGGGTATCTGGCGGCGAAGCTTGGGCATTTTTTGTTTTCGTGGGTGGCGAAGAGGTCTATCTGAGGATGCCTTCACTTCTGAAAGAACGGGTGAAGAACCTGTGGGTGAAGTTCCCATTCGTGGATCTGTTGCGTTTGTCTGCTGAGCAGATCTGCCATGGTGTTTTGGACTCCTGGGACATGTTGGGCCAGGAGAAAGATTTTTTGCGGAATTGCCCATCTCCATATGCTCTGTGCTAGTTGAGAGAGCTGTGGAGAGTGTGTGCCCCCCTGTTTTTGAATGTAGTACATGGCAGTCATGTTGTCTGTGCGAATGAGGACTGCCTTGCCTGAAATGTGCATCTGAAAGGATTTTAGGGCTAGAAAGATTGCCAGTAACTCCAGATGGTTGATGTGGAGTAACTTTTGTTGCGGCGTCCATGTGCCCTGCACTGTGAGGTGTAACAGATGAGCTCCCCAGCCAGAGAGCGATGCGTCTGTTGTTAGGATTATTTGTGGAACCGGTTCCAGGAACGGTCGACCTTTGGAAAGATTTGTGATGTTCCACCACTGCAGAGAGCGATGGGTGCGACCGTCTACCAACACCAGATCTCTCAGTTGCCCCTGGGCCTGGTTCCACTGGCGTGCTAAGCACTCCTGGAGTGGACGCATCTGGAGTCTTGCATGAGGTACTATGAAAATGCAAGAGGCCATCATCCCTATTAGTTGCATAAACACTCTTGCTGGGAGAGAGTGTTGAAGTATGAATTTTTGACGGAAAGCCTGGATGCTTGCAATCCTGGCAGGATTGGGGTAGGCTATGGCTTTTGAGGTGTCTATGGTGGCACCGAGGTATTGCTTTGTGTGGGATGGTATCAGCTGGGACTTTTGGTGGTTCACCGTGAAACCTAGCTGGTGAAGTAGTTGGATTGTAGTGGCGGTGTGGTGTACACATTGGTTGTAGGATGTGGCTTTTATTAGCCAGTCGTCCAAATATGGGAAGACGTGAATGTGCTGTCTTCTGAGGTGTGCCTCCACTACTGCTAGGCACTTGGTGAATACCCTTGGTGCTGTTGTGACCCCGAACGGGAGCACTCTGAACTGGTAGTGTTGCCCGTCCACTACAAATCTGAGGTACTTTCTGTGAGCATGGTGTACCGGAATGTGAAAGTATGCGTCTATCAAGTCCAGTGTGGTGAGAAAGTCGTTCTGGGAGAGGAGCGGAAGAACCTGTTGAAGGGTTACCATGTGAATGGTCCGAATGTATGTAAGTGTTTAGAGGCCTGAGATCTAAAATAGGTCGTAGAGTCTCGTCTCTTTTTGGTATCAGAAAGTACAGGGAGTAGACCCCTAAATTTTGCTGATTGCCGGGGACTTGTTCTATGGCTTGTTTTTGCAGGAGAGAGATTACCTCCTGTTTTAGTAACGTGGCATGTTCTTGTGACATTGGGCGTTGCCTGGGTGGAATGTTTGGGGGGGGAAGATGTTAATTCTAGGCAGTACCCCAAACGAATAATTTGGGTCACCCATCTGTCTGAGGTGATGGTCTCCCAGACGTGAAGGAAATTTTGTAGCCTGCCCCCGACCGGAGTGGGAGGGTCTGGAGGGAGCAGGGGGAAGTCATTGGGTAGGCGGTGTGGCAGAGCGGGCGGTATTTGTTTTGCCTCTATAGCCGCCACTTTGATAACCCCTTGTGAAGGTGGACTGAGGAGGGGATTTGTAGGACGTGGAGGCGCTATCTGAGGAGTAGCCTCTGCCCGTGCCCCGAAAGGCAGAGCGGCGAAAGGAGCGCCTAGGAGGGTGTGACTGTAAGGCTCCCATAGATTTCGCCATATCTGTGTCTTTCTTCATCTTCTCGAGGGCCTCATCTACCTTTGGACCAAATAAATGTTGTTGATCAAATGGGTGGTTTAATATGGAGGCTTTCTCCCACCGGGACTACGTCCTTGCCCCCGCCTCCCAGGTCACTAACTTCCACAAGATCAGGCACCTTGCTAGGGGTATATCGGACCATTCCCCCCTGTGGGCCCACATTGTATTAGACTACAAACAAGTAGGGCGCATTGCCCCGATAAATCCCTGGCATCTCAAAAACCCCAAAATACGCAAAGGCCTCATTAAAGCTATCGATGATTATTTTACGGAAAATGACCATACAGTTGACTCCCCCCAGACACTTTGGGAAGCCTTCAAAACGGTGGTAAGGGGCCAGGCCCTGTCCCTCATAGCGGGAGCCAAAAAAGAAGGACTAAAAGATATATCAGACGCTGAACAGGATGTCTACCGACTCGAGCAGGACGCAGACTCGAATCCCGCACCCGACACTATGCATGCACTCCGACTTCGCCAGGACGAGTATAGGGCTCTGGTCACCGACCGTGCCCAACTAATGGCTCAGGAACGACTAGGTCGAATCTACGACTTGGGCGATAAAACAGGGAAATTGATTGCCTGGCTGGATTGGAGGGAGCGCGCTAGCCGACTGGTCCCGGAGCTCAGGGGGGCGGAGGGTGCCTCCATAACAGATCCGCAAGATATAGCTAACCAGTTTGCAGCCCACTACTACACGCTATATAACTCTGTCGCCCCACACACGACTGCAGACTCCCTGAACCTACTGGAGGATATCTCCCTTCCTGTCCTCCCAGAGGCGGATCGTCAATTCCTGGATAGTTGGCAATACGAACACTACGCCCGGGCAAGGCTCTCGGCCCAAATGGTATCCCTATTGAGCTGTACAAGCTTCGCCCTGATAAATTAAGCCATTATTTAAAATCCATGTACTCTGGCAGTCTTGAGGAGGGGGTCTTGCCTTTGGATCAGCGTCTGGTCTGGCGACCATTGTCACCATATATAAAGACGGTAGACCCAAGACCGATTGCTCCTCCTATCGGCCCATCTCCTTACTTAATGCCGAGTCTAAAATCCTAGCTAAAGTACTCGCCAACCGACTAGTGAAAGTTATAGGGGACCTTGTACACCCGGACCAGTCAGGATTCATGCCAAGACGAAACACTGCGATGAACCTCCGTAGAGTCCACGGGGTGTTAGGTAGGGCCCATACCATACAAGAGGACGCAATCATAGTGTCGTTAGACGCCACTATGGCATTCAACACCATTGAATGGCCCTATCTTTTTGCGGTACTAACTAAACTGGGATTTGGCCCGATATTCATCAGCTGGACAAAACTCCTTTTCACCGCACCGCTGGAGCAAGTGGTAGTGAACAACAAAAAATCCAGTTCCTTTGCCCTTAGTCGTGGCACCCGTCAGGGTTGCCCCCTCTCGCCGTTGTTGTTCGCTCTGGCCCTGGAACCACTAGCTGCTTGGATTCGTAAAGATGTGAGCATTCGAGGGCTGCGGTGGTCGGTAGAATGGGAGCATCGCATCTCCCTATATGCAGATGATATCCTCCTATACCTTGCCTCTCCCCAGAGGTCCCTGATTGTTGTATTTGATATATTGGAAGTTTTCGGAAGGTACTCTAGGTTCCGAGTCAATTGGCAGAAGTCACTTATATATGTCTTGCATGGGAAATCTCCACAACTGCCTCGGAATTGTCCAATCTCAATTGTTACTGAGGGATTTAAATACCTCGGCATATTTGTCTCTCTTGACCCCACACTTACACGTGATCGCAATCTGGCCCCGCCCCTGCAAAGGCTTAAAAGTGACATCGTGCATTAGAAGTCACTACCGATCTCTCTATTAGGCAAGGCTGCCTTATTCAAAATGATGTCCTTGCCCCGTTTCCTTTATGCATTACAGAATGTTGCGGACCCAGTCCCCAACTCGTATTTTAAGGAAATAGAAGGGCTTCAGAGGGACCTCCTATGGTGTGGAAGACCACGCATTGCCTTGCCAAAACTGACGCTCTGTTGGTATGATGGTGGAATTGGACTACCAGACATCAGAAAGTATTACTGGGCTGCCCACCTCATAGCCATAAACCACGGCGCCTACGGGCCCCCTGACGCTCCGGGGTTCCGGATGGACCGCTGGATTCTCCCTAATGCGGCCTTTGCCCGAGCTCTGTATTCCAAGCCTGGCAAATACCCACTGACAGGGCCCACTAAACATACAGTCAAGATCTGGCACGCTGCGACACAGTCTCTAGGTTGGAACAATAGATTGACGCTCGCCACCCCGCTCTGGGACTCGCAAAAATTAGGCTATTTGGGGAACACCAAAGGTTTTAACAAATGGGACCTTATCGGCATTTCCAGTATTGGGGATCTATGGGGTGCTGAGGGAGTGAAACCGTTCGGTACTCTTAAGAGCCAATATTCATTGGCGGACTGTTGGAAACGCCCACTCCCACTCCGCAGGGTGGTGGTGGACTCCCCGAACACACTGTGGTAGCTTGGCTCGAGTGGTCAGGAAACAGGCGCAGTGCTAAGCATACAATATACCCATACAAGAACCATGCGTGCATCCGTTCCAAAAACGACTCTACACCGTAAAAATTATGAAAATATTCTTTCTTTATCTTTTTCTCTTAGTTGCTGATTGGAAAAATAAATAGGTCAATCACAATATACAAGTTTCAATTAGTGCAGGTCAAATAAATATTGGCTGTTTGATGGAATAAATAGGGGTGATCATAAATAACAGGGCATAAATACAAGTGCAATATATACAGACAATTAAATACTTTGAGGCAATAAATACTGTACCAATAAATATTGTACACCAACAAGTCCTGTGGACCTATAAATATAGTGCAGCAATAAATAGGTAAAAACTCAATAAATACAGTATCCCCAATAAATAATTAAAAGTATACCGCAACCCTCATATAATCAGATGACACTTCAATTCTTAAGGGCTGATTTGGCCCAGGCACAGCTTGTAGGGTTGTGGAAGGCTTGAGGGGGGCTACTCCCTGGCTGGGACAAGGCTGAGGCCTAATCTGAGGTAGATCCAAGGGGGGTATACCAGTGCCCTGGCTTCCTCTCTCCACACAACCTCTCTAGGTTAGTCCCAGTTCACCCCAGGCACAGTCAGGTGGGTTTCAGCACCTCCCTAGCCCCTTAGAGCAGTCTCTCAGGTCTCCACAGGGCCTTAGGCGCCCTCTACTCCACTTACTGCCCTTTTTCTGATGTTCCGACGCCGCTGGAGTCGTGTCGACGCCGTGAGGCGGTTCCGGTTCGGTCTCGGCGGCCTCGGCACAATGTCAGTTCTTTGACGACGCCGGCAGGCGGTTCCGGTCCGATGTCGGTGGCCTCGGTTCGATCTCGACCTCCGATTCGACGGCGTCGGGCAGTCTCTTCACGATGTCGACTTCGGGCGGCTCCGGTCCGATGGCGCTCTCGGCTCCGATGACGTCGGCCGGCCTGGCCTCGATGTCGACTTCCGGCGACTCCGGGGTGCGATCCTCACCCCCGACCTCCGGTGCTCCTCCTCACAGGCTCCGGGCGACTCCGGAGTGCGATCCTCACTCCCGACCTCCGGTGCTCCTCCTCACAGGCTCCGGGCGACTCCGGAGTGCGATCCTCACTCCCGACCTCCGGTGCTCCTCTACCTCGGTCTCCGACGACTCCGGAGGGCGGACTTCACTCCTCCGATGACGCCGCTCGCTCGACCTCGGTTCACTTCCTCCTCGACCTCTGGTATTCCTCACGACCTCCGTCGGCGCCCTCTCACGACCTCTGGCGGCTCCGGGTACGACGTCTGCTACTTCAGTCAGCGCCGCTTCTCCACCTCGGGCTCCAGGTCTTCAGGCTACTCGACGCCGGACTCCAGGGAAACCAGTTTCCAGGTCAGGATCTTGCTGCTTTCTGCTTCTAAGGCCTGTTCCTGCTGTCCAGGTCCTTAGGTTGAGTTTTTCTGTCTTCTTCCCACACAGGGCTATAGGCTGGGATCCATCAGTAGGGACAAGTATCAAGGGTGGGTTTATGGACCCCACTCCAGGCACAAGTTTCCACCCCTGCTGCTTCACTCCTTCCTCCTTCACTGTTGTGCTCCTCTCTCTTCACCAGTCAGGTGCCAACTGCCAGCTCCAACTGCCAACTGCCTCTCTTATCCTCCCAACATTCTAAACGGTCTCCAACTGTCACAGAGTTCTGGAATCTCCTGGAATGTTCTGGAAGGTGCTGGTAGGTTCCAGTGGATGCTGGTGATGTCACAGGTGTCCACCATTTTGTGCTCCAGGCCCTCAGACAGAAGTTTCAGGGGTAGCTAAAATGGCTCCCTGAATCTGCAGCAACACTAAAAAGTCTGGTGGTTCCCAAAAAGGAAAAATTCAAACAGGGGTTTGAGGCAAAAGTGGGACAAAATAAATAATGATGAGGAGGGACCACCCAAAGGGCTGACAGGTCTAACACGCGTCCCCCCCAGCTGAAAGTGGGGAGAGCTACCCAACCCCTTGGGAGTTCTCATCACTAAGGCGGAAATACCTTGAGAGACCGTCTGCATTGGCGTGGTCCACTCCAGGCCGATGTTCCACCTGAAAGTCCATCCCCTGTAGGGAAATAGACCACCTCAACAACTTGGGATTCTCCCCCTTCATTTGCATCAGCCAACGAAGGGGTCTGTGGTCGGTCTGAACAAGGAAGTGCGAGCCAAACAGGTATGGCCGCAGCTTCTTCAGAGCCCATACCACTGCAAAGGCTTCACGCTCTATTGCACTCCACTTCTGTTCCCTGGGAAGTAGTCTCCGGGATAGGAAGACCACGGGTTGATCCAGACCCTCTTCGTTGAGTTGCGATAACACTGCCCCAATGCCATGTTCTGATGCATCTGTCTGGACAATGAACTTCTTGGAAAAGTCTGGGGCCCTTAAGACCGGGGCCTCGCACATGGCTTTCTTCAATCTCTCAAAGGCTTGCTGACAAGCCTCCATCCAGACTACCCGTCGAGGTTGTTTCTTGGACGTGAGCTCCGTGAGGGGGGCTACGATGGTACCGTACCCCTTCACGAAGCGGCGGTAATATCCCGTGAGGCCCAAAAATGCTCGGACCTCAGTCTGTGTCTTGGGGGGTTCCCAGGCCATGATGGCCTCGATCTTCGCCTGGAGGGGTTGCACCGTTCCCCTACCCACCAAGTGTCCAAGGTACACTACCGACCCCTGCCCGATCTGGCACTTGCTGGCCTTGATCGTCAATCCAGCTTGTCTCAGGGCCTGGAGAACAGCTTGCAGGTGACGCAAGTGATCCTCCCAGCTGTTACTGAAGACGGCTATGTCATCCAGGTAAGCAGCAGAGAAACTCTCCATCCCGGTGAGGATCTGGTTTACCAGGCGCTGAAACGTGGCAGGTGCGTTCTTGAGCCCAAAGGGCATCACACAGAACTGGTAGTGGCCATTGGGCGTGGAGAAGGCTGACCTTTCCCTTGCTCCATCAGTCAAAGAGATCTGCCAGTACCCCGAAGTAAGGTCAAAGGTACTTAGATATTGGGCAGCTCCCAGCCGGTCAATTAATTCATCCGCCCTAGGGATCGGATGAGCATCAGTTTTTGTCACTGAATTCAGTCCCCGGTAGTCCACACAGAACCTCAGTTCTGGTTGGGCACCCGGTGGTGCAGCTTTTGGTACTAACACCACCGGACTGGACCAGGGGCTGCTAGAAGGTTCAATCACTCCTAGCTCCAGCATCTTAGTGACCTCACTATGAATGCTGGCCTTCACCTTGTCTGACATCCGGTAGATCTTGGACTTCACAGGTGGGCTGTCTCCTGTGTCCACGTCATGGACGCACAGGTGAGTCCTACCCGGGACAAGGGAGAACAACGAAGAGTACTGCCCCAGGGCCTGGCGACAGTCCTCCTGCTGTTCAGGAGTTAGAGATGGGGAGAGAATCACTCCCTCCACCGACCCATCCTTTTCCTGAGACGCAAACAGATCAGGGAGAGGCTCGCTTTCCACGTCCTCTCCTCCGTCAGTCACCATCATCAAGATGACTTCGGGCCTCTCGTGGTGGGGTTTGAGGCGGTTGGCATGCAGCACCCGCAGGGGCTGACGAGGGGTCTTCAGGTCCACCAAGTAGGTAGCCTTACCCTTTTTCTCCAACACCTCAAAGGGTCCTGACCAGCGATCCTGAAGGGCACTAAGCTCTCCTGGTTCGATCACCCACACCTTCTGGCCAGGCTCCAACTCCACCGGGTGAGCGTTGTGGTCATACCACGCCTTCATCACTGCTTGGCTGGCTTCCAAGTTGTCAGAAGCTTGCTTCCACAACTTAGCCATTTGGCTCCGGAAGGCCAGCATGTAGCTCACCACATCCTGGGGGAGCTTTCTGGGAGTTCTTTCCCATCCGTCTCTCACCAGGTTAAGAGGTCCACGTACAGGGTGCCCATACAGAAGCTCGAAGGGGCTGAAGCCCACTCCCTTCTGTGGCACTTCCCTGTATGAAAAAAGTAAACAGGGTAGGAGGACGTCCCATTTCCTCCGCAGGCTCTCAGGCAGACTTCTGATCATGCCTTTTAAGGTTTTATTAAACCTCTCCACCAGACCATTGGTCTGGGGGTGGTAAGGAGTTGTGAACCGGTAGGTCACTCCACACTCCTTCCACATTGCCCGCATATATGCTGACATGAAGTTGGTCCCCCTGTCGGACACAACTTCCTTGGGAAAACCCACTCGGGTAAAGATTCCCATCAGGGCCCTAGCCACAACAGGTGCTGTTATGGTCCTCAGAGGTATTGCCTCTGGGTACCGTGTGGCATGATCCACCAGAACCAGGATAAACCTGTGACCAGCTGTAGTTGGTGGATCTAATGGTCCCACAATGTCGATGCCCACCCTTTCAAAGGGGGTGCTAACGACAGGGAGTGGTTCCAGGGGAGCTTTCAGCTTCACCCCTGTTTTCCCACTGGCTTGGCAAGACACACATGTCCGGCAGTAGGTATCGGACGACACTTTCATCTGAGGCCAATAAAAGTGTGGGACAAGACGGGCGAAGGTCTTGTCTTGCCCCAGGTGTCCTGCCAATGGTATCTCGTGAGCCAACTCTAAAAGGAAGGCTCGATAACGTTGAGGAACTACCAAGGCTCGTGACGATCCATGTAGGGGTGCCTTGGGTTCACTGTAGAGGAGGCCATCCTCCCAGTAAACACTGTAGTTCCCTTCAACGTTCCCTGCTGCCTGGGCTTCGGCCTGTCGCCTCAGCCCCTCAAGGGTAGGGCACTCCCTCTGGCCCTGGCAGAATTCCTCCCTGGACGGGCCTCCCTCCACGTGCCACTCGGCCGGGATGGGCAGGTCCTCCAGGTTGGTAACGTCCCCCTCCGCAGACTCCTGGTCCACCACCTCCGGTGGCCTATCCGTCCTACGGGGTGGAGACGCCGAGGCAGGCTCCTCCTGTCCTCGGTTCTTCCCTTGACTGGCAGCTGGCTGGGCCTTTGTTCCAGGCTCCAGCCGGAATGAACTCCCTCTTCGGGTAGTCTCGGACCTTGTGCTAACACAGGCCCAGTCAGGTGTACCCAGCATCTCGGTGTGAGTCCGGTATTCCACCTCCTTCCAAGCGTTGTGCTCCATGTCATTGCCCAGCAGACAATCGACTGGCACGGCAGGGCTTACGGCAACTCGAAGTGAACCTGCAACCCCCCCCCATTCAAAGGGAACCTCGGCCACTGGATAGTGACCTGTTCTGCCGTCAGCCATCGCGGCTGGGTGGAGTACATCGGGAATTACCTGCTCTGGAGACACCAGTTGGCTACGCACCATAGTCATACTGGCTCCTGTGTCTCTCAGAGCCTCCCCTCTTTGGCCGTTGATGGTGATCCACTGCCCATACTTTGCGGTATTTGCGGGCACCTGGATCTTAGGAACCATCTCCCGTTCTCCCAGGGACACTAAAGTGACACCCGCCCACTCCCTTCCCTTAGTTAAGGGCATCTCCTCCCCGAGCACTACACTAGCTACTCCGGGGGGCTTTCCTCCAGTGGGAGGGGGTGATCGTTTCTGACACTTCGGATCTCCTTTATAGTGTCCAACGCCACCGCACTCGTAGCAATGGACAACCCTTGGCTGCTGACTCTGGCCAGGATTAGGGTTTCTGGGTGGGTTAGCCTTAGAGGTGAATCCTGTTCCCTTCCCTTGGAAGTTATTTTGGGGGCCTTTGGAGAACTCCTTTTTCTTTTCCCCTCCCTCTTTCTTCTGGGGGGCGCCCTGTCCGGCCTTTTGAGTATCCCCTCCAGTCCCCCTTGTGGACACCCGGGTACTAGCCCAAATGTCCGCCTCCTCAGCAAGCTTCCGGGGGCTGGTCAGCTTGCTATCCACCAGGTGTTGCCGCAGTTCAGGGAAACATTTCTCGAGTAGGTGTTCCTTCAGTACTAGGTCAAACAGCTCCTCGTAGTTCCTTACTTCACTGCCCTGAATCCAACCTTCCAGTGCCTTCTTTGCATAGTCCAGGAAGTCCACCCAATTCTGTGTGCCCAGCTTGTGACTACCCCTGAACTTCTGTCTGTACTTTTCAGGTGTTAGTCCAAACTTTCTGATGAGCGCCAGTTTCATGGTGGGGTAGTGGGTCTGCTCATCCTCTTCGAGGGCCAATAAAGCATCCCTACCAGCTGGAGGCATGTACCTATACAATCCTCCTCCCCAATACTTCACTGGAACCCCATGGGCCCTCAACGAGACCTCATAGGCTGCTAGCCACTTGGCGATGTCGTCACCCGCCCCATAGCTAGCTACTATGTCCTTTGGCAGGTAAGGTTTGGATTCCCTGGTGATTTCTTGGTCTTTGCTGCCACCATTAGGAACAGTTGGTGCCCCAATTCTTAAGATCTGAAGCTCTATCTCTTTCAGTCTTATCTCATGAGCCATCCTCTCTTTCTCCGTCTCATGAGCCAACCTCTGTTCCTCCTTCTCCTTCTCCAGCTTCGCTAAATCCCATGTGAGCTGTCTTTTCTCTCTCCGATCTGCTAACTCCACGCTGGATAAGCCCCCGCTAGAGACAGTGCTGCCCTTCCTAGAAAGTGTCCTGGGCCCTGCTGACAGGTTCCCCACCTCAGGTTGGTACGTCTCAGCCCCCTCGGGGTCAGGCTCTCCATCCCTGTCTTCCTCCTCAGCCTTGCTTTCTCGGCGTGCCTCCCCCCAAGCCCTTAAGCTGGTTTGGAGTGCACCCTTCTTTGCTCCTGGGGGACAGTACACCCCCTCCCGCTGGCAAAACTCCCTGAGTTGGGCCACAGTGTACGTTTCTAGATTTTCTAGTACAAACTCCATCTTGCCCACTCAGGTTAGAGGACAGGTTTTGTGCAGTAACAATGCAGGGGGGTACCTTTAATAATACCTCCTCCCACCACCAGAGTAAATTTGGAAAAAACAAAAACCCACAATTAGGAAGGCCGCTTTGAGAAAACTCCCGGTGTAGGCCTATGGACTACCCACAGTTATTGTTGAGTATATGTAGGCACAGCTCTATCCCACCACTGAACACCAATTTATGTTGGAAACGCCCACTCCCACTCCGCAGGGTGGTGGTGGACTCCCCGAACACACTGTGGTAGCTTGGCTCGAGTGGTCAGGAAACAGGCGCAGTGCTAAGCATACAATATACCCATACAAGAACCATGCGTGCATCCGTTCCAAAAACGACTCTACACCGTAAAAATTATGAAAATATTCTTTCTTTATCTTTTTCTCTTAGTTGCTGATTGGAAAAATAAATAGGTCAATCACAATATACAAGTTTCAATTAGTGCAGGTCAAATAAATATTGGCTGTTTGATGGAATAAATAGGGGTGATCATAAATAACAGGGCATAAATACAAGTGCAATATATACAGACAATTAAATACTTTGAGGCAATAAATACTGTACCAATAAATATTGTACACCAACAAGTCCTGTGGACCTATAAATATAGTGCAGCAATAAATAGGTAAAAACTCAATAAATACAGTATCCCCAATAAATAATTAAAAGTATACCGCAACCCTCATATAATCAGATGACACTTCAATTCTTAAGGGCTGATTTGGCCCAGGCACAGCTTGTAGGGTTGTGGAAGGCTTGAGGGGGGCTACTCCCTGGCTGGGACAAGGCTGAGGCCTAATCTGAGGTAGATCCAAGGGGGGTATACCAGTGCCCTGGCTTCCTCTCTCCACACAACCTCTCTAGGTTAGTCCCAGTTCACCCCAGGCACAGTCAGGTGGGTTTCAGCACCTCCCTAGCCCCTTAGAGCAGTCTCTCAGGTCTCCACAGGGCCTTAGGCGCCCTCTACTCCACTTACTGCCCTTTTTCTGATGTTCCGACGCCGCTGGAGTCGTGTCGACGCCGTGAGGCGGTTCCGGTTCGGTCTCGGCGGCCTCGGCACAATGTCAGTTCTTTGACGACGCCGGCAGGCGGTTCCGGTCCGATGTCGGTGGCCTCGGTTCGATCTCGACCTCCGATTCGACGGCGTCGGGCAGTCTCTTCACGATGTCGACTTCGGGCGGCTCCGGTCCGATGGCGCTCTCGGCTCCGATGACGTCGGCCGGCCTGGCCTCGATGTCGACTTCCGGCGACTCCGGGGTGCGATCCTCACCCCCGACCTCCGGTGCTCCTCCTCACAGGCTCTGGGCGACTCCGGAGTGCGATCCTCACTCCCGACCTCCGGTGCTCCTCCTCACAGGCTCCGGGCGACTCCGGAGTGCGATCCTCACTCCCGACCTCCGGTGCTCCTCTACCTCGGTCTCCGACGACTCCGGAGGGCGGACTTCACTCCTCCGATGACGCCGCTCGCTCGACCTCGGTTCACTTCCTCCTCGACCTCTGGTATTCCTCACGACCTCCGTCGGCGCCCTCTCACGACCTCTGGCGGCTCCGGGTACGACGTCTGCTACTTCAGTCAGCGCCGCTTCTCCACCTCGGGCTCCAGGTCTTCAGGCTACTCGACGCCGGACTCCAGGGAAACCAGTTTCCAGGTCAGGATCTTGCTGCTTTCTGCTTCTAAGGCCTGTTCCTGCTGTCCAGGTCCTTAGGTTGAGTTTTTCTGTCTTCTTCCCACACAGGGCTATAGGCTGGGATCCATCAGTAGGGACAAGTATCAAGGGTGGGTTTATGGACCCCACTCCAGGCACAAGTTTCCACCCCTGCTGCTTCACTCCTTCCTCCTTCACTGTTGTGCTCCTCTCTCTTCACCAGTCAGGTGCCAACTGCCAGCTCCAACTGCCAACTGCCTCTCTTATCCTCCCAACATTCTAAACGGTCTCCAACTGTCACAGAGTTCTGGAATCTCCTGGAATGTTCTGGAAGGTGCTGGTAGGTTCCAGTGGATGCTGGTGATGTCACAGGTGTCCACCATTTTGTGCTCCAGGCCCTCAGACAGAAGTTTCAGGGGTAGCTAAAATGGCTCCCTGAATCTGCAGCAACACTAAAAAGTCTGGTGGTTCCCAAAAAGGAAAAATTCAAACAGGGGTTTGAGGCAAAAGTGGGACAAAATAAATAATGATGAGGAGGGACCACCCAAAGGGCTGACAGGTCTAACACGGACTCGGAGTTGTTTAGATACCTTCAAGTCCGACATGCATTACAGTTTGCAATCACTAGTGACTCCTCCTTACCGGACAGCTCCCCACTAGAGGACAGGCTTCTAGATGGGCACATGCCTGAGCATGCTATTACCCTGACATACAGTAAGCTTATTAACAATATGAGCGACCCCCTGGCCCTGTTACGAGAGAAATGGGCAGCAGATGGTGTGGAGTTGGATGATGAGGGGTGGCAGGAGGCGGTCTCGTCCCCTAAAACGGTCGCAATATCAGCACGACTCCGGTCGGTGCAATTGAAAATTTTACACAGAATATACATAACGGGGCCCCACTGGTATGCATGGGGGGCCAGACAGATGGGTCTTGCAGGCGGGGGTGCACAGAACCGGGCATTTTCATGCACACGTTATGGCACTGTAGGCTAATTCAGGAATACTGGCGCAAGATACACAAAATCATGAGTGACACCCTAAAAATTGAGATCCAGCCAGAAGTCCCTGATGCCTCCTTAATATTTGGGAACCAACAGACCTGAACAACCACACCATGCAATGGGTCACACTTGGTTGCATGGTAGCAAAAAGGAATATTGCACAGCTCTGGGGGGCTTCCCATGCACCCAGAATCGCGGACTGGAAAAAAGACCTTGATTGGAGCATGCAACGTGAGAAATCTGTTTACATTGCTCGAGGCTGCCCCCGTAAGTGGTCCAAAGTATGGGCCCCCTGGAACACGTACCGTGGTAATATCTGTTCCCCCCCCCAATTGTTAGAGGAAGATGTCTCCCTTGACGTGTAATTCCTACTGTCCGAAGTTAATGCATTCTGAAGAACCTCTGTTTTGCTGCCACCTGTGCTATGATTCTGTGATACTATGCCATGTTGTCGAATCAGTTTTAATAAAAAGATTTACAAAAAAAATAATATGGAGGCTTGTACCTCAGGTTTAAAGCCTGAAACTCTTAGCCAAGCGTGGCGACGGAGGAGGACACTAATGTTGATGGGCCCTGGAGGCTGTGTCTGCCGCGTCTAAGGCACAGCGTATAGAGGTATTAGTTATGGTTTTTCCCTCCTGAATCAATTCATTAGCCCTACTTTTGTACTTTTCTGGGAGATGGTGCATGATGGTCTCTAGCTCATCATAATGCGCTCTGTCGTATCTGGCCAATAGCGCCCTGAGTATTGGCGATACGCCATATATTGGCAGCCTGTGACGCAGTGCGTTTTCCTGACGCGTCCAGGAGCTTGGACTCTTTGTCAGGTGGTGGTGCTTCGCCTGACGCCTGGGAATTTGATCTCTTCCTAGCCGTGGATACCACTAGGGAATCCAGTGGTGCAGGTCCTTTGATGTAGACAGGATCTGTGGGGGCAGCTTTATATTTTTTCTCTATGCGTGGGTTTCGGACCCTAGCCCTGACTGGGTCTTTAAAAACCTCTGGCGCATGTTTTATTACCCCATTGAGCATAGGTAGTATAGCAGTAGACCTATGTGCAGTATGAAAGGTGTCTAGGAGGAAATCTTCCTCTACTGGGTCAGTATGTAGCTCTACCCCGTGATAATGTGCCGCCCTCTGAAGTAGGTGGTGAAAACCTAATGAGTCTTCTGGTGGGGATGGCCTGGATGGATAAATGAACGAAGGAGGTTGTGGAAAACCAAAACCTGTGTGAATCACTGCTTGGACCCGAAGGTCTCAATAAATATAAACCATTAGTACATTGAGTATACCAAAAAAAGACAAAACAGTTGCACTTTTAAGAAAAGAGTACGAGTGTCAACGATGTTTCACAGTATGCTTTGTATTTCAAACAATTATCCATAGATGTATTGTTAACCTCACAATTCATCTAACATGTAAAATAAATGCCATGATACACAAAAACAATGTTTAATGAAAGATCCCAATGCATTTCGGGTTAATACATAACCCTTCGTCAGGGGTGATGAATCACAACAAAACAATGACACGTTTTTTCTCTCTGTCGTATCTTGAGGACCTCCAACTGGGGCTACAACAAAAGACCATATATATATACATTAAAGAGTCAGAAAAAACAAATTACTTGAATTTCTCATAGGATTTGCACTCAGGGAGTCAAAGAAGACGTGACTGAAAAGAAAGTTAGTGAGACAGTGCCCTTCACCTGAGTGTAAAAGTGCTCAGCGTGCACTGTGATGCCAAAAAGGTGTTCAGTGCCAGAATGGTCTGCGTGTGTTGATAGACCAATAAAGTACCCGAAATCACTTGTGTATGTGCTTACCGCGACGTAATTTCACCTAAATCAAATTGGAGTTCAAGACTCTACGTATGGTAGCTTCTGCAAGATAAACAAGCAATCACTGACTTGTACTGTCCCAGACTTTCCGTCAGACCAAAGAGCACAAGAGGATTATCGAAAGTGACAAGTGCTTACCCTCGCAAATCATCTGTTGCCGTATGATACACCTTGTGTCTGTCAGTGGGTCAAATTACGAATCTAAAACCAAAAACATCGGGACTTACAATTAGCTGAAGCCACCAGGACTTCTAAACCATTTATCTCAGAACTGCGGAAAGTTTGTGAATGCAAAAACGCTTATGTGTCTCACCGTGAATGAAAAAGCAGCCGCCTATTCCCTGGGTTGCTTCCGGCAGTGTTCGACGTGCTCAGAAAGCGCATGCGCGACGTGTAACAGCTCGTGTCTTTGTAACAAACTCTCCGGTAACAAAAATAAATAAAGGACTCACTTTAATGAGCGTGTGTGGTCTTGTCAACAGGGGAAAAAAAAGGGAACAATAAAGTGTGCAAATAGTTAGGTGCGATATAAATCGCAGTAAATGCTCTCTTGGAAACTAACAGTGTATTTAATAAAAAATATAAATGAATGTGAGACTAACAGAATTACCAGAGTGAAAGAAGATTGAACTGCTGTATTGGACGGTAAAATGTCATTATGGAGGACTCCGAGTGCAAATCCTGTACAGGAGAAATTGAATTATTAAAACAAGAATGCGGATAGAAATATCAAATGAAGCATAGTAATTCATAATGATCATTTAGACCACCCGGAATGACTGTTCCTAAAAATTTAATCCAATGTGTTTCCCTACATGCAAGGGCTGTGTTCATGTCAATGTCTGTTCGCATGTGAAGGCGCTCTAAAACTGTAAATCGTATTTGAGGGATTGTATGTGATGCATTAACCCAGTGTGTTACTAAGGAGGAAGGAATATGCTACTTACCAGTATGCATCTGTTCTTGGCATGTAGAGCTGCAGAGTTGTACACTTAGCATAGATCGCCATCTGGTGTTGGGCCCGGATGTTTGCAGTTTGTTTTTCTTCTTGGACAGTCTTTGGAAGTCACGAGTTTGGTGACTCCTCCTTCGGTCCGTACTGCGCATGGGCTTCGGCTCCATCCTCAGATTGTTTTTCGCCAACAGGGAAATGATGGAGCTTGGTAATCACAGTGAGAAACCCATGTGTGTAGTATCTAAATAAGATGTACTGGAACGGATACAGGTAGCCGGGGAGGCGGGTGGGCGTGTACAACTCTGCAGCTCTACATGCCAAGAACAGATGCATACTGGTAAGTAGCATATTCCGTTCGAGGCATATGAGCTGCAGATTGTACACTTAGCATAGATTATATAGCAGTACCCAACCTTAGCGGCGACCACCGGTATCCGTTGCAGTGGTTTGAAATAGTGTCTTTAGTACAGCCTGGCCCACTCTAGCTTGCTGCTTGGAATGCACATCTACACAGTAATGTTTTGTGAAGGTGTGCGGTGTAGACCATGTGGCTGCTTTGCAGATGTCATCTAAGGGTATATTCCCTAGAAAGGCCATAGAAGCCACTAACTTTCTTGTAGAATGGGCTTTAGGCGGAACAGATAATGTTCTTTTTCCTTTTGATAGCAAATCTGTATGCATTTTACAATCCACCTAGCTATCCCTGATTTAGAAATGGGGTTGCCTTTATGTGGTGGAGAGAAGGAGACAAACAATTGTTTAGTCTTCCTGAAGGGTTGCGTTCTTTGTATGTAGTATAGCAAGGCCCTTTTTACATCGATTGTGTGTAAGGCCCTTTCTGCAACAGATTGAGGTTGCGAGAAGAAGACAGGTAATTCCACCGATTGATTGAGATGGAAGGGGGAAATGACCTTGGGCAGGAACTTCGAATTTGTGCGAAGTATGACCTTGCTGTGATGTATTTGTATGAAGGGTTCCTGTATAGTGAACGCTTGTATTTCACCAACCCTTCTAAGGGAAGTGATAGCTACGAGAAAAGCTGTTTTCCAGGTGAGAAACTGTAGCTCGCATTTATGCATTGGTTCGAACGGCGGACCCATTAGTCGTGTAAGAACTAAATTTAGATTCCATACAGGGGAAGGTGGTGCCCTGGGAGGAATTACTCGTTTAAGGCCTTCCATGAAGGCTTTAATAGCGGGCACTCTGAAGAGTGATAAATGCTGTCTGTTTTGTAGATAAGCAGCGATCGCTGCTAGGTGTAGGCGTATGGATGAATATGCCAGGTTACACCTGTGAAGATGGAGCAGATAGCATATGATGTGCTGTATGGATGCATCTAAAGGGTTGATTGTATTGTTACGGCAGTAAATAACAAATCTTTTCCACTTTGCGGCATAACATGCTCTAGTGGTAGGACGTCTGGCTTCCATGATGATGTTCATGCAATCAGGGGGAAGGTTAAGGTATCCGAATTCTAAGATTTCAGGAGCCAGATCGCCAGGTTGAGCTGAGCTGGGTCCGGGTGCCTGATTTCTCCATGGTTCTGGGTTAGGAGGCATGGGGATAGGTGCAGTTTTTGATGTGGTACCACTGATAGTTGTAGTAGCGTGGTGTACCATGGCTGCCTGGCCCACGTCGGAGCTACCAGAATGAGTGTGAGGGAGTGCTGTTGTAGCTTCCTGACCACTAATGGAATTAGTGGGAGAGGTGGAAAGGCGTATGCAAATCTGCCTGACCAGTTCATCCATATCGCATTGCCCTTGGACAATGGGTGTGGGTATCTGGCGGCGAAGCTTGGGCATTTTTTGTTTTCGTGGGTGGCGAAGAGGTCTATCTGAGGATGCCCCCACTGTTGGAAGAATGGCTGAAGAACTTGTGGATGCAGTTCCCATTCGTGTAGTTGTTGCGTTTGTCTGCTGAGCAGATCTGCCATGGTGTTTTGTACGCCTGGAACGTGTTGTGCCAGGAGAAAGATGTTTTGGGGAATTGCCCATCTCCATATGCTCTGGGCTAAGCGGGAGAGCTGGGGAGAGTGTGTCCCCCCCTGTTTTTGGATATAATACATTGCAGTCATGTTGTCTGTGCGAATGAGGACTGCTTTGCCCGAAATCTGTTTTTGGAAAGATTTTAGGGCTAGAAAGATCGCCAAGAGCTCCAGATGGTTGATGTGGAGCGATTTTTGCTGTGGCGTCCATAGACCTTGCATTGTGAGGTGTAGGAGGTGCGCTCCCCAGCCGGAGAGCGATGCGTCCGCTGTTAGAATCACCTGAGGAACCGGGTCCAGGAACGGCCGCCCTTTGGAAAGGTTTGTGGTGTTCCACCACTGCAGAGAGTGATGTGTGCGGCCGTCCACCAACACCAGATCCGTCAGCTGACCCTGGGCCTGGTTCCACTGTTGTGCTAGGCACTCTTGAAGTGGACGCATGTGGAGTCTTGCATGGGGCACTATACAGATGCAAGACGCCATCATTCCTATGAGCTTCATGAACACTCTTGCTGGAAGAGAGTGTTGGGGAAGGAATGTTTTGCGTAAGGCTTGAATGCTTGTGATTCTGGCTGAGTTTGGATAGGCAATACCTTTGGAGGTGTCTATAGTGGCCCCGAGATATTGCTTTGTGTGAGATGGTATGAGGTGGGACTTTTGGTAGTTCACCGTGAAGCCTAGCTGGTGGAGCAGTTGGATGGTGCTGTTTGTGTGCTGCACGTATTGGTGGTAAGACGCGGCTTTTATCAGCCAGTCGTCTAAGTAAGGGAAGACGTGAATGTGTTGACGTCTGAGGTGTGCTGCTACTACCGCTAGGCATTTGGTAAACACCCGTGGTGCGGTGGTGACCCCGAAGGGGAGAACCGTGAATTGGTAATGTTGCCCGTCCACCACGAACCTGAGGTATTTCCTGTGAGAGGGGTGTATTGGAATGTGAAAGTATGCGTCTTTCAGATCCAAGGTTGTGAGAAAGTCTCCCTGACAGAGGAGCGGGAGGACTTGTTGTAGGGTGACCATATGGAAATGGTCTGAATGTATGTAGGCATTTAGAGGCCGGAGGTCCAGAATGGGCCTGAGGGTCCCGTCTTTCTTTGGTATTAAGAAATATAGGGAGTAAACCCCTAGATTTTGCTGATTGATGGGGACCTGCTCTATAGCGTGTTTTTGGAGGAGGGAGAGTACCTCCTGTTTGAGCAGTGTGGAATGTTCTTGAGACATTGGACGGTGCCTTGGTGGGATATTGGGTGGGGTAGATGTTAGCTCGAGACAGTACCCTGACCGAATGATTTGGGTCACCCATTTGTCCGATGTTATGGACTCCCATGCGTGGATAAAGTTTTGTAGTCTGCCCCCAACCGGAGTGGAATGGTCTGGGGGGAGCGGAGGGAAGTCATTGTGTGGGCGGGGTGGCAGAACGGGTGTTGTTAGTTTTGCCCCTGCCCTTATTGTTGTTGCCTCTGTAACCACCCCTTTGGTTGCCCTTTGAAAAGGTATTTTGAGGAGGGGATTTGTAGGAGGTAGAGGTGCTATCGGTGGAGAAGCCTCTGCCTGTGCCACGAAAGGAGGAGCGTCGAAAGGAACGTTTAGAGGCTTGTGTTTGGAGTGCCCCCATAGACTTTGCTGTGTCTGTGTCCTTTTTCATCTTTTCCAACGCTTCGTCTACCTTGGGCCCAAAGAGAGTTTGTTGGTCAAAGGGGTGATTGAGTATGGACGCCTGGACTTCAGGCTTAAACCCTGAGATCCTGAGCCAGGCATGGCGACGAAGCAGGACACTGGTATTTATGGCTCTAGAAGCAGTGTCGGCTGCATCGAGGGCACACTTAATGGAGGTGTTTGTAATGAGTTTACCCTCCTGTATTAGCTCATGAGCCCTACACTTGTGTTTCTCGGGAAGGTGCTGCATAAGAGCCTCGAGTTCGTCGTAGTGTGCTCTGTCATAGCGCGCAAGTAGCGCTTGTGTGTTTGCAATGCGCCACATGTTTGCAGCTTGAGAGGCGGTGCGCTTGCCAGACGCGTCTAGGAGTTTGGATTCCTTGTCTGGCGGTGGGGCTTCTCCTGAGGAGTGGGAGTTAGCCCGCTTTCTAGCTGTAGAGACAACTAGGGAATCTAAGGGAGCAGGGCCCTTAATGTATGCAGGGTCTGTGGGTGCCGCCTTATACTTTTTCTCTATTCTAGGGTTTAGTACCCTGGCCCTGACAGGGTCTTTGAACACCTCTGCGGCATGCTTGGTGACACCCTTAAGCATGGGTAAAATAGAAGTGGATTTGTCCTGTATGTCAAATGTATCCAGTAAGAAGTCGTCTTCCACTGGTTCAGTGTGCATGTCCACCCCATGGTAGTGTGCTGCTCTCTGCACTAAATGATGGAACCCTAAGGAGTCCTCTGGAGGAGACGGCCTGGATGGGTATAGGTCGTCCTGAGGTATATCGGGTACATCAGGGTTATTGTAATCCTCCCATGGGTCTGGGGTCCCCGGTGGAGTGGGATCCATTGGGGCGTCCGCCGGGTAATTGTCCGGGTCCCCGTCATCCGGATCTGGGGACGGGGTCGGAGAGTAGTGAGGTAAAGGTGGCGGAGACCTGGGAGGGGGAGGGGGTGGAGGAGGTGGAGGAGGAAGGGGAGGCGGTAGTGGGGAGGGCACTCTGAGGGGAGAAGTAGCAGAGTCCTTCCGTTTGGGTGGAGGAGGAGGAGCCGGAGTATCAAGGCGTCTTTTCTTGATAATTAAAGTCAATAGCCCAGTCTTTGGATCTTTGGACAGAGTCTTTTGTAAAGGGTCTGGTGTAAACAGAGCCAATGGCGCCAAATCGTCCGTCGGCACCGGTGATTTCGGAACCGAGGGCTTCGATGGTTTGTGTGCGCCATGCTTTTTTGGGGCCTCCGGTTTTTTCGGCATCGAAGGAGTTTTCGGCGCCGGAGCGTCGGTGCCGACAGATTTGTGTTTGTGTTTGGTCGGCACCGAGAGTCCAGGCTTCGGCACCGGTGGCTTCGGAGTCGAGCTGGATATTGCTTTCTTCGGTGCCGGATGCTGTTTTTCGGCACCGGGCGTCGGCTGGCTCGATCCCGAGCTGCCGTGAGACTTTGGAGGCTTCGACACCAGGCCCGAAGGTGGGGTGATAGAAGCTTTGGTCTTGGTTTTGCCCAGGCCGGCAGGCGAGGGAGTAACCTGAGTCTCTTTGGTTTTGGGCGCGGGGGTGGGAGGGGGCACAGTACTCACGACCCGCTGCGCCGGTGTGATGTCCTCCACGTCGGAGTCGTCGGCCTCGGAAGCGCTGACGACGTCTTCTTCCTGCTCGGTGTGTGTTTGCCCCGAAGCTTCGGCGCCGTCTCCGAAGATGTCCGGTGGAGCTGCAGACGATGAGTGCGCCATGGTGCGTCGAGCTTTTCGATCCCGGATGGTTTTCTTCGATCGAAAAGACTTACAGGCGGGGCAGTCTCTGGCCTCGTGTTCTGGAAAGAGGCAAAGATTACACACCTGATGGAGGTCGGTGTGGGGAAATTTAGACCCACATTTTGAACGGAGTCCTTTCCATCGGCCGGGACCGGAGTCGAGGAGGGCCCGAAGGCCGGTGCCGATGTACGGGATGGAGAAAAGTGCCGCTTCGAGAGATGAAGATGATGATGAAGAAACTCGAAGAAACGAGGATTTTCCGTCGAGGCTGGAACCGTTGAAGTTCGAAGCCGGAGCACGAAGTATCACATCCGAGCCCGATGGCGGAAAAAAACAATCTGAGGATGGAGCCGAAGCCCATGCGCAGTACGGACCGAAGGAGGAGTCACCAAACTCGTGACTTCCAAAGACTGTCCAAGAAGAAAAAAAAACTGCAAACATCCGGGCCCAACACCAGATGGCGATCTATGCTAAGTGTACAATCTGCAGCTCATATGCCTCGAACTTCATGTTTCTGTTACGAATCCTGCTTTTATGCTCGATCATCCTAGTTTTTATTTTTCTGCTGGTTCTTCCAACATATACAAGTCCACAAGGGCACTTGATAGCATAGATGACCCATTCTGTATTGCAGTCTGATGTGTGCTGCAATATTATGTTTTGACCTGTGTGCGGATGTGTGAAGAAATTGCCAAGAATTACATTGCCACATTGCCCGCAATTATAGCATTTTTTCATGCCTGCTTTATTCAGACTTTTCGTGATAACATTTCTTTTGAGTAGTTCCCTCAGATTTTTAGACCTGGTGTGTGCAAAAAGTGGAGGATCCTTAAATAATCCCTGGAAGTCAGCTTCTTGTTCAATTATTTCCCACCGTTTACGGATTATGGATTTTATCTGTGTCGATTGAACTGAATGCTTTAGTACAAAAACTTCCAGTTGAGAAGGCTTCCTTTGGGTAGTTGAAAGTAAATCATCTCGTCTTTTTTGGGCCACTTTTTGTCCTGCCTCCAAAAGTATATCTTCGGGATAACCTCTATCCTTGTACTCAGGTGAAGGGCACTGTCTCACTAACTTTCTTTTCAGTCACGTCTTCTTTGACTGCCTGAGTGCAAATCCTATGAGAAATTCTAGTAATTTGTTTTTTCTGACTCTTTAATGTATATTTATATGGTCTTTTGCTGTAGCCCCAGTTGGAGGTCCTCGAGATACGACAGAGAGAAAAAACGTGTCATTGTTTTGTTGCGATTCATACCCCCTGACGAAGGGTTATGTATTAACCCGAAATGCATTGGGATCTTTCATTAACCCCTTCAGCGCTGCGCGGATTCCCCCGCGGTGCTGAAGGGTTCTAGCGCGGGCGTGGTCATGACGGAACGGTTCCGTCATGAGCACAGCTCAACCGATGCTCATGACGGAACCGTTCCGTCATGAGCATCGAAGGGGTTAAACATTGTTTTTGTGTATCATGGCATTTATTTTACATGTTAGATGTTTCTGAGGTTAACAATACATCTATGGATAATTGTTTGAAATACAAAGCATACTGTGAAACATCGTTGGCACTCGTACTCTTTTCTTAAAAGTGCAACTGTTTTGTCTTTTATTGACAACATTTTTTTGGGTATACTCAATGTACTAATGGTTTATATTTATTGAGACCTTCGGGTCCAAGCAGTGATTCACGCAGGTTTTGGTTTTCCAAAACCTCCTTCGTTCATTGTTACAGCCAGGGATGTAGCACATCCCCTCACGTGAAAGCACGCTAAAAATAGCCCTTACACTTTTGGTGTTAAATAAATACGTCACGTTTAATACTTTTTTTTAAAAAAGGTGTGCAGGCCCACCCCATTCTTTTGTTCTGGATGGATAAAGGTCATCTTGTGGGACATCTGGAATGTCTGGATTGTTATAATCTTCCCATGGGTCTGGGGATCCAGTAGGGGTGGGGTCTTGTGGCACATCTGCTGGGTCGTAGTATGGGTCCCCCTGATCATCATGGTCTGAAAACGGGGTCGGAGAGCGATGAGGCAGGGGTGGAGAAGATGGAGGGGGCGGAGGTGGAGAGGGTGGAGGAGGTGGGGAAGGCACTCTGAAAGGGGAGGTAGCACAGTCCTTCCTCTTTGGAGGTGGAGCTGGTTTGTCCAAATGTCTCTTTTTTGAAGACAGTGCCAAATGTCCAGTTTTTGGATCCTTGGTAAGTGTCTTTTGCAAAGGATCGGGTGTGAATAGTTCTTGCGACACTGGTTGTTCGGTCGGCGCCGACGTTTTCGGGGCCGACAGCTTTTTAGGCTTGTCTGTGCCGTGCTTTTTTAGAACCTCCGATTTTTTGTTCGGTGCCGAGACAGGCTTCGGCACGGGAGTGTTGGTGCGAGGGTCTTATGATGTTTGGTCGGCACCGAGAGGCCGGGTTTCGACACCGAGGGCTTTGGGACGGAGCTCGGTGTGGAGGTAGAGGCCGATCTCTTCTTCGGTGCCGAAGGGTGTTTTTCGGCACCGCTGGCAGGCTGGCTCGAGCCCGAGGTGCCGGAAGGCTTATTAGGCTTCTTCACCGGGCCAGAAGGTGGGGTGTTAGAAGCAGTGTCTTTGGTGTTGCCTAGGCTCGGAGGCGAAGGTGTGACCGAAGCCTTTTTGGGTGTCGGCGCGGGTGTGGGAGGGGGTATAGTACTCACGACCCTCTGCGCCGGGGTGATGTCCTCCACATCTGAGTCGTCGGCTTCGGAAGCACTGACTAGGTTGTCTTCTCCTTCGGTGTGCTGCTGTTCCGGAGCTTGGACGTCCTCCCCGAAGATGTCGACTGGAGCTGAGGTCGAGGAGTGCGCCATGTTGCGTCTGGCCCTTCGATCTCGAATAGTCTTTTTCGATCTAAAAGACTTGCAGGCGGGACAGTCTCGAGCCTCGTGTTCAGGGGAGAGGCAGAGGTTGCACACCTCATGAAGATCGGTGTGGGGGAATTTGGACCCACATCGAGGGCACTTCTTGAAGGGAGTTCTTTCCATCAGCCGAGACCGGAGCCGGGATAGGCCCGAAGGCCGCCGTCGACGACTGGAATCGAAGAAGTGTCGAAGAGAAGGTGATTAAGAAGATTTGAACTGGAAAAGTTCGGAACCGGAGCGCGAAGTATTACATCCGAGCCCGATGGCGGAAAAAAACAATCTGAGGATGGAGCCGAAGCCCATGCGCAATACGAACCAAAGGTGGAGTCACCGACCTCGTGACTTCCAAAGACTTTCCATGAGAAAAACAAACTGCAAACATCCGGGCCCAACAGCAGATGGCGATCTATGCAAAAGTGTGTAATCTGCAGCTCATATGCCTCGAACATATATATATTTTTTTAAAGTATCTTGCACTCAGTAGAGGTTAGATGTGTTTCTTGCAGGATTAAGATCTGGACTGGATTGGACTGTCCCTCGAGTACTAACATACCAATGTTTGTTTCCAACTAAATTGAAGAACATTTACAGTCCAAGCCAAAAAACGTAAATTCTACTACTTTATCTCCTGGCACCATGTGAACTAGTTGCTTCTAGCTCTTCTGCCCCACCTTTCTAACTTTCTAGTGTAGTGAATATATCGAGAATCCAAACTTTTTTTTACACTTTCAATCCACAAGCTCCCCACCCGGTTACCCTCCCCGGGGAACCCACCCAATAGTCTGTGCCATATACCTTTAATGACTATTTGGGTTTCTACCTCTAGGAGGTTAATCCTCTATTGTGAAATTAAAACCTAACTAGATTATTACCAGGAAACCCATCAACACCCCTTTTTCAATTATAGTTTGTACCTTCCCTAACTCTTAGAATGTTGAACGTGTGTGAGTGCATGATTCCCAACCCCCCAGTTGAGTTTAGCATGGTCTCAATAATCTCATCTACCTGCTCCACCTTTCTGATATTATACATTTCATTTCTCCACATAATCCTAAGTATATCTCCAGATCAATCCCTAAATTGCCTTTGACTATTTCCTCATTAAGGAGGTTTATCATAAAACCTTTGAAGGTTGATACCCTCAGCCCCCTCTGGGACATTCAGAGTTTTCAGGTTATTGCGACAAGAGTGACTTTCCAGCTTGTCAAGATCCTATTGCAGGTGTTGATTCAGCAACTTCAGTGCGTCAATCTCAAAGGTATTACTTTTTCAGTTTGAGTTCTAACTTTCCAACATTGATCTCTAATGCCATAGTTTTCTGCGAGATGTCAAGTTTTGCTTCTAAAGTCTGGCATGTCCCCTAGATCGTCTTTTGATTAGATTCAGATATCTCAAATCTTATCTGGATCTCGGCTCGAAGATCCAGGAGTACGAGCTTGATTGAGCTGCATTGAGCTGCACCCGGGAGCCGCAAATCATTTTTAGTTGGTCCTATTGTATTAGCTGCCTCATCTGTTGTGTCCATATCTTTCAAAATAGACCCGAGGTCATCACCCTACTCTCCCCTTCCTCCTCACTAAGCTCCCTAAACACTTCAAACCTATTTCCTTTGAGAAGGCCGAGGTCTTCATTGTTAGTAATATCATTATAGACCTCTCGACTTATGACTGGTCCATAGTTATCAATCCCTGTGGGTACCAGGACATCTACGGAGACACTAGGTAAAGCTCTATTTATTTCAGGTTCTTCTGAGTGCTACCTGCTGGTGTCATGATCCATTTCCTACATCCCCACCTGACTCAGTGGTGTGATGCTCAAGGTATAATCACAAGTCACTAGCTCCGTATGTGCCATTATTTTGAAGTATGAGTTTAGGGAGGGGCTGACCATAGAGGTAACAGATGTTGCTGGTATTCTGCAATTACGTTTCTTCCTCGCTTTTCCTGCGCCTCTCATATACGTACCCTTGGGAGCAATAGGCTTAAGGGCCGTACTTGCCACTTGATTCCTAGAGGAAGAGTTGGCATTTTTTCCCACTTGTTCATATTTTCCCTGGGGTAAGGACTCAGGCTTCGATTAAAGCCAGACCACTAGCTGCAAATTTCTGGGTGAAACCCCTGGCCTTCTCGATTGTGTCAGAGAACAGCTTCGGAGGGCGTATCTATTTCACATTCCTTGTCCATTCAACTCTAGAGAAGCGTTTTTTTATTTTTAAGCCAGGTTCTGGTTCTATTAACAAAGGAGGTGAATGAAGATAATCTCCACGTTCCTGAATGGTGTGCTTCCCACCCATAGGACCACTGAGGACTACTTGGCTGCCTCTGTGGATTGCTCCTGAAGGTTCAAAGTAACACTCTCATTCCCCTTCAGTGCCGGGAAGCGCGATGGCTGACGGATTGTGTGCTGCTGCCAGTTGGGACTCCCAGCGTGACCCGTGCAACAACATTCCTCCCCTGGAAGACCTGCTTGGCGGCACTGCTCCAGGTCCAGTGATGCGGACGCTTTGAGCAGCGGGTAGAGGTTGGTGTCTGTATTCATGTACTCAGCCTACTACATGCAAAATAGGCCCAAAGGAGCCCTGGAGGAAACTGTACTGCTGAAATGCTCTTAGTTATTCAATAATATGCATAGTGAGTGTAGTCCTCCCAGCAACTATGACCCTCTGCCACCTACTAGCCAGCCAAAATGTTCCCCGCGCCAGAGCAAAGATAGGGTATACGTCATTCAGTAAGAAATAAAATCACCATTTAAGAATAGACTTTTGTTGGTAGACTGTTCCCTAGTAGACAAAATACGTGAAGTTAGACATATTCTAGACATTGCTCTGATCAGGCGGCTGTTTTGTTGATTTTACAATACCCAGGCACTAGATCTAACTCTGGATAGACAGTAAATCAGACTCTCCTCTTGGATTCATGGGTAGCGCATGAGTAGGCAGAAGATCCCATACAATATTTTAAGGATAATGTTGGGACCATCAACTCTAATATGGTCTGGGATGCCTATAAAGCATCCGGGGTTTTTGCATAAGGTGGGAAGTCATGAGCATTAAATGGTGCAAGAAGAAGATGGAAAGCCATTAGGAAATGTGTGAAGGATCAAGCCAAATCTACCTTAGAGGAGATGCAGGAGATACTGCAGAATTTGATAAAGCAGCAGGCTGCCTTGAAGCAGCTGGTGGAAAGAAGAAGCAGGGAAAAGTGGCAGAGGAGTATCTTGAAACATTCTGAATACAGAGATTACTAACTTGGACATAGAAGATTGATATAGAGGCAAATGTCATCATTGAATTAATTATTGATGATAAAGGTAATAGAACATTTCATTTTGATAACATTTTGATGCATTGTCTCAAGTTATAACACTCGTTATACACAAAGAGAGTAGTTTCAGACCATTGGGGATAAGAGGTTGGTTGGATGATCAACAGCTTCTGAATTTTTTGAGCATGGACCAACAAATTATTCAGGAGGAGATTATTGTAGAAGAAATTCTCACGCAAGAAAAGAAGTCCTGCAATCAGGGTCGAACTGGGACAAAAAATAGGCCCAGACACTAAAATAAAAGTGGACCCCATTAACAAACCAGATAGATGAAAAAGTGGCCCACATTTCCAAATCAGGCCAGTGCTGAACCTGTAAAGACACGATGCATGGATATTTTTCAAGGCATAGGAGACTGTATGCATATGTGTTTGCTGCAGGCCATGCTTGAGGTGCTATCAGTGTAATCAACAGAAGATACGGCCTACCTGCCCATAAAATACCCACAAATTACTAACAAACTGTCCCAAACAGCGCTCTGTGAGGCCAGCCCATCAGGCACTGACTGATTGCCCTAGAGGCCAGTCCGACCCGCCTGCAATAATAATGGATAGCGATGCGGCCCGAGTGATTGTTGAAATTAAGTCAAGTATTTCATCCATCACTGTTTTGCATCACCCCAAGTGTGACAGGTATGCCCAGACATGGGTCCAGTGCACGCTGTGTCACTAGAACCAAGCTGTACCCGGCTGATAAGCCCATAACTATGGCGAAACGGGTCCCCGGTTGCTTGTGTTCCAGTTTTAGAGGACCTAACTTGACATTTCAGCCTCAACTGTTTCTACTGGAGCAGGGTCAAGACTGATTTGTATATAGCTGGGTCCAAACTGATGTGGCATGGTGTGGAAAATAACGATGGATTGGCATGTGGCCCAAGTGACTACTAGTGGCTGAGATTAATTCAAGCATTCCATCATCACAGTTCTGTATACTTATTGCAAAGGAAAGGCAGCTCTCCTAAATTCCCTACCAGCTGAGTTTTAGAGGGCATTGCGAAATACTATAGTACTGAAATGGAAAAACCTGTTTAATGAAATATACTTGAAAATGATAGCGATCCCACTGTCATGGAATGAGGCTACCATTTCCCTGATTTTAAAACTAAAACCAAACAAAGACCCTATGGTGGCAGAACCCTATATTACAATCTCACTGTTAATTATGATTATGAAATATATGCAGGTGTTCGGTCAGGGCGGCTCACCAAAATAATTATTAATGTCATACACTCGTACCAAAAAGGATTTATCCCACGCAGGCAACTATGCGATTTAACACATCTTTTAATATCCTCTATAGATATGGTCATCACGAATTCCAGCCCGCAGGCAAGAATAACTATTGATGGGGCCAAGATAAGCTGGGTCTATCTGTGAGAAGCCATGCCTGATTTTGGCTTACCCGCACAAATTTATAGATGAAATAAAGCAGTTATACAAAGCTTCATCTGCCCATGTCTTGATTAATGGTGACCTTACCAGTAAAATAAAGATAACTAGTGGAACGCGCCAAAGATGCCCTTCTTTCATATTCTTTTTGATTTTGATGTTGAACCGTTGGCCCAGGGTTTTAGAAGCAACAAAGATAATACCCTTTGTAAGTCAGAACACTGAAAATAAAATCGCTTTCTATGCTGTAGACGTTACATTGTGTGACAGTGGTCCCAGCAGAACTTTGCCCCGGATTGAAGAAACCAAAGTTAATACCAGGGTGTGCTCTGGTTATTTGCTTAACAAATCTAAGATAATGGCATGGAGTTTACATCATAAAAGGTTACAAACTCAGTCCAAGCTTAGATATCTGGATATAGATGTCACACAAAAGTAAGAAGCCTAACTTGGGCAGAATAATGAAGGAAATAAAAACGCTTCAAGGCAAATGGGAGAACATGCCAATGATGATTTTTGGTAGGGCGAACTTAATAAAGAAAAATAGATCTTTTTTTTACCTAAGCTAACTTTTCTTTTTGATAAAAACACTACTCCTTTCAAAGGACTTTATCGCTAGAATTCAGGTAAGATTTGGGGATTTCATCTGGGCCTCGAATGGCCCTAGATTGGCTTGGAAAAAAATAAGGAGAAGATTATATAAAGTTCGTTTAGTGCTCCATGATGTCTAGATGTATTGACACGCCTTTCAGTTTACGAACTGTAAATCTTGCCCTGAACCTGATGACAGCTGTAGAGGGAGGCTATATTCCTGCATATTAGGGGACTTTGGGTAGGAAAAGTTTTTATATAAATTTAGAAACCCTAAATTCTTCAAGAGGGTGTGCCTGAAGTGCTTAAAGCCTGTTTAGCAATATGGCATAATATTTTATTTATTTTTCAATTTTTATAAAGCATGACACTCATGTCACCATGGCTAGCCATGTATTATAGGCAGAGTACTGTATAAGAAAGAGAACAGTCTTATTTTGGAAAGAGCCAAGTTTTGAGCTACTTTCTGAATCCAAGATAGTCTTTAGTGCAGCGGATATCTAGAGGCAGTAGATTCCAGTGTGCTGTGGATAGATGGGCAAAAGAACGCCCACCAGTTCTTGGTTTTTTCAACTGTTTAGTTTTAGCATGAGCAAGATTCACAGATCTCAGACTTCTTTTGGGGGTATAAAACTCCATTTGTTTGGAGCATCACAGGACATATGTTGTAAAGGGTCCTATGTGAATGGAACAAAAGTTTGAATTTAGCCCTCAAATGAATAGGTAGCCAATGCAGGGTTTTAAGGCAGGCAGTAGCCAAGATGCACCTGTCTTGTTTGCATATAAGTTTAGCAGCCATATTTTGAATCACCTGCAGGTGGGAAAAAAGATGGTCCAACATCCCAAAGTAGAGTGAATTACCATAGTCCAGTCCGCTTACCACAAGGGATTGGACTATGGTTCTATACCAATTGACTGGAATCCAGTGGAACAATTTCTTAAGACATTTCAGCAGGCCGTAACATTTAACAAATAACTTGCTCAAACAATGTTAAGGATTAACTAAACAAGAACCCCAAATTTCTTACCAATTTAATTGGTTTAGGGGTGGGTCCCTGGCCACCAGGATGGGTCCCAAATATCGTAGGTACCTCCAAAAAGCAGAATCTCTGTTTTTTCAGCATTTAGCTTCAGACAAGTCCTCTTCCAACTGGTAACCTCCTTGAGATAGCCAGAAAGGTTATGTCTGACTTTTTCATGTTGCTCACCTAGTGAGATGACCAATATGAGACAGGTGTTGGATTATTATTCAACATTTGGCCCTATTTCGAACTCCCCAGGCACCCCTGCACTCTTTGATGATAAACTATACCGGACAGTGGGTTTAAATTTGAGGACAACTACGAGAAGGCCAGGAACTTATTTCATGGGAGGCGCTCGGGGATATAACCAATGGTGAGATTTCAAGGTTTAAGTACCTCTACTTAGCATCATGGACTCCAAGGCATCCCTGGGAAGGATACTTGTCAACCCCTAAGCAGCAGAGCATATGGCAAGTGTCTTTGCATCTTATTTATTCCAATGTGAAATCTGCTACCCTAACGAAAAACATTTTTACACTCTACCCAGGACCTACTTGACAAAGGAAAAATTGACACTATTTGTTAAGGAGAACTCACCTAGATGTAGATGGTGTGGAGAGAAAAGTGCCAATGACATCCACGTTTGTAAGCTGCCCAGTATTAGCAAATTACTGGAATGACGTAAGAGTTGTCATATCAGAAATACTGTCACAGAGTATTAAGGCAAGCTTTTATTGATTATTTTCCGCATTGACATGTCGCTTAATGCATGCATCCCTGTAGCGCTTCAGAGGCTACTATTCTACTTGATACTTATTGAAAGAAGGGAGATTTGCATAAAATGGTTACAATGCAATCTCCCTACTATTTATGAGTGGCTGAAAACTGTGGATAAAATATATAAAATGGACAGGGAGTCCCACTTACGTAGAAAAACAGAGGACTTATGGTCCAGACAACTGAATTGGTAGCTTGACAACCCTGCACTAGAAGTCTGATGATCAAGCCAACAGTGCCCACAAGATTCTGGGCATAGCAATGATTCTGCCAGGACACATTAAGCAGATGCAAATTCAGATAGCAAGGGAATCCTCGTTAAGTTGTAACCTCCATCTGAAGACGAAGAGTACTTTAAAAAAAAAAAAAACACACACAAGTGAAAACACTCCTCCTCACATTAGTAGCATACCAGAATACCATGTTTTTCCAAAGGTCTTTCAATGTATTACATCTGATATATGGTCAAACAAGACAAGGAATAAAGAATCCTTTTGCAATCCAATCATTTAATGAAGAGACAACTATCTACAGACTTACAGATTTAAGACTGGATTACGGGTAGGCATACTTAGGAGCGGTATTTGTAGATTAAAATATACAAGTCTTTTATTTTTTATTTATTTAGCATTTTGTCAATACATCATAGAATCATATATACATATGCAGTACAATCCCGTCCCACAACAATAGAACTTGAATACAAACTTGCAGTACATGTTGATGCATGTCCTTCACTATAATCAACGTATCATGCATCTCCCAGCCATCCCCATGGAGTCAGCAACCTTATCATCTACGCTCGTATGTACCAATCCTCTCCCAAGTGGCAACTTCATCCCCATGTTTTATGAGGTTACAATAAGTCAGGGTTCCCCAGAAGATAGTTTGTGACAGGGCTCCAAATATGTTTTGGTCTAGATGCAATCGGTAGTTCTTCAGCATAGATATCTAACTGGCCTTTGCAATATACTAGATCCTTAAACCACCCCTTTACCGCTGGTACTACTCCCCCCCCCCGTGTTTGGCAAGCAACCGTTTGGACAGCAATAATGCAAAGCAACCAATTTACGATAGCTAGATTGGATTTTGTTCAGCAGCCCTAGCAAGCATACCTGTGGCGTACACGGCACCCTCTCCATAGTCATATGCGATATGGTTTGTGTCACTTTGCCCCAAGATTTGGCCACATTTCTGCATCCCCAGACTAGGTGCGAGAAATCCGCATTATCCACCCCACAACGTACACAGCAAGAGTCATCACACAGGCCATATCGGTACAGGTGCTCTGGTGTATAGTACATTTGTTGCAAATACTTAAAATGTATTATCCGCAGGTTACAGTTTGCCATTAGGCGCCCTGTCAATGCACATCACGTAACCCAGTCGTCCCACACCATCGGTGCATCTAGCGCAGTCGTCCCACACCATCGGTGCATCTAGCATAGCATTTTATTTTTCAAACGTACCAGACGTTACCATTGGGTTTTCAGTGAGTGAGGCGGTGTATAGTAGTGTTGTCAAGCTTTTCCTTTCTTCCGTGGACAGCAGTACCTGAAGTGCCCGTAACACCCTTGGCTCATCTGGATACTCAGGATATATCGCTCGAATTGCAGCTCTCAGTCTAACATACGCAAATCCCAACATAGCCGTATATTGTTATAGTTAGGGCACCTAAAGTTATGAATTTCCCGCTGGGATATAAATCACCCAACATGGTGATTCCAGCCTTCATCAGGGAGTCCAATGGGACTCGATCCTGAGCAACTGAAATATTAGGGTGAGCCTCCACTGACAATTCCGGCACATACAAGTAATCCCTTCCCGCCCTCACCAGCAAAGCCTGCCATGCCCTGTATGTGCAGGTTACAGAATAAATAACTTTTCTGGAATTGAGGGGTTGCTCACAGAGCACAGCCACTGAGAGCAGGGTCGGGTAAACATCATCTGATTCGACAGCGAGATGCAGTAAGAATTCCTGCAGGTAATGCCAATTATGCGCAAAGTGGTCCTACTCGCACAAGAAATAGACGCATGTCCGGTGCCTCAAAACCACCCCGCTCGAATGGCAATGTCAGAATTTCCCAGCTACATCGTGCATTTTTCCTGCTCATACCAGCTTAGTCAAACATGTCTGGAGTGACTTGAACAAAGCTTTGGTCAGCACTATAGGGATATTCGTGAACAAATATAGGAATTTAGGTAAAATAGACATTTTAATTAACGCAATTTGATCTGCCAGAGACAACGGGAGATGCATCCACCTTGATACCTGGTCTGTCAGCGTCGCGATTGCCTGCCCATAGTTCATTCACACAACCACCTCCGGATCCGTGTGCACCCATATCCCAAGATACTGGACAGCCTCCATTGCCCACTTCAGTGGGAACTCCGATTCACAAACCATAGTACCCTGTGTGAGTGGTAATATAATCGACTTGTCCCAATTAATAATGAGGCCTATTCTCGGAGCAGGGGGTTGAGATTCAGCTCTGTCTCCCGCACATACAGCAGCATATCATCTGCATACAGCGATATGTCAAGCGGATGCTGTCGGGACCCCAGAGCCGCCTCTTTATGCAACTGTCTAATTTTACAAGCTAAGGGCTCAAATACCAGGGAGAAGAGCATAGGCGACAACGGACACCCTTGTCCCTCTGCATATTCTAATAGGGTCTGACACCATCTTGTTAACCATGATTCTCGCCGTAGGTTCCTCATAAAGCAGATGCAACCATTTCACAAATGGAGGGGGAAGCCCCATACGACCCAACACGGTGAACACGTAGTCCCATTATATGGAGTCAAATGCCTTGGCGGCGTCGAGCAACACCGCCGCGGCACCCACCTCGGGTCTAGTTGATGTAGCGCCGCGAACAGCGCCCTCAGGTTATGTGTCGTAGATCTCTCCTGTACGAAACCAGACTGATCAGGGAGCACCAATGCAGGCACCAACAGCTGCAGTCTCATTGCTATAATTTTGGCAAGTATTTTCACATCTACATTCATTAGCGAAAGTGGACGATATGACCCACAAAACTTGGCGTCCTTGTCAGGTTTTATTAGCAGAACAATCAGGGCTTCCCGCAATTTGGGCGGCAGAATCCCATTTTCCTAGGCCTCTGCATATACTTCAACAAGCTGCGGGGCTAGTAGGTCCGCATATGGTTTATAAAACTCACCCAGCAGCCCATCTGTGCCCGCAGCTATACCATTCGGCAATTTTTGTATGGCCTCTTTAACATCTTCCACTGTCAAGGATTGCAGAAGGTACTCCCTTTGCCCCGAGGACAACCAACCCCGCGCCACATCCTCAAGATAATCCGTTATTTCAGGCTCCGTCGCCCCTACCCGTTGCGCATATAAGACACTATAATACTCAGTGAACACTGATAGTATGTCCTGAGTCATACATTTCAGCTCTGAGACTGCATTTAATATCTCTACCATATGTCCTTGCTCTTTATGTGTAGATATTTTTGCAGAAAACGCTCACCCCGCTCTGCCACCTTCCCTGTACGCTCTGGTAGTCCACCGCCTAGACATATAGAGCACCTCTTGTTCAGCAGTTTCTGCATGCTCTATAGTGAGCGCTCTCATTTGTGCAAGGACCTCCGGTGCCGGCTGAGATTCATATTGCCTTTCAACCCGGCACCCTTGCCACAGCAGCGCCGGCCACGCCCGGCACTGGGAGGCGAACGTAGCTCCCATGCAAGCCTTTAATAGCCCCAGCGTCAATTTTCAGTCACGGCAGCTGCCAACTTGCCACAGTGATACTCCTCCAGGCCGCCAGCTACAAAGTGGAGTTTTCGGCTCAGCGAGGTCTCCCGCACTCCGCCGCTGGGCTGATAAAGTGCCCACCAGTCTCCACAACCGGATAATTGGCGGATATCTTAATTCCATAGGCAGAGCTGCTTCAGCAAGCAGCCATCTTGCCACCGGCGTGCTAGCCCCCCCCCCGCCCAACATATACAAGTCTTATGAGAGTATGGGACCTTAATATGCCAACTAGGCTAATGGGCACAATACAATCCAGAACTCTCCATTTTCCCATACCATGTTTTATCGGAAAAGGAATCAGAATAATAGTTCTTAGAGTCTGTTGTTGCCATGTGGCTTAGGGGCACAAGAGAAGCTAAGGACCAACGCCCACTGCTTACTATGTTGATTCTAAGGCTATACACTGGTTGTTGGTATGTGGGCTGACAAATTGCCTGAACCCACAATCTAATATGCATGGCTCAATGCATGCACTTTCAGTAAGCAGTGCCGGTTGGGTGTGCAGTATGCCGCTAACACCCGCTGTACATGGCTGAAGGCTGTTCTTAAGGGAGACTGGATGCAGAGCTTGGCCGTATACCGGGACTTGCAGCCAACCTCTGTTGTTGCGCACAGTTAGTTGCACTGTTAGTTTTGTATGAAGATTCTCACTCCCACAAGTGCAAAAGATTACTGCCTTGCAATCTCCCCAGAGCTTACAGAGTCATGACTCTGATAAATCCTATGATTGATCTATGCTCTATGGTGGTCTTGTTAATGCTAGATTACTGGCAAAGCACAGATATGAAGTAGCATACACCACAGAAAATTTGGGTTTGGACATACTTTTTATAACAGAAACTTGGGCAGACGCTGCCTCAGATCCTGATTTTATTACTGCTACTCCTGCCGGTTTTCGAGCAATCAGAGTAGATAGGCCATTAAAAAGAGGCGGTGGAGTGGCTATTATTATTAGAGAACACTTTTCAGTCACCTACTATCCTGTTTCTACTCCTTTCTATGACACTCTCCAATTCACATTCGAACTCAGTTCTAAATTGACCTTCAAAGGCATTTTATTGTACCGACCACCAGGCACGAGAAATGCTTTTTTAACAAATCTCGATACCCTGCTCGAACCCATCTTTTTAAATAAGGACTTCACCATCCTTGGAGACTTTAATTTCCATCTGGAAGATATAGATAACCGAGAGACGGCGGTGCTTTCAGATACCCTAGGAGCGGTAGGGTTAACCCAACTAGTGCAATTACCCACCCATGAGGCCGGTCACACGTTGGATGGTGTTTTTTCCTCAGCCCACGGGCTTATAGTGAAAGAAATCCTTCCTCTGTCATGGTCTGACCATTCACTTATTAAGTTTAGTTTTCCATGCATCATGGTCGGACAGGCTAGCATTATTAAGCCACCTGTCTCTTCCTGTAAAGCATGGAGTAAAGTGGATAAAACAATCCTTCGCACCCATTTGGAAGTTTCATGTCCTCAATTTCAGGGCCATGTGGACTTGGCAGTTACTAAATATATTCATTGGATTTCTGAGGCAGTTAATGCCTCGGTACCCACAAAAATACTGTCCGGAAATAGGACTACTCCGTCTGCCCCCTGGTTTTCTGAATCACTTCGGAAAGAAAAACAGAACTGTCGCCGAATGGAACGTCATTGGCGAATAAACTATTATGAGTTGGAAAAGGAAGCGTACAAGATAGCTTTAATGAATTACAAAAAATTACTTAGACTAGAAAAAGAAACTACTTCACTCAACAGATTGAGTCAGCTAATAATTCCCCCAAGGAACTATTTTCGGTAATTAACAAACTTACCTTGCCCAATAATACAGGAAAGAAGGGCAACCAAAAGTTTTGTAATGATATTGCTGCAACATTTAAATCCAAAGTTCTGGAAATTTTCAACGTTTTTAAGGATGGATCAGGGCCTTGTCTTTCGGCCCAAAGGAATGGTCCAGACCTTGACAAAAGTACGCTGCTCAAATGTTTCCCCGTCTCTGCGGAAGCAGTAGGAAAGTATATAAATGAAGCCAGGTCAGGACCTCCTCTGGACCCATGTCCACCAGCACTTTTTAAAGAATTAGTAGATCTGGCTTGCCGAAATTTTTAACTTGATGTTTAACTCTGGCATCTTTCCCGCTAGTTGGAAGGAACATCCATCCTTCCTTTATTAAAAAAGCCTACTTTAGATGCCACCAACCCCCAACAACTATCGACCCATTGCCAGATTACCAATACCAGCTAAGATAGTAGATAAAATTATGAATATTCAACTGTCACAATTCATCAGCGAGAATAGTTTGCTGGATCATTTCCAGTTTGGTTTTCGTAAGGAACATAGTACAGAAACGGCGCATATTAAGGCTACCGAAGAGATTAGAGCGGCGATGGATGGAGGAGGCACAGCTGCTCTTTTGCTCCTCGATCTATCTGCCGCTTTTGATACGGTTGATCATGTTCTCTTGCAAAATCGGTTGGAGAAGTTGGGAGTGGATGAAGCGGCCCTGGCGCTGCTGTCCTCCTTCCTAAAGGATCGGAGATCAACGGTGTCACTTGACGGATTCGACTCGGCTCCCTACGTTCTGCCATGTGGAGTCCCTCAGGGCAGTTTATTAAGCCCCTCATTGTTCAACATCTACATTTCCGAACTGGCCCCACTGATCCGGGAATTCGGGTTTAGTCTGACGTCATATGCAGATGACACCCGGATTGTGGTAGCTGCATATAAACATCAAACCTCTCCTTTTCAGCAGTTTCAAATCTGCATGAGTACTATTAACAAATGGATGAGTACACATTGCCTCAAATGTAATTCCGAAAAAAACAGAAGTTTTGATTTTTAGCAACATGCAGCCAACCTGGAGCAATCTGTGGAGGCCAGCGGAGATGGGCATACCTCCCAAACCAGCGGCCAAAGTAAAGAACTTGGGTGTATTGATTGACAATAGATTAACACTCTGTCAACAGACTAACGCCATTGTCTCTGCCTCATATTTTCTTAAAAAGAAAAGAAAGGAAGATACTTCCGTATATCCGGGCGGATACTAAGAAAGCAGTAGTTACATCTCTTATTCAATCCAAACTAGACTACTGCAATGGGCTATACTTGAATGACCAGAAGCAGTGCCTAAAGAAGCTTCAGATGGTTCAAAACTCTGCGGTACGTCTACTGCTCAATATCCCCAGGCATAAAACGGTATCTAATGAAATCTGCAATTTGCACTGGCTTCCTGTACTTCAGCGCATCAAAATTCAAGGCATTGTGTCTTGCCTACAAGGCCTTGAATCATACAGGCCCCTCTTTTCTTCAGAATCTTTTTGTATGGTACCAACCGACCAGACATCTTCGGTCTATGGGGGCAAGACTACTGTTAGTGCCTAGAATCCGTACTGCACATTGGGGTGGCTGCAACTTTCATAACGGTACATATAATTCCCTTCCACTGGAACTTAGGAACGGCAGCTCCTTAACGGGCTTCAGGAGAAAATTAAAAACCTGGCTGTTCCCGGACAAGGCGCAGAGCATGCTGATTGTAGTCTCTAGCGCCAAGACACCCTTGGGTATTCGTGCGCTTTTATAAATTCCATTAACATTAACACAGCCGGGGCTGGACGCACATGAGTTGGGCACAAGGCAGGTTAAAAAAAAATCATAGAAAAATCTTTAAAGGTAAGTTATTTTTTGCCACTTTTGACTGCAAAAATTCCCAGGAGCCTGGTGGCTTCACTTCCTCAGCACAGCCAGGCCTAGGGCAGTGTGCCTCCCAGGAAAATATTTTCAATCAGGGTCACACCATCGTGATAGGCTCCTAGTTTGGAGGGATCTGACTGCTTTGTGCAAGTGTGACCCAGTTTTGGTGTCTTGTGCCCATACTTTCAGGCAGAGGACAATGCTTGCACAATATCATTGCGGGATCACGGACCTTGGGATCGGGACCCCCGCAGCCTGCATCACGGCTTGCCCTCAAATAGGATCTATTTTGACCACACAACGTGGCGGAGACAAGACTCTGGTCTCCCCGCACACAGAGCAAGCTATCATGCCCTGCCCACTATCACTCAATACAACGCCCCATAGCATTAACTTAGCCAATAGTGGGTGCGACCCTGTGCTCCCCCGCTACACCTTCCCGTAATTTCTACTCGGACCCCTGCAGTCCGCACAAGTTCCTTCAGCCTTGGATGGGACCGTGTTCCTCTCCAACTGTCCTTATCTCTGCATCTTCTCAGGCATTCTGATTCACTAGTCCTGATGATGATCCCATAACCGTTGTTGGGACCGAAACATCGTCGACAACCACATCTTGACTCTAACCGTTATTTGAAATTTATGCGGAGTACAAGATGTTCATTTTATTGTGACTGTTCTTATTTCTTATCTCACTAAAAAGTCACCCATAAGTTACATGCCTGAGTTAAGGTAATCTTTTGATTTCCGAAACCCCACCACTTCCTGCTCACTTTGTTATGTATTGTTTTCCTGTTTTATTTTTGTTAGTTAAATAAATTCTAATATTGTCCATTTGGATAGCAACAGACCCAATGCTGATTGAAGTTTTCTGGCTATAATTATGTATTTAGCTTGAAAGGGACCACTGTCTCTAATAACTCTCTCTTCCTGATTGGCACATTTCCAATTCTGGTCACGTTTGATACTCCGGAGACTAGTGGCAGCATGGGGAACGTACAGATTAAGCAACATAAGAAAAATGGCCTGAAGTCCAGAAAAAAACTATTACCTTACAGGGGCGATGAAGGGCTTCACCACAGCTGAGACCAATAATTAAGGGTGCAGTGTCCCTGCGTGTTACCCAAGTATGTATGTTTATCAGTTTATTCAGAGGCAAGATGGTGGCTTCCTATGACGCAGCAATCTTTTTTCCTTACATTTTGGGTATCTGTTATATTTAAGAGCCAAGTCAATACATACATCTGCAGTCAATCAAAAACAAGTTCCATCACTAATAGTGTAAAACAATCTAAAACAGGACTACTAGCATGAGACTCCTCCACTCACCCACTGCACCTCTATGTATTTCCTTTGAGTCTACAATTATTTGTAAAAACAGATTTGCTTATTTAGAACACAATAAGGTTGAGTTGGAAGAAGTCACCGATACCCACTCAGAGTAATAGGGAGTACTGCCTGTCCTGACTGACATGGTCAATGCAGTAGCCTCCAGTACCACGGAAAAATGCTTAAAGGAGAAGGTGATCTAGATAAAAGGGGTAGTGGTTTCCCTAACAAGCGCGGTTAATGAGCTTGTGAGCTTAGTAAGGAATTTTCATGCCCTTCATGTGCATCCTAAAGAGATCACTTGAAGGCTAAAGAGATTGTCCACGTGCATACAGAACTGGTGAGATGCAGAGCAGAGTACTCGGAATCAGGGGTAAATACACTATAGCCGTTACCGGTCACTTACAATGAGAAGGATCCCATGCCAGAGAAGAGAAGGTTGACCCAGTGGGACTCATTTGTGGGCAACAGTGACTCAGTCTTTCGAATTTAGGAGCATTTAAATCACCCCTCCAAGGAAGGTTGTGGATCGGGGTATAAGGAGCTATTTAAGCTAACAATCCTTGACCAGCCATGGCCCTGGGCGGGAACCAGATGAATAATTGTGAAGTTGACCCTTTTTCCTGATTCATGGTAAATGTAGCTAAAATCGCCTCCCGCAGCTGTGAGGATGAAGACTCCCTGATAAATAAACGCACCGATTGGATATTGTCCGTCCCTAATGCTACTTGGTGATAAACTCCGATATTCTGTGTTCCAGGCTCTATCCTCAGTTGTCTCCCAATGCAAATCTTTTTCATTATGTCGACCTAAGGTTAAAAAGTAGTAAATTATTCAATGGGTCTATTGGGTTGGATCTTTCCAAGAGCTCCATTGTAAATTACTAGATTCAATTTAAGTACAATTGCCCGTCAGGGCCCATAAGCAGCAACCAATACAATATTATATCTAGTCCACACACCAGTGTTTCAGTTGCACAGGATTCAGGGCTAACACAGGCTGTTTGACTGGCTAGAATAAGAGCAGCTACCACCAATCTATCCAGGACTCAAGTACTGTTCGACGCAAAAGAGTATTTTTCAATAACCCAAACCGTGGCATATCAGGGTGAAGTGAATCCTTAAGGTACTGCTCCAAGGGTGTACTAGTCATGCGAGTGACCAAGCTGAAATACAGATCGATACTGTGAACATACTGTCCCCGGATTTAGCAGGAATAAATTCAAAAGAATTGCTACCTGAATGGGGTTAATTTGTAGACCAGCATGACATCTGCATTTTTCAAGATTCAGTGGAGGACCATACTAATATTTATATAAAAGTACACTAACTACCGCATCCCTGCCCAAATTAAGAGCACAGGCCTCCCATATGGGGCACTAGCGGTCTAGATAAAAATCTCAATAAATTGAAAAATCAAATAACTAAATATAAATTCCTGTGTCATTTTGGGAGTCGCTGTAACCACCTGAGGGGACACAAATTTAACCTATATAAAATCTGTACTCGAACTATACGGGGGAGGGGAATCTGAATTGTTAAAAGAATCTGAGCTATATTGAGTCATGAGTTCTGAACTAGGACCTACCATTGTTGCAGGTGATTTTAACATCACCATTGAACCTTTACATAGCAACGAAAGACCAATCACAGAGGAGGAGGATAAGAAATTAGTTATACCGCATATCGAGGTCCATCCTAAAAAAAAGTGGACTCCTTCCTCCCTGCAGCTAACTTCCCTAACAATGGTACAGGGACTTACGGCCTGTAACAGTTGGACCCGATCTGACATTGGTGGTTGCAAGATCTTTAATAAGAACAGTTTTACAAGTAGGACCGACTACATCTTGGTTTATCTTCGCTTTAAAAGAGATGTGATTTATATGCAGGTAACAAACAACTGGGATAGAGACCATAATGCCTTGCAACTTACTATGAAGGATATCATTAGGGATTGCCAGAGACCAGTCTGCCAGTCGCTGACTAGGGAATTAAAAGTCTCAAATAACAAATGATCTATCAAATGGCCTCTTAGCAGAACGACAGATGGAAGTGTTGGTCGATACACATTGAGAGCCGATTGCGATCAATGTCCAAGCAATTGAAGCATCTACCACCATCAATAATCTTAATGCCCTGGTCACTATATATTCCAACTTCTGTTCTTCCCTAAGAAAGAACTTCCAGAGAAATATAAGACCTACTCCTACAAATGCTAATTTAAAGCTGCCCATGGTTTAATGAGGAATGGAAAAGAGCGAAAAGCAATCAGGCACAGGCAATAAACGGTAAAAAACAGATCATTTTAAGATAAGCTGGGAAAGCATACAAATGATCACAAGATGCGGCTCGTCGGGAGTTGGATTAGCCAAGTCCTTGAGAAAATGCAATGTTGGATGGATGAGAGTAATATTCTTTAAACTCTACAGGCTGGCTTCCAAAAAATATTAGTACTGTTGACTAGGTTTTTAGATTCTTCAGTATATATTGTAACACTGTATTTCTAAATAAGGGTCACCTGTACGTCGCTTTTGTGGACTTAAAGTACGCATCTGATCTAGTCCCACAGAAAAACTCTGGGTGGTTTATTAGAGAATGTAGATTCCTAGTAATATATTATCAGTATTAATCCATCTACACAATCAGAATTAAGCACAGGTGTGGTGGGGTAGCTACGACTAAGTGACAGAATGCATCCCTATAAAAAAACAAAACAAAAAGGAGTGCAGCAGGGATGTGTTCTGGACCAGACATAATTTTCTCTGTATCTAAATGATGTGATTGCATATTTGGATGTGTCTGTGTAAACAACTCTCCAATACTTGTGGATAGCAAAGTCCCTGTGTTTCTCTTTGCAGACAATGCACTGTTGGTCTCAAAAGCCCCTAGAGGGTTACAACTCTTAACTGACTGCTTCGTTAAGTTCTGCACTAAGCGAGAATTTGAGGTAAACTCCAAAACAAAATATATAATCAATCAGCAGCATAAATCATATCGAGGGAGAATATCCATGGATGTAGTAAATCTTGAAAGGGTATCTGATTTTAAGTATTTGGGTACAAAATTAATGGCAAACATGTCTTGGGCAAAGCATATTAGTAAGAGCTGTTTAAAACTTCTCAGACATCTCCGGCATCCTTAGAGTTTTTAACACAACAACAACTAGATCAGTGTCTCCAGCTCTCCACATTTACAATGTCATAGCTTTAAGAGGCACACTTTATGGAGCTGAACTATGGGATTCACGCTGAACTATGGGATTCCCGCAGCCAAGTGGTCTCACCTCAATTGAAAACAAACTTATGAGATCTTTGATTTGTTTACCCAAGAGCACTCTGCTGCTCCTGCTCTTTACTGACTTGGGGATGATAAGCTTAGCGGTTCTGGTATACCCAAGAATAATTACCATATTGTGTAGTCCTAAAGCACAAGTTACTTACCTTCGGTAACGATACAACTGTAAGAAACATTAGTAAGTAATAGATTCCTTACCTTAGAATTACCCCTAGGAGTCAGACTGGATCCGGAAAGCTTTTTCGTCAGCAGTACCTCAGCGCGTGGGAAGGTGGCGTCGGTCGGCTCCGCGTTCGTCATCACCGAGATGACGTCGCGGCACCTACTTAGACACCACACTCGCGCGCTGACGTCAGTTCTGTACACGACTTTCCGCACCAGAAAGGCAGAGCCATGCAAGACACTGATCATTGGTGCACAAAACTAGGGCCCTGAAAGGATGACCTTAACCCTAGAAATCAGTTCGCAGAACGGGGAGGATGGGTGGGGCGGTAAGGAATCTATAACTAACTAATGTTTCTTACAGATATATCGTTACAGAAGGTAAGTAACTTGTTCATCTGAAAGAAACACTTCAGTTATAGATTCCTTATCTTAGACTAGATAGCCCAGCAATACCAACCCCGGTGGTGGGTTTGCGAACCAAGATCACACCAGAAAGTCCTGGAGAACAGAACGGCCAAAGAAGCCATCTCTCCGGACTTGGCTGTCCAGGCAGTAGTGTTTGGTGAACGTGTGCAGCGATGCCCACATGGCCGCCTGACAGATGTCATTCAGAGGCACTCCTCTTCCCAAGGCAGTAGTGGTTGTCGTCGCCATGGTGGAGTGAGCGCGTAGCCCCACTGGATGCTCCTTTTTAGCTAGAGTAACAAGCCTTAATACACAACACAACCCATCTAGAAATGGTGCGTTTGTGTACGGCCAGACCCTTCTTTACACCCACCTAGCCAACAAAAAGTTGATCATCCACTCGGAACTGTTTTGTGCGATCCAGATAGGAGAGCGCATGGTTTGGGTCCAGACGGTGGAGCCTCTCTTCTTCCTTTAAAGGATGCGGAGGCAGAAATAAGGTGGGCAAAGTAATGGTCTGGCAGTGACCACGTTAGGAAGAAAGGATGGACGAGTCCGGAGAACCACATTGGGTGAACAGATAGGAAAGGAGGCTTTGAGGAAGAAGCCTGGAGCTCACTCACCCTTCTAGCAGAAGTGATGGCTACCAGGAAAGCAGTCTTAAGAGTCAAGAGACGTAAAGGAGAGTTATGAAGCGGCTCAGAGGGAGCGCACATTAAGTAAGTTAGTACAAGATTCAAGTCCTACTAAGGCATAACGAAAGGAATTGGAGGAAAGAGATGAGTTAAGCCTTTCAAGAAACAGTTAACTACCAGGGACTTGAAAAGAGAAGGCTGATCTGGCAGCCGAAGGAAGGCAGAGATGGATGAAAGGTAGCCCTTGATATTGCCCAGAGCAGAGCCCTGCTGCGCTAATAGAAAGTAGGAAAAAGAGGACTTCAGAGAGAGGAGCAAAAAAGCGATCCACAGCCTTTGCTGTGCACCATGCCACAAATTTGTTCCACCTGCAGGCGTATACTGTCTTTGTGGAGGGACGCCGGGCTGCCAAGATTACGTCACAGACTTCGACAGGCAGGTCGAAAGACGTCAACTGCCGCCGCTCAATCTCCACGCAAGGAGGTGGAGAATAGACAGGTTCGGGTGGAGGACCGTTCCCTGCTGCTGCGACAGAAGATCCTCCCGAAGATCGGAGGATCGATGGCCATGTTGAGCAGCTCGGGATACCAGACTCTTCGTGCCCAATCCGGAGCCACAAGAATGACTTGGGCCCGGTCGCTCCTGATCTTCTTCATCACTCTGTGCAGAAGTGGTATAGGCGGAAAGGCATACAACAGACAGCAACTCCACTTGCAATGCAAAGCATCGCCTAGCGAGTGCCGCCTTGGAAATTCCAATGCGCAGAATTGCGGACATTGAGCGTTCTCTTCGGTGGCGAATAGATCTAACCAAGGCTCTCCCCACTGTAGAAAGAGACCTTGCACCACATCCGAGTGAAGGCGCCATTCGTGATCCATCATGCACCTCCGGCTGATTTAGTCCGCCCTGGCGTTCAGAGAACCTACCAATTAAATGCCTTGATGTTCCAGGCATGTCCAGAGGCGAAGGGCCTCCTGACATAGGGTCCACGACCATACCCCGCTCTGTTTGTTGCAATACCACATGGCGGTGGTGTTGTCCGTGAACACCTGCACTACTCTTCCCCAGACAGAGAGAAAGAATGCCTTCAGTGCAAGATGGATCGCCCGAAGCTCCAAAAGGATGATGTGAAGCTCGGACTCCGCCGGAGACCAGAGGCCTCTGATCTCCGCCTCTCCCATGTGGCCGCCCCACCCCAGAAGGGAGGCATCCGTCACCACAGTGATGTCTGGTTGGGGAAGGGAGAGGGCTCTGCCACTGACCCAATCCTGGTTCGTGAGCCACCACTGCAGTTGTAGAGCAGTGCCCTCCGAGATCTGAACGTAGTCGGACAGATTCCCCCAATGCTGCGCCCACTGGAACTTCAGGTCCCACTGTAGAGCCTGCATATGCCACCTGGCATGATTGGTCAGCAGGATACAGGAGGTCATGAGGCCCAGCAGCCTCAGGGTCAGTCTGACCGAAACCCGGGACAAGGCTTGAAAGATCGGAATCATAGCCCAAATGTCCTGGACTCGCTGTTCGGGAGGATAGACCCGAAACCGCGCCATGTCCAGAACTGCTCCGATGAAGAGGAGCTTCTGAGAGGGAATCAGGTGCGACTTCAGCACATTGATGGAGAACCCCAGCAGATGAAGGAGGTCGTCCGTAGTCTGGAGGTGGGAGACGACTGCCTGGGGCGAGCCTGCCTTCAACAGCCAGTCGTTGAGTTAGGAGAAGACTGAAACTCATGATCTGTGCAGATGAACTGCGACCACCGCCATCACTTTCGTGAACACCCGAGGGGCGCTGGTAAGGCCAAAGGGGAGCACAGTAAAATGAAAATGCTCGTGGCCTACCGTGAACCGCAGGTAACGCCGGTGGGCCGGCAGGACGGGGATGTGGAAATAAGCATCCTGCAAGTCCAACGCTACCATCCAGTCTTACGGGTCGAGGGCAGACAAGACCTGAGCATGCGTCAACATTTTGAACTTCTCTTTCCGGAGGAAGCGATTGACGTCCCTGAGATCCAAGATAGGACGCAGGCCCTTGTCCTTCTTGGGAATCAGAAAGTAGTGGGAGTAGCAACCACGACCTCCTTCTGGGACAGGAACGCGCTCGATGGCTCCCTTGGCCAAGAGAGCCGTAACTTCCTGATGGAGATGTGCCAGATGATCCTCCAACATGCGGTGGTAACGAGGTGGCATGGCTGGAGGGGTAGTCTTGAAGGGGAGGGAGTAGCCCCTTCAGACTATCTGCAAAACCCACCTGTCTGAGGTGATGGTGCGCCAGTGGGGGGGGGGGGGGGGGGGGTGATGGCGAATCCTGCCGCCCACTGGCGTTTGATGGGCCTGAAAGGTCGGACTAGGAGGGTTTGGGGCCTGCTGCAGAGGGGGGGTTGGTGGACTGGCCCACCCGCTGGCCCCCAGAACCACAACGCTGGTTCCTGTGTCCCCGGTCGTGAGAAGGCTGGGTAACTTGCTGCGGCCTGTGGCCCTGGGTGGGACGTAGTGGGGTACCCCTTCGGTAGCCACGAAAGGGACAAAAAGCAGACTGCGCCGGACAGGAGGAGAGGCCCAAGGACTTGGCCGTAGCCGGTAAGTCCTTGAAGCGCTCCTCTAGGGTGTTGTCTGCTTTGTCGCCAAAGAGGCGATGGCCATCAAAGGGCATGTCCATCAAGGTGTTGTGGACATCCCCTGAAAAGCCAGTGGACCTCATCCAGGCATAGTGATGAAGCGCTACCGACGTTGAAATAGTCCTGCCCAGAGAGTCGGCGATGTCCAGCCCACAACGGATCGTAAACTTTGCTGCATCTCTCCCGGCGGCGATAGCCTAGGAGAGCACTGTCCGGGCCTCCTCCGGACACTAAGGCAGCACTTGCGCCACCGTATCCCACACTGAGTGCGAATAACGGCCCAAGAGGCATGCAGTGTTTACGGACTGCAGCCCTAAGCTGGGGGAAGAGAACATTTTCTTCCCAAGATGGTCCAGCTTCTTGGATTCCCTTTCCGGTGGAGCGGTAGGGAAGGCGCTCTTGGAGGTGGATGCTTGGACCACCAAGCTCTCTGGAGTGGGGTGTTGGGAGAGGAAAGAGGGGTCGCCCGGAGCCGGGTGGTGGCGTCGATTATCCTGTCCACGGGAGCCCCCGTGTTGGGCCTCGACCAGGTGCCCAAAAGGATGTCAGTGAGGGCCTCATTAAACGGAAGCAGATGCTCCAAAGAGCCCATCGCTGGTTGAAGAACCTCAGTCTGGAGGTTAGTCCTGACTGCCACGTAGGAAGCTCGAGGTTGAGAGCCTCGGCCGCCCTACGCAACACCACAGCGTATGACGCTCCCTCCTCTGTAGCCATGGTAGGAGGAGACAACATGCCACGGTCGGGTGAAGTATCAAGACCTCTGGCATCCCCCAGTTCCTCTCTTAAGTCCTGTTCAGAAGCAAGCTGGTCAGTTAAAGGGTCACCTGACCCCTCCTAGTCCTCCTCATCTTCCTGTGGTTGCCACTGTGGGTGGAAAGGGGCCTCAGAAGTGAACAGGGGCACGCAAAACCCCACCCGGCGCCGGATCCGGTGTCGTGTCCACGTCAGGAAGGAGGCTGGGGTCGATGCCGGTCGGGGGGCCGACCGGCGTCTGGCGCGGTAGTGGTGCCGTCGGAATCGGTGCTGGTGGAGGCGTAATAAGGTCAACCGGCGCCGATCTGGATCCAGGTCTGGATCCAAGGGGGGCCTGCGGCACCGGGGCCAGAACTGCCGGCAGCGAAGACCTAGGCCCCCCAAACGAGTCTGCGGGGCCCGAAGGTGCGCAGGCGGGGTCGGTCTGCCCAAAGATGGCATGCATCGCCTCGCAGAACGTACGAAGCTGGGTGGGGTTCACTCCGGGTCCCGGAAAAGGAGGGAAGCCTCGAGTCGACCCTTCAGGCTCCGCGCGTGGAGCCGCGGGAGTGGCACCACCTGCTTCTTCGACTTCTTCTTATGCTTCGACTTACCCGACCCAGAGTGCGAAGACTTCGATGACTTTGAGCCGGACTGATGGTGGCTCCGCGACTGGTCCCTCGACGTCCCTCTCAACCGGACCTCGAACGGCGCGAAGCCCACTGCCGTCGTTCAAGCAGCTTTCGGGACCGCTCCCGCAAAGCCTTCGGCGTCAACATCTGACAGTCGGAGCACGATTTGGGGTCATGGTCGCGCTCCAGGCAAAAGAGGCACACGCTGTGCGGATCCGTCACCGACATCAGTTGGTTACAGGAACCGCAGGCCTTGAAACCAGGCATCCGTCGTGCACCTGTTCGGAGTCTCGAAACAAGGCGTCGACAAAAGTCGAGAAAAACGTAGTCAAAAAATGACTGAGGTACCGCTCTTCCTGGATCTGAACTGGCTGGCGGGGAAAAAGAAAGAACTGATAGCGCGTGAGGACGGCGTCTAAGTAGCTGCCGCGACATCATCTCGGCGACCACGACGCCGACAACGAACGCGGAGCCGGCCGACGCTACCTTTCCGACGCGCAGAGGTACTGCTGACGAAAAAACTTTCCGGATCCAGTTTGATGCCTGGGGGTAATTCTAAGGTAAGGAATCTATAACTAACGTGTTTCTTTCAGATATATCTTTTCCCTTGACAGGCAACGTAAACACCCCTGGATTAGCAGTGTACGCTCAATGTTATTGTTGCTCGGTTTAGAAGACCATTGTAAAGATAGGATGAGCTCCCAACCACTATCAAAAGAAAAGGTAAAGGGATTATATGGTGATCACATGTCAGAGACAGAAATCATTAGTTGTCAACAAGAGTCCGTAACTGTAGCCTTTCTGGATTATGAAAGGCCCTTGTTTTTACGAACATCACTTTGATTTTATAACTCTCCCAGTGGCTAGGCGATTATATGTAAAATTCAGATTAGGTACTTTCCTGCTCAATGGATTGTGTTCCAAATGGCAGAACCTGTCTGATTAGTGCATGCTCGGCTTGCAACTCTGTTGTGTTTTTAGCACAGCCTATAAAACTCCCAGGACGAAGGGGATAATCCTGATTTGAAGATCCCTGGGGCTAACGTGCCATGCAGAGGCATTAAGGATATTGAGATCAATGAAGCCATTGTATGTATTATGGCAAAGTATCTCCATACTGCTTGGTGTTTGAGGAGAACGATTATTGACAGGTTGACCGCACAAGAATGTTAAAAACGATCCACCCGGAATTCTAGCACATTTTTGGAAATAGTATTAGCGTATAATTATGTTCATGTCTTATTATCGTTTTATCAACTAGTTTAATATTGAGCTATTCACATGAATTGTACAAATGTTGCTTTAAACTATTTTAATTATACCAGCTGCCTGAAATGAAGGAATTTGTCACAAATGTTTTAATCAAATTTGCTGTTTTATCTACAAGGTTTTATTAATTAATTAATCAAAATAAATATTTATGACTGACCGTCTGATAAAAGGACTTAATGACACAACATTATTAAATTACAAATATCCAAAGAAATTACGCTGAATCCATAGTGATGTAATTAATGATGTTAATGGTAAGGTGATATGCAAGGTAATCCCTAATCACATAATGTGTATAAAATTGTTCATTATGACAAGGATATTGTTGATGTGTATTCTTCATGAGGAAAGTTCCATTTCCAACTTCCTGAAGTGATGCACATTGTCTATAAGCAGAAGTGCCTAACGTAGGTCTAGGAGGACATGCACAAGTCAGATTTTCAGGATAGATTTACACATAATGACTCTTAATTGAACCCACTGTTACAGTCAGTAGTTATACAGAAAGCCTAGCCTCCAGGCCCTCCCCTGGACACCTCTGGTCTGCAAGGATTCAACCAAGCTGGGAATCTAAATTTCTCTAGTGAATGGTTCAGAGCAGGCTCATCAGAAACATTTGAGGGGCCTGGGATGAGATCAATTTGTAGGGCCCCTTTTTAGTGTAGTCCAGTGAACTCAACTATTTGCCAACCACATCTCCACTGCAGATATACAAATGAAAGGAAGGATCTACCAACAAATTCACTACTGCACAAATAGGCATGAATCAAATATACATGTTCTTTAGCAGGATGTCAATCCTGACATTTAGTTATGCTGCTTATACCAATGGTACAGTTGTGTGAAATCTTTAAGATGTGGATGTATCCTTACATCCCAGTCTTGCCCAATAGTTGTTTCAGTGAGTTTAAGCAGTGGACTTGATTTAAACAAGAATTGGTAGACCCACCAGGTCTGCCTTTATTGTGCTAATGCATGGAAACAGCACTTGTATATGCCTATTGCAGCATCTGTTATTACATTTTGCCAAGGTTTGTTCTTCTTGGGAAATTAATTTGCTTTCTGTAGCTCTGGGATTTGTGTGTGCCTGTACAGTGTCTACAAAGCTAATGAGTCAAATCAACAAAAATGTGCACTAATGATTTAAATTCAACACCACACTGCATGGAAATAATTAATACAATCAGCTAATCATGCTGGAGGTCAGCTCCTAATTGCACTTTGATTTATTAATTTGAAATGTATCAAGTAGTTGGTTTCCTTTACAAACAATGATATATTTCAATACATTCTAGTTACATTTTATTGGATTTTCAGTCCAATGAAGCAAAAGCTGTAAAATGACTACATAAAAATATATCCTTTGTCCCCCACCATCACGGCCCGCCACCCCATCTTGGCCTACCAAATTCTCCATATGCTCAGGAGACCGTCAGGCAGATTTGATCTTAGGGTCCTTAGACAGGTTAGGGCAGTGAAATCCTTGGAAAGGAATTGTAGTAGAGGGTTCCACAACCAGCTTTCCAATTATTCCATCCTTTCTACATATCCTAGTAATACTGGTCAAATGTGGGGAAACCTTACCCAGCCTCTAAGGGTGGTCTGTTCTGCCACCAATAACATAATTGTGACCAACTTTACTGTACCTCCCTTGTCCACCTCTCCCACCACGATATCTCAGGTACCCACATTTAGAGAAGGCTCACAAAGTGAAACAGCATTGTCACACAGTTAAATGCTGATTTTCGATCAACACCTCTGCCCAGTAGTGTCACATAAACCCAAACCCATAAATTACAAATAACTGGAATTAAGAACAAAGCCTAAGTAATTCTGCCAAGAATATTGGCAAGAACTAAAAGAAAAAGATTTCCCTCAAAAGGATAAGTATTTTCACTGCTGCTATCCACCCCACCCAGGCGATGGAAAACTTATGCCATGTCTGGATGTCCTGTAATGAGAAAAGGGCGATTTTGTCTTTGTTGACGCAAAACAGGGTTAGAGCTGACATAATGAGTGAGGAAAGTGTTCCTCTGTTCAGTGATATAATGTACTGCATAACTTCAACAATGTTTCTGTATCACAGTAAGGCAAAAGCCGTTTAATGTGCTAGTAGCTATTGCACCTTTTTAATGAAGACCAATAGGTTTTCATCCGGATCAAAAATAGACAAACTTGGTACAAATTTTTGTGGACACATTAGATAAACTGTATTTTTAAGTTCAATGCACATACTTCCCACCCAAATGTTTTTGAATCATGTTTATAACCTGGCTGATTATATTGAAGATGGCAATATATAAGCATCTGCTCAGGCATTGGTTCCGGTTCGCAGAATGTTCTTTTGGGTTGGTCTGTCGGTTGGCTGATGTGCAGCACACAGTTTCTGGTTTCTCATGTAGTGCTTCTTCCTGGTGTTCCAACCACTGCACTCTTCAAAGCTGAGGATGTCTCTGCTTCTTTCACTGCAACTATTTGACCTTGCCAGTGAAAAAACAAGACAGAGGGGTTGGTCTCATCTGTATTGCATCTTGTTGTCATGCAGGAAATGAGTGATAAGAAGGAATGTCTTTCTGTTTTCAAGAGGTTGAGAGGTCTTGAGAGAGATGAGACTCAGATGATTCTAATTACACCAGAGTAGGCATTTTAATAGTGGTTCACTGACCTGCATCTGTTGGGGCATCTACGCAACAAGCTCTTGTGCAGACCGGATTGTCTGTACAAGTCTGGGGGATCAGATCTAGCATCTGGCTTCTGAACTCTACCATTGCAGACAATTAAATCTCCCACAAGGTTGCGTGGACATTTGTAAGGCAACTAAGAGTCCACTCATACGAGCGCCTTATGCTTTCAGATGTAAGAGGTTTTACATCTATTGCATCCAAAAGAAAATGGATTAACCAGATGGCAAGAGAAATTGGTATTCTCATATCTTCTTTATTTGATGAAACCTTGGCTGCAGTATTCTTCCATTAAGTTACACCTTGCAGCCATTATACCTTATAGAAAAAAATTCTTCACAAACCTCCTTTTTCAAGATCCTCAAGACCTTAGAGGAATTATGAAGACTGTTTTTCCCTTAAGCAGAAAGTCTCCCCCAGGGGAACTTAATGCTGTACTTTCACAATTAACTGCCCCCATTTCGATCCAATTCATAAGGCTACTTTACATTAGTCATCAAAAGCAGATTTGATGGCGGACATCACTTCAGCCCATAGAGTTACTGAAATTCACGCTCTACACCATAAACAAGTGTACACAGTATTCTAGAAAGTGGTAAAGAGAACTCCCCTGAGTTTTCTTTCCAAAGTATTTTTAAATCTACATGTCAATCACACTATTTCCATTCCAAATTTTCCTTTCTAAATGTCCTCTCCTGCAGCCTGACAGGCTTGACATTCTTTGGATGTTAAATGGGCTTTAAAAGTTTGCCTGTGAAAATTAAAGATATTATACACTTGGATTACATTTGTTTATTATGGCCTCATTCGGACACGTTTAATTAGTTCTAAGCGTCTTGCTTCCTGCATTCAACTCTGTTCCAGCAATGCTAACAAATAAGTGTATGGTAAGTCCAGAGCCCACAATAGCAACAGGTGCTTTATTACGTAACATGTCAATTTCCGACCAATGTAAAGCGGCTTTGTATACCTTTCCAAGACATTGTCTTGATGCAGATTGCCAAGCAAATATGCAAGTGGGGAACATTTCTTTAAGAAGACACTTTGGTTAGTATTGTTCTGTTTTTTTGGGTGGGCTTCTTTGTCCACCCTTTACAGGGACGGCTTGCTATTCTATTCACTGCTACAACTATAAATGAAGACCTGAATGGAGGAAATCTCTTTACAGAGGAAATCTTACTAATCAGCAACCCTCCCACTTTCCACAGAAAAGACGAGGAATTGACCTCTGTTCTTCCACAATCCTTAATTTCACTAAAAAGAGAACTGAGCTAGGTGCCATTGTCAGGGCGTGATGGAATACTGGTGGCATGTATTTCCTTTAACAACTAGTCACTGTTTTATAGCCTATTAGGCTATTTTGAATGGCTTCCTTTAAAAAAGGGTTTGTGAAAGACTTTTCTTATCACTTTCTTAACATAGTGATTATCTGGGTAAGAATTTGCTTCTTTTTAAAAGAAAATAAGTGGTAATCTGCCAATATAGCCTAATGTAGACTAAAATGCCTTGTTTTTGTTTAAAGATGTAACTTTTCAGAACATAAATTATTTTACATTATGTATTTTGTAAACGTGCTTTGGATCCCTCATATGGGCGGGACAAATTCAGTTATTTTGACTTGATAATTATTTTACAGGTAATTACTTACGTAGTAGTTGTGGTTATATTGGTGGTTATAAGTTTGAATTGGAGGAAATGTATTTGGTAGGCATGGCTCACCACCACAAGGTGCCTGTCAATAAGAGGGTATAGCATCTGCTCATTGTAGCTGTAAAGTACGAGGGGATCTAGTGCCTCTTATTGAGACAATGGGTGCTGATGCCTGACAAAGTTTGAGTGTTCAGGTGCAGAGAGGTCCAACACTTTCAGTGAATGACAGTGACCGTGTTTCACTCTGGTACCTGGTAGCAGGACAATCTCCCAGCTGGGAGAAGCTCACTAGCCTCTATTTCTATGCAGAGCTGAACTTTCTGCACACTGAAACGTGATTAAGCCAGTATAGTCTGTTAATCCCAGAGACTTGCTAGACTGTGATGGCTGATAGTGCTTAACAAGTGTGTGCTGGTGTCTGGAACAAATATCTAGCACATCACAGGGAAGGCGCTAAGCACATACTAACAGTGGCTAGTAATGTTTGCCTGGTCTCTGATTTCTGCCATGGTTAGACCTTGCTAACCTCTCATCCTTAGTAGGTAGGAGACTTGCTAGTGCAGGGGTAATGCTGTCTACTGGGGGCTTGCTAGGCAGTGGTGCAGACAGTTACAGAGGTAGTGAGAAGAGACAATACGTACTACAACTCTGGGCCTGGTAGACAAGATCCACGGAGAAGACACCCAGTCAAGTTTAATCCTTGCATGACGGAAATAGTCCACTGGAAGAAGACCAACTGTCTGAAGCTGAACACCAAGAAGACCGAAATCATGATCTTTGGGAAGAGCACTTTACCATTGGACTCTGCCTGATGGCCAACAGAGCTTGGACGCCAAGGGCCTCAGGATCATTGATAGTAAATTCAACATGACTGCTGAAGTCAATGCTGTCACAACCTCCTGCTTCAATATCCGAAGATGCTGAGGAAGATTTTCAAATGGCTCCCAATTAGCATCCAGAAAACCGTCACACACACCTTGGTAAAAAGCAAGTGGACTAAGAGAACACCCTCTATCAGGGGGGGGAATCAACAAAAAACTCACCATAAGGTGCAGCCCATTCATAACTCAGCGGCCATAATCATTCTCAACTTCCCTTGCAGCACTCGCATCACACTTCACATGAAGGAGCTCCACATATACAAACGCAAACACCTCACCCACACTTTCAAGGCACTTCATAACAATGGCCCAGCAAACCTCAAAAATTGCATCCGCTTTCACAAATCTTCCAGACACCACTGCTCATCTGGACTTCTACTTGCACACATCCAATGCATAGGGAAAACCACATCCGGCAATGAGCCTTCTCCTACATCGCTCCTAAAGCATGGAACGACCTGCCACTACACAAAAGCACCTCCTCCTCACTTCTTGAATTCCACAAGACGCTGAAGACCAGGCTTTACAGTCCCATCAGGTGCTAGGTTTGGCTAGACTCACACCTGCTCTGTGCTAGGATACGCTCCTGGGAAAGCTACAAGTCTGCATAACATAACATCCATTTGATGAAACAAATCTCATGCTTCTCAAAAAGAAAACAATGCATTATCCAAAACACCAATGGCACCTCTGTATTGGCTGATGAAGCCTGTGTTAGGAGAAACGCGTTGGTTGAGTATCTACAGTGGTTTTGAAGAAATTTGAATAAAAGATTATTCTACCACATTGCTGAGGACCTACGAGTTTTACATTTTTGTGCGCTGCTTTTCCACAATTAACTGCATTTGTTGCCTCTGTTTTTTCTATAAACAGTTTTATGTATGGTCATTTAGCAGCTGGTCATTAGAGGCCGACAACTTGGGAGCTTTTTGTAAAAGTGACAACTCCAGGTGGTGCAGCCTTTTGAGTCCCAGGCTGCTTTCCTTTCACAGACCAGTCAGGGTGGGGAAAATTATTGAAACATCGAGCTACAGAAGCGTCCTGCTGCAGTACATTAAAGTAGCTTCAATCTACTGGTGTTGTATTGTTAGGGCAACAAGATGATCTGACAAAGCAGGGGAGCAGTTGAGATTGACACCTGTATTGTGCACAGTCCTGGCAGTCCCTCCCTGTTGCAGGTGGGAAGGTTGCCCAATTGAGAGAAGTGGCTGCGGAGAGGAAAAGTGGGAGGGCCAACCCCATGTTGGGGGTACGGTGAGGTATGGTGCAAGGCAGTAACAATTTCTGCACAACTAAAGAGGGGAAGTTTATAAGGCGAAGTCTGTGTTTCCAGCATTTCAGCTGCTCAGTATAGTGGCCATATTTAGTTAGTTACACAGAAGGACACCAAAACTGGGGACTAGACTCTGTATGCCAGAGCCACAGTAGTCTTCCAGTCTGGAACTCACAGGAGAGTCTAATATAGTGCAGGACCTACGTGTATCATGTAAATGGACTAAGCACAAGAGGGCCTGACTAGGGTGATGGACTGTTGAGACAAAAAGAACACTGGCAGTCCTATACAATGTAATAAACTGATTGGCAATATGCTAGAAGAGAGAAGAGGTCGCAAAAAGAAAGCCAGGGACTGGTTTGTGTTATCTTGACATAGGGCTTTTGAGAAAGAGTACAAGGCAAGAGTATGTGGAGTGCCACTGGGAAGAGTGCAGGTATAGGGAGGGGCTACAACAAATAAATGAAGTCAACATGCTGGTGGTTTGTGTTTCGCTACTCTGTCTACCAGGGCGAAGAGAATTTGCCCTCCTGAAGGTTGAAGGTGCTATAGAGGCCCCAGAGAACTCCCGGGCAGGGAATTCACATTTAAACAGCACACCATGCTTTTGACTTTAATAAGGGCCCAGTAAACTATTCTGTGGTGCTCCCATTAGCTTTACCTCCACACATCCTTGGATGGGACACTGAATCATGATTTTTAGGAGGGGATGGATTAAGGGAAAAGTGGTCTAATATAGAGGACCTATTGGTCCAGGCACTGGTGAAGAAAGGTGGTCACAGATGTAAAACTGCACTTGAGGATGACAGTCTCTGGAACTCGAGATTTTTCGGAGGGCCTTTTTCAGGGGTTTAAAGAAGGGAGAACTTCACTGGAAACTAAAATGACAGAACTAAATAGGGAAGTTGAACAGGTGAACACCCTGCAGATCAGTGTCATTGGAAGGGTAAAATGATTCCCCAGGAGAAGCAAGAGGATCCGGAGAACTGCTCAAAGAGAATTAATATAAGAATTTTGGAGGAGATGCCAGAGAGGAGCATAGGGGGCAGTGTGCAACCCAAAAACTGCAGATATTCCATGGGCTTCTGGACCTCGATGAGTTGGCTCCAACAGAGTTATACAGAATGCACAAGGTAGCCTCAGATGGCCAGCAAAACCTTTGCTCCCAAACATGTTGATGTCTGTGCACAACTTCTAGCTCAAGGAAAAGATAATGACAGCATCCAGGAGAAAAGAGGAATTCCCATGTGCTACGCAAAATATTCTGGCTACTACAGTGCAATCAGGATCATCGGAGTCTTGTCTCTTGTAAACATGATGATGATGGGACTCCCTCCCTGCTTTTCTAGATAATGTACAGCAGTTGTGTGTCTGAATCAACAGTGAGTTTGATAGGTAGGTAAGACTTGAAGTACTATGGACTGCCCATAGCTTCAGAAGCAAATTGAGTTTACAGGTGTTACAAATCACAGGAGGGGGTGGCATTAGTTGCAATAGTCTGAAAAGGTATATTCTGAAAAGACAAGATTCCTTTTAAAAGCGTATCCGATTGTCACCACTGAAGAAGGGGGTGGAGTGAAACTTCTTGCAATGGGCTTATTCGAAGTCATGCATGCAGAACAAGGAAAATTCACAGTGCCATGGAGCCCAGGAAAGAAGACATCTGATGGACCACTGGATACAATGTTTTTAGAAGACGGCAATTTTTCCGATGGATAAAGGATAGGAGATGCTGGTTTTGCACGACTTATCCTTAAGCACAAATGCTGTAGAATGTACACATTTATTTGGAAGTGCTGTTGAACCTGTTGAGATGAGGAGGCCTTTAAAAGCCAGTATTTAAGTAAGGATAAACAAAAGTCTTTCTTCCTGAGATGAGTAACCAATCATTTTGAAAAGGTTCTTGGCTCTGGCTCGAGTCCAAAGAAGAGGACTTTCTACATTGAGTGCTTCCTACTAAAAATCTGAAATATGCATTGTGTAGATCTATTTCACACATCCCATTCTCTTGATGTAGGTGGAGGTAGATGATGAGCTGACATCTGAAAAGTTTCAATTTTTTTACACATTTGTTCACAGTTTTGATCAAAAACTGGTTTGAATTCTTGTGAGGGACATTTTTTCCAGATTCCTGTTCATTTTGGGAATGAGGGACTTTCTCTGTTGCCTCCTTTTGCAATAAGATCTTGAACTCTGGAGGTTTATACTTTTTCTATAGTCTGGGTCAAAGCTGGATACAAGAACAATTCAATTGCTGGTTCCTCAGCAAACCAGGACCCAAAAGAAAGAGGGGTCGTGAGGCTGTGCACTGATGGAGAATCTTGAAGATCACTGACATAATCTCATGAACATTTGGAATAAGGATGTTCAGCTTGTTTGCCCCGCTCACCAAGACTATATTAAATATAGCAAAATGATCATTGGGAGAGATCCTTCAAGGAGGAGAACCAGACAGCTTGGGGTAATAATATCTTTGGAAGATTTATGATGAAAGGGTGCTAGATCTTACATGTGAATGGTGTGACCTCAAATGTCTTCTAGATTGCGAGCAACAAGATTAGTTTCCTGAACTCTTAGAATGGCAATCTGGTGTTCCAGTGTGTTGTGCTTCTGGAAACGTTCTACAAGGCAGAGTGTTTGGTAAATGAATAGAGAAACTATTGGAAGAGACACTGTAGGTGGTAGAAGAAGTGCAGCTAAGCAGGTGCCATTGAAATACACTGCGGAGATGTACCAGGATGAAAAGCTCTACGCAGGATAGCCACAATACAATGAAAAATATGCCCTAGAGCAGTGCTGCTCAAACTTTTTAGAACCACGGCCCACTTCTTATAACAGCACACTTTTGCGACCCACCTAGTTTTAATAGACATGAGATGGGTAATTAAAGCATCAAAGGCATTGCGTGGTAGTTCACTGTAATTTACATACAGCACATTTTCCATTGTAATGGCCACTAAATGTGCTCAGACATACAGCTTTACTGGTAAAACTATATTGCATATAAGTGATAATGTGTGTAAATCGGGATTCAGTTAAATATTTATCATTTGTACATCATAAAGTGAAGTGTCTTGATTTTCTTGATCCTGTAAAAATCTTTCTTTCCATTACACTTCAGAATTACAAAAAACAACGTGCTTCATTTGTGCTGTCCTAACTGCTGAATGTGTACAGTCCATTTACAGCTATTTATATTTGGTTGTGTTTTACACAACATTAGATCCTACAGCCTTTCCTTTCATACTTCCTGTATCCCAGCCAGATTGCCACACAATTCACTGTGTTTTTCTTTCTCTTACCACAAAGTGAGAGGAGTTTGTTAACACTAACCCCCAAGTAACAAAAATAGGCAGCAGTTTGTCAGAAGATATAGCCTGACATGTGAGCTCTGTATTTGAAGTGCAGCAAATCGGAAAAGATACATACTTATTTTAAAGGCATCTATAACCCACATTTTAGGAACCACTGCCCTAGAGTATGCAGAGTCACAGGAGCCTTCTTCTCTCTTATGTATGCACCAAGTCAGCAGATAGGTGTAGAGTTCTGCTAAATGTCGTCCCACTTGGAGATGTTTGCTTAGATGTCTACTTTCTGGGCTCTTTCAATGTCAAAGGGGGTTTCTGTGTCAAACATGCCTCAATAGTGAGCATGTAGGAGGCAGTCCTAACTGGCCTTGCCATCACAAACCCCTGCCTTGGGAATTGCCTCTTCTCTTGACGAGACCTCTCTCGTTAGATCTTCCATGTGGAGAATCTCTTGAGGTGGTGGAGCAAGACCCATCTTTCTGCCCCTCGTATCATCCTGAATTAGATTCTTGGCACCTTCATTGCCCAATCTTCATCCTGCCCTCTAGTATCCTTCTGGGCATTTTTTTCTTTAAAAAAGGCACAGTCTTTGGGCCAAAGAATATCAAGAAGGCACACAATGGTGATGCTCTGAAGGGTTGTGCGTGGCTTCTTTCTGCCACATGAAGGGCACTTTACAAAGAAAGGTAGAGTTCTCTTGTAAAATAATAATTTTTCAGTCAGGAAACAGGAAAACACTCCTTGGCTTTAAAAGATGCTGAGTTATGTTATTTTCATAATGGTATGGAAAGAATTTCCAAAGAAAATAAGGCTAAAAAATGGCAGGCTCATTGCTCAAGGATCCTGTCTACAGAAACTGGGAAAAGACCTGCTCAACTGTCTCTGTTAGCACATGATAGCACATTGATGGTGTGCCTTTCCTTAAAAGAGCAGCATCAGTTTTTTAGCCTTTTAGACTGCAGTCTATCAGGCTATATTGCCCTGCTTCTCTCGTCATTCCATCAAAAAAAGGTTTGTGAAGGACTTTGTGTCACTTTCTGAAAATAGTGACAGTTTTTGTTTTTTAAAAATAGGTTGAAAATTGTGAAAATTGGCCAATATGGTCTAACGTAGACTGTAAAAATTCCATAACATTGGCTTTTTAGAACAGATTTTTTTTCTTACATTATTTTGTGAAAAATAGTTTGATCTTTCAGCATGGTTTCTTGCACTTCTTTTTGTGTTGATATACTTTTTTATAATAATTTGAATTATTCAGGGTGTGCAAGTACTGGTGTTCAGCAATCAACTCTAGAAGAGGAGAATAAAGTACACATTTTTAAGTTCATCTGTCTCTAGTGTGATTTGGCTATGGTGTGCATATATTATTGGCAAATATTATCTGGTACCTAAAATTACCTAAATGGCAAGCATCCTTTTTTTTCTTCAATACACTGCATGATTTTCTGCTGATTGTGTTCTCCACTTAAAGAGATTTTTTATCATTTGACTGGTCATGCCCAATGAGTGAATGAATGGTCATTGCAAGCATGAGACTCCGCTGCCAGGCTCTCTTTGACTATGGGTCCCATCACAGTTACATCCCGCTTCCAGTTTAAAAAATGTCTCTGTAATAATCACTGCTAGCTGGGAATCACAAGAGAGCGTGCCTTCATATTGTGACACAGCTGTGCACTTTTCATCAGATGATCTATAAAATTAATTTGTTGGGTACTTTCTCGCATTTCTTACCAAACAGTGGCAATGCCCATCCACAAGTAAACATAGTAACATTTCATTTTAATATGTACTTGCTTTCTACAAAACAAGGGTCAACCTGCCCACCATACTGTTGGATTTTCCAGTTTAGGATCATAGATTAGATAGGAGTCATCCATGTTACCACTATGAGCAACTGCACAGTCAATACTATTTCTGTCTATTCACTATATTTATAGCGGAAGCCGATGTGACTACTCAAAGTCAGCCATATTTTCTACACCAATACACTTGCTCGATAAGCCACACTGTACTGCTGGATAATATTAAAAAAATTAAACTTCCTTTAACTGTTTTGTGTGTCTCAATAACCCTTTCTAGTCACACATTTCTTTGTTGTATTTCTGCCAAGCATCATTTTCCATTGTGAATAATAGCCATTTGGGCTATCGTCATGAGTATGGCATTCCCTATTGGGCTACTTATCTATCAGACATTGAATGGTCTTGTGGTTCTGTCACCGAAATTATTGGGTCATAAAACACCAGACTAGAAGGAGTCGGGCTGCAAGCAAAGGCACAGCACAGCCTCCATCTACCCACCCACTCTAGCACCACAGCGAGAGCAAAAAATGCTCTTTCTACGCCCCAAGTCAGGCCATATCCTCCCCTCACTGCTGACATCCTCCCTGTAACACCAACTTGACGTTTACCACCTGCTAACAGTATCCCTGCACCTAAATCAGGCTAGCTCTTAATGAGGGCCACAGTATTCATAGATATTCTTACTAGAACTAAATAAAAAAGCTAGAATACCAAAAATATTTCAGACTTTGTTTCTGATTTCTCACCAAGCAATGGATGATCTTTCTTCTGCTCCTCATCTTTAGAAATACCCCGAGGATGGAGGAAACTTGATGTCATGCGAGATGAGCTCTTTTCTAAACTGATCCCTGTCACTCCAATATTGATGGAATCTGCCAAAATAATAAACATTTGAATCGCTATTCGAGTGCCTAGAAAAAGGTGATGAAAAATATATTAGATGAAAGCTTTCAATCACTTACTCTTGGAATAAGTCTAAAGAGTTTCTATTTTACCTTGCAATAGAGACAAGCCTACGGATGATGTGGCACACTATCAGAATAATCTCGGGATTGTTGCTCATCGATAGAGGTACTCTGCTAGATAAATCTGATAACATGGAGGTTCTACCAAGCTCTAAGATGGTGCCAGACCAGACAATACGAACAACAGGGGAATATGAAGTGGACAGGAGGCTGGATGGGCAGAGGGTACTGGGGTATCTTAGCCCATCCAGCTGAGCTACTTGATCAACTCTTAGCCCATTAGTGCGTTTCATATGTGCTTTAGCAAACTGGACAAGGGTAAAGTGAAAATTGAGCTAGGTTTAGCCAGAATTACTAGCTACTTGAGAAATTGTGCCACTTATTTTACAGCACAAGTTTGGACACAAGCTGTAGAAACAGATTTATTTGCCTCTTACTGGTCAAAGGAACGACACAAAGGACTACCAATGCCAAGCCTGTTCAGCAGTCATTTGTGCTAGAGTGGGCCTGTTCTGGTAGGGATGTGTGTTACTGTAGCACTAGACTAGAGTTCCTCTGTAACCTTCTGTATGCATGCTTGTGTTGATACATATAGGTGTGCGAGTTCTATGTACAGCTCTGTCCAGTGTAAATCTAGGTATGTGTTCACGTCACTCTAAGAGGTGAGGAGTGGGAATATGTATATGCCTGAGTATGTACATATATATTTTGCAACAGCAGATTTATGTTTCAGTGGCAGCATTTGGTGGAACCCTGGAAGACACCAAAATTGCAAGAAGGGCATAGACCATCAAAAAAGGCAAAGTTTGCCAAAAATCGTTATAAACAACCGAAAAAAGTCATAGATATATTTTTGAGCATCAAGATATTGTGCCTGTAGGTTGTAGAAAAAGAACCAATATCACACACATGCCAACTAATATTGGACCTGTAATGTCACCATCTAGGAAGACTCTCAAATTTACAATTGAAGTTGCACAGCTCCATCGTGCTATTATGAAACGTTTCTGGATCTAGCCTTGTGCCTGGCGATAGGTTTACATAAAAAATCTGCCTTGCTTATGAGTGTCATCACCTGTGAGACCTTGCCAATAAAAGGCATTGCCCATGAGAAAACTCACTCAAATCAATCTTTTTTATGGTTGTCTAAACAGAATAGATACAAACAGGAAGACAAAACCAAGGCACACAATCAAAAGAGTAAAAGACAACACTCAATAAAAACCACTAAATAAATAAAAGTAGGTAAAAGACATGCTCAAATAACTGATAAACGTTTTCTCAGTTTAAGTGCCCATTTAAAGAAAGCAATCATGGTAAAACAAGCTGATGCCTCTTGTAACTTGTGCATGAATATCACAACAGGTTTACAATACCTATAACCCCATTTCCTTAACCCCTTCCATGCGGCGCGAATTCCGCCGCGGTGCTGACCGTTTCTTGCGCGGGCGGGCTCATGACGGAACGGTTCCGTCATGAGCACAGCTCAACCGACGCTCATGACGGAACCGTTCCGTCATGAGCATGGAAGGGGTTAATAGTGGTTTCAACCAATGACCCATGCTCTTTATAAAATTTACAAAATAAAACATAGGGTATTGTGCTTTGTAACGAAATTCCATCACAGAGGCAAGGTGACAAGGTTCTCGACCATTCCCCCATTTTCGGGAATGTGGCATGCAGATGTATGAGATTCAAATGAAAATGTGTCAGCAGATATCTATCTTCTAAATTCATTATCATAAAAAGATACGGCTGCATACCGACCGAGGTAGAAAGAAAATAATGGGCCACAACAGTAGGTTTCCTCAGCTCAATCTGTGAATGATGCTGTTCAAATACTTAATATAAACAAAGAACAATGGTTCTGTCGGAAAATGAACGAAATAACTTAATAGGTACTGAATACACTCTTCAATTATCAAGGACACACACAAACCCAAAGAAACAGGACAGAATCCAAGTCACTTGATAGAATGATATTAATTAATGTATCGAAAGCACCAAAATATTTACAGGGTAAACCAACCAAAATACACATTCATAGTGAAACAATTGGTGAGACAGTGATAATTTGCACAGAACACGTCACATATAACGAATATGTACAATGGACAATACATAAACATAATAGACAAACAGGTCCTGTTTACAGTACATAGACCACTTTAGGGTTCGATTTCCTTGTTACATAAGTGGATTTGCACAGGACGCATAGGACAGGTAACGTCGACGTTTCGACCCAATGAAATTGTGCCAATTAGTATGCATCAAAGGGGGTCTTCATCAGGACGACAAATACTTAAACCATAAGGTGCTAATTTCTTTTTTTTTTTTTTTAGAAGTTCTGCAAATGGATTGTGGGTCACCATAAAACTTTGGTTTCCCCAAGCTCATACAAATTGAGGCTACGAAGGCCAACCAAGAAATGCTTTTTTCACAGTCAAGAGACAGACAATCTTGTATCATCAGTCGACTAAATGTGGATGTGGTGTCTGGATTAGACCAGAGTGCATGCCGCAGGATAAGGGGATGGGATTTATTGAATTCTTCTACATTTTTTAGCACTAATTCCCTGTGGGCAATGACATTTGAGCAACTCGATAGTAGGGCTAATGTTCGCTCCAAAAAACGATTTTCATCAAGCTACAAGTTCCAACAGTCCACATGGCCCCAAACACCCGATCCGCAAAACATTTATTTCAGAGGTTTTTGTCCCAGCTTACTGGAAAATGCGGAAACTGTCTCAATGGAGCTCTCAAACTAAGAATTCCTGGTGGCTCTTTGTTGGACCCATGAACCCTGAAATTCAAACGGAAAACCAAGTTAAGAAAGGGGATTTGACTTTTCAAAAGACAAACCACCAATTGAAAAGTGACAATTTCGAGGGTCTAAGCCCACAGGACATTATAGTAGTTCTATTCAAGTTAGTACTGAGATCCAGGTTGTCCGTGTAATAAGCAAAGGCATACAGTAGGTTTTGCAAACCATTAGCAGGCCTAGACATTAAAACAGCATTATCTGCTTATAGCAAAATTGAGACAGATCAATTGCTAACTTTCGGCAGATCTGTACCCTTCTCGAGAAGGTACAGTTCTAAGTCATTAATGTAAAGGTTGAAGAGTAGTGGGGCTAACACACATCCTTGCCTAACCCCTCTACCTACAGCTATCCTGCTGCTGCATTCACCACTCAACCCGAATATGACCCTAGCCAAGGCATTCTGATATACTTGCTTTACAAAATTGACAATCGCCTCACCCAGTCCCAGACTACTCATAATGCACCACAGTTTAGAGTGGGAACACAGTCAAAAGCACTGGTAAGGTCCATAAAGGTCTGATGAAGTGTGCCTAGTTTGACTACTGTATATTTGCTACTCAAAAGTTTAAGATTGAGTACTTGTTCGACTGTACCCTTTTCCTTGCAGAAGCCGTACCAACGTTAGTCAGAATATAATTATTCTAAGACCCAAATTCTAGGCTGGCAAGGAGGATACGGGCCACTACTGTCACCAGAGAATCTAAAAGAGAAATGAGTCCATAGCATTTAGGGTCGTCTCTATGGCTCTTTTTAAAAATGGGAAGGCTATTCGATTCATAGCTGGCTGCAGAATTTAAAAAAAATATTGAGATAGGGGCCCACAAATCTATACTTTCTAAAAATATGTTGAGAGGGGGTACCATCTGGGCCAGGCGAACCTCATTTAAATCAAAACAATAAAAGATGGCCAGTAATTGAGGTGTCAAGAGGCACCTTGCTCTAGTGCTTACCAATGCACCACGGCTGATAAATAGACTCAAAATGCTTTACCTGGGATGTTGACCTATGTCCAGAGAGGAACAATAGAAAGATAACAGGCCGTGGAGTATTGGCAGTTTAGAAGCTTACTAAAACATTGAAAGCAAAAACCATGGAGCAAAGATCATTAGACAAAAGAATGAAATCTATTATAATGGAGTTGACTCTACTAAAAAAAAGTAGGTGTACATGGCGAGTACTTCCAGGCAGGCTGAAAATCATGAGTTAAATAGCAGTTGACTTTCAAGAGCATGTTATTTGACGCTGTACCACACTCATTTTGAGTAAAATGTGGTAAGTCATCCCCAGTACTATCAGCCATCCCACAGCAGGTTAAATATATGGTTTTTTTTTATTTTTATTTTTTGGAAAAAATTTTTATTGTGCAGAAAGAAGGTTACAAGCACGGGACTACAACCACCAGGGCCGGCCGCTAGTAGGTAAAAGATCAAACAGTGCAATCACAATGACTGGCCCACCGGGGCTCCGCACCCTACAGAAGAGCAGACTGCACATAAAGGAAATCAGGATGCACCCTTTTAACATAAATAACAACTTAAAACAAAAGCGAGGCAAGAAAACATAAGATGGGCGTCGGGCCACAGCAGGGGCACTTCCATATCCGACCACCCGATGGCAGTCAAGAAGAAGGGAAACAAAGAGGTAGGGGGGGGGGGAGAAACGGGAATACCAAATCTATACTCAGATGTGCTAGATAAGTAAGGAACCATCAAGGATCAGGGGGACAAGGCTACATCAGACGTTTCCACCAGGGGGGGAGCACAAATACTTCCACGATACACATTCCACTGCCCCCAAATTCTGTTCCAGGCCCCGGGTTTACCACGAGCCACATACACAGTCTTTTCCCTGAACATGCACCAGTCCATGTTCTCCTTCCAGACAGACACGGTGGGGGGCCGCTGCGAACCCCAAAGCTGCGCTATGTCCCTCTTTGCTATCATGTTCCCCAGGGCCGCCCACCGAGTCTGGGCCGCGTTATAGTCATTGGGCTCCCACACATTCAGAACACAACGACGCACCTCCGGCAACAGCGTGACCCCGGTGACTCGCCTCATAACCTCATGCACCTGACGCCAGTATTCCACCACCTCGCGGCACTCCCACAGGATGTGGAGAAAGGTGGCACTGTGCCCACAGCCACGCTTGCAGAGCCCGTCCTCAGAAAACCCCATCGAGACCAATCGGGGCCCCGTCACGTAAACGCGATGGAGGATCTTAAGCTGGACCAAACGGAGACGGGCCGGGATGGCAACCTCCTTAGGAGAAGACAGCGCGGACTGCCAGTCCTCGTCGTCCAACTCAACCCCATCCCCCGTCCATGCCTCCCGGAGACGCACCAAGAGGTCAGCCCGATTATTTATCAATTTTTTATAGATCAAAGAGATAGTACTATCGGGAACGTGACCGTCGAGTATGCGGTCCTCGAGGGGCGAAGAAACAGGGACCGTGGACCCTTCCCCAAAAACCGAGAGCAGGGCATGCCGAACCTGGGCGTAGCGAAAAAACTCCCTCTCACTAAGCTCATACTCGCTCCGGAGCGCCGCGAAGGTCTTGACCGCGCCTTTAACCCACAGATCCCCCACTCTGCTAATGCCGATCGTGTCCCAGTGCTCAAAACCTTTAGTCGTCCAAAGGCTCCCCAGGCGGTCTGAGGCAAACAAGGGAGTAGCACACGTTAAACGCTCACTCCAGCCCATCGCTACATTCGCCGCCTTCCACACCCGTACCGCAATCTTGGTAGGGCCCGTGAGGGTCCTACCAGCAGATCGGGAGTAAAGCGCTCTGTTATAATTACCGCCGGGAAGCAGGAATTTATCCATCTCATACGCCGGGTTCAGACCAGGAGCATACGTGGCATGGTTAATTGCCGACAGTTGGGAGGCCCAATAGTACCGTCTAATGTCAGGAAGCGCGATGCCCCCGTCGTACCAGGGGAGAGTAAGCTTTGCCAGAGCGATACGCGCCCGCCCGTCCCAGACCAGTCTCCTCTGCAGACTCTCCACCTCCCGAAAGTAGGCCACCGGAATGACATCAAAGGAGTTCTGAAGTGCGTAAAGAAATCTGGGAAGGGACATCATTTTAAACAGGGCCGCGCGACCAAGCGGAGACAGGGGCAACCTACACCAACGAGCCGTATCCACCCTCAAACGTCGGAGTGGAGACAGGAGGTTCTGCTCATATCGGACCGCCGGGTCCAACGAAACATATACCCCCAGGTACTTAAAGCCGGATGAGGACGTTTGGATAGGAAGTAGAGGCGGCAAAATGGGAGGGCCACCAGAGATAGGGTACACGCAAGATTTGGACCAGTTAATTATCAAACCCGAGTTTTTCCCAAAGGAGGTGAGGACATCAAAGAGAACATTAAGCGACTGTCGCGGCGAGGTGAGGTACAGAAGAATATCATCCGCGTACAGCGAGACCCGATCCTCGAAGCCCGGGGCCCACCGGATCCCTCTGATAGAGGGCTCCCAGCGGAGCCAGGCGGCGAGCGGTTCCAAGGCAAGAGCAAAAAGCAGAGGGGACAACGGGCACCCCTGCCTGGTGCCCCTCCCGAGAGCAAAAGGCCGGGAAGCCCGCCCATTGACAACCACCTGAGCCATTGGTCCGGCATAAAGAAGCTTCACCCAGCTAAGAAATCCCTCCCCGAAGCCAAACTTCTCCAAGACCGCCCAGAGGAATGGCCACTCGATGGTATCAAAGGCCATGGTGGCGTCCAAGGAAACCAATACGGCTGGTTCAGAAAAGTATTTCGCCCTAGCTAGGACGCCGTGCAGACGCCGCAGATTAAGAGCGGTATTACGGTGGGGGATGAAGCCGCATTGATCCGGATGAATCAGATCACAGATAACGCTCAGCAAGCGGTTGGCGAGGACTTTAGCCAGGATTTTGGGTTCTGCGTTTAAGAGGGAGATAGGCCTATATGAAGCACAGCGGTCACGTGGTTTACCCTCCTTAGGAATCACGACTATAGTCGCCAGACGCTGGTCGGCGGGCAGGGAACCCCTCTCGTTCGACTCCTGAAACATACGACGGAGGAAGGGCGCGATTTTATCCGGGCGTAGTTTGTATAGCTCGATCGGCAGGCCATTGGGGCCCATGGCTTTGCCCGAGCGAAGGGAGCCAATCGCGGTAGCAATCTCATCGACGGCCAAGGGGGCATCCAACCGCTCACGGTCCTCGACGGATAAGCCGGGCAGGACAATATCCCGTAGTAGAAGACGAGAGTCGTCTTCATCTCTGTCAGACACCGGGGAATACACCGCCCGGAGGTGGTCAGCAAAGCACTCCACAATCTCACCAGGCTCAGTCACACACACTCCATCCGCAACCCGGAGCTCTGGGACCACACGATTCACTCTCTCTTTCCTATCCAGCCAAGCAATCAATTTACCAGCCTTGTCTCCAGCATCATACAACCTACCATGCTGCTCCCTATACATGGTCCGGGCAGCGTCAGTGACAAGGGACTTATACTCGAACTGCTTCAGGCTGAGGGCATGTAGCCAATCCGGAGTGACACCCGTCTCCAAGGCCGCCTCCAACCCCAAGATGTCGGTCTCCAGCTCCACCACCGCCTCCATCTTAACCTTCTTAGCCGCCACAATCTGGGATAGGGCCTGCCCACGGAGTACTGCCTTAAAAGCTTCCCACAGGGACACTGCGGACATCACCGACCCATCATTCTCAAGGAAGTATTGGTCAATCGACTTGACCAGACTATAGCGGATCGTGGGGTTCCGCAGGTACCAAGGGTTAATAGGAGCGATCCGCCCAGCAGACCGCGTCCCAGTGTCAAAAAGCAACCACAGTGGGGAATGATCAGAAATACCCCGGGCCAGATGCTTAACCTCTCGAATCCGGGCAGTCTGGGCCGCGGGCATAAGAAAGTAATCCAATCTGGAGAGACTCCCATGCGCCCCAGAGTGAAAAGTGTACTGACACTGCGTAGGATGCATTAACCTCCAGCAATCGACCAGACCGAAGGTCTCCAAGAATCCGCCAAGCCACGCCTGCGCAGCAGGGAGGGCCCTGGGCAGGTGGCGATCCCGGTCGCCCGAGACCACCGAATTGAAATCCCCACCCATAAGCAGAAGACTGTCCGGAAGCTCAAGCAGCATTCGACCCAAGTCTGAAAAGGTGGAGTTCTGGAGGCCCGGGAGAACATAGACAGAGACCGAGGAAAGGGACTGCCCCTCCCACCGCCCAGTCAAAGCCACATAGCGCCCTCTATCGTCCGGGACTACCCTGGTGATCTCCAGCGGAAGTGAAGAGCGCAGGAGAATGCCAACCCCTCTAGAGCCAGTGGTGAAACCAGAATGGGCAACGAGTCGGTACCCCCCCCTGTTCATGGCATGACAAACGTTACCCACCAGACGCGTCTCCTGTAAAAACACCACATCAGGAGACATACGTCGCAAATACTGCAGCACAACACCCCGTTTGATACGGTCCCCCAATCCATTGACGTTCCATGACATCAACCTCAACCCGTCCCCCCCCATCCCCTCCAATCGATCAAGGGTCCCCCAGCAGATAGCGCAACGCCCAAGACTGGAACAGAACAAAGACCTCGCATTAAAAACAAAACACACAAATCAAAACCCCCCAACCCCCCCCAACTGCCAACTCCCCCCACCCTGCACCCCTGCGACCCGAAAAACCACCCCAACTTGCAGTGTGCCTGTCGCCCCATAAACCCCATTCTACGGAAAGACCCCGGAGGAGGAGAGGGACCCGTCCCCAACCGCCCCCCACATAGATCATAATAAAACAAAATGCAAAAGAGAAGTTGAACCCAGCCGAACAGTACAAAATGGCAAAGTCAAGGACCAAAGTCACTCCGAGGGAGACCCGCCACCCTCGGTACCAGCAGAGGGCCCAGGCCGGTCCCCGCGGCCCGGCAGCGAGTCAAGCCAGTCACTCACAGTTGCGGGAGAGTCAAAAAAGGTTGTCCGATCTTCGGGCTCCACTCGGAGCCTAGCCGGAAAAAGCATGGAGTACTTGAGACCCAGGTCGCGGAGGCGACGCTTTACCCCCTGGAAGCCCATCCTTTGTTTCTGGACAAGTTGGGTGAAGTCCGGGAAGAAGTTAATAGACGCATTCTCATGGCGAACCGGGCCATGGGCCCGCGAGGCCTGCAAAATCACATCTCGGTCTCTGTAGTAGAAAAGTTTGGCAACAATGGGCCTCGGGGGGGGCCCCCGGCCGCGGCCGACCGCCCGGAACTCGATGGGCCCGCTCCACGGCAAAGAACTTACTCAGGCCGGCGGGGGCAAGATGCTTGAGGATGAGCTCCTCCACCAAGAGATCCACCGGGTGGTTGTCGGAGGTCTCCGGGACGCCTATGACGCGGATGTTATTGCGTCGGGCCCGTCCCTCAAAGTCCTCCAGCCGCCGGGCCATCAGATCGTTGACCGACTTGAGGTCGCCGAGAGTGGCCCGCTGGTCCGACACATCCGCCACCAGGGTGGACGTCCGCACGTCAAGCGATTGAACCCTCTCGTTGGTCTTGGAGAGATCCGCCCGAATCACGGCGACATCAATAGCCACCGTGTCGATTTTACGGGCCAAGGCCTCGTATTGCGTAGCAATAGTCTCCTTGATGCCGTTAATGGCGCCCATAATGTCCTGCAGGGACGGATCCGAGGGCGCGGACGGGCCACCACCAGCTTCGTCCGAGGGGGCTCCAGCCGCTCCAGGGGACCCTCGACCTTGAGTATAGCGGTCCATGTTGTTCGTCTGGACCGGACCCCCGCGGAGGGATGTCTTAGTCTTACGCCCCTCGGGGCCCCCCCTGCCACCCATGAGAACCACGCTCACCAACGGGGACCACCGGCCCAGCGTCAAGGGGGCACCGGCCACTCAGTCAGAAGCCGCACCAGATACCGTGATGCGGCCGGGCGAGGAAGCCAAAGTCAACGGGCACACTGGCGGCAAGCGGAGACAAGGGCATCCAGCAGAGATAAACACCCAGCCGCTCCAATCAGTTACGATCTCCAGCCCCTCAGGGATCCAAAAGTGAAACCGAAAGTAATGGAGCGGCCACTGGCACAGATCCGCTGCCGCTGTTGTTCAATTACACCCCGGCTCCACAGGTCACCCTCGCACCGGGCACAGCCATCGATTGGGCCTCGAAAGTTCCAACCACCGCAGATCAGGATTCCCAGGTCCGATTCGGTTTCTGAAAGAAGGTCAACGTTCAGCCAGAATTCGCCTTCCAGATTCCGTCAGCCAAGTCAGGATAACATCAGGATAAATTCCGAGGAGCAGCGAGGGTCCGGGGAGCCCTGTGCTCACGCGACCATCTTGGATGCGCGCTAGGCTCCTCCCTCTAAATATATGGTTTTGAAATCACCCACCTAGACTAACCCAGTGGAATTTTGTGTTTTCCTGTGGAATGAGATCAAGGCAGACTCAGGACTTTTCACAACGAAGCACTGTTATGAGAAACGGAAGTAATATAAATGTTGATCACCAACCTTGCAGGACCACCATCTGGATCCAACAATAAAACCTGAAAAAAAGGAGAGTTCAAGTCTAACTGTAAGAGTTTCCCTGGTGAAAGATGTTGAGATTAAAGTAGCAAGTCCTACCTTACTTCAACTAGCCTTAGATGGCAATCCACCAGATTGGATAGACATAAACCCACACAAATAAAATGGTTCTGTGGCACCAAGTGTCTTGGAGGCACATAACACTAAATGTGTCAAAAAGAGGGGTCCATTCCCTCTTAGACAGTTTAGAGAGCATACCAGAAACATTCCATGACGTTAGGTTAAGCTGGTTAGAAGGTTGATAGAACATGATGGATGACAAAGGGTTTATTGCAGCCACAGAGGTCGGAATTGGAGGGGGAGAGCCCCTGATTCGAACACAAAAGGCCAGTGGTAAGATCACAACAATTCTCAAACGATCAATCAAGATCACCTAACCCCCTCCAAAGGCGAAAAGGTGTTAGAAGTGGGACTTAGATATTGGATGGGAGTACCCCTACTATGGATCCTCTACTTTGCTAAAAACTGCATGCAAGGCTGCTGGTATTTGGTTGTTAAAATAAAAACCAGAGGATACTGGGTTTAATGCACAATTTTTAAACCAGGAATGTTTGAATTTGTCAAACAAAGCAACAACTACATACTCTGACGTGAATTCACTACAAGACAATTTCCTTCACACAACTTCATCCCGTTCCCTTCGTAGGATACTCTATGTAGCAAATTAATCATACTACTCAAATGGCTAGTGTTCCTTTACCATTTAGCCAAGCAGTGAACAACTTTGTTTTTTATTTTATCAAGTGATTGGGGGAGGGGAGGATAAAAAAAAAAAACCAATAACAAAAGGAGTTGCGCCTGGGGGAAGTTTTAAAGTTTATGGGAACATTGGGCTGACAAGTATGAGTCCGTATTTCAACTAAGACATTGGTCTGACCACACAAAGGAGGTGATTGATCAAAAACAACAGACTCCTTTTCCTCTGTTGCCCGTCTAAGGAGGAGATTTTCAGACACTGTGTCACTGTTTCAGACAACGTCCTATCCTGACTGACAAAGGATCGTATTAGGCTGGGTAGAGGCGGCTGAGTCATTTGAAGTTGGGTTATAGAAGTAACCAAGCATCACAAACTGTTTACAGAATCCACCAGTAAAAAGAGAGAAGCTTCAATCCCACCTAAGCTTGAGGAAAGAAACTGTTCTTGGCAATAATCAACAGCATCTCTCAAGACCTGTTTCTAATCCATCACTTCAGAAGATCATGCAGGCCCCCCAAAGACCCTCCTTTTCCATAAAAACAATTGCATAAGGGCCTTTGCACAGTTAGCAGATGTCTATTTTTGCTTCTTGGACCTTAGAGCAGTTTTATCTTCCTTGACCGGGGGAGAGTAATTGGGCAGAAAGGTCTCACATGGTCAGAAACAATAGACAATTTGTAGGTGGACACACGTGGATTGAGCATGTTTCCTGGAATCCGGGCTTGTTTTGAGATGAAGTCTGAAATACTGGTATCAACACTGATGGGGTGTGAGAGATCAAGGGCGGCTGCTGGTGTTTCCATGACAGCTCTTTGGGTCGCACCTAACCTTTCTTCAATATTGTTTATTGATCGCCCCCATGGCATCACTTAAAACATTTTTGATAGACTTAGTCACAATATGAGTTTAACTGGAAGGCTGAGAAGATGGTTTATTTTTGCCTATACTGTAACTGGACCATGACATACCTTACATAAACAAACTCACCAGCCAAAGAAGGTAGCCCAGCCCCTTTCAGGCTCTGAAGGGGCATAGACGGGCCCGTCTGGGCCTGGTATTTGCCTGGATACTTCCCTCACAGTTGGAATGTCAGGTGCTCTATATAGCGCTCTTAGTCCTGTCTTCAAAGGCAGGGAAAACAGGCAGGTCCTGCTAAACTGGAATGTGTGGTGCGCTATATAGCGCTATTAGCCCTGCCTCAAATGGCAGAGTGAACAGCAGTGCTATGTTAGCCTAGCCACTTCTTCAGGCCATGCTCCGTGACAAACAATCAGGCGCGTTCAGCACAGCAGGGCTGTCAGGTGCACTATATATAGGCTTTCCTGTTTTCAGTTTCTATTCTTAGTAAATTCTGGTGTGTTTTTTTCAGTGTTTTCAAGTGATTTCAATTTCAATACCTAAAAAACTGAGGTTATTAGTGGTTACACATTTTCGTGCCATTAAAATCAACAGAAACAGTGTTTTTCTGGTGTTTAAGGATCTTTTTGCTTTTATTATTGCTTGCTTTCTGCACTGATAGAGCATGGTATATAGTTAGTGTTCGTACAGTGTATATGAGGTCCAAATGCATTTTTACAAATCAAACTTATTGTTGTACACCATACAATACTTTTTCAGTGAGTCTTTGGTCATGCACACTCGCTCTTTCCTTCTCATGTAAACTTTTATCTGTGAAAAGGCTCTCTCAACATTGACACTTGAGACGGGCTACGCCAAAGCAGCCAGTACACAATTTGCTAACTCTGGCCACTGACATAGCTTTCCATGGCAAAACTAGTGCACCTGAAGATTGTGATTCTCTGCGACAGGTTCTGCAACATATGCGTTGAACTGGGCGCATATGCCCTCAGCATTATTGAAACGGTCAAAAATGAGGCAGCACTTTTAAAACTCCAGAGAATATTTCCCTTTACGGAAGGGATCTAAAGCTTGTGCAGAGTACCACAGTGAGGCTTCATTGACTTCAAATGCCAATGTTGGTGAAGGGCTATTTCTCATACATTGTAAAATAAAAGTTCCTGAATTGCTCCTCAACATTTCTTTGCTTACCAAGTGGCAAGCAATCTAACAGGAAAATGTTGCAGTGTCAAAGTCACTAAAAGTGTCACCCAGCTTACTCTCAAGGAGATGTGTCACATCTACATGAATTATGCTGAAAACTTGGTAGACAAGGGTGTTTTGAGACTCTAGTTTTTTGTATTATGTCCACTACAGCAGTCATACTTTCCTGTAAAAATCTAAGAATGCAGTAGAGTGTACTTTTTTTCACATCACTCTCAATATGCGACTGAAGATCCTCACATTTCTTGCCTTTGGCATCATCACTCAGCAAAAGTTCTGTAAACGGTTGCCACTTCAATAATATAGCATTCATGGCCTCTATGACTGAGAACCACCAGCTAAGTAACACAGTTGGGATGACTCTTTCTTTGATGCCAAACAAAGCACAAAATGAGAAATATTTGTGTTTTAGTTCCCACGCAAAACAAAACAGTGCACCAGAATGGACAAAAAACTCAAAAGCATTCTTCATTAACTCTGAAGACTGTAAAGATGCTTTCAGCATACCATCTAGCAAGTGGCAAGGATCTCTTACAGGGAAGCGCTTCAGCTCAGGTATCGATTTTAACAGGTCATCACACAACGTTTTCATATACGGAATTGAATCACTGCAAGTACAAACAATATCACTCCAATCTTTGTTGAACTTGGTAAGAATGTTTTGCAGCAGCATTCCAAGTGACACTGCATTCCATGTTTTCCAAATGTCTGGTGTCATGGTTTCACCAGTAGCCCAGATGCTTTGTGACTGCACTCTTTTCACATATACCTGTCACTATACCTTGCATTGAATGTTTAAAGCCTACTATCAATACTGACTCACTAGAAAAGGGGGCTGGTGCATCAAGGGTTTTTACCCATTCTCTGTGGGTAAATGTGATGGTACATATTGGGAAAAATTCTTATGTAACCTACATTTTTCCTATCAGTGAAAGACTCAAACGTAGCCAAAAAATCAAATATGATTTAGATATTTCCTGATTCTCTACAGTTTATACAATAAATAAACAACACCTAAAACATGCTTCTAACCCCTGTATCTTTAGACCAAGGACCACAAAACTGAAAAAAAGGATGAAGAAACAATATTTTAGTGACATACTTGAACCACAAAACTCAAGCAGAATAATGTTAGCCCAGTCTTTCTTACTGCTTACTTATATAACAAAGTTACATTGTATTGGCCCATTCAGGAAGAAATAAAATGATTCTTTCACTCTCCTTTTCCTTTCTTTGAATGGCATTTAGTTTGTGGTTGTGCAGTTTTTTTCTCAGTGTTTACACTGTTGAGGGCTATTTCCCTTCCGGTAGGGTTTAATCAGTTATTATAGGTTTAAACCTAAAACTGGACAGCCTAACTATATAGCTTGCTTAGCTTTGCCTTCAATGGCAGGGGAACAGCAGTGCTTTGTAGGCCTGGCGTCCCTTCTGACCCCGCTACAAACAATACGGCACCTCCCCAAAAACTTATTAAAAACATTGTTCCTCAAAAAAATAGAAAAATTGTGAGAACAGCTTGTAGTCATAGAATTTAGCACTTAGTTTAAGCAGATAGACAAATAGAGAACACCATGTAAAGCACATTGAGAGACGCTATGTAAATACCCCTCCTGCAAGTTCAAGGACACCACCACGTCCTCAAAGGCCAAGAACAACAGGACCTGTACAAGCATCAACATTTTTAACTTCTTTGCCGAGGTAGGAGTTCAAGGGCATGAGGTCTGAAATACACCTCGGTCCCCCGTACATTCTCGGGCACAAAAAGTACTCAGAGCAACACCCTGCACTTCTCTCCTCCTCAGCACAAACTTGGTTGTGCCCTTGGCTAGTAACATATGCCTCTCATGAGAAAGACTGTCAGCAAGATTTTGTTGACAGCTGGGCAAACACTGGCGGTACGTGTTGATTAGCATCAAAAAAGGAACACCGTAACTAAACTGAAACATCCAGTATCCAGCAGCACATTTGCACATTGTTGTTTCCTGGCCACCCAGTATTGTTATAGGTGTAGGAATTACAAAACTCCGCAGGCACAATAAGTAAAATCATGCTGGCTAAGTCACAGAGAGAGCGATTGTGGCACCTCGAGGGGAAAACACATTTGGTGAGAAGAGCGGAAGGCTGACTGAAGAGAAAACACTCTTGCCCAACAGGTCTATCCATTTTGATTCCTGTTCCGTGGAGCTATAGGGAAACCATTCAGGTTGACCTTAGACACCTGAACAACAAGACTATCTGTAGTAGGGTGCTGTTTCAGGATGACTGAATCACCAAGTGCAGACCCATGTTAGCATGCAATAGACCAGCTCACTGGTGGGGGTGAATAAGGTTTGGATCCACCACCATAAGGCACTCAGTTAAAGCTTTGTAAAATTATAGCAAGGGCTCCAATGATAAAGGGTCTGGTTGTAAAATCAGTCACCCAACTGGCGTTTGTTTCTACTATAGGTAAGTGTAAGTCCACCATTTCTAAGGCTCTAAGCACCACCATTGCAAAATTAATCCTTGCTTCCATGAAAGCACCTAACAGCAAATTCAGTTGTGTTCCATGTTCAGTGTGTAAGCCACTGGCATTCTATAAACATAGATATAGGTCAGAATAAGTGTATACAGGTGGAGCAAATGGTCCACCTTCTCTGAGTTATCTTTATTGTGGGGGACGTTTTCCAGACTGTGAATACAGTCTGAGCCAAAGATGGCTTTCATCTTCCTGTTAAAATGTCTACAAGCCAAAAAGACAGGACGAGAGTCATCCTCATATAAGAGTTGCACCTTGGCTATGGTGTAGCACATCCTCCGGTTAAGCATGGCTCAAGCTGATAATGAATCTGTAACTAGAGTCGTAATATGATTCCGTACTCGAGCCGCTAACAGGGCTACCAAGGGACTACACCAGCATGTCCTACCACAATGATGTCGTAGCACAGCTCAGTACTAAAAGCTGGGGTATATAGAATACAGTCAGTACCAGAGAAAAAACCCATCAGCAGAAGTCTAACTGTAGGCCCCAACAAATCCGTAGGCCTGGAACCAACTTGAAAAGCTGCACGCCCTTCTTTAAGGCTACAATCTACTAAAGAGTCAATGATGGACAGATGGCACCACAACCAGAGTGAAGAACTATTGCATAAAACCTGAAACGAGTTTGGTGCCTGCGGAAGAGTCACATGTTGATGACTCCCCTTAGAAAAGCCAATCAGAAGTGCCATATTCTGGATCCTTGCAGTCACAAGTGGATGTTGCGCAACCTTGTCGAGCACCTTCTTCTGCCGTAGCCACTCCCTGCAGTAAGCATAGCCACCGAGGCATATACAGATACCGATGCAGCTTTTTTAGAGGCCGATTTGCCTGATTTGTTGGAGCGATGGTAGGCACGGGTGACTTCAGAGGGTTATGGCCTCCCCTTGAATACTGACACAGCTCTTGGTCCTAGGAAAGTCTCTGGAAGAAACCAAGAAGGAGCTATGCAGCACCCTCCCACTCAAAGGAATTTGAGAGACCCAAGAACTCGCAGTTTTCAAGTAAGATGTTGAGTTAAATAAGTTAAAACTGTCTCCTTTGCTAAACTCTTTTCAATTTTCCTGGCTTTTTCTTGGAGACATTAATCAGCAAGTCCCTCAAAGACGAAGTTCAATAAGATGCTTTAATAGACTTGGGGGTTTAATTAAAGGACTAAAATTGGATTTGGCTGTCATTGGCTAGGAGGACCGAGACCTGGACCTGGACAAAAGCGTGTAAAGGCAAATGTTCTGGGTATATGAATCACATTGGTCCTCAGAACCACACCAGAAGGGATGGTTGGTGGATTTCTTGGCTATTTAAGTACAATTGAAGAAAAATCTATGAGCCGTTAATGTAGAAGAGTAAGAAGACCTTCCCGCTACCAAGGAAAGGCCCAGGTTACCCTAGAGGAACAAAACTGGAAATCACTTTTAGCTATGAAGATATCCTTGGGCCCCCTGGAGAGAGCTAAGATACCTCCCTCTGAGGGACTGGGAACAAGGAGGGTGAATCTGAGTGTGTCTTGTTGATTCAGTACTGACAATGCCAGATAAAAGCAGCTAGCATCAACTTGAGAGGTCCCCTCTAGGACTAGAGACGGTCTCCTCCCGGCCCTGGGAAACCTTTGCACGTGAAAGTCTGCAGAGTTAAGTGACCTGTTCAAGGAAATACAGTGGTGCAAGGGTCATCAGCAGAGGGCACGCCCGTCAGGCTGGATCAGACTCAATCATTAAGCCTGTAGAGTGGAAAAGAAGGAGGAAGCCTGGAAAGAGGAACAGAAGGATGGGAAGCCAAAGTCTATTCTGTCTTCAGCAATAAGGTAACCAAAAGTGGGGAGCAGGCCAAAACCTGTAAACCTGCTTGCTGGTTGAGGGCCACGCTCTCATGGACAAGGAAGCCGGAATAAGAGCACGAGAGGGGATGGCAATACGGGAGCTCCCTTCAACCTACAACCAACGGACTCAAGGAAGAACTCTAGTGTACTAAGAACCAGCTTGGACAAAAGCCATATACAGTACTCAATGGTTCAGGCAATATCAGCAATTCAGATACCTGAATGTCTCAACCATCTAAAATATCCTGAATTCTTACACACCTGTGCCTGATCGGGGTGTTACAGCATTGGACTCAGCAAAGATTATTGCCCACATAACAGTCCAGAGCTCTAGCTTTAAAATGGAATCAGTGCTTACTGCTATACTGGGGAAATTACAGGAGATGAAACAGACTCAAATTTCTTTTGCTTCTTCCCCGAGTAGCAAAATTGAAGAAATTTAGAGGAAGATATATACTTGCTCTTCTAATTGCAAGAAGTGAAAACACAGGTATATATTTTAGAACACACTCTGGGTGAATGTAAGTGTGCCAATACTTCTTATATAAAAGATCATGAAGTCCCAGTTGGAGGATAAGGTGGATCACCTCAATAGGTCATATCTGAGATTAGTGGGAGTGTCCACAAGAAAAGAGCTTGCATCTTCACCAATAAAAGTTATAGTAAACTGTTAGACAGGTCAGCCTTAGGATGGTCTTCCCCAAACGTTTTGCCTGCTTGCCTCCCATTTTCTGGGGTTATGCTTCTTCTGGCCTGGAACTCTGTACACTTTACCACTGCTACCAGTGCTAAAGTGCTTATGTTCACTGCCCTAAACATGGTTTGATTGGCATATACCGAATTGGCATATTTAATTTACTTATAAGTTCTTTGCAGACGGGTATACCTTATACTCATGGCTTGTAAATTAAATACAAACAGTGGGCCTGCAGCACTTATTGTGCCACTCACCTAAGTAGGACTCTAAAACATGTCCCAGGCCTGCCATTGCATCCTAAATGCAGTGTTACACTGCCATGTCCACTTGCCATTTAAACTCCCTTGCCAAATCTCAAACTCCAATTTTCTTACATATGTCAACCCAAAGGTAAGCCCTGGGTAGCCCCTAGGGCAGGGTGCTGTGCAATTAAAATGTTGGACATGTACTCTTACGTTTTACATGTCTTGGTTGTGAAAAACTCCCAAATTTGTTTTTCTATACAGTGAGGTCTATCCCTCCCATAGAATAACATTGGGAATTTCTTTTTACAAGTAATTAGCTGTAATTCCGAATTGAGAGGAGGAAATATATCGTGTTTGGTACTTACGGAATTGAAATGATAAACCCTCTTTAATGGTAAAATTGGATTTTTCATTACAATTTTGAAAATTCTACTTTTAGAAAGTTGGCCTTTTCCTGCCCTTTGTGCCTACAGCTGTTTTGGGCCACATGACTGGTTGTAGCAAACAGTTAGGATTTGTGAATTCCTCCCAGCCACCACACAAAAGTGGGATTAGGCGTGTCTCAATGGGCGATCAACTGGCAGGATGGGGTGTATCGGAACCCCACTTGTACCGTAATCGCTGTGTCCTGTCCCCTAACAAAAGGCTTATCAACCCTGCATTGTCCCTGCAGCCAGCTTGGGGGCCAGGGCAGGGAAGTTAGGGAATTAAGGTATATAAATAGAGCCTTCAGACCCACTGATCAGTTCACTACTGTACCTGCGGAAGGACTTTAAGAGGACTGCTTGCTGCTGTGACCTTCTGTGCACTCTGCCAGACTGCTGCTGTGCCTGGAAGGACTGCTTTGCTGCCTGAAGCCTACCTTGAACCCTCAGAGGTAAGCCCCGCTGTTGAGCTCTGCATCTTCACCTGCACCCAGGTATGCCAGAAGTGATTCCAAGGGTTAGTTTGCTGAACTCCTGTTCAGAGCCACAGGGATAAAACAGGCTCCCACCATCTTGAACCCGCACCTGGACCCAGCATAAGTGAGTCCTGAATCCCCAAGAGGTCTCAATCCACTCCTGGACCCTTTGGTGTTGTGCGAAAATTGCCCAGATGGCATATTCCAAATGAGTGTTCTGAAAATTTGGCCACAAAGTGCTCTGAGAACCAGTTAGAAACCAGTATCAACCTGCTTGCTGATCTGCTCTTGGTGCACCGCCAGTTGGATTGACTTTGCAGCTTCTCCTGCAACGTTCTTCTCCGCAGCAGCAAATCTGTTTAAGCAGTCCCTCTCCAAAGGGGTATTTGACCTTGTAGAACGGTCTTCAGCTATAGCCCTCTGCTTCGTCCTGCTGGAGATATTTGACTCAATTTTGGTAACTAAGTCCGAAGGTGAATCTTCACCGTGGCTTTGCTCCACAGCCACTCCAAGATGAAGCTCCCTCCTCTGACACTCCTGTAGCCTTGAACCTTCTCAGATAATTTTCAATCAATTTTATTTTTAATTCTGAAGGTAAGTTCTGACACGGTCCTATCCATTTCTTGTGTTTGAAGCGCTCTAAATTGCGATCAGCCTTAACTTCTTACTGTCTGCATTTGGCACTTTGATCTTTTAGGTGTTAGATTTCACTTAAATCTTTAAAAATTCATAACTCCAGTTCTACGGACCGGTATTTTGTTGTTTTGGAGTCAAATAATGTATTACAACATACTCAATTTTTCTAAAATGGTTTGGGATTTTTCTTGTGTTCACTTTATCACTATTTGAGTGCTGCATAAATGCTTTACACATTGTTTCTAAGTTAAGCCCGACTGCTCTTTGTTCCTTGCTACCCAGGGTTAAGCACTGGTTAATTATGGACATTTTGTGTTTCACCCTTCAAGGGATTCTGGCTGCTGCTTGACCAGGGCTCACACCCCAGTCAACCAACAACCCAACTTCTCATAAGAACTTATTATAAAGCGGGGCGAAGATTGTTTAGGATACACTCGGATGTTCGTTTTGATATAATATTTTATTTTGATACACGTTGTTAGACAACCATCATTAAAAAATGTATCTTCTCTGTATTCTTCTTCTTTACAGATGACAGGGAGGTCAGGACCACCGGATCTTTATTCGGCCCTCGGGAAAGACACAGAGGCCACAGGTAAGTGGACAGAACTTGCTTGTGTGCAAAGGGTTGTCTTCTCAATGAAGGGGGCTTGTGAGGGGTGATCTTAGGAGATCTATTTTCTGTCCCTTCACCATCATCCAGTGACAATGTGTTAAAAACGGGTGGAATCCTGAATAATGAAAAAAACAAGAGAGAACTTCTCCATACCACTGAAAAGAACTTAGGAATTTGTTCATGCCATTTGTGGTTATCCTCTTTATCAGGAAAACCGTTTCTTTAACTCATAGGCATATCTCTTTTATTAAGGTAAAGGAGCAACAAAACTGTTAATATGCCACCTCTCTGAGAGGGACTAGTGCCTCGGTGACAATGATAGGTGTAACAAGCCATAAAAGATATAAGACCATGATCTAAGGTGGTTTCCAGACTCGTCCTAAGGGGAGTTCTTCCTCCTCCTGCCTCCCATACCTCCCAAGGAGTCGCAATCACAACTGGCTAAACCAAGCTCCTCCAGAAGCGGGCTGGGCGTAGCATATGTTCAGTGGCCTCCTGGCTCCCCTACAATTTCTCTGTTTTGTTGGTTTCCTCCCGCAATAGTTTCCTCATGGAAAAGGACAATCGGTGTCTTCTCCTCAAGTGCAGTAGGCAAACCTCTCTCCCCAGCAAAGGTTTCACCTTTCTCCACTCCTCTTGGCTCATCTCCGTCTTCATGGTCTTTGGCTACTGGGTCGGCGTCTGACGTCAGCTCTAAGACTGGTGGTGATTTAAAGGGGATGCATCCCTCATCCTGTATGTGAGTTGCCTCCCACTTCGCTTCTGACTCTTTAATAGAGGCATTTCCTGATGTCCCGTGTGCCGCTGCCTGGGCTTGGAAAACGAGCTGTGGAAGAAAAGCAGGTAATTGAGAGTCTTGTAAACGTTCCGCCCGTCCTGTGCCAGGGTAAGTCATCCTCTGACTCTTCAGGGGGGTCTACGTAATCCCCACCCCCATGACAGAACTCAAATTCTCCCAGAGTTTAAGGGAGACCGTACTATCACGAGGGCACATCAGGTCCCATTTATGGAATATGCTGCACAACCACATACAATACTGGTGTATTTCGGACACTTTAGATTCTGAGAAAGGGTCCTGTCACAAGCAATAACACAGCAGAACGGTAAAATCCTCTGTGGGGTTTCATTTCCTGGACTTTCCGGGTATAATGATATATCTAATTGTTTGAAATGCTTTGAAGATACAAGGAAACAACAATGAATTTAGATCTAAATGTTTTTCAAAGTCTCTGATAGAGAAGGAAGGCGAGGGAGGAAGGGATTTTTTTTGCGGTATAAGATAAGGCATAGTACTTTGAGGTAGGTAGCACTGTTCTCTTTTGGTATGGGTCTCTGTTTTGTGGGGGAGTGGTGAGGCTGGAGGTATGGTACTTGGTCACCACAATTGAAATGTGAAGGGTATGGAGCAGTGCCTAATTTGAGTCGGTGGTTTGTGGTGCTCAGCACTGGATATTAATTGTGAACACCAGTGATTGTGACAGTCTACCACAAAGTGGAGCTGTCTGACTAATTTAGAGATGGCCACAACAGTTATTTATTAATTCAATATACATTAAAATGACTATTACCTGCCACCCTATCCATTCTTAAATATTTGGGGGCCTGAAATAGTCCAAATTGTCACTGCTGCAGGAGTGTGTTGATTAGTAGTTGTGTTGTTACTATCATTGGCAGCATAGCAGGGGCAATGTGTGGTGCAAGCTGCCATGGACTACTGACGACAGTCCAGGCGTTTATTTTTTTACAAATTAATCACTGGTGTGGAGGCACTTTTACAAAGGACGTAGAAGCCAGCAGAGGTGCCTACTTGGTGGGGGGTTGGATACGGGCGTTTTGGGTCACATAAAGGAGGGAAGGGTGTGTGGTGTATAGGTGGAAGGACATGAGATTTTAGATGTACCTGCTACCTGCGTCAAAAAAGGACTGTTTCTGGGAAACCTAGAGGCACTTTTCTATTTCAAATGTGATGTTGCACTCATTTATGACTTCTCTTATGAATTGTTTTGATGTCTTGAGTATTGTCAATGCGTTGGTACGTATAATACTGAATAGCTTTTTAATTTTCATAATGAGTTGAAATAGGGTCTTGATTATAAACTGTGAAGGAAAAAAAGTGCCATATTCTGTGAGGCGCCTGGTGCAGTCTTTAAAAGACATGAAATACTTGCTTAATTGTGTGGCTTGGGGATGAAACCCTCTTGATAAGCAATACTTTAATTACATAAGTGAGGTCCAGAACGACAGTTATGAAAAGTTGTTTCATGCATGCCACAGTGCAGAAGTTCTGCAGGTATGTTTGAAGCTTTAGTCTTTATTGCGTGACTCAATGAATCAACTTCTTATGAAGGTTTCAACGCCATGAGCACTACTTCTATAGAAGGTGGGAAAATAGAAGGAAAAGAGGAAGTAATGGTGTTATCACCAAAGCCTTGTTTCAGATTTTAACTGAAAAAAGGCACAGTGTCTTTGCAATGATGTAAGAAGGCACAAGGGGTATTTTGAAGATTTTGGATTTGCCACTCTTTGGAAAATACAGAAAATCTCTCTGGAATATTTTGGTCCTCAATGTCTTCCAAGATTGCACAACATACAACTGAGTTATACAGTAGGGTAGAATTTAATATATAGAACCATTAAGCAAAGGCTTTATGATAGAAATCCAGGGCAAGAGGACCCAAATGAGGGAGCTCTTTCTCTATGAAGAATTAAAGGCACTAATTACAAAAGGGGCTTATCTTTTGGCATGGTTACCTTACAAAGGTCACAAGAACTGCTTACAGATCCCAAATAAGTTGTTCTAAGACGTGAGTATTGATTTCTGCACACAGCAGTTATATTGCAACACATACAAATATCACTATGATCACATATACATCACCCCCCTATATATTCAGACACAAAGCTTTACTTAGCAAAAAGTCTCTGGATAGGTAATTGAAATAGTAGTCTTCTGGCGGCTACTCTACCTAACCGCAGATTCCTTGCTTTAGATTACTCCACAGGTGGCAGCCCGGACATGGAATCTTTTTCCAGGAATGCTGCCATTTGCCTTTAGGGGATGCTGTGCTGCTCTGAGTCTGGAACCATCTCAATAGCACCTTTGAGAGCAACACTTCCAGCTTCTGTAACTGTAACCTCTGAAAGTTGGTTGGGTGTGAGGGGATTTGGTACAGCAAGAAGAAGTGATAGAGCATAATGATGCTGAACCCTCCTGATGCCCACTTTGCAGTCCCGAGCCCAAACATCAGGATCTGTGACCGACATCTGTTTTCTACAGTCACTGCATTGTTTAAAACCTGTAGTTTTAGGAGGGGACATCGTTCCCTAGCACACTAGGTTTTGTTTTACGAGTCAGCAGTAGCCAAATAAATGTGGGAGCGGAGCTCCAGGTCTGTCTCGGAGGGTGCAGAATGAAACGAACTGACGTCAGTGTGCAGTCGTGGCATATATATATGGCTCCACTCCTTCACTCAGGGGCGGAGCGGCACAATTCCACCTTGGGGCACACAAGCACCATTGCTGGAAAAAAGTTTCTAGATACAGTCTGGTACCTGGAGAGCATTTTAAGGTGAAGAATGTATGATACTCTGCAGCGGAGTGACGACGGGAGTCCAGCCAAGATCTAAATCACGCCCTAAGTCAATTCCAGTTGGGAGGGGAATGTCCCCTGCTTGATATATGGGTGTGTACCCCTGCCTAGAGTGCCTGACTGCGTGTGAATTGGTATCCTGACCTTTTGTTTGGTCCTACAGCCATGCTAATGCAGGAAGTGTGCAGAGACTCAGGCCTGTTCATGGCAGCATGAGGTTCAGAATCTGTTCTGTGACCAAGAAGGGTGACACAAATGTACCTTCATGTCTGAGGAGAGCTTCCAAGTTCTTCTTGACTAAGGAAGAGAGTGCTCTGCACAGTAGGCAAAGAGCTGCTGGGTGGCCAGGGCTATTGTCTACATGACAGGCAGGCTCCCAGAGGTAAGGGGATATCATCAACTTCCTGTCGAAAAGCCAGTAGTCGATCCTTGTCGGCAGGAGTCTCCTGGACTCCCCAAGCATTTCCTGTACCAAGAGGGTCAATTGAAAGGAACATTGCGTCGTCCAGCACCTCTGATCATGTGCCCCAAGAACTGGTGATACCACTGCTCAATCTGACTGCTGTCACAGAAGAATCATCATCAATCCAGATGAAGCGAAATCCCTGATCAGACCAGGAGTCCGAAACTGCTGAAGTGGAGCAACTAGCTGCATCCTGCCTGGGAGGCCACAACTAAAAAAGTTGAGCGCCCGTCATGCTAATTTCCACCCTGCTGTCCATGTCTCAAGTGAGGCTGCTCACAACCATTCTGAAACATATTCATTTCACTCTTGTGTAATCTTCCCACATATTAGGATAACAGAGTAACTCAGTTGTGAATAAGAAGAGGCTATTTACATGTAGTGTTAGCACACTTTCCACTGCTGTTCACAAGGTGACACTAATCGCACACATTGTAATGATCAACAACAGCCATTTTGAAAATTAATCTAAAAATGAAAACATAACTTTAGTCAACGTACGGATTTAAGATGAAAACTGAAACATCACACTTTCTCATATTCAAGCCTTTATACACTGCTAACAGAATGTCATTTTTGTGCAGCACGCATTTTAATGCTGTTGTCATGTGTTACACCTGGCATCCTTGGCATAGTTTTTCCCCTTTTTGCCTTCAACCCTCCTGTTTTGCTGACTTTAGAACTCTGTGCACCATACCTCTGCTAACCAGTGCTAAAGTGCTTGTTCTCTCTCCCTAAAACTGGGTGCATACCCAACTGGCATATTTAATTCAATTGTACGTCCCTAATAAAGTGGAACTACATGTGCCCAGGGCCTGTAAATTAAAAGCTACTAGTAGGCCTGCAGCACTGATTGTGCCACCCATTTAAGTAGCCCTTTAAACATGTCTCAAGCCTGCCATTGCAGCCTGTGTGGGAGTTTTAAACTACTATTTCGACCACCTGGCAAAATAAACCTTTTGCCAGGCCTAAACCTCCCCTTTTAAATACATGTGTGTCACCCCTAGTGTAGGCCTTGGACAACCCAGAGCACAGCGTGCAGTGTATTGAAAAAGTGGGACATGTACTTCTTAGTTTTACATAACCTGGTTGTAAAAAACTCTTAAATTAGTTTTCCACTACTGCAAGACTACCTCTCCTATAGGCTAAAATCAGAGTTACCATATTACATTAAATAAGTGAAAATTTCCAAATGGGAGCAGGTAACCACTTCATGTTTTGTGTCTTTGGCATTGTACTAAAAAATCCTCTCTCATGACGAAGTCGAATTTTAAATTACAATTTTGAAAAAGCTTAGTAAGTTGGCATTTTTGTGCTTCAGCATGTTAGTGCCTGCAGGCTGTTTCTGGGTCACATGACTATGAGTAGCTGACAGATGAGCTTTGACTATTCCTCTTAGACAGCCACGCACAATAGATAGCTTAGGTGTGCCTGGATGGGCCATCAATGGCAGGGCCGAGCTGGGCACTTGAATACGCTGTGTCCTGCCTCCACACACAGGTCTGCATACCCCCATTGTTAGTCGGGTGCCAGGACAGGGTAGACAGGGTGCCTGGGGACTTCAGAGGGAAACTTCTAGAAGCTTTGCCCACTTCAAAGGAAGCCCCAGGTATACATATTGTGTAGAGGAGTGTGGCTCAATGGTTAGAGCGGCAGACCCTGAAGCAGAGTTCTGGCCAGGGACCAGGGTTCGATTCCCGCCTCGGCGCGGCCCGGGCTCAATTTCCTCGGACCTGTCTATTCTCGCCTCGGTGCCTATTCTAATCACGGGCCCCACGCTGCAACTCTGGGCAATAGCTTGCTTAGCCTCCACACCGGCCCCAACAGCGCTAAGGATGCCTAGCTTCACCCTGGGGGTGCCCAGGAGTGGACACTTCACAGGGAAAGCCAGGAGGGGTTCCACAGCGGTATGAGTATCAGCGCCAGGAAACCGCAAAGACGACACCGCAAGGTGGCCGTCTGGTGACAGTGCGCTCTATAAGTACCTTGACATTTACATTTACATATTGTACATCATATACCAATTCTTTGGTACACTTCTGGACATGTGGATACTTTGCCAGGAAGGTGGACTGCTGCTCAGAAGGAATGCTGTCCTGCTGTGCTAACCTACTTCCCTCTTGCCTGGGTGAGAAGGACTGGACCTGCATCTGTTGAACCCAGAAACCCACAGTGACTCCATGGGCTAGTTAATTGGCCTCCTTGCTAGACCCTCAGCAACAGAAGGCTCCAACACCCTTGGACCAAGCACCTGAACTCTGTCATCTGTGAGTCAAACTCTGTCAACTGGCCCAGTCCTGGACAGTCGGAAGTTGGCCTGAAGGTGCTCTGCCAGCCCATCTGTGCATCCAGCGAACTTAAGCGAGCCAAACACGAGCAGAACCGACGCCATGCCTCTGCTGCAAGGGTTCTCCCAAACGCAAAAAACTCCACATTGATCTCACAGCCCACATCGGAACCGTCACCTGTGAAAAACGTTTCCAAAGCCGGCCTTCACATTGCAAAACTCTTGTCGATGGCATCCTCGATGATAACAACGCAGGTTCTCGCATCACAACCTGACAGCTCCTCGCAACCGACGCATCGCCTTGACTGCGCGACGCATCCCCGACATAAGACTTTGCATTGAAAGCCCTTGTCAACTGGATCATCAACGACGACGCAGGACCTTGCAGAGCAGCTCAGCAGCTCCCCAGAACCGGGGCATCTCCTGAGCTGTGCTATACATTATCAGCAGGGACCTCGCAAAGCTCAGCAATCAGGACTTAAAGGTACTCTCCTTCAGCAGGCCTAACTGGGTCCCTGTAGCCGGCACGCAATCCATTACAGTCACTTGAACTTGTGACTTGTCCCGGTCCGGTGCGACCAGATATCCACGGTTGGCACTTTGTGCTTTTTGGAGCTATATTTACTGAAATCTTTAAACCTGCATAACTCGGTTTCTACTAATTGGATTTTTGTCATTTTGGTCTTCTTTTATTTATTAGAAATTACTATATGTTTTTAAACTGGTGTCAGGTCCTTTTGTGGTGTTTTCTTAGTGCGTTACTGGTTGAAGTGCTGGATAAACACTTTATACATTGCCTGTAAGTTAAGCCTGGCTGCTCTGTGCTTAGCTACGAGAGGGAGGAGCACAGGTTAGTTTGGGGTTTGCTTATGCTTCACCCTGATGAGGATTGGGGTTCCTGCTTGAGGAGGCCCCCCCCCCAACCATTATCACTCAACTAACAAGAGCTAGGGCTGCCACCTTCCAAGAGGAAAATACTGGCCATTTATTCAAGTTTGTTCATTTGTCTGGCCATTTGTTCAAGTTTTGGGATTCTGCAAAGGCCCAGATATGATACTTAAGCAGGACATTATATAAAATCGTTCATATTAATTTTTAACACTGATCTTCTGCTTTTGTTTACTTTAACTATCAGCCACAGATTATTAAGGCAGCTCTAGAATGCATTTTAAAGTGCTTTCCTCTTATGTTTGCGGTTTTAAGTATTCACTGATAAGAGGAAATAAATACTGACTTTATGTGATGTTTTTTCATTATTCTTCCAACTGGGGCATTCAAATATTGGTCATGTCGGTATAAAAACCGCCAAGTGGCAATCCTACCAACAGCATTTAAGAGAAGGACCCATATAAGTCCGCTAATACCTTCACATATACCACACCATCTGCACCACTACCAAGCACTGATAGACTTTATATTGCTATGGAGTTCATGCCTGCCTTTGTATAATTTGTCACATGAAACTAGACCTCTTAGCTTTGACCAAGCTAGGTTCATTTGCAATAAATCTTCAAAGGATTCTAGAATTCAAAGGACCTCACACTTGGGAGAATTATCTAGATGGCAGCATGTACATGTCTTTTATGCACATCAATTCCTCAATTTGCAATGATTAAGATCACTCCCATCAGCATCAAGCATACTTGAACTAATTCTGTTAAGGAAAAACTGCGTTTACCAGTGCCAGGAGATCCTCTTCTCAGGAGGCGCTGACTGGAATGATCCATAATACTGCGAAAGTGAGTATCAGGCTGAAAAGTACAACACATACATTATTAAGACGCATTTACAGAGATGCAGGATTATACAAAGATTAAAACTTTATGCATTATCTTTGATGCTATGTTTTCTCTCGTCTTATTGACATATGTCAAAATCAATGTAGAACATGTGTACAATACAATACAGTTCAAATTCATAATTTCCATTTTCACTTGGCAATCAGTTTTGGTTCCCCTTTTCATCTTTTCCATGCCAATGCTTTTTACTTGGAGTTAGCCAATTAGTAGGGGGCACAGAATTCAAAATGCAGGTCTAAGTTAGCCGTCAATAAGTAGATCAAATGTAAAAAAAAAAAACAAGTGTATTGAGGTTAAGTAGACAAACTCCAAACATGATCTATTAGTTTCCAACCCTTCACCCCTTGTTGTTCTTAATGTTCACTTTAAATAAAAGATAGCCTTGGCTACTAACCTTTAATAAAGGTCTGCTTCACTGATACAGCATTACTTCATTGCTAAAGTAGTGACTTAGGAAAACTATGAAGCAGAGCACTCTTGAAAGACGATCAGATAACTGACCTTTAACCTCTTAAGTGCGGCCGTCAGGCAACTGTCGGCAGCTGCACCACCTTCCCAATGTGGGTGTCTGCCATTGGTCGATATTGGGGAGGGTTATAAAGGCCTCTCTGGTGCTCTGCACCAGAGGGAGTATATATTTTTTTTTAATCAGGCTGTTTGGGAAGAGGTTTACGAGCAGCCGGATTGTTTTGTTTTTATTTACTGCAGTGACGATTGGCGTGCAGGACACCCTGACGTCATTGCAGTAAAAGTGAAAGCAAAACGAGATGAAGGGCTCATTTTACTGCCACCGAATCAATGCTTGGTGGCATATGTCAGCCTCGAGCATTGACTCCTTTGAGAGATTCTCGGATTTCCAACTATACCTCTGTCCAGTGGATCCCTGCATAGGGATCGCCACAGGAGAACGATCCCCTAAACAGGGATCCAGCCACTAGGGATAGTGGGAGCGGCCCCTTGGGCAAGGGCTTTTGCTCCCCTGAGTCAATATTATATTTCAGAAAGCCCACTAGATGCCAGGGAAAGCTAATTTGAAAAACAATATATGGGTGAGAACTTATCCCGGATCTGCCCTTTGGGGGGAAAGAAAGACCACTAGGCAACAGTGTTTTAAAAAAAATAAAGATTTAGGGGTAAGGACTGCCACCCCCAACTAAATAGGGCAACAGTCTTTCTACACCCCACTGAGGTGCAGATGGGGTAATTACTCACGATCTGCTCCCCGGAGTGGGGGTGGAAAGTCCTCTATACACAAGGGATTTTGTTTTAGAAAAATGTAGGGGTGGGGGCTGTCCAGCATGGACAAGGCCATGCCTTCACACCAAGTAAATGGGGCAACACTCTTGCAGGCTCCCCTCAGATAGGCAGATGGGGTCATTGCCACCGATCTGCTTCCTGGGGACGCAGAAAGTCCACTAGACACCAGGGAAAGTTCGGGAGATTCCACCTGACACCAAGGATTTTGTCTTTGGGCAAAAGAAAGTGGTGTATGTGTTGGACTCTGGCATTGGCCAAATCTGATCCCAAAAGGAACAAACCAGTCTTTTCTTCCCCACCCAGGGACAGACCGGAGTTGTGCCCCCAATTTACCCCGGGGGCAGAAAGCCCACTGAATATATATTTTAATAATATATATAATAGGAATATATATTTTAATAAAATAATGGGGTGCTGCTAACGTCAGAAAAGGCTAATACCAAGGTCAATAACAGTCCCCTCGCAAGGGCTCCCATTGACCTTGGTTTAATCAGTTCCTATTGCAGGCACTAGTAGCAGCCACACAAGTGGCACAGTGGTTTTATCACCACAAGTGGGGTAACAGTGGGTGATAGGAATTTTGTAGAATCCTGTGGATACCGGGAGTTTCCATCATAGAAATGTAAGGATAACATGTAATTTCAAGAAATGTTTGAGATTTACACGGCATTGTGGGTAAGAAAACCTTGTGGGATCCATGCAAGGCACACCAACCTTGACTCCCCGATTTGTCAAGTTTTAAAAAATGTGCATGTTTGCTAGGTTTCCCTAGGTGCAGCGTGAGCTAAGCCAAAAATCTCCAGCCACCCACACTGGAAGAAAAGTGTCAGTTTTCAGAGGAAAGATGTGATATAGCTAAGTTGTGTTTTGGGTCATTTCCTGTCACAGGCACTAGGCCTACCCACACAGTTGAGGTACTATTTTTATTGGAAGACTTAGGCGAATGGTAGGTGGAAGGAAGTCTGCAGCTCCCCAGAGATTTCAGAACTTTCTGTCACATAAATGTGAGGAAAATTTGTTTTTTTACTCAAAGTTTGAGGTTTACAAGGGATTCTGGGTAAAACAACCTGGTGAGAGCCATACAAGTCACCCACCCTGAATTGCCCCACATGTCTAGTTTTGCAAAATGTGCATGTTTTCTAAGTTCAGAACGCATTCCCGGTAGTGTGTGGACTTCAGAGCGTACTCGCTGAAGCCTGTTTTTGCAGCTCACATCGGCCTCCTTTTAAATTTCCTGCTTTGCACACTACGGCACTTCATTGATATGTGCTTATGATTCACTGATGCTTTGACGTAAAGACTCACAGCATAATTTTATTGGATCAGACTTTTAGGTCTATGACACCATTTCATTCTTTACAGCCCTGAAGAAGTCGAGGGTTAACACCATAATGATGAAACACATGTTGGCTGGACTTTGTGTTGTCATTTGAATAAAGACAAAGAGAACACTTCAAGAGACACTACTTGCCTCCATCTTTTCACCTATGAACTTTTGAACTTTCATATAACTCGCATGCATGTGCATGCATGTGATAGGAACTGATATTATGTTTTCTAGGTTTCCCAACGTGCCTCCTGAGTTAGGGCTCAAAATTCACAGCTACCCACTTGGCAAAAAAAATGGTCCGTTTTGAGTAGAAAAATGTGATGTTTGCGTTTTGGGCGTTTCCTGTTGGAGCTAGGCCTACCCACACAAATGGGGTACCATTTTTATCGGAAACCTTGGGGTAATCCTTAGTTGAACGAAGTTTGTGGCTTCCCACAGGTTCCCGAACTTTCCATCACAGAAATGTGAGAAAAATGTGTTTTTTTGGTAAAAGTTTGATGCTTGCAAGGGATTCTTGGTGAAACAAATTGATGAGAGCCACACAAGTGATCCCATCCTGGATATCCCTCAGTGTCCAGGTTTCCCTAGGCGTTGGTTGAGCTAGGGCCCAAAATCCACAGCTACCCACTTAGCCATAACTGGGTCCGTTTTGACTGAAAAAATGTGATGCATCTATGTTCCATTTTGGGAAGTTTTCTGTTGCGAGCACTAGGCCTACCCGCACAAGTGAATTATCATTTTATTGGGAAACTTGGGGAATGCTGAGTTGAAGGAAGTTTGTGGCTCCCCACAGGTTCCAGAACATTCATGAAAATGTATTTTTTTGTGTGTAAAAGTTAGATACTTGCAAGGGATTCTGGGTGAAACAACCTGATGAGAGCCATACAAGTGAACCCATCCTTGATTTCCCTAGGTGTCCAGTTTTTAAAAATGTACAACTTTGCTAGATATCCCTAGGCGCCTGCTGAGCTAGGGCCCAAAATCCACCGCTACCCACTTTGCAAAAAAGGGTCACGTTTCAGTGAAAAATTTGATGTGACCATGTTGGTTTTGGCCTGTTTCCTCTCTCAGGTACTAGGCTTACCACAAAAGTGATGTATCATTTTTATTGAAAAACATTTGGAGCATAGAACAGTAGTATATTTGTTATAATCAATTGGATTTTTCTGTATTTGTGCCATCCAAATGTAAGGCAGCGTATGAGAAAGAAGACATTTTGAAAAATACCCTCTAAATCATATGCTCGTACGGGTAATCTCCATATCTTGGGCCCATTTCAGAAATACATAGGTTTACTTGATACCCATTTTTCACTTTATGTAATTCACCACACTCAGTACAGAGTAAGTCTGATAGAACTCCAGTGGCAAACCCGTCCCCTCCAGGAGCCTTGAGTTTGGGAAGTAGCTGTAGGGTCTCCCAAAAACTCCTCAAGGTTATTGTAGGATTCCCAAACTAGGCATGAACCCATGCTTCACCGTGGGGAGCGCAAGACCCTCCAGGAAGGACTGTCTCTCTGCCTACGTGATCGCTTGTTCGATTTCCTATACCCCCTAGATGTAATTTGAAAGTGTCTACCACCGCTTCCCGTTTGACCTGCAGTGCACCATCCTGCAGTTATTGTTTTTACAGCCAGAAAGGATCTGCGCTGTTCCTGCAGTCTGAGTAGATGTCTATCCTATGATTTCCTGTTCATGTGATGCTCGGAGCATACAGTCTCTGTCTCGATAGCTCAGGATTTTGGCAATTATCCCCTTGGACAAGCACCAGTAAACGGCGGCCCGGCCAGTGCCCTGTGCACTTGCTCCACTACAAAGTACTTTGAGAGGCCAGCATGCTGCAATTGATGTTGTATCCAGTCCTCCATGAATCCTTCCACCGATACGCCCTCCACCAGCTTTGCGATACCCAGCACCCGTATGTTGCTGCGGTGGGAGCGATCGTCTGTGTCTCGCCACCCTCCACTCCAATTCCCGGTTCGCTGAAGTCATCTTGGTCATTTGTTGTTTAAGCTGGGGGACATCCCCTTGTAAGGCTTCAATGTTATCATCAGTTTCTGTCACTTTGTCAGCTACCTTCCTCAGGTCAGCCTTGGGCAGGTTCACATCAATGAATACTGATTCTATCTTGTGGTCCAGTGCAGTGTGAGAGCCCTAAATAGCCGCCAACAAGTCCACAAGGGAAGGGTCCCACGATCCCTCCAGGGACGCACTTAGGGATTCTGTACCAGCCTGCTTTGTAATCCTCAGTGAGGGCTGTCTAGGCTTAGTATACTGCATGATGGTATAAGTGGCATAGATGCAAGCTGCTTAATCCTTGCCTATGTCACCTGGTCCCTTCCAGGGATCACCGGAGGACCACAGTCCGCTAATTCAGCAAAGCGAACAGGGATCCACAGATACAGAAACCCCCATCTGGCTACTACGCCCACAAGGACGTTCAGAGATCAGTTCAGGGGTATCCCTACTCCTTAACCACAATCAACTCGCCCATGTGTAGCAAGTGCGTCCAATGGAGAACAATGTCCCACGCACTATGAAGACCTCTCTGCTGCCACAGTTTGTGCCCACCCTCCAACGAGTCCTTTTGTTACATACTTTCCTCGTAGTGCCTGAGAAGCTCCCAGCTGCCGTGCCAGTCCTCCTACGGGCACCACCCTTCACACCATCTGGCACATGTACGAATGTTCATTAAGCCTTCGCACCTGACAAAGACCAGTCAGTCCGCTGTTTGCTCACATGTTCCAAGGGTTTACCATACATGCAGCACCTGCTCGTGCTATCTGCCTTGCAGAGGAGCCAAAGTCTGAGAAGGAAAAGAGAAGGTGCCATTCCTGCAGCTCAAGACAAGCCCCAAAATACGCTGTGTCTCAGCCCCTTCCCTGTCATACAAAGGACAGCAGTTGTATTCCTTTCCGGGGCCATTACAGCGTTGTCTCGGGAGAAAAAGTCTCAGAATCTCTATCTGGCAGTGCTTTAAATGGGGGAAAAAAAGTGTAGGTACTCATCAGATCGAGCTGGGGGCATGGCAAGAAGGCGGGGCTTGAGGCGGGACTAAGGGTGGATCTAATGAAAAACATTTGAAGGGCGCAAGAATTATTTCGGTTGCGAATGATGACAAATTGCTTCCCTCCGCAATTTATTGTTGATGCCCTCGCATGTATTAAGTTGTACTAGTTGACAGACTTGAAAGGTAACTATCAGAATTCCCTTTTTGTCAGAGGCACCTGTATATTAAACAAAACATTAAAAGGTGCAGAGACTTGTTTTACTGAAAATTAATTAAAGGAAAAAAGACTACATCCTAAAATGCAACTCTGACCCGCATCGGATGGAAGGAAGCCATCAGCTGTCATGCTAGTGATCCTGGGAAAAGCAAGTTATCTGGGGTCTCACAACAGAGCAATAATATTTCACCCTTTCATTCACTTTCAGATACTGTGCCACCCAGGAAAATCTAGTCCAAAATTCTGAGGGGCTAGTAAAAGGATGGAGGCACATATAACCATGTACATATGAGCACGGTGTCACTGATGATGGTGGTCAGCAGGCCTGCGGTAGCCACTGTTTCTGATATGGGAGGCACCCTGTACCCACATGTGTTTGATGCGCAAAGCTTCCCTTAGGCCTGCTCCTTCTCCTCAAGTCCAAAGGTAGGCTTCCTCCCTTGGGTGTTTTAGGTTCCCTGGTGCTCTCACTCCTACTGTTTGGCTCACTTTTTTCATGAATACCAGATACAGCCAGCTGTTGTGTCAACTGGTGATGACCAGTCTGGTGCACATAATAGTGCAGTGGAACCCGACAGATTTATAAGCTGCTCTAGTGGAAATTGGGAGGGGCATTGGGAGGGGCAGACATTTGGCATTATCCATTCATATCTCTGTACTGCTCATAGCCGCACACTTATGGATGCCTCCACAGTATTGTCCTGGAAAGACATACCTGCGATTCCCCGGCTAACCATGATCCTGCCTTCTTTCGACTTCTCTGCCTGCTCCCTCCTTCCAGTGCGGGGATATGTGTCCTGGCCTGTAGTGGTGTGGGTGGTTCTTAAGCTCCCTGCCTGGCCTGAGGGGTCTAGCCCTCTGGTCACATCTGAAATGACAACTACATTCTTGGGACAATATTTACAGTAGTCTGTGTACCACTTTGCCAAGTCACAAATTTTACATGGATGGAAATCCATTTTCATATTATACTTTTGTCACAACACAATAGTGGCACTCTGTGGGTGCAGAACTCCCAAGCTGGAGGGTTGGGTATGCATCCAGAAGAAGACAGAAAATGAAAGATAAACCCCACCTAAAATAGATGGTTTTACTTTATTTAGCTGAAAACTGCAGTTATTTTCCCCAGAAAGGTATGTGAATTTGCATCAATTTGCTATAAATGAAGGTGAAGGGCTGGCTGTAACTGTCCCTCCCCAAGGCAGACAGTCTTCGACATGCAGAAATAAAACTGAATTTCCCCGTTTGTGATTATTATAGGATGTCTGTAACATTCACTGTTTGGGGAAGCTAGTCAATTCTGCATCTGTGGCAGGTAACTGGATATGGGCCTGTGCCAGTATGGTGAGAGCTCTGCTTCCAGACATCCTTCCTTCCTGATGTCCGTGTCAGTTGAAGCCCTGGTCCTCACCCACCTGAATGGAGGCAACTCTTTCCCATTAGCCTCCTTAACAATATTCAGAAACCCATGAAAGCACCTTAACCACTGCAACACTTCCCATCGTGGGCTTATAGAAGTTGGACAAATCCACCCACACTGAAGGTATTGTATTGTAATTGCATTTATATAGCGCTTACTACCCTTGACGAGGCGTCAAATCGCTTTTTCGGCGAGTAGCACGCTACTCTGGAACCCAAGAATGATTAGTGTTGAATTAGTATACTGAAAATGTGAAAGTAATTTGAGTGGTGGATAGGTTAGTCAGTTATTTGGATTCAGAAGGATAGCGGAGGGATAGAAGAGGGAAAAAGGTTTGCATTTATATAGCGCTTGTTACCCTGATGGGGTGTTGAGAGTAGCACTTATCGGGTTTAAAGAACAAAGAAATACCAAAAAGTGTGACTGAGCATGTGTATGACAGCAAAAAAGCGTACTTGGTAATCTGGAATAGGCCTCGTTTCTGAGAAATGCTTGATATCAGACACAAGCATTCTGGAAGCAATTCAAAGTGTGATCTAACATCATAGAAATGAATGAGAAACACTCACCAAGCCATGGGACGTCACATCTTAGTCATGTTTGAATGCTCATATTGTTAGCTACGTTCCGTGTTTTCTGGTAAATGCACATTTTCAACTCTGTGCACATTATTCTTTCCTTTCCAGTGTGCCCCAGTAAGGTCTATACTGTGTTTAAGTATTTTGATAAATCCATTCTTCCACCAAGTATGCAATCTGAATTCTTATGATTGTTTGTTGGGCTTTTCTTGTTTAACTTAGTTACAAAAAAATGAGTCACATTATGGTAAACGTTATATTAGCTGATAAAAAAAAAAAAAACACGACTTATAAATACCACCCTCCCCTCAAAATTATTTTTCTATCCAGCTGCCGCCCCCGCTTTAGATAACACTTTTTTGGATGCCGAGATACTCGCCTACCTCTACCCTCTGATGTGCCCTTACTTCGTAGCCCCATGTCCCCTCCGATGCCCCATGTGTCTCTTTAGATTGTCTCTTTTTTCAGGTGGTCACGCCACCTTTCATCTTAAATGTCCCCTCGTTCATCCCATCAAATTCCTTCTCTTGCTTTTCTAGGCTACACCTCCCCCACTTAAAATACCAGTCTCTGCCACTGCAGCTGTCGCTCTTTCCTCACTCAACAGGCCCCTTCCACCGACCTGTGCCTTGGCTCTTTCTTGGGACACCTACCCACCCCCGACTCTCATCAGATGGTCCTCATCCATCAGGTGCTTTATTTTAAACCCACTGCCCCGCGCCCGCAGTGTATTCTCTTCTATAATTTGCTTGCCTCTTTCTTCTTCTTTAGATAACCCTTCGACTTCTTCAGCTGACTGTGCTTATACCCCTTCACTTCTGAAAGCTCTCCTCAGTTGTCCCCTTTCTTACCCGCCAGCTGCTGTGCTATCCTTTCCTTTCTGTCTTTTTCTCATAGAATAAAGGGAAAGCCAGAGCAAATTGTGCTTTTTAAAGAGCTTCCCTTTCTTCCTGCACACAGCTTCGTGGCGGGTGAGGTCACACAAATTTCGGAGGGGGGAGCCTAGGAAAAAATTTCAGGGGGGAGGGGGGTGTTGATTCTTCAAGCAAAAGTCAGAGTGAAGCTGCGGGGGCTCTCTAAGAAGGGGTGAAACACATCAAAACCTCATTAACAAGCAAAAAGGTATTTCAAAGACCTGTGAAGTACGCGGCTGTGTGTGCGCCCGGGAAGCTGTCTCAGCCCGGGCTGCCACACACGTTGACGGGGCAGGGGGGGCTGAAGTCCAGTGGGCATTGCGCGCCTGGGTCACACGTTGCTCTGCCTTGGCGCCAATGCGTTACTGCCCTCCTTGTGAAATCACCAATATGTGAGCATGCGCCGCAGTGTAGAAATGCGATGCATGCTCATATGACTATGTGTGACAGTGAGTACCGGTACTCTATTTGGTAACAGAGAAGTGCCGGTACTCTTGGGGGGAAAAAAAAGAAGTGCTGGTACTCAGTACCGGTGAGTACCGGCCCATTTAAAGCACTGCTTTCTGGCTATTGCCGCCAACCATAATAGCAACAGGGGAGGCTCCCTCTGCAGTATTTTGGGCCCAGTCAATGTTTATATTTCAGGAGTGTTCACCATCGGCGCTTATACCATTTAAAAACAAGCATTGACATAGCCAATAGGTCTTGCTTTTGGGACCTTATAAGTGTTTAGCCATGCAACAGCTGCATAACTAAATACTTATAAGGTCCCAAAAGCGAGACCTATTGGCTATGCCAATGCTTGTTTCTGTTTATTACTACTCTGTAGTAATGGCGGCACCCGTGCTTTAGCTTAAACATCGTAAGCTAAAGTCGGGTGCCGAGATTGCTTCAAAAGTAAAGAATTGTCTCTTTCTTTACTTCTGAAGCAATCTCAGCACTCGACTTTAGCCTAAGATGTTTAAGCTAAAGCACGGGTGCCACCATTACTACATAGAAGTAATAAACAGAAAAAAAAGAACTGGCTCACGGAGAACATCAAAGCGGCCGCGAAAGTGAAAGTGATCCGATCAAGCGCTGCACGCGCGCCCGCGCACGTGCACTGTAGCTCTAGGCTGGCCATGGTAGCACTTTTTTGAGCCCTCATAAAAAGTCTCGCCAGACCAGCGCATGCGCTGGGTCAGGCGAGACCTAATCACCGGCCTTCGGCCTGGCCCTCCCTCTCTGCAATGGCGGTTATGCTCCTTGTAATTGTAGCGCCTTGCTGAGGTCCGCACATCTGTGGAGACACATCCCAAGAGACGTGCCTGCTCCCAGCTTCTATGGGAGGGCCCTGCTGTTGTGCCCGTTGGTGCTCACACTGTGTTTTATGTCATCGCCAAGCTGGCTTGGGTATTACTGGCATTCCTCCATGTAGGTGGTGCCCCTGAAGTGGGACCCAGTAAGTCGGCCTCTTTTCTCTGGGGAAGGCGGGGGGGGGGGGGGGCTATTCCGGGGGCTGCTGCGACCCATCCAATGTAGGGAGCATGGTCTGTAGGTCTCCGGAGGGCCCGTAGCGCCTCCCAGCAGTGCTACGCCACTCGCTAGATGGGTCAGCTAAGCTCCGTGAGGCCGGCCTACTGATGGTTTCCAGTCGCCAGTGGGGGTGGGAGGGAGTTCAGCAGCCCCCCCTCATCCATACCCAGCCCGCACCAGCACCAGTTGAGCGGCAGGGCAAAGCGGCCTGGAGCTCCAATTTCACTCCGATGGCCATGGCGAATGCTGGCCATTGGGTGTGCCACGACCCAAAGTCCTGATGGGGACAGGCCACTGCGCTAATCCATTTCCCCCAAGGGAAAATCAGGAATTTATTTGCCGTCTTAATATGGGCTTTGGCACGTCCAGAATGTCGTTCCTCAATACCCTTCCCCAAGGCAGGATCATGCAGGATTTGGCCGAGCGGGACACGAGCTAAGCTTGGCTACGACCTGTTGGCCATCCTGCTTGGCCACACCCCAGGCCACCCTCATTTACTATTTAAATCTTACCGCAAGTTACAACACTTAGACTGAGATTGAGCAGAGGGTCAAATAGTAATATGGTTCCACACAGATATTTTCTGAAGTCTTAACCTGCTTTAATTTTATTAAGAATTGCATATGTTAACATGTATTTTGAGTAAGCTGTATATTCGATCATGCCTATCTGCCACAGTTCTTTTACTGGTATTATTGTTATACACTCATTAATAAAAGATATATATATATATATATATATATATATATATATATATATATATATATATATATATATATATATATATATATATATATATATTACCTACTGGCGGTCGCCAGTAGGTAGTTATAGTTAGGACCCTGTTTCCATAGGAAATCCGCAACATTCTATTTTGAATAACTTTGGCGCCGGTTGACGAATCCTCGCGAATTTCTCAAAATAGGTGGGGCGCTACGCTCCGCTCCTACCCTGAAAGTCTCGGGGGGATTCGTCAAGCGGGGGCTGAGATAAAAGGGGGGTCCCAAAACGCGTTTTTCCCATGCATTTTTCCATAGGACCTTTAGACAGGGCTACAGCCCGAACGGCTGAACAGAATTACTAGAAATTTGGCAGAGAGGTAGTCCTCAGGTCAAGGAAGTGCCTTTTGTAGGTTTGGTGTAAATCTGTTCAGTAGATTCTGAGAAAATAGCCTTTAAATCAATATATATATCTGAGCCAGCTTACGGTACGCTTACCGTAAGCTTACCGTACGCGTACGGTGGCGTGCGCGAGCGCGATTCTGATTGGCTGTTACATCTAAGTAAACATTCGAATCGGTCGAAACCAGGAAGCGGCGGCCGCCATTTTCTCTCTCGCACTCTGAGGGGGGGGGCTGTAAACAAAGGCAAAAAACATATAAAGGGGCTGTTTAGACAGCGCCCATGCACATAGCCATGTTAGTTGAGTCCTCAAAGATCCCCCAAGGCCAAAAACGGTAAATTTTTATTTTTTGAAAATTTCGCCGATTACGCTTACCGTACGCGTACGGTGCGCTTACGCTAAAAATTTTAATAAAAAAAAAAAAACACTCTCTGTGCATGGCATATAATTGTCATCACTTACAAATTAAATTTAACAGATTACCTATCACAAGGAAGCGCATAATATGTCCTCCATGTGCGCACGGTGCGTAACGTGGGCACGCGGTGCGCGTAGCGCACTGCGTGCCCACCTTGCGTGTACGGCACTAACTGCGTAAAGTGGGCGCGCGGTGCGCAAAGCGCACCGCGTGCTCACTGTGCGCGCACGGTGCGTGAAGCGCACCGTGCGCGCATGGAACGAACTGCGTTAAGTGGGCGTGCACGCCACGAATGGCGTAAAGTAACTTAGCATTTAAAAAACCGTACAAATTCACTGAAAAAACCATAGGTTTCACACACGTTATAGTTAGGAATTAGCATTTAAAAAACCTTGCTAATTCAATGAAAAAACCATAGGTTTCACACATGTTATAGTTAGCTGGAAATTTTACTGATAAAAAACCAATGAAATTCCCCCGTTATAGTTACTGTAGGCAACTATAACTCACGCGCCCGCAATCCTCTGCTGATGACATATGTGTCTTTATGAAAAAAAAATATTTGTAATATATGTATAGCTAAAATTTAATGGAAGAAGACATGGGCAAATAAGTGTCTAAATACAGTATTAGCATCAGCAGAGGATTGCGGTCGCGTGAGTTATAGTTGCCTACAGTAACTATAACGGGGGAATTTCATTGGTTTTTTATCAGTAACATTTCCAGCTAACTATAACATGTGTGAAACCTATGGTTTTTTCATTGAATTAGCAAGGTTTTTTAAATGCTAATTCCTAACTATAACGTGTGTGAAACCTATGGTTTTTTCAGTGAATATATATATATATATATATATATATATATATATATATATATATATATATATATATATAACATGCAGTAACAATACCACTGTTTTTCTGTTTGGATGTCACAACTTCAAGGTTACCTCGCGCTGGGTAGTTCATTTTAAACTTTGAAAATAGTCGAATATGCATTTTCCATACTGTTTTATTCAAGTTCTCGGGTGCTGCAGCAAAGTGCCCTTGCACATAGCACTTACGAAAACAAAGCATAATGATCTGGAAAAGGCTGCCTAGACTGTACCTTATGCATTAGCACTCGCTAATGCATAAGGTACAAGGAGTCTTTCATTAATGCTTAATGAATTTTACTCTAACCGTGGCCACATATTTGAAAAGACACAATTTACTGCTGCAAGATGTTTATGTTAGAGAAGACTAGAGGAAGCAAAACACACCAGGTGAGGCAAAGGAGAGAAATCTCTGCAGCAACGTAGGTAACTTATGGTCAATACATCAGATCACCAACTTAGTAGAATTGAGGAAAATACTTTTTAGAGAGGGACATCCTAACTACCTTAAATGAAACCAGGCTTAAATACCTGCAATACTCTATGAGGAAATGGCACATTAAACCTCTCTTTTCAACACTTACAGAAAAAAATAAGTGCATTGCAATCCACACACAAGGAATTCAAAATGAAACCTATTTCTTATAACATTATTCTCACACAAAGTACTCAATCTTTATAAGAATGAAGTTAAAACGGATTTGACACAACTTTTTGTCAACACACACACAAATAAGACAACCACAGAAAGATTGTGTTTGCGAAGATTAGTAAGCAATTAGAAGATAACAAAAAAGATGGCCGACAACAACTCATTTCTACATAGCCAAATTAAGAGAGTATGGGTATAATATCTCTACATACACGTTGCCGGACCATGACTTCACATAAATATCTTAAGAGATCTTGCATAATCTATTAGAAATGGAATGTTAGATCACATGGAATAGTAGTGTTTCTAGAGACAATCATAATCAGAGAATAATGATAATATATACTTACTAAAAATTATAAGAATCTAAAGAATCCTTCAGGAAGAGCCCTCAGCTGGGCTAATTAAAGAACCAGTTAGGAGATATGTTGATAACGTTTGACAACAGATACTACAAACAGTGCAAAAATATATTCAGCACTACACAAGTCCTAGATAAGCTCCCTGAATCACAAATAGAATGTCAACATAATTTTGTCACTGTACACTGAATGCAGTCTACACTTACACTTCCTCTCCACAGAATGTTACCATCTTTGCTATGATTTAGTTTAAAAGCCAGCACAGTATTCCTACTTGAACCCCAGAACAGTCTTATATTTCAACTACCTCTAAGCCCTAGGCAAATTCCATCTGCAAGACACAGGTATCACAATAAGTTCTTCAGCTGTTCCATCTTTTTTTGATAAACACATTTTTATTGATTTACAGAAAGAATACACCAGCCATTCAGCACTACCCCATGAAAATCCAGGATTACATATAGGAATTTGTGCAATCCGTCTTACAGTCACTATTAAGACACAATTACTTGAAATTGGACAGGCCCTTCTATGACTACACACCCCCCCAGCCATTTCTCCCAGACTCTGCGATATTTCTTGGGACACCCACGAGCTTCATACATGACTTTCACCTGTCTGGCACACCAGTCCACCCCAGTCCGCCATCGCCCGACACTCGGGGGTTCACGGCATTTCCATGAGGCCGCGATGTCTCTTTTGGCAACCACCATAGCTGTAGTTAAAAACATCTTCTCTTTCCGACACCCCTCCAATCCATCAGTGATGCCCAGGATCGTGTGTTTTGGGTCGTAGAGAACCTCCCACCCCAAGATTTTGGTGAGCTCTTCCTCAATTTCCCTCCAAAACTGCGTCAGGCGGGGTCAGGTCCATACCATATGAAGGAAGTCGGCCGGGTCGTGACCACACCTAGTACAGGCAGAGGTTGGACTAAACCCTGCCCGATGGAGGCGTACCGGGGTGAGATATGTGGTGTGCAAATAATAGAGCTGCACCAAGCGCAGCCTAGCAGATGCGGTCACTGTTCTAGGAGCCATAAGGGCGTCACGCCAGTCCTCCTCCTCCAAGGGGCCAACCCAGTCCTCCCACTGAGCCCGCAGTCGGTCTAAGGAAGTAGGGGTATTGTTGATCGGTGTACGATAACTACGGGAGATGCCACCTTCCCAAGGTCCCCAAACATTATCTGAACTTCGGGCGGGCTGTGGTCAGGAAGCCATGTACCTGTTGTAAGGTGTGCATTGAGGGCGTGTCACAGTTGCAGATACCTATAGAATTGTGTTCAAACAAATGCACCAGGGACGCCAAGGGCTTCATCACCAAAGCGAAGAGTAGGGGGGAAAGAGGACAGCCCTGCCTCGTTCCCCTACGAATCGAGAAGGGCTCCGATAGAACCCCATTTACTAGGACACAAGCTCGTGGGAGGGCGCATAGAACCTTGACCATTGCCCGAAAGCTGGGACAGAGTCCCATCTCTTCCAAAACATCCCCAAGAAACCCCCAATCCACTGAATCAAAGGCCTTCTCAAAGTCTACAAGGAGAATCGCCAGATACGGGGTGAGGAGATGACGGTGGGTCAAGGCGGATTGCAGTCTACGGAGACAATGCTGGGTGCCGCGTGAGGGCATAAACCCGCATTGGTCGGGATGAACCAGCGCAGGCAGGTGGTGTTTGAGCCGCTGGGCGAGGTTTGTGGCAAACAGTTTGACCTCAGTATTAATGAGTGAGATAGGGCGGTAGTCGGCACAACGTGACGAGGGCGGCTGGGATTTCGGCAGAACCACAATGGTGGCCATGTCTGTCTCCTGAGGGAAGGAGCCCTTTTTCACAGCTTCCTGATACAGTCCTGCACGGTGGGGGACGAGAGTTTCTCCGATAGTGTATGTAATATTCTTGAGGGAGACCGTCCGGACCCGGTGTCTTGCCGGAGGAAATAAGGCCAATCGTCTCCCCGATCACCTCATGGGTGATGGGGCGATCTAGATCAGCTTGATTAGCAGGGTCTACGCACGGAAGGCAGCCACCTCCGACCTCCAGCAGGTCCGCGAGAGAAAGGGTTGGAGGTCTGGCCTCGTATAACTGACGATAGTAGGTGGCAAAGGCACAGGCCATGTCCACTGGGGAATGGCACATTGAACGATCCTGCGCCACGATCTCAGGAATTATACGGTTTGCCCTAGGGCATATGGCAAGGCGGTGAAGGAGTGATCCATTCTTGTCGCCCCAACCATATACCCTGGCCCCAGAGGAGCGCCAAAGGAGTTTGGCCGCATCCAGCGACAACTGCTTGATCTCAGAGCGAAGCCGGGTAAGAAGTCTTGTGTCGGAAGCGTCAGGGGATCAGGCAGAGGTATTCTCAAGGCGCAGAGCCTGCGCCTCCCGTGTAGTAATTTGTTCTAACTGGGCCTGTAGCTGGAGCTTGAGCTGGCCATTGGCGACCCCTCTAATCGTGGCCTTGCCCGCCTCCCATAGGGTACCCGGGGAGGAAACAGACCCTTCATTAGAAAGAAAGTAATGTTTAAGTTTCCGCCCCACCACCTTCCGAAACTCCTAGTCCTGAAGGAACCAGGCGTTTAGCCTCCTTGTCTGCCGGGCAAAGGCCTCTGTAGGAGTGTCAAAGAACAAGGTCTTGTTAGCAAACACCACTCGCAGGCGTGTCAGGAAAAGGAGCCCTCAGTTTTTGCTTAACTTTACCAAAGGAGCGTCACTGACCCTCAACCTCGCGGGTATAATCCGGGAAAATCATGATTGAGTGATTTTCGTAGTGGAGTCGCTGCTGTTTGCGAGCTTCAGACAGGATGGCATCACGATCCTTGAAATTGAGGACCCGCATTATGACTGGTCGGGGGGCCGCGCCTGTTGGCGGTATTGGGGTGAAAGACCGGCGGGCCCGCTCAATCGCGAACCATGGAGAAAGAGAGCCCTCCGGGACCCACGATCTTAACCACTTCTCCAGGAAGTCCACTGTGCGGCCCCGCTCCGCCCCCTCCGGGAAGTCCACCAGGCGGAGATTGTTGTGCCGGGACCTGTTTTCTGCGTCCTCCGCCCGGCGATGCAATTCCTGAAAGCACAACTGAAGAGTGGCCACCTGCCCCTTGAGTTGTTGGACATCGTCCTCGACGGTGGAGATCCGGGTTTCAGTTTCCTTGATCCGGGCCGTGGCGTTTCGGAGGTCCTGCCGGATGAGAGTCATGTCCACGCGCACCTCCGCAATCTTGCTGTCGACCAAGGTTTGTGAGGCCTGGATGGCTTGTAAGATAGTGGACAAGTCCGCGGATGGTGGGGGCTCCTGTTCCGTGGCTCTCCCGGTCGCCCCCACTTCCGAGGTGGTGAAACGATCCATTTTTGTTTGGGTGGCAGGGGTCTTTGTTTACCTATCCGTTCTGCCCATGGCTGCACCTCAAGGAGCCGCAGGCGGACCCCGCAACAGGGGGCCGGCAGATCTCTTCAGATAGGCCGAGTTCAAGCAGGGAGAGCAGCCAGCATGCGGATGAGGCCAGGACCAATTCGCCGCCGCCCGATATGTGCAGCTGAGTCTTCTACACAGGATAAGGTGGCCCTTCAGGAGAGCAAGGGAGGGGGGGAAAGAGGAAAGGAAGGAGAGTCTGGAACCAGGGCCGTGAGTGGGCCCCCACCCGCCAGATCCACAGCACACCCCGCCAGGGCGATAGGTGAATCAGCAGGCAGCCTCGTCCCCTCTAGGGCAACAGTTCAGTAGGCGATGGTGCGGGGGGGGGGCGGGGGGGGGGGGGGGGGGAGAACGATCTAAGCCACAGCCCAACAGGAGAAACGCTGCACAAGAGGCACAGGACGGGGGGCCCCTGGCGGAGGCCCTCACACACATCCAGGTGCCGCTCGAAACACGCGGCCAAAAGCCCTGAATGTCGGGTACCCCAGTTGCTGATGCGGCCAGAATGGATGACGAGGCCCCGCGCCTGCCCCCGCCCCAACACAGTCTCCAAAGATAGCAGTCTGGAGCAAAAAAGCGGGTGTTGGGCTCAATCAAGGTCCACCGTTCGATTGATGTAGCTGAGGATCTTCTCCGGGACCACAGCCCAGGGACTGCCACGCGGCCTGGGGTGTCGACCCTAGGTATCCGTAATGTCCGGGGGGGGAGGGGGTCTCAGGCGTCGCTCAGCCCAGGGGGGATTCCAATCAAAAAACAAGGCCACACGGGCCAGCCCCCACCCCCGTCGGCCTCCCGTCCACGCGGGGGGCGCCAAGCAACTGTCCCAGACCCCCACCGCCATTTGATGGACCGCATATTTTATATAATGAATATTGGAATTGGGACTAAAAGTGTTATTTTTAATTGTAATGTGGCAAGATAACAACCAGCAAGGTGAACAAAATAGAACTCAAACCTCAATAGTGTCCAGAAAAGAATTAAATTCACATACATGAAAAAACACAAAGTACATTCTCTTGATGTGACGGTTACTGTAAAGAACAATAAATGGTCCACAACACTTTTTACTAAAGAGGCTGATAGCAACAACCGAGATTCCATCCACAAAGGCTGATAAAAACCGGTCTAATTCACTCAGCTTTTAAGAGTGATGGGAGCAGTATCAGAATCCAATGATTATGAAACTTAAGAAAGGAAAATTTCTGACAGATATACAGAACCAAAACAAGATACTATAAACAGAGTTCAACAACACAAGGGAGACAAGCCAGACTAAAATAAACCAACAAGAAATAATTCTTGATGTTTATTTGCAAATACTCGAGACAAGGTAGGAAAGTATCAAGTATTGAAAACGTATTAAGTTGATGATAAGCAACAGAAATTGTTTCAAAATAAACCAATGATGGCAAATTCATTACAACAGAATTAAGTATCAAACAACAACAAAAAAAGTAATCAAAACCAAAAAATGTTTGTCACCCTACCTAAACTGCACTTCCTGTAAGAACATCATAAAAAGGCCCCAGCGTGCATCATCCAAGAACAGACGACAAGACAGTGCTTAAGAATTACATGACGTGCTATTCTAAAAAAAAGTATCATTAGTTTAAGTGCCCATCGGGCAAACCATATCTGGTAAACATCTAGGAAGGTGGCACTCTGGAAAATAAAAGTAACACCAGAACAAATAATCCAAAGGCAATCCTAGGAATTCAGTGAAAAGAATACAGACATGATCAAAATCAGATTAAATGTCAGATTCTTGAATAGGTAATGGCACCATATGAAGGAAGAGCTGCGGGTGCCATTTTGTCAAAAAGAGAATACTTCTTGATTAGAAGGGTGGATACTTTAATTACTTAGAAGTCTCAATGACAAAAGTGAAAATCATGGTTTTCTCTTAGAAGGACTTGGATAAACTGAAATTATATGGTTCCCTTGAATAAAGTATGTTTAAAGAGAGTTTTGTGCAAAGTATATAGAAGCACACTGGCAACAGGATTACTGTAGTAAGAATTATTATCCACACTGAGGTCAGTCAGGACCAACCAGTCATGGAAGTATGACTCCACATGCAACCCTTTTTTGTGAAGAAGCTCCACCCATGGAACCTTGACTTTTGTAAGCACCTGAGAAGCAGACTGAAGGCAAAGCCATAAACAAGGTAGTAGGAAAGCCCTACATCACAAACCTTACAAATGTTCAGTGGAACATCCAGTAAGCATCATGCAGATCCAGAGTTCACAAGACTTGCCAAAGCGGAATGATAAGGGTTAAAGTTTCAGGCATTCCATTTCGGAATGGGTAAGGCTGACTTTCTTAGATCTAGAACCAACATGAACTTAAACGTTTTTCTGAAGAAGGCAATTGCAGAAAGGCCTTCTTGCCAGAAGGGATGAGGTCACCTCCCATAAAGCAATTGACTCATTTCACTATGAAGGGCTAAATGGAGAGGTGAATTATGGATCTGGGGGAACTTGTTCCCATAATCCTCTTCTATGATTTCCAGCGCTATCCTGTTCATGATGTGTTTCATCCAGATGGGAAAATATAGTCTTTGCGATATCTTATACAAGAACCCTGCACCGCCACCTTCCCTAAGGAGGATCCAATATAATAATCCTCAATAATCAGGATGGTGTCAGCTTCAATCAGGAGTAAGATGCACTTTAGAAAACATCTTTTTTACTTACCTTTGTGCTGTAAACCTCGCTTGTCTAGAGATCTTTTTGAGTGGGAAGACTGAAGTACCAACTGGGTCTGGAGGCCGTAGATGTCAGTCTCTGAAAGTAGAGGCAGCAAGTGCCTTTATAATTATAACTCTCCAACTGTGGCCAAAAAGAATGTTGATCAACAGCTTCTATACTGGCTGCATCCTTGTCTTCTTCATTCTATCGTAGTGAAAGGGTGAAGCTGAATGCTTGTATTTGCAGTGGCTTCTGAGGTACTACTCCTAGAGAAAGTAAACTGTTTGGAAGGGGTCCTCAATGACTTAATTCAGAAAGGCCAACTTTAAGTTGACTTCCTGCTCACTAACAGCTTTTATGTAAATCTGAGAACACAAGTTCTGCAAATGTTGCTTGCCATGAGGAGGTGGGTTTGCGTTATGTGGAGGACCAGATTGTTATAGCCCCACTCCTCCTGTGGATTAAGTGTTGGCAGAACCCAGAGGCTGCACTGGTATGGACATGTATCATTGATTGCTTGTCCTTAGATAGGCCTACAGGATACCATCATGGTGTGCACATTTAAAAATAACTTTTTGCAGACAGGGCCTAATGGAAATGGTCTCCACACCTCAAAACCTTGGCGCTAACTGTGAGGAGATCATAAAACAATGCTTCATTGAGTCCAGTTTGGATGCTTAATTATCGAGAGCGTAGATTATGCAGGCCGCTGGGAGCTATTTACAGGTGTCAACAGTTCGAAACATAGAACCCTATTTATCGTTCCTACCTTACGTTGTTTAGATTAAACTTAATTAATTTCAAGGTTTGTTTTTTACTTAAATTTTTTTTTCCCTCATACATGCCACCAGTTGCGGATAGCTTCTAGATGGGATCCCCCTGCGCCTCCCACACAGACATATTGAATAGCCGCCCTAATAGATGGCCTGTGACAGGCTAACAGAGTTCACCCAGAGGTAGGGCTGTCCCCTGGTCCCACTCCCGTTCACCGCACCTGGCCAACCCTATGTTACTAGGGAGGACCGGACAACAGTCCTCTGGCATAATCATCGGACCAATCTTAATTATCCCTCCAGGTCTCTAATGCCGCCCAGATTTTGTTAACGCTTGATTTATCACCGGCCATATCCGACTGGCTAATCATGATAATATTCCTGAGACAATCTGCAAATGAAGGTGGAGAGGTGTGGCTCACTGGTTAGAGGCGGCAGATCCGTAAGCAGAGAATCGGCCAGGGACCAGGGTTCAATTCCCGACGCGGCAGGGTCGTGGACCAGGGTCAAAACGGACTTGATAATTCTCGCCTCGGTACCTACTCTAACTAGGAACACACTCGGCAACTCTGGGCATTAAGCTTGCCTCATCTCTACAACGGCCCCCCACAGACGCCGGGGATGCCTGGTTTCACCTTGGAGATATCCAGAAAGGGACCATCTCACAGGGATAGCCAGGACGGGTTCCCCAGCGGTCTATAGCGCCGGGACACTTCCGAGTAGCTGTGCGCTGAATAAATTAAAATAACATAACATAACAAGGTGGAGTCTCAGATTTCCATACTCTGCAAATTTCCCTTCTGGCTAATTCATTTCAAGGTTGCTTTTCTGACACAATGTGTTTGATAGCATGATTTGGTTCCTTGTCACTGCAACAATATAGTAAATCAGAACTCATCACTTTATATTGTTATGTTCATTATACTCAGCTCCAATACATATTTTAGTTCCTGAGTTGCACAAGGCAAATATTAGACATTTCCAGTTGGGTCTGGAATTTTCACAAAAATACTTTAGATATTTGTCATGCTGTGTTAAATTTTATTACGAGTGCATTAATTATTAGAAAACAATATGAACTCTTACATTAATTATTTTTTAATGTAGATATTTCATTTAACAAGCCGTTGATGCATGGGTGCGCACTAAGCAGGCTCAAATATCATGGTAGTTAACGTTGTTAGGCATTGAGAGGATGTCTGCATGCATTTCATGTTTTATGCTGTTTTCATTTATATGTGTATTTTAAGTTTCCTGACTCTTCACCCTGGAATAAGAAATTCTCTTTTAATCCATGTTACAGCTTTTTTATACCTAAAACGTTTTAAGATTATATGCACACTGAAATGTTTTTGAATGTTTTCATGGCTAAATACTGAATAAAGATTTTGAACATAATCCAGAACACAAGTCACACAGTATGTTGCAGGGTGTCTCTGCCATGTGACAAAAATAGACCAATTGAAGATCGGACATTTGTTGGTGACAAACTGAGCAGAGCTTAAAGCTTGAAGATTTTGTTGTTGACATACCAAAGAAAAGTAAAACTTCATAAAAAAACTCAAGTAAATCACTCAGAAGCTCTGGATCCCACATTTGTAATTGTACTGAAAAATTGAACTAACATCACCAGCACCCTTGGTGTCTTTTATAAACTTACAGTGTCACTTTATGATGTTTCATGATATATGAAACAATTCTTCAGCTGGTGCCAGTGCTCGACAATTCTGAAATGACACCATTCATTGAAGCGTCTGGAGGTAATTGTTTATAAGGAAGTTGGCAGTAAACCTTCATTAGAAACCTGGCTATAAAATCACTGTTACCAGATTCCCCATGTAGACGTTTTCTGGGTCAGGAGTGTGTGCGCACCTGCCCAGAGTTCCGCATGTAGCAAGCCTCTGAGTTTCTTAATATTTTTTGGCCACAGTATGCGCAACAATCATAAATATACACTGAGGGTTCACTGTGACATGTAATGCATCAAAGAGCATTCTGGAGGAGCACACCATGTGAATGCCCCTTTACCGAACACGACTCAGTTCACTGGACTGTGGAGGACTAACAATGGTAGCAATGACTTATTGTAACTGAAGAGCAACGTTTTTAGCTGTTGCTTGCACAGGAAGACCTGTCTACTGGCCTCTCCTGTTTTAAATTGTCTGCCAGTACCCTACAACCGGGTCCTTCACTTCATCCATGTGGGACAAGGATAGTGCATGCATGTTTACCCTATGTATGTATAGCAGGTTGAGTGTGATGCATATATACTGTGTTCAACTGTTGCAACACAGGAATCCACTTTGGATCCCTGCGTGTGATTGGTATGCAAGATGGAGGTTGGATTGAGTTTGACAGACAGGAATGTGAATTTCAGGATTCCTCCAAATAATAATAATCCCCATTTGTAAAGCGCGAACAATCACCTGTAAGGGTCTCTAGACGCTGGGGGCCGTCGGGAAGATTAAGCAAGCTATTGCCCAGAGTCACATGGTGCTGGGCTAATCTGCCGCCGGGGATTGAACCGTCATCCCTAGATTCCGGAGTCAGTCGCCCTGGCAGCGGCGCCACACCTCTTCCCAAAGGAAACAGAGGAACTCTTGGAAGTGAAGGGACATTTTTTGTATCCTTTCTGCTCCATTATAGGACAGAGTTGTTATACCAAGAGGAGAGAAATAGCTGAGCGAGGAAACCCCTCCCTCTTTTATGGCTTTGTTTTAGATTGCCCTGAAAGGAAGCTTCCAGCCACACTCCTTCTTCCCGCTGACACTAGCAGATAAAGACTGAGGCTTGTCCAGTTTGAGAGGAATACACAGAAGCCAAGAGCTGCCTGAAAGTGGCTGCAAAGCTGTACCTGTGGAATGCACAGTACCCGTCTACAATCCAGGTATCAGTATGTGGTAGAAACCGCCAGTGTTCATATCGGGAAACAACCTTTACAACGAAGTCATTACATTGCACTACCTTTACAACGCAGTCATTACATCGCAACATCCTTTACATCGCATGTCATTACAACGCATGTCACTACAATGCAGGCATTACATCGCAAGTCATTACACCGCATACCATTACAACGCATAGTACCCTTACACTATCCACCACTTACCCTACTGTTTCACTCGCTGGAGTTAGAATAGTAATTGTTACCCCAACACTATCCAACACTTACCCTACTGTTGCACTCACTGGAGTTAGAATAGTAATTTTTACCCCTACACTATCCAACACTTACCCTACTGCTGCACTCACTGGAGTTAGAATAGTAATTATTACCCCTACACTATCCAACACTTACCTTAAATGCTATGTAATGGTATAATGCGGTGTAATGGAATGCGTTGTAAAGGTGGTTTCTAAAAATGCGATGTAATGGCATGCGATATAAAAGAATGCGTTGTAAAGGATTTTGCGATGTAAAAACTGCGTTGTAAAGGCATGCGTTGTAAATGTATGTGTTGTAACGTCATAAATTCTTCATGTCAGGAGTTCACAAACAAGTGAAGACTAGGTAAGACATCTGGGCTATAGGGTTGGGACTTTGATGTGTGCCAACTCCCTTTTACCAGGTTGGGGATCAGGAACTTAGACGTTCTCCATCCTTCCAAGAAGAGCTGCCTTGAAGCTACCTTGACTGTAGAGGAGGTGTGCTGTAGATACCCTTGTACGAAGGAAAGGCTGCCTAGAAAAGGAGGGCCGGGGAGGAGTTTGGCAGCAGAATTGAAATTGAACCGCTGTAGCCTGTGGGCATGATATGCACCACCAAGCCATGTCCTAAGGACTTGTGAAAATGGTTCCCCTAAAGTGTGCCCGGTGCTGAGGCCTGTGCTTGTGTCAGGCCCTTGTAAATCTCTCAGCGTGGTTTGCAAAGTATCACAAAAATATTGATTGGTGACAGAGGAAGTGCCCCTGAAAGAGAAAAATGGCACAAGAAGAGGTAATGCCTTTAATGACTTGGTGCTGAACAAAGAATACAACAAATCATAATAGCATTTGGTACTTTTTAAGAAAGGGCTCATCATGTTTGGGTGGTGGGCTTGAGCTTTGGACCTTAGCATTATCTCACATAGATGATTTGCACCCCTCCAATTGGTGCATGCGAGTGTGGCCCTTGTTACTCGAGTGCACACAGCTCCCTCCTCCACTGAGTCAAAGAATGCCTACACACAACTGCATTGAGTAGGGGATCATTGTGCCGGGGGCAGAGTCAAGTCCTGCCACTTCTCTGAGAAACGTGCGTAAAAGATCCTACAGCAAGGAGGAGAGCCGCAGCACCAGCTGATGACACATCAAAGGAGGTACCTGTGGATCAAACTGAAAAGGTACAGTGTGGAACAAAGGCTGCGAAGTGAAACAAAACTTCCAGACACCAGGGCACTTCTACTAGAGATGCAAGAGGCACCGAAATTGTGACCAACATTTTAGTGTAGAACTACTTCTTGGGAGTGAAGTAAATAGAAAGCTTACTTAACTGTTACTCAGTGCTCCAAATTTGGTATGTTTCGTAGTCTCAAATGCTTGGATATTCCCTATTGTCAGATTGAGAACTTGAGGTAGTCAATGTTAGTAGAACAGTAGTCATACCCTAAAATAAACCTTAGGCTATATGTGCTTCATTTATCTCACAATCTGACCCAAACTCCAGCCAATGAGATGAAAGGGTTCAAAGCTGGAACTCCCAACAGAAGCGGAGCTGTTTTCCCAGATTTTTGCAACTGTTCAACATAGACCAGTAGAAAGCCTTAACACAGCACGTAGGAGGGTCGCATCGGAGTCTATGAAAGATGCCAAAGCTGGAGAGCGGTAGGAGAACAGATAAGTAACCAACTCTTCTCCAACAAGGGATCTTCCGTCGATTCACATGATTGAATAACAATAGCAGTTGCTGTATAATACAGAAGTGGTACTAGAGTTAGCCTTAGTGAAACAGTTTGGACAGTACCAATTGTCCCATTGCCATCTCAGATGTCTTCAGGACATCAAGGTAGTAAAGTATGAGTTGAAGACCAAGTTACTGCTTTACAGATGTCTGGATTCACACCCGAGAAAAGAATGCAGCTGTAGCTGCCAGGCCTCTGGTGGAGTGCGCTTGTATGTTGCATCTGAGATATCTGCCTGAAGCCTGAATCTCAGTGCCAGACAGCGATGCATGCTTTAATCCACTGAGCTATATCCTCTCGGTCTGACTTTATGGCAGAAAGCGATGCATGCTGAAATTTAACGGGCTATGCCATGGCTTTTGTAAGGTCCAACCAGTACTTAAAGAGTTGACCTGAGTTTCTGAAGGTCTTGGACAAGCCCAGCAGCATGTTAAGTCCAGTGTGTGAACAGCCCTCTTAGCCGGAGTTATTTATATATTTTTTGCAATCGCTCTTCATTTTTAATTTAAAAAAAAAATGTTTTTGAGTTTAACAACATGGATTATACAAGCAACAAATCATGCCGTTTGACACACCACATTGGGTAAGAACACTTATGAATATACGCTCCGACAGATAGAAACTTGACATTTACACAAGGTGCCTGATCAGAGGATATCCCTGAATCTGATGCTCGAATAGTGAAACATAGATAGGTGTGTCCGGCATGCAGTTGCAGGCTACCCAATTGGGGTGGAAGGTGGAACCGGGGAAGACGACAGGTGGGTATTGGGGGGTTCTAGTGTGAGAGGGGCTCCTTAATGTAGGTGGGTAAGTGATCTGAGCTGGGGCACCATTGGTGTGGGTGGGTGTTGTTCCTGGGCTGAAAGAGTGCACAGGCCAAGGATCATCGGGGGGCTGTCTGGTCTACCAAGAAGGGCGCATAGGGCCGGGGAGTTGAGCTGAGGCGTGGGATATGGTGTTCTGTGGTTGGGGCGGACCGGACACAATATGCGATGCTGACCAGTGCAATTCTCGTGTGGAAGTCGTCATGCTGCACAAAGTGGGTAAGTAGGGTGGGCCACTTAGGGGAAATAAGCCACTTTCGCATGTGGCGCACCTCCTCATAGGCACCCTATGCTGCTTCTTGTGTTTACAAATACCTAGGGCGCATGTTTCCCACATATGAAAATCAGGTAGTTCTGTGACCTCTTGTAATGTGGTGTGTATCGATTGCCAGTATCCCTGCAACTCGGGCAGTTGAGTTGTGCCTCGAGGAAGAAACAATTTAATGGCGCAGGGATCAGGTAGGCCCAGTGGAGCATAAAAAACTGTAGATTTTTAAAGTAGGCATTTCGAGAGACAAGATAGGCGAATTCTAATGCCTGGACCCATTCTTTGTCATTCAATCCCCTCCCAAGGTCATCCTCAAACTTGTTCCGCAACGCTGTTAGGGGGTTCTAGTGAGTTCTCGGGTGGCCTTGTATAGCCATGTGATCAAGTGGCACCCCCTCCCATGGTTAGCACAGTCTGCTCCACTGGTTGTGTAACCGTATCTGAATCTAGTATGCTCCAAAGGAAATGGCAGTTGTATTGAAGCTGTCTGTGGGTACGGAATTGCCCGGGTGGAAGGTCGGGGTCTACAGTAAGTTGCGTAGTTCCCGGGATCTGTAAAACCTTGGAAAGCGGGGGTAGACCCACGAGGATAAGTGCCGGGGGATATGCCGGAGTGCCATGCTTGAGATGGTGTAAACGGATCATACAGACGTGGGCTACCAATAGCTGCAGCGGCCAGGGGGATGGGGGTAAGATCTTGGGCAGGATGAAACCCCGTACTGTGAACTGGGGTAGAGGGACCGGTCCACGCTCGTCTCTCATGTAGCGCCCAGCTGTCCAACGTGACAGCCACTGTAATTTTGCCGGTAGAAAATAAGCCTGGAAGGAGGGGGCACTCCAGTCTTCCTCAGCCCATCAGGAGCTGCAGTTTGTTCAGTACGATTCAGTGGCATTTGTCGGTCCACCCAGATCAGGACACAAAGCAGAGTCCAACTCCCCAAATAACGTCTTTGGTGGGACTATAGGGAGGCTCACAAAATAGTATAGGAGACGGGGGAGAATTACCATTTGTGCTAACCTTATCTCACCAATGGGTTCGGGGGGAGATTCCTCCAGAAGTGTACTTGGGATTTGATGCCAGCCAGGGCAGACCGAATGTTGCCTTCATACAGGTTACAGGTCCAACAGGGTGTGCTAGAGGCAGATTTCCAGATAGCGTATCACCTCCCCACAACAACGGAGTAGGGTGTTGCCAAAGCACATCTCCCGTTGTGGCTGGTCGGGGCAAAGAGGGTAGATGGCGATTTCGCCCAATTCACCAGAAGCCCTGTAACTCTAGCGAATTCAGTCTGTGAATAGTGCAGTCTGGAAAGGTAAGACGCTATGTCCTGCAGGTATAAAAGTAAATAGTCTGCATGCATGATCCTCCCCTCTCAGCCAAATAGCAAGGTGTTCCATGTCTATCGCGAACAACAGGGGGAGATCAGACACCCCTGCCTGGAACATCGACCTGCTGGGAAGGAAGAAGAGATGAGACGGCCCAATCGTATCCGGGAGGAGGGTTTGGTGTAAAGTAGCTTGGTGTGAGCAGGTAAATGGTCTCCATCTCTCATGCAGGCAAGGACCTAGAAAAGGTAATCCCATGTCAGCGAATCGAGTACCTTCTCAAGGTCTAGTATGAGGCAGGCCGAATGAGGGAACTGCCGCTGTACCAGATCTTGCACATGAAATAGGCATCTGATGTTCTGCGATGTGCTGCGCCTAGGGACGAAGCTGTTCTGATTGGGTTGTATGAGTTTTGGAAGTACCTGTGCATATCCACTGGAGAGAATGTTCCTCAGGATCTTGTAATCTGTCCTGAGGATGGCGACAGGCCGGTATGATGCAAATTGGGTGGGGTTCCTATCAGGCTTGAGGACTGAGACTAAGAGATTACCGGTGGCACTGGGGAAGCTCGCCTGCTCGGAGTGCTTCATTAAACATCTCCGCAAGGAGGGGTACCAGTCCGGTTGAAAAGGCGTTATAGTATTCGATTAACTACCAATCAAGGCTGGGAGTTTTTTTCCTAGTGTGCTCCTGGATTGCTGGTTTCATTTCGGCTGTTGTGATCTTGGCATCCAGTGAAAGTCTGGCAGCATCGGTTATACGCAGGAGGGTGAGGCTTGACACGTAGGCATTAGCCACAGCCATGGATTCCTCTGGGGGTGCCTGATATATTAACAAGTAGTATTTGAAAAATGCCTGAAGTATTTCACCCTGTGAATGGACTGTGACCCCTGTTGATGTGACTACTTCTATGATTGGACTCACGGGGCCCTCCTGTCGTATCAGCCAAGCAAGAAAACGGCCTGATTTATCGGCTTCTCTGTGGACTTTGGCAGCATTTGCTGGGAAGGTAAATTGCCGCAAGAGCTCCAAGAGGGCTGCGTAATGCGTTTTTGTGTCAGTGAGAACAGGGTTTCTTGCAGGGTCGCAGTCTGCCTCTCTTACTAGCTGGAAGAGGAGCACCTCAGTCTCCCTAGTCTCCCTGTTTAGTGTCCTGTGGGCACCCACAATCTCCTGCAGGCAGATGCCTCTCGACACGACCTTGAAGGAGTCCCGCTCCAGCATTCTAGTGGAGGCCAGATTGTGGTTTTCGGCAAAATATGGCTGGATGTGGGTCTTCTGTACCTCGCGGAAAACAGAGTCTGGAACCCAGCGGGAGCAGCCACGTTGATGTAGGGGGATTGGTGGGGGGGTGTCGCCCACTGCTGGTCCACGATGTGTGCATTAGGATCTGAAATGATACGGCCAAGATAATCGGAGTGGCGGATGAGACAAATCAAGGGGAGGGAGCGATCAAAGCGCACATAGAGGTTGTGTGGAGTGGAGTGTAAGGAGTAAAGCTTAGTGCTGGGGTGTGCGGCTCTCCACGCACCAAGTTCCGGTATCTTTCAGATTGCACATGAGGTGGAGAGTGCGGTAGTGGAGGGTGGGATCTATCAAAGTTGGGGTCCAGAACACAGTTATAGTTGCCACCCAAGTACCCAAGGTGTTTGTGTCTTGTGCGCTAGCGCAGTGGAGAGAGCGGTCCAGAAGGCCCCTGGTCTTTATAAGGGCCATAAATTCTTACTATGAGTATGAGGTGGCCATCCAGGCATCCTCAAGGAGCACGTATCTTCCCTCCTTGTCTATGACAGCGTCTAACACTTGAAAAGAGACCCCGTGTCTGATCCAAATCATGGTTCTTTGCTTGTGCGCAAAATAAGTAGTGGCGTGAACAGTACCTCTCCAGCACTTGCATAGATGCCTCAGTTCATCGCTAGTTGTGTGGGTTTCCCTGGAGTTTTGTGTGTGCTTGCTGGCGCTTAACGCAGGAATAAACTGAATATCTCTTCCTCATGGTGTGCATGCCATGCACATAACAGGTGAGGAATCAGACGTTAGGAGGGGAGCCATAGTGCGTGCTAAGGAGCGTGCGAAATTTATGCAGTGGGGAACTACCCAGGACAACCCCTGCTCTATGAGGGCACCCCAATAGGCCTGTGTGCGGTGTATGGATCCCGCCTGCCAGGGCAACTTGCATGGGGGAAAGGTGGGGAGTGGTATGAATAATAATATAAAAAGAAAACATTTAGAGCCTACCACAAACTGTGGTACACCCAAACAATGCACAAGTGACAGCTTTATAGTATGGTGGGGGTATGACTTGGCAAATGAGGCGAGATGTGATGTGGGATGAGCCCTTTTTGAGTATATTTGAGATTCTTTGGGCACGTCTGGGGCTTCATGAAGCTCAGTGACCTAACACTAGTATGGTGCTCACATGCAGGCAGATATGGCCCACTGGATATAGGTTCCGGACCCCTATGGCCACCACTTCCCAGCAGAAGTGTAGGAGAAAAGTGGGTGAGCAATCTTACTGGCGACAGTGAGATACAAAGAAGGAAAGCTTTTATTTTATACAATATTGGCGGAGGTTTGATGAGTCACCAGTGATGTGGTCTGAGAGCCCCGACTTGAATCGCAAGACGGACCGTTTTCTCATCAGACGTAAAGCTGTGTGGACCCCTCTTGTCGTCTGTGGCTCCGGCGCCCTCCCGCCCCCAGGTTGGCCAACGCTCGAAGAGCTTGTCAACGGTCCTTGATGATCTGCTCCTGGGCAGGAGACTTCAGTTGAGGGCATTGTTGTTTAGTGGATTGTGGACTGCCCCATCGTTTCAGGAGTGGTTGGGAGGGAGGCCTGATGAGGACTCAGCGACTCCTGCGGCTGGGGTGTCGTGATAGTGGTCTGCCCGGTCCTGAGCATCTTTGAGATCTGTGAAGAATGTGGATGTTCCATTTAACATAACTTTGAGGCGGGCTGAAAAAAAACTCAGTATTGGACCCCAGCTGGTGGAGCAGCCGTTTGACCTCCAGAAAGGAGGAGCACTGGCATTGTACAGCTCGGGTGTAGTCAGGGAACAACATTATGACCTTGTCTGCGACCTGGAGGGGGGCAGCCTACCTGGCAGCTCTCAGAATGGCATCACAATCCTTTAAATGTAACAGCTTGGCCAACATGAGACGCAGGGTTGCTCCTGGGGGAGGGCGGCAGAATGAAACTTGATGGGCCCTGTGAGAAGTTGGCCTGGTATATGCTGTCCACTAGTTAAAGTGAGCACCCTGCACCAGTCTAAACAACCCTTATGGTGATTAGGTCACAGATAACCTTTATTGAAAGCTATCCTAGTGGTAGCTATGGAGAGCAGCCTTCAGGCTAAGTCTTGAAGGAATGTTAAGCACCTTGTTTTACCAGAATGTAACTTTATAGTATTGGTTAAATGAAAGGGAAACCACACAGTAGTTATAAAAATAGGTATTTATTATCTATAACACTCTCTAGTATCCTCTACACGAGGACAGAACACAAATCAATAATACAGTTGCAAAGAATCAATCGTAAGTACCACAATACACAGTGGGATTCAGGGGGAGACCAAACCATATACTAAATAAGTGGTATAAGAAACATGACTTGGGACTAGACTTAGTCTAGGAGGTGTAGAATTGCTGGGACCCCAAGGAACCACCCAAGGTGAGAGAATCGGGACCACAAGGAGGACGGGTGCAGAGTGAGAACACGACCGTGTGCTGTGTACAATTCAATGGGAAAGTCGCAGTTGGAAAATTAGATATTAAGGACCCTTTCCAGTAGATTACGAAGACAACCCTTGGAACTTAAAAGATTGAAGAGCCACCCCACCCGTGGATACCTTTGTACCAGAGTTCCCGATCCCAGAGGAGCCAGGTGCATAGGTATGAAGTGGCGTCGGAAACCCTTTCGTTTTCTATGGATGTCGACAAAGTAATGCTGCTACTGGAAGTATGAAAAGTGTCCGGTGGAATCCAAACGTGGATTCCAGATGAGAAGAACCTGAAAGCAGAGGGGACAGAGTCTGGGTCACTTTGGAGTGACCAGGGGCTCAGTAGACGAATACCCACTGATGTGGGGTGCTTCAGGTGTGTTGACTGTGATCTTGACTCTTCAGCTGCGAGGACCCAGAGACGTCTAGGATGACCAGGAGCCGGAGGCGAGCTTTCCCACGAAGGATGTCGAGTAGTGAGGGGTCAGTGTCCGGCGGGAGCACCAACAGGCCTTGGCAGCGGCAAACAACGTAGATGGTCAAATTTAGTGTCGATCTGGCCCTGCAAGGACCAGGAGACTCACAACAGCAAGGCGAGTCAGGGCAGGCCTGGAGCGACCAGGGGAGCCCAAATAAAGCAAAGTTGACCCTCAAGAGGACCCACAGGCTGAAGGTACAGGAGTCGCGAGGGGACCTCAGGCGGTTTCACAGGATACCAGCTAGCAGGGCACAGAGTGCGAGGATGCCGGAGTCCTTCTCAGAAAAGATGCACTGGGGTCAGGGCTACAAATGGCCCAATGCACGGAATTGTTGCACGACAACAAGCATGTGCAGCTGCAAATGAACGAGGTGCACGGGGTTACGGGTATATGGTCCCCACGAGGGATATCCGCCTCAAACTCAGTGAGAGGGCAGCTCCACCTCGGAGACCTTAAGAACCCCACGTCCTGTGTTGCTGGAGAGTTCGGAGTCCGCAGGAGCTCTGGAGCAGCAAACCAGTCAGATGGGTTACGTTGCCTGCGTTGCACCAAACACGACATACTTCGTTGCAGTCGTTTTCGAGATAGCATTTACCGCGAGGTTATAATGCACCTCTACCTATATGTCTGGCAGTATCACGTACATCCCGGGTGAATGGTCTCCCAAGTCTGCAGAGGGGCCCTGCTCATGCAGGAGCACCCTCTCACATAAAACCCAGCACCCTACCTTCAGGATTGTTAAGGTCTGCTATAGGGGTGACTGATAAGGTTGTAAGTGTAGTGATATATATAGATATAGTGAACCTATATCTTTCGTAAGTGGTGCAAGCACCAGCTTACACAGGCTGCAGTAGCAGACCTGAGGTTCTATTTTGCATGGCCTCTTATGGGTGGCATAATACATGCTTCAGCCCATGGGAGGCCTCTGGGGTATCTATTCCCTGGGTACATGTGTACCATATACTAGGGACTGATAAGTGTACCCCAGTATCCATTCTGGAATTGTACCAAAATACATACATGTCAATTTAGAGGAGAAAGCAGATAGGCTGGGGTCCTGAATAGCAGGATCCCGGCCAGACTAGTCAAAACAGTGGGAGCAAAAAGCAAAATGTGGGGGTAACCATAAGAAGCAGATCCTACTTTCCTACAGGCCCTCTCCATGGAAAACAAGGGGGTAAGATCTGATGCTGTCATCAGGGGTGGAGCAGCCCTCACCTCCAACCACAAGAGGCCACCGGTCGCGTTCGCTCCCGGGTTCCAAAACACAAGTGGCGCAAGGTCTACGGGGAGTCCCCCCGCCGCCCACTACCAGAGATATCCGCTAACCTCTCGCCTGCTGGGGTATCGATTGGGCCACAGAGGAAGTGGTGTCTCAGGGTTTTCGGTAGCCCCTCGGGTTCCTCAGGCGCCGCAGCCCACGGTTTTCCTTTCCGGGTCAACGACCCATGAGGCCCATCACAATCAGAACCACCCTGTGCCCAATATAGAGGTCCAGGCAGCGGCAACTTCAGGTATCGTCAATCAGGGGTGCTTGGGGTTATTAATCGCCGATGCTGAGCCTCAGACCTGGATTGTGTCAGATGTGCAGACGGACGGAGTGCTAGAAAGTTGCATCCGCCATCACGGCTTACCAAGCCATGCCCCCATGCAATCAGTCAATTGTTTTATATTTTCATGTTACAATCTTGATAAGTCATCCATATGCGATGAATCATGACAAAAAACACGGTATAAGCATGTGATAATTGTAAACACTTGTATACAGTGGTTCTAAAAGCAGTTAGAGCGCTCTAAGTCTATCATAATAATAAACTCTAAAACTTAACCCCCCCCCAGAGTAAAAGTAGCATATAGCACTTCGAAATGTTTACAAGTATAGCAGCAGTGACACATGTTTAATGATGACCTGTGAGAAAGAGAAAAACACATGAGATGTCAATCAGGCTGAAATTTTGACAGACAATCCTTATCACTCCATCCAATCATAACCCCTTCAGCAAAGGGCGGCTCCCCAGACCTCTACTTTATAATATAGATGATTTTTTATCTTTAGTTATCGGTTTGAGTTTCTACTGTAGCATTTTATCCGATTTTGCTACAACATTCGCTAAAAAACTCTCCCACCTTGCCACCATTGTTGGACCTGCGCCCCACCTCCCACAAGTCCAGACATTGGTCCATTCTGCTAATGTCCAGTGGCACAACTCTCTCAACCAGGGTAGGAGCCTGGTTTAGTTAGTTTCATTATCCCAAGTAAACATGTCAGCAAGTCCAACGGGATCACCATGCTGCCCATTTCACCCGTTAGATTCACTATTGAGGTTCAATAGGTCTGAATATGTACAGATGACTGTACTGTATGGAAGAAATCCACCTGTGGATGTTGACACCTAGGACAAAGATCTGATGCCAAAGTTGGATGACTAATAAGTAGCAATCATCCATGACAAGATTTGCAGTGTGGACCAGTTAATGTTCTCAAAGGGACTTTTCATGAGTGCTCCCCAAAACAGTATTCAATTCTCAGGTAGACAATTGTTTAGTTATCAGTGGGAAGGTTCCAAATATACTATAAATCCCTTCACCACCCTGGTGAACAAACAGTATGGTGTGAGGGTACTGAGAAAACTCAAGCCTGCAGCGAAGTGAATACGGATGGATGAATATCTCAAACTAGAGTGAGCTATGTGCAGAAGATAAGGTAAAATCTTGTACAGGTGCATGGTTAACAGGTTCACACTATGATCCGCCACTCAAACCTAGAATCTTTCCCTTGTCAAGGAGTGTGTTTTGATTGTTGCTGGTGCCCTACACACCTCTAGGATGATTCAACAGTTAGATGGTATTTTCAAGGATCCAATTCTAATTCTATAGCTGACAAAATTCAGGAGGGATCGAGAATTGGGGTGCAGAACCAGCTTACAATCTACAGTCAGTAGATACGGGTTCACCCTAAATCAAATGGAAGCATCCACAAACAGGTCCCAGACATTGTATGCCAAAGCTGCCTAGCTCTATCTGGTACTATTGGGATCAGCTTGCACAACCCTCTGTTTAATGTTAGTACCCTCGGAAAGTGAGGACATACATTTGCTTAAATTCCTGACCAACTAATTAAAATAGCTCCCCCCCCAAAGTCTCTGAATACCACCAACTCCTGGTTACATGGGTACTTGGTGTTGTCTGAAGAAGTGAAGAAGTTGAAAAACAAGCCCCCAGTTGTTGAAGATTAGCTGAAGCTGTTGCATGTCCATTTCTCACTTGTGGCAGTACCACCTGCACCTGATTAGCAGTCACCATCTGATTTTGCAGACCTGAAACATTCGGAATGTGCGCTACTGTCAGCTCAATATTTTGGAGACAAACTCAATACATTACAGTTTGAGATCTTTAAGACAAAATTTGTGATCTCGTTTCACATTGCTTTCTTATGTAACAAAGGGTTGTCGTGTTGTCTGTTCCTATTAGTACTTGTTGATAGGTAATTCGAGTAGAAAGGCATTCACAACCAATATCACTGGCCTCAAGTCCAAGACACAAAGGCCACTGGCGGAAAGTCTTAATAAGGAGCTCCCCAGCTGTGGAGGGACGTATCGGTGGTAAGGTCTAACTGAGTGTATAGGCTCTGACTCACAAAGATGTTGTGTGGCTCGATCTGCTATGCCAGGGCCCATTTGGCTTTGGTCAGCAAAAAAACAATATTCACCTAGAGACTTGTCACTTGCTCATTTTGGAAATCTAATTGCTCTTGCGGCAGGTGCATACACATATGGCAAAGAGGGATGCTAGATGAGCTAATTAATAGCATTGTCTTTTATTTGTGCACCGAAGACATAAGCTTATCTGCCTTTTCCAGCAGTGGGCAAGATTTGAGAGTAGTTATACGACCGGGAGAGTCTAGGAATATGATACATTGATGCAGTGTTAGCATAGACTTTTTATTGTTCAGTGTAAGACCCACTTTTTTCAGTAGATGAATAGTGGAGTTTATCACCTGGGTGATGTTTGGGTGAAGGACCTTTGATAAACCAGTCATCTACATAGGGGTATACCTATACACCCTGCCACTGTTGGAATTCCATCACTGGGCTAGATAAGTTCTGAAAACCGAGTGTGGGTGAAATAAGACCAGAGAGAAGTGTTCCTAACTACTAATGCTGACATTTGACCATAAACAGAAAGAACTTCCTGTGTTTGGGGTGCACTGAAATATGAAAATAGACATATCGAGCTTGAGTGATGCAAGGAAATCCTGTATGAGAACTCACTGTAGGATGCTGAGAAGAGACAGAATCTCAAAGTTTGTAGAGTACCTTAGATCCAAATTAGGGCACCATTCCAAAAATGATTTCCACACTAAGAAGACTCTTGTGTAAAAACCTTGAATATGTTGGGACTTAGGCATAGATTTGATTGCCATTTTCTGAAAAAGTCAACAGATCCCTGCCTGCAGGGCTTCTGGATGCAACTGTCCTGCTTTTCTGGTGGTGTTAAAGATGGTTTGAAAGTGAATTCTATAGTGTGACCATGCTGGGTAATATCCAGAGCACAGCAAGAGGTTATGTGATGCAAGACTGGAAAGTAAGCCTGTCTCCGCCTCTCCATATCCTCCATCAAGCCAAATAGTATTGCTCATGGAGAGATAATAGCGCAAAATATTATGGGGCAGCCCGGTATTCCTGGGAGTTACATGAAAACAACAAAGACAATGGTTCCCTCAGAGGAAGTATAGGCCTATACTTCCACGGCAAGTTATACACAGAAAACAAAATCGTTTTGAAAATAAAATATCTTGGAAAAAAAGGAAATGGCCTTATTCATTGTTAACCTTTATCATTGCTATGTCAGATAGTGCATTCCAACTAAAGTGGTCCAATAAAAACGGTACAGTGAGAAGTGAATAGTGGTAAAATGTAACGAAAGGTGCCCTAGTGCTATATTCAGGCATAGGTACAGTTCCAGAGACTGGCATACAAATATATTTTTAACATGATTCAAAATGAAAGGTCATTGTATATATTGACATAATTGATATCAGTCTGCTGGTATAAATGTCAACGTATACGATCATCATCAAGACAAAAAACTGTAGCAATCAGGAATGGAATAATCTGAGATTTACTCGAGAAGGCCCCCGTTTATCAGAGCACAATTGATTCAGAAGATGATACCGCCAACAGGCTGGTATCTAATGCCTTGCAGAGATCGGAGCAAAACAGCTGCCTACAGTTATGCAGAGCTGCAAGCAGATGCTGACATTTGGAAAGGCTCCTTTTATTTTGAGTCCAGTCAATCAATCAATCAGTCCAGTCCAGTCAATCAATCAATCAATAGATATCTTTATTTGGTCAAATGTGAAACCATAAAAGCATATATTAAAACTGTTAGAGGCATCCCAATACAATTAAAGCATTAAAATCAAGTGTTAAATATTAATTAACAGATCTTAAAACCCAGAACTCAAAAGTATGAATTCATGATGCATCTTTTTTCCTTATACCTGGGAAATAAAATTAAGAACAATGAAGCAAATCATTGGGGACTCAAGGCGTTTTAGAAAAATCAAACCCTCATAATGCAAATTACGAGAACTCCCTCTAAAAAGGGGGCCTAAAATCGGAATCTATGGAATGCATACAATAACAATATAACAAACTGCTTAGTGGATTGTCAGGACACCCGTCTGAGGGACAACTCGGTAGGGAAACAAACCAAGATCCTGTGACAACAAAAGGCCCCTAAATAGTGATTCATATTATGACAAAGCAGAGAGAGATAAAACCTTTGTTCAGGGGCTTTGATCCACGTTAAATAGGGCTCCATGCAATTACTAGTGAAAAGCATTATGTAGTATTGGACTCCTACCATACCCATTGCTTTCTCTAGTCTCAGCTTTTATTTATGTTCTAAAAACGTTGCCTTAATCGGCGCCTGAGAGTGGGAGCTAATATTATCTGTATTCACCCATAAGCTAGTCACCCAAGATATTGTTACAGGGATTCTGCACATACACAGAACCATGCGCAGGAAACCAGGACCTCGGTGTATTGTGGTGTACCAAAAAACATACCTCAGTGCCTAGAATCTCAATCCGAATAGCAATAGTGTCTCCTTCGTTCTCCGTACTACAGCAAAGCTACCATTGATTAGACAACCTAGAACATGCAACTTCGTTCCTCTCAGGAGTAGTGGGAACAAGAACACTCTTCCGCTTAACACTCAGACTAGTCCACAACATTAGTAATCAGAGACACTGTATAGTTTAAAATGTTTATATTAAGTAACATGCTCTATAATGCAGTACACGAGCCAATACTAGCAGCAATATGCATAAAAACAATATAATCAGCATTGTTACAATTCCATAAAATACAAACGGGGATAACATTTTATAATGACAGTGGAAAAAGGACTACTGTGCCTTACCACCCTCCCCGTGCTAAGAGCTAGTTTATTATAATGATAGAAGACCTCTGGGCTTTGTCAGGGGGACCCCATACCTCAAAGTCTTCGATGCAAAAGGTCTACATCGCCGGACAAGCACAGCTCTTCTGTTCTTGAAAGATTTCTTCCAGTGTCTAAACGTGCATCCTGTGTAATATTAAAAGGCACTGAAAAATCAGTAGAGCAGCTGTGTCCTCTGTTATGTCTAAGGTGCGTGGGACTGAGCAAAGTTGATTAACAGGGATGTTGTTGTTTTCGGACCTTGAACATTATGTGCAGACAAGAAGCACAGAGCACAGCTAGGTTTGTGAAAGGCAGACTGTTCTCATGTGAAAACGTGCAAGCAAAGTATTTACGAAAAGCGATCCATGTAGTAACGTGTGCGAAAGCGGCAGAATGGCGGCCAAGCATTTACGAAGTGATGCTAATTTAGCAAGATCCATTGTTAATCCCATATCTTTACTACACCCTCCCCTGATCAGTCTCTCTGACAGTGCTTTAAGCAGAATACAGAGTTCAAGAAGTCTGAGCAGCAAATAAGAGCATTTATCGTGAGTATGTCTCAGATTAGGCGAAGAGAGTCTGTTAGAAACGTGCAGTTATGCTAGAAAAAAATTAACATGTCAAAAAGAAACACCCAAAAAAATCCAGCAGGGATGGGCGCCAGCCAAAGTAATCCATCAGAGTATACGAGCAGTAAGTGGCAACCGTTTCCAAGAGAAAATCATTGTTATCATATGAAAAAAGAGATGCCATCCAGTTTAGTAAACTGAAGGAACACACGTGTTGTTTAACTATGGGTGCTTCCAGAACCAGTGTAGGACAACTTGTGTGATACTCGATGTAACTACGTTGCAGGAAATCATGTGCCGCTGCACACTTGTCCCATTGTGCCAAAACTTCAAGCGCTGCTGCGCAGGCCATAAAAGCAACACCAGAACATTCTTGCTCATGGGCCACTAAGGGACTCATTAGCATGTCAAAATCCGGTGCAGGAGATGACGTATTGGAGAGGCAAAGATCCAATGCCCACTGAAACCGACATTCCATGCAGGTGAAGACAAGTTGCACGCAAGTCTAATACGCAAAACAAAACAACAATCCATAAGCTACACTGAGAGTGGTCAGCGGCAATGTACCATAGCATTCAAGCATACGGTTACGTAGCAGCTGTAGCCGGGCTGAGTGGTGAACGACCACAAGAGGAGCAGCCATTTTGTAGCAGGCAAATCAACAGCAAGACTCCAGCGGCTAAGGCAAGCACTAGTGGCAACCCACCGAAGACGCTGGAAAAAATAGAATGAATAAAAGCTGGTATCACACCAAATATAGTTTCGAGAGGTTACAAGGCCAGAGCCCACAACTTTAAAAAAATGTGCCTAGCCTGCAGTATGAGAGGCATTGAAAATAGTATGAATCAATTCACCGAAATGCTGTGGGAGGTCAGTATTCAAAAGGGCTTGTACTTCTGTCCCGTTGTTAGCCACCTGGAGGACGAATGTCTCATTGGCAGATGTGAGCGCAACTTCTTTTTGGGACAATAAAGCTCTTATTCTGCTCAACTTATTGAAGTCTGCCTTCAAGGTGAGAATGGAAGGCCAGATCGAGATTTCGAACCTCCCATGTGGAGGTGGAAAAAGCACATTTTTACAGCAAACCACACGCTGAGAAACAGTCACAACGTAAGGGATGCCAGCTAACATGCCGCAGCATTCTTCTTTATTTAAAAACAGATAGCTACCGTTTTCTAGCAAAGTGAAAGTTGGTTTAATGGATGGCATTGGAGTACCTTTCAAAACACACGCAAGATTTGGTGAGGTAAGATTACATGCGCCATGTAATTGTATGTTCTTGCAGACTAGGGAGTGTCCGATCGAGGACTCATACGATTCACCAGTTAGGTAAACGTCTTTGTCATGTCTCAAGAATCTGTATGTGAATGGTAAAGACCATACCTCATGAAGAAAAGTGCCGTCCAAAGGTTCAAAGCAGTCTAGCTGATAATGCTTCATGCAGAAAGTGAATTTAAACAACGAACAAGACAGTGTTATAACCCTGTGGATGAGCCAGACTGCCGAGTCTGTTTCGGCCACGCAGAAGGGCAAAGGGTCTATTTTTTCAATATGTGAAAGAGTGTATGTAGCATCCTTCATGGACATAAACTGCTGTTTATCAGTCAAGTTAAAAGGTAAAAATAAACTTGAGGAGTTCAGATAATCCCATGGCACTTTCCCCATTTTCAGTGTTTGCAATGTCCATGCAAACTGCATTACTGAACGTAACTGATTTTGACCAAGATATAAAACAGACACATCCTCCTGCACAATATCAACGACAGATGAAAGAATATTATCAAGTGTATAAATGCGGGAAGAAAGTGTGTTAATACTATTGTCAACAACGGCAAGTACTTTTTCGAAGTTTGCTTGATCTATTGCCCTTAACCTGGATGCTGCTTCCATTTGCAATAGCTTCCATATTTCATTGTAAGCAGCATAAAAAATCTTTTTTGTCTTGGAGCAACAGGGCCTTTTATGAAATCAATCAAATCAATGTCACCTGACAGTAACAATAAATGTTGTTTAACTGATGCCAGTGTAGAGTGTTGTAACCAATTTTGACATCGTTTCCCAACAGAATAGATGTTCACCGAATGTGTGTTAGAAAAACGTGGATCTGGTTTATCCTGAATGTAGCCAGGGGCCTTGTCATAAAAACGCAGTTGGCAAGCATCTGCACTGGTTGGCCAACTTAGCCACTCTAGGGGGTCTAAACTGGAAATATTAAATGTAGCATTTGTGATTAATGCCTGTAATTGTTCAAAGGAGTAATTGGTATGATTGCTTCAGTCATTATATTCAGTTAGTGATGGAATAGTGGGGGCATTCATTTGCTTCGCTGAAGCTAAACCAAAGCAAGTAGTCTGGAAAACCGAATTATTTAAAAACAAAATTTGTGTTGGGATGAGGCAGGCGCGATGTAAAGCTTCTGTGCCCCGCACCTGCCAGGGTCTAGAACCCCAAACTGATTTTAAATCCACTGTGGCTTTCCACAGATCATAGCCACCCACTGACAATTCATCAAGAAAGGAATTGGAATGTAACAATTTAGTGTGGGTGAGCATTACCTTAGGATTGGATGTAATATTCAATCGAAAATAGTAAGAACCCTGGTTGGACCTATAAAAATGTGTAAAATATGTAAATTTACTTAACATTGTTTTCGAGCAGCCTTCTACTGGGGTAGGGCAATGTTCCCATTTTGTGTAATTGAAAACATTTCTAAATGTGTTAGCTTTATGTAGAAAATGGTGTCCATAATGATGATAGCAAAATAAATCAGCATAATTTACAATATTTAAATACAAATCTTCAGCATCAAATGCAACATAATACTTTAAATCCGAAAATAACGATTGTACAGCCTGAACATCCCAGTCATCAGAACGTATGTTTTGTTTAACTACATCACCCATTGAAACACAAAGTACATTTGGAACATTAATAATCTTGGTAGTGCCATGAATTTGGAACTCCACTGCATCCCAGACAATGCCATTTGCAACTGGCCAGGCGGAGATGTTGACAAAAGTCTGGTCCCTTTTCATGATGTGTGAAGATGAGTGCGGAGCCAAAGTTCCATCAACTAGTTTAACAGCAGAGCGTTCAGGCAGGTAGTGACCGTTGATGAGAAGGAAAAAACTGCCACAAACCCAGTGGACATGAACAAAACAATTGCGATCAGCAACAACCAGATGTATGTCTAAGGAGGAACCAAACATGTCTGTTTGAACCAGGTAACAAAAAAATTGAATTTTGTAGGGGCTGAAGATGAAGTACAATTAGAGTCAAAAGAAAAACGTGACTGGTTAAGGGTATCCGGTTGCAGACCAGGCAATGACTCACTTGTGGGATAAGTATATTCAGTTTCCTCATTTAAACTGGAGGTCCCTGGGTCAAGCAAGGAATTAGCAACAGAGTCCATCTCTATAGCTGTGTCATCTCTTGCAGTGTCAGAGGCGCCAATCACAGAATGTCTGGCAATTGCTGGACACGAAGATGCAGGTGTTATGCTATTTAGGATCAGCCAGATGTTGTAGCTTGACATTGTCTATCGAGATGTATCTGTTGTCTTTTCGACCAGGAAGTGGTGGTAAAATGACTGTACGAGTACCCTTTACGCCAAGCACTGGAACCAGTGCACGATATGATGGACCAAATTCCTTTTTGTTCTCCACCTGCTCTCTGACCAGGTCTCTGACTTTGGGTAGCTAGGCTAGCCGACTACCTGAATCTGCAGTGCAGCATCAGTGGCAGAGGGTAAGTGTTCCTTTGCAAGACTGTCACAAGTCTCTTGTAGATTCTGCAATACAGCAGAATGATTATTTACGTCAAAGGGTGGGCAGTTGCCGCCATGTCTAGACCATCAAGGTCTGGCACAAGCATTTTCATGCCAAAGAGCATTTTGTAAGGGGTCCGCCCACCCAGAGATCTTCTAGGGAGATTATTTAGTGCACGTTGTACGCTATACAAATGGGCAAACCAGTTCCTGCCAGTACCTAAGACTCTAGCTGTCAAGGATTGCTTCAAGTCACTGTTCATTCGCTCCACAACTGAGTTGCCCTCAGGCCTGTATGGAGACGAAAATTTGACCTGCACCCCCAAAGACCTCATGGCATCCTTGTACGCATTAGAGGCGAACGCTGGACCCTGGTCCGAATGGAAGATGCCACATGCAAAAATTACCCGAAAAGACACGTAAATCCCTGATGACCGTTTGAGCGTCAGCACTTCGTTGTGGCCATACCCAAAGAAAACGTGTGCACGAGTCAACTGCATCTAAGATGAATTTATAGGCAGTATCTGAAGAAAAAGGACCGCAGTGATCTAGATAAACACAACCAAATGGTTTATTAGAAATGCATAGCTGTGTTTGTGGTGGGCGTGTAACCGTAGATGGTTTAATCTGCTGACAAATGTCACAAGAAAGCACATAATTCCGGGTTTGTTTATATAAACCAAGCCACCAGTAACGCTGCTGTAAGATAGAGACCATCGCTGACACGCCAGCATGGGCTGAAGCCATGCCTTCATGTGTGGCTGTTATCAGTGCAAGTCTGCGGTCTGCGTTGGGAATTAACCTGTCACCAACGTTATTAATTCTCACATAATTAATTTTATCGGGACTTAAATGATAAGAGTATTGTGAAGGGAAACCCTGTAGGTATTTACCACCCTTCTTTGTATCAGCTATGGCTGCCAGAATGTCATTATCAATCTTATTCATGGATCTTGTAACTGCTGCAACTGAACACGTGGCTACTGCTGATTTAGCTGCTTCATCAGCTAAACTATTGCCGACCACGTGAGCACCCACGCGCTTGTGACCAAGAGTATGAATTACATGTGTGAGTGGCACACGTTCTTTAACTTCATCGATTCTCAGGACGGCTCCCGGCCGTCATGAGTCACGGTAGTCGTGTGCTCATGACGGCCGAGAGCCGGCCGACCGTTGCCGCTCTGCCCAAGTGCGGCTAATTCCCCGCCTGTGCGGGCGAATCAATTGGTGGGCGGAGTTCGGAAGGCTCCCGGCCGTTATGAGCAGACGCCCACCGTGATTTATGATGGCTGGGAGCCGTCCTGGGTACCTGAGCGCCACGCCCAGCCCCCCTCACATCGTGGGAGAATTTGCCGCGCGTGGAAGGGGCTAAGATCTGCGACTCTAACCCAAAGCATCTTATGCTTAATTGCGCTGCCTTTGGAATCACGATAGTCATTCTGAGACCAAAAGAATAAGTTGTCATTGAAAGACTGAACACAGTAGTAAGAATCACTTACGATTAAGGTAGTCACATTAGTGATGTTGTTATTGCCCTCAAGTCATTGGTTCCTGGGAGGGCTCCTGGGATGGATGGAGTTCCTGTTGATATTTTCTTCTGTAAAAGTGAGTCATGGGGTAACTACATTTTAATTTTAGCCAATTTGATTGCTAGAGGTGCTCCGATTCCGACGTCCTGGAAGGGAGCAGAAATTATTCCAGTGTTCAAGAAGGGGGACAAGTCTCTCCCTGCTAACTACCGTCCTATCAGCCTGATTGATACCACACAAAAGATCTTAGGCAGGTTGATCCTGAACAAAGTGTTGGATTGGGCCCTAGACAATGCAATCCTTTCTCATCTACAAGCCGGCTTTAGAGCAAGAATAAGCACCATCGATCAGGTGCTGCATTTTGCTATGCTCTATTGGAAGGTGGTTTACCTAGGGGGAGGCAGCCTATATGCCGCTTTTATTGATCTTAGGGCAGCCTTTGATCTAGTCCCTCGGAATACCCTATGGGCTGTCTTAGACAACCTGGGGATGCCAGCTGTTCTAGTTTCTCTAATTGCTAGACTCCATCTAGACAATTTTGCGCAGATTAGATGGGGTGGTGTTGGACAAGTGACCAGGCAGTTCCCTATTCAAAAGGGGGTCAGGCAGGGCTGCGTCCTCGCACCAACCTTATTTTCCTTGTATATCAATGACGTAGCAAAACTATTAATAGATGCGAAAGTGGATGCCCCTTCTCTGGTAGGTGCGAAAATTCCTATTTTAATGTTTGCCGACGATTGCCTTATAATTTCAAAAACCCCGAGTGGCCTACAGAGGTCCTTAGGATTGTTCGAGGAGTTCTGTTTAGCCCGTGGGCTTGAAATTAATGTTTTAAAATCTAAATTCATGTCTTTTAATCAACCAAAATCTTTTAAATGTAAGATATTTATGAATAGTTTGTTACTGGACCAGGTCCAAGATTTTACTTATCTGGGCATTTGTATCCAGCATGATCTGAGTTGGAAAAAGCAGGTTAATTTGGCATCTCTTAAGCACTCCCAACTCTCTGGTGCTCTAAGCAAAGAACATGCCAAATCTCTGACCAAACCCATTGATCCTGCACTTCGGGTGTATGATGCCAAAGTGGTTGGAGCTGCACTTTATGGAGTTGAACTGTGGGGTTTTGAAAATGTACATAAGTTATCTACCTCTGAAAATAATTTCCTTCGAAATTTAACTAGTCTACCTCAGAGTACTCCCCTTTGTCCCCTATTCTATGACCTTGGTATGAGACCGATAGCATTAATTGCCTCTTTCCGCCCTATTCTATACTGGCGGCGTTTATGGGTCACCCCCGAACTTAGGCTTTTTGCTCTTGGCCTCATGGACATTATCAAACTGGACATTTGCCGTAAGGTCAAGTGGCTCCGTAGGATCTATGAGTCGCTTCGGGACCTGGGCCTAAAAAACCTGTGGGATGATCCTCAAAATGCTTGTTTCCCCACCAAACAAGTCCTGAAGGCCTTGTACTGGGAAATGGTAGCATCCAGAGTTTTCAGATCGACAGCACCGCTTTCACTATCAGGCATCTTCTTGGACTTTAAGGACACCATTTCCTTGGCACCCTTTTGGGATGATATAACCAGTCCTTTGGACAGAAAGCTTTATTTTCAGTTCAGAGTTGGCAGTCTCCCAGTAAGAGAGTTTACATCTAGATGGTCCACAGAAAATGTACTCAATTGTCCTGGTTGTACTGCATCTATTGAATCTGTTAATCACTTTTTGTTCCAATGCCCTTCTTATATAATCCCTCGACAGACCTGGCTTAAACCAATGTGCCGGACCCTGGGTACCAGGAATACCAAGGTGGCAGTTCGTATTTTACGATCTGCTGAAACTTCATTTGTTTATATATCTGTTGCAAAGTTTCTCGGCAGGGCATGGGTGATTAGGAGCAAAATGTTGTCTTGATTAATTTTCCTCTCCGTGAATTGCTCAATCATTCTGTAAATATCTCTATTTATTTATTGTTTTAAATCATCTTAAAATATCTTAAAATGTATTATTTTGTAAATGTATGATATATTTATGCTTTTATGACAATCGTCGAATAAAGCTTTCTTGACTTGACTTGAGGTAGTCACATTAGGATCTGCAAACTCAAGTGCAAGCACCAAAGCACGGAGCTCGGCCAATTGGGCGGTAGAGTCACCGAGTGCCTGCGTGTGCACAACACTGGACTTGAACTCTCCGTTCACTATGGTACCTACCACTATCGCACATGCTGCTGAATAAGAAAGTTTTGATCCTATCACCGGTTGCGCCAAACCGCCGGTGTAAATGATACAATGGTACTCCTCAAGTGGGCGCATAGACAGATGAGGAGGATGAACAAATTCATACTGCAAAAACTCCTGAGTCTGCAGAGAGGAGTCAAAGATAAACGTGACATCCGGAGAGGTCAAAGAAGTTGTCCATTGTATCCACCGTGGATGCAAAGCCTTTGAGTTTGGTACACTCTCTTTTGTCACTGCTTCTAAAGCAGGGTATGGTGTCACAACTAAAATTTGTTTTCCCTGAGCCAGTGCGCGCTCCTTCAGGATTGCCATCTGGACAGCTGTCAAGACTTTTTCAACAGTGGAAAAGTGTACAAATGTGACTTGGAAGCAATAGGCACTGTGTCACCTTCATTAAATGCCAACTATGTAAAACCAACTGCACCTGGCACGATTCGTATCACCAGGTTGGTGTGGTTATCACGTGTTAACAAGTATTCCGATTCAAGAAGGTCAGACTGCAAAGATTGCAGGATAGTTGAATGTTCCGGAAGCCAGCAGGCTTCTGAAAAAGTAGGTTGTATCGAAGCATACAATGGCTTGATACGCTTGGCATATTCGGGAATACAAGTACGACCGAAATTTAAAAATCCTAGCAGAGATTTTAGTTTTTCAGGGTTGTAGGAGGTCACAAATGTGCGCATTTCTCCAAGAAGTGAGGTGCTAAACCTCGACCTTCATTATTGAGCTCGTAGCCAAGGAACAACACTGTGTACTCTGCAATGTGTGACTTTGCAAAGTTACATTTGTAACTGTAGTCAGCAAAAAAAACTAATGATGCGATCTATGCGACAAAGATGCGGCCATAATTCGTCGTCCGTGAGTTAAATACACAGGCAGCTCTTTTTATAGCCCATGGCTAGTAGCCGAAATACCATTTGATTAATTCAAGCTTGAAAAAAACCTATAAAAACATCAATGTAGATAGGTTACACCTTCACAACTGTTTCCGGAAAACAGAAGTGAGGGGGTTGTGGACCAGCAAAAAGTACTACTAAAGTGCCTCTATAAGTACCAGACCAAACGTTAGGTGCGCCATGTTGCAGGTATTCTGCACATACACAGAACTATGCGCAGGAAACCAGGACCTCGGTGTATTGTGGTGTACCAAAAAACCCACCTCAGTGCCTAGAACCTCAATTCGACTAGCAATAGTGTCTCATTCGTTCTCCGTACTACAGCAAAGCTACCAATGATTAGACAACCTAGAACATGCAACTTCGTTCCTCTGTGGTAAATATTTCGTTACCGGTACTATTTTTTATGCGGTAAAGTCTATAAGAATAACTCAGTAAATATAAGAGGCAGAATCCGTGGTATTAGAGGTTTTAAAAGGGCTTTATTCCAATATAAAGGAAGACAATTCGAATTGTGGGCCTTCTGTTCCATCACCACGAAAGTTCAGGAAGGAAGGGCGCATATTATTGACAGTTAAGCAGTTTTATAGAAAATACATTACAGTGAAACAGATGCAAGAGGCGTAACAGCTGATAAAAGGTGCATACGTAGCTAATAGAGGGCGTAATTCAAGAAACGTCACTAAACATGATGTCACAAGTGGGTGGATCCATAAAAGAATCCTGCAATGTCAGCAGAAATGTTTGGCAGAGATGCGCACGCAGCCGCATGACGTGTGATTGACGTGCAACTAGAGAGTGAAGGGACTTGACATTTAGTTCTACGTGTGGAGACAGAAGTCTGGGGTTATGTCAACCTAATCCCATATCATATCTAATATCCTATGTTTAAAGAACTGTGTTATCCAAAAGGAGAGGTCTCTTGGGATAGAATCTTATTCTATACTGACTATACTGACTGTTAGTGCGTGTACAAGCGTCTAAGTGTCTACACTAGATGCGAGGGGGTAGGAATATTCCATGGTAACGGGGCTATGAATTACTTGCATGAGGACAGCGAGGCCTGGCCCCTTTGCACGGTAGCTGAAGGAATGTCTACCTAAACTACTAGACAGGAATGCATCGGATGGGGAGCGAAGCAGATAATCTTGAAGGTGAAATACAGTTTTTGGCAGGCAACTGGCTGGATCAGGCACCGTTAGCCGCGCAGGGAGTAAGACAAAGTTCATGGTCACAGATGCAGGCTCAGACTGGAGCTTTCAGAGGCAGAAGACAGAAAAAGGCTTGATGACAGGATTCGGGCCTACTCGCCTGAATCTGTGAAATGTGGAAAGTGAACCATATAAAGTCGGTGGCCTTTCATACTTAGGAATGGAATATCTGACCCATTCATGGCGGATCTGAAAGAGGACATGTTGACGGTGGACGCACATATGTTTGCGTCTTCAGAACTGGAGCAGGAGGGAACATACATGTACTTATAGCATGCACATGGAGCCGTTGGGGTCTACGACAGGGGACATAACTGATCACAAAATTCATATTTCCTCATTCCCTCCTTGTCCCCTTCGGACCCTTAGGAGATATCGATCTTCATCAATCCATCGATCTGTTCATATAGCATCATTTGTTCTTCTTTCTTCTTCCGAGATTTTGAACGAAAATTTGGATGTGGGATACACGAGGTGGCACACAGACCACAAATCGCTGGCCCACATTGTAGACATAAGCAGCAACTGAATAGTATGAGGAGGCCAATACCTAGGAAGGATAATATTCTCCATCCCCAGGCTGACAACACGCCCCAGAACCAACTGGACCAAGTCCAGGTGCCTGGACTCTGGTGTATCTGGCTTACAATCTTATGAAGGCGAGTTATGGCCTTATATACTGACGGCGAATTTTCTGGTATGAAAATGCAACAACTTGATCCGATGACCCTACAAGCTCCGCCCCTATCGGCCAGGATGACGTCAAGGACAAGACGATTTTGAAGCACAACAATCCGCATAGCAGACTGCTCTTCTGTTAAATTGCCTAAGGCGGAAATAGTTTCGTTCACTACTGCTTCAAGGGTTCTGGTTAATCTACGTATCAGCTTACTATTAGTGACTGTACCTATATAGGGAAAGAAACCTTTATTGAAATCTGTGTATTTTTCCCATGCTGTTTCAGTGTAATCGACAATTGGGAGATCTCTCTGCTGTCTATTGTGTACTAATGAATATGCTACTTACCAGTATGCATCTGTTCTTGGCATGTAGGGCTGCTGACATTCATATCTGTGCATAGATCGCCGCCTAGTGTTGGGTCCGGATGTTTGCACGTTGTTGTCCTGGAAGAGTCTTCGAAGTATCCTTGGATAGGTGACTCCTCCCCTGGACTACAGTGCGCATGGGCATCCTCTCCATCCTCAGATTGTTTTTCGCCATTGTGGCAGTGATGGAGTAGATACAGAAAGTGATGACCATGCTTGCAGTAATTCTGAGAGCTGCAGCTGCGACAGGCGCCGGGGAGGAGGGAGGGCGATATGAATGTCAGCAGCCCTACATGCCAAGAACAGATGCATACTGGTAAGTAGCATATTCAGTTCGAGGCATGTGGGCTGCTGAATTCATATCTGTGCATAGAATACATAGCAGTGCCCTCTATTAGCGGCGGCTACCCGTGCCAGCTGCAGCGGTCTGAAAAAGTGTTTTGAGAACAGCCTGTCCTACAGCTGCCTGCTGTTTTGACTGCACATCTACGCAATAGTGTTTTCTAAATGTGTGTGTAGTGGACCATGTGGCTGCTCTGCATATATCATGCAGGGGAATATTTCCTAGGAAGGCCATGGAAGCCCCCAACTTACGTGTTGAGTGGGCTCGTGGTGGAATAGTTAATGTGCGTTTTGCCTTTTGATAACAGATTTGAATACACTTAACTATCCATCTGGCTATCCCTGCTTTGGAGATGGCGTTACCTTTGTGGTGTGGGGCAAAGGCAACGAACAGTTGTTTTGTCTTCCTGAATGGTTTAGTCCTGTCGATGTAGTACATGAGGGCCCTCCGTACATCTAGTGTATGTAGTGCCCTTTCTGCAACAGTTTGTGGGTTTTGGAAGAAAACGGGCAGTTCAATAGTCTGGTTCATGTGGAACTGTGATATTACCTTGGGCATGAACTTGGGGTTGGTACGTAGTACGACCCTGTTAGCGTGAACCTGAATAAATGGCTCTTGAACGGTTAGTGCCTGGAGTTCACTAACTCTTCTGAGGGAAGTGATCGCTACTAGGAAGGCCACTTTCCAGGTAAGGAATTGAATCTCGCATGAGTGTAGAGGTTCAAAGGGTGGACCCATCAGGCGTGTGAGGACCAAGTTGAGGTTCCACATTGGAGCCGGTGGGTGACTAGGTGGAATGACTCGTTTGAGCCCTTCCAAGAATGCTTTGATGGCAGGCACTCTGAATAGAGAGAGGTGCTGCCTGGTTTGCAGATAGGCTGATATTGCGGTCAAATGGACACGTATAGAGGTGTACGCCAGATTGCATCGATATAGGTGTAAGAGATAACAGATGATGTTTTGGATGGAAGCGTCCAGCGGGTTGATGTCATTATTTCCGCAATAAATGACGAACCTTTTCCATTTGGCTGCATAGCAAGCTCTGGTAGTGGGTCTCCTGGCCTCCTTGATGATGTCCATACAGTCAGGTGGCAGGTTGAGATAGCCAAACTCTAGGACTTCAGGAGCCAGATCGCCAGATTCAGCTGTTGCGGATCTGGGTGCTGAACCTCTCCATGGTTCTGCGTCAAATGCGCGGGTTTGATCCGCAGCCTTTGATGCGGCACCACGGAAAGTTCGAGGAAGGTGGTGTACCACGGCTGGCGTGCCCACGTGGGAGCAACTAGGACGAGTGTCAGGGAGTGTTGTCGGAGTTTGCGGGCCACTAGCGGTATCAATGGCGCTGGGGGAAAAGCGTACGCAAATCTGCCGGACCAGTTCATCCATATCGCATTGCCCTGCGACTGCGGATGTGGGAATCTGGCGGCGAAGCTTGGGCATTTTGCGTTTTCGCTTGTCGCGAATAGGTCTATCTCCGGATGACCCCACTGCTGAAAGTACGGTTGGAGTACTGATGGGTGTAACTCCCACTCGTGCATTTGGTGGCTGTGTCTGCTGAGCAGATCCGCCATCTGGTTGTCCTTGCCAGGGAGGTGTTCCGCCATGAGGAACATGTTCCTTTGAATGGCCCACTTCCACATGCTCTGAGCCAGATGAGACAACTGTGGAGAGTGTGTGCCTCCCTGTTTCTGTATGTAGTACATTGCGGTCATGTTGTCCGTCCGGATCAACACGACCTTGTTGCATAGATGTACTTTGAACGCCTTCATGGCTAGGAAGATTGCCATCAATTCCAGAAGGTTGATGTGCAACTTCTTTTGTTGTGTTGTCCATAGTCCTTGCACTGTGTAGTGGAGTACATGAGCTCCCCATCCCTGGAGAGACGCGTCCGCTGTCAGTACTATTTGTGGGACAGGCTCTTGGAACGGTCGGCCCTTGCAAAGGTTTTGTGGATTCCACCAATGCAGAGAGTTGTATGCCCGACCGCTCACCAACACTAGGTCCTTTAACTGTCCTTGAGCCTGATTCCACTGACGTGCTAGGCACTCCTGAAGTGGGCGCATATGTAATCTCGCGTGCGGGACTATGAAGATGCAGGAGGCCATCATGCCTATCAACTGCATGAACACTCGCGCTGGAAGTGAGTGATTGGGTTTGAATTTGGAGATCAGCAGTTGTATGCTGTCGATCCTCACTAAATTTGGCTGAGCTGTGGCCGCCAGAGTGTCTATAGTCGCACCTAGGTACTGTTGTACGTGTGCGGGCTGGAGATGGGACTTTGGATAATTCAGTGAGAATCCCAGACTGTGAAGAAGGTGAATGGTGCGGGACATGTGGCTTGCACATTGCTGGGCTGACTTCGCTTGAACGAGCCAGTCGTCTAGGTAGGGGTAGACGTGTATATGCTGCCTCCGTAGATGTGCTGCCACCGTAGCGAGGCACTTCGTGAAAACCCTGGGCGCTGTAGTCACGCCGAAGGGAAGGACTTTGAACTGATAGTGCTGCCCCTGAACAGTGAACCTGAGGTATTTTTTGTGTGAGGGGTGGATGGGTATGTGAAAGTACGCATCCTTGAGGTCCAGTGTGGCTAGGAAGTCTCCCTGCTTGAGAAGCGGAAGGACTTGCTGTAGAGTGAGCATATGAAAGTGCTCTGAAAGAATGTACTGGTTCAGGGGTCTCAGGTCCAATATAGGTCTGAGCGACCCGTCCTTTTTTTGGAATTAAGAAGTAGAGGGAGTACACTCCCGCACCCTGCTCGTGGATGGGTACGACCTCTATAGCGCCTTTTAGAAGCATACTTTGCACTTCTTGCTGTAAGAGCGTTAAGTGCTCTGAGGACATAGGACGGCTTCTTGGTGGTATTGTGGGTGGAGTGGAGGTTAACTCCAGACAGTAACCGTATTTTATAATATCTTTGACCCACCTGTCCGTGGTGATGGAATTCCACGTGGACAGGAACCTTTGTAGCCTTCCCCCGACAGGTGTTATGTGGTCGGGAGGAAGGGAGAGGGCGTCACTGCTTGTTCTTGGGGGAGGACCTGGTGTTGCCGTAGCCGCGTCCTCTGCCCTTTGTGCTGGAGCCACGATATCCACCTCGGGTGTTTTTATCATAGGTGGTCTGTGTATTGCCTTTGTTATATGTTTGTTGTGACCCCTGTCCTCTACCTGCTCCCTTGTTTCCGGGGCGACGAAAGGAGCCGCTCCGAAAGGACTGAGTTTGTAGTGCGCCCATGGACTTTGCAGTGTCCGTATCCTTTTTTATCTTTTCGAGGGTGGTGTCAACCTCTGGCCCGAATAAATAGTCGGGGTTGACGGGCTGGTTCAGTATATTGTTTTGTACCTCAGGCTTGAATCCTGAGATCCGTAGCCAGGCATGTCGTCGCAACATGACGCTTGTGTTTATGGCTCTGGCAGCCGTGTCTGCAACATCTAGTGCGCATTTGATGGAAGCGTTCGTTAGTAGCTGTCCTTCTCTGATGAGCATTTCTGCGCCTTCCTTGAACTGGTCAGGGAGATGTTGGAATATTTGCTCAAGTGTGTCATAGTGCGCTCTATCATAGCGAGCAAGGAGCGCCTGAGTGTTGGCTATGCGCCATATGTTGGCAGCTTGGGCGGCAACTCGCTTGCCAGAGGTTTCTAACACCTTGGACTCTTTGTCCGGGGGAGGAGCGTCACCTGTTGTTTGCGAGTGTGCCCTCTTGCGTGCATTCGCTACGACGATGGAGTCGAGTGGTAATTGTCCTCTGATGTAAGTAGGATCCCCAGGTGCTGATCTGTATTTTTTATCAATCCTGGGGTTTATCACTCGTGCCCTGGTGGGTTCTTTGAAAATGTCCTTGGCTGGTTTGAGGACCCCCTTCAACATTGGCAGAGTCTTTACATGTCTTTCTGAGGATGCAAAGGTGTCCATTAGAAAGTCATCTTCGATGGTATCAGAGTGAAGCTGCACCCCATGGTTATTGGCAGCACGTTCGATAAGAGCATTGAACGCTGCAGTATCCTCCGTAGGAGATGTCTTTGCCCCATAGAGTTGTGGATCCTGTGCATCGAGAGGTGCACTGGGGTCTGCAGGGTCGCCCCAAGTTTGATCAGGGTCCTGCTGGTCATCAGGGTCCGTGTCTACATGGTAGGGGACTTGGTCAGCCATGTAGTCCTCCAATGCGTCTGTATCGGAGCGTGTGGGGGAGAACCGGTGTGGATCCTGGTAGGATGAATGGAAGGGTTCATAAAGGAGAGGTTCCGATTCTGCAGGCAACTTCCTTTTTAGTGGGATCCTGAAAGGGTCCAATGGCGGCTCCGAAGTTATCCTTCGGTCCTGGAGAATCATTCTGCCAGTGCCGGCGTCGATGATACGTGCTGGAGACGTCTCAGCAGGTGTGACCGTAGGTTGGGTGACCCGTGTCCTGAGTTGGAACATTTTTGGGATTGTTGACGGAGGCAAGCCGAAGGTAATGTTGGTCGGCACCGAAGAGGCTGCGGGAGCTCCGACCGAACCGGAGCCCGACGTGTCCTGGAGGACAGGTGTGGTTTTGCTGCCTTGCGTCACACCAGGTCGTACCTGGGGCGCCTTCGAGGCTTTGGCACCGGCCAGGCTCGTAGAGGCGGCCGTAGATTTTTTCGGTGCCGGAGGGTCATCGAGTCGGGGTGAAGAGATCACCGTCGAAGTCTTCGATACCTGAGGCTTAGGTGTCGTCGAGGGAGCGATGTGAGACACAGCAGGCGGTACGGCCCTTGGTGTCGTCGGTGCCGGTAGCCGAGCAGGTTTGTCGGTGCCGATGGCTTTTTTCCGTTTGTCGACTCCAACGTCGCCCGCCTCAAGTTCGGCACCGAAGTCCCTCTTGGTGCGGTCGGTGCCGACGCGGTGCGCTGGCGTCGAAGGCCTCGATCCGACCAGCGCTACTTTCAGTTTCGGTTTCGGTGGAACCTGAGCAGCTTTCGGTTTCGGTTTTGTGATAGGGAAACCAGCCTGTTTATGTAGTAATGGCTGCCGCTGAACGTCCGAGGCCGGGCCCGAGGGCGGGGCCGAAGAACCGCGGGATGGGTCTCGGGTAAGGCCCGAAGGCGATCCCTCGACCGGAGCCATAGGCTGTGGCACTGGTGTTTGAACGGTTTGAACAGGTAGGCCTTGTTCATCATTGGAGCTACTTTCTTCGGCCCCGAAGGCCTCCTCGTCGTCTCCTACCTCGGTGTCGTCTTCACCTCTGTGGAAGAGTGACTCGTCTTCCTCGTCCGATCCGGGTTCGTGTTCGGAAACGGGACTGGAGGGCAAGACTTCCAATTCCTCGACGTCCTCGGCCTCGCCGAAGATGTCTGTCGGGGCCGGTGCCGCGTGCTGCGCCTCGAGTCTCGCCGCTCGTCGATTCCGCAGAGTCTTCTTCGAGCGGAACCGGGCACAGGCCATGCATGTTGATTCGTCGTGGTCCGGCGAAAGGCATTTGTTGCACACCGGATGGACGTCGATGTGTGGGTACTTCGCATTGCATACCGGACACCTTTTGAACGGCGTCCTGGATTCCATCGTCGAAGTCGTCGATGGACAGGTAAATGCGAAAGCAGTCGGTGCTGAAAGTTAGTAAACTAACAAATTCTATCGAAACCCGATCGATAAACAGTACCGACGCGAACTAAAGGCCTTTTGGCCTCGAAAAAATATTTTCCTAACTTGAGCTAAGATAGCACATCCGAACCCAATGGCGGAAAAAAACAATCTGAGGATGGAGAGGATGCCCATGCGCACTGTAGTCCAGGGGAGGAGTCACCTATCCAAGGATACTTCGAAGACTCTTCCAGGACAACAACGTGCAAACATCCGGACCCAACACTAGGCGGCGATCTATGCACAGATATGAATTCAGCAGCCCACATGCCTCGAACATGGGTATTTCTATGATAATCAGGAGGAGCTAAGAAAACAGGTGGCAGAAGGAATGCTATGTAACAGGTACCATCCCAATCTAAAGGTAGACATATATATGCGGTCTGGCCACATATGAAGTAGGAATGATGGGAAGCTCTAAATGTAGACTTGCCTTGATCACTGAATTTTATTACAGTGGTGCATTTACTATGGCCCATGTGTATGGAACCATTCTTTCTTATACATAATTCCCCTTTTACTGGGAATACTGACATGGCCGGCAAGATTGGTGTAGCTTCAGATTCAACGTTCAGGATCATGAGGTATAGGCGTCCCCCACATATTTGGTGGTCTACCGAAGATCACCTCATACGGGGATAGCCCTGTTCGAGAATGTGCTACCATTCTCATGTAAAAGAGCGCAACTGGTAAAGCTACTATCCAATCGACTCCTTTTTCTCTACATATTTTGGACAATCTAATTTTCAAAGTTTGATTATGGCGTTCTACGAGACCTGCTGCCTCGGGATGTCGGACACAGTGAAATTTCCATTGATAGCCTAATAGAAGGGAAACGTGTTTCATTAGTTCGGATGAGAACGGCTGGCCGTTATCTGAGTAGACAACACGTGGTAAACCGTACCATGGGAAGAATTCTCGAACTAACTGTTTGGCAGTAGTCGGGGCAGTGTAATCTGAAACCGGGTATGCTTCTGTCCAACGGGAAAGAGCACAGACAACTACGAGAACATATTTGAATCCTCGACATCGTTCCATCTGGATATAATCCATCTGGAGGACTTCAAAAGCATGATCGGGAGTTTGAAATCCACCCTGTTCTACGGGGATGCTTTTACCTGGATTAAACTGACAACATATCATACAGGTACGAACTTTTTGTTTTGCTGCGGCTCGCAAGTGCTTGTTGAACCAAATGTGTTGAATACTGTCTAGCATAGCTTTTTCTCCTAGGTGCGCTGGACTATGTATTGTGTTAATTATGACTTGGACCATAGAGTCGGGAAGAAACCATATAGATTTTTCCTTCGTCATCCATCCCTGATCTGTTTGGATCCCTCCTAATTCAGTCCATTTCTTTATTTCTTCTGGTGTAGCATGTGTCTGTATGTCAATTACATCAAGGGCGGGATCCTTAACTGTCATGCAATGTGTTGGTGTCGGAACTATTGTCTTTGTCATGTCAGTTGTGTGAGTCTCATTCTGAGCAGTCTGTTTAGCTGTTCTGTCAGCTAGGTCATTACCCTGAGAAATAATATCGGTAACTTTTGTATGGGCTTTGCATTTCATAATCGATATTGCAATAGGTAGATGAATCGCATCTAATAGGGTTTGAATGAGGGGTCCGTGCTGGATGTGGGCACCGTGAGAAGTTAAATAACCTCTCTCTCGCCACAGTACGCCGAAGTCATGAACGACTCCGAATGCATAACGTGAATCTGTGTATATGTTGACTTTCTTATTTTTGGCTTGAATACAGGCTTGTGTCAGAGCGATGAGCTCTGCTGCTTGAGCTGACAAAGTGTTAATACGATTTGTTTCAATGACTTCAGTGTCTGTTGTGACTGCGTAAGCGGCCACTAACTCTCCTGTACTTGTTCTCGTACATGACCCATCTACATACAATGTCAAGTCTGGATCTGACAAAGGGATATCTGTCAAGTCTTGTCTGGGTTTCGTCGTGATAGTAATAACTTCGACACAATCATGTGCCAATGGATCTGTTCCGCTCACTGGTAACAGTGTGGCAGGATTTAACGTATTGCAACGTCTGATTTCTATGTGTGGCTGAAACAATGTTAATTCATAACCGGTGAGTCTCGCTATAGTCAAGTGTTGTGTTTGTGTGCGGTTCAAAAGAACCTCTACTGCGTGTGGTACTTGTACTGTCAATTGATGTCCTAACACTATGGCATCGCTTTGTCTGATTGCTAAAGCTGTTGCTGCCACCGATTTCAGGCACGCAGGAAGAGCCTGAGCTACTGGATCTAATGTACTAGAGAAATAAGCACATGGTTTGTGTGATCCTGCTTGTTCCTGAGTGAGTACTGACAAAGCAGTACCTTCGCGTTCTGTAACGAAGAGTGTAAACTGTTTATTGTAACATGGTGTTGCTAGGACAGGTGCTTGACATAAAGCTTTCTTTAAGCTTTCAAAGGTGTGTGTATGTTCTTGAGTCCAAGGGAGGACAGTCGATGTGGCTGCCTCCTGTGTTGTCAACTGGATGAGTGGTTTTGCTAGGAATGCATATTGAGGGATCCACTGCCTACAGTATGAAGTGAGGCCTATAAAAGCCCGTACCTCCTTTTGTGTCTTGGGTGGTGGCATGTTGGCGATTAACTGGATACGGTCGGGTGTAAGCTGCCTTCCCTCCTTGGACAGCGAGTGCCCAAGGTAAACAACTCGCGGGACACAGAATTGCAGCTTAGAAGGGGACACCTTGTGCCCCTTGTCAGCCAAAAATTTTAAAACCGTCAGTGACGCTTTTTCACATTCATGTTCGCTTCGGGCGGTGATCAGCAGATCATCGACATATTGAAGCAAGGCAGTGTTAACTGGCATGTGGATACTGTCAAGTTCTCGTTTCAGTGCTTGGCTATAGATGCTGGGGCTTTCTGTAAATCCTTGAGGTGCGCGTGTGAATTTAAAACTTCGTCCATTTAAACTGAATCCGAACAAATATTGACTTTCCGGATCGATTGGGACACTAAAGAAAGCATTCTTGAGATCAATTACAGTGAAGAACGTTGCTTCTGAGTCAATAGCTGTTAGTAATGAAGAGATATCTGGGACCACAGGGTATTGTGGCACAATACATTTGTTTAATTCGCGCAGATCAATAACTAATCGATATACTGGTGAAGCTTTTGGATCCGTTCTTTTAAGAATCGGAATTATCGGAGAATTACATACATTGGAGTCAGTTTCGACAACCACTCCTTGTGCAATGAGCTCGTCAATGATTTGCAGTAAAGCCACAACAGCATCGGGTGGTAACTTGTATTGTCGTATTCGTGGTAGTACTATTCCTGTTTTCAGTGTAACTCGATATGGTGTAATGTTCATGCAACCAACATCAGTGGGGCCTTGTGCCCATAAATGTGTAGGTAAATTCTGCAGTCGGTGATCCATGTCTCTGGATACATAGTGACCTTTAAAGTCACGTAGAAATAGTCGTACTCCTTCCGGAGAACAACATATTATAGCTCCTAGAGCTTTCAATGTTTTTATTCCTAACAAGTTTTCTGGACATGATTTAGTAAGCAATAAATCTGTAGTACGTGTCAATGGACCGACTGTAAGTGGAAGAGGTTGTGTTACGTCATTTATTATAGGTTTTCCTGAAAATCCAAGGGAAATATTCTGTGAGCCTGAGAGGGGTGCCCCTGGAACTTCACTGCGTCTTATAGTCGTTCTGCTTGCCCCTGTATCAAGTAAAAACTTTCTGTCTTCCCCTAATAGTTCACTATGTACATAAGGTCCCTCTTGGTCTACAGGAACCTCAATAAGGGGTAAGCCAACTTCCCTCTCTAGGCTATCTCATGAGTATCGCTGATAATCGGGATAATCTGCTTGTGCGTACTGATACATTTGTTGTGTTGTCGCTTGTGTTGCAGCAATAGGCTGCGCTTGCGGTGGTGCTACGTTCTGTGGTGCAGCTATTTGTTGCGGAGCTAGTTGTTGCGGAGCTAACCTAGGTTGTGCATGCTGAGGAATTTGTTGTTGATTCTGATCCTGTCTAGGTGGACGTGGTCTCTCATGTGTTCTACCTGTAGCAATATTATGTTTCAGGACTGGACAATCGTGTATAAAATGACCTGGTTGTTTACAATAGTTGCATGTCCCTTTCGTAGGACCTGCGGAATCACCCTTTTGATGACTGTCGGCTGGAACTGACTGTGCAACAAGCATTTTCATTTTTGTATCTTTCATACGTCTTTGTTCGTGTTCTTGTTCTTCTCTAATTCTATTGTGATGATATTGTAACATCTGTAACATCTGTGATGGGGTATTACCTTGCCAGGTACTTTCGAATTTCAATACTCTATTCTTGACTGGTAGCAGAGAATTTTCAACTAATTTTGTCACAAACAAATGTGGATATGACTCGCTACTTGTTTTTATACCACTATTTATAGCAAAACATTTTTCAAATCGGGAATAGAAATCACTAGTGTCTTCGTCTGGCTTTTGTTTACAGGCTGAGATTGCACCCCAGTCTTCCTTTTTCGTAGTTAATAAACGTGGCAGTACCTGTATTAGTAATCCTGCTAGTGCTGTAGTCTTTTCCCCAAGCCCTGCTCCTGCAGCTCGGGCCTTTTCTTCGTTTTCTAATGCTGTCCAATCTATCTTTTGGTCTCCCACCTCCCATTCCTTTTCTTTGAGTTTTTCATAAACACCGGCGGGTAAGAGGACTTTTAATATTTTCATAATGTCGGGGTAGGTATACTCTCCCATGAGTAACATGTCTTTTATCTCACGGTGGAAACCTGCTGGGTCCTTGTCATGGCTGGGTACTACTTTCTTCATTTCTAATAATTCTAGTTTAGTTATAGGAGTGTACACAAACACGCGTGTAAAATTATCACCGGCACCTCTAATTGGGTGTACTTCGCGTAACGGGTTCTGTCTATCTATATGATACATTTTTCTTCCCATAATGGGAACTGGAACGTGTTCTGGGCATACGAAATTTAAATATTGGTTTCGGCATTCTAGAATTTCCTTAATCAAATCAGTACCTGACCCTCTCCATGTATTCGTGAGTAGTTCTGTCAATATGTCAGGTAAGGGTCCTGGATCGGAGTGTTGGTTTTTATATAATATAAGGAGGTGTTGAATCATGTATATACTAGCTAAACGCTGTTCATATGGGTCTAGATTCAGAAACGTGTGTGTAAGTACATCATCTTTGTATTCGCCGGGACTGTCAGCCCATTGTACTGCTGACCTGGCTAATTCTTGTTCGTCCATGGAATCGAGCATGTGGTACCCTCTTCGATCTCGGAGTAATTTATCAGCAGCTTGGAATAAGTGTTCAGGGGATTTTGTATTTAGCATAGGGTTTGGAAAATGTCTATTATATTCTGGACGTATTGGACGTACCGGATCATTAAAACCTCTGGTATTATTATGGGGTTTTCCTCTACTTACATAAGCTATCGTTTCTACTTGCTCTGACTCTTGCTCCTCCTCTTCTCTGTTCAGGTTAGCGGCGTCTACCTCTAATCTTTCTTCGTGTATTCGTTCTACTTCTTTGCGGATCTTTCGATACATGGCGACTATACATAACTGTTTATCATGTCTCCCTTCTGATATATGCTGACCCCAAGTGACAAGTTTTTGCATTTCTTCCGGATTTATCCCAAGCCGGTCTTGATTTCTGATTACACAGTTTATGAGGAAACGTAACAGTTGTCCCTGTACCTCCGCTTTCTGGTACTCCATGGCTCTGCTAATACTTTCAGGACTTCGCCCTGACTGGACAAAGTAATATATATTTTCTAAATGTGTAGTCATTCCTGGTAGCTTCGTTAAATATATTGCAGCTCGTCGAATACGTAATGATGACAGCAGCATTTCGTCCCGTTTACCGGGCACAGGATCATATCTACAATCTACTAGAAGTTCCTTAAGTATGTCGGGGTTTGCTAGTTTGGGCGTACGTTGGAGGGCTAAATCTCTAAGAGTCTGTTTATTTCGTGGCGGAGTGGCAAACATGTCTGTCGTACCTCCTGTAGCACCGTCTGAGGTGCTAGGCACGAAAGGATTCGTTGGGCGTAGGATAGATATTGTAGATGCGGGAAAAACTGTAGAGACGGACGGGTCTGTTGGAACTTGTGTAGGAGTTTGTAATTGCGGGGATACAGACGTATGCGCTTGGTGTTGAACACCATCGGCAAGCGATGTGGGTGGTATGGCATTAGCATACTCGGGAGCTGCGTCATCTAAATAGGAGGAAAGAAAAACGTCCTTTGCTGTTTTGGGATGTGATTTGGGATGTGCTTTTATCGGAAACAATGGAGGTGGCAAGTCTTTTGATATTTCCGGAGTAGCCTTAGGTAACCCTTCGGCCAGGAGTGGATACATACCATTCATAAGGGCGTTTCTTTGTCTATCTGCTTGTTCTGAGTTTACTCGGGTACCTTCCTCAAGTAATAGATTTTTTCGAGTTTTATTTGAATTCTCTCTACCTTTCTCTTCCTGTCTGTGTGCTTTTTCTGTACGTCTGTATGATTCTTTACGCCATAATTCAATGGCATCTTTCTGTGACTGTCTGGCTTTCTTTTTCCATAATTCTTCTTCTACTCTCATGATGCAATCTGCATCCCAGGTCCCAGCTGCGGGCCATCTCTGACTCTCTGGTAATTCTTTGGTGTAGTCCACCCATAAATCAAGAAATAATACGGCATCTAGACCATGCTTATGATACATAAAGTATCCTGGAGTGTCCCTAGGTGGAATGGGAACAGCTTCTTCGAGTACCCCTTTTCTAGTTTTGATCTGTCTTAGTTTCGAAAAGAGCGGCATTTTTAGACCTTATTACTAGAACACACTTTATACGATGAACACAATAATGAACAGTCATTCACACCACAATGTATAGAACGTATTTAAAAACATTTAACGCTTAACAGTTTTACGAACAATGATAACTAATAGAAAACTAGTTACTGACATTATACTGACACTAGATGATACTTATTTATATGCAAAACATACTATATATACTGCTAAACAGTACAGATACACTGCTAAAACAGTGCAGACCGGATTTGTGTACCCAAACCCGTCTTGACCGGCACAGACTATGTGCACGTAAAGTGCCTCCCCGGTAATGGTACTCACCGGGTAGCTCGGAACGGAAGGCCTCGGAACGGAACTGAAACTGGACCGGACTGGACTCGGCTCGACTGGACTCGGAACTTCGGAACCTGGCGGGACTCTGTATACCTCGGATCTTGCTCTCTCAGCTAGGCTCTGGTCGGGATACTTCGCACTTCTCACCGCCTCGTCTGGGTGTTGATCGCAGCCTCAGTCGCTCCCGCTTGGCCGGAGGGAGATACAGGAAATCCTGCAGGTACGCGTTTTTGTCCGTTCAGCTGTGGCAGGAGACCGGGCCTGCAACGCACCGCCGGCGCGTGAGATGAGAAAGTGTCCCTATTCGGGCGCCAATTTATGTGGTAAATATTTCGTTACCGGTACTATTTTTTATGCGGTAAAGTCTATAAGAATAACTCAGTAAATATAAGAGGCAGAATCCGTGGTATTAGAGGTTTTAAAAGGGCTTTATTCCAATATAAAGGAAGACAATTCGAATTGTGGGCCTTCTGTTCCATCACCACGAAAGTTCAGGAAGGAAGGGCGCATATATTATTGACAGTTAAGCAGTTTTATAGAAAATACATTACAGTGAAACAGATGCAAGAGGCGTAACAGCTGATAAAAGGTGCATACGTAGCTAATAGAGGGCGTAATTCAAGAAACGTCACTAAACATGATGTCACAAGTGGGTGGATCCATAAAAGAATCCTGCAATGTCAGCAGAAATGTTTGGCAGAGATGCGCACGCAGCCGCATGACGTGTGATTGACGTGCAACTAGAGAGTGAAGGGACTTGACATTTAGTTCTACGTGTGGAGACAGAAGTCTGGGGTTATGTCAACCTAATCCCATATCATATCTAATATCCTATGTTTAAAGAACTGTGTTATCCAAAAGGAGAGGTCTCTTGGGATAGAATCTTATTCTATACTGACTGTTAGTGCGTGTACAAGCGTCTAAGTGTCTACACTAGATGCGAGGGGGCAGGAATATTCCATGGTAACGGGGCTATGAATTACTTGCATGAGGACAGCGAGGCCTGGCCCCTTTGCACGGTAGCTGAAGGAATGTTTACCTAAACTACTAGACAGGAATGCATCGGATGGGGAGCGAAGCAGATAATCTTGAAGGTGAAATACAGTTTTTGGCAGGCAACTGGCTGGATCAGGCACCGTTAGCCGCGCAGGGAGTAAGACAAAGTTCATGGTCACAGATGCAGGCTCAGACTGGAGCTTTCAGAGGCAGAAGGCAGAAAAAGGCTTGATGACAGGATTCGGGCCTACTCGCCTGAATCTGTGAAATGTGGAAAGTGAACCATATAAAGTCGGTGGCCTTTCATACTTAGGAATGGAATATCTGACCCATTCATGGCGGATCTGAAAGAGGACATGTTGACGGTGGACGCACATATGTTTGCGTCTTCAGAACTGGAGCAGGAGGGAACATACATGTACTTATAGCATGCACATGGAGCCGTTGGGGTCTACGACAGGGGACATAACTGATCACAAAATTCATATTTCCTCACCTCTCAGGAGTAGTGGGAACAAGAACACTCTTCCGCTTAACACTCAGACTAGTCCACAACATTAGTAATCAGAGACACTGTATAGTTTAAAATGTTTATATTAAGTAACATGCTCTATAATGCAGTACACAAGCCAATACTAGCAGCAATATGCATAAAAACAATATAATCAGCATTGTTACAATTCCATAAAATACAAACGGGGATAACATTTTATAATGACAGTGGAAAAAGGACTACTGTGCCTTACCACCCTCCTCGTGCTAAGAGCTAGTTTATTATAATGATAGAAGACCTCTGGGCTTTGTCAGGGGGACCCCATACCTCAAAGTCTTCGATGCAAAAGGTCTACATCGCCGGACAAGCACAGCTCTTGTGTTCTTGAAAGATTTCTTCAAGTGTCTAAACGTGCATCCTGTGTAATATTAAAAGGCACTGAAAAATCCGTAGAGCAGATGTGTCCTCTGTTATGTCTAAGGTGCGTGGGACTGAGCAAAGTTGATTAACAGGGATGTTGTTGTTTTCGGACCTTGAACATTATGTGCAGACAAGAAGCACAGAGCACAGCTAGGTTTGTGAAAGGCAGACTGTTCTCATGTGAAAACGTGCAAGCAAAGTATTTACGAAAAGAGATCCATGTAGTAACGTGTGCGAAAGCGGCAGAATGGCGGCCAAGCATTTACGAAGTGATGCTAATTTAGCAAGATCCGTTGTTAATCCCATATCTTTACTACACCCTCCCCTGATCAGTCTCTGACAGTGCTTTAAGCAGAATACAGAGTTCAAGAAGTCTGAGCAGCAAATAAGAGCATTCATCGTGAGTATGTCTCAAATTAGGCGAAGAGAGTCAGTTAGAAACGTGCAGTTATGATATAAAAAAATTACCGTGTCAAAAAGAAACACCCCAAAAAATCCAGCAGGGATGGGCGCCAGCCAAGGTAATCCATCAGAGTATACGAGCAGTAAGTGGCAACCGTTTCCAAGAGAAAATCATTGTTATCATATGAAAAAAGAGATGCCATCCAGTTTAGTAAACTGAAGGAACACACGTGTTGTTTAACTATGGGTGCTTCCAGTACCAGTGTAGGACAACTTGTCTGATACTCGATGTAACTACGTTGCAGGAAATCATGTGCCGCTGCACACATGTCCCATTGTGCCAAAACTTCAAGCGCTGCTGCGCAGGCCATAAAAGCAACACCAGAACATTCTTGCTCATGGGCCACTAAGGGACTCATTAGCATGTCAAAATCCGGTGCAGGAGATGACGTATTGGAGAGGCAAAGATCCAATGCCCACTGAAACCGACATTCCATGCAGGTGAAGACAAGTTGCACGCAAGTCCAATACGCAAAACAAAACGACAATCCATAAGCTACACTGAGAGTGGTCAGCGGCAATGTACCATAGCATTCAAGCATACGGTTACGTAGCAGCTGTAGCCGGGCTGAGTGGTGAACGACCACAAGAGGAGCAGCCATTTTGTAGCAGGCAAATCAACAGCAAGACTCCAGCGGCTAAGGCAAGCACTAGTGGCAACCCACCGAAGACGCTGGAAAAAATAGAATGAATAAAAGCTGGTATCACACCAAATATAGTTTCGAGAGGTTACAAGGCCAGAGCCCACAACTTTTAAAAAATGTGCCTAGCCTGCAGTATGAGAGGCATTGAAAATAGTATGAATCAATTCACCGAAATTCTGTGGGAGGTCAGTATTCAAAAGGGCTTGTACTTCTGTCCCGTTGTTAGCCACCTGGAGGACGAATGTCTCATTGGCAGATGTGAGCGCAACTTCTTTTTGGGACAATAAAGCTCTTATTCTGCTCAACGTATTGAAGTCTGCCTTCAAGGTGAGAATGGAAGGCCAGATCGAGATTTCGAACCTCCCATGTGGAGGTGGAAAAAGCACATTTTTACAGCAAACCACACGCTGAGTCACAACGTAAGGGATGCCAGCTAACATGCCGCAGCATTCTTCTTTATTTAAAAACAGATAGCTACCGTTTTCTAGCAAAGTGAAAGTTGGTTTAATGGATGGCACTGGAGTACCTTTCAAAACACACGCAAGATTTGGTGAGGTAAGATTACATGCGCCATGTAATTGTATGTTCTTGCAGACTAGGGAGTGTCCGATCGAGGACTCATACGATTCACCAGTTAGGTAAACGTCTTTGTCATGTCTCAAGAATCTGTATGTGAATGGTAAAGACCATACCTCATGAAGAAAAGTGCCGTCCAAAGGTTCAAAGCAGTCTAGCTGATAATGCTTCATGCAGAAAGTGAATTTAAACAACGAACAAGACAGTGTTATAACCCTGTGGATGAGCCAGACTGCCAAGTCTGTTTCGGCCACGCAGAAGGGCAAAGGGTCTATTTTTTCAATATGTGAAAGAGTGTATGTAGCATCCTTCATGGACATAAACTGCTGTTTATCAGTCAAGTTAAAAGGTAAGAATAAACTTGAGGAGTTCAGATAATCCCATGGCACTTTCCCCATTTTCAGTGTTTGCAATGTCCATGCACACTGCATTACTGAACGTAACTGATTTTGACCAAGATATAAAACAGACACATCCTCCTGCACAATATCAACGACAGATGAAAGAATATTATCAAGTGTATAAATGCGGGAAGAAAGTGTGTTAATACTATTGTCAACAACGGCAAGTACTTTTTCGAAGTTTGCTTGATCTATTGCCCTTAACCTGGATGCTGCTTCCATTTGCAATAGCTTCCACATTTTATTGTAAGCAGCATAAAAAATCTTTTTTGTCTTGGAGCAACAGGGCCTTTTATGAAATCAGTCAAATCAATGTCACCTGACGGTAACGATAAATGTTGTTTAACTGATGGCAGTGTAGAGTGTTGTAACCAATTTTGACATAGTTTCCCAACAGAATAGATGTTCACCGAATGTGTGTTAGAAAAACGTGGATCTGGTTTATCCTGAATGTAGCCAGGGGCCTTGTCATAAAAACGCAGTTGGCAAGCATCTGCACTGGTTGGCCAACTTAGCCACTCTAGGGGGTCTAAACTGGAAATATTAAATGTAGCATTTGTGATTAATGCCTGTAATTGTTCAAAGGAGTAATTGGTATGATTGCTTCAGTCATTATATTCAGTTAGTGATGGAATAGTGGGGGCATTCATTTGCTTCGCTGAAGCTAAACCAAAGCAAGTAGTCTGGAAAACCGAATTATTTAAAAACAAAATTTGTGTTGGGATGAGGCAGGCGCGATGTAAAGCTTCTGTGCCCCGCACCTGCCAGAGTCTAGAACCCCAAACTGATTTTAAATCCACTGTGGCTTTCCACAGATCATAGCCACCCACTGACAATTCATCAAGAAAGGAATTGGAATGTAAAAATTTAGTGTGGGTGAGCATTACCTTAGGATTGGATGTAATATTCAATCGAAAATAGTAAGAACCCTGGTTGGACCTATAAAAATTTTAAAATATGTAAATTTACTTAACATTGTTTTCGAGCAGCCTTCTACTGGGGTAGGGCAATGTTCCCATTTTGTGTAATTGAAAACATTTCTAAATGTGTTAGCTTTATGTAGAAAATGGTGTCCATAATGCTGATAGCAAAATAAATCAGCATAATTTACAGTATTTAAATACAAATCTTCAGCATCAAATGCAGCATAATACTTTAAATCCGAAAATAACGATTGTACAGCCTGAACATCCCAGTCATCAGAACGTATGTTTTGTTTAACTACATCACCCATTGAAACACAAAGTACATTTGGAACATTAATAATCTTGGTAGTGCCATGAATTTGGAACTCCACTGCATCCCAGACAATGCCATTTGCAACTGGCCAGGCGGAGATGTTGACAAAAGTCTGGTCCCTTTTCATGATGTGTGAAGATGAGTGCGGAGCCAACGTTCCATCAACTAGTTTAACAGCAGAGCATTCAGGCAGGTAGTGACCGTTGATGAGAAGGAAAAAACTGCCACAAACCCAGTGGACATGAACAAAACAATTGCGATCAGCACCAACCAGATGTATGTCTAAGGAGGAACCAAACATGTCTGTTTGAACCAGGTAACAAAAAAATTGAATTTTGTAGGGGATGAAGATGATGTACAATTAGAGTCAAAAGAAAAACGTGACTGGTTAAGGGTATCCGGTTGCAGACCAGGCAATGACTCACTTGTGGGATAAGTATATTCAGTTTCATCATTTAAACTGGAGGTCCGTGGGTCAAGCAAGGAATTAGCAACAGAGTCCATCTCTATAGCTGTGTCATCTCTTGCAGTGTCAGAGGCGCCAATCACAGAATGTCTGGCAATTGCTGGACACGAAGATGCAGGTGTTATGCTATTTAGAATCAGCCAGATGTTGTAGCTTGACATTGTCTATCGAGATGTATCTGTTGTCTTTTCGACCAGGAAGTGGTGGTAAAATGACTGTACGAGTACCCTTTACGCCAAGCACTGGAACCAGTGCACGATATGATGGACCAAATTCTTTTTTGTTCTCCACCTTCTCTCTGACCAGGTCTCTGACTTTGGGTAGCTAGGCTAGCCGACTACCTGAATCTGCAGTGCAGCATCAGTGGCAGAGGGTAAGTGTTCCTTTGCAAGACTGTCACAAGTCTCTTGTAAATTCTGCAATACAGCAGAATGATTATTTACGTCAAAGGGTGGGCAGTTGCCGCCATGTCTAGACCATCAAGGTCTGGCACAAGCATTTTCATGCCAAAGAGCATTTTGTAAGGGGTCCGCCCACCCAGAGATCTTCTAGGGAGATTATTTAGTGCACGTTGTACGCTATACAAATGGGCGAACCAGTTCCTGCCAGTACCCAAGACTCTAGCTGTCAAGGATTGCTTCAAGTCACTGTTCATTCGCTCCACAACTGAGTTGCCCTCAGGCCTGTATGGAGACGAAAATTTGACCTGCACCCCCAAAGACCTCATGGCATCCTTGTACGCCTTAGAGGCGAACGCTGGACCCTGGTCCGAATGGAAGATGCCACATGCAAAAATTACCCGAAAAGACACGTAAATCCCTGATGACCGTTTGAGCGTCAGCACTTCGTTGTGGCCATACCCAAAGAAAACGTGTGCACGAGTCAACTGCATCTAAGATGAATTTATAGGCAGTATCTGAAGAAAAAGGACCGCAGTGATCTAGATAAACACAACCAAATGGTTTATTAGAAATGCATAGCTGTGTTTGTGGTGGGCGTGTAACCGTAGATGGTTTAATCTGCTGACAAATGTCACAAGAAAGCACATAATTCCGGGTTTGTTTATATAAACCAAGCCACCAGTAACGCTGCTGTAAGATAGAGACCATCGCTGACACGCCAGCATGGGCTGAAGCCATGCCTTCATGTGCGGCTGTTATCAGTGCAAGTCTGCGGTCTGCGTTGGGAATTAACCTGTCACCAACGTTATTAATTCTCACATAATTAATTTTATCGGGACTTAAATGATAAGAGTATTGTGAAGGGAAACCCTGTGGGTATTTACCACCCTTCTTTGTATCAGCTATGGCTGCCAGAATGTCATTATCAATCTTATTCATGGATCTTGTAACTGCTGCAACTGAACACGTGGCTACTGCTGATTTAGCTGCTTCATCAGCTAAATTATTGCCGACCGCGTGAGCACCCACGCGCTTGTGACCAAGAATATGAATTACATGTGTGAGTGGCACACGTTCTTTAACCTCATCGATGCTCAGGACGGCTCCCGGCCGGCATGAGTCACGGTAGTTGTGTGCTCATGACGGCCAAGAGCCGGCCGACCGTTGCCGCTCTGCCCACGTGCGGCTAATTCCCCGCCTGTGTGGGCGAATCAATTGGTGGGCGGAGTTCGGAAGGCTCCCGGCCGTTATGAGCACACGCCCACCGCGATTTATGATGGCTGGGAGCCGTCCTGGGTACCTGAGCGCCACGCCCAGCCCCCCTCACATCGTGGGAGAATTTGCCGCGCGTGGAAGGGGCTAAGATCTGCGACTCTAACCCAAAGCATCTTATGCTTAATTGCGCTGCCTGTGGAATCACGATAGTCATTCTGAGACCAAAAGAATAAGTTGTCATTGAAAGACCGAACACAGTAGTAAGAATCACTTACGATTAAGGTAGTCACATTAGGATCTGCAAACTCAAGTGCAAGCACCAAAGCACGGAGCTCGGCCAATTGGGCGGTAGAGTCACCGAATGCCTGCGTGTGCACAACACTGGACTTGAACTCTCCGTTCACTATGGTACCTACCACTATCGCACATGCTGCTGAATAAGAACGTTTTGATCCTATCACCGGTTGCGCCAAACCGCCGGTGTAAATGATACAATGGTACTCCTCAAGTGGGCACATAGACAGATGAGGAGGATGAACAAATTCATACTGCAAAAACTCCTGAGTCTGCAGAGAGGAGTCAAAGATAAACGTGACATCCGGAGAGGTCAAAGAAGTTGTCCATTGTATCCACCGTGGATGCAAAGCCTTTGAGTTTGGTACACTCTCTTTTGTCACTGCTTCTAAAGCAGGGTATGGTGTCACAACTAAAATTTGTTTTCCCTGAGCCAGTGCGCGCTCCTTCAGGATTGCCATCTGGACAGCTGTCAAGACTTTTTCAACAGTGGAAAATCGCAGTTCTGCTGAAGTGTACAAATGTGACTTGTAAGCAATAGGCACTGTGTCACCTTCATTAAATGCCAACTATGTAAAACCAACTGCACCTGGCACGATTCGTATCACCAGGTTGGTGTGGTTATCACGTGTTAACAAGTATTTCGACTCAAGAAGGTCAGACTGCAAAGATTGCAGGATAGTTGAAAGTTCCGGAAGCCAGCAGGCTTTTGAAAAAGTAGGTTGTATCGAAGCATACAATGGCTTGATACGCTTGGCATATTCGGGAATACAAGTACGACCGAAATTTAAAAATCCTAGCAGAGATTGTAGTTTTTCAGGGTTGTAGGAGGTCACAAATGTACGCATTTCTCCAAGAAGTGAGGTGCTAAACCTCGACCTTCATTATTGAGCTCGTAGCCAAGGAACAACACTGTGTACTCTGCAATGTGTGACTTTGCAAAGTTACATTTGTAACTGTAGTCAGCAAAAAAAACTAATGATGCGATCTATGCGACAAAGATGCGGCCATAATTCGTCGTCCGTGAGATAAATACCATCAACGTACGAGTATGCAACTGGGTCTATGTTGTCTAGCACAAAGACAACACAGGCAGCGAAAACTCCTGGGCTCTTTTTATAGCCCATGGCTAGTAGCCGAAATACCATTTGATTAATTCAAGCTTGAAAAAAACCTATAAAAACATCAATATAGATAGGTTACACCTTCACAACTGTTTCCGGAAAACAGAAGTGAGGGGGTTGTGGACCAGCAAAAAGTACTACTTAAGTGCCTCTATAAGTACCAGACCAAACGTTAGGTGCGCCATGTTGCAGGGATTCTGCACATACACAGAACTATGCGCAGGAAACCAGGACCTCGGTGTATTGTGGTGTACCAAAAAACCCACCTCAGTGCCTAGAACCTCAATTCGACTAGCAATAGTGTCTCATTCGTTCTCCGTACTACAGCAAAGCTACCAATGATTAGACAACCTAGAAAATGCAACTTCGTTCCTCTCAGGAGTAGTGGGAACAAGAACACTCTTTCGCTTAACACTCAGACTAGTCCACAACATTAGTAATCAGAGACACTGTATAGTTTAAAATGTTTATATTAAGTAGCATGCTCTATAATGCAGTACACAACCCAATACTAGCAGCAAAATGCATAAAAACAATATAATCAGCATTGATACAATTCCATAAAATACGAACGGGGATAACATGTTATAATGACAGTGGAAAAGGGACTACTGTGCCTTACCACCCTCCCCGTGCTAAGAGCTACTTTATTATAATGATAGAAGACCTCTGGGCTTTGTCAGGGGGACCCCATACCTAAAAGTCTTCGATGCAAAAGGTCTACATCGCTGTACAAGCACAGCGCTTCTGTTCTTGAAAGATTTCTTCAAGTGCCTAAATGTGCATCCTGTGTAATATTAAAAGCCACTGAAAAATCAGTAGAGCAGCTATGTCCTCTCTTATGTCTAAGGTGCGTGGGACTGAGCAAAGTCGATTAACAGGGATGTTGTTTTCTGACCTTGAACATTATGTGCAGACAAGCACAGAGCACAGCTAGGTTTGTGAAAGGCAGACTGTTCTCATGTGAAAACGTGCAAGCAAAGTATTTACGAAAACAGAGCCATGTAGTAACATGTGCAAAAGCGGCAGAATGGCGGGCAAGCATTTACGAAGTGATGCTAACTTAGCAAGGTCCCGTTGTTAATCCCATATCTTCACCACAATATCCGAGAGTAATTTTTACATAGTTTGTATAAGGAATGGATTGCGCATTACTTTATTTCAGGCAGTCTTTCACAATACTGTGAGTAAACGTTAAATCAGGAGAAGAACAGATTTAGGATGGGAGCCAGGCCTATTAAGTCTTCTAGAAATCCTATCCCCAATTAATTCTGAGTAATCAGGCTCATGCTAGATCTAGGGAGCCCTAAGAGTCTGTGCAGAAATCTGTTCTCTACCGACTGAAGGGTCTTCACAGAGAAATGCCCCATACTCCGGCTCCATATGTAGACGCTGACAAACATTTTCTTTTGAAAATCATGTCCATTTCTGTGGGAGGTTTGTGGCCCAATTTCTTGGCTAATCTAAAAACTGTTTCACATGCCGCTTCCATCATTTGTGACCTTTGATTTATCGATCCCAGCTGATGTTAGCAGAAAATAAAATACCCAAATAGCTAAAATTAGACATTTTCGTTATGGGTATGCCTTTAATAAAAATAATTTTGGAATGAGTATTTTTTGGGCCCATAATCAAGAGTTTGCAGGCCATTGGCGGTACGGGGACCAAATGCGTGCCAATTTTGGGTATAACAGGAGTTAGGGACCTTAAAACAACATCTAAAGCATTTATATAAAATTTAAATTTGCCTACCAGCCATAGCCCCACGGTGAATCGACGGTGCATACAACCCTGTGTTCTGATCCAGACAAGATGACTTGAATCGGCCTTCCGCCTCCTCCGCGGCTGTAGGTGACAGCGGCTGGCAGTGAGGGCGGGCCGGGCGAGGCACATTCGGGAGCTGATGCCTGATGCCCTCCCTCTTCGGCCCCCCAGTAGAGAGGAGAGGCTACTGGCGACGCGGAACAGACGGAGCCAGTCCTGGAGGACTTCACTGGGCCGGAAACTGGCTGCGGTGAAGACCTACGGGGGAGAGTGGTAGCCCCCTATCAAACATTACAAAGAGGGGGAGGAGCCTAGCGCTTGACCAAGATGGCCGCGTGAGCTCTGAGCTCCCGAGACCCTCGTGCCCTCCGTCGACTATCCTGTCTCTAATCCTGTCGGTATGCATGGCATCGTGTGGATGACCTGTCAGGGAGGCGATTGATGCTACCCGCGGTCGGATCGCCCACCGGGAACCGGACTTATGCCTGGCGGAAGATTGCGGCCTATCTCCGAGGGATGCCAGGCGCTAGAGTTGGCAGGATGCCCGACTTCTAGTTGAACAACAACGGCCAGGCGAGGTGTGAACAGTCGGACGGAGGTCCCCGTCCTTTCACTTTCGCTTTCTCTCCCTTTGCCAGCCCTGCCCCTGGAGAGCTCTTGGTGGCTTTATTACCCTATGGACGCTCTGCAGGCTACTCTGGTGGCCCACTGCAGAACTGATCACCCCTGATTCCTTTCATTGAGAGGGACCCGTCTTATCTGAACCGACCTGCTTGGTATCAACCATGTCGGGCAAAGCAGAGGTGGATCGGGTGAAGGCTAAGTCTACCAGGCGGGGAGCCTATACCCAAGTCAATAGTATGGACCGCTATGCTCTGCAGAAGGGATCACCGAGTGGGTCGAGCCAGTCGCCGGATACCCAGAAGGAGGCCTCGCCTTTGGCCCCGGAGCTCTCACTACAGGATGTCATGGGCACGCTCGAAGGGATGCAGACCTCGATTGGGAGACAGTTCGATGCCCTGGCGCATAAGGTGGATGCCATCTTGGTGGATGTTAACCTGATCCGTGCGGACTTGGTCAAAACGAATGAACGGGTTAGGACCCTGGACCTCAAGACCACGGGCCTCACCGAGGACGTCACGGAACTGCAGATCGAGGTTCGTAAGCTGAGGACCGAGAGTGATCTCGCCGCCCGCCGGCTGGAGGATTTTGAGAGCCGGGCCAGGCGCAACAACGTGCGCGTCATCGGGGTCCCGGAGTCCTCGGATGAGGCTTCGGTTGACCTGCTTGTCGAGGACTTGGTGCTTAATCATCTGAAGCCCAAGGGTCTTGGAAAGTTCTTTGCGGTTGAAAGGGCCCATAAAGTGCCGGGTGGGAGGCCCAAGGTGGGTGCCCCACCGAGGCCGATTGTCGCTCGGCTCTTTCTTCGAGATCGGGACGCTATCCTGCAAGCATCGAGGGTGACGGGCCCGGTCCCCTTTCAGAACGCGTCGGTGAATTTCTACCCGGACTTCACCCAGCAGGTGCAGAGGCAGAGACAGGGCTTTCTGGGGGTGAAGAGGCGGCTTCGGGAGAGGGATCTGAAGTATGCCATGCTCTTCCCTGCCAGACTACGTCTGGTGCACGAAGATCGGACATTTTTCTTTGACTCTCCTGTTATGGCCGATGAATGGCTGGACGCTTTGCCCCGACGACGGACGGGGGAGGACATTGCCGAGGATGGGGACAGTGGCCGGGATGGGCAGGGCTGATTTTTCGGAGCCGGTCTGACTCGATTTGGCTATATTTGAAGACTTGAATAGAGTGCAGTCAATGCGGAGGGCGGCGGGAGGACGAGGGGTGCTCTTTTCCTCCCTTAGGGTACTTTTTGTAGATTTTTGGGGGTTTTTGTAGGGCGACAGGCACACTGCAAGTTGGGGGGGCTTTGTAAGCTGCCGCAGGGGTGCAGGGTGGGGGGGGGTTCCTGGGATTTTGGGTTTGTTGTTGGGGGGTTTATTTCTGCAAGGCATGATGATTCTTTCCAGGACTGTTCCATGGTGGCTCTTCGGGAGTGGGGTGGGCCTCTTTACGTTTGAGGATGGGGGGTAGGGGTTTAAGTGTTATAAGCTGGAATGTTAATGGTTTGGGGGATCGCATTAAGCGTGGGATTGTTTTGCAATTCTTGAAACGGTCAATGCCGGATGTTGCCTTGCTGCAGGAGACGCACCTTATTGGTAATACGTGCTATGCTCTGAATAGGAAGGGTTATAAATTCATAGCACATTCGGGATTCTCCTCTGGGTCCAGGGGTGTGGGCATCCTAGTCAGAGCCTCGCTACCATTTGAGGTGGACTCCACCATTGTTGATGATAGGGGGAGGTTTGTAGCGGTGGCGGGGCGGTGGGAAGGAAGAACTTTGGTTTTAGTTTCGGTTTATGTCCCGCCGGCCCTGCAGGCCTCCACGTTCACAGATCTGGGTAGGGCCCTGCTGGATCTCCCGGGGGGTATGCTTGTGGTGGGAGGTGATTTCAACGCTGTTGGCTCTGGCCTGCTGGATAGATACCCGCCCAGAGACACAGGGGGGGCTCAGAGGTGGCTCCCAGACTTCCTAAACACGCTTGGCCTGATAGACTGCTGGAGGCTCCGGCACCCCACACAGAGCCAATACACGTTCCACTCCGGGGCACATGGTAGTCTCTCCAGGATTGATTACCTACTCACTCTGGCTGCGCATGCCTCATTGGTCTCCGAGGCGAGGCACATGGCGCGTGGTATATCTGACCATTCGCCAGTGTGGATCCGGCTGGATCTAGGTCGGGAGGGAGGAGGAAGGGTGGCCCCTATTAACCCGTGGTATTTCCGAGACCCCAAGATGCGCAGCGCGCTGGTAAAGAAAGTAGATAATTTTTTCAAGGATAATCAGGGATCCGTGGACTCGGCAGTGTCGCTGTGGGAAGCATTTAAGACCGTGCTCCGAGGGGAAGCCCTCTCCCTAGTAGTAGCTGCCAAGCGGCGGAGAGATGGCGAGGTTCTGCAGGTTGAGGAGGAGATCGCGGCTCTGGAGGGAGCGCTGGAGGAGGAGGTTACAGAGTCCTCACTGCATGAGCTTTGCTTGAAGCAAGCTGAGTATAAGGACCTGGTGACGAACGCCGCTAAGACCCTCAGCAGGGAGCAGCAGGGCCGATTGTATGATGTTGGGGACAAGGCAGGGAAACTCCTGGCTTGGCTGGACAAAAAAGAACGGGTCAATAGAGTTGTGCCAGAGTTGACGGGAGAGAGGGGAGAGGCGATTGTGGAACCTGAGAGGATTGTACAGTGTTTCTCGGACTATTTCTGTAGGGTTTATGCCTCAGTGTCGGATAGGCCGCCCGAGGACTCGTCTGACCTCCTCCGTGATATCGAGTTGCCCTGTCTCTCCGACATAGATAGGGACGATCTAGATGGTGACATAACGGTTGACGAGGTGGCGGGGGCTATCCGCGCGTTAAACTCGGGTAAGGCCTCGGGACCGAACGGTTTGCCGGTCGATTTGTACAAGCTATTTCCGGATAGGGTCGCCCCTCACCTGCGCGCCATGTTTATGGAGGCGCGGGGGAGTGGGACCCTCCCGTTGGACCAGCGACTGGCGACGATCGTGGTTATACACAAAGAGGGCAAACCCCGAGATAAGTGCGCCTCATATAGGCCTATCTCACTTCTTAACGCAGAGCCGAAAATTCTGGCTAAAATCCTGGCGACCCGATTGATTAGGGCACTCGGTGACTTGGTCCACCCGGATCAATCCGGCTTCATCCCGCACCGAAACACGGCGTTAAATCTTCGGCGCCTTCATGGTGTAATCGCCAGGGCGGACACACTGCGTGAACCAGCTATTGTGGCGTCTCTTGACGCCACAATGGCATTCGACACGGTGGAATGGGCATATTTGTGGGCCGTGCTGATCAAGTTCGGCTTTGGCCACGGTTTTGTGAGTTGGGTGAGGTTGCTGTATGAGGGGCCACTTGCGAGTGTGGTGGTGAATGGTCGGGCGTCGACTCCGTTTCAGCTTGGGAGGGGTACCCGGCAGGGTTGTCCCCTGTCGCCTTTGTTGTTCGCCCTCGCCCTTGAGCCGCTGGCTGCGTGGATACGTTGGCACCCGGATATACGGGGCCTTAGATGGTCGCCTGAACACGAGGACCGTATTTCGCTTTATGCCGATGATATCCTGCTGTATCTTGCCTCACCCAAGAAATCACTTATAGTGGTCTGTGACGTACTCACATCTTTTGGTAGGAACTCGGGCCTTGTTATCAACTGGAGTAAATCATATTTGTATGTTCTTAGTGGCGAGGTTCCCCCGATCCCTAGAACATGTTCGATACAGGTCGCTCAGCAGGGCTTCGTGTATTTGGGGATTTTTATCTCCATGGACTCTGCTGTGCGATATGAGAAGAACCTGCTCCCCCCCCTGGCACGCCTGAGGCGGGATGTTGAAGGCTGGCGGAGGCTGCCGCTCTCCCTCGTTGGGCGTGCGGCCCTGTTCAAAATGATGTCGCTTCCCCGCTTCCTCTACGCACTGCAGAATACTTTGGACTGGGTTCCGGCCAAATACTTTCGGGAGGTCGAAGGCCTCCAACGAACGTTGCTTTGGGATGGGCGGCCGCGAATAGCTATCGCAAAGTTGACGCTTCCATGGTACGACGGGGGCATTGCGCTCCCAGACATCCGTCGGTACTATTGGGCCACCCAGCTGAGTGCGATCAATCATGGGTTTTATGGCCCTGCCCTCAGCCCTGGGTATGCCATGGACAGGTGGTTGCTGCGTGGTGGTAACTATTACAGGGCGTTGTATTCGCGGTCATTGGACTCGTCCCTCACGGGGCCCACTGCGGTGGCGGTGCGAGTGTGGAAGATGGCAACTGACTCGCTGGGCTGGAAGGATAGGCTCACCCTCGCTTCCCCGCTATTTGAATCTGAGAGACTGGGTAGGCTTTGGCACACAAAAGGCTTTGACAAATGGGACTTGATCGGCATCTCCAGGGTCGGAGATGTCCTGATTAAGGGGAGGGTGAAGTCCTTTGAAGAGTTGCAGAAGGAGTATGAACTGGGGCCATCTGAGTCTTTCCGCTATATTCAGGTGCGTCACGCCCTCCGATCAGTCCTCATAGAGGGTGAGAAGGTGCCTGAGTCCTCTCCTTTGGAGGACCGGGTCCTTGATGGCCATATTCCCGAGAGCACGATCTCGCTCATCTATAAGAAACTGATCAACGTCCGGGCGGATATGCTTCTGGGGTTGAGGGACCAGTGGGCTAGGGATGGCCTCGAGTTGGATGACGAGGATTGGCAGTCTGCTGTTTCCTCTCCTAAGGAGGTTGCGATCCCGTCGCGTCTGAGGCTGGTGCAGCTTAAAATACTGCATCGAGTGTATGTGACGGGGCCAAGGCTGGTTCACATGGGATTCTCGGAGGACGGCCTATGCAGGAGGGGTTGTGGTATGGTGGGTACTTTCCTGCATATCATTTGGGAATGTGGTGTCATCACGGAATTTTGGAGGAGAGTCCATGCAGTGATGGGGGAGGTGACAGGCATTGCTATGCAGCCGGAAGCGCGGTGTTGTCTACTGAATGTCTGGGGGCCCACTGATCATAATGCGGCGCAGACCCAATGGGTGACTCTGGGCAACATGGTCGCTAAGAGAGATATCGCGCGATTGTGGGGCTCTGCGGGGCCCCCCGCATTGACCGCGTGGAAAGAAAATATGGACTGGAGTATGTTAAGGGAAAAGACTGTCTATTGCGCTAGAGGCCGCCCCCGGAAGTGGCACGCCATATGGGGGCGGTGGAATCAATACAGGGGGGGAATATGTCTTGCCCCGGATCTGGATCCTCCCGAGGAACAGCTTTCCTCCTAATCTTCTTTCCAGCTCAGTATGGTTTATGGACTTTTTGGCCTCTACAGTCCCTCTTCTTCCTCTTTACTTTGTACTGTAACTGTTAGATGAGTGGGGTCCGGCCTCCCCTGGGGGGCTCATCATGGGCTTTCAGTGTTCTTGCCTTGCTGGGGTTTGTTGTGCGTTTTTGTGTTTAATTAAAATTGAACCTTTGCACTTCTCCTTTCATGGTATTGGGGACGCATCTCTGTTTCTATATATCGATGCTGCCGAACCTCCGGGTTGTCGGCTGAATAGCTGTGTCCTGACTTTTGAAAATAAAGGTTTTAAAAAAAATAAAAATAAAAAAATAAAAACAAACATTACAAAGAGGCCTGGCAAATGGTGTTGGAAGGGTGCAACAGGCGACAGCTCTAGATACGGCCGTGGAGCCTGGGAAGGATCATGCAACACCGGAGCCCTGGGCCCACAGCAAGGTGAGCGAATTGGGAGGGACAGGACTGGTCCCACCGAATTTTGTAGACGGCCTGGACGAGGGAGGTTCCGAACACTTCTGGACTAGGCCAGTCTCAAGGCCTGATCTAGGGCATGGAGGAAATCAGAGATCCAGTGGTGGGGATCCCCTGCCACACCCCCCCCATTCTGATTGGATTAACACAGTTGGCCTACCAAGCTTGAAGGAGGGCGAGAGAGGAGGCTGAAGCTTGGCCCAACAGACGAACAGATCCGGCGAAGAGAGTAACCCCTTCACAGGCGAGATACAATGGGCCCAAGGAAGCCCTTCCACCCCAAACCAACAAATTAGACAAATATGCGATGCCCACGGTGACAATGGCAGACTGCGCAGCGGCATCGGGGAGTTAAGAGATAACGGAGCCCTCCTTGGGGGCCATCATGGCAGCCATTCAGGAGTTGGGAGAGACCCTAGAGTTCAAAATGGACAAGATCACCATAGATGTATATCTCCTACGGCAGACATGAACACAAACTCAGAAAAGGTCACTGTAGCTGAGACGAATATTAGTGAACTGCAAACTGCCACCAGAAAAATGGAAGAACAGATACAACAACTCACACATCATCACAAGATATTGGCCACAAAGCTGGAAGACTAGGAGTGAAGTGCCCATAGAAACAACATAAGGGTGGTGGGGGTCCCGGAAGGGGTAAAGGTCCCCAGTATGGACCTATTTCTGGAAGATCTCATAGTTAACCATCTACAACCCAAACGCCTGTCAAACTTCTTTTCAGTTGAAAGGGCACACAGAGCACCGATACCGCTGCCAAAGCCGGGGGGCCCTTCGACGAATCATCATCACACGGATCCTTAACTTCTTGGACCACGATGATATCCTACAGGCTGCATGAACTAAGGGTGATCTGCCTTATGAAAATGTACTAATCCATTTCTTCACGGACTTCACCCTTAAGGTCCAATACCAACGGCGCATGTTCGACGAAGTCAAGAAAGTATTGCGGACTGGTAAGGTAAGGTACATTTTTATTATGCTTGATTAATTAAAACCATTGCATACTTGAATACATTTTGAATAAAATATCTAGCTCTAATGCAATAAAACGCTATTAAAAGCACCTAACATTTTTACAGTAATAAATAGTAAAAGTAAAAAATCTTAAAAGAAGGCCTCAAGTTGTTAATTGCTTCTGCTCCATCCTCTTTTAGATCTGTTGATGGCAACCACGACATGGGAACAGCCAGCGATGTGTGGACCGCAGAAATGCTTCCTCCTAGGGACCACGTGCCGATGGCCCAGGAGGAGGCCTTTCTCCAGAGTCTGGCCCCTCAAGCCCAACTAAATGAAAGTGCTGAGGGTGGGGGTGCAAAACTACACCTGAGATTGCAGTTAAAGACCTAGGGACTGTGCTAATCCTTGGTGGCGGCAGAGACATTGACAGCCGCAGTTGGAAAGCAAGTTCTCTCTTCTTTTGAGGACTGCACAGGAGTTGGGGCTCCAGCTCTGATACATAGAAGGACACATAACAAAGCAGACGAAGTAAGGAGAGCAGGAGGGCTGCCTTCTGTCTATAGGTGGTGGCGCTTGCTGACCCCGGTTCATAGGATAATGGTTCTATATGGGCTACAGATGTTCTGCAAATTGAGGAAGTGGGTAGTTTCAAGACTACAATGCAGGGTTGCAGGGAGGGGGGGTCTACATTAAGGGTATTTGTTCACAAAGTTTAATGCTATGTCAGTTCTATGTTTATTTCGACCTACTCTTTGAGCCACCATTTCAACAACACCATGATGGGGAACAGCAGGGAGGCGAAGGTGAAGGGAGGGCGATGGGGAGGGGGGGACTGGGGACAAGCTAACTTGTAACAGATATGGCATCACAATCTTCAACCGTATTGAAAATTCTGACCTGGAATGTCAATGACTTGGGGGACAAATTTAAGCAGACTATGGTCCTACAATATTTACGCAGACAATCCCCCAACTTAGTCTTCTTGCAGGAGACGCATCTGCGAGGGAATTACTATTTAGCACTTAACAGATTTGGGTACAGCCTCCTGGCCCATGCAGGATTTACGTCATGCTCCAGAGGAGTAGCGATTTTGGTTAAAAAACTTGGTATCCCTCCTACCGAATCGCATTTGGCAGGACCCATTGGGCAGCTTAGCGGCGCTAGCTGGGACATGGGATTTAAACGTATGCTCCATATACATACCACCAAAACTGCACACTGAGACCATTCCCGAGCTAAGCAGGACACCACTAGACAAGCCTCCTGGTGTCCTTATACTGGGAGAAGATATGAATGCAGTAACGTCCAACAACCTACATAGGGCTGTGGCGTCTGCCGGGGCAGGAGGCCCGGAACCCCTGTGGGCCTTTGTGGAGGTGATGGGTCTCACAGATTATGGAGACTGCACTACCCGACAAGTGGACAGTATACACACATTTCAGCGGCACACACTAGCGGGTCACGTCTTGATTACCTTTATACACAGTGCATGCATGTGGGACACTTCCTTGGGGCACAACACAAGGCAAGGAACATATCAGAACATTCTCCAGTCGAGGTTCTACTCCAGCGCCCTCCAGAGACCATACCCTCCTACCAAGGCTAGCTCCCCGGTACTTCAAAGACAAGGAGTTCCAAGATAAGTTCAGGGAACGAACACGGCAGTATTTTGAAGAAAACAGACTTTGGTTAGTTCGCTCTGTATCCTATGGGAGGCGTACAAAGTGGTGGCCAGGGGATTTACACAGGCAGTGATGGGGGGAGGAAAGAGAGCCGCTCCAGGAGCGACGAATTGGAGCACAAAATTGACGCCCTAGGGCGTACGATAGCACAAAGAGGGGCAAATGACCCCAATCTGAGACACAGGGTGCACCTCAAACAAATGGAACTCAGAGACTAGGATGAGGTAGGGGCGTATATACTATCTCAGAGATAAGACCAATAAGCTTATTGCGTGGCTGGAAAAGAAAGATAAGAGAGCGGAACTGGGTTACAGAGGGCCGAGTGACTGACAGAATGGTACATAGGTCTGGGACAGATATAGCCAAGGCCTTCGCATCTTATTATGTAACAATATACCTATCAGCATCTAACTGGACAGGAGAAGAGAGTGACGAATTGCTCAGAGACATCTCTCTGCCAACACTCTCGATGGAGGACAGGGAAACCATTGACCAATACCTGATGAAGGAAGAAATAGAGGGGGCCAGTTGGGACCTACAATCCAGAAAGGCGGCCGGCCCGAACTGACTTCCCACGAAGCTCTTCAAATGTGTGGCAACTCGGGTGGTACAACCGATGTTAAATATGCTCCACACCGCATTGAAGGATGGGAGTTTACCAGAGGATCTAAGACTGGCCACAATCATGGTCATTCCAAAGAAAGATAAACCTCCAGAACAATGCAACTCCTACCGGCCCATCTCCCTACTTAAGAAACCAAGGTCCATGCAAAGGCTTGGCCCCATTGTCTCTACGATAACCCACCCTGATCAGTCAGGATTCATGCCTCAGAGGAGCACCAGGCTGAATCTCAGATGCCTTTATGGTGTAATGCACATCACGGCGGCTCGTCCAACTGATCCTGTCACAGTGCTATCATTGGATGCTCGCATGGCATTTGATAGTATTTGAATGGCCATACTTACTAGTGGTCCTGTCTAGACTGGGTTTCGTACCGATGTTTTGTGCTTGGGTCCGCCTCCTCTATTGCGACCCACTGGCCCAAGTTCGGCTGAATGGGTCAATCTCCAGATCATTTGCACTCCATAGGGGCATGCAACAGGGGTGTCCTCTCTCCCCTATAATCTTTGTGATGGCACTTGAACCTCTCGCTGCATGGGTCCGAGGGGACCCTCTCGTTCGAGGCATTGAAGTGGGGGGTGGTTGGGAAGAGCGTATAACCCTGTACACCGACGACGTATTGCTGTACGCATACAGACCCCAACCGACGTTCCATAGACTCATCCACATACTCAGACTTTTTGGCAGTTATTCGGGGTACCAGATAAACTGGGATAAATCCCTCATTTTCCAATTAGCTGGGGAATTCCTACCGCTCACAGCTGACTGCGTGGCCCTGATACAGCTTGACAAGTTCAAATACCTAGGTATCTGGATCACGAAATCTGAAGAGGACTTTCTGGCCCTAAATATACATACCCAATTGACGATGTTGCGTGGGGACGTGGCTCACTGGCGGCGGTAACTCAGGGGCGTAACACAAGCCCTGAGTGCTGAGCCCTGAGCTCCAGGGGGCTCCCTCAGCACAGCACTCTGGCTGCAGAGCTCCTGATGGAGCCTGGAAGGGGCCCCTCCACGTGCCTTGCAGGGAGGCCCCCTCAAGTTTTGTACACGGCAGTGTGGTAACTGATACCCTCATGGGTAGAGCTGTCTCATTTAAAATGATGGCCCTCCCCATCTGCTATACGCTCTTCAGTACACCCCCTATCGGATTCCAGATGCCTTTTTCAGGCGAGAGGTTTACGAAGGCGGACTGGCGATCCAAGACATTAGGAACTACTATTTGGCGGCCCAGCTTATTAATGTAAACGACTGGGTCTTCGCGCCCCCCACTGAGCCGGCATACCAGGTTGATCATCACGCAATGGGGAACAGAGGATATTTGGCAGCGCTGGACCACAGGAGCCGAGGAAAATTTCTCCCCGTGCATACGCAGGCTGTGGTACGAGCATGGCATGCAGCTACAAAGTCATTGGGATGGGAGTCTAAATTGACACAACAAACCCCACTTTGGAGAAGTGATGCGCTGAACGAAGTGAGGCGCCTGCAGGGCTTTTGTAGATGGAGCCTTACTGGAATAGATAACCTCAGGGATATATGGCGATGCGGGACAAAATACCAAATGGCCGACAGGGAGTTGTTTCGCTACCTATAATTGAGACATGCCCTACGCTGTCATGTGCCAGAGCGGGAGTCGCCACCTGATTACTCCCCACTGAAGGACCGGCTGTTACTCGACCACATGATCGGTTAGGCGGTTTACATCACATATCAAAAATCAATGAACAATCTTCCAGACGCCTTGGGCCCACTGAGGGAGGCATGGGAAACAGACTTGGGGTTACTGGAGGAGGATGATTGGTTGGAAGCCATACAGAGCCCCAAGGTGGTCACCATATGAACGCGGTTCAGACTGTCCAACTTTGAGAACTACACAGGTCATATACTCCTAGGAGGTACCAACATAGACTGGGTAGATGTGACTCGGACAATTGTGCCAGGGGGTGTAGGGATGTAGGCGCTTTCTTCCACATCATTTGGGCATGTCCTAAAATTCAGCGATACTGGGCAGGAGTGACTATGGTTATGTCTGAGGTGACGGGCCTGCTAATACAGCTAGACGCACGCTGGCACATGCTGGGAGTCAAGTGGCCCACATATACAAAACTATGGCTCGTGTTAGCTTTGGGGGTGGCAAAACAAAACATAGCAAGGGTATGGGGGGCACTGGACCAGCCGAGAATTGTAGCCTGGAAACGAGACCTAGACTGGTGTCAACAAGCAGACAGAGTCATTTACAAAAGAAGAGGCTGCCCCAAAAAATAAGAAAAGAATGTGGAACTTCTTGGAGAAATAAAGGACCTAGCTGGGCGGGGTGGGGGAGCAGGCGAACTGCATGGGAACCACAGACTGATACATCTGGATCTACAAATGTGAAACTCGTCGAATGCATGTAATAATGTACACCATGTCTTGATGTTGCCAAAATACATCTGATTTCAACTTTTGATTGTAATGGTGGACTGAGGAAATGTTTAATAAAAAGAATACAAAATAAAAAAGGGGCAGTTCACTATCTCCCAAAAAGGCCTACTGTCTTTAAGGGAAGCTGCACATTCCAAGTCTTTCCATGCCTTGGTTCTCAATTTTTTCCATTTTTTATTTACATTTGTGTAATTCCATCTTGCTGCTCTAACTATAACTGGATCATGCAGCATTTTATTAGTTATTTGCTTTAAAAATTTCTATGGCTTAGTGCAGTCGTTGTTGAACTATGTAAATGCCGGGCGGGCCATCCATGGTCTTTTCTAATAGTAACATGCAAGAAATGGAAGTGCTTATCTTTCGGACGTTCTCCTGCACAATCACGGGGCCTGTGACTTTAGCTAAGGAGTTCATGATCTCGTCGTGGGTAAGCAAGATAAAATCTGCATGGATTTTAATAGGGTCCACGTATTGCCACCTTCTACGCACCCTTTGATTAGAGGAGAAAGTTATATGTAAGATCAGGATGGGGATCCGAGGGGCTTTTGGTAAAAGAGAAACTATGGCAATGATCGGACGATGATCACTAAAAGGAGACAGAAGGAAGGATGTCACATTTTTTTAATGATGGAACCAAGTCATCAAACTAGTATATGGTCAATAGCACTACCTTTACCCCTTCCCACTAATGTTGAAGTGTTCATATAGGGTTCACCACATAATTCTGATGCAAAAAGAAGATTATTCATTATAACTTTTCTAGTCTGTGACTCTCCATATGGAGAGTGCAGGAAGTGTGCCACATTGTCACCCTGCCCGTTGACAATACTACACATCTGGTTTCCACTGTGAATACATTTAATAACATTAAAATCTCCCGCCCATATACGAGAGGCACCTGTAGTCTCTTTACTCATTAAGTCAGGGATCACAATCCCCAAATCCTTAATAATATTCACAGGCTGAGAAGTATAATAATGTTAATAGAAATGTACTAAGATTATATTAAACTCTTTGAAGTGGAAAGCTTCAAGATCTGACAGTGGGGATTTACAGCCATCTCCATAACACATAGATTACAAGGTTGTTGGAGGTATTTTAGCTATACCCAGGTCCATTTCCGGTGACAGCTTTAAACACAATCGTATCCTGGGCAGTTGTAGGGACAACATTCATCAATCGGAATGCAGGCTCACTAGGCAAACTATGCACAGCTGGAGAGTGCAGGAAGTGTGCCACATTGTCACCCTGCCCGTTGACAATACTACACATCTGGTTTCCACTGTGAATACATTTAATAACATTAAAATCTCCCACCCATATACGAGAGGCACCTGTAGTCTCTTTACTCATTAAGTCAGAGATCACAATCCCCAAATCCTTAATAATATTTACAGACTGAGAAGTATAATAATGTTAATAGAAATGTACTAAGATTATATTAAACTCTTTGAAGTGGAAAGCTTCAAGATCTGACAGTGGGGATTTACAGCCATCTCCATAACACATAGATTAACAAGGTTGTTGGAGGTATTTTAGCTATACCCAGGTCCATTTCCGGTGACAGCTTTAAACACAATCGTATCCTGGCCAGTTGTAGGGACAACATTCATCAATCGGGATGCAGGCTCCCTAGGCAAACTATGCACAGCTGCCACCGAATGGTGGTTGGGGTGCCAACTGAGAAGGCGAAAAACAGAATTGACGGTGATCAGTTCAACTGGCCCGTTTCCTCCATTGCCAAAAACGATCTTGGACCGTTTCCGCCGGGAGAATGAGGATCTCAAGTAGGGGGAAAAGGGGGAACTCCCAACAACCAGCCCAGCCTACCCAAAGTATGTTGCCCCTGGATATTCAGCATTCAGATCAAGTCAATCGTTATCATCCAGATCAGTGAGTGGCTGGAATCTGTTAAAAATTGGACTGTGCAAGCTCCCCTTGCTACAGCTCAGAAAGGGGGGGGGCATGGGGGAGTAAGATCATGCCTTGCCCCCTGCCTGCTGAAGGAGCTGGGATGACAGAAATATGGCCAAAATGGGCCCTGGGGACCCCATCTCCTGGGGCATTATTTTAATTAAAGGGAAGGAAGGCATATGGCCCTCCTTCCTGAGCCTTAACAGGTGTCAGGAACCAAATCCCCAGGGGCCGATTACCTTAATTTGGTGAGGTGGACCAGGTGCCCCCATCTCCCTATTAGGCCCTGGGGACCCTATCCCTAGAGCCCAAATTCCATAATTATGGGGAGGAGTATGTGCAACCCCCTTCCCTGAGCCTTTGTGGCCACAGGTTGGGGCCCAAGTGCCCACCCAGGGCACCCACAAGCCACAAGTTGAAGGCTGCTAGGGGAGCCCCAGGGCCTCTGCAGCCCCAGCTGGCTCCCTCCATTGTGCACAAGCCGGAATTGCTCCCGTTAGGTGGGAGCAGCTTCTTTGCATGTTCCCTCCGGACTGGAGCAATGTCTGTTTCTCTGCCCACATGAGTGCTGGTAGGGAAACAGAAGTCTTCTTGCACACGGCAAATTCATGTTTAATCTTCTGCCGGCTGGGAGCAGACATGACTTCCCTGCACGCGCAACTGAGGCAGGGAACCTCTTGGCTTCACCTTGTGCTTGCATTAAATGCACCTGTTATGTCTTTGTGGACTCCACTGTTTCTAGGGTTGACGCGTTTCAGTCATACTCATTAACGGCCTCTTCAGGACTAGGAAGACTGGAGAACCTAAACCTAAGAGGCATTACATCATTTTATTTACACCATATACATTAAACTAACAAAAATATCTAATTTCAATTATTGAACGAGAGAACGAAGGTGCCATTAATTAAACCACAAATCAAAGAGACTCTAATTGTTAGCTCCTGGAAAGTAATGCATGATGTCAAACGTGATAACAAAGGCTCAAAGTGCCAGTGAATCTATGCAAATATGCACTAACATGCAGGGAATTACTTTTAATCCATGCGTGTAGTTATAGCATGCCATTTAATTAGGTGTAATAGCTGTATTAAACAACCTTCCGCATAAAAGTACATCTACACTTTCCATCCGTGCCATCAGCACACAAAATAATTGATAATTAATGTGGTCAAGCCTGAGTCACAAAGCTGCATTCTACCTATTTCATGCTCATGCTCGCAGTGCCACCATCCAGTACCCACATTGTAGTTCAAATGTGACTTAGTAAGACAACAATGGAGAAAAGGGCACCAATACCTCTTCTATCCAAAGTCAGGCTTGTATACATAAAAATCAGTTTTAATTTCTTATTTAATACCCACTTAAGGGAGAAAACTGGCCCATGGACAAGACACCTGTGGTGAAAACAGAAAGTTGCTTAAATAAAAGCAATAGCCACTATCAAACAACCAAATAGATAATAGGGTGAGAGCCTACTGCGTGGAGACATTATTCTGCTTTTTCAAATAAGTCTTTGATTAAATACGACCGCTGGTAACTCGGACGTGCTCGTAGGAAGGAATTCATCCAGACACGGATGCCACAAGGGAAAAAGTGCAGCAGATGCATCCCAAGCAAAGCATGCTGGGTGCAAGCCATGTGATCACCAGAAAACCGGTGGCTGCCATCTTAGAATGGCACATGCTTCTTTTCCAGGCAAAGGTGGCAAGGCAATTATTGTACGAGTTACTTACTTTCGGTAACGATGTAGCTGGTAGAGACGTTGTATAGCAGCAGATTCCTTAACTTAGAATATCCCCAGGTGTCAGACTGGATCCGGAAAACATTTTGCAGCAGCGCCTCTGTGCACCGGGGGACGGCACCACACGACCCCGCCCTGACGTCGTCCACGTACATGACGTCAGCGAGGTCATATAAGTACCTCCCGGCTCGCTGACGTCAGTTTTCTTTGGCGATACTTTTCTGCGGCACAACGCGGTGCCACCAACAACAAACTGTGAAAGTATGGGAAAAGTGTGCGAGGGATGAAAAACCCGTGAATAAAGAAGAAGGATGGTGCAGGACACCGTCGTAAAAGACAGAATTAGGCACTGTCTACATATAAGGGAAAAAGCCGTAAGAAAGAACCCCGCAAGCTAAGCGAAGACCCTTCCCCAAATGCAACAAAAGAAGAACATCTCAACAGACAGAAATAGACTGCCATTACTATGTAGAACTGTGTCGTCTAGCAAGAACGGAGCACAGAGAGAACAACAGTCCACTACAGGAAGGTATGAAGAGTGGCACTGCCCCTATAGTAATGGAAGTATGAAACAGAGGTCAACAGATCCCCAAAGAAGGCGACTGTAGAGGAGATCAGAATCCTGAGTCAGTAGTGAGGGTAGGAGGGGGGAAAGGCAGAAGGGGATGAGACTCCTGGTGAAGGTGAAGCAAAAGGCACCATTTTACAGGAAGAGAACCCCTTAGAGGGAGTATTATGGCAATTCTCAAAGGGACGCAACAATGTGAGCACCCATGAGAGAAAAACCAATGGCAAGTGAAAGAGGCCAGCTGAGAACCCCACTTGGCAAGGGCCTCGCAGAACGGGGAGGCTGGGTGGGCATTAAGGAATCTGCGGCTAGACAACGTCTCTACCAGATACATCGTTACAGAAGGTAAGTAACTCGTACATCTGATATAGAGACATCTAGCCGCAGATTCCTTAACTTAGAATAGATACCACAGCTATACCCCAAAGGGGAGGTGGGTCTGCGACAGAACAACAGAAAGCGCCAAGCACTTGAGCCGGCAACAGAGTGACGGACAATGGGGAAGGCTGTGGCGGAACAGCCAGACAGCAACCCAAATAGCCCCGAAGAGCAAAAGATAACGGGATGCAAGACATCCCAAAAATGCCAGAATGGCGCTATACCATACCTGTATAAGCATGAGAGGTAGAAACGGCACCAGCCATATACCAGAACAAAAGAAGAGAGAGGAAAAAGAACCACTCTCTGCTTAATGGCGCACCATGTGAACATCGACCAATGGCTGAGAAGAAACATGAAGAGACGCAACCAGCGAGGCAACCAGAGCCTACCAGGCTAGCCCATGGAAGAACCAAAGGTCAAGAGGTAGAACCCAGCAATGTTTCTAGAAGTGCAGGCGGAAACAATAAACACACCAAGTGCACACCCAGTCCCAAAAGGAGGAACAGGGGCAAACAGTAACAACCTGAAGCGCGCTGATGCAGGCCACCACAGAAGCATGCACAGAGCAAACAGCCACAGAGACCATAAGGTGGTGTAGGTAAAACAAGCATAAGGCTGCTCAACCAGGCAGCTGGGAAACTAAGGTGAGAATCAACACATGAAATACAGACATGCAGGGTGTAGACCTAGGACGACTGACATCAGAAGAGCCGTCCCGCATGCCCCGCCGATATAATATAGGGTGAACCTAAAAAGGAGGGACCTCCGAAGGAAGGGGCAGCAGAGGCACCAAAGTACCAAGGCATAGAAACGGAAGAAGAATCTCAGAATTTTAGACCACGCCCTCCGACTGGAAGGCAAGTAACCCTTGTCCAGAAGAGAGAATCGTTCAGTATCTGAACACGAAGAAGGGAGCAGTGTAAATCAGGGGAACCACCCCAGTAAGTGGGGCAATCTCGCATGCATCACTGAAAGCTCTCTGACACATGGAGACATTGGACCAGACCTTGCAGCCTCGAAGAGAGGCGAAGAGGTAGGAAGAAAAGTACCCATGGAACTTATATATATATATAAATTCATATCTATCTATCTATCTATCTATCTATCTATCTATCTATCTATCTATCTATCTATATATATATTATCTACTGGCGGTCGCCAGTAGATAGTTATAGTTAGGACCGTGTTTCCATAGGAAATCTGAAAATTCTATTTTGAATAACTTTGGCGCCAGTTGACGAATCCTCGCGAATTTTTCAAAATAGGTGGGGCGCTCTGCTCCGCTCCTACCCTGAAAGTCTCGGGGTGATTAGTCAAGCGGGGGCCGAGAAAAAAGGGGGGTCCCAAAACACGTTTTCCCCATGCATTTTTCCATAGGGACATTTAGTCCAAGGTACAGCCCGAACTGCTGAACAGAATGACTTGAAATTTGGCAGAGAGGTAGTCCTCAGGTCAGGGATGTGACTTTTGAATATCTGGAGTCAATCTGTTCAGTAGTTCCTGAGAAAATTTCAGTTAAAAGTACATATATACATCTATATGCGCGCACGGTGACGTGCGCGAGCGCAATTCTGATTGGTTGTTAGATGTCAGTAAACATTCTAATCGGTCGAAATCAGGAAGTGTCGGCCGCCATTTTGTCTCTCGCAGTCTGAGGCAGTGAAAAACAGAGGTGGAGAACATGAAAAGGGGGCAGGGTGGACAGTTCCTGACCCCCTAGCCTTTGTCAGGGGGTCACTGAAGGACCCCCAAGGGTGAAAAAAACATTTATTTTTTTGACGAAAAAGCGCGGGGTGCGCGCACGGTGAAAAACCTGAAGAAAAAAATATTAATAAATACATAACTTAGCATTTAAAAAACTGTACAAATTCCCTTAAAAAACCATAGGTTTCACACACGTTATAGTTAGGAATTAGCATTTAAAAAACCTTGCAAATTCACTTCAAAAAACATAGGTTTCACACATGTTATAGTTAGCTGGACATTTCCCTCGTAAAAAACCAATGAAATTCCCCCGTTATAGTTAGTGCAGGCAACTATAACTCACGCGACCGCAATCCTCTGCTGATGACGTCAGATATTACATCAATGATTATATATGTGTCTTTCTGAAAAATAAATATTTGTAATATATGTATAGCTAAAGATTAATGGAAGAAGACATGGGTAAATAGGTGTCTAAATACAGTGATGTAATATCTGACGTCATCAGCAGAGGATTGCGGTCGCGTGAGTTATAGTTGCCTGCACTAACTATAACGGGGGAATTTCATTGTTTTTTTACGAGGGAAATGTCCAGCTAACTATAACATGTGTGAAACCTATGGTTTTTTAAGTGAATTTATATATATATATATATAGATAGACAGATATATATATATCAAAGACAGGGAGCTGAGCCACGACTATGCAACATGGTTGTAGAGGGACACATCTAGTGCAGTAATGGCAGACGGAAGCTGCCTTTAAAGCGTGAGGAACACCCCGAAAACTCCCAAGGAGGAGAATGAGGCAAATAAGCAAGATGGCCCATGACGTATAGAAGATGACGCCAAGGCACAACATTGAGCACCATAGAACGGCAGATAAGAGTGCCAGAGGACGCCTAGAGGCCATGGGATCTCTTAGGCCCAGTTGACATAAACAGAGCTACATAATAGCAAACAAGTATCCCACACGGAGTATGCACACCACAACAACGGGGAACACCTATTAGGACAAGCCACAGTCAGAGGAACAATCTGTGAAACACTGCCACAGTAGGTTAACTGCCAGTTTAAAATGCATAATGCATCCAAAGGATGCTAAATGAAAGGGTAATCACCCCCAACCATGCGAAAGGAAGACGTGAGGCTTACTACCAGCCTAAAACACATAACGCATCAAAAGGATGCTGAATGAAAAGGTACCACCCCAGAACGAACGCCTAAGGAACACAGGCCTAAGGGGGGGCAAAAGCCCACAACGAGGCGCTGAACAGCCGATTCGGCGTGAGCAACAACAAGGCAACCGAACCAGCCATAGCCCGGCCTAAGGAATCAGCAGTATCCAAGGCGGAGCGGATCGTAAACTCAGCAAGGTCACAGCCATCCCGGAGAAGATGAAGGAGGTCAACACGAGCGCCTTCAGTGCTGGTGGAGAGCAAAGACTCTGCAGAGTCCCACAGGGCAGAGGTAGCCCGAACCATGACACACACTATTTAGTGACCATAGTGCAGCACTAGTGGAGGCAAAGATTTTCCGAACCCATGACTCAAGCCATCTGGACTCCCGGGAGGGAGGAAGCATTAGCCGGGGCAAGGAAGGTAAGGCAGTTTGCAAAACAAACCCCTGCACGTTTGGATGCACAAATAAGCAGACCGGATCATGTGGAGCAGGACGGTGGCGGTGCAAGACAGAACCAGCCACCGGATCACTGGAAGCTGGCCGAACCCAGATACCCAAAAGGGCATCATAAAGAGAAGCTTCAAAGGGCAGAAGCGGCTCCACATTCCCTGACCCACGGTGAAGGACATCAAGTAAAGGGTCAACAGACAAGGGTGCCGAAGGGGGTTGCATGTTAAAAATCCGAGTGGCCAAGGAGACCAATCTCAGAAAAGCCGCACCAGCCTCGGTAGCCCCCTGAGGAGGGGACAGTAGCTTATCAGTAGGTGAGGGCTGTAAGGTAACCCTCCCAAGACAGTGAGGGTGCGACCAATGCCCAACTGAGGGGAGCCCCATTGACGAATGGGGGTCCTGATGAGGCTCTTGAGGAGGCGAGGAGCCTGCCGGGTTCGGGTGCTCCTGAGGAGGCGGGGATCCTGCCGGATCCACATATTCTAAGGGAGGCATAGGCAAGAATACATCTTGCGTCGTCAGACTTGAGGCTGACGCCAAACTCTCCAGACGCTTCCGGAGAAGAGTCAACAACCCGGCGTCGATGCGGCACCAAACCTACTCCATCCGGCGTCGAGACGGCCCCGTCCGGCGCCGAATCCACAACAAGCTCCCCTTCCCAAGGAGAAGGCGCCGGAGCCTGGGAGGCAAGCCTCTGGCGCCGTACCAGCTCCGACTCAGCCTCAACCACAACAGGCTCCGACTCCAAAGGAAGAAGCGGAGGCAGAGCCGGGGAGGTGACAAGCTCCCCTTCCGAAGAAGGAGAAGGCGCCGGAGCCGGGGAGGCAAGCCTCTGGCGCCGCCTCAGCCTCAACCACAACAGGCTCCGACTCCGAAGAAAGAAGTGGAGTCAGAGCCGGGGAGGCGAGTCTACGGCGCCGGAACGGCAAGTGCCCCGGCTCCGGACAGGTGGCTGCCTGCCTAGAAGGCCTAGGCGTGCACAAAGCGAGGCTTTGAGCACCAGCAACCACCCGCGACGACACAGGGAGACCCACGGGACTATGCGACGCAGCAGGGGTGCAATGGGTCGTAGAGGGGGACCCAACCGGGCCGCACCCTGACAATGCCATATGAATCATAGAGGGGGACCCAGCCGCGCCGCGCCCTGACGATACCACATCTCCGACGTCCCTGGAGGGCAAGGGCTCATTTGACGCCAGGGGCGAACCCACCGGCGAGTCCGTCAGCGACCCCACAGGGAGCGGAGGCCCCAAGGATGCCCCAGGGACGGGAGAGGGCCCAAGGGTGGCCTGCAGATCCGCGGCATAGACCTCCATCTGGGCCCGAGTCGCCCCCGCACCTGCATAGGGCGGATAGAGGGGGGGGGGGGTATCTGTCCGGGGCGCACCTCCGCAATGTTCCGGGAACCAGTGCCCCTGACAACAGATAAAGTGAGGTCGTGGACCTCGGCGACATGTGCCGTGACTTACCAAGAAGTGGCGAACGACGGCCCCGGGCCCCAGAGGGCGATCGACGGTGGAACTGCGTTGAAGAGGCCGGGGGACGAGACGACTCCGACCAGGACAGCCGTGCCGAAAGAAGCTTCATCCGGCGCTCCCGCCGGGACTTCGGCTTGAGGTGTTGGCAGGTGTCGCAGTCTGTGGAGTCGTGGTGCTCGCCCAGACACCACATACAGATAAGATGTGGGTCCGTCGCGGACATTTGCTGCAAACAGTAAGTACAAGATTTAAAGCCCAAAAGCATCGCACACTGTTCCAGAAGCGTTGAAGCGTCGAAAAAGGGCCTGAAAATAGGCCAGAGGACCAGCTTACTCCGGATCCGCGTTGTACGCAGAAAAGAAGGAAACTGACGTCAGCGAGCCGGGAGGGACTTATATGACCTCGCTGGCGTCACGTATGTGGACGACGTTGGGGGGGGGGAGCGGGTGTGGGGGAAAGAGTCGTGTGGCACTGTCCCTCTGTGCGCAGAGGGACAGTGCCACAAGCTAGTAATAGAGCTAAACCCACCGCACCTTGGTACAATGACAAACTAAGGACACAAAAACAGATAAATCGTAGCAAGGAAAGAACTTGGAGAAAAGACTATGATACTAGTAGTAAATCTGTCTATAAGGAATCCTTAGCACTATACAAAAACATGATAGCGGAAGCAAAAAAAGAATACTACAGTGATCAAATTGAGAAAGCTAAGAACTCCAGCAAACAACTATTCTTAATCACCAAAGCATTATCAGGCAATTCCCCAGACCTCACTCCCCCCCCGTCACAATTTTTGTGTGACTCTCTTGCCTCTTTTTTCTACACTAAAGTAGATGATATCTACCAGGCGTTCTCTTCCAAATCACCTCCTGGTTCAATCTCATCTACCACTCTCCCCCCAGCTAACACGTTCCCTTGCTTCCAACCAGTCACCCCGGACCAAATAAAAAATACATTATCTACCATTAAATCAGGTTCACCCCTGGACCCCTGCCCTTTATCTGTACTTAGACCAGTAATGGATGCCATTATACCGGCACTCACGCAGGTTTGCAATTTAATATTGCTGTCGGGCAATTATCCGGACCCTCTCAAAAACACTTTACTAAAACCTCTGCTAAAAAAACCCTCACTGGACAAAAGTGAGTTAAAAAACTATCGACCAATTGCTAGTCTACCCTTCATGGCAAAGACGATTGAAAAAATCATGAATACCCAGATTTCCGAGTTTATTGAAAAACATCAGCTTCTCGACAACACGCAGTTTGGGTTTAGAAAACATCACGGGACAGAGACAGCCTTGATCAAAGCCGCTGATGATATCAGGGTCATCAGGGACCAGGGTGGCACTGCCATACTGGTTCTACTAGATTTATCAGCGGCTTTCGACACGGTCGACCACAACACCTTGGGCGACCGTGTCCAAGGACTTGGCATCTGCCACACTGCCAAAAACCTAATAGCGTCCTTCCTAGCCAAAAGAACGCAGGCTGTCATTCTGGGACCCTTTCAATCAGCTCAACTCTCTGCTCCCTGCGGAGTTCCTCAAGGCTCATCCCTGAGTCCGACACTTTTCAACATCTATGTGTCGGACCTTGCTAAGACCATCAAAGCACATGGGATGAGCCTAACCTCTTACGCCGACGACATCCAACTAGTGTTGGCGATTAAAGGCGACGGAGAGCAAGTAGCTGAAAAATTTAAGAAAGGGCTCCTAGATATAGGAGACTGGATGGCTACAAACTGCCTAAAGCTAAACTCGGAAAAAACCGAGGTACTCATCTTCGGTCCACTCTCTCCAGCCTGGTCCACCTGTTGGTGGCCAGAGACCTTCGGTACTCCTCCCACGCCCACCTCGAAGGTTAGGAACCTTGGTGTCATCTTTGATGATGGACTAAATTTCATGAACCACGCCAACAAAACAGTATCAACAGCACACTTGAAGTTAAAAATGATCCGGAAAATACGCCCTTCTCTCCCTGACTCTGCCATTAAGACACTGGTTTCTGCCCTGGTCCTCTCATCCCTGGACTATTGCAATGGGCTATTCCTCAATGCTCAAACCAGACTAATTGCAAAACTTCAAACAATACAAAATGCGGCAGCTCGCCTTCTTACCGGCAAAACAAAGTTTGAACCCATTTCCAAAAACATAAAAGATCTTCATTGGCTTACTGTGCAAAAAAGAATTAATTTCAAATCACTCTGCATAGTATTTAAAACAATCAATAATCAAGGACCACATTTTCTAAGAGACCAATTACAATCTTACAAACCCACAAGAGCTTTACGATCAGCCACTCTTAGCCAACTGGTCGTCCCTCGCACCAAAACAGTTACCTGGGGTGACCGACGCTTTTTGGTGGCGGCCCCCAGACTCTGGAACACCTTGCCCCTTAACATCAGACAAAGTGTTACACTGCTTCAGTTCCGCAAACTCTTGAAAACCTGGCTGTTCTCTCATTAACCTCTTTTTCTTTTCTTCCCTCACATCTGTTCAATTAACTGGTTTACCCCCTCACATTTCCTTGTCAATATTGGTTTTTAGCGCCAAGACGCCTACGGGTATATGCAGCGCTTTACAAATATTAAAAATAAATAAATAAATAAGAGGTGCTGCTGCAAAAAGTATTCCGGATCCAGTCTGATGCCTGAAGATATTCTAAGTTAAGGAATCTGCGGCTAGATGTCTCTATCAGATAACAAAAGTACAAAGGAGGGACCATGAATCAGTGAAATACAATTATGTAATAGGTAGGGTATGCAGTTCCTATACTGAAAACTGATAAATTGGGATAACCAGGTCCGCGAAGTCCAAAGGAGTCAGTCGGGAGTGTGACTCCTTAGGAAGGGTGTCATGCTTCATCATTGGGCGAGCACCACGTTGGGGCGGCGCTGAAATGCCTGATGGGCACCCATAAGGGGGCTCTTTACCGGAGATCTTATCTGTATGCCGTTTCAAATTGTCTGAAGCCTGGGTGTGGGGCTGAACAGTGTAGATTAGTGTGAAGTGATTTTGTCAGCTGTGAATACAAGAGAAGTGCAGGTTAAAAATTGGTCAAAAGGTTCTCTAAAATAGTATTAATAAGTGAGTCACCTAGCCTATGTTAAAAGAAGGTCTGTGATATCAACAGAATTTATGGTCTATGATAGCTGGTAGGTCAACATATTTCTTCCCCTGATCAGTCCACAAGGGATCTGGTGGCAATTCTTCAGGACCAATAAATCCTAATCTACACAAGTGGCTGGAATTGGTAATTACTCAATGACCCAATTTCCATTCACCGGGCAAGTGCCTAGATCTATAAAAGTACCTTACAAAATGTAAAAACTGACCTGTGATCAAGAAAGTAAAGGTTTACAACATAAATAGTGACAAATTTTAGGTTCGGCATGCATGGCACTGCCAAACATGCTGGTAGACTGTGCTTGCTACACAAGATACTGCACATTTATTAATGAAAAACAAGACGTGGCAAACATCACATACAGAATCCAACCACTAAGCCCACCAGGGGTTGTCAACTCAACCTATTTGGTGCAGTGGGGCTTCCTCGAATAGGGGCATAGCAACACGCTAATTACGTGTACTGAAAGACAAATCCACAAAATTTTGGAAGGCCGAACGGTACACCCTCCATCTCATACAAAGCGTCCCCATAGGAGATGTCTCAGGAGCTACAGAGAACTTACAAAATCCACAGCACAAGTGTGCGGCAAGACCTACCCGGGCTCAGCTCTCTTGGAAGTTAGGGAGTTGGACGGGTGACCACTATTAAGTACCGCGTTCACTGTCTTAATCTTTTTCAGGTGCAATCAGCCCATGCTGCTGAACCGCTCACTGACCCCAGACGGGGATCTATTACGGGTGCCATTTTACTAGTGAGGTCCGGACAACTAGAACATTCACTGTCCCCGGTCGGTGGCTCATTACGGGTTGCATTATTTGGCTACTTTACGATTAGTAATACAGCTCACCAGGGATACGAGTGCAAAAACATCCCTTCATCGCAAATTGGTGTTCAAAAATTGTGTTGTTTGAAACTCCTCAGCTCAGTAATATCCCAATTAATTTTTTTTTTAAAAAGGAATGAATTCTTGGGAAACTGGCCAGTGGGTGCCACACAGACTGATCAATCAGTGTGGAAGGTTTAGAAAGTATGTCTATAGAAGAGTACTTATTTCAGGGGTTTCTAGATGTTTAACCTTCCTGGTATAGACATATGGTAGATCGTCAAACCAGAAGTGTAAGAGACTAGCGGCTTCTCCAAAATTAGAGTGATACAGCTGGAGCAACTGTCTCAAACAAAGTCAGCCCCATGTTTTTGATCTCATACTAGACAGTTGGTGTATGATCTCACTTCATGGGATCTCATCGTAATCCCTGTAAATGTGTTGCCAAATGGAAAATCCATTTCTGTTCCCTTATGAATAGTTTTGTTTGTTCATGTTAGGGTGTGCCTCAAGAATTGTCCATTTTATGTCGCCTGATGTGTGGCTCATGTTGGGATAATGTGTACTCATCTTGGTTCCCCATCTTTTTACAGCGTATGTTGCTACGGTGTTCATTTATCCTCACTTTCACTGGACGGGTGGTCATGCCCACTTATCTCAGCCCACAAGAGCAGGTAACCATATAGACACAGTTTTAAGAATTTCAGTTTGTATGCGTCATTTGTGTCTAGATAAAAGTGGTATCCAGCTAGATATCTGTTGCGATTGCAGTGCATTTGCATACAGAACATGTTCCACAGGGGAAATGACCCCTAACAGGGGGTAAGTCCCATAAAGATCTCTGTTCTGGTTGTTTGGGACCTTGTGGTCTTGTATATATTGACATGTCTTTGAGGTTAGAGGTGCGTTTTAATGCAAATCAAGGGAATTTGAAGGATGTGTCACCCATTTGTATAATTCACTAATGTTTTTTAGTATTAAATCTGTTTTTATTGACAGAATACAAAGCAGAGAGACAGAATGGAGTCCCCTACAACCCAGCGGGCCGGCTAGATGGAATCCAGCTATACAAGCAAGGCATTAATAAAAATAGGGCTTCTCAATGTTAAACACAGCTAGCCGCCTACAACCCAACTGGGCCAGCCGCGTCTTAAGAGAGACTAGAAACCAATTGACAGAGCTGAGGGCTGGCGCCCATGTCATTTGAGAAGCAAGAGGCTACGGAGGTCGTATGGCGTCCCCTGGAGGCGATAGGCTCTGAGTAGTATTCCAAATTTAAACACTAAACGGAACAAGAAATAAAATGAAACGATTGAGAAATCAAAACATAATCCACTCCCTCCCCCACCCTTTCTCCTCAGTGAGCCAAACAAAGGAAGGACAGATGATAGTCTCTGCTCCCTGTATATGACAACAGATCCATCACGTCGGGGAGTGAAAGGGGACCAGTAGTGCGCATTACTATGGGATAATAGTAGTGTTGTCAGGGACTAATTTAAGGATGCGGAGGTATTGTGGGCAGGTTAATTCTCGGAATTCCTTGGAGAGAATAGCTAAGAACGGGGCCCAGGTTTTGGCATGGTCCTTACTCCTCCCAGCCGCTGCTATAGAGAGCTTCTCCAACGCTAAGAGATTCTATAGCTGGTGAACCCAGTGGATGTGCTCCGGTACCTTGTCTGATTTCCACTGTGCCAATATAACCCTGAGTGCAGCGTTCAAGGCCAGCGCCATTTGCCTACCCCTAAGCGAGCGCAGGGGAAAGGTTATCGCATTAGGGAGGCCTAAGAGAGTGTATGCAGGGAGCCGAGGTATGGAGGTGTTGAAAGCCAGATCAATGTCGTCTAGTATCTGTTCCCAATAACGGGTTAGTTTTGGGCAATGCCAAAGTAGGTGGAGAAGAGTCCCGGGGCTACCACATCCCCTCCAGCAGAGGCCATTGCATTGGGGTTGCCATTTAGAGATCCTATCAGGGGTATAGTACCAATAGGTCGCGATCTTAAAAGACGGTTCTGTGTGGCTCGAGGAGTACGAAGTGTGGTGCGCCCGATGAAAAACATCTTCCCATTCCTTGTCGGTCAGCGTACGCCCTAATTCTGTCTCCCAGTGTTTCTGTCCAGCGGTGCGGGCCCTAGGGAGGGCTGCAGTGAGGAGGGAGTAGATTTCGGAGATAAGACGTTTGTCGTCCTTTTTGTTAATTATCCATTTCTCAAATGGTAACATCGGATGGACTGCGAGGGATCGTGTCTCTGCCCCAGAGATCCAATGTATCATCTGGGAGTGCAAATAAAAATCGGTCGCGGACAGATTGTAGTCCGATTGGAGTTACTTAAAAGGGATAAGGCCCCGAAGATCGAATAAATGCCCCAAGCGTTTACAAACCCCTTCAATGCAACATGTGGCAGCCCCATTAGTCATCCCCAGTTGAAAGGTGGGGTTCGAGAAAAGCGGGGTCAAGGGAGAGGGGAATGTGGTCAGGTTGGCCCTCCGGGAAACCCTGTCCCGTACGAGCATCGTGGGACGCATAACGGGAGAGGAATAGAAGCCCAAGCGCGGGCTGGCCTCGGCATCCAGGCATCGCGCTAGATGTGATGACCCGCCACTGTCTGGTCCATGAATACCCAATATTTCTCAGTCATGGGGCGATTCCACTCCACCAAATAACGTATATGCGAGGCGTGGAAGTATCGAGTGACATTAGGGAAAGCAAGACCCCCATGCTTCTTAGGCCGTTGAAGCAGAGTTTTCCGAAATCGTGGGGCGACCGGGCCCCAAACAAACCCCTCAATTGCTGATTGTATCTGTCGCAGAGCATGAGGCGGGGGTTCTAGTGGTAATGTTTGGAATAAATATAGAGCGCGCGGAAGGATATTCATTTTAACCGCGGACAGTCTCCCAAACCAGGTCAGGGGAAGATGACGCCATCGGTGTATGTCTGAGCGGATCTGAGATATTAGGGCCGAGTAGCTCACCTCTGCAGTCTTCGCAAGACTCCCATGGAGGACCAGCCCAAGGTATGTAAATCCTTCCGACACCCAGTCAAAGGCAAAGCGATTCCGGAGGGTCTCCACCGTCAGCTGATCAGCGGTGAGATTGAGTACTTGTGACTTCTGCATGTTGATTTTAAAGCATGAGAACTGACTAAATGTCTGGAGGTCCTCCACGATAGTCGGTAGAGAGGACAGAGGGTGTGCCACCGAAAAAATAAGGTCCTCCGCGTATAAACTAATGAGGTGCTGGTCTAAGCCAAATGTGATGCCACGTGCAAGGAAGTTATCTTGGAGTCGCATGGCCAACGGCTCCATATAGAGGGCGAAGAGCAGGGGAGACAGGGGGCAGCCCTGCCGTGTCCCTCGCCCTACTTCGAAGTGCTCAGAAAGTACGCCATTAACCCGAACTGCCACCTGAGGTGTACTGTAGATGCTCCCAATCCAGCGATGGAACCGTGGACCCAGACCAAAGTGCTCAAGAGTCGCGAAGAGGTATGGCCAGTGCACGCGGTCAAATGCCTTCTCCGCGTCAATCGCTAGGAGAAGGGCTTCTTCTTTTGACCGGTGCACTTTATCAATCAAGTGACAAATGCGCTTTGTATTGTCCCCACATTGCCTGCCAGGGATGAATCCGGACTGGTCCGGGTCCACAAGACCCGGCATATGGGGGTTTAGCCTGTGTGCTAGTATACTAGAGAACAATTTGGCGTCTGTATTCAATAAAGAGATAGGCCGGTAAGAGCTTCAAAGCTCTGGGTCCTTACCTGGTTTGAGGATGACCGAGATGGCTTGTAGCATGGAGGGAGTAAGGGACCCGGTGTCCGCAAAAGAGTTAAACAAGCGGGTTAACTATGGGGCGAGTTCAGTGCAATAGATTTTGTAAAAAAGGGCACCGAAGCTGTCAGGTCCTGGTGCCTTCTGTAACTTCCGTCGGGCGACCGCGGATATCACTTCTTCTGTGCAGAAAGGTGCCTCCAGGGCGTCCGACTTGCCTGTAGGCAAGGGTGTCACCGCCGCATCTTTGAGGTAGTCAAAGGGGTCAGGCCAAAGAGAGAGATCAGCCGCGTAGAGCACTCGATAAAAGGATCGAAAGGCCGATACTATGTGGGTGTCACCGTAGAGGGATTGACCAGCTCCATCGCGGAGCGTTTTAACCGAGTGGGCTTCTTGCTGGCTACGCAGGCTATGTGCTAACATGCGGCCACCTTTATTGGAGCCAACAAAGTACTTGTGTTTCAGGCGAACCACCGCGTGTTCAGCTCGGTCTAGATCAAGAAGGCGGAGCTGTAAGTGCTCTTTCTCCAGTTACCGCCATATTCGGGGAGCACCCGTGCGTTTATGTATGGCCTCCAATTCTTTAACTGTAGCCTCTAGTTCTGCGCGTTTCGTCCGTCTGATCTTATTCTCATAAGTGGCCTTATCTATGAGAGCTCCTTGCACAACCAATTTAAGTGCCTCCCATACCGAAGAGAGTGGTGTGTCCCCCCGTCATTAGATGCTATATAGTCAGTAATGCAACGCCTGATGTCCGCAACTACTTCTGGGGACCTAAGCAGGGAGTCTTGCAGGCGCCATTGCGGGGTTGAAGCTGGGGCTCGGGGGGGAAGCGCAGGGACAGGGTAATGGACACGTGGTCAGAGAGGGCCCTCGCCTCAATAGTAGATTCTGTAAACAAGGCCCAGGCAGCTGGGGTGACTAGGAAATGGTCAAGACGAGCATATGTCTAGTGCACGGCCGAATAATATGAAAAATCTGTCTCATCTGGATGTAAGGAGCGCCAGGCATCCCTAATCCCTGCATCGCGCAGCCAGTCCCCTCCCTTTGCTGAAAGGGGGCTCGTGCCCCCGGAGCGGGAACCAGAACAATCCTGTGGCCCGCTCATCACAAGATTGGGGTCACCACCCACCACCACCACTGAATCAGGAGACTGCAACACCTCAGCACAGGCCTCTAGCAAGAATTTCTCTGGGCTGTCATTAGGGGAGTAGATGGAGGCAACAGTGTAGGAAGAGGAACCCAATCAAAGTCGCAGTGCTAAAAGGCGCCCCTCTCCGAGACAGTCTCCACTACTGTGCCCCAAAAATGTTTAGCCACAAGAATGGCCACCCCACCTCTTTCGCTGTTTGTGGAGGGCCAGTACTGGTAAGGAGAGTGACTATGGCGCAAGCGATGGGTATCAGTTTGTAATAGGTGGGTTTCTTGGATGAGGCAGATGTCTCCCCCTGAGGGATAAACCGCCCTCCGCTTTACTGGGTTGTTAAGACCCATAACGTTGAAACTGATTATCTTAAGATCCAGATGAGAAGGGAGGAGGTAGGTGTGCTCTATGAGAGGGCTCGCTGCCCAGGGTAGCGAGAATACAGAGAGGATGCGGCATATGGGAATGGGCAGGTGTGTGTGGTCGTTGTGCGTGTCGTTGACGAAAGGACTCACAGAGGAGAAGACCCACCCAAACCCCAAAGAGAAAAAAGCAACCCCAAATACAAAACCATAAGATTGGCAAAAGCGTTTCAAGACCGATCTGGACCGGCCAACTACTGTAATATTAAGGGAAAATCTGCAACAGTGCGGTGACGACATAGGTCCATCATAGTAACACAGTTCTGGGGTGTGGGGACGATTCAAGTCCTCTGTCCGCTCAAGTGGAGAATCCCATGGTTGAGCTAGATAAAAATATCAGGCGTGGGTTGAATTTGCAGGGCTGCCGGCTAGTGAGGCTTGGACGCTTTCCGACTCTTTCACTCGAGCTGCTGCTCCTCACCGGCCCATGGGACGGTGAGGAGGGCTTGCCCACGGTGTGTCAGCGGTCTGGTTTGTTGTTGCTGGACGTGAAAGCCTTATGCGGAAGTGGCGGGTCCGAAGGCGGGAGACCCAAAATGTCCGAGGCTTCTTGGAAAGAGCTCAGCTGGCGTATTTTTCCTTCGAATTTAAAGATGATGTGGAAGGGATGGCCCCACGCGTAGGGGATCCCATTTCCCTTCAGGTGTTGAGTGATGGGCCGGAACTCATGCCGTTTGAGCAATGTGACCGCAGAGAGGTCTTGATACAGCATCGGAGCCAGACCACGGAATTGCAGAGGCTGCGAGTCTCTAGCTTTGCGTAGGATACATTCTTTCAGTTGGAAATTGTGCACACAAGCTAGAATGTCCGGTGGAGGCGCAGAGTTTCGGCGGGGCAAACCAACCCGGTGCACCCTATTGATTTGGATCTCAGTTGTATGCGCCTGGACTAGGATATGCCGTAAAAAGGCTTAGACAAACTCTCCAATATCACCTTCCTCCACTCCCCATTTCACTCCACGGATACGCACATTGTTGCAGCGGAAGCGGTTCTCTAGGTCTTCCACCTGACCCTGTAGAGTAACATGATGTTCTTTGAGAAGGAAAATTTCCGCTGCATCATTTCTAGTTCTTCGTCGCGCCCATTTTCATGCTCCTCCAACGTCGCAACCCGGTCCCCTATCTCCGAGACATCGCGGCGGACCTCACGGAGATCCACCGCCAGCTGGTATTTTGAGTTCCTGGCGATCCGCCTTACGCGCGGAGAAGAGCGAGGTCATGAAGGCCTTCGTGGCCGGTGCGTCCTCCCCCGCCGCCGCCCCAGCAGCCATCTTCGAGCCTTGACTCGCGGTCTTGGCCTGTAGCATGTTCTTTACTGAGCGATCCTTCCGAGGCCACCCTGTCGCTATGGGGGTTGACATCTTGGGGTACTCTGTATGATGGGACTCCTCCACAAATGACGACTGGGACCGCGTTGAAACGTAGAACTTAGCTGGGATGGGCACCGGGGATGGATGGAAAACGCCCCGGGCACGTGGTTATTCACTGCTTTGTTACTGGGGCAGGGCCGGTCGCCGTCCCCGCAGAGGAACTCGTATATCCTGCCTGCAGGCCTATATGACGTAGATGGCAGCGCGGTCTGCTTAGTTCTCCGGGGAGTGGCGTCAGGGTCTACAACCCCACATTGGAAACAACAGCGTAGGGCAAGGTCAGTTCAGTCGTATAGACAGAGCACAATAATGGTCAGAGCCGCAGGAGGGAGCGCGCTTCACCGCCTGCTTGCAACACCGTCCCAGAGCTGCATCCACCACATGCCTCTCCCTCCCCACTGGGCCCTTTGTGTCGCAGATCAGCAGGCCCCTCGCAGGTTTCTCCCGGGGTCAGAGAGGCTTCCCCGCAATCAGCACGCTGAGGGCCCCGCAACAAGTAGGGCCAGTTGCAAGGTTGCCGCCTGGACCTTTCCCACGCAGCGGGAATCAGGATCCGCAGAAAGGGGTGAGCAAGGAGGCGAAGAAGCTAGGCAGCTGGGGAGTAGGCCCAGCAGTAGGCCACAAGTCAGACCGGGCCCCATGGGAGTGGCAGGCAGCGTAGGTGCGCAGCACTAACCTCGGCCTCCCTGCAGAACCCCCTGCGCCGATGGGCCACCAAAATCAGGTGAGGCGCTGTGGTGGAACTTCGCAGCAGTCCCCGCAGCCTCGCAGGACAGCGTAGCAGCCCCAGGTCCGCGCCAGCAACAGCCTTCACCGTGGCGGGGGAAGCAGCGGGCCAACAAATACGCCCCTAAGCGTCCACAGGATGAACTTGGCATCCGGGGGGGCTCGATCACTGGGTCTCGGCCCCTCCGCGATGAGTTCCAGCCGTTGGACTCTACTGCCGCACACTGTGCTCAGCGGCCATGCGGCTCTCCTCAGCTCCCGGCAAGGCTGTAGCGGCTGCCCAGGCACTCAAGGGGCAGTCGGTAAGTGCCGGCCAGCAGTGCAAGTTTCCCCCGCTTCTGAGGTCGGCGGATGGGTTGCGATTGATGAGCTATTGAGCTTGGCGGACCGGAGCGACCGCAAGGCCGTTCTATGCGGTCGCCATCTTGGACACACCCCATCGCCATCTTGGACACGCCCCCGACTAATGGTTTTGATAGTGTTTCTTACTTTGTTGAAATCAGGAATGCATGCCAGTGAGTCCTCCTGTTGTCTACTGCATGGTTTTATAGTGCTTCTCTGTCGCAGTTTCTCACACATTTTTGGGCTATTCTTGCACTGTGTGGGGGATATTCTTGTGCCTTGAGATTGGCCACCAGAGATTGTGACTGAGTGGCATAATCTTGTAATGTGCTGCGGTTGCGGCGTATCCATAAAAATTACCTGCAGGGTAAGTTATCCCTGAGGGACTTAGGATGGTAACTCCTGTATAACAACTGTCAGTAGGTTTTTTGTAGGTACTGGATTGCAGTGTGTCTCCAGTTTGTGATCATGAGGTCGAGGAAAGGGATTTCCTCTTCTGCGATATTGTGTGAAAAGTGTAGGTAAGGATTTAATGTATTCACCCACTTGCATTTTCCATACACTTTTTTTAGGCAGTGTTACCCCAAAAATTGCTGAATGAAATTACACCAAATATGGCAGGAAGTTAGTTCTTGGTCCACAGATTGTGCTGTTTGGGATTTGGTGTAAATCTGTTCAGTAGTTTTTGAGAACTTAAGGTTCAAAAATATTTGTATATCTGGACAGTTTTCTGATTGGCCCAGAGAGCTTTTTTTCCCCTTGGGCCAATTTGCTCCCCAAAAGTAAGAGGGACCCCTGGGGCCAATTTGTTTTTAAAAAGCTGGAGTTTCTGATGCAATCCTGTGGGATCATGGAAAAAAGAAAGAAAATGGCAGCCCTCCATTATAATTATATATTTGGGAAGGGGGCATGAGTAGAGCATCAATACCGGCAGAGGAAAATGTGTTTGCCTCTGCCTGGCGGGAGCATTTTTAAATCTCCCGCCAGGCAGGAGCAAGCATGCACAGGATCCATCCAGCCCTTCCCCTTTTAGACATGCCACTAGTTTTGTTCCTTAAAATTACCACAAATTTTAGATCAAGCGTTTCTATTTTCTGATCCAATCCTGAGGAGCACCCAGCAGGCACAAGATCAGAAAAGGAGGTATAGCAAATTACTGGTTCATCCTCAGTTCTCCCATTTCAATTGAGAAGAAGCAGAAAATTTCGAAATGCTGTGCAAATGCATTTTGATACCTTCCAGCCATGGACATTTGAAAGAGGAGCACATTATTGATAGGGCAATAGTATGTATTTGGCAAGAAATTAGAGAAAGACTAAAATGACAACACATCATGAAATATTTCCCCAAGCAACCTCTTTGTTCGACATGATCTCAAATTGCTAAATTGAGGAACAAAATTACCGTGTGCCTTTGAGATCCGGAAGAGCTTGGGTGCTCCAAATCTGACGTGGTTCCAATTGGAGGAAGTAGATGATTTCTGCTGAATGGTACAGGTGAGGGGGTCAGCAGGTCACTTGCAGTAGCTCTTAAATTCAAAACAGAAAGACAAATATTCAGCATTGTAGGAACCTGGCTCTGTATGTACTATACCAAAAAGAGGTATAGTGTGCACCGAGTCCAGTGAGTCCTTAAAGTTATGGCACAGGTTAAAGCAGATAATACCTTACTCTCAAGTTAGTGGTAGCTGGGCTGAGCAGTAAGGCTTATCAGAAGAATTTGTTGTACACACTCAGGGAAGAAATTATGTCACACACTCAAACACTGAATCCAAACCAATTAACTGTATAAAAAGTTGTTACTTTGCTATTTTATTACTAGAACCAAGAATGACTTAGTGAAGGTAAGTTACACAGTTTGTAGAACTGGCAATACGTTTCAAGAATACAGTATTGTTTTGTAAATGCAGTAAATACTTTACAGTTTTCTTGTACATGTCAAACAAATACAGTTTTCGATTTTGCAGTGATAAAGATATGCAATGTACTGGTACAGTTCAATTTATTTCTATTGAGGAAAACAAGGTTAGTAACTTACAGGTAGGTATTCAGTTTTGTAGTTCAGTTTCCGGCTTGTAGCACTCACACAGGGCATGGGTCAGGATGGTAAAGAGAGTGTACCCTCAGCGGCATAGGGGCGGCGGGGTGCAGAGGTCAATGGAGAGGTCTGGACACAATATAGTACTATGGAGACAGGGGGTACTCTGAAGAAAACCTGTTTCTGGGTCAGGGCCCAGGGATCAAAGGTATGCAGAAAGGGGGCCACAAGTAGGCGCCAAAAGCGCACCTCCAGCGGCACTTGGGCGGCAGGGTGCAAAGTAGACGCTGGGCTCCCAATGCAAACTAATGGGGGACGTCGGTTGTGAAGAAACGCTGCAGGGTCGGCACAGGAGGCTTGGAGGAGGGATCCAATGACTGGAAGGTGAAGTTGATGTGTTGCTGGACATAGAGTCATGTTGGTCGGGCACTCCACGGCAAGCGGGAGCAGTGGTGTCCTTTCGTGTCGGGTTTTCTTCTTCAGGTACGGTTGCGGGCAGGGGTACCCTTCAAGGTAAGGCTGCAGGTGTCGCAGTGGAGGTCATCCAACGCTGGATCCCAGGTCAGGATTGCTGTGGGAACTCACCGTGGTGTTGGGCCACTTGGACTAGGGCCGTGGGCACCAGGTACAGAGTGGTGCAGACACATGGTTCCGTCCGGATCTCGTGTCTGAGCTGGAGTTGGTTGTTGGACAATTCCGGTGTCCACGGGAGATTAGAGTCTTTACTTGAAGGTGGGATAGGTCCCCAGGGTTCTTGAAAGCTGCTGGCTGCAGAACACACTGGTTTTAGCTTGCAGGGGATCTGAAGCAGGAGACAGACCAGTAGGGCTGGAGCCAGAACAGTTGTCGTCGTCCTCTTCTCTGCAGCATGGGTCTTCGGTCCTTCTTGTCAAATCTAAGAAGCAGGATTCAGTGGTGCTCCTAAATACTAGCTTTAGGGTTGTTACAGGGGTGTGCGGGTTAGGACCAATGGGTCCCTTCCCTGTGGTGTCTACATCCGCTCTTATGCCACCCTCTAGAGGGAGGGGGGCAAATACCAAGTCCTGATTGGGGGAGTCTCTTCTTCTTGAAGATGGAGGGGACTGAGATGTGGGCTTCACTTTGCCTTCCCCACCTGAGGGATGGAGTTGGCAAAGGTAGGCACACATCTGTTTCTCACTAGGGTTTCCTGCCCATTCCCCCGCCCACAGTGGGGGTCAGGACCGGTGGGAGCCAGCTGCTGATAGCAGCAGAGGCTGGGGGTAGCTAACAAAGGCAGCAAGCCTTTGAAGCTTCCCCTCCGTGGACCCTTCGGGGAAGAGGCATGACAAGTCTGCCCAGGCTTTGTGTCACGAACCAGAGAGCGGAGGCTCTCTACACAGGGATCCAGAAACCTGTCTGGTGGCAGATGGCTGGGAGCTAGTCAGGAACCATACCACGGCTAATCATTTTTCAGGGGCACCTCAAAGGTGCCCTCTGAGTGCATTTTACATTAAATCCCACACTGGCATCAGTAAGGGTTTAATGTGCTAAGAGGTTTGGTACTAAACGTCCCAGTCTTCAGTGGAGATATCATGGAAATGTGGAGTTCGTAATTACAAACCCCCAGCCCCATACTCAAAATGGCTTCACTGCACTTACAATGCCTGTGAATGGCACAAGCACTGCAGCTATGCCCTCACCGGTGGTATGGTACACCCTGCCTTTAGGACTGAAAGGCCTGCTAGAAGGGTCACTTACCCATGCCAAAGGCAGTGTTGCTGGGCAAGGAATCCAGGGATGGGTGCCACGTCGACTCTTCAGTTTAGTCTGAACCAGAACATGCAGCCTGCAAATACAGTGTGTGGGTGTTAAGGTGAGGGCTCTCTGAGGAGGGCATAATACATGCTGCAGCCCTCACAGGCATTCTCTGGTCACAAGGCCCTTGGTGCTAGGGGTACCTTTTACAAGGGACTTACATGTGGCCCAGAGGTGTGCCAATTGTGGAAACAAGGGTACAGTTTTGGGGGAAGAACATAGGCCCTGGGAGCCTGATTGGCAGGGACCCAGGGCACACTCATCGAGTTGGCATCAGATATGTAGCAACAAGTTAGGTGGTAACCATGTAAAAAGAGGCACTTTCCTACAATCATTTAAACCTAAATATATTCCTATTTATTTTCCACAATACTGGTCATCAAATGTATACAGAACTTTCTACTCTACAGTGCAAAGAAAATAATATCAAAAGAGTACAGGAAATGCCAAGTAGATAATGTTCCATTCACTCTATATTTTAAAATTAATAGAACATTACCAACCCCCACATAATCTGATATGTATTTATTGTTTGAAGTGACTGGAAAGTTACATGCCAGTGTGTTATAAATCTCTTGCAATATATCAGAGTGCTAGATGTAGGTGGAACACTTTCTATGGCACCAGTATACTCTGTCAGAAAAGGTCGTTGGCCACTGGCACTGTTTGGAGGTTGAAGTTTATCTTCGCTGGTCTTGAGAACATTAACAGTGAGGTGGATGATCAGATTGCCCTTCATAAGTCACTGTGTAGTGAACTGTCTATTCAAGCATGTTGTTGATGTACCAGCCCTGTTCAAACCATATCTAGTAAAAGACGACCAAGAAAACATTTGGCTTGTCTCTCCTCAGGATCTCCTTCACTCACTTGTATATATTGTTGGGTGATTTGTCTCAGTTGGTAAGCCCAAGTCATGGGGATCCAAGTTCAATGGGTGCTCCACTTGTAATTGATTGGTACTACATAGGTTGGTTGCAGAGACTGTCTCCTTCTACAGGCCTAACTGCTATTATTATTGTCGTGGTCCAAGTGGTGGTATCAGAGTGTGTCATGATCCTAAAGGGTTGTTTGTAATTGTTTTCCTGATTTTGGTATTTTTAGAAGTGCATACGGTGTATAGGTCCTTTCAAAGCTAATAAGCGGTACTGTACCAGAGGCGGTCTATTACACCTAAGGGTGAGAAGGCTCATTGAAGTTAATTTCAACTAGTAGTTGGAGGTTTCACTTATACATATACGACACTATCATTTGGTTTTGCTCACCATCATCAAATCTTTATTCGGTTGACCAAAACAACCATAAAAGAATACAATAAACAATATAAAATCATCTCAGTAAAACATTTTCACATAAAAAAAAAACAGTCATTAAAACCCAAACACAGCAAAATCACGGCAGAAATCAATCAGGTCTCGATCTCCTAGACGTCAATGTAGCTCATAAAAAACATAAAACAGCAAACATTACAAATTCATTGGGGAGCATCTGCAGGTAAAAAAGGACGGGTATACTTGAGAAAAGTTCAGTAAAGTCAGCGGGGGAACTAAAAATAACTTCCTGGGCCTGCTAAAATAGCAGTAAAACGTAGGGTGTCCTGCGGAGACCTGTTCTCGCAACAGCAGAACTACCTACACTCGGGCAAAGCCCAACCACTTAGAAAGGTCAAAAGGTGGTGAAGTGAGTTGAACCTAAACCTGGCCAAAAGAAACCTATCTCACTGGTGGAGAACCTGCACAAAATAGGGCTCCATGTCCTGAACAGTCATCAGGAGCATATGTGCCCGCACTGAGGTTATCTGCAGCTCATGATTTGATTTGATTTTGAGTTTATAAAGACTAAGGAAAAGGGATTACATTTTAGCAAAAAGCCAGGTCTTCAGAAGCTTGCAGAAACTCCAAAAAGAGGGAGCTGATTTAATTGCCAAAGGAAGCTTGTTCCAGTGCTGGGCTATGCAGACCAGAAAACTCCTGCCACTCCGAATAGACAACCAATGCAGTCTAACCAGAGCAGGTGCGGCTGACTGGAATCTTGGAATTTTCATCAGCAGCCTAGCTGCTGAATTTTGTGGAATTTGTAGTTTTTTCAGCTGAGCCTTAGGAAGATTAACATAGAAGATTTTGCAATAGTCAATCCTGGAGATTACAAGGCAAAGGATCACGGTGGATAGTAAATTCGAGGGAAGAAACTGTGCTATCTTCCTGATCATGCACAGCATAAAGAAGGAGGTAGAGATCACTTTGTTAACTTGTTCCTTGTGGGTAAGGCTAACATCTACCGGGATACCCAGATTTTTCACCCTGTTCACAGGTTCCGGACGGGAATGCAATTCTTCAGGCCACCACAAGGTATTCCAAAAGGAAGTGTTGTTACCAAATAGAATAACTTCAGTTTTTGTAGAATTCCGCTTGAGGTAGTACACAGCCATCCAGATACCAACTTCTCGCATGCATGGTCAGAATGAATCACTCAGGTCCGAGCCACTTCTGGAAAGAGACACAACAATCAGGGCATCCTCTGCATATGAGACAATGGAAAACCCAAATGACTTCACCAAGGCAGCCAAAGGTGTAACATAGATGTTAAAAAGAGTTGAACTCAGAGCCAAACCCTGAGGAAACCTGCAGGGCAGAGAAAAGACTTGGAAGTGCAGCCACCCACGGCCACTGTCTGGGTTCGCTCAGTCAAAAAAGATCTGAAGAGGGACAGGGCAGCCCCATCTACACCTAAATCCGCCAGCCGGTGCAACAGCATATCATGACTGACAGTGTCAAAGGCTGCCGTCAGGTCGAAGAGGATGTGAGCACCACTGCCCTACGTCATCTGTAGCCCTAATCATTTCAGTGGCTACAATTAGAGCGGATTCCGGGGAGTGCCCACTGCAGAACCCAAATTGGGAGTCGTCCAGCAATCGGTTGCTGTTCAGGAAAGCAGATAGTTGGAGATTCATTTCTTTCTCTATTATGTTTGCAGGGAGATTGGTCTAAAGCTGTTAGGGTCAAGAGAACTCAAGTTGGCTTTCTTCAACTGAGGAAGAATAGAGGCAGTTTTCAAAGCTTTGGGAAAGACACCGATCTTAAATATTCAATTGAAGACAGGCGTCAGTCTGGTAGCAGCCAGATCCGGAATGAGATGTAAAATTTTGGGGGGCAAGGATCATGAGGGGAACCTGATTTTAGTTGAAAGAATTTGTTCTCTAATTGGGTCAACTGAAAGAGAAGTATATTCAAGAAACGACTGCTTATTGATGCCACAAGGACAGTTGTTGTACCCAGAAGATAGGGTTGCAGTGATCAAAGTGAACTTATTAAAAATGACTTCCACTTTGTTCAGAAAGAAGGATGCCAGGAAGTCACAGAAATCCTGATTGATATGTTCTGAAATCTTAGTCGCTGGTGAGGAGAGGCTGAAAACAACTTGGAAGAGGGCCTAGGACGAGCAGCTGGCTGGAAGAGGGCCTAGGACGAGCAGCTGGCTGCTTCTATAAACCTAATGAGGTACTCAGATTTTTCCTTCAAGATCAGTTTTTTATAGTCCGCCAGCAGCAATCTATATTTTTCTTTCTCATTGTTATCATAATTTCCCCTCCAAATCCATTCATGTTTCCTACAGGATTTCTTAGCAGCCCGGAGCGACACCCCAAACCACAGAGGGGTGGATTTGCGCCTTCTAGAGAGGGATTTTTTAACAGGAGCCAATCCATGAATTGCTCCAGATAGCCATAAGGTGTAATTGGAAACAATTTCGTGGGGAGAGTCAGATTTTAAACACATCTAATCATGGAGGTAGATACTGGTGGAATGATCACCTGACCTCCGTCTAGAGGGGCAGAGGTGAAAGGCCTTACATGTTTGTGCACAGGATTAAAATGATGCTTGCAAGCACGGCATGTATTTAATGACAAATCTGAGCCCTGAGGGAAGATTTTAGGGCAGGTCAGGTTGTCGCCTGAAGAGGTAAGTGCCCACAAGTTAGTACTAGAATAGGTCTTCCGCGGCCAGGGGGATGGGCCCTGGGCACAGTTCGGTTGCAGACGGGCTTGCCTTTGGCGCGTCCACTGCGCACGTCCGATACGCATCTGATTCTTCATCTGTTTAAGTAGAGGAGCTGACGCCACTAGAGTGTTACCCTCCCTCCTTCGAATACCCGGAAAAGAGGGAAGTCAGCAGGGGCTCTCTCCACGCAATCTGCAGAGCAGCAGTGGACCGGAGAGCGTAATCAACAAAATACCACCCAGCTCAAGTGCAATGCCGCTTTCCTGTCCGTAATATATAAAGCAGTGTTTAAAATATTATGTGAAAAGCACATAAAAATCAAAGATAAAAAGGTAAGAAGCACCGTAATATCAGCCCCAATGTTGTGACCGCAAGCCAGTCAAAGGCTCATGCTCTTCTCTTTCCAATATGGCTCGTTCCAAGAACAGCCTCTTTATACAGGTTAGTTCTCAAGCGTAAAGAGAAATGGGATTGCTAAAAATGTCCAATCTCCCAAGAGAGGTGAAATCTGCCTTTACGCATGCTCTCCAGGGGGTTTTATGTGCCCTGTCAAGGGCCAGACAGTCCGAGAAGATCAGCCGGTTAAGCTTCAGATCCTCCCTGGTACAGACCTTAAACACAGTAGAGGGCTAAGGGCCATGTAAAAGCTTGAACGCTAAGGCAGGCTCAGGAAAAGATACTTTTTTGTAAGTACAGCATAATAGACCTCATCCATCAAATGTAAGGGACAGCGTGGTCCATCCAGCTGCTGTTCCAATCAACTGACTCTCAAGGCCCCCTACATTCCAGGTGATGATGCTTAGTTACAGAATGTCGTGTCATCACCTAGAAACAGGAATACCACCTCACCTCATTCACCCAATACAAATTTAGAACAATTTGAGAAACAATAAACATGTAAAATATACAATTATACAGACATAGCATTAACGGAGTTATAGCGTGAGTAATTCCCAAATTTCAAATTACAAACATTATGTTGCAACAATCATGAGTTACAAATCTAGTCTTAGAAATGCACATGTTTCTTTCGACCCCGTCGGGGCCTCACGTTTTGATTTGCTTCCAACTAATTACCAACCCTTCCTTCACAGAATTTCTCAATGAATCACCAATTTCCCTCACAACAGGATAACACGTGGCTACCCTGTTTAGGTTCCAAATTCTGTATATAGATACAACAGCTTGTTGAATGCGCTCTTTAAGCACCATAATAAAGTGCTCAACACCACCATTGGACTCTAGGTGGTACAGGGTTGCTTTCTTGTGTCTAATGCCTCTGTCCTTAAAAAATGTTTCTACCACCTCAGAAGTTAAATGAACACCATTAGCTGTAAATATCGTAGAGGAAAAACTCGCTCTCTCAAATAGCTTCTCTCTCTCAAATAGCTCCTCTCTCTCTCTCAAGTAGCTCCTCTAGAAATTGTATTACTTCTCTTGATTCAATAGAATGCGCACCGCTTAGAGCCGAAAGCAAAAAAGCGTGCACACTCACACCGCGTCTGTATTTTATATATACACACCAAATTTCACTATATAGTCACTGAAAATGGGTAATGGAGATGCAACACACGCCAGAACTAACGGCTACAGTCCCAGGTGAAGAGACAAGCCTAATGTAAAAAAACAAAACAAAAAACAGCGCTGGTTCAGGGTAGATTCCATCAAACTGTGTCTGGGACAAGCATGGAACTTGGAAAGTAAATACTGCTGAGTGGTGGCAGCAGGGGAGACACTGGGTGGGGGCTGTAAAGATTAATTAGGAGGTTCAATCCGGAGGTGCGGCAGCAACAGGGAAACTGGGGGTCCTGGGCGCTGAGATAGAATAACAAACCAGGACCCGGCGGGGGTGGGTAGAGGTCTGGGGTCTGTAAAGATTTTATGCAACCACACCTTATAATCTTCTAATAGAATTAAAAAATTCAGAAATGGTATTGTTTCGTACAGTACACTACCACGGAATGGAGTGTGAAGCGCAAGCTTTTAATTATGCGCTTTACATAGGTATCCCGCTACGATGCTTCGCAGTGGCACCCATGTGCCCTTGACTCAGAAATAGGTGCCTGTGGTCTTGTAAAAACGATCACAACACACTAAAGAAGGTGGGACGGGGAGCTATTAGAAGGAAAGTAGGTGAAGTACCAATACTCCCAAAGACTAACGTAGTATTCACTGTGGGGTAGCTGTTCCTAAAGTCAGAGAGAGCAGCAACCTATTCTGGTTGGAGAAGAAGTGCAAGAGTAGTCTATCACAATAGAGTTGGGTTATCTAGAATGATGGGGGAAATCCCCTCCTTTTGGATATAGTGCCCTCACACACCCTTGTGTCATGCTTCATCATCGGGCGTTGCTCCTCGTGGGGGTGGTGCTGCTGTCCTCCACGGGCCCCGCAAGAGGGCTCTTTATCGGCACCACCCCCACAAGGAGCAACGCCTGATGATTACTATGTATAACATCGATCGGCATTCTGTCCTCAATTGATCTTTTTGCATTTGTCACCCAGAGTGGGACGGGTATGCCCAGACGTGGGTCCTGTGCTCTCCATGCCACTGGAGTCAAGCTAGCCTGGCTGATGAGGGGTGAGACCCCGAAACCAGTCCCAGGATGCTAGTTTCCTGTCCAGGGATGACCTGGCCTGGCAGTTAGGTCTGGAATGTTTCCATGGGGAGCAGGGTCAAGACTGATTTGCATATGGATGAGTTTAAACTGGAGCGGCATGGGAGCAAATAAACAATGTATTTAGGCCCAGATCTCTATACGAGGAGGAATGTTTGACATTGATCAGCATTCTGTCCATCAATTTTTTGTTTTGCAGTTGTCACCCCGAGTGGGCCGGGTATGCCCAGATGTGGGTCCTGTGCTCTCCATTCCACTGGAGTCGAGCTAGCCTGGCTGATAAGGGGTGAAACCCTGAAACCGGTCCCAGGATGCAAGGTTCCGGTCCAGTGAGGACCTGACCTGGCAGTTGGGGCTGGACTGTTGCCATGGGGAACAGGGTCAAGACTGATTTGCATATGGCTGAGTTTAAACTGGAATGGCATGGGGAGCAAAAAAACGATGGATTTAGGCCCAGATCTCTGTACTGGGCTGAATGTTTGACACTGATCAGCATTCTGTCCATCAATTGTTCTTTTTACGTTTCATTAAAGCATGCATGCTTTGTGAGCCGGCCAAAAAAATCTGTTGCCGCGGTAATGGCGCCGCAGAAGCCACAAGACGCAAACTTTCTTCATACATGTCTAGGGAAATAAAAACATACAGAGGGGGCATGTAAGAACCCAACAATGGCAGTGGTAATGCTGTAAATAGTATCGCGATGCAACAAAACCCATTTCTGCACTTTAGAATATCCCTAAGGAAACCTAAACAGCACACATGTGCTACGATGAACATATAAACATTGGCCATGCATCAAGTCCCTGTGAGCACAAGACAATACCTGATAGCGTGCCAAAGGTGTGAAGCCATTGCAGGCCTTCAAACTTAAAAAACATATTGTACACAGTGTCTGTCACGGGCTGCGGAGGGCGGGAGAGCAAAACAGAACCCCCGAGAATCGCTGCCATGGGAGTAAGAACCACAGAGCTAGAAGAGGAGGAGGGGAAGCAGCATAACACAGACAAGGTGTGGGAGACAAGGTGTAGGTGGGGAAGAAAAAAATAAGGAAACTAGTAACTAAATCCGAAAAAGTCAACGGAGAGTAACTAATTAAGAAGAATCAATATGTGCTTGTCCATGCGCCAGAGAAGAAAGAGGAAGTGACGTCTGGTCTGCGCTGCCTAATTTAGAGGCAACAAAGAAGTGACACATAAGCCAACAAATGGTAAGCAATGGGTGGGCTCCAAGCGTCTTACTAGCGAGACGCATGCCTTAGTGCATGCTCTTGCAGGCTCGACCATAAAAAAGGAAAGTTATCAGAGCACTGTGGACGGATGATGGTAGCTGCCAGAATCAGAATGCTCCCTTTACAGGACTGTTCTAGTAAAATAGCCAACAAGAGGAGCCTTTTGACAGGCAAACCCGCTCCTAACGGTATTTTCCGGAGGGCCCATAATTTTCAGTTTTTATTTTTAACAACTGATTTCAGAGCCAACCAATTGGAATCCAGTTACACCATATATGAACTTTTCACCAAATGTAAAATGGGACTAATGTACAATTTACATTTGAGTTCAGCCTACAGTATAAATGAAATGACACATCAAATATACCCGGATATAATTCCCAATATTTCAATTTTTTTCTCTGAGCCCTGGACACTGGAAATAACACAGAAGGAAGAATAATAAGGACTTCCAAATTTCCTTTGTTACACCGTATGGTGAAAAGACCCACAGTATCTTTTGCCACTGAATCAAAATATTCTGTTCCTCCATTGAAAGCACTTGTGATTTACATGGCAATTGCTTATAGGTATGAATGACGACATATAGAATACATTTTAAATAACTTACAGACGTGTTCCTCGTACAACATCATCCATCCTTGGTGTTCCAGATCGGGAGGGAGAGCTACTGTTAATTGGATGTAAGATACGTGGTGGGTTACGCCTTCTAGTAGCCTGTGATGAGTGCGTTAAAGAAGAGGCACTGTGTTCCTGAGGGTGGCCCGGCCAAGGTCTGCTGGAGATCATAGCACCAGAGGTAGGTCTCAGCTGTGGAATTTCGTCCAGATCACTGGAACGAGGAATTAAGAAACCAAAATTGTCCGTCATTCTCATTATGATAATATACCATTTTACAGCCAGGGGTTCTGAGTGACAACAAATAGAGAAAAAGAGCTCAGCACAGATAGCATGGCTAGATAACATGGCCTCCACTCCTGTCATAAAATCTGGTCAGTGACACACACTCCACCACCACCTACGTTGACCTCCTTCCTCCCCCCCCCAAAAAAGAGGCATTGCCTCACGCCACCTACTTACACCACCCTGTTTCGTTCCTCCACCTGGCAGTCCAAAGCCAACCTAGTCACAGTCACAGTGAGAGCAAAAAGCCGGCACCATGCTGACAGAGGCTCTGTGAGAGCTGCTGGTCAGCGCAGTACGTTCTCCCTGTGATGGCTGGTCTATGGAGACTCATTTACCTTAGAAATGAGTGTTGCAGGCAGTGCACCACCTGTGTACTCCTGCCTCCTTCAGGTCTATAGAGATCTGAGAGAGGCAGTAGAAGGCCTGCTACCGTTTTGTCACCTAGCTCCGGTAAGCAAAGACCTGGTAAAGTCACCAGAGTGGAAGAAAGCGGTTCACCTAGTGGCATCACATCCATGGAATAGAACATTTGTTTCCCACTTTTGTAAAGTCATATAGTGAACAAACATATTTAAATCTGCTTAATTATACTAATAACATATAGAATTATAGGTGGATAACTGTGAATAATGGGGATGTTTCTCACCTAGGGGTTCTGAGAGTCTCGGCCTGCTCCCATCAGACTGATCCAATGGTGACCACGGCCTAAGGAGGCCCGGGGAGACATTAAGAAATGCCCCACAATCAACCTCATGTGCCTGTGCTGGGCGGCCCTTGGAAAGGCTGATGGACTTGGGCTCAACAGAAAGCCAGGGTGTGCTGGAGAGACAATAACTTTATTTATGGCAGCACCATTGGGACTTTTGAGAGGCTATTGTCCCTAAACCCACCCACAAAAGGAGAAAGCAGTAATCACATGCTGGGGTATCTGAAGACAGCACCCTCAAAATAACAGACTGGCTGGCAAAGAACATGGACCAGTTTGTAATGAACTAGCAGTTGTTTAAGAGCTGCTCCACGGGTGCTTCATGGTTGCTGGTGGGAAGAAGCTGCTGGCACCTCGTACACTCACTCAGTAATAACCTGAGATTGAGTCCTGCTTGGACCTATGGTTGGACCTTGAGCAGGTTAAGGGGGATTGGCAAACAGACCTATTGTTGAACCAAAGCTAAGGAACACTTCTCCTACCTGTGCAAGGTCTGGTCTGCACAGCTGTTGAGTAAGCACTAGCCATAGTTTAAGACATAGGGTCCATCTAAAAAATGCAGAAGATTGACAAATAGACCAGGAGGTACAATCAGAGCCCTTGGCAGTCAAGTTAACCAGAGAAATGGACCGCAAAAAAACAATCAAGGACAACATTTGCGAGGGGGCGCACAACGGCAGCAAACAAGATGGCCGCCCACTTATATTCCTCCGTGGGAGCCGAGGAATTATCTACATTTTTTCGGGCGGTTCCGGCCCGCATTTGCATTTCGGTGACATAATTAGTATGTGGCAGTGAACAGCCTGATGAGCATTTTAATTGCTTATTACGACCATTTTTGTGAGGTTTTATTTGCCGCTCCAATCATGTCGGGATTGGTGCCACCATTTTGAGGGTCTTTCAGCCTGCCTTCATAATTACAATGGCTTGTTTTTAGCCTATTAAGGCGCCGATTCCGATGCTGGAAAAACCGGGTACGAACCGTCGGACGGAGCGTTTTCTCCGTCCGACTCGTACCCGGGAAAAACACCTTACAAACCCGCAAGTATGATTCGTACAGAAACACCATTTCCGTACAAATTGTAAAAAACACCGACCTGCAAAAAAACACATACAAATCGGATCCGGGACACCGCGTACGCGACATTCGCACGGAGTCAGGCAGCATTTTACGGATCAGCAAGTACGATTCGTACCCACAGCACTTCGGACGGCAACATTTTTACGGGACCCAAAAAGTGCCGGAAAAGCTAAGTACGCCGCGATGCATGATGAAAAGGGTGCCCGGTACCACCGTACCCCCATCCCTACATGTCCGCACCGTACCCCAGCATCCCCCCATGTACGCACTGTACCCCCAGCCCCCCCATGTACGCGCCGTACCCCCAGCCCCCCCATGTACGCGCCCTACCCCCAGCCCCCCCATGTACGCACCGTACCCCCAGCCCCACATGTACGCGCCGTACCCCCACCCCCCGTAGGGTAGGTACGGAGCGCACCCCCACCCCCGTAGGTACGGAGTGTACCCCCACCCCCGTATGTACGGGGCCTACCACCACCCCCCCGTATGTATGGGGCGTACCACCACCCCCGTATGTACGGGGCGTACCACCACCCCCCGTATGTACGGGGCGTACCACCACCCCTCCGTATGTACGGGGCGTACCCCCCATATGTACAGTGCGTACCCCCAGCGCTACGGGGGGGGGGGGGCGGTACGCCCCATACATACGGGGGTGGGGGTACGCTCCGTACCTACGGGGGTGGGGGTACGGTGCGTACATGGGGGGGCTGGGGGTACGGCGCGTACATGGGGGGGCTGGGGGTAGGGCGCATACTTGGGGGGGTGTTCGGCGCGTATGCGGGCACATGTTTGGACGTCTCCATGCTTGCCATGGGAGTTCGCTCCGGACGGTGTTTTTTACATACGGTTGTGCATTCGGACGGACGGGACGGATCGTATTTGCGCGCTCGGACTTCAGTTTCCCGATTTGTACGTAAAAATGGCCGGGGACGTGTCGGACACTTTTTCCGACCCGAGGACGTGTCGGGGAATTTTCCCAATGCGATTCGTATGGATTTTTTAACATACGGATCGTACTTGCCAGTTTGTACGGGACTTGTACGATTCGTACGTAAAGAAATACGGATACGATTCGTACGGGGAATCTTTTTAACGGATCGGAATCGGCACCTAAATCTCCTTTTTCTCTGCCAATCAGTATAAATGGCCACCATTGCTGTTTTTTTCCCCTTCTCTTTACCTTTGAGAATTTTTTCTCATCCTCCAATTTACCGTGCATTTTGTTAATTTTTTCGGACACTACCAACGCTGGTCTCATTCTGTTTCCTGACGCAGTAAACCTCGCACTGCTAAGTTGTCTCACAGAGTCTCAATATGGGTACTGCACACTCCTCCAAAGCTGTGGTTTCAAATGTTTCAGGCGCTCGCAAGGAGTCCGGAGGTGGCACAAACAAAAGAGTTAAAAAAAGATCCTTCTTTGCCAACAAAATCTCCTCTACCCTTGACTCTGGAGGATATTATGGATGAATTAAAAAATATGAAACCTTTCATGGTTGAGACAAATGGCACTTTACAACAGATTGAAGAGAAGTGGTCCGTTCTGGATTCAAAATTCACTGAGGTGGAACAACGGGTAAGTGACGCCCAAGATGTTGCGGTCAAGGTCACGCAGCTTAAAAGACTAGCTGAAGACTGGGCAAGCCATAATCGCCCCAACAGGTACGTATTCATGGAATTCTAGAGAGGTCAGAAGGTCAGGATAGGATCAAGTTTCCTAAGCTGCACATCCACAAAATTGTGGGGCTGTAACCTACTGTAGAATTGAACATTCAAAGAGCCTAAAGGATTGGTCCTTCTCCTCCCACATCTTCTAACAGACCTAGAGGTATTATCGCTCTGTTCCTACAATATTCTGATCTTATGGAAGTCCTTACGATGGCCAAACAACGCAAGCAGATGCTATGATCTGGGCATAAAGTCTTCTTCAGCCAGGACATGGCCAAGGTCACTGCTGCAAAGCGAAAAGAATTTCTGGACTTGACACCAGTTGTGAGATCTATGAATGCACGGTTTGGGCCTCTATATCCCTGTTTCTTCAAGGTCAGTAAAAGGATAGGACAGACTCCTTTGAAGATCCCAAGGACCTTAAGCAATTCACTTGCGAACATAAAGGAGAAGATATGGAACTCAGTAAAACTTGATTTGCGTAACCTCAATTTCGGTTTTCTTATTGTCTGTCATTTTGATGTTTTGTACAGGTTCTGGGTTTCTTTGGTCTGACGGATCATGCTGTGAAGGTTGTCATCTTCTCACTTTCAGTCTCCAAGTTTTTTGTGTATGCTATATCACGTGTTTCGTCGCATGGTAGGTTGGTCTGGAGTTCCTTGTTTATTTGCATACATTATATTTACTCCTATATCTTTTTTTTTTTTAAATCAAATTACCGTTCTCGACTTCATATGTTTATTTCTTACTCTCCTCATGGCTTCCCTTTGGGTTGGACTACATGTCTTGCCTCCCGCCCCTATACTAATATCCTTCTGTTCTTCATTCTATTGTACGATATGACTGAAGTCCTTTGGCTTTTTGTCATCTTTTTATCTTTCTATACACTAGAGAGTTCTTTTCCTCACTCCCCACTTTCCTATATTCCTTTTCTATCTTTATTTAATATTTCTCTTTACTTTCTCTGCTTTCCTTCTTTTACTATGTATTATGGCTCTTCATTAGTTTGTGATCATGCCTCTATATTCCTTTGTACTCCATCAGTCTACTGTACCTTTATTTTACTTGGTATTTGGTTAACTGTTGCAATTTTCATTTATGTCTCCCTAATAATTAGTCATTATATACGTTACTCATGGCTCACTTACGTATTGTCTCCTAGAATGTAAAGGGACTTCGTAACCTTGTTAATAAACAGAGGGTGGTGACTCACCTATCCAGGTTGAATTGCCAGATTGCTTTTTAACAGGAGTCACAGCTTCAAAATACTGACATTGATTGTATGCGCAGGCAATCAGTAGGTTCTATTTTTAGTTCTTCTGCTGTTAATAATAAGAATGGTGTTTTGATTTTATTTAATAAATCTCTGCACATCCAAGTGGTAAAGGAAACCAAAGATGACGCTAGGAGGTGGCTATTGCTGAATGTCAAAATTAATGACACTCCTTTCTCATTATGTAATGTTTATGGCCCTACAGTTGTGGATTTACAATTCTGGGAACAATTCTCTACCATTCTATCTGATTGTTCTTCAGATAGTTGTATAGTAGGGGGAGACTGCAACCAATTTATAGACCCTTTTATAGACAGGTGCTCTAAAGCAAGATACATCCCCAACAAAATGCAAAAATCCTTCAAAAGGGTTATTTCCTCTAGAGGTTTAATTGATGCCTGTCGAGCTATTCACCCAGACGTGATGGAATGTACTTTTTTTCCTTCTGTACATGCCTCACAATCCAAAATAGATTATTTGTTTGTCACTCAAAATGTTCTCTAATCGATTTTAAATGTTGAGATTGGCTGCACTTTGATTTCGGATCATGCCCCTGTTATTTTAGACCTAGATTTTCCCAATAACAAATATCGGCCCAATTGGTGGAGGTTTAACAATATATTACTGCAAGATAAACGGTTTACAGATGCATTTGTTGATTTCACTACAAACTTACTTGCTGTTATTCTTCCTGTTGATTCCCAAATGAATTACATTTGGGATGCTTATAAAGCGACCACTGTTGGCCAACAATTTGAAAATTAATAAACAAAAATCGAAAATATAAGTGATCACAGACAAAGATGGATTGAATCGCACTAAAGACACAGAAATTCTAGACTGTTTCACACAGACTTACACCAAATTATATTCAAAAGATTGTTCTCCCACGGCTGACCAATTAAATTCTTTCTTTCAATCTATCTCCAAATCGACAGTAAACAAACTAGACCGCTCCGTCTTAGATGCTGATTTAACTGAGTTGGAGCTCAAGAATGCTGTTCTTCAACTTCCCATGGACAAAGCTCCTGGTCCTGACGGATTTTCTGGTAAATTTTAATTGCATTTTGCACATCTTCCAAAACAACTTCGTTTGATTTCTTATTTTGTCACTCAGAAATGCACACAAGGAACTTTTTCACAGGCGATGCTTTGTTTGCATCCTAAGAAGGATAAAGATTTATCTAAGTGTGAGAATTATAGGCCCATTTCTCTTTTTAACACGGATTGCAAAATTTTTGCAAAGGTCCTAGCATTACGCATTAAACAGACTATTCCAGTTTTAATAGACATCCATCAATCAGGATTTGTAAAAAGGTCGTCTTATTTCAGATAAATCCCGAACCTCATTAATATAATCCATATGGCCTCCAAGTCTGAAATACCTTATGCAGCCATAACTTTGGACGCTGAGAAGGCCTTTGATCATGTTAATTGGGATTTTATGTTTGGTGCATTAAAATGGCATGGTTTCAGTCCACACGTTCTTAGATATATTCCACAACTATATTATTAGCCTTCCACTTCTATCTATGCTAATGGCATATAATCCTCATATTTTCCTCTTTTCCGAGGCGCCAGACAGGGCTGCCCTCTTTCCCCTCTCCTCTTTTTTCTTTCTCTGAAACCTTTCCTAGAGAAAATACGTAGATCGTCAGCTTTCACTGTATTCAAATACTGGCATTTGGAGGTTAAATTCACTGCTTATGCAGATGATGTACTATTATATGTCACCAACCCACTAAATACGCTTCTAGCTTTTTTTCAATTATTAAATGAATATTCCCTGGTATCCGGATATAAAAACAATATAGATATCCCATTAAATAAATATGGTCTCCCTGATACGTTTAAGGACACTGGTTTTACTTGTACATCTAAACCCATAAAATGTTTAGGCATTCTATATTCTAACAACATTAAAGAAACCATTCAAATAAATTTAGAACAAGTCAAATTTAAAATTTCGAATATGTCGTTTGCCTGGTCCCCTCTTTTCTTATCTTGGTGGGGGAGATTAGCTACAATTAAAAATATTATGTTACCGATAATTAATTTTTATTTGTCCATGCTTCCAGTTAAACTCCCTCATACTTTTTCCAAATCTGTTAATCGTTTACTTTTATCTTTTGTATGGAAAAAACGCAAAACGTAAATATCTCTTTCTCAGCTTCAACAGACTAGGAACAATGGAGGGGTCAATTTTCCTGTGATTAGTAGATACCACTATGCTGTTTCTTTAAAGCAGGTTTAGACCTCTCTTTCTGTTCCTTCGCTGGATGAATGTACAGTCTGGAGTAAACTGGAAAAAGCTTGTATTGCTCCTTTTTCACCTAAAGAAACGACCTACATATCCCAAGCTCCTAGGAAATTTCTTTCACCCCTACTTACACATTCTCTCTCGGTTGTCACACCTCTTCTCCTTAAGTCTAATTCTTGACTAGAATTTTTTGTACAAACCACAATATGTTACAACGAGCACATTAAATTAAATAATCGGGCTCTTTAGTGGAAGGAATGGATTGATAGAGGAATATTAGTATTTGGTCATATAATTTCCAACGATTATGTGCTAGAATTTAAGGATATCCAACTTAAATACGATATTTCTTCCTTTTATGAAGTACATTTTAACATGATTAGGACCACCATTCTGCAGCTTTATTCACAATCTTCCTCTTCATCAAGTCTCCCATTCCTTCCATTGATTTTTCCTCAAAGGTGAAAGCTTCGTATACATACAAACTTTCAAGTCTCCCGCCTAAGAGTAGATCCAAACCAAAAATTGAATTATGCTGGGAACAGGACTTCAATCAAGAATTTTCTCAACACACTTGGGAAAATATTTGGGCCAAGATACATTCTACTTCTCGCTCTGTTGCCACCACCCAAACTTTATTCTATTTCTATATTAAACTATATTACACCCCCACGCATTTATATAAGTTTTGTCTGATCAATGACACCAAGTGTTGGGCTTGTACCCAAGAAAACGGCGACTTTTTGCATATGTTTTTTAAATGTCCCCGAGTTTGGAGCTTTTGGTTGTTACTTTAGGATAAGCTTAATAACTACGGACTATACATTTAATATCGTACATCTGGTTTTGGGTAGTGTGTCCCGTCTATGGCAGTCTCACAAAGTAATTGGGAAGTTTATTGACTTGACGATGGACCTGGCTTTACAAATTATCACATTCATTTAGAAAGACACTTCAAAAATCACCTTTATTGCCTGGTGGAACTTACTATGTCATCATCACAGGTTAGACAGGTTAGACACAGCACTCGCTACCTCAAAACTACTAATGATTAAACGAGATCTGTTCTGACTTAGGTCATATTTATCTAGCACTATTACCCCTGCTAGACTTGTGAGCACCCTTTTAGATTCTCATGAGTAGCCACTATCTTTCTTGTTTTGGTTATTTTGGTAACAACAAATGATTGCTAATTATGTTTTTTTAACCTGGTTCTAATTTTTCTTCTTTCATATTTATTCTTCTTTTCTATCTTCTCTCTCTTTTCTTCTTTCATCTCTAATCTTACTCTCACATTTTAGAAAAATGCTACAGTTTTGTATTAATCTTGCTCTTTTGACTCAATGCATTGTATTTTCTCTCGTTATTAATTTTCTTAATTGTTAATCCCTTTTATCTATAATAGTTTCACTGTTTCATATATTATTCTCATATAATGCTAGAGCACATGAATATAATTTTACTATGTATTGCTTTACAATTTCATTCAATAAAGCATCTTTAACAAAAAAAAAAGGACATCATCTTGCAAGTTATTAGAGACTCACACTCCAATCTTGAACACAGAATTGATGAATTCAGTCTGGATGGCTCTCTGATTCACCAGAACCTACACAACACTGCTGTGCTAAGGAGGCTGAAGGGCATGTTTCAACGCTTGAAGACCTGCTTCAGTGAATGGAAGCCAGAGAGGCCAAGCTCAAGGTGAAAACCAAATTTGTAACAAAAAGAGTGGAAGATGTAAAGGCAGAGCATGTATAACTAATATTACACTGTTGGGAGTAAAGGAGGGCACAAAGCCTAGCAACCCTGTCAAATTTTTCACAAGCGGATTCCAATGCTGGACCGATTCCAAGAAGACCTCTCCAGATGTTTTTTATAGAAAGGTCGGATCAAGCACTGCCGTCTCAACCGCCTCCCTCCGTCTCTTCTGGCCCAATCATTCATCCTTCGCCTCCTTCAGTTTGTGGGAGAGAGATGCAATACTAAAAGCAAGCTCGGAAAGTCAGAGAGGTCAAGTGTGAATCAGTAAGATCATATATTTTCTGGTCTATACCTGCCTGATGAAGGATCCAAGGTGATCTTTCAATGAGATGTAACAGAAAACAAAGGTGTTACAGCTGGAGTATGCTCTTCTGTTTCCAACGAAACCGAGGGTCATCTTTCAAGGAAAAGCTCATATCTCTGAGTCCTTAAAGCATTATGAAACTAGAAGGTATGAAAGGTGATACCAAGCAAGACATGTTGAACCCACAGGCTTGTCCTGTCACCCTGAGACCAGGAAGAGGACCACAGGACAAACACAGGATGCAATGTAGATAGTATTAAACTGCTAGTCCGGCTCAATGCGGCAATGGAGATGTAGGAGGTGGGCTGGAGATGGGCTCTGGACAGGCTCCTAGAGGTACTGGGCCAGCTCCGAGCCCCCGAAGCCAGAAAAATTAAGGAGAGCAATCGCAGGGATTTTAATATTGGTTGAACTAATCCAAATCTCTTACAGTAATGTACCTTAAGTCTGAATATAGCTTTGTAATCCGTAGGGCAGGGCATGAGGCGAGAGGCAATGTAACCAACAGGCCATGCTTGCTCACCCGCTCAGCTTTCCGGAGGTGTTGGGCAACAGATGTTTCTGGGGTAGAAGTATGGGGTTAGGGGCTAGATGGCGATGTTACTGTTGTTTTGGAAATCAATGTTATATTGCATACCTCCTAAATTACCAACTATCCATTTATAGCTTCCCAATCACTAATGGCATACCCTGCTGAATATCAGATGTTGACATAGAATGCCAATGAGTTAAATAAAGGATCTTCACGGATGCAGCATTATTACATGGAACATACCTGCTGGGTACAAATTGCAGGTTTATTAGGAGAAACATATAAACCTGAATATTCCATTCCATTCTAGGTCCACCCACACCTTCAGAAGAGTGTTTATTTTACTGCACAAATCCCTACCACTACAAATTAAAAATGTGCAAACTGTAAGAATACCGATCCCTTACGTTCTGGTGTGACTTTCCATTATTCTCAATGGGATTTGTAGGAATTGCAAAAATAGTGCTCTTACCTAGACTTCTGTAACCCTTTGCTGTGTTACCAGTTTTGCTACCCAAGAAATGTATTAGAGAACTGAATTCCCTATTAATTAATATGGGGTAAGGCAAGAAGATAATTGGCTATAGGTAAAGTTGTAAATCCATCTAGGGCGGTGGTTTAAGACCTTCAAACTCTGAACTCTACTACTTGGCCGCTCAATTACGATGCCCCATGAGATGGTTCTCAAATACACTGGATCCAGAGCCTACCCAAGGAACACCTCATTCTATTAAGAAATACTAGGAGATGTCCCACTTACCAAGCATCACCAAGGTCACTCAAAACAGGAAAGAACAGTTGTAAATTCTTCCTTAGGCACTTAAGAATCTTGTCAGGGTATGTACCAGAGATTCCTCTGAGGTATCTTCCTAAACTGGAGGAGATATAGTCTCATGATAGACAAACATGGCCTGAGGCAGGAATATTTACAGTTGGTGACCTATACTCCAGTGGTACACTCCATTCTTATGTCACTGTAAAGGAAGCCTGGGGAATGGGTATGGGCCAATATATTACACACAATGCATTACAGAGAGTGGCTAGAATAACGTGGGAAGAAGAAAATAATGAACCCATTTGGAGTAATGCCCTAGTAACACTACTTATGTATGGTACTGCTAAACGTGCAAAGACCACTGTTTAAAAAACTTTGCATACAACTTTTATTCTGATGTAGATCAAGTTGAATCCAGATGGTAAGAAAGGGTGGGACGTAGATTTACAGAAAAGGAATGGAGAGATGCTCTGGAATACACAAAGAAAGTCACAAAAAATTGTTGGTGTAAATATACTCAGTTTCACCTTCAAAAGAATAGCTTAAATGTATCCGGGTTTGGATGACCACTTTCTGCGAAGCTTTGCACCTTAGAAAGATTTTTATCACATGATGTGGCACTGCAGGATCACTGAGTAATTCTGGAAAGAAGCTGGGGTCGCTGGTATTGAATTAACAGGTAAAAGATTAAGAAATTGGACTTTAATTTATTAACCTATGTACTGGGACAAATGCATAGACCTAAAAGCCACTAGGCATATGCATATATTTCTTAGTTTAGCATTGCTGCTTGCCAAGAGGAATACAGGTTGGAAGAATAGACTTGCCACAGGTGTTAGAGATTGTGGCTGCTGGATGTCAAGAAATGGACGAATCCATGATGTTATGTTAACTGCATTTCTTACGCGCGCAGCTACTGCAAGGAGTGTCCCGGCGCGGCCCAAGGGAGACAAACTATAACCAGACTTTAAGAAAAGAGATGTGTCTTTAGCAATTTCTTGGTCATCAACAGTGTGAAGCGACAGGGGGAGCGCATTCCAAGCGCGTCCTGCAAGCACAACCAAGGAGGCGCCCCCTAGCCGCTGACGATGGAATCCAGGAATCTTCAACAGCCTGAGGGATGAAGAACGTAAGGATCTCCCCGGCACATAAAACGAGAAGCGTTTCTGCAAGTAGCCGGGGCCTTGCCCATGTAAAGCGCGATGGGCTATAGTGAGAGCTTTAAATGTCACACGTGCCTTGACCGGTAACCAATGAAGGGAGCGGCGGTAATCATGGACGCTCTGCCTGGGAGCCAGGCCACCCAAAATGCGGGCTGCCGCATTCTGGGTCACCTGAAGCTTGTTAAGAGCCTAAGCTGGGATCCCAGCATAAAGAGCATTAGCATAGTCAAGCCGAGACAGGATCAATGCTCGAACCACCGATTCCCTAGCCGCTTGAGGAAGAAGCGGAAGGAATCTTCTCAGCATTCTGAGGAGGCCGAAACAACACCCTGTAAGACGCTTAACCTGACTAGCAAAGGAGAGATTGCAATCAAAATAGACCCCCAGATTCTTCACGGTCTGACTCGTGGAGGCAGGCAGAGGGAATTCTGGAGGCCAGATAGCCTCTCTGAACCCGAGGGGGAAGTCGCCAAACATAGGAACCTCGGATTTATCCTCGTTACACTTTAATTGGGCAGCTGCCAGCCACGTAAAAACCGAGGAAAGACACCTCTGCACAAGGTCAACCGAGGCCCCCTGCTTCTCCCAAGTAAACAGAAGTTGTGTGTCATCTGCGTAAGCAATGACCTTAGCCCCCAACCCCTCCTCTAGAGCCACCAGGGGAGTGAGGTAGATATTAAACAAAAGGGGGCTGAGGGAGGACCCCTGAGGAACCCCCGTGCTAACTTGAAGAGGTAATGATAATAGACATTGCCACATAACAACGAAAACAGGGCAAGGGTGTGACCCATACAGAGGGACACAATATTTGTGGCAATTGAGGCCAAAGCAGATGATAGGTCACATGAAGGATGGCGAATTAATAATAGATGATGATAACACTGTGATGTAAGGACAATTATGTTTAATTACTGTATGATTTGGTTGTATACAACGTTGATGCAGGAATATAGTGTGATAAATATGATTGGTCTAAGAAGATGCTACTTTCGTTGATACATAACATGATTGCTGTATTATCGCATAAGGGTGGTTAGTGGTAACTTAGGAAAAACCCTCAAATGCAATAAAAATATGTGTTGACTAAAAATAAGGATATCTCACTATCCTTTGCATGTGGCAAAAATCAACACCCTTTTATTCTTTGTTGGATTTTATCTCTCGAGCTACTTTCCTTAAAGATATGTGTCTATTTATGCTCCTAATTTGTTGTTCTTTCAGGTCTCCTTAAGTTGCCTTATTTCACGGCTGTACAACTCTCTGCCTCCTTGCTTTACCCTGCATGATTTGTTTAACATAATTTTTTATAACATATTTAATGATTCCTTAACACATTTCTTAACACAGCCTCCTTTCCCTGTGACTGTGGCTTTTATCACCAGTCACTGTGCTCTCAGTCCCACTCGCTGATCTTCCTGCCGCATATTGACACACGTCGCATCACAAAAACAGGTGGCCATCTTCGATGAGATCACGCTCCTCAGCCAATGATTTTGGGGGCATTGTAGTTGGTGCTCCCGATATCACTTACCTTCGAACCAATGGACAACATGTATGGCTGGAGTGCTCAGCCGCAGTATGTATCTGGCCTTACCCAATTGGCGTAATACCCATAAATATATATGGCTTGTCATGCCATCCAAAAAGTCAATTTAGCGCGCTCTCAGGATATAGCACAAACAACACCAAGTTGTTGCGAGAAAGAGTTTTTTTGTCACACAGCGCATTTCGGCTACCCAGCAGCCTTGGTCACATGTGCTTACACCACCACATGGGTGTCCTTAAAAATGCATGATAGACATAAAGAAGGGACACAAGAGGATCTAACGTGTCGGCCATATTGGAGTGGTGTCAAAATAGTCAGAAAAAGTATAAGGAATGGTGCGGGTTCAACCGTCATATGGAACATGTCAAGTGAGATTGAAATAGAATTACCACATATGAACAAAAATAAACATATTAACAGCAACTGGTATAATGAAAGTGGTAACCAAACAACTTACTATAGGCATGTAGTACTGGCATGGTGCTTAAAGCCTGGACCACAAAGAGGCATAATAACGGCGAGCCAATGAGCGTAAAGGCATAGTGCCTATATATAACCATGTACCTGAGTCTCATTTCACAAGTAGTAGGATAGTACAGGCCAACATGACTACTATTTAACTGAAAACAAATATATATATATACTGTAATGTAAAAAGGCAGGAGAGAGGTGAAAGTTACTCTGAGACAGTGAGAGAAGTAACTGGCCAAACCTAGATTGGTTTTTCTGATCAGTACTCACATAGTGAAGCTTCTGTTTGAATCATCACACCTCTTCAAGTTAAAGACTACCTTTACTTGGGCTGCACTCACGTCTTACTTTGCCATGTCAGATAATTACTCAGGTTGAAAATACTACTCCACCTTCCTTTACCTTCCAGCCACTAAAGGAAATGAGAACTGCTGATCCATCCTCTGAGGAGGCAGCATTCCAGGTACCATAAGGCAGTAGCAGCTTGGTTTGTAAGCTGCCAACAGGCTATAAGACAGCCTCCAGTCCATTATAAACCAGATAACTGTGGTGTATGAGGAAGCACTGGTTCACTCCTCTAAGTCAAAGGCCCTCTAATGGCATGCATCATGCAACAACACAAATCTGAATACTGATTTGTCTTGTGGCTGTCTTGCAGGCCCTTTAATACACTCAAAGCACATGTGTGAGTGTGGGGTTTTGCCACCGATTTGTTTTGCTACCACTCAGGTTCTAGACCTATTCATCATGGCCTCCTGCATATGGTGTCTGAAGCAATGATCCTCTGAAACAAATAATGGGTTGAGCCACATGCCTTCAAGTTACTTCCTATCAACTGATGAGCCCACTACAATTTCTGAGCAACTCGTAAAAGTCATATGGTCAATGTTGTCATGACAGCTATTGACGGCACCTATCCTGCCTGGAGCAGCGCAGTCTGCCAGCTTCAGAGAGGAAGAGATACTGCTTCAAGGACACCTCTGATGGACGAAAGCGGCAGAGTCAGAATAAGCGGTAATTCCCAAAAGGAGAGTCTTGAGCTCCACAGAAGTAATCACACAAGGGAAACAGTTTACAGAGGGCTGCAGAAAGACCGGTGAGAGAGCAGGATGTCCACAGGTCAAGGAGGATAGGAGTTGGGCAAAAGTAATTAGATTAATTCCTCAAAAAGCATGATTGGTTCCAGCTTAATAGTTAAAAGTATAATTTATCAGCACATCATATCCCAAGTTGCATGCTTACATCACTGTTCGTAATTTACTCTCCTAATTTGAAATAACAAGATGAAGGATTTTAGTCTGTGCAATATACAGTGGATAAGAGTAGGGACACACAGGGGCTGTAATTTTCAAGCACAGTCGATAAATTGCCAATTTAGGGATACAATACAAGGAAAATAGTTAGAAGACCCCATCAAAGAAACAGATACTATTTAATATCAATCACATTTAGGACATACAAAGTGACTGAACTATTTGAAGGGGCCAAAGAAGTCAGGCTGTTATGAATCTAAACCACACCATTTGAAAACACTAGACCTGTATGCCGAGAAAATCTCAATCTAAACTCAAGCTTGTGAATAAAAAAAACACACAGAAACTAAGCACATTACAGGGCGCATCTCAACTAAGGCACCACCTAGGACCACTCCTTAACTAAATTCTTTTTTCAAAAATATTACAAAAGAAGCAGCGCATGCAACCCAAAAGAAAAACGTTATTGTGTAAAGCAGGAAGGATGAGAGAGAAGGCCTCAGAAGATGAGCCAGGAAAGCCTGGAAGTCAGGACAAGACAACTGTAAAGCCAGCTCACAGGAGGCAAGACAGCACACAGGAAATGAGCAATGACTTTATATATTTCAATATAGTAATGGTCAACGGATTTTTCAGCACTTCAGCTAACACATTGGGAAGCTCCTGTAACCAAGAATGTAGCTGCGCCATTACCCATTACACTCTCCTAAAGACAACAGTGTAACGAACAACTCCTTGGCTCCAGCCTCAGAAAGAGGAAGGGGAGATAGTCCTATCCTCATCAAAGGAATACATTTTGCTACATCTAAAAATAGAAATGGAAAAGGGGGTTAGAGACTATACAGTCTCACCAAAAAATACATCCAAGGTGTATCCTATGCCTTGGAAACTCAGCTAGATGATATAGCTCAAAGAACTAAAACGTTTGAGAAGTGTATAGAAAGTGTGAAACTGAACCTACAAGAAAATACACAAGAAATAAGACAACTAAAATTGCAAAATAAAACCTTACTGGAAGACCCGGAAAGATTAGAAAATCAATCAAGGCAAAATAACCTTAGAATTCTTAATGCCCCATAAGGAGCTGATGGAAGTTACATGAAAAGTCTTAGTATTAAATGTCTTAGAGTGGGAGTGTTGAGGAGAAATATAGAGTTGAATTTAGACACAGATTTCAGAGGTTACGCAGACACCCATTTAACTACAATGCAAATGGGAAAGCACAGAGGAAGAGCCTGATCAACTTACCTAGTTACACGATTAAAGAACAGATATTAGGTTAGGCCCTTAAAAGAAAAACACTGACACACAACAACTTTACATACTAGATCAGATTAGACATTTGCAGAATAACTGCACAGCATCAATGGGAGCTCAGCAGAAGCATGGACAATCTACAGAAGATAAGTGCAAAAGTTCAACTGAGATTCCCAGCAATGCTGAGCATAATGTGAAGAAATTAAACGTATAACCTAAGGAAGCCGGAGGAGGTTGATAAGATGATTAGAAAGATGAAAACAAAATGAATTGAGTGAAAGGTTTCAATACCAATCAAGGAGAGATTTTGAGGGGGGAGAGGTATTGGGGCACGGGAGGATCACATTGCAGTTAGCAACAATATTGCCCTTAGATGGGAGACCTTGAGTAAGCATATATTGTATGCCAAAGCATAAAGTACAGGTTCCCTGGGAGATAGGGTAGCACCAGGCGGGGAGTATGAGGGGAAAAATAAATGAAAAAGATGTCCTCTTTACACAAGAGGACTATAGTATTTAATAACAGAGACTACATTGTAATGTTAAAATTGGTATGAGAGTTAAAATGGTGAATGACCAATATTAGGAGAAAGAGTTTTGGTATAATAATAACGTGGAAGGTAAACAGCCTATGTACTAGAAGGAAACCAAAGGTAATTTTACAATATCTAGAAGGTTCAGGTGCTCAAGTGTTCATGTTGCAGGAAACTCATTTGCCACATTCAGAATGTGAGATCTTATTACTATCAGTGGATTCGGGAGGTGGTGTATACAGACCAGATAAGCATCTCTATAGGTGTAGCTATAGATGTAAGGTAAAACTGCGAGATTAGTCACAAACGATATAACAGACACTACAGGAAGATGGGTAATTTGCAATTTGTCAGTCCAGACCGCAATTACAGGTGTAGGTTATTATGGTGCAATCACAAGTGACAATCACACACCTAATTGCAGGCTTCAAAATCTATTTGTAATTTCCTCTATCATTTTGAAAGAACACGATGAAGGACTTTGGTCTGTGCGATATATAGTGGATAAGAGTAGGGACTATACCTTTCACATTAAAAAGTATAGGCACTACCAGAGGCTAGATTACTTTCTTCTTGATTCATCATTATCGGTGGGGTGAAAGATGTACAGCACGTTCAGCGGATCTATGTAAGTCATTGGTACTGAACCACAGAATATAGGTGTGGCGTCACCGCTTGGTAGGCTTCCCCCCTCACAGATGCGAGGGGTGTGCATTCGATTGCAATGACAGATGTGATATGCACGCTTAAACTGAGTCAAAAGCTAATGCTGATTGTTTGTTGTTTATTGTATTGAGTTCTGGTTAAACTTCTACACTTAAAGCGATCCTCCCATCCATGGGATGGAATAACACAATATATTTGTAAGTGATATTGGGAATATGCGATTCTGTATGTGAATAGGAGGTACAGTGCATACCACATACAATTATCGGCTGCCTGGTCGGAGTGTGGTCAGTAGTTAAACTTGTATATTTAGGGCATGGTGCCTGACCCGAAGATGACAGATGTGAGGCTTTCAAAACACTGGATACAAGTGTGTTGATTGACTAATGTATAAAGCTTTTAAAAGCGGACTGTCTACGCAACCATATATCTGTGTAAGAAGCTGATATATATATATTTTTTTTAAAGTGCAGCACGTTCCAGAGCATTGTTCAGATCATTACGCCATAATACTACATCTAGAAATCCCAAACATGGAGACACAAAGATAATGGACTCTAGATTGTACACTCTTATTTGATGTAGATATTTTGCAGAGCTTGAATAACATCAGCCAGGAGTACATTGGCTTGAATAAGACAAAGCATCTCTGAACATGGTCTGCGATGTATATAAAGCCTATACAATAGGGGGTCATTAGCAAATTAGTCTACAATAAGCGTCAAAGAGCTCGCAAAGAAGAGACAAGGCTGGAGTTTGACATCAAAGCATTACAGGAGGACATTCAGTTGTAAAACTTTCTGGAATCCCAATTGAAATATGCAACTATTAATAGGCTCAGACAAGATTATAAAAAGGACAAATATAAAGTGTTATTTCAAAGGAAAATTAAAAATTGTTGGCAAGTAAGCACGCTGCAACATTTTGAATATGAGGAGAAAAGTGCGGCATTCCTGGCTTGGAATGTTGAATACATTAAGGCTTTGGCTTAGCTTTACAAAGTTTGACTTTTTCACCCACGGATGGCTGAACTTAGTTCAGTGTACCTATGTTTGAGCATGGACGTACAGGTTGTTGTTAATACACAGTTAATGTGGTGCCCATGTTTTCGGGGTTACTAACAGTGCCTTAGAAAGGTCAGGCATGGAGTGGTAATTCAAACCAAATTTCATAACTTACACTATTATACACTAGCACTGCAGTAAAAAAAAAGTACACTTTTTATTTTAAGTTTCATTCTGTTGCTTAGCACATGGAAAATAAATACACAGAATATTATTAAAGTAGCCCTAACGCATGTCGTTAACAAAGAGAATAGCATGAACATTTCTATCATTGTTGAAATGTCATTTGGCAACCTAACACCCTAACACCCTAAAGACTACTTGTATGCGCTTTACAATGAAAGCATAATGTAGCTTAACTTGCATATAGAGTTTTTTTTAGGATTCAGCACACTGCATACCATCAAGAAGATGTAATTATCAGTAGTCAGGACAGAGTGTTCCTTCGAAAGGAAAACAAACATCATCTGGGCTCAGCTCCTCTCCTCTCAGACTTGGCTCTGTATCAACTCGCAGCGTAAGACTGAATGTTGTAGCAGTTGAACAATCTGGCAGCCTCTGTCAGGATCTCGGGCAGTATTATGAGCTGATCTGATGTGCGTATGTCCTTTGTTTTATCTATATAGAAATTGAGACATCTACGCACATCTAAAGAATGTAATGATCTTTCTGCTGTTGAAGATGGATTGGGAAAGAAGGATCTAAAAATGACAGGCTCATTTAAATGACAGTCAGTAGGCACCTTAGGAATGAATTTAGGATTGGTTCAGAGTATTATTCTGTTTTTAGTGAACTGGAGAAAAGGTTCTCGGAATAGTAAGTGCTTGAATCTCTCCCACAGATGTCAGAACCAGGAGTAGTGTTGCCTTCCATGAGACAAATTTTAAGTCTGCTGTATTTATAGGTTCAAAAGGAGGTAAAAACGGCTAGCAGAGGACTATATTAAGATACCATAGAACCAGAGAATGTTGAAGAGGTGGAAATGCTCTGAAGAGCCCTTTCATAAACTGTTTAATGATCCTTTGGGAAAATAGAGTAGACGTCGCTGTATCAGTCCTTCTAAATCTCGAGATTGCAGCTAGATGGACCCTGACTCAAGAATATTTGAGACCACTCCTGGCCAAACTTAACAAATAAGGAAGGATGTAAGAACGCTTTTTCGAAGTGGATGATAACCATTAGTGCACTAGACACAGACAATCTTATATTTAGCGCTGTAGGTCAGACTGGTCACTGGAGCTCGAGCCTACGCCAGAATCTGTTTACACTTCTGTGATAGACTCAAATGGCAAAATTCTAGGCGATAAGCCAGCTGCCATGCTGTCAAGTTCAGCGACTTGGGATCGTGGCGGAGAATCCCTCCATGATGTTTGGACAATATCCTGGGATGCAAAACACACAAGATGATGGACGGAATGTTGCACTATGGCAAAACATTCACCCCCAGTCACAGATCTGGGTTTAATCCATCGTTATTTTGCTCACCACGCCACCCCAGTTCAGACATGGCCATATGCAAATCAGTCTTGACCCTGTGCCTCATGGGAACAGTCCAGCCCGAATTGCCAAGCCATGTCTTCCTTGGACCGGAATCAAGCATCCTAGGACCGGTTTCTGGCTATCAGCCGTCATCAGCCATGATAGCTTGATTCCAGTGGCGTAGTGAGCACGGGACCCACGTCTGGGCATACCCTTCCCACATAGGGTGAACAGCAAAACACACAAGATGATGGACGGAATGTTGCACAATGGCAAAACATTCACCCCCAGTGACAGATCTGGGTTTAATCCATCGTTATTTTGCTCACCACGCCACCCCAGTTCAGACATGGCCATATGCAAATCAGTCTTGACCCTGTGCCTCATGGGAACAGTCCAGCCCGAACTGCCAAGCCATGTCTTCCTTGGACCGGAATCAAGCATCCTAGGACCGGTTTCTGACTATCAGCCGTCATCAGCCAGGATAGCTTGATTCCAGTGGCGTAGTGAGCACGGGACCCACGTCTGGGCATACCCTTCCCACATAGGGTGAACAGCAAAACACACAAGATGATGGACGGAATGTTGCACAATGGCAAAACATTCACCCCCAGTCACAGATCTGGGTTTAATCCATCGTTATTTTGCTCACCATGCCACCCCAGTTCAGACATGGCCATATGCAAATCAGTCTTGACCCTGTGCCTCATGGGAACAGTCCAGCCCGAAGTGCCAAGCCATGTCTTCCTTGGACCGGAATCAAGCATCCTAGGACCGGTTTCTGGCTATCAGCCGTAATCAGCCAGGATAGCTTGATTCCAGTGGCGTAGTGAGCACGGGACCCACGTCTGGGCATACCCTTCCCACATAGGGTGAACAGCAATACACACAAGATGATGGACGGAATGTTGCACAATGGCAAAACATTCACCCCCAGTCACAGATCTGGGTTTAATCCATCGTTATTTTGCTCACCACGCCACCCCAGTTCAGACATGGCCATATGCAAATCAGTCTTGACCCTGTGCCTCATGGGAACAGTCCAGCCCGAACTGCCAAGCCACGTCTTCCTTGGACCGGAATCAAGCATCCTAGGACCGGTTTCTGGCTATCAGCCGTCATCAGCCAGGATAGCTTGATTCCAGTGGCGTAGTGAGCACGGGACCCACGTCTGGGCATACCCTTCCCACATAGGGTGAACAGCAAAACACACAAGATGATGGACGGAATGTTGCACAATGGCAAAACATTCACCCCCAGTCACAGATCTGGGTTTAATCCATCGTTATTTTGCTCACCACGCCACCCCAGTTCAGACATGGCCATATGCAAATCAGTCTTGACCCTGTGCCTCATGGGAACAGTCCAGCCCGAACTGCCAAGCCATGTCTTCCTTGGACCGGAATCAAGCATCCTAGGACCGGACCGGACCAGAAACCGGTCCTAGGAAGCTTGTTTCTGGTCCAGTGAAGGCATGTCTTGGCAGTTCGGGCTGGACTGTTCCCATGAGGCACAGGGTCAGACTGATTTGCATATGGCCATGTCTGAACTGGGGTGGCAGAGTGGGCTAAAGAACGGTGATGGATCAAACCCAGATCTGTTGACTGGGTGTGAGTGTTTGATTGGTTCTGATGCTCCGTCCATCACCACCCCCTTTTGTACCGCTTTGTTCGCCATAAGTTGGCAGGGTATGCTCAGACGTGAGTCCCTTGCTCACTTTGCCACTGGATTCGAGCAAGCCTGGCTGAAGACGGCTGAATGCCAGAAACCGGTCCTAGGAAGCTTGTTTCTGGTCCAAGGAAGGCATGGGTTGGCAGTTCGGGCTGGACTGTTCCCATGAGGCACAGGATCAGACTGATTTGCATATGGCCATGTCTGAACTGGGGTGGCAGAATGGGCTAAAAAACGGTGATGCATCAAACCCAGATCTGTTGACTGGGTGTGAGTGTTTGATTGGTTCTGATGCTCCGTCCATCACCACCCCCTTTTGTACCGCTTTGTTCGCCATAAGTTGGCAGGGTATGCTCAGACGTGAGTCCCTTGCTCACTTTGCCACTGGATTCAAGCAAGCCTGGCTGAAGACGGCTGAAATGCCAGAAACCGGTCCTAGGAAGCTTGTTTCTGGTCCAGGGAAGGCATGGCTTGGCAGTTCGGGCTGGACTGTTCCCATGAGGCACAGGGTCAGACTGATTTGCATATGGCCATGTCTGAACTGGGGTGGCAGAGTGGGCTAAAGAACGGTGATGGATCAAACCCAGATCTGTTGACTGGGTGTGAGTGTTTGATTGGTTCTGATGCTCCGTCCATCACCACCCCCTTTTGTACCAATATCCTGGGATGCACCTTTAAATGAATGGCTGGATATGCTGCCAACAGAAGTAGCTTGCTGTAACAATACTGGTGAGGCCACTCCGGGGCAATGAGGATCAGAGTGCAATTGTTTATCTTCACCTTTTTCAACACCCTGGGGATCAGGGGAAAAGAAGGAAAGGCGTACGCTACTATCGTGGACCAACTGATCGAAAGAGCATTGACCATCGTCCCTGGATGCTAAAACCGGCTTGCAAAGCACCAGTATTTCCGGTTAGTCAAGGAGAAAAACAGATCGATTTTGTGGTGACCCCATTGATTGAAAATGTAATCGACCTGCTTCTGTTGTAGCTCTCAATTGTGACAATCTGACATTCGCCAGCTGAGTGCATTCGCCTGATCATTCTGACAGCCGGGCAGATGTTTCATAGAAATGTCTATCCTGTGAGAAATTGCCCAGTTCCACAGCAGCTGAGCTTCTTCTGCAAGGATCTTGGTCCATGTTCCTCCTTGCTTGTTCTATGTAGAACGCGGAGGTTGTGTTGTCTGTTCCTACTAGGACCTTCTGACATGCCAATCTGGGGAGGAATGCTTGTCAACCTAGTCTTATGGCGAGGAGTGCCCACACTTGTGAAGCCTCATCCCTGAATCTAACAGAGGCAAGTGGTTGAAAGCTCTTGCAGGTGAGCTCCCCATCGGTCCATGGATGCATTCATGGTGAGTAGCAACCTCTCTGTTATTGGTACAAAAGAAAGACCTGAATTTAGGTTTGCTGGAATCCTCCACCACATTAGAGCCTGTTTCAAGCGCCTTGTTACATGGACCATATCTTCTTATGAGCCTTTGACCTGTTTCCAGCTCTTGCTGAACAGGTCTTATATGAAGCATGCAAAATGGAATGAGGCCTATACATGATGCCATCAGGGATTTGCAGTGTCTCACTGTGATTGACTGTTTTCCAGCAATAATCTTTGTCATTGTCTACAACTTTCTCACTCTTTCTCCCGTTGGAAAGGCTTTTCCCAACTGAGTGTTGAGTATTCCTCCCAGAAACTGGATCTTTGTTTGAGGTTCCAACAATGATTTTTCCCTGTTCAAAGTGAGACCTAATTCCGGAAGAGTTTTATGCAAACATTCGTGGAAGCTTTTGCTCTTTTCCTGGATGGCACTTTGACTAACCAGTTGTACAGGTATGGCAAAACCTGGTGACCTTCTCTCATGAGAAAAGCGGCAACTGGAGCAAGACATTTGGTAAATATTCTTGGCAATAACTTGAATCCAGAAGGGAGCACCTTGAACTGGTACTGCTGACCCACTACTGAGACTCGAAGGTACTTTCTCTGTTTCTGATGCATGGGAATATGGAAGTATGCATCCCGAAGATCCAGGGAGGTCAAAAAATCACCTTTCTGCCTCATCAGCAAGTAAACATCTGAAATGCCTGTTTCTTTAGATACCAGCTCAGCTCTCACAAATCCAATATGATCTCCATTGACCTGTCTTCTTTTGAATTGGGAAGGACCTGGAATAAAAACCCGGATTTCTTTGCAATTTGTGGGCAATCGCTATGGCTCCTTTGAAGGGAAGCAAAATAATTTACATTTACAGTTCCTATCTTGGCGGACAAACTGGGGGTCTCTGAATGAACTCCAACGTATAGCCTGATTGGACAATTTGTATCACCCATTTGTCTGGCGTTATTTTCCTCCATACGGAAGCAAAAACAGAAATTCTACCCCCTCACCCAACGTCTGAGGACTAGAAGACCTTCTGTAAGCCTGTCATTGGTTTCTATTGAGGGAGTATCCTTGATCATATCCAGACTGTCTTTGAGGATAATAAGGATGTCCCTGACCTCAATACTGATTTAATCCTTCTTTGAAATTTAGTGATCTTTGTGAGCCACGAAAATAAAGACCTAGAATTGCCAGGGCGTTGGCTGTCTTAATTGAGGTTGCTGCCATAGAGGAAATTCTTCGTCCCCTGAGTGTCATTACATTTTCTATCCTTGTCTGGCAGACTAGATGATGGCGTTATTGGGGTTTTGGTTCTTCTCTGAGTTGCTCAAGCAATTACTGAATCTGGTCAAGTATGTTCAATGAGGCAAGTTGGAGCTGAATCTGGAGCCTTTTATTTCTCTTCCATAAGTGGTATCACAGCTGGAACAGTAGCAGGTGTCTTCATTAATTTCAAACTTTCTGACCAGACAAAATCAAGAGTGGGTATGGAATTCACATATTTCCAAGGCTGCTCTTCAAAGTCAAAAAGAAAGCATGGTTGATTTACAGAGCCCGTTGGTAGAATGATTTTCTTGGCAACTCTTTTAATCAATGAATGAAATTTAGAGATTCCATCTGTAGAGTCCTGTGGAATTGGCCCGTCATTTAAACTTGGGACAGTGAATCCTCCCCCATTATCATCTCTCCCAACACCTTCTGGTGGCAGTCCTCCTTCCATACCAGAACATGTAGAACCATTAGAATAAGCATCATCCATAGCATCTCCACCAATCCCCTAGGCGTTGAGGGGGCGGGGGTGTAGCGTTGATAGCAGCCTAGGAGGTAAAACTGGTAAAGGAGCAGACTGAGGATGTAAGAGGATGGTTGTAGCAGGCAACCCCATACTAGGATTATTAACTGGTTGTTGCGGTGATAACTTATTAAAAATAACCATCATCTGTTGCAACGTTGATAAGAAGGCCATTGACACTTGGACTACATCTGGTTCTCTATAATATTTAGGTGGTTTCTGTCTCATATCAATTTGAGTACTCTGAGACTTGTAGTCCTGCTGACAAACATATTCGCTTACGACTCCTCATTGTCTATTGCTTCCTCTCCAAAATCAGGGACATATCTCATATCCAATTTTGTTGGGTTGTAAGCTGTCAGGGAGGAATAATAAGAATATTCACCAGACTCTTCTTCATCTGACTGCATTGCACTGGAAGTAAATCTGTCACCCCTAAAGGTGAAAAAACATTTCCTCTCACGTCTTTTATTGACTGCGCGATTCTCAACTATGATGCCATCGACGGTGACTTCATAGTTGATGGTATTGTCGTCGTTGACGGCATAATTGTCATCGACCGCATGGTTGTCGTTGACGGTCTCCCCGCAGTCGACAGAATGCTCAACGTCGACGGTGTCATCGTTGACGGAATGCTTGCCTTTATCGACAGAATGCTCGTCGTCAACTGTCACAGTTGATGGAATGCTCAGTATCCTTGCCTTCGCCGATTTTGTTGAAGTAGTTGATGGACTTGTCGCCAACGAGGTTTCCTTTGAAGACTTAGTTTTTTTATTGCAGGTGAATCTCTGTAGCACTTAGATGCATACTTATCTGGTTTGTCAGGGATGAAGTGGCTTCAAGCGTCGTACCAAATAAATCATGCTTCCGAAACTGTACAAGTCTCCTCTTTTGCACTGCGTTCAAGGAAGTGCTTGGAGGAGCACTTCTCACAAATTCTTTCCCTGAAGAGGGGGCATCCCCTTTAGGAGGAAAATTCTCTTTATTCATAAGAAATAATGCCACACTCCTTTCTATGCCCTTAAGAGTTATAGTTGAGAAAGACTTACAAATCTTGCATTCTACTGACTTATGCTTAGGATAAAGACAATGAATACACTGAGATATTGGGTCATCCATGTAAATTTTCTTGCTGCCACACGAGAAGCAGGTTTTAAAAACAGATGTCTTCTCTTTGTCAGCCATGGTGACAGTTAATCGTTAGACCAAATGATGTCCCCGGTCCAGAAATGGTAACAATTTTCCTAAAAACAACTCACAGTACAGTAGTGTTGAAGATAGGGTTATTCAAATCCATAGCAGAACAAAATGGAAACAATTTAAGGTTCACCAAAAGGTTAGAGCAGAACTCTGACAGGGGACACCTGCACACACGATGTGCGGTCGAAATCTGAGATATGGTTGCCTCTAGGGGAAGTAGGAGAGCTTATTCTTCCACCTCCATTGGCTGAAGTTTGGTTTCTTTCAAATGAAGTGGATGTGTCACTAAACATACAATGTTGTTTCAGGCCTATGGCCATTTTACACTATATGCTGTATATAATTCACTGTATACTGCTATTTTAATGTACCGAGAATTCCCAGCCTGATGGGGAATGATTCAAGCATGTGAATATACAAAAGATCCAATGCTGGAGAATAGGTGGTTATTAACCTAGAACACAATCCTAAAGAGATCCTGTTACTCTCATAGAAGCGTGTTACACTAGCTTCCAGTGTTCGACAGGGTAAAATTGATATTCCTTGGTATTCATCATTAATTCTTCATATTTCAAAACCTTAAATATATTTTTCTGACTTTGTTCTGCTGTGCTTACCAAAGCAGCATCGTCATTCTGTACCACATAATCCTTACTCCACCCTCAAGACCAGATGCCCTCACCCTTGGGGAGGGTCAATGTAAAGGAGTTTTGTAAACATTTTATGTATCAGGTGTCCCATTTTCAAATGTTCCACTCTTCTGCCCTCTTCAAAGCAGAAATCATTAATTTCAGATTCATTACCTACAGAATATCGTCTCTTACGTATCTAGATTTCTGCAGCTCTATGGTGGTGATAGTAAATGACTTAAAGCAACCATAAAGTCAACGGTTTGTGCTACATCACCCATCTCACTATGCTGTCAAAGGGACAGGGTGGCATTTGGACATAGTGACCAATTAATAGAAAAGTGAAATGAGCCCTCAGGAAGGTAAGACCCATCAATCAATCAGTGATAAAAGTGAGATATGAAAAGTAACAAATGCATAAGGCAGTGACCACTGAGGTAGGCTGTACACAGCAGTAAGGTAGCCCATGTGCCCACTGAGCTGGGCAGAGTGATCACTTAGCTAGGGTGGGTGACCAACGAACCAGGCAGAGTGACTAGTGAGTGAGGCTACATGTCTCTTGCATTCTGCAAATCCTTCCCTTTTATTCAGTCACCATCCCGTCTATGAGCAAGTCTTCATTAATGTCCTCCTCAATCTCGGATTCCATTGCTTTCCTTCCATGCGGTTGACTTTTCTTTACTCGTCCACACAGTCTTAAGCAACATTTCTTTTTATTCTCCAATCTTCAGTACATCTTGCTTCTGCAGGATAGGAAAAGAGTTTCCATTTTTTATCCTGCATTCCTTTCTCGCATATCGCTCTAGTTGCAAACCCAACAGGTTGTACGTTAATAGGACTCTGAGAATGGAGTACATCTTTACACCAGTGATAAACTATAATAAATGTATATCTCCTTTGTCCAAGTCTCACATCACATTTAGGATAGAATGTTAAAGAAGACCTCAAAAATGATAACTGATTGTAAACCCTGAGAAGAGGCAGGTCAACGTAATGGGAGTTGCAACCGGAATCACTATTCTGTGTGATATTGTCACAACTGGACATGTATCACTCTCAATTAACATGAGACTTCAGAACAAAAAAGGGTATAATAATGACAGCTCACAAGGAAAAGGCAATAAGATGAAAAATACAAATCTCAATTGTCACGAGCAAACGTAAAACTGGAAGAAACCTGGAAAGAAGACAGCAATAAGAATTATTTACAGTAATATCAACCACCTACATAAGTACTGCACCCTAAACCTCAACCCATCACTGCACCACTACAAGAACAAGCTTTGGCAAATCCAATAAGGTTCGCCTTCCCAAGCTGATGCTGTGGTTCATTCTTTTAGCTTATTGCACTCATATGCCACAAAAATAAAAACATGCTACCAATTTAATGTGGTTTAAAAATTATCTATTGCATACAATCTTAATAGAACAGTAAGTGCTCTGTCTACCTGGTTGGTGTATGCAAAACAATTATAGAATGCCTTTCAATTTTAATATAGGATGACAGGAAAATATAATTCTCATTGATGCAAAGAAAAAATACTATTGGCCTTGAAATGTTGTAACCTCAAACCATAGTTTAAACACACAAGGATAGTAAAAGACTAAAATGATTTATTTTTAAGTGACTGTGCATATGCGATTAGGAAAAATGGAGGCCCTCAGCGCATGAAAGCCGATGGCTGAAGCCAGTTGGCCCATGCTTTATGCTGTTGTGGACAGAAGCAAAACATGAAGGACAATTGAACCGACAAACAGATGAAGAGGGCGGACTCAAAACCCCTCTATATGTATACCGGTACAAACTTTTTATTTTTGATTTTGTAGGAAAATAAATAGCTAGCGAGACTGCTCAAGCAGTCTCTAGAACAAACCTAACTAAAGACAGAATTTCCTCTTACTGGCTTTTGTCAATTAGAGACAGGCTTCTGGGCTGCAAGGGAATTCCTTGAATCGTCATAATGCTGTTCAGATTCCACTGAGGCCCAGTACTTGCTGTCTGAGAACGAGTTGCCTGTAAAATGTAGATGGAAATAAATTGAAATACCCACAATTTTTTGCGGAAAATTTGCTTCGTACTAACATCATCAGTAATTTTCAGTTTTCTTACATATTTTACATAGAAGACCAAACTTGAATGAAAATGACTCACCTGTAGTAACTCAGTGTTTTAGTTCATAGGCTCTTTTTCAGTAACAGATACTTGAAAGATATATTTTGTAGAATTGTATTGTGTTTTATTTCTGGTAATGTTTGGTTTTTATGAAGTGTTGACCTAGATCTGAGAAGCAACGAACTGCTCAAAAAGTAGGGCACCACATTCAACCAATGCAAGCTGATAATTAAGCAAAGAATATTGCAATGTTGTTAGCAATCTAGAAAGAATTTTCAGGGTGTTAGTCTAATTCAATGGAAGCAAAACAATACTACACCACCCAGAATGCATGTGGAAACAGAGTCTGCAATGGCCATGAGGGAGGTGGTTATGCCAGTGCAGGCTTACAGCTCAGTCTCATGTTCTTTGCCCATCCACGCAGAAGTAAATAAGAGTCTTTAGGACAATTCTACTCAATGCTGTCTGGAGATTCAGAAGCACAAAAAGGCAATAATCAGCATCATCGATAATATGAAGCACATCATGACCTGCAGAACCAGTAGTCTCTGCAACACTGGTGGTGTAATGAGGGACTGCAAAATGTCAAGAGACTGCCATTGTCATTTTCATTTATAGTGGGGACCACTTGTCAAATATTAAGCACTCTGACTGCAAGCCGAGGCGCTCACACTGCATTGGGCCACAATACACCAGTTCATGACACAAGTGAGGTATTGACGGAGTATTTAAACAAGTGCTGTATGGATTCAGTACTGACTTTCTGCAGTGTAAGGTGCCTTTAACCAATGGAATGGTATGTCTCCTGTGTCCCACAAGAAGCCGCCTAGATTCCAATGGGGAACAGATTGGGTTTGAAGCCGGAGTTGACGAGCAGGCTGTGGCTCAGGTGCAATTGATAAAATATACTTCTTATTCTACAAGTTGGATGTGCTCATCTATACTTTACAGTGGTGACGAGCAAGCACCTATCACAGCACCTCAAAACACCGAGATTGCACCTCAGATTACTTGTGTGTTTCAAGTCCGATGAGCAGTGCATTTCTCGAAAACGCTCAGGAAAAATTCATTGACATGACACGTGAGAATCTAACCGGATTAATTGCTCAAATTAATGTAATTTTTTATTAATTAGTTATACTCGGACCATAGAGGCTATATCCGCCTTGTGCTCACCTGATTTAAAATGACCGGGCCATACTAACTGCTCTGCAAGGCCTGTTAAATTGTCAAGCAAGTTATGTCTTGGAACTGCACTGATGATGCCCTACATTGTCACAAGAGCTGTGGTAGTCTGGAGCATGCGCCGATTTGGAAGACCCATGATGCCGGTCCCTGCATACTCACAAGGCCTGATTCAGACATCAATTTGAAAGACGTGGATGTGATTCCCAGAGTCACAGCACCATTGCATCACAGCATCGTCATTACCGGTCTTGTAAGCACTAGAGGGTAAACTCTTCTGCTCTGCGGGTTTAAAGTGCTGGTGGACACCATGTGTCTTCCTTCACTCTATTGTTCGCTGACTCCCACAGCAGAACAAATGTGAACAATACAATTTTGGCACGAGAGATTAAAAGGCATGGAGAAAGAGTAGAGGATTACATTACAGCATTATAGAGGTTGGCATCTTCTTGTAAATTTGGGTCTATGCTGGAAGAACGTGTTTGGGATCAATTCATGCTTAAACACCATCCTGACAAAGTTAGGCAAGAAGTATGGGTGAAAGATGATCTTTCACTAAGTGAGTTTATTGCTTTTGGTGAACAAATACTCAGTGGCATGGCATGTCTGGAAGACCTAGTGTAAAATGTTAAACCCCCTGTTAATAAAGTTGAGACAAAAAAAAGACTTAAAAGGAAGTAATCACACAGGTTCAAAGGTGCTTGCTATAAATGTGGTATTGTTGGTCATAGGTTCACCTATTGCAACTGTCCTCTTAACGTTGATGCAAGATTTGAAAGAGGGGTCACCTTTAAAAGTCTTGTTGTTCTGGCAAGAACAATATCAAGGAGCAATAATTGTATTTTAGAAGTGGAAAAGGGGGTGGAAAGGACAAGTTTCTTACCTTCGGCCATGCCTTATCTGGTAGAGACAAGATCTAGCCGCAGATTCCTTACCATAGAATTTCCTAGGTGTCACACTGAATCTGGAAGATTTTTCATCGAGTAATATCCTTGTGAACCTGTAGGTGCCGTTGGTCGGCTCCACATGATGTCACCGGCGTCATCTCTGCCATTGTGACGTCCGCGTCACCTATATAGGCGCCACCTTGGCGTGCTGACGTCAGTTACTTTCCACGACAGGAGCACAGAGCAATGACGTGCACTGACATTGGTGTGTTTAAAACAACTAGGGCCTTGAAAGGGATCAGCCCTGACCATGGAAACCTGTCCGCCGTACAGGGAGGATGGGTGGGGCTGTAAGGAATCTGCAGCTAGATCATGTCTCTACCAGATAAGGTGTTACTGAAGGTAAGTAACTTGTCTATCTGATAGACATATAGCCACAGATTCCTCACCTTAGAATAGATACCCAGGCAATACCATCCCCGAAGGAGGGCATCCGGATACATTTAGACCAGGAAATACTGCAAGACAGAGCGGCAAAAATGGCTGTCCCGTCGGACTGGACTGTCCAAGCAGCAATGCTTGGTAAACGAGTGCAGAGATGCCCACATTGCTGCCTGACAAATGTAGAGGACTAGAACTCCACGTTGCAAGGCCATGGTAGCAGCCTTAGCTCTGGTAGAATGAGCCTTTAAGTGTTCAGAAGGCTGCTTTTGGCCAGAGTGTATCAAATTTCGATGCAGAGGATGACACATCGTGAGATCGTCCTTTTCGGCAGGACATTTCTTTGATCTAACTTACCTCACAAAGAGTATGTTGTACACCCGGAACTCTTTTGTCCGGTCAAGATAGAACTGCTATGCTCTTTTCGGGCTCTGACTGTGGAGTCGCTCTTCTTCCTTTTAGGGGTACGGAGGAGCATAGAAATTGGGCAAGGTGACTGATTGCCCCACGTGGAATGGAGTTACCACTTTCGGTAAGAAAAAGGCCATAGTGTGAAGCTCCAATGTATCAGGGAAGATGGTCACGTAAGGAGGCCTAGATGACAGACCTTGCAATTCACTCATCCTCCTGGCAGAAGTTATTGCCACTAAATAGGCTGTTTTGATGGTAAGTAGCCGGAGGGGGCAGTTGTGCAGAGGTTCAAATGGAGCACACATCAAGAAGGTGAGAACGAAATCAAGGTCCCACTGAGGCATGATGAATGAGGCAGGTGAAAACATATGCACAAGCCCCCTAAGAAATCAATTTCCAACAGGGGATTCAAATTGAGAGGGTTGGACTGGCAACCTCAAGAAGGCAGAAAGGTACCCTTTGAGAGTGCCCAGAGCAAAGCCCTGTTAGGCAAGGGGAGGGGAGCAGAAAGAGGATCAATAGAACTTTCTATATATTTTACAAATTTGTTCCACAGGCAGGGGTGGTATAGGGACGCCTGGCTGCCAAAATAACATTGCAGACTTCGGGAGGAAGGTCGAATGCTATCAATTGTTGTTGTTCAATCTCCAAGCAAGAAGGCGTAGAGTTGACAGGGGGTGAAGAAACCTTCCCTGCTGCTGCGACAGAAGATTCTCCTGAAGAGGCAGCCTGACCGGAGAATTGATGCTCAATTGGAGAAGCTCAGTTTCCCAGACTCTTCATGCCCAGTCCGGAGCCCCAAGAATTACTTGGGCCCGGTCACTCCTGATATTCTTAAGCACTATGGGCAGGAGTTGTATGGGCGGAAAGGCGTATAGGAGGCCTGAGCCCCACTCGAAAAGAAGAGAGTCTCCGAGCAAGAAACTCCAACGCGCAAAACCCTAACATTGCACGTTCTCGGCGGAGCCGAACAGATTTAAACAAGGCGCTCTCCACTGCTGAAAGAGACCTTGCGCCACCTCCTGATATACACGCCATTTATGATCCGCTAGGCATCAACGGCTGAGTTCATTCACCCTGGCATTCAGGGAACCTGTCAGGTGTTGAACCACCAGGGATATGCCCAGCTGTTCCAGCCATGTCCAGTGACGCGGGCCTCTTGACAAAGGGTCCATGGCCTCACCTTGTCCTGTTTATTGCAGTACCACATGGCGGTAGTGTTGAACGTGAACACTAGAACCAGCTTTCCCTTAATAGAAGGAAGAAAGGCTTTCAATGCCAAACGGACCACACAGAGTGCCAGCCATTTGATGTGGAGTCCAGATTCCACCGGAGACCAGAGCCCTCTGATCTCCACTTCTCCCAGATGGCTGCCCCATCCCAGGAGTGACGCGTCTCTCACTACTGTGTGATCTGGTTGGGGAAGGGAGAGGGGTCTGCCTCTGAACCAATCACAATTGGTCAGCCACCACTGCAGGTCCTGTGCAGTTTCCTCCGAGATCTTGACCATGTCGGAGAGATTCTTCTGATAGCCCGGCCACTGGAGCTTCAGGTCTCACTACAGTACCCGCATGTGCCCCATCAGGATGCAGGAGGCCATGAGGCCCAGCAGCCTCAGAGTCATTCTCATCGACATCCAGGATTGAGGCTGAAACATCGGTATCATGGCGAGTGCCTCCACTCTCTAATAACACACTCTCAGGGAAGCCCTGAAGTATAAGGCCTCCATATATATTTTGTTCTGACGAAGGCCATAGACCCATACAACTAGGTGTCATGGACCGGTGACTCATCCACTAAACACCGCTTTGTTTTTAGAGTTATCCCTATCCTACTCTTTTCCCCAAATAAAAGATTTACCTAAAGAATAGGAAATCATTGTAATCCACTCACTACTGTCAACATCCAGACAGTCTTCCTTATGGTGGAGGTTTTGATATCACTTGTAGAACGGGACAATCAAGTGACAAGACCCGATGATGACGCTATTCATCGAACCACACTAAGCGGAGATTACATACACCGCAGTCTGAACGTGTGGTTGTGGGTCTCCAAGACAAAAAGTTCTGAGAATGGCAATGAGACTTATGTGGTTCACCCCACCCCACCCCCCTTCTGACAGCTAACCAGTACCTCTTGGAAGCTGAATAAACCTCTGCTTCTTCCTACCACCACTCAGTAGGATAGGCCCGAAAGTGCACTGTTTCCAGAATTGCTCCGATGAAAGGGAGCGTCTGATAGGGAGTCAGGTGTGACTTAGGCACATTGAGAGTGAACCCAAGAGAATGCAGGGGGTTTGCCGTAGCCTGGAGGTGGGAGAAGACAACCTTGGGTGTGCCGCCTTCAACAGCCAGTCATCCGTGTGACGTCAGTAACTCTTCACAACTTTCCATGCCAGGATCATCAAGCCATGAAGTGCACTGACATTGGTGTGTTTAGAATTACTAGGGCCCTGAAGAGGATCTGCCCGACGCTGGAAACCTGTCTGAAGTACAGGAAGAATGGGTGGGTTGCTCGGTAAGGAATCTGCGGCTAGATCAAGTCTTTACCAGATAAGGCGTTACCGAAGGCAAGTAACGTGTCCATCTGATAGAGATCGATCTGCGCAAATGAGCTACAACCATCGCCACCATCTTGGTAAATACCGAGGGACACTGGTAAGGCCAAAGGGGAGCTCTGTGAACTGAAAGAGCTTGTGGCCTACCGTAAACCCCAGGTAGCACTGATGAGTCGGCAGAACGGGAATGTGAAAATAGGCGACCTGCAAGTCCAACACTACCATCCAGTCTCCTGGGTCTAGGGAAGATGAGCTGAGCCAGAGAGAACATCTGGAATGTTTCCTTTTTGAGGAAGTAGTTGAGGGCTCGCAGATCTAGGATAGGACGCAGGCCCTTTTCTTTCTTTGGGACCAAAAAGAAGTGGGAATAACAACCACAGCCTATTTCTGGTAACGGAGCCCTTTCAATGGCTCCCTTGTCCAAGAGAGTCATGACTTTCACCTGAAGCAAAATTAGGTGATCCTTCGTCAGCCAGTCGTAAGTTGGAGCCCTGGAGGGAGGGGTAGTCTTGAAGGAGGAGGAGTAGCCCCTTTGGACTATCTGAAGAACCCAGGTGAGATGAAGACGAGTAGGTTCTAAGACGAGCCCGCTTCCTTCCTAGGTATACCCGTGCAAGTGGTCGGATCGTCTTCCCTCATCTATGAGGCTCTCCATCCAACCTTTAGGAGGTGGAATGCCATATCAAGAACCATAGACTAAGGATCTTGACTTTAAGAAAGGGAGCTCTCCTCCCTTGACTGACAAACAGCGGTCATGTCAATTTGGTCCTGACGAAGTGTCGCTTTACTCTAGAGCACTAGACACGAAACATGTTGACCTAACCAACAAAAGGCTACTCGAATACCCTCATTTATTACACGTAGCCGCACTGTTTTTAATAAAGTCCCATCCTTGAACATTAATAAAGTGAACTAACAAGGACAGGGGCCTGTTTTAAACCACATTGTGCACCCTTTAGAAGACAATGTTTCTCCTATAGCCCCACACACCTCACTCACCAAACGGCGTTCTCAGATCAAAAGATCTCCGACAAAGATGCCACCAGGCCCGTCGGACATTGCAGCGCCGGTCTGACGAGGAGCACCCAATGATGAAGCATGACACCCTAACAGGTGTGTGAGGGCATTACGATCTGAATTTGCAGATCCACCTAGATACCATCTTTAATAGTGTAGAAAGTCATTGTAACTCTCTACTTAGGCCTGTAGAGAGGAACTGTTCCCCCTTTTTGATATCAACTATCTGAAGAACCCACCTGTCCAATGTGATTTTTTGCCAGTAGAGGAGGTGAAGGTTCATTCTGCCATCAACTGGCCGCCCTAGATCTTTAAAGGCCGGACTAGGAGTTTTTGGAGATTGAGGTGGCAGGGGAATGGTGAACTGACTAGACCTCTGGCCGCCCGACCCACGGCATCGGAACGAGCTGCGCCCATAGCCATGCAGAGGTTGCTGAACTTGCGCCTGTTTTGTGGCTGGGGTATGGCTGGTGTGGCTGAAAGCCCCTTCCATAGCCATGAAAGGGACGAAAAGCAGAAGGGGCTGTGTGGCCACTGAGAGGCCCAAAGACTTTGCCGTAGCCCGTGAGTCCTTATAGCACTCCAGAGCCATGTCTATTTTGTCTCTGAAGAGACAGGTGCATCAAAGGGCATGTCCATGAGGGATGCCTGGACATCCCCAGAAAAGCGTCAAAGTCACCATCAATGACATCGCTCTGCCCAACAAGTCAGTTGTGTTAAGTCCACAAAGAATGGTGACATTTTCAGCAATTCTCCCGTCTGATACTGCTTGGGAGAGGGCCTGTGGCAGCACCTGCCTAAACGCTTCTCCCTGGAACTGGGAGTAACGGCCCATTAGACATTCACCAACCGCAATGCAAGGCTGGTGGAAGAAACATCTTTCTTGCCCCAAACATCCAGCCTCTTGGATTCCCTGTCTGGGGGTGCAAAAGGGAATGCTCCTTGAGAGGTACAGGCTTGGACCACCAAGCTCTCGGGTGTAGGGTGGATGGTGAGGAAATTTTGGGTCACCCAATGGAGGGCAATGGTGGCAGGCGATTGTCCTATTCACAGGAGCCCCTGTGCTGGGCTTGAACCAGGGTCCCATAAGAACTTCGGGCAAGGCCTCCTTGAATGGCAGGAGGGATTCCGTGGAGGAGACACCCGGCTGCAGGAACTCTGTCAAGATGATCACCTTGACTTCCACCAAAGGGAGTTGAAGGCCCAGGATTTCAGTTGCCCTTCTCACCACCATAACGTATGAAGCTTCCTCCTCCATAGCCACGGTGGTGGTGATGGGGGAGCAGGCAATATTCTGGAGGAGTATACAGTCCACTGGCCTCACCCAATTCCTTACTCCAGTCCATTTTGTGTTCGGCTGGTCTTGTAAAAGGTCCAGCGACCCCCCCCCCAATCTTCCTCCATTCCTAGCCTTCAAAATAAGGTTGAGGAACTGAACTAGGATCCAAGGGTGCTGCCGGAATCGGCATTGGTAGGCACTAATCTGGCTTATCGGGGATAAGAATGGGACCAAGGCCGCTGGGGAGGGCTGGCTGGAGTCTCGGCAACGGGGAAGGTTGCAGAGGCGCGGCCGGCGTTGGTCAGGATCCATTGGAGGCACTGGCGCTAGAGCTGCCGGCGCGGAACCCAATAGAGCCCCATCAAAGCCTCTGGAGCCCGAAGGCACGCCGGGAGGGTCAGGCCACCAAAATATGTGGCACATGGAGTCATAGAACTTTTTGAGATAAATGGGGGTCGCTCCGGCTCCCAAGAAGGTGGGGAAATGCGGAGTCAACCCAGGGGCAGGTTCTGCAGAATGAGACCTAGAGCGCCGAAACTCCTCCGTCACATCGGCCATCAGAAAGGGAGAAGTCGAAGCATGCTTCCAATTCTTGTGTTTCTTATGCCTTTTACCTGACGGACCTGACGACTCCAAGTGGGAGGACGAGGACTTAGGACTCCCAGAGCGGTGCCTTGACCTTCCTCTCGACCGGGACCGCGAATGAGACCTCTGAGGCGAACGAAGCGGTGCAGAGTGCCGGGTTGCAAGCAGCTTTAGGGACTGCTCCTTCAAAGCTTTCGGGCCGTAGCCTGGCAGTCAGAGCACAACTTTGAGTCATGGTCGAACTCCAGGCGCGCAAGACAAATCAAGTGTGAATCCATCACTGACATGGCACGATGGCAGACGCTGCATGGTTTGAATCCAGAAGTCTTCTTTGATATGTTGGAAAAACCTACACACCAAAAAATTAGTGACAAAACATTAAAAAAAAAAGCCTGTCATAAAGCGACAGAGGGTAGCTCTGTTCACAGATCTGCGCTGGCTTGTGCGGACAGAAAAGAACCGGCGTGGCGCCTATATAAGTGATGCAGATGTCACAACGGCGGAGACAACGTTGACGACGTCACACAGAGCCGTCTGATGCTACTACCGGAGCGCAAGGGTATTGCTCAATGAAAAATCTTCCACATCCAGTGTGACACCTGGGAAAGACTAAGGTAAGGAATCTGCAGCTAGATGTCTCTATCAGATTCTTCATTTTGATTGTGTCTTAACGGGCAATTAGAAACCATCCCAAGGATGTGGTAGCAATACTTGATATTCAAGTTGAAGTTCTAATTGATTCATAAGCATGGTTGACCCAAATACTTAATGAAGTCTTTGAGACAGCATTTATTCTGGGCAAGATTCCATTGAAAGACCTTGATGTTTTCCCTATGAAGTAAGGTACCTGAGGTGAGGAGATATTTTGAGGCGGAGACAGACTTCTGATGTCATAAAGCCTGAGATAAAGTTTATGCTCCAATGAAGGGTTGACCTCAAAGAGATCTTGGTATTTTATTGTATCTTGTGTTTGAACATTTTCCTCAGCAGAATATAACAGAGATAATTACTATGCTGTGTTGGGCCAAAATGTTCTCTACCTTTGATCTTACTGCAGCATATCAAATAGGACCACATCAAGAGTCAAAAGATCTAAAAACTTTCATAAATCCCTTCAGCACCCTTTGATTTGTTAGGATGCTCCTTGACTTGTGTCCGCTGCGTCTGTCTTCCAAATGATGATGTACAATCATTTTGGGAACATGAAAGGAGTAGGGTTCTTACAGGATTACATTTTGGTTGTTGAACAAAAGAAATACATGCTCTAAGAATCAAAAAAGTTTTGCTGAAACTACGTGAGGCGAGTTTGACTCTAAAGATAAGCATTTGTAAATTTATCAAGGAAGACATTGAATATTTAGGACACTGTATCAGGAATAATGGAATTAGTTCAAAGAAGCTGTAGTGAATCTACAAAAAAAGAGTGTATTTCATTTGAGATGGTAGATTTCATGTACAATTCAATCATAATTTAGCCTACAAGACGATCAGTATGAGAGTACTACTCAAAGAGACAAAGAAATATGAAGAATGTGAGAGAGCATTTGAGTGTGTAAAAAAAGATCTTACAAATGTTATTTATTTAAAATGTTCCAATCCGGCTCAAGGAAGTTTTATACTGACGGATCCCACTGCAGTGGTAAGGGTGTCGTTTTGTTGCAGAAAGAGGAAGGGGGGAAATAAAACCATAGCTTATATTTCTAGGACTTTTCAAGTTAAATTATTCAACAATTGAGAGAGAGAAGCTTTAAGTGTTTTTGAGCCATAAAGAAGTTGATGAATTTTGTTTGGGGAAAGAAATTCAAAGACTGTACTGACCCTCTTTGATAGAAGTGCTAATAAAGAGTTGTACCCTGTATTCATGCACATTAGTAGACGGGTGATAGGTTTACAGGAATTGGCTTTCAGTGACCATTTCATGCAAGGTTAGTGTAACTCTGTGAAGGAGGAGTGTGCACGCCTGTGTGGGCAAGTCTGAGAAAGAGAGCGAGACAGAGAAAGCGTCTGAGAGACAGACATGCTCCAAGCCGAGCTCTTGAAGTGAAGAAAGAAAAGATAAGGACAACAAAGACCCAAAGCGGTCTGGAAGCCAAGTGCCCTCATACGGGAGTGTGAACCTGGTCCCCAGGCCCCCAGCTTTGGACAAGGCCTGAACAATGGCTTATGCTGCCCCCAACTGCAAATACAGCACCCATGGACATCCACATTTGCCAGTAACAGATCACCTGCAGCCAGCCTGGTGCATGCTCATGCCAAGGATGCCTCCTTGCTTCCAGTTACTTCGCAACTCCACATTCTTCCTTGCGATTCGTCACCCACTATTTCACATGGGACGGGCAGGGCCCTTCTTGATAAGTGCCACAGAAGATGGCGGTAGGGTGGGTTGGGCTTGACCAGCTGGTGGCCTTGGTGCGATTTGCAGCAGAGGTATGGCATGGCACCCAGAAGCAACCACTAGGGCGCAGATATTTTTGGGAGGCAGTGCTGAACCTAAAGGGATATTGCCAACAAAAATAAGACCCATTAAAGCACGTGCTTTTTAACTGCTATCGGTGGCCAGAACCTGAGCAAGCATCTACACAGTACCTTCTCACCACCAATAATGCGCTGCACCAGGTTCAGAGGCAAAAAAGAAATTTTCAAACACAAATCAAGAGAAGCAACTATTCCAATACACACTAGAGTGTGGATAGACAGCTATATTCACGAAGTGATGGCATACCGCTTCCACCAACAAGCATGACAATTCAATCTCTTCATTGCCATAATCTACTGCAGAGCCTGCCCCAAAATCTCCAAATAACTTCTCAGTACAAAGCTGTGGAATAAAGCACTCCTACGCTTAGGCATGCTCTGGAAGCAGAACCACTTTTAGGTATTTGGTCGCCCATTTCCGAAGAGGACAACAGTGAGACAGAACGCTGGCATCAAATTATATAGACTAATATTAGCGATCATTTATTACAACTGAGCAACAACCAGGCAGTGCTTGAATAAGATGTGTAGAGGTGTTAGTCCCTAACAACTTTGGAAGCACCTTCAAGGGCACTTGAATCTCAATCAAACAAATATGAAATTCAAATAATACTGGAGGACCTTTGCCTAGTACATAGTAACTATTGACTCCCATTTGAGTGTCTTCACATGACTGTTCGGGATCTGTTGGCTGGGGCAAATAAAGATCCTCCACCTGATAAACAGGAATGAGATTCAATCATGGTTAAATTAGCCCGCTCCCTGAAATATTATCCTCTCTGATCAAAGAGGTCAAAATGGTTAAATTTCATCCCAGTGCTGCCGCGCAATACGAAGTGGTGCCTCCTATACTCAAAACTGAAATTTTAGGAGTTATACATCCAAATATCCACATACCCACTTTTGAACAAAACAAATATAGCACAATTATACATATAGCTGAGATTCATGCCCAACCTAGCTTCATGGAGAAAACTAGTATAGAAGGCTTGTCTTCAGATACAAGTTAAAGAGTCCATAACTCACCAGCCGCTTCAGAACCACAAATCACAAACAGGAGCCCTTCAACGTCCACCAAGGTATTTTCTTGAAACAAAATAAAAAAATGAAGAATGCAAAATTAAAAAAATAGAGAAAAAAGTGAAAGCGCAGAGAGCGACAGAGGCCACTGCAGATAGTTTTCAATTTTTCAGATTTTCTACAACGGCGCCTGACAAGGGCAACAGCTTTGTGCCTGAAGCTGATTAATCAGATACTTGATCTATTGCTGGACACAGGCAAAGTAAAGAGAGCCCATCCCAGAGAACGGAACAAGGGGCATGCATGCTGATTAGCCATGGCAAGGCTCCTTGGAAATCAACAAAAAGATGTATTAGCAGAAGACCACTCCTCTGATCGCTCAAGTACAGAGGAAGAAATAGCAACAAGGCAGCTCGTTCAGAATAGAAACTCAAAGGAAGTAATTGCTAGCAGGGCCTGTCTGGGAATATCACCAGATACAACTCACAGACGACCTCAAAAAGGAGTCCAGTTCAACAAAAGTCTTACAACTCCAGAGCGACTGGCACCAAATTACAAAGCAGGAAAATCCCCTGTCCACAACTTACCTGAGGGAAATAAATAAACACACTAAAACAATAACCCTTGTTTATCCAGAATATAAATCAAGAATTCACAATGACATCCTGCACAAGGAGTTAAGCCAATTGACATACACCAGCATACAATCCATGGAATATAGGGCTCCTTCAAATGGAAAGCAAAATGAAGCTTCCATTGTCACCTAGCAAAAGAGGAGACTGCGAACCTCATTTTATCAAAGTATAACATTTCTGCAGAATGGGAGATCATCGTATTCAGGCTACTAAACGAAATATATCTAACTGTCTGCCTCTTAGAAGCAAAACAAAAAAACAGTACAAGGGAGCACAATCAGCAAAGAGACCATATTACCCATCTCATCTATGCTTAAGTCCACACAGGGAACGGACTCCGTTAACAGAGATTTTACACACAAGCAATAAGAGCCTCATGGAATAAATCACTGGGCAGACATTGCACAATGGCCCATTTACCTGACCTGCAGTCAGATGATTGGGAATTAATTACAGTGGCACTTCATACCAATATATCCATCTGTCACTGTATTTGTCCATCACGAAGGTCTTGGGAACAACAAGACTAGCTTTGGCAAGACCAAACATGCTAGTGTTAAAAATTGGGAAGTGGGATTTTCAAATCTATATTGGACCAGTGGTGTTAATCCTAAATTAAGTAAAAAGAAGGAATTTTGCAATACAATGGAATTCCACTCAACAGAGTTGTTACAAAAATATAGCAATATCCCCAGGATTATGACTGCGGATTTCACTTTAAACCTCAACAATTGTCAGAGGAGAGATAGGAATTATAACAGTGCTGATATCAGATGGGAAACCTCGACCCAAGAGTCAAATTACAGCAATTTTGATCAGTTTGACCATCGTCTTCTAGTTGAATTAGAGACTCTGGGTTTGCATGCTCTCAAAGGCCGCTTTTCAACCTGGCCAACCAAAGGCATATACACATAAGGTGAATAAAAGTCATATAGTGCCTGACTGCACTTTTACTTCATTAAGCCTGTTTGGCAGAATTGAAGCTTTGCAATTATTCCCAGATGTGAAAGTGACTTATCATGTACAATTGCTCATTATCGGAAACAATAAGCCAGCTGTTGTATTCTCACACGTTGGCTCACAAGCCGGTCACTCTCAATGGAGAAGAATATCAATGGAACACTCAGTCTCTATTAAACTATAATGTATGTAAGAAATTAAACAACATTGCATGTTGGCAGATAAAAGATCCGATTTCTACCTAGGTCACTGTGCAAAAAGAGCTAAAGGCTGATCTCAAGTCCCTTGAGCAACTCCGAGCTCTAATAAGCGATCTCCCCAAAATAAGTGGTACTCAAAAACTTTAAGGGCCCAGCGCCAAACCTTGAACACAGAAATAAAGAGAAAAAAAACTGCGGAGGACCCTGCAGAACAAACCATTAACAGAAATGAAGGAAAGCTTACAAAAACGCACACTGTGGGAGGCCAGATGAGCCCAAGAGGGCCAGAATTTAATAGATCACTTTAAAGCTTGCAACTGCCGAAAACAGTAGGGCTTTTGGCTCTTTATCCATCGTCCAGAGAGAAGCCCTGACCGTTCAGTAAATAACAATGTTGGTCAATCAACCTGGATTGTCACATTAGGGAGCTCTATCAGGAGAAAGGCTCTCACACAGCTCCAGAACATGATCTTATCTCCCATAGTCCTTTGAAATTCCATGAGAGAGAAAACACCAGCCCGATGGCCTTCCTGCTGTTATTTATAAACAGGATCTGGAGTTCTGGACAGATCGTTTTTCTATTCAATTCTATTTCTACCTGTCTTCAGCATCATTCCGGATTCTTGAAGCAGGTCAGTATTTAATCCGATGTATAAAAAAGGAGTAAACGCAAGCCCTGGCAGCTATCATCCGATTGCTTTATTGGACACAGAATCAAAGTTCTTTGTGAGGCTCCTGCTGTCCGATCAGTAAGAATAGGCCACCAAACAAAATCGAATTCAGTTAGATCAAACAGGGTTTTGATCTAAATCGGGTACAACTGACAATTTGGTAGCACTAGCGATTATAAATTAAGATCAAGTCAAAAGGAAACAGCTAATTTATCCCTACTTTATTGACATCAGAAAAGCATATGTTCATGTCAATAGGAATATGCTGTGGAGGAGACTGTCCTAGAAAATGCCGGCCAACGTGCTTAGTGCTACCCAATTGCTGTGCATCAACATCTGGGTCCAAATAAAATTGGGTGTGGGCCAGTTGCTCTCAAAATGTCAAAGTCAACGAAGAATTAAACAAGGGTTGCTTGCCACAAAGCTACTCATTTTGTTAATTTCAGACCTCAGCACCCATCTTTTGCACCTTAATGCACTCAAATCAAAGCTTATATCACTAATTTTAGCGTTTCCGAAGCTACTCCTCCGAGAGTCTTCTAGTCAGTCTTTGATCCCTTTATTAAGAGATATTAAAGCAAAGCTCATCCCCGTCTAGCTTTCGGCATGGAAGCCTATCTGGAGAAACCTGGGTGTTTTCTAAATATTTTGCAGTGTAAGGCTTACCGGCTCTTGCTTGCCCATCCTCAGAATGCCTTAAAAGCACAAATAAGATTGGAGTTTCAGCTAGTGAACCAACAACTAGCTCTGAAAGCATCCTTCCTTAAATACACTAACTTATTGAGGCAAATATTACCATCTGGAAGGAGTTTCATTGGTGGGGAAAATTAATGCCTGGGGCAAAGCTTTCATCGGGAGCCATTCGGGGTCTGAATGCTGAACCTTTGTGAGAGCAAAATGTAATGCATATTGGTTTAAAAAAACTCCTATCTATACACTTAAAACAAGCCTCTTTCATTAATAATACACAAATATTCAGTAAGAGGAGCCATGACGAATGTATGACGATAAAACGCAAACATTTACAATGCATTCCTTTACAACGCAGTTTTTACATCGCGACATCCATTACAACGCATGATTTTACATCGCATGCCATCACAACGCATTTTTAGAAACTACATTTACAACGCATTCCATTACATCGCATTATACCATTACAACGCATACCATTGCATTGCATTTAAGGTAAGTGTTGGATAGTGTAGGGGTAACATTTACTATTTCCACTCCAGTGAGTGCAACAGTAGGATAAGTGTTGGATAGTGTAGGGGTAAAAATTATTATTCCCACTCCAGTGAGTGCAACAGTAGGGTAAGTGTTGGATAGTGTAGGGGTAAAAATTACTGTTCCCACTCCAGTGAGTGCAAAAGTAGGGTAAGTGTTTGATAGTGTACGGGTAAAACTATGCGTTGTAATGGTATGCGTTGTAGTGACATGCGCTGTAATGGCATGCGATGTAAAGGATTTTTTTTTTGTATTTATGCATTTTCAAGAACAAAAAGGCAGACACAAGTACAGGCATTGTATCACGAAGAGTGTACAGGTATAAGCAAATACAACGAGATAAATAATAAAAAGGAAAAAAGAAACAGGCATTGAGAATAGTATAGATGTAAAGGATGTTGCGATGTAATGACTGCGTTGTAAAGGTAGTGCGATGTAATAACTGTGTTGTAAAGGTTGTTTCCCGCCATGACAGGCTCATAATAAACTCATACAAACGTCGCTATCTACAAAGCTATTTTGGCAAAGATTTAGGGGCAATTTCAAAATAGGCCTATTACAGTCACACGTCAGTCAATTTTCGTTGTATGATTTACAGTCCAAGTGGTCCAAAAATCTGATGTCATGAGAATGCAGGCTATGCTCACACCAACAAGAGTAGTTAACCTACTTTTTATGTATCTGCCCTTTTTTGTTAGAAGAAAGCAGATATTGGTTCCGTAAATGTTTCAATGAATTTGGGATCAGAACATGCCTTCAAGCTGCAATTTTCTGTATGCCGGTGAGTTTGCAGTGGTGACTGTATGATTTATCACATTTATGAACAGAGTAGGCAAATTGTTAATAGAAAAGCAGCAGTAATGAGGGTTATATTTTGTTTCAAAATGTTTTTATTGGTTTCAGTTTTTTTTAAAATATACAAAACAAGCAGCGGTGGGAAGCACCAGCATATCTTTCAGGTCAAGAGCTACAAAAAACTCAAATGACATGTTCTTCTTGTGTACTAGGACTCGACCTGAGAAAACAACAATCTTTATATACCCCATCTGGAGAAAGTGTGCGTTAATCAATAAAACATAGTGATTTACTCCCAGCATGTGTCTTGTTATTCAATTGACACTTGCGACTCCCACTCACAGCCATTCTTCCCACATAACTCAAAAACAAAACTAAACTAACAGTAGTATCACGGTATCACAAAGTAATGCTTGGTCAATGGTGAGGGAAGGCTACTGTGGGAAGGGCCCACAACAGAACCCCGAAGCCTCTTTGCCCAGGAGTCACAATTGACCTGTGTGTTAGATATCGAAGAGATGAAGAGCCCTCAAGCCGAGACCACAAGCGAAAAGGGGCAAACCTTCAGACAAATACTATACCGGGGGGCCCACGTGTAATTGAACCCTGGTCTCGTGTCTTCTACTATGTCCGCCATTCTTTCTATTGCCAGCGCTTGCCATAGCCAGGCATGCCATTGTGTTAGGGAGGGACCTCCACCCTCTTCCAAGCCGCAGTTATTTCCTAAGCGCAACCACATAACAGAGCGGTCCCCGTGGGTTTGGCATTGCAAACTAGGGTCCCGGACCCCCAAGAGAGCGTGCTCCATTGTAGTGGGAATTGGGTAGCCAATATCGTCTTAATTTGGGATCAAATGTATTTCCAAAAGGGCTGAATTAAGAGACAATCCCACCCCATATGTTTAAAATCTCCCAGGAGTCCGCTGCCTTTCCAGCATCTATCAGAAGTGTTAGGGAATATTTTGCTCAGCTTCTGGGGGTGCAAGTACCACTCGTACATAATTTTATATTGCACCTCCCTCAGAAACATGGAACGATTGTATTTGGAAATGTCCTTCTATAAGGAGCCCCATTGTTTTACCCCCAGCGGAGTAGTGAGAAGAGAATCCCAAAATCTTTGGTGTCATGGGGTGGATGGGGGACTTAACGTCTGTATGAGTGCATAAAGGAAAGAGATGGTCCCCCTCGAAGATGCCCCCGTTTGAACACATTTTTCAATTGGGAGTAAGTCTCTGGTTGTGTCTAGCCGGATCTGAGGTTGTTGTACCCAGTGCTTGAGTTGTATGTAGTGGAATTCCTCAGAGGGCTGAAGTTTAAAAGTTTTAGCACATTCTTCAAAGGACAACAACTTCCCTGTGACGAGGCACCCGATCGATCTGTGCCAGAAGGAAAGAGCAACAGAAATTTCAACAGGGCCGCGTCTCGCCCCAAGGAGGAAGTGGAGGCAGCAGTTTAGTCGTGCGTGAGGAAACCCCTCCCATCACGGGGACGACAAGGCCAGAAGACGCGGTTGCGGGGGTGCGTACGGAAGCGGAGGAGAAAGAGAGGACGGACTACACCCTGAGGAGTCGAGACCAGGAAGTAGACGGAAGGCGTCCCGGTGGGGAGAACGTTCCAAAGGAGGCAAACAAGATAAGACCTAACCCTGTTTACACCGCGAGGGAGACCGGCACTCCGAGGGGAGCCGAGGAGGCAGGATCTCACCAGACCACGGCCCCGGAGGGCCGTGGATACAGAGGCGAGTGCCAGCTGCACGTTTCTTTTCTTTACGGGGCTGGTGGGCAGATAGAAGAAGCACATCACCCCTACACAAGACTAGCCCCCCCCCCCCCCTCACAAAGGCACCTGGCACATAGGGACACTGGTGAAGGTGCACATAACCCTTTTTTTTTTCTTTTCCTTAGTATATAGGCAAGAGCCTAAAACCTTTTTTTCTGTTCTCTTCCCACTATCCTCTTGAGCACCACAACAAACGAAAGAGAGAAGCAACCAACAGGAAGGAGGAACTATACCCAAGCCCAGTGAAGCACAGTGAAGAGGATAGAAGACCACCCTCACTCTGTACCAAACAAGGAATGCCCACAACGACTTAAAGAAAAATAAAGCAAAGAAAGAGAATTCCAATTGGTGTACTGTGTATATGTGCATAAAACCCTTGAGAGAAATAGGAAATAAGATAGCCCAGGGCACCACAAGACAACATTCCCCCTTTTAAAAAGATCCAAGATCATCGGGCAACCCCCTCGCCCGCAGGACCCTCCTGCTGTGCCGGTAGGAACTCAAGGTTAAAGTGAATGGGGGTGTATGGAGACGAGAAGGTGGTTAGGGGCACTGATCTGTTAAGGTCATCCCACACCCGTAGAGTTGTAGTCATAGGGGTACTAATATAAGCGATCAATGGCCGATTTTTTTTTGATTTCCAGAGGAGGTCCCAGATTCTCCTACCCACTATCTGTCGATCCATATGGAACCAGAGTTTTTATGATTTGTGAAGGAACCAATCTGTGATCACCCGGAGTTGCGCCGCCCTATAGGAGCCCAGGAAGTCGGGGAGTGCCAGTCCCCCTTCCACTCTAGCCTTAGTAAGCAAATGATAAGATAATCATGCCCTTTGCCCCTACCAAATGAACTTGGTGATCATCTTTTTTAGGTCGGCAAATAGAGCACTTTCCACCAGTATCAGAAGGCCTTGAAAGAGGTAAAGCAGTCTGGGAAGTACATTCATTTTAATCGCATTAATGCGCCCTATCCAGGAGGTACAGTAAGTTCTCCATCTGGCAGATCTGGGAGGATAGTTAGCCCCGTAGAGATTCAATTGTTTGGGGGTTAGTTTAACGCCCAGATACTTGATGTATTTATTCGTGTTTTGAAAAGGGGAGAATTCTCATGGTTTCCCTGGGCAATGTCAGATTGAGGAGATAGGATTTTGATAAATTAACTTTAAATCCCGAGGCTTTTTCTAAGGAGTTGAGCTCATTTTGGATGGCAGGGAGAGAGGACAGCGGCTTTGTGAGTGGGAGTGGGAGTAACACATCATCTGCGAAGAGGGAGATTTTTTGCTCGTCTGTCCCAAAAGGCACCCCAATTATGCCCGGGTTGTCCATGATTCGTTCCGCGAAGGGTTCAATGCTGAGGGCAAAGAGCAGGGGGGAGAGCGGACAACCCTGTCTGGTACCCCTTGAGAGGCCAAAGTGCTCCGAAGCAACCCCATTCACCAGAACCCGCGAGCAAGGAGCGAAGTAGTTAGCCCGCACCATGCCTATAAAGGTCTCGTTAAAACCAAATTTCCTCATTGTTCGTGTCAGGAAGGCCCAATCAACCCGATCAAAGGCCTGCTCTGCATCTAGTGAGAGAAGGGCTGCAGGGATGCCTTTTTTCTGCCCTTTTTCGATGATGTGTACCACTCTACTCAGATTGCCATGTGTTTGCCTCCCCTTAATGAACGCCGCCTGATCCGCCTTAATAAAATATGGCATGACGTTCTCTAAGCGCGTGGCTAGAATTTTAGAGTATAATTTGGCATCCAGGTTCAGGAGCGCAATAGGCCTGTAATTGGCACAATTTGTACGGTCCTTCCAGTTGACTGGGGGTGAGTGTTTGCAATGTTCAACACTCCGTCCATCATTTCCTTTGGTTTTTGCTTTGTTCGCCATAAGTTGGCAGGGTATGCTCAGACGTGAGTCCCTTGCTCACTTTGCCACTGGATTCAAGCAAGCCTGGCTGAAGACGGCTGAAATGCCAGAAACCGGTCCTAGGAAGCTTGTTTCCGGTCCAGGGAAGACATGGCTTGGCAGTTCGGGCTGGACTGTTCCCATGAGGCACAGGGTCAGACTGATTTGCATATGGCCATGTCTGAACTGGGGTGGCAGAGTGGGCTAAAGAACGGTGATGGATTAAACCAGATCAGTTGACTGGGGGTGAGTGCTTGCAATGTTCAACACTCCGTCCATCATTTCCTTTGGTTTTTGCTATATACAGGGGGCCCATTTACGAGGCTGAATTACTAAGCCTGAGGCTGACTGACCCCCGCCCTCCTCTTCAATGTATGTGCCTCAGCTTGGGAACCATGCAGGGGGTGTGTTGTACTTAGATGGGCTGCGGCGGCGACAAGTCGTGCTCAGATCACTGGGCGGGCCCTCGTGTTGGGCCCCGTTCTCAGGGCTCTAGGTGACTCCCCCAGATCAAAGCAGATGCTGGTATGTAGTGGCCCCACTCCGAGGTCCAGTCTCAAGGCTATGTTTTCAAGCTGACCCTGCCATCTCTGGGTCAGGCAACTCGACAACAGAGCTCCTCCACTGCAACGGGTAGGTCAGGGGCCACCCCCGCTCTCCAGAGCACAGCGTGCCGAGTAGTGATACTTCTGAAGCCCTCCTCCTCAGGTTAAGGGCCCCCACTCCTCACCTCAGGGACCATGCAGGGAATTTGCTGTGCTTGGGCGGGCTGCGGCGGTAAACACTCGCATTAATTGCACTGGGCGGGCCCGCGAGTCATGCCCCTTTGACCACAGCTCAACGTGTACACGGTCCCCGCCTCCCGCCGGTCTCCATTGTGCAGATTAGCGCCTCTCTCTGTGGGAATCACTGCTGCCGATTTCCGCCAGGCCCCATGGTCCTGGCTCTCACCTTAGCGCTCTGCCGGCAAGATCCAAGCTCCCTCCTCAGAATAAATGGGTTCCCCCGTTGACCAGAGGTATGGGACCCGGTTAAGAGTTTTTATAGGAAGTAGGATGCCTCCGAGCTGGCTAATTCCTTCAGGCCTGGCACGGAGCAGAGCGGAGTTACGTCCGTTTGGCCATGATGGTTGGCCACGCCCCAATGTTGAGGGTTGTATTGTAACACCAAAAGGTCAGGCTTCTACCAATTAAGACTCTGAAGTCCGCATAGTGAAAAGGCACTATGATACACATCTGATTTGCTTCTGAACTCCATGCTATCCTCCCTGCTTTTCTCTTCTTAAATTGAGTAAAACAAGTTTTAACTTAGTTTCATTTTCGGGGACTGATTACGAGTTGAGGTGCTATTTATCGCACGTGATAAATAACGATACCACGGAGTAAGTTATTTAGCAGGTGCGATAAATAGCACCTATTACAAGTTGGTGGGGAATTACATGCAGATTTTGGTGCTTTACACACAAAAATCTGCATGATTTGTTAAATACCGCATGTTTCCCCCTATTAAATTTCAGCAGATTTAACCTGTGGAATTTTAACGAAGGTTAAAGTATTTAACAAATCCGATAGCTATCGGATGCGTTAAAACCTACTAACTCATAATTCCGACCCATGCTTAAACAGGGGTTTAAGCATGAGTGGGAATATAACGGCCACTCATAATCAGGCCTATAGAATAGTTTTAAAGCTGAATATGAATTGTTTTATTATGACATGATTTGTTGTCATATATCTATCTTTTGGTTAGAGAACTATGCTCTTTCCTGTTGTGCACAATGTGTTTTTATTAGCTGAAATAAACTTACTAAGAAAGTATAACACTTGTGCAGAGTGCAAGTCGAGACGAAGTCTCAAAATGGAACAAGATCAAGGGATCAGTAAAACAAAAACACAAATCAGATTATGTTAGGGGTGGCCAGGCATGGACACTCAAATAGAAAGTTTAGTAAGAGGGTGTAGTGATTGCATCAATAGTGACAAAGACTAACAAAGTAAGACATCTGCCTGTAGAACACAGAACATTGCCAGAGCAGCCTTGGAAGAATGGTACACTGGATTTTGTGAGTCCTTTGTAGGGGGAAAAGTCGGGAACTTAGCTATTATTTTTACAGGAACAATTCTCTTGTTGGCCAAACATTGGTACTGGAGGCATCATTGAAACAAGAAAAGGTCACGGATTTCTAGAGCAAGATTTATTCTGGAGAAGGACTTCCAAATTGTATTTTTTTTTGTAACTCTTTTTATTGAGTCAGCAGATATAGTAATTACAGGCATTACTAAATAGTGAAAACATACAATCGTCCATATATTGATTGCCAAGCAGGTGACTATTATATTGCAGTTGTAAAACAAGAAAGTAAACCAGTCGGGTCCGTAAACAACAGCCCCAATCATTTTGAACCTCTGTGTCATATACTGCAAAACAAAACCCTGGTCATGCCCTCCAAGCCCATCTATATACATCATCTCTAACTGAACAGCCTTACTGCACAGAGCTGTATATATGGTTTCAACTTCCGCAGGGTGTGGCGGAGGTGGTTCCAATAATAAAAGGCCCCTAAAATCTGCCCATCCTTTCCATATTTCTGAGGGCACCCTTGCGCTTTAAAGATGGGCTGCTCCTGACCCATACACCAATCAAGGCCCGCCCTCCAAGCACTCAATTTGGGTGGAGCCGGATCCTTCCATGCCCGTGCAATATCCCTTTTAGATTGGGTAAGACCCAAGAACAATAAATGTCTTTTATAGATGTTGCCCCCAATTTCGTCCGTGATATGTAGAAGAATGAGCCTAGGAGAAAGAGGTATAACCCAACCTAACACTTCAGATAAACAGCGGATGAACGCGCTCCAAAACCGGCCCAGTGAATCACAGATCCAAGTTGTATGCAGTAGTGTACCCACCTCGCTATCACATCTTAGGCACATGGGGAGTCTATCAGCCCTGCTCTACAGAGTCGATATCTAATGAAATAGGTGCGGTGTAAATACTTGAATTGAATAAGCCTGAGACAGGATGCAATTGCAGCGTATCTTGGGGACTCCAGGGCTTCTCTTCAGTTCCAAATTGTATTTTGACTGACAATGGACTTCAATTTGGGGGGTGTCGCACCTGAGCAGTTGTGTCAGCGGAGGTCTCCTGTGCCCTGTCCTGTGATTCCGGGAACCTCGTCCTCAGCCTACTTCCCTGCGTCCGGGTCTCTCTCCCGCCGCCACGCTTCAACACCCGCGGAACCGGCAAGGAGGGGGACTACTAATCCCAGCAGCACCTGGTGGGGCAGGGCGGAAGTGCACGCCCACTGGACGCGCCTGGAGGCGCTACAAATTGGAGCACGCCCTCGGTGGAGCGGGGGTGTCGCACCTGAGCAGTTGTGTCAGCGGAGGTCTCCTGTGCCCTGTCCTGTGATTCCGGGAACCTCGTCCTCAGCCTACTTCCCTGCGTCCGGGTCTCCCTCCCGCCGCCGCGCTTCAACACCCGTGGAACCGGCAAGGAGGGGGACTACTAATCCCAGCAGCACCTGGTGGGGCAGGGCGGAAGTGCACGCCCACTGGACGCGCTACAAATTGGAGCACGCCCTCTGCGTCGCGGGACGTGCGCGGGCAGCGCCGGGCTGAGCCCGGGCAGAGGGCGGGCCGTCCGGGGCCGGAAGAGGCCGGGCCGGGTCATATCCTTCATCTCGCTCCCTCCTTCTACCAGACACTATCCTGTAAGGCAAGTACACAACCACTGCCACGGGATCCGGGACATTGAGACTGTCGCAGCGGTTGCTGCAATATTGGTTGTATCAATTGCTCATTGTTGACTGTTTCCTCCTGCTGTCAAAGTCCTGTACCCACCTTGCCCCTTTTACTGGTTTACTGGTTTGAGGTAGTGGTGGGAGATTTCTGTTGTGCGCCGTACCGCCCCTTCGGTGCCCATTAAATCTATAGTTGGTCCGCCCATCACATTAACATCATGGTAAAGAGTAAGAATCCTCAGTCCAGGGTGGAGGGAGGGGTAAAGGGGACCCTGGACGCCTTTATTGTAAGAGCGGAGTCCCTGCTAGCTCACGAAATTTTACTGACGGAAAAGCGGCTTTCCCTGGACTCTTTATTAGCAAAGAAATGGTCCTCCTTGGGAAACTTAGCCCTCAGTGTAACGCCGGGTGGAACTCTCCCCGACCCTCTGCAGGTGGCAGATCCTAGCACCCGGGGGACTTTAGATCTAGTAAGCCCGTCTGCTATAGTTATCTCCCCGACTCTCAGGGTGCCGCAAGTAGCTGGCGCGCAACACTCTGACACTGTCTTAGGAGAAGCAGAAAGGGGGGGGCCCAGTGCACTTTCAACAGCACCAGCCACTGAATCCAAGCAATCGCCTACCAGGGAAGTGGTAACTCGATCGAAAAGATCTCAATTGCAGGCAGGCCCATTAACCGTAGGAGGGACGCACACCTCTAATCCCTCGAGTAGGCCTAGTCGCAGAGGACCAACCAAGGCCACCAAGAATCCCGAGTGCTTTAAATGTCCAACTTGTAAAACCACAAATGGGTTGACAGGGCTGCATGAAACCATCACAGCACTGGAAGGAAAATTGGAACAGCTATTAGTCCAACATCTAGGCCCAGTATTATCAGCAATTTCTAGTTTGGAATGCACGTTAAGGAGGTTGGCAGAACCGGTCTCTGAAAAGCCAGATGGGATTTTCCCACAGAGGAGGCAAGAGGGTGGTGGGAGCGAAGAGGAGTCACATAGGGCTACCAATGATAAAACGGTCACCATTAATACTGAACTCGAGCCCAGAAATAGTAGGGAAGCCGCTTTAGAACAAACAAACACTGGTAATAGGCACTCTGGACAAAAAACCAAGGGTAATATGCGGACTCACCCTGACCCAAAAACCGCTTCCTGTGGCCCAAATGAGAACGCAGTTTGGCCCAATATTAGCAACAATACTGTCTGCGCTCCGAACACCCCAGGCCTCCCGATTCTAGACCTACCCCCCGCATCCAGTCCCTACACGTTAGTGTTAGTAGGCGTTCCAGGCCTTAAGAAAGATGTTGAGGAATCAACTAGTACGCTGATAAATAAGACCTTACACTGGGTGCGAAATAAATCACATGGGATGAGGCTCCAACACAGGCACATCCTAATGGCCAGGAGGGTGGCCTGGATTGGGAATAGCGCGAAAAGATTTACAGGTGACTGTATTATAGTTAATTTCAAATACCCTGAAATGGTGAGAGAACTACTTGACAACCGACACACGAATGGGGGTTTTGGGTCATGTATAACGATGCTACCCCTGCATTTCTTTTATAGAAACAGTACACTTGAAATTGGGCAGGGATGGCGGGGGCCCTGGGATCCCAATAATCGGAGGGAGGTGGCACCTGTATATGACACAAATAGATTCGCTCTGCTCTCTTGTCCCTCCGTATTGGATGAACAGGACTGACTGACAGAAATAGGGAGCATGGAGCCTGAGTTGGCAAACCTTACCCCGGGTAATACCGAAGATGTTAAAGGGACCCCGGAGCAAGTGGCAGCAGCCGTCCCTGGGGTAGAGCAAGGGACGGAAACGGATGCCAGGCCGAAAACGCCACACGGCCTGGACAAGAGCCCCCCCCTAAGAATGATGCCTAGCACGATTAGGGGTATAGCTCCAAACCTTAGGGATTTGGGGATTATTTCCTGGAATATTTCAGGACTTGCAACCAAGATCCAAAATATTGAATGGTTAGCCTTTATAACAAAATTTCAAATTATTTGCCTTCAGGAAACATGGGAAACTAACAAAACTGTCCCATTCCTGGAAGGATATAAACTGTTTTTTGTGCCAGCCCAGAAATCCAATATGGGAAGAGCCAAAGGCGGACTAATAATGTATGTAGCATTGTCATTGCAGGGGAAATGGCAAGATTTGGGGTGGGACTCCGCCTGCCTCCAGGGCGTAAAACACTCATCGGTGGGCCAAAAGCTGATTTTTATAAACTTTTATAATGCGGGACAATCCTTAACAAACTTGATGGAGTTAGAGGAAAGATTGGTCACCCTTCAGAACTCAGGGGATGAGGGCTATCAGCTAATTCTCATGGGCGACTTTAATTGCCACCAGTGCCCATATCTGAAATGGGAAGGTGGCACTTGGGATAATTGCCCTTCTATTAAGGGTTGGCACCTGGAGCACTCCAGAGAGGGTCTGTCCCTGAGTACAATACTGAGCGAGTTCGCCCTAACCCAGACAATGGACCTGATTGATCGGGGGAAGTCTGATAACATAGCCCCTTCCTTTAAAGGAAGAGGCTGTAACTCAATAATAGACTATATTTTCATTTCCACTGTCCTAATAACCAGAATAGGCCAGTTTACGATAGTACCCAGCGCATTTAGCGATCACAATCCCTTGGTCATGTCACTAGTGGACATTTTTCCAGGTACTAAAACAGACAGAAGGACCACCACGGGTGAATTTAAGGCAAAGGATCAAGGAAGAAGAATTAAATGGGAAAATATCGATGGGGAACAACTCCATAGAGCACTCCTTGCCAATGCCGAGAACCACTTGTGGAGATGTTTAGACCCCACTGTTGAGGGGACGGACCTGATTGCAGCGTTTGAGGGCACCGCACAGCATATAGACACTCTTCTAAGAAGCAAACCAAGGCCCCAGGTAGATTTCTGCCCTAGATGGTTCGATAAGAACTGCTCGAGGGCCCATAGGGACCTAAAATTGGCACTATCAACTGCCCCTAGGAACAGAGGAGAGATTGCTGAGTGTAGGGCCCGGTACAAAAAGGCAACGAGGTTGCGAAAAATACTCCTACAAACAGAGGCCTGGGAATCCCTGAAAGAGGCCGCGGAGCTCCATGACATGACCAGCTTCTGGAGGATTATAAATGCTCCTTGTTTTCAACCCCCAAATAAGCCTCAGGTGGCCTCCCACATCTTGCCAGATGAATGGATGGCGCATTTCAGTGGCCTATACAACCGTGGCGAGCCGGAGGAGCTGCCAAATAGCGGCACAGAATCCTTTGGTGGTGACTGGTCATACTTTACGGTCCAGGAGGTTAAACTGGGAATTGAGGGCTTGGTGGTCAGGAAGGCCCCAGGCCCAGATGGGATACCCCCCGACCTTTTCAAAAGCCAGGTAGATCTCTGGGCCCCTGTACTGACCAGGGTGCTGAACACAGCCATTGAAGCAGGTATGCCCAGATCCTGGTCCACGGCCACTATTGTACCTATATTCAAAAAGGGCAATAAAAACGACCCGCAGTGTTATCGCCCAATTTCCCTCATTGATGTTTCGGCAAAACTTTTGGGAAGAGCTGTTCTAAACCGTCTGTTGACTTGGGCCGATGATAATAACATCATCACGGATGTGCAGTACGGGTTTAGAAATGGGCGTTCTACCACTGATCAGTGCCTCAATCTGTACCTTCTGATAGCGAAGTACACTGTGGCCAGGGAAGGCACTGTTTACCTGGCTTTTATGGATCTCTCAGCAGCATTCGACTGCGTGAACAGAAGAAGGCTGTGGGAGATCCTGGATGTGATGGGCGTTGAACCAGGCCTGATCCATATTTTACGAACACTTCATTTAAATACCACGGCACGGGTCAGATTTGGTGAGAGGGGGGAAGTCACAGAGGACTTTGGGTGCAGCGGAGGGGTGAGACAAGGGTGTATCCTTGCCCCTTTTTTGTTTACGCTCTATATTAATGGGCTTGACAAGGCACTCAGAGAGCTGGAGGCCGACTGTCCCTGCATTGGGAGGAGAAGTATACCAGTCCTCCTTTATGCAGATGACGCGGTACTCCTGGCGCGTACAGGAAGGAGCTTGCAGACCCTCATCAGCGGCTTTGTACGCTTCATGGCAGACTTAGACTTAGTTCCCAATCTATCAAAGTCTTATGTCATGGAAGCAGGCAAAACACCTTTAAAGAATTGCACCTTCTCTATAGGCACCCATAAACTTGAGAAGGTAAAAACCTTTAACTATTTGGGGATTATGTTTGATAAGGACCTCTCCTTCAAACCCCTTGCAAAGCATAAATGTAGTCAATACCCGAAAGCAGTGGGGTCAATTATGAATTATGCAAGTAGACTTGGACGGTGGTCGCCTAATGAAATAGTAAAGTTATATAGGTCAGTTTGCTGTGCTAAGACTCTGTATGGGAGTGAGTTGTGGGGTTTCACAGATTCAAGCAAAATCCAAGTGGAAGAAAATAAGTTCCTAAGGAGACTATTGCAAGTGCCCCAATGTATCCCCTCATATATCGCCCATGAGGAACTGGGCATTCCCCACCTCAGTGACAGGATACAGCTTAACCCGATAATTTGTTGGATCAAGATCTGGATAAATCCCGAGGCATTGTTAACTAGGCAAATCTTGGAGGACTGCATGAGGGGGGACAAGGGCCTGCTAATACCCTGGCTCAAATACGTCAGGGATGCATTAGATTTATCGGGCCATGTACCCTTTTTTAATAATCCATCCACACTGGCCAAAAATGACCTGGTCCTCGCAAAGGCTGACCACCTACTACATATAGACAGGGCCAGAGAGGAAATAGAAGGACGAAAACATAGTGTCCGTGACTATCAGCTCACAAAAACCTCCGTGGGGATGGAAGTCTACCTGTCTAACACATACAACAAACAGGATAGATTCCTGATGACTAGATTTAGGCTAAATCTTTTGCATCACATTCTGTCAGTCCCCGCTGGTTTTGTAAGCGATGCTAGGACAAAAGGGTGCTGCGGCTGTGATCTGCGATCTCCGCAAGACACCCTACATTTCGTCCTACTCTGTCCCTTTTACGCACTACCAAGGTCCCGGTTTTTAAAAACTGTCCTAAAGCGAGCTAAAATTAGACAGGCCAAAGTGGCCCTTTTGTTCCTTAAAATGTCGATCGATCCTTTTGTCTTATTTAGCACTGTGCACTTTTTGCGACTTGCAGTTAAATTAAGATTGACCAAAGGAGAGGCCCACTGAAGTAGACAGTGGAAATTTGTCTGGGATTGATGGGATGCACATAGATATATTTTACTCTTTTCTATGAATGATTCTCGCACACAAAGGCTTACCGTATTTGATTGTTCGTTTTTATCTTTTTAACTTGTTTGTATATAGGGATTTTATAGCACTGATTTTATAGGGAATGTGTATAATTGATTCATTTTATTCTTAATGGATTGTAACATTGTAGTATGAACTGCATCTTTTATGGATATCTTTCTTTTTATCCGAATAAAGATTATTGACTATGACTATGACTTCAATTTGTTTCTAAGAAGATGGAAGAATTGTTGAAGCTCAGAGGGATTAAACATAGGAAATGTGTTTTGTAGAATCTGGAAGGAAATGGCACTGTAGAGAGATTCAATGGAGCAATGAAAGAATGCATATAGTTGAAGAGACTAGTAGTGAGAAATCTGAAGAATGGTTTGTTGAAGTTTTTGTATAGTTACAGGTTTACTCCTTATGCTCAGACTGGGAGGTTCCTTTTGAGTTATTCACAGGAAGAAAAGGAAATACTGAGCGGAGGCAAGGATGGATCTTAAAGGGCAAGAAGAGCAGCGTCCACTGGAAAGGTGACAATGTAATGAGGAAGAAAGAAAAATGTGTAATTGATCACAAGTGGAATTATGATGCTCGCAAAGTTGTTAGTTGTCATGATTACAAGGTTGATGACGTGGTTATGATTAAGTCTCCTGTTGCCTCACAGGGAGTTTCTAAACTTTCTGATTCATGCAGAGCTCTCATGTTGTTCTGTAATGTTGTGACGGTAAATGACAGGAGAAAATGAAACACTAAAGTGTAATGCACATGAAGAGCAGCATTTGCGAGGACCCATTAGGAGCTTTTACTGTCTATGATACGGTTATATATTTAAGCTTTTCCTTATTACAGTTGTTTTATTGTTTGTTTTTTAATGTAATATTATCTCAAATATTTGAGTAATTTAATGTGTCTTTAACTGGTGGTCACTTCCTCTCCACAGATTATAAAGTGCACCTAAATTCAAGTGGAGGCAGTCAGTGGTAAGAACTGGGGAAGGCTGTGGTTGGAGTTGTATTAATAATAGCTACTTCCGAACCTACAAGTTGGATGCTCTCATATATATTATTCGCAAAAAGCTAGATGGAGGCTTATCAAGTAATTCATGTGGGCAACAATGGTAATTCGGCAGGCAAACTAGTGTAAGCTTCCATGTCTCCCTTTTCACTTTTATCCTAAACTATTGTTTCTACCCTGCTGCTTATCCTCTTTCTTTTATGTTTCTAATCATGCTCCTGTTTTGTTCTCACTTCTATTTTCTTCCTTGCCTGTCTCCTGTTTTCCAAACTTCTTCTTCACTTAGCTCATCCCTCCACTCCAATTAATACACTGTAAGAGTCTCTTGATGCTTACTATAGTGAGATGACGTGTCCTGATGAGACCCTATGGATGACCTGGGTGTCGAAACATTTTTTTTTAATACTGTTTTTAGTGCAATTTCAAATATGTGAGCAGGTTCATCAGTTACACAAAAACATTCAAAATATGTAGCACATCTAAAGTGTAGTACAGCTGCATAACAGCGCTTCTGACTTTGCAAGGCACAAGCAAGCCCTCTTCTGGTTGCTACATTCATTACACGTACCATGCCGATCTTACGTTAACAATTTACAACACAAGTTGAAAATCAAACAATAACTTCCCCAACGCACATCGTAGAACCTCCCCCCACTTGTTAGGGTGAAGTGAACCCACTTAAGAGCTGGACTAAGAGACACCATCCTGCTAGCTCTAACCCAGCTCCCTTTATCTGTACCATATGTGCAGTTTGTGATCCGACACTCCCCATCAGGTGCTCACTCCTTTACTGTCTGTCCATCTTCGAGGCCCATTCCTCTGATGGGTTCACTTCACCAGCTAGATGGTAAAGCATATACGCCCAATCCCTGAGGTCTTTTGTGACCTTTTGTTCATCCATATCTGCTTGTGGCAGATCGCTTCCGCCAGTGCCCACTCCAACATGTTCTATCACCAAGTATCTGTGGAGGGCCCTGCACTGGACACCCAGCGTATCGCAACCCTTCTTTTCGCCAGCAGAAGACCTAGCTTTGAAAACCTATAGTGCCTAGCGCTCTTTTTAGGTTTAGGGATCATGCTCAGCAAACATTGCTAGAACGGCAATTGAATACCCATTCCAGTCACTCGTCCTAGTCTCCGAGCCACTTCCTCCCAGTTTCTCGTTAACATCTTGCATGTCCATGACATGTGGATCAATATGGCGCCTGGTACCTTGCATCGAAGGCACTCTGATGACTGATTGTGGTAGATCTTATGTAGCCTATCAGGGGGGTCATATATGTCTGGTGTAAAGAAGCAAAGTGAGCGAGTTTGAACGTGCCGTTACAAGCGATTACACAAGCCAGTGCCCATTCCATATAGGTTAGGGGAGTTTGCATATCAGTGTCCCATGCCTGTCGTGCATTAATCAGTGGTGCTGGTCGATCTGCAGTCAGCGCCTGGTACAACTTGGCAATCAGTCGTCTTCCCGGTCCGTCCTCCAAAAGTATCTCTTAGTGTCTGGGACACCGGTGGTACATTTGGGAAGTCTGTCCAGATTTCCCTGGTGGTGGGCACAAGCTTAGCAAATAGCTAAAATTGCCCCGCAATGACCCCAAAGCTCTTCCTGGCCTTGGCAAATGTAATGAATGCCTCTGCTGGGGAGAGGTCCCCCAATAGGAAGCAGCCCCCGTCTTTCAGTCGCTCAGTGTCATGAGTGTCACTATATTGTCGGTATAGCTTTAGCCAGTCCAGTGGGAGGGATCTACCAAATGGTAGACGCTTGAACACTTGCAGATTCTCCTGTCCCACACCATCGACAATTGCGCCACCACCCCTGGCACTCCCACAGCCTGACTCCGGCCTCACATTAGGCAGACCGGCAGTGTATCCGCATCTGTCGTGCCACTCAGGAGACGCATCAACCAGTGGGTTCAGAGGCACACCATTTCACTGCATGCTGCAATAATAAAGCTCAAGATCCAGCAGACCCAATCCCCCTTCCTCCCTGCTCAGTTTTAATACATCCAGGTGGACCCTGTTCCATCCTCTGGCCCACACTAAGGAGACTAAGAGTCTGTCTAGCTCCTTAAAGATAGAGTGCGGGACCACATTGTTACTTGCCACACCACTTGTATATGATGTAAAGTCATTAATAACCTGGTATATGATGGAATCAAGCGAGTGATAGATGTGCATTTCTGCCATGAATAATTGTTGTAATTCATGTAAAAAAAAAAAAAAGAATAAAGAAAAAAAATATTAAAAAAGCCAAAATGCAATTGAGGACCGGAGCCCCTGCACTATCCTTTCCATGTTTAACCAGTGATACCATGCCACTCCATCTGTCGCCCAGATACCAAGATTTCAAAATGCTCTACATTCCCACAGCATCCCCACCAGGTCATCCCCAGCAGGTCAGACCCAAGAGTACCAGTCAAGGCTGCATATAGATAGAGCATTGTCTTTTGCTTATTAAATCGCAGGCCTGACATTCTTTCAAAGGAAGCCAATTCTCGAAATAGACCTGGTAGTGATTCCTTTAAGTACACCAGGGTATTGTCTGCGTACATAGATACAACATGTGTCATATCACCCACTCGCATGCCCCACGTTTGCAGTGTCTGTCAAGGTCTCATGGCCAAAGGCTCCATTGCTAGGGCAAAAAGCAGCAGCGCTAGGGGCATCCCTGCCTGGTATCGCGCTCTATAGACCATACTGGCAAGAGCCGTCTGCCAGTGTGGAGTTCCACCGCCAGACCGGTGTAGAGGAGTCACACCCATTTTAAGACTCGCAGGCCAAATCCCATACAGGTCAAGACCTCAAACATGTAGTCCCAGCTCAGGCAATAGATAACTTCTCAATGTCTAGGAGGACTATGGATCCCCTCCCATTGGATATCCCACTTAAAATTTAAGACATGCCTGAGGCGCCACAGATTCATCATGGTGTTCCGCCTTGGATGAACCTGCATTGATCCTTCTGCACGACTGTCCCCACCTTGGAAAGAAACCTGTTGGTGAGCACACAAGTGAGTATTTAGCATGAAGAGGGGCCTATATGAGGCCATTTCCGCAGGGTCCTTATCGGGCTTAGGCAGCATAATAATGATGCTTCTCGCATGGATTCAGAGAGACTGCTGGTACGTGCAGCTTTTAGGTACACCTTCAGGAGGTGATCTTCGAGGATATTTGTATATGCCTGATAGAACTCGGAGGGAAAGCCATCACTTCCTGGAGTCTTTCCCGCTGCCAGGCCATTAATATTGGTCAATACTTCCTCATTTGTGATCGCAGTTTCCGCCCTGCCCTGTCTGCCACTGCAAGTGTAGGTATGGGGAAGTCGACCAGAAAACCCACATTCCGCCTATGGTCAGTGCCAGATGGTCTCTTATAAGGAGTCGGCAGATATGCTGACAGTTCGGCGTTTATATCGGTTTGCTACACTGCAGTTGTTCTAAGGACAGAATCAGGGGGTGTGGGGCATCCCTCTTCGGGAGCCGTGAAAGTATTCGGCCCGACATGTCCCCCTTCGCTAGCAGTAACAGCTTATAGTCACGAAAAGTGTGTTTATCTAAGGCATTCCACAGGTCTGCAATCTCTTGACGCAACGCTAGGAGGGGCTCTGAAAAGGGTCAGTCAGCTCCCCTCGGAGGTTGCAGTTCCGGATGATATACCTCTTTCTATTTTAGCTCACGGGTCAGTTATCACCTAATGCCATAAGGTTTTGACATACATTCCACCTCACCACTGCCTTCATCGCCTCCTACTCCGCCTCCCGTGCCAGCGTGGAGCTCCAGTTATGCCCCAGGTAATCCTCAAGGGCTACTCTGATGTATGAACCCAAACTGCTCTCCCCCAAACTCCAAGTTGGAGGATTCTACAAAGAAAGCAGCGGAATTAGCTATATTCTTTGCCGAAAAAGTGAAATCACTTGTAGATCAGGTCATTCATCCTACCCCTACAGAGAAGAGCAAATCCTTAACCATTTGGCAGAACTTTGACCCCATCTCTGAGGATGCCCTCCTCAAATGCATCCTCGAAACAAAGCCCTCCAACCATTCTCTTGACCCCATCCCTAGTGCCATTGCCATTGACTTCTATACCCATTCTCTTTCCTATTGGACCACTCTGGTCAACCTCTCCCTCTGTCAAGGCTCCCTGCCTGTTTCCTTTAAAACTGGGCAGGTCACCCCTCTGCTTAAAAAAACCACCGCTGATGCGAACGACCTCAACAACTACCGCCCCATCACTAACCTACCTTTTCTTGCGAAAATCACAGAAAGATGTGTAGCGAAACAACTCTCTCGTCATATCAAGGACAATGATCTTCTTGACAATTTCCAATCCGGCTTCATTCAAAACTGCAGCACTGAAACAGCCCTGCTGCAAGTGATTGATGACGCGCTGCAGATACTCGATTTGGGGGAGTCTTCTCTTCTAATTCTCCTTGACATTTCTGCAGCCTTTGACACTGTCAATCACAACACTCTCCTTAACACTCTTCAACAGAGAATGGGCATGGAGGGCACTGTGCTTAAATGGTTTGCCTTCTTCCTCTCTGATAGATCCCAAAAGATCAAAATAGCGAACAGTCTTTCATCTCCTTTGGCGGTCGGTCAAAGTGTTCCTCAAGGCTCTATACTTGCACCCACATTGTTCAATCTCTATTTAGAACCATTCGGAAATCTCCTTAGTAAATCCGGGATCCACTATCATCTCTATGCGGACGACACTCAAATCTACCTTAAGGTGGCCTCCACTCACGATCTCTCCATCCTAAGCTCTACTCTCGACTCCATTCAAAACTGGATGTTAACTCATCAACTGATTCTGAATCCCTCCAAAACTGAATTCCTCCTCCTCTCCTCCTCACTTTCTCCTCCCCCGGTTCAATCATGGATGGATCAGATGAATCTACTTAACAATAAACCCATCATTGTCGACAGCGCAAAATCCCTTGGTGTCATACTCGACAAAAAACTCAATCTACTCTCCCACGTCGATTCCATTGCAAAGTCTGCTCGATACCAACTGCGCCTTCTTCGGGGGATTCGTCGTTTCTTCCCAGAGCAAGACCTTAAAACCCTGGTCCAATCGCTAGTTCTCTCCAGATTGGACTACTGCAATTCTCTTCTTACTGGCCTCCCCAAATCCCACCTGTCCCCCCTTAAGTCTGTTCTCCATTCAGCAGCTCGTTTCATATATGGGGCCAAAAGAATCGACCACATCACACCCATTTTATCCACCCTCCGTTGGCTTCCCATCGAGGCAAGATCTATCTACAAGACTGCCTGTATCACCCACAAAGCCTTGCACTCCTCCTCCCCTCGCTACCTGGCGAATAAACTGAAACTCTCTGGAGGCTCTAGACCATCACGTAATGCAGAAAATGTATTGCTTGAACCTCCCACTTTCAAGAAGGAAAGATCGATGGCCCAATCCTTTTCAGGCAACGCGGTGAGAATCTGGAACTCACTTCCGCCTCAGCTCCGGACCACCACCTTTTCCCAGGCCTTCAAAACTGACCTCAAAGCTCTCCTTCTTCAAAGACACTTCTACATTTAATTCACCCCCTCTATTATCTGAAGGAAGTCCTTCCATTATAGGAAATTCTGTTCTCCATGCCTATAGAAGTGCCTTCCCAGTGCGTACTTGTGTTTTGAGTGTCTGCCATTTATTGCAGTATTATACCTCTACTTGTACTTTGTACGCTTTTGTAACATGCACACGTCACTTTTTCCTTGTGTAACGTATCGTTTGCTACCTCTTGTATTTTGTTTGCTCTTGATACTTGCACAATTGTCACTATTGCCTCATGTAACGTAACGTTTGCTTTTGTAACATGCTCACTTGTAATTTTCTCCTCATGTATCAGTACTGTTCCTATTGTGAAGCGCTCTGACACCTTCGGGTAAAGTCTGCGCTATATAAAAACGCATAAAATAAATAAAAATAAATAAATAAAATGCTCGGAAGGGCTGATACTTCAGCGACTCAGGGGGAAATGGGCACAAGGAAGATTGTGCGGCCCACGTACGTTACTAACAGCAGTGTATGGTCCGAGATTATTCTGTCCAAATACTTGGCTGCGTGTATGTCAGGGCTGATATTTCGTGTAACCAATATATGATCCAGCCTACTATATGCGTGGTGTGTGGCTGAGTAACAGGAGTACTGTGTAAGTGTGGGGTATAACGTGCGCCATATATCTATACATCCCTCCTCAAGTAGGTCCACCGGTGTGTACGTGTCCCCCCTCCCTCCCAGTCTCTCCCACCAGGAAAACACTCCAAAGAGAGAAAAGGAATATGCTACTTACCAGTATGTATCTGTTCTTGGCATGTAGAGCTGCAGAGCCACACACTAAGGATAAGATCGCCATCTGGTGTTGGGCTCGGATGATTGCAGGTTGTTGTTGTCTTCGGAAGAAGTCTTTGGTCACGAGATAGGTGACTCCTCCTCTGGACAACAGTGCGCATGGGCATCCACTCCATCCTCAGATTGTTTTTCGCCATGATGGGAAATGATGGAGTGTATAAGAAATAAAGAGAAAGGATGTCCATGTGTAGTGTCTAATTAAGACAATGCTGGAACAGATACAGGTCCCGGGGAGGTGGGTGGGCGTGTGTGGCTCTGCAGCTCTACATGCCAAGAACAGATGCATACTGGTAAGTAGCATATTCCGTTCGAGGCATATGAGCTGCAGATCACACACTAAGGATAGACTATATAGCAGTGTCTCCCCTAGCGGTGGTCACCTGTATCCGTTGCAGCAGTTTGGAATCGAGTTTTTAGCACAGCTTGGCCTACTGAAGCTTGTTGTTTGGATTGCACATCGACACAGTAGTGCTTAGTGAAGGTGTGTGTAGTAGACCATGTGGCTGCTTTGCAAATGTCTTCAAGGGGGATGTTCCCTAAGAATGCCATAGAAGCCCCTATTTTACGCGTGGAGTGCACCCTAGGGGGTACTGTAAGAGTACGTTTAGCTTTCTGGTAACATATTTGGATACATTTAACTATCCACCTGGCTATACCCAATTTGGAAATAGGGTTGCCTTTATGTGGTGGAGCGAAAGCAACAAACAGTTGCTTGGTTTTTCGAAAAGGTTTGGTTCTGTCGATGTAATAAAGCAAGGTTCTTTTAACATCTAAGGTATGAAGTGCCCTCTCAGCTACTGAGTCTGGATTAGGGAAGAAGACTGGCAGTTCGACTGACTGGTTTAGATGGAAAGGGGAGATGACTTTAGGGAGGAACTTTGGATTTGTCCTAAGAACCACTTTGTTACGATGTAGTCGTAGGAAGGGTTCTTCAAGAGTTAAGGCTTGTATTTCACTTACTCTTCGCAGGGATGTGATTGCGACGAGGAAAGCCACTTTCCATGTTAGGAACTGCAGTTCGCATTTGTGCATTGGTTCAAATGGGGGACCCATGAGCCTTGTTAGAACAATATTAATGTTCCCCACTGGTGAAGGTGGTAATCTTGGAGGAATAATTCTTTTAAGACCTTCCATAAATGCTTTAATGGCTGGTACCTTAAAGAGGGACAGGTGTTGCCTATTTTGCAAGTAGGCTGCTAGTGCCGCTAGATGTAGACGTATAGAGGAATACGCTAAGTTGCATCTTTGCAAGTGTAGTAAATAGCAAATGATGTTTTGGATGGACGCCTCCAGTGGACGTATGTCATTGTTAGTGCAGTAAATGGCAAATCTTTTCCAATTTGCTGCATAACACGCCCTAGTAGTAGGTCTTCTGGCTTCTTTTATGATATTCATACAGTCTGGAGGAAGGTTGAGGTATCCGAACTCTAAGACTTCAGGAGCCAGATTGCCAAGTTCAGAGTTTGAGGATCTGGGTGTCTGATTTCTCCATGGTTCTGGGTTAATAGAGCCGGGGAGAGACGCAATTTTTGATGTGGAACTAGAGATAGTTCCAGAAGTGTGGTGAACCAAGGTTGACGTGCCCAAGTGGGAGCCACTAGGATGAGCGTTAGCGACTGTTGTTTCAGTTTGCGTACCACAAATGGAATGAGTGGGAGAGGCGGAAAAGCGTACGCAAATCTGCCTGACCAGTTCATCCATATCGCTTTGCCCTTTGACTGAGGGTGTGGAAACCTGGCGGCGAAGGTTGGGCACTTTGCGTTTTCTTGTGTGGCGAACAGGTCTATGTCTGGTCGTCCCCACTTTTGGAAGAATGGGAGTAGTACTTTGGGGTGTAATTCCCTTTCGTGGATTTGCTGTGTGTGGCGACTTAGGAGGTCGGCCACCTGGTTCTGAACCCCTGGGAGGTGATCTGCTAGCAGGTAGATGTTTTGGGGAATCGCCCATCTCCAGATTTGTTGTGCAAGTTGGGACAGTTGTAGAGAATGCGTCCCCCCCTGCTTCTGTATGTAATACATTGTGGTCATGTTGTCCGTGCGGATGAGGACAGTTCTGTTTTTTAGATGCACTTGGAAGGATTTGAGTGCTAGGAACACCGCCAGAAGTTCTAGGTGATTGATGTGGAACTGTTTTTGTTGAGTGGTCCACCTGCCCTGAGTGGTGTGTTGAAGGAGGTGGGCTCCCCACCCTGTGAGAGATGCGTCGGTGGTCAGCACAATTTGTGGAAGAGGCTCTAAGAACGGCCGCCCTTTGGACAGGTTGATGGTGTTCCACCACTTCAGTGAACAAAGTGAGCGACTGTCCACCAACACCAGATCGGTAAGTTGTCCGTGGGCATGATTCCACTGTTGTGCTAGACATTCCTGTAAGGGACGCATTTGAAGGCGTGCGTGGGGTACTATGGAGATGCATGACGCCATCATGCCTAAGAGTTGCATGAACACTCTTTCTGGAAGAGAGTGTTGTGTTTGAAATTTTTTGATGAGATTTTGTATGTTGGCTATCCTGGATGTGCTGGGATAAGCTATGGCCTTTGATGTATCTATGGTGGCTCCCAGGTATTGATGGACGTGGGAGGGCTGTAGTTGAGATTTGGGATAGTTGATTGTAAATCCCAAGTTGTGTAGGGTTTGAATAGTGCGGTGAGTGTGGAGAACGCATTTGTCGAGAGTATTGGCTTTTATGAGCCAATCGTCCAGATAGGGGAAGACATGGATTTGTTGTCTCCTGAGATGCGCTGCCACAACTGCTAAGCATTTGGTGAATACCCTGGGTGCGGTTGTTACTCCGAATGGGAGAACTGTAAACTGATAGTGCTGACTGTCTACCACGAATCGTAGATACTTCCTGTGCGCAGGATGCATAGGGATGTAAAAATATGCGTCCTTGAGGTCCAATGTGGCAAGGAAGTCGCCTTGTTGAAGTAATGGGAGGACCTGCTGGAGAGTGATCATGTGGAAGTGGTCTGATTGTATATACTGGTTTAGTAGTCTGAGGTCTAGTATGGGTCTTAAGGTCTTGTCCTTTTTGGGAATGAGGAAGTATAGAGAATATACTCCTGTGCCCTGATGTTGGAGTGGAACTGGTTCTATTGCGTGTTTTTGAAGCAAAGACTGAATTTCCTGTTTGAGGAGCGTGAGGTGGTGAGACGACATGGGACGGTGTTTGGGTGGTATGTTTGGGGGGGTGTTTATGAGTTCGAGGCAGTAGCCAGACTGGATAATTTGTATTACCCACCTGTCTGTTGTGATGGAATTCCAGACAGGTAGGAACTGTTGAAGTCTTCCCCCGACCGGAGTGGAATGGTCCGGGGGGAGTGGTGGTAAGTCACTGTTTAGTGGCGGTAGAGGTGCGGGTGTTGTTGTTGCCCCGCCCTCGGCCTTTGGTATTATTTCCTCTGTAACCTCCTCTAAAATATCCTCTGTTAGGGGATGTTTGACCTGATGTTTTGAAGGTTCCCACATTTTTGGAGGCCCCTCTATAAAAGGAGTGACGAAAGGAGCCTCTGGCTTGAGGAGACTGTAATGCTCCCATTGGTTTGGCAGTCTCATTATCTTTCTTCATTTTTTCTAATGCAGTGTCTACTGCGGGTCCGAATAGTTGCTCCTGATTAAAGGGTTGAGCAAGAATGGTGGTTTGTACTTCCGGCTTAAAGCCGGAAATGCGGAGCCATGCGTGGCGTCTAAGCAATATGCTTGTGTTGACTGCCCTAGAGGCGGTGTCCGCTGCGTCTAATGCACATTTGATGGAGGCATTTGATATTAGTTTGCCCTCTTGGATGAGGTCATTGGCCTGGGATTTGTATTGATCAGGCAGGTGTTGCAAGAGATCCTCTAGTTGATCATAATGAGCCCTATCATAGCGAGCCAATAGGGCTTGTGTATTGGCAATACGCCAGTGGTTAGCAGCTTGTGCGGCAACCCTTTTGCCGGAAGCCTCCAAGAGTTTAGACTTTGTCTGGGGGCGGTGTGTCTCCGGTTGTTTGGGAGTTCGCTCGCTTTCTGGCATTTGACACGACTAGAGAGTCTAAGTGGAGTTGCGCTTTGATGTACGCAGGATCCTGTGGTGCCGGTCTGTATTTCTTTTCGATCCGGGGGTTAAGAACCCTGGCCCTAACAGGGTCTTTAAAAACCTCAGTGGCGAGCTTTATCACTCCCTTAATCATGGGTAGAATGTGAACTTTTTTTGAGACTGCTCAAAGGTGTCGAGGAGAAAATCTTCCTCAGGTGTGTCTGTGTGCATGGTGACGCCATGAAACAGTGCCGCCCTGTTTATAAGCTGACCAAACCCTAAATGGTCATCAGGAGGGGAGGGTTTCGAGGGATGTGGAGTGTGATCAGGCATGTCAGGCATAGGGTAAGCCCAGTCATCTATGGGTGCCGTGTCCGGGAGTGTAAAGGGATCAGTGGGATCATTAAAGAAATCCGGGTCTCCCCCTCCCCCTAAATCATCATCATCCTGTGGAGGTGGTGTGTGAGATGGTAGAGGAGAAGGTGGTGGTGGGGGTGATGGGATAGGAGGTAATATAGGAGAGGAAGGACGTATGGGTGACGTGGCACAGTCCTTCTTCTTTAGAGGAGCTGGAGGAGGTGTTGTGTCCAGCTTCCTTTTCTTGTATGGCACCGCTGTGACATGTCCGGTTTTAGGACTGATGTAAATCCGTTTTTGCGTTGGATCTGGCCGAAAAAGTTCCTCAGTGTCCGAAGGTTGCTTTGGCGCCGACTTTTTTGGTTCCGATCTGGATTTTGTGAGATCGGCAGGTTCTTTGTGGACTTTTTTCAGCACCGACTTTGGTGCCGAAGAACTTTTCGGGTCCGATGGAGTTTTCGGTGCCGAAGAACCTTCCGGTGCCGACGAACCTTTCGGTGCCGGTGGAGACCTCGGCGCCGAAGAACGTTTCGGTGCCGGTGGAGGCGTCGGTGCCGAGTGACGTTTCGGTGCCGATGGAGATTTCGGCCTCGGAGCCTGCTTCGGTGCCGAAGGTATTGTAGGCACAATAATATGAGGTTTGCTCGAGCCCGAGCCACCTGCAGGCTTAGTTTTCTTCGGAGCCGGGCCCGGGGGCGGGGCTTCTGAAGATGATTTTGGATCGCGACTGGGCCCAGCTGGCAGAGTCTTGACCAATGTCTTTTTTGGTGGGGTTGGGGTAGGGGAGCTGGTACTCACAGGCTGCCCCGGATCAGAATCGTCGGCCTCGGACACAATCTGGAGGTCTTCGGAATCGTCATCAGGGACATCCTGTGCAAAGATGTCTTCTGGTTCCGGAACCGGTTTGGCCATTATATGGCGTCGAGCTCTTCGGTCCCGGATAGTTTTCTTCGAACGGAATGCGGCGCAGGCTGGACAGCTGGATTGATTGTGGTCTGGTGAGAGGCACAAATTACAGACCTCGTGGTGATCACTGTGGGGGAACTTTGCTCCACATTGGGGGCATTTTTTAAAGGGTGTCCTTTCCATCAGCCGCGTCCGGATCCGGTCCGATAGGATTTCGACGTTGAGTTATACATTTTTGAGAGTTGTTGTGATTGCTAGAAGTTTTCTGCTGGAGCGGAAAAAAGTTCATCCGAACCCAATGGCGGAAAAAACCTATCTGAGGATGGAGTGGATGCCCATGCGCACTGTTGTCCAGAGGAGGAGTCACCTATCTCGTGACCAAAGACTTCTTCCGAAGACAACAACAACCTGCAATCATCCGAGCCCAACACCAGATGGCGATCTTATCCTTAGTGTGTGATCTGCAGCTCATATGCCTCGAACACTGTGCTATTACTACAACTGTTTAGTAACTACATAGCAGTCCAACAGAGACTGCCGAACTATCAGACATTCAAGAAGTAGGTGATCATGTGACACCCAAGTCCAGCCAGCAAACACTTTCCCTATGTAGAGGCCAGACTCCTCCCACGTCCCTACCAACTAGTCCCAGGTCCAGTGAGACCTCTCACTTTCCGGGTTCCTCAAATTTACCTCTGTGCACATCTTCCACTAACCACCTCATTCACCAGCAGTTCATATTTGTGCCCACCCACCATTTTTGTTTTGCCGCAAGGGCTCCCCCACATTTTCCTCAGATATGCCCAGCTGCTTACAGGGAGAGGGGGATTTCTGGGCGGAGGGGTGAGGTGTCATACACAGCCCCAATCCTGCCTTAACGGAGGCAGTGCCATAAAGTGTACATAAAATTCAACTACAAGTTACAGAAAGTTTTTATTGCTGCAAGGATAAGTTAGCATGCTGACTTCAGTCATTCAGATCAGTTCTCCTCTGTGTCCACCTTAGTTTCCTCCTCGCTCACGTTGGCATCTGTTAGCACCAAGTTCTAGTTTCAAAGTAGCCAGGAGTGCCAGGCTGCTGTCCACACAAGGGGCAGAGTGCTCTGTCACTATGCCCCATCTGTGCCCCTCTTCCGGTCCCATCAGGTGGTGTCTGCTCCTGGAGACTCTCTCTCGGCAGATCGGCACCTCAGTTCCACCACCCCGGTCGATGTCATCAAGCCAGTCCCACACCTCCTCTGGGCCGCCAAAGAAGTGTGTATGGCTTTCATATACTACATGCAGTTTCGCTGGGAACAGTAGCATGTAACTTATATTAACCTGCCTCCGTTTTCGGTTTACTGTTAGGAAGGATTTCCATTCCAATTGTACTCTTTTTGTGTAGTCCGGAAAAATGCGAATACGTCAGTCTTCCAACTGGATGTACCCCAGCCCAGTTCAGGATAGCAAGTCTCTGTTGTGAAAATTTAGGATACAAGCGATCGTGATTCTAGGTAGTCCTCCCGTGGGGGCAGAGGTGCCAGGGCGCCATGGTCTCTCTCTATGACAAAGAACGGGGAAAGTGCTTCCAGTTGGAGTAAGGCTTTAAGCCTGCTCTCCAAGAATTATTCTGGCGCTGTGCCCTCTTGAAACCCCACAAATCTGAGATTACATCTTGGCGTCCTTCCCTCCGTATCCTCCATGAGGGCTTCCACATATGCAACTTTGTCTGTGAGGGTGCCGGTCGTCATTCATAACTCTTTCAGTTCCGCAGTGATCCCCACCACACTACGCTCCGTCTGAAGTAGGAACTCATTCACCTTGCAGAGGTCCGGCCTTAATAGATTGACATTCATTTTTTGTTCCAGGGTGTGTTGTAGCTGCGCAATGGCCGTCAATATTTGACCATTAGAAGTGTCATTTTGCAGCTGTGAAACATCACTTCTTCATCTAACTCCGGTCGTGCTAAGCCACCACCAGGCTCTGTGTACATGTCCATCTTAGCTTGCGGACCTGTGCGCGAGGGTCTATCGTGCCCCTATCTCAGCGCCAATCCAGCCAGACGAAGTTTGGTACTTCTAGGGTTCAGAGGCCATTTTTTCATCCCTTGAGTTAAAACCCCTGGAACTCACAATATAGAGTGTGTGTTTTATGTTAAGTGTTTGTGTGTCATGTATTGTCATTTTTACCTGCAGGACACGGCACTAGTGCATTGCAACACGGTTAAGGCCAAGGAGGATACATATATATATTTTTCACTATATTTATCACTTTTCTTTCAGGTCACCGTTATTAACGTCGGATGCAGTATATGCCTTGCATTTTAAATGTTGTGTTTCTCTTTCAGATTACCATATAGAATACCTAGTGGGTATTGTATCTTGGGCATGATTATTTGCATTTTTCACGTAGTTACACCACTTGTACATATATTACCTGTGTGTATATTCACTCACGTAGTCCTACTCAATCGACATTGTTTCAACAGAATAGTGAGAACAGAAGGGATCTCTTTTTGTTCTGATGAAGAAGCCTGTGCGCTTCGAAACATGTTGACATATAGAGGAGGGATCGCTCATTATAGCAATATACCTCCAACCCACTCTCTTAACAGTAACAGCTCTAAGGAATAATAAAGTTTATAGTCCATAGGAGCCAAGTACTTTTTAACTTAATTCTCCTACACAACCCTGACCCTTCCACTCACTTTTCCTACACTACACATAGTCCTGAAAATCAGTGCTCCCATGTAGTCATAGGTCGTAGCACGCCCCGTCCCGCAGCGGGGCGGGAAGACCCTCATGATGAAGCAGGACACCAAGGGCCCTTTTGGTGTGTGAGGAGTACTTAAATAAACACTGTGTGTTTCCAACCACAGTAGGAAACACATGTGACCTGTGAGTACATTAATCTGAAACCTATTCGAGGGTGGATCTCTGTGGTTTTGAAGAAAAAGTCCTCCCGTGGGGGCAGAGGTGCTAGGGCGCCATGGTTTCTCTCTATGACAAAGAACAGGGAAAGTTCTTCCAGTCAGCGTAAGGCTTTAAGCCAGCTCTCCAAGAATTATTCTGGCGCTGTGCCCTCTTGAAAGCCCACAAATCCGAGATTACATCTTGGAGTCCTTCCCTCCGTATCCTCCATGAGGGCTTCCACATATGCAACTTTGTCTGTGAAGGTGCCGGTCGTCATTCATAACTCTTTCAGTTCCGCAGTGATCCCCACCACACTACGCTCCGTCTGAAGTAGGAACTCATTCACCTTGCAGAGGTCCGGCCTTAATAGATTGACATTCATTTTTTGTTCCAGGGTGTGTTGTAGCTGCGCAATGGCCGTCAATATTTGACCATTAGAAGTGTAATTTTGCAGCTGTGAAACATCACTTCTTCATCTAACTCCGGTCGTGCTGAGCCACCACCAGGCTCTGTGTACATGTCCATCTTAGCTTGCGGACCTGTGCGTGAGGTTCTATCGTGCCCCTATCTCAGCGCCAATCCAGCCAGACGAAGTTTGGTACTTCTAGGGTTCAGAGGCCATTTTTTCATCCCTTGAGTTAAAACCCCTGGAACTCACAATATAGAGTGTGTGTTTTATGTTAAGTGTTTGTGTGTCATGTATTGTCATTTTTACCTGCAGGACACGGCACTAGTGCATTGCAACACGGTTAAGGCCAAGGAGGATACATATATATATTTTTCACTATATTTATCACTTTTCTTTCAGGTCACCGTTATTAACATCGGATGCAGTATATGCCTTGCATTTTAAATGTTGTGTTTCTCTTTCAGATTACCATATAGAATACCTAGTGGGTATTGTATCTTGGGCATGATTATTTGCATTTTTCACGTAGTTACACCACTTGTACATATATCACCTGTGTGTATATTCACTCACGTAGTCTTACTCAATCGACATTGTTTCAACAGAATAGTGAGAACAGAAGGGATCTCTTTTTGTTCTGATGAAGAAGCCTGTGCGCTTCGAAACATGTTGACATATAGAGGAGGGATCGCTCATTATAGCAATATACCTCCAACCCACTCTCTTAACAGTACCAGCTCTAAGGAATAATAAAGTTTATAGTCCATAGGAGCCAAGTACTTTTTAACTTAATTCTCCTACACAACCCTGACCCTTCCACTCACTTTTCCTACACTACACATAGTCCTGAAAATCAGTGCTCCCATGTAGTCATAGGTCGTAGCACGCCCCGTCCCGCAGCGGGGCGGGAAGACCCTCATGATGAAGCAGGACACCAAGGGCCCTTTTGGTGTGTGAGGAGTACTTAAATAAACACTGTGTGTTTCCAACCACAGTAGGAAACACATGTGACCTGTGAGTACATTAATCTGAAACCTATTCGAGGGTGGATCTCTGTGGTTTTGAAGAAAAAGTCCTCCCGTGGGGGCAGAGGTGCTAGGGCGCCATGGTTTCTCTCTATGACAAAGAACAGGGAAAGTTCTTCCAGTCGGCGTAAGGCTTTAAGCCAGCTCTCCAAGAATTATTCTGGCGCTGTGCCCTCTTGAAAGCCCACAAATCCGAGATTACATCTTGGAGTCCTTCCCTCCGTATCCTCCATGAGGGCTTCCACATATGCAACTTTGTCTGTGAGGGTGCCGGTCGTCATTCATAACTCTTCCAGTTCCGCAGTGATCCCCACCACACTACGCTCCGTCTGAAGTAGGCACTCATTCAACTTGCAGAGGTCCGGCCTTAATAGATTGACATTTATTTTTTGTTCCAGGGTGTGTGGTAGCTGCGCAATGGCTGTCAATATTTGACCATTAGAAGTGTCATTTTGCAGCGGTGGAAACGTCACTTCTTCATCTAACTCCGGTCGTGCTGAGCCCCCACCAGGTTCTGTGTACCTGTCCATCTTAGCTTGCGGACCTGTGAGTGAGGTTCTATTGTGCCCCTATCTCCGCTCAAATCCAGCCTTTCAAGGCACTTCCTGCATGGTAGGTGATGGGGCAACTATGTCCCAACAAAGGGCACACACAGGGCGTGAGAAAGGAGCACGCTCTCCTCTGATGGCACCCAGTTCACTCTATTGTCACTCCACCTCTCTGAGCTTGAGTTGGCTGCCTAGGATATCAGGCTGGAAATAGGTGGATACCTGTTGTCAGGACAAAGGAGGAGGGAGCCTGGCATCCACAGCTGTCCTTTCTTCTAAGAGGCGTGTGGGATGGGGCACAGTCTTACCTCCGCATTCCTTCCCAGGCCTATCAAGCCCAAGGTCGTAAGCACTCTCAGTGCTACCTCATGAATGCTCTGCTCAGTCTTTGCAGGGGGCCCTCCTCATCAGCGACCGGAGCCCCGGTCCTGCCTCCTTCTGTCTCTCTGCAGCAAATCTATTGCCGGACCAGAGCCATGCGCATCTGCCGCAGCAGCACTTTAGAGAGCCGCAGTTGTCACTCCCTCTCAGCATCCATCTTATTGGGGGGGGATGGGGGGTGAGGGGGGTCACCTTTAGGTCTTTCCGCTTCACCAGCAGTAAGAAAACAAGTTACTTACCTGTAACTGTAGTTCTCCAGTATTGGAGCTTTCATAGATTAACATGCCTGAATCATTCCCCATCGTCGAGACGGGAGTCTCCGGTACATAAAAAAGCATTGCTTAGTAGTATAGCAAACTGAAAAGAGGCCTAGGCCCATTTCCCTTTTGCAACCCATAACCATCGTTATGTAAAAAGGGACCAAACTTGTCCCTGAACCAATCAGAGTCTCTCACCCTTTAGACGACGGGGAATGATTCAGGCATGTGAATCTATGAAAGCTCCAATACTGGAGTAACGGGGGGCCACGAGCTACAGCTCTCCCACACTGTAGTCACCCAGTGTCGTCACTGCATATCTACTGATTCCGGGCCAGGCAGCTTGCTCCCCTCCTCAGATCTAGGGGCACCGCTAGACCACGTAAAGATCTAAGACGGCTCAGGCAGTCGGCCTAGTCCAAGGTGCTCAGACTTTGGTCCCAGACTTCGGCGTTCAACAGCAAACAGGAAAGATGGGTGGGGAGGGGGAGTTGGGGGATGGCCCTTGCTGGTAGCACTGTCCACTCCGGGCTGCTATGTGGCCTCCCTCAGCTGGAACCAACACCGGCAACAGGGCCCCGATGCAGCTTAACGAGGCGGGACCCTCAACAACACTGCTGCGAAGCTGCCGTGGCAGCGCAGCCGGGCCGCAGAGCCCGACCGTGTCTCGACATTTCGCTTTTAGGCCGCACTGCCGGGGAACACCTACGGACTCAGACAGTGTGCCTGAGTTCAGGGCACTCCATATCTGCTTCCATCAGCCAGGTGGAGGAAGGATAGCCAAGGATTAGGCAGGGTGGCTAGTGGAGCTCACACTTAGAGCCACCGGTCGACCATCTTTTTTGGCCACGACCTCCACAGTGTCGAAACATTGACAAAATCTCTTGGTTTATAAGGACTATTATATGTAAGGGGCACCTGAGTAGTGTTAACAGTCCTTTGTATAGATTGTTTAATGAACTAGAGATTGCTACCAAGAATTGTTTTTATCTGTTTGGAAGTCCCTTTTGTGTACCTTTATCACACACTGCGTCGTCTGCAATATTGTTACAAAGAAGTGTATTGTGTTATGTACCTGTATTAAATAAGTTGTATACAAGGGAAGATATGCAATAAAATGAATTTGAATGAGAGAGGCCTAGTTGTACTGATTACAACTGTTTGTTGGTATTCTCATTAAGTGACATATGAAAGTTCAAATTGAATTAGTGTACCACTAATCCAAACATAACGGTTACCTTCTAAAGCAAGGGTCACAGGACAATTGATTCCTATAGTAGGCTTACCCAGGTCTTAGCGGGAGTATTGAATTGGTATGTGTGTTAAACATATAAATGGATGTGGTTCATGTGCACATGAAGCCATATTCATTGTTAGGCCCAACAAAGCTAAAACACGTCTGGTGTTTGTCTTCCCTTATGTAGGTGATGTGACATACACATTTAAGCTTGACCGTTTCTATTGAGGAGGAACAAGCCCGATTTGCACATAGCTGGCCATGTAGGACTGCAATACGACAGTGAACACAAAATGTGGCCAAGTAATTCACCAGTAGCTGAGATTAATTCAGTCATTGCATTTATCACATTGTTTTGTTCTCTGAAAAATCGAATACTGATCATGGTACAAAGTGCCAACACCATACCATCGCTCATATGATAAGAAGGCAACATTATTAAAATAGAAGGTTTTACTCCAGCAGGGACTCTTAACAGGGGAGAAAGAGGATATCAATTTCGAAGCACAATATTAAACTTTCAAAATGAGGAATGTCAACTGGCTGGAGGCTGACATTTTTTCTAGAAAATTAAAGAAATATTTAGCCACAGAGAAGGTGAAAAAAGATACCAGAAAAGGATCTTTTCGATAGACTGATCAGACTAAATGGAATTTTGTAGATAAAAGTCGGCTGCTGGATTTTAACAAATACATATTAAATATAGTAGTTCAAATCTTCTTCAAGTCCTTCATAGCCACTTCTTATGAAGATGATGAAGCTCTCTCTAAGAATGCTCTCTTACTATTGCCAATGCCTCCTTCCCTCAAAGCATCTTCCCAAAAGCTCTCAAGACAGGCCAGATCCTCCCACTCCTAAAGAAACCTACACTAGACCATGATGACCTCACACACTACCGTACCATCACTCACCTACTATTCATGGGAAACATCACTGAAAAGGCGGTCTATGTTCAACTCCAAGATCACATCAGTGCTAACCATCTCCTGCATGACTACCAGGCTGGCTTCAAATCATGCTGCAGCATGAAGACCGCTACCTCATTCCAATCAGAAATATTGCACTGTAGACACTACACAAGAGTTCTTCTGAAGAAGGTAGCTCAAATTACCATTGTTCGTTGTGTCAGAGTTGGGGCCAGACAAGAGACTTCATCCATAGTATATGCTATTTGCAAAGTATATGCTTGTGCCAGAAATTGTTCAATTTTCTAATGACTTATGACAATCAATTTGCCCTGGATTAAAATGTTATAGTCTTAAGCATATGAGATAAGCCCACATCCCGGAAAAAGTCCAAATTGTTCTGTGGTATTATACTGATGGTGGCTCACTGTGACAGTGAGGTTGAGGTTGTGGGGTGGCTTAGAGGCTCCTAAGGTGTCTAAATTGGTACTATATATGAACCAGTGCATTATCGTAGAAATAAGTACATTCTAGTGCAGAGGGTGTTTCAAGAAAATTCCTAAAGATCTTGGGGGGCCATGGATGGAACACCTGGGCAGGGTAGATGATGGGTAGAAGTTTTGCAGCAACCGTGCGAGTAAAGTGGTGTCATGCACGAAAATACTGTCTTGATACAATGAAGAGTACATAGTCCAATGGATGACACTCTTCATGTTGGGCTGGATACTAAACATGGTAGTCATCTGATGATGAGAATGGTTGTTAATCTAACAAATATCCTTTGTTATGTTTGATTTAAAGATGAAAAATTCAATTAAAATTGTTTTTGTCTTAAAAACAAACAACTACTTTAACAAATGTTGAAATAACTACAAAACCCAAAGGAACCAAACATCACAGTTGGAAAAGAGTAGTAAAGATAACATAAGGCAATTCTTACTCATAACAATCAAGCACGAACAGGGAACTGGGAATGAGGGGTAGGAGGGTTGGATTGTTAAGGGTGCCACAAGACACAAGGGCCATATTACTGATAATGTGCACTACCCTGGTCTGCGCAACAGTGAGCCGTTAACTGGGTGCGTCGAGCATAAAATGGGTAAATGCAGGGCATCATAATAAATGTGCCATTACAAGGCAGGCCGAAACCAGCCTCGATTTCAAAGGGGGACGATGAACCCCACAGATGCAGGTGCAATGGGTGACTGCACCTGCCAGGAGCTGGATGTTTGGCGACGGTTTATGGGACCCCAATTTCCCACTTACAGGAGTCTTCCTCAAGGGGCGCAAGGACTGTGTGCCACCTTAATATAAAGCAAAGTGATTCCTCATTTGCATGGGGCAACGCCCCTTTAGTTTGTGCCAGTGCACATGTAGCGCTGGTGCGATGTGTATTACAGAAGGGGTTGTGCAAGTGTTTGTACCCCCCCAGAGGGGCAGAAAGAAGGCACACATGCCCACTGTGCTACTGGGTAGCTAGAATATTACTGTCCCAGTCACAAAGTGCATTTTGAGACAGACGGTCAGGAGACAAGGTTAGACCAACGAAGCACATTGTTCTCAGCACAAGTTACACATCATTTTCAGAATCTATTAGCTGTAGGAAACAGTTTACGGCCACACCACAAGGTGGCATCACATCTCACAGATTAGCAATTAAAAAGAAAGGACAATAAGGTTGATACACCTTTTCAATTTGTATTAATTCATCGGTTTTCAGGGAGGGGATTTGTTTGACTCAGTCACATTCTTTTTTTGTGTGAAAAAGTTTTATTGTTATTGGCATAAAACATAGCTGATTACAAACAGATGTATTTATCGGTTCATACATTGTACAAGGTAGTGCATTACAGTGAACAGAATATACATGCTTTCGCTTCTCCAACTTTCTCAATGTACCCGTCTTCACAGTTAATAACAATTCTCCCACAGGGACTGCCATCAGTGTTCGTTAGTCACTCAGTTCCGGGTCAGATTCTTCAGGTGGAGGGGCACATATGGTCCCTCGAAATGCGTTCCATTTCCCCCACACTCGCGTCCATTTTCGAGGACACCCTCTGTGGATAAATACCGCCTTTTCCGGTACCATCTCACTGTCTAGATCACGACACCACTGCTGGTGAGAAGGGACCGTCTGCGCTCCCCAATGTTGAGCAATGGTCCGCTTAGCCAGTGTGATACCCAGGGTTGCCCAGTCCTGCGCTGCATGGTTAAGGTCTGTTGGCTCCCACACGTTGACTCAATCGCATTAAATTGTTTTTCTGGTCAAGCTTTTGTAAAAACTAGACCTGGGTGGTACATCCGTGCTTCTTGTATCGTCACATTACTACGGGTGACATAAAAACAGATTCTTGTGTGAAAAGTTTGGTGAAAGGAGGAGGAGCGCTGGAGCCGTATATAAGCAGCAGCTATTTTGAACTCAGTGCTTGGCTTTGCATTTCCTATATTGGATGAGGACCACGTCCCGTTGTTTAGTTTTTGATTCAGTTACCGCTTCCATCTTCGAGACACAGCAGCCTAGTTGTCTTTCCCTTCCTGACCCTCCGGTTGCTGATGTCAGGGGAATACTTCTGAGTTAGCCGTCTAGGAGCAGCTTTGAATTCCGGTGCTCAGGGCCGTGTTCTTGATCTTGAAGTCACCTCCGATCTTAAGGAGCTTGATATATGCCATTTTCAACATTACGTGAAGTGACTCTAGTTTATCGGTGTGACGAGCATAGTTTACGCTTTCGCTTTTGGAACATGTATATTTCCTTTTGTACCTTCGAACCTCAATGTTTATAAAGATCAGTGCACCCACGAAGACTCCATTCGTTGTTTGAGTGCTGTCTATTTTTGTTCCTTTTTTGGGGCAGCCATATCACTCTCTCTGCTCCTTTCCTAGGTGGAGGAACCTTTTCTTTGTTTTGGACATAATCATCCTAGAGAGAAAAGGATGATTACTTGGAATAGATGAGGGTATGTGTTGATGGGGTACTGACACAGAGAGAACTACACAGAGGGAAGGGTGCTGTTACTATTATTAATAACCAGAAGGTTAATAGTTGTTCTTTTCTTTTTCTTTTCTTTATAGAACTCTGTCACCCAAACACAAGGGTTTTTTTCTGAGTGGGGCGAGCGCTGTCCTGGGCTGAGAATGACTTATACATGTTCCCCAATTGATGTGATCTTCCAGTCCTCCCTCCTCGGCGGGAAATAGCTTACATTAGTGTTTCCGGTTCACGTGCAGGCATGACCCTTAAGGAGATAGTAGGGCCAGTTGGAATCCAAACTTGCTAATCTGGGAGTACTAGCACAGCAGCTACACAGGGCGGAGTTTGTGGAGTTCTGCTACACAGAACTCTGCAAAGTGATAAAAAACTACATGGAGTTCCGGAAGCGGCAGAGTGCATTAGTTCTCGCTGATTTTTAGCGCCGGGATTTGTCCCGCAAATGGCACCATACTCAGCACAAGTGGGTGCTGCTTCTTTCTGCCGCTTGATTAGATTTTCTACTCGAGCGGCAGCTTCCTCAACACAAACAGATGGTTTCTCAACGCGAGCAGTCGCAACCATCTGCGCCCGCCCGCGTTGAGGAATCTTAATGTGTGGTAATCTAGCGTTATATTTTCCTTACTCACACTTGCCAACATAATGTTGGCAAGCGCGAGAGAGGAAAAAACTCCGCTTCGCATCAGAGCTCCTCGGAGTCCTGGAGTGCGGAAAACTACACAAACTCCGCAAATGAAGCATAGTTCACCACCCAGGCCTAGTAAAAACATGGTAAATCAGGTATTCGCTTTTTTCGGGAGATTCAAAACTGTGAACAAGACACTCTCCGGTGTTTTTTCCAATAAGGATCGGCACTAAAACTGTTCATTAAAGTTTGAAACTGCACAGTTCTTCACAACATTTCCTAGTGTAGCTTACCATAATCAATGTGGAAGGGTGCATTTTGGGTAGTGGCATGCGAGGCAACGGCATCGGTAGAGATTCGGACTGCTGGAAAGGGCTCAGAGACTCCACGTTTGTTGTTTCGAAAAATAGATCTCTTCTTACTGCATCTAAAAAAATAACATCTCCAATTAGCGTAATATTGGCAAGAACATTTGTGGAGCGTCGACAATACTACCTAGTTTTAAATTAAACAAATTAAGTCGACTTTGTAGACTGTTGTATTTTTATAATTTTGTCTATTTTAATCAAATGTTAAGCGTCAATGGAAAATTGCTGAAAAATCAGTCAAACAAAAAAAGTAAAGACTGAAATGTAAAAACTGGAAGCAAAAACAAGAGAATAAGTGGCAGAACACTGAATTTTACATTATCCACAACATTAAAATTTACAGTAAAAATCAATCCTTATAGCCTCAACATTGTTAGCAACATTACAATCTGTACATTTCATAAATATAAAGTTGATCTGATGTCATATTTAGTTATCTATATCTGCAATGAGAGAATTTATACCTGAGATAGATTTTTCCCAATGTTTGCGAATGAGGCCTTCCATGCAGCTTACTACTTCCCTCCAAACGTCATCGAATAAGTACGCCAACAAAGCATTACTCATGCAGTTGAATGGAGATATTGGAGGACGACCCAAGTTTAATGTGTCAAAGGGGAGAGCAAGGTTTCCTCCATACAACTCTTCCTCACTGCAACAAAATGTAAACTTGCAAAATTAATATTATTATATATATATATATATATATATATTCAAATGTGCACCAATAAGAGTATCTGTGTCTTCATTCATTTACCTTGTTTCAAATTATATTTAACTATTCATGTGCCATTGTTTGCCATCCATACATGGTAGAATTCCAAAAGCGGAAGCCACATACATTAATAAATAGGAGGTCAACTTGTAGAAATAAAACTTTTATTACGCAAATAGTAAACATGCTGTGTTTGTACTACTTTCCCAAAAAAGGCGTTTGTTTTCCGAAAGGCTATCACAATTATCTGACAGACAAAATTTTACTGTGCCCAATACAGATTCACTCATCTCTAGGCACTTATTACGTACCAGGTAAGATACATTCGGTTGAACGTCTTTTTTTAAAACAATTTTATTTTGCATTTTCAAGTGAAAGAAAAAAACAAATCAACAGACGTTTTGCACATAACCATCGTACATAATAAATCAAGCCCACATCCAGTAAGGAGAGCAAGTCACATATAGTTTTACCCATTAGGAAGCAAAGATTGACGAATAATGTCCCAAATTCTCACATAATGTTCAAATTTCAACAGTCGACTTTTGAAGCAGAAGAAGACATAACATGAATATCTGAGGTGCATAGTATTCGCGACATTGCCATGTGGAGACCAACAGTTCTTTGTAATCGCTTAACATAGGTGGTCAGGGACATCAGGTTGAGTCAAATTTAGCCACCCTGTCCCGAAGAAGAGCATAAAGAGTCCAAACCTTACCCCACATATTGCTATAGAAGGAGAGAGTGGTTGTTACCATAGTTGTGCCACACAAAGCCATGCTGCAAGGAGTAATTGAGATATAAGATGCTCCTGAGGGGTTGTCGAGGGAGAAGGGAGAACTGCCTTCAGATCGTTCAATAAAAACTGCTGAGGTTCCAGTGGGAGGTGGACGCTGGAAACATCTCGTATTATACTCTTTAGCTCTTACCATAAAGGCTGAATCACAGGACATGCCCACCAAGTGTGTAGAAATGTACCCCACCTACCACATCCCTTCCAACATAAATCTGGGCCCCAAACATCTCGACCAGATGAACAGGTGTTAGGCACCAGCGAGTCAGTATCTTATATGCAATTTCTTTTTAACAAATACAAATAGATGAGCGTGCAGCTCTCTGCTAGATCGCCCCCCAAGTGTCGTCTGATACCTCTGTGACCAAATCCCTCTCCCACTGTAATACAGAAGCGTGGTTTTTAGGGCGAATCACCTGCAGCAGAGACTGATATAGCTACAAAATGCCTTTGTGGAGCATATTATTCGAGTAGACGGGCTCTATGGGTATGGCTTTGTCTTGACATAGCAGCCGGGGGTTTACTTGCCAAATGAAGTGCCTGTGTCAAGTTGAAGTTGTGTCGACGAGTAACTGCAAACCTGGCTACCAAGTTCTCCCTCTAACTAAATCTCCATCCTCAAAGAAATTCCCGAGGATGAGGGGACGTCCCCAATCCCAGTCAAAGGAGCTGGGATTAGTCGCGCCAGGTGCAAAGTAAGGATTATAAGCGAGGGGGGTCCGTTGAAACGAGTAACGCCGGGAATGCCCTTCGCTGACGAACCTCTTCCCAATAGAACAAGAGCAACAATGCCAAAGGAAATAGGTGCGGGATTGTAAGGATGAGGAAGAGGGCAACCACAGCAACCCCGCCAGGAGGGAAGGGGAAAATGTCTGCTCCACCTGGATCCAGGGTTTCTTGTCAGGTTGTGGTTCCAGTCCAAGGTGGGGCGCTGTTTTGCCACCAGAATATAAGCAGAGACATTGGGGAACCCCAAATCTCTGTCCTAGACTGGCATACCCAAAGTCGCTCCCGCCACTTCGGGGACTTATCCCAGTTGAACATGTTTGTACTGTAACGCTGATGAATGTTACCTCACTTTTAAAGAAAATCAATAAGCAGATTTTTTTAAACAAAAATATCTAAATGCTTATCAATATATATGGCGGTACGTGCTGCTGTTCTATAATAGAGTTAAAATACAACAGGTCTTCCAGAAAAAAGACAGGGCCCTGTGGTGGCAAAGAAGTCAATTTAGAGCTTTTGTGCCTTGACGAAGAGAGGTAATCTCAGAGTCTTAAACGCCTTAGGCAGAAGCAGCTGACATGAGTCACACAACGTCGAATCATTGTGCTCACCCAGACACCACTAACAGATAGGGTGGGGGTCCGTGCCCGACATTTGCCGAACACAGGACCCGCAAGCCTTAAAGCCAGAGGGCATGAAAAAGGCACACTGTTTCCAGCAACGAAAAACCATCAAAGTTGTCCAAAAAGTGCCAGAGGTACCGCTTCTCCGAATCCGCGTGGAAGCGCAGAAAAGAAGAAACCGAAATCAGCACGTTGGAGGATGTCTATTATGGACTCTGGTGACGTCACTAATGTGGTCGACACGGTGTTGCGCAACGCCACCAACCAACACGCAGAGGTGCTGCTGATGAAATTTGTTCGGATCCAGTCTGGTGCTTGGGGAGATTTCAAGAGGTAAGGCATCTGCGGCTAGATGTGTATCAGATTTGTTTAATTTACAATCAAATGTAGAAGAACATTTTTAATTTTCAGTTTTGTTTCTTTTTTTTGTATATACTGCATTAAGTTTAGTTTATTCATTTTAATATAATCTAGTTTTCTAAAACAGTTATGGATCCCCTGAATAGGCCTCGCGAACCCCCAGGGGTCTTCGGACTACAGGTTAAAAATCACTGATATAATGCGTGTGTAGGAAAATAGGATCTGCTTCTTATGGTTACCCCCACTTTTTGCTTGATGTTGCACTGTTTTGACTAGACTGACTGGCATCCTGCTAACCAGGACCCCAGTCTATCTGCTTTCTGATTTAAATTGATATACATGTACTTTGGTACACTCCAGATTGGATACTGGGGTACCCTTATAAGTCCCTAGTATATGGTACCCATGTACCCAGGGCATAGGTCCCCCAGAGGCCTCCCATGGGCTGAAGCATGTATTATGCCACCCATGGGAGGCCATGCAAAATAGAACAAAAGGTCTGCTACTGCAACCTGTGTAATTTGGTGCTTGCACCCCTTACTTTAGATATAGGTTCTCACTATATCTATTGGTCACTACACTTAAAACTTATAAGTCACCCCTATAGCAGGCATAATCAATCTTGAAGGCAGGGTCCTGGGTTTCATGTGAGCAGGTGCCCCTGCATGAGCAGCGACTCTCTGCAGCCTTCGGAGACCATTCTCCCGGGTTGTCTGTGACTCAGACGGATATATAGGTAGAGGTGCATTATAACCTCGCGGTAAATGCCATCTCAAAAAAGGCTGCAGAGAAACATATCGTTTGGTATCAAACACCTTGGAATCATACCTCCACACTGGTAACCGGTGTGGGAGGTATGATGCCACCCTTCTGAAGCGAGCTTCGTGGGGTCGCTGGTCTATCCGGTGCCAGCCTTCTCGACCCGGACTGCACAAAATGGATGCTGCCGGCCAGTAACCTCCCCTCTGTCCTGCCTCTCCCCTAGGAGGGTCCTCTGAATCTGTCCAACCCTCTCCCGTGGGTACAAAAGGGCTTACCTGGCTGTAAGACTTTAGGTTTTACGTGAACAAGATTCTACAAGAAGAAACCACTGACCTTCCACCGTCTGGACACTCTGGACTTCGCTGGACATCGACTGGGCTCGACTTCGTCCCCCTTTCCGTCCGAAGCTTTGTCTGTGCCCTTGCTCCATACAGACTCCCTGCAGGACCGGAGGTGCACTAAGGACAGCTGAAGAATCTCCCTTGGAGGGAAGGAGTCACAACCCTGCCCTAGCAGGCACCTCAACGCAACTGACCGGTCTGCTGCTCCTGCGGACTCCGAAGATTCAGCAACACAGGAGGTGGGTGTTGAATGTCCTGAGGTCGATCTGCCCTCTTGGCAAGTTTGAGGCCAGTATCCCTTGTGGGGACTGCATAACCCGTACCCCTGTGCACAGCGTCCATTTGCAGTTGCATATGCTTGTTGGCGATTCCTGAGCTTGTGCATTGGACTCCGTGTAGTCCTGACCCTGAGCAGTATTTGCACCAAAGAACTCCGGCCTCCTCGCACGAGTGCTCCGTGGACTGGTACTTTGCAATCTTGCTCAAGGCCCCCTCCCGACTCTTGGTCATTCGGCCTGAGGGTCATCTTGATTTCTGTTGGGCTTCCCTGGTAGCTTCAGACGTGCCCTGACTCCCCATTGATTGGGGAGTCCCCTGGACCTTGCTGGTCCACACCGTAACCTGCTTCACCTTCCTGCGTGGGTTGCTTTTGCCAAGGCTTGTTGGTGCTCCCGCCGGACACCGACCCTTCAGCACTCGACATCCTTCGTGGGACAGCTCGCATCTGGCTCCTGGTCCTCGTGGCTGCAGAGTCAAGCATCCCTTCTTCGCACCTGAAATCAGTGGGCATATAGTCTACCGAGCCCCTGGTCACTCTGAGGTGACCCAGACTCTGACCCCTCTGCTTTTAGGTTCCTTCCTTCCAGAATCCAGGCTTGGATTCCTCCGGACCCTTTTCACCTTTACGGCAGCAGTACTTCTTCACAGCCCTCCCCTGAGAAAGACCGCAGTTTCCGACACCATTCCAGACCTATGCACCCGGCTCCTCTGGGATAGGTAACTTGGGTATTATGGTATCCACAGGTGGGGTGGCGATCTAACCTCCCAAATTCCAAAGGGTCTGCTCAAAGTCCTCCTAGAAGGGTCCTTAAACTTTAAAATTGCAACTGCAACTTCCCCATAGAATTGTACGGAGCCCGCGGTTGTGTTAGCACACTGCACCCATTATCCATGGGGTCCCCGTCTACTCACATTGTGTGGTTCCTTGGGGCCCCAGCGATTCTATGTTCTCTAGACCTTGTCTTGACTCAAGTCGTGAGTGTTCTACCACTATTTTAGTATATAGTTTGGTCTCCCCTTGAAGCCCACTGTGTATTGTGCTACTTACAGCTGTTCTATTGATCTAGTATTGTGTGCTTTGCGCTATAGCCTTGTGTAGAGGATAGTAGAGAGAGTCATATTAATAAATACATATTTTTATATAACTACTCTGTGGTTCTCCTTCATGTAATCATTCAGGAGGTGATATTCTGGTAAAACAAGCTGCTTTACATTCCTTCAAGATTAAGCCTGAAGGCTGCTCTCCACAACTACCACTAGGATAGCTTTCTAAAGGTTACCTTTGACCTCATACATCATAAGGGTCGTTTGGACTGGTGCAAGGTGCCCACTTTAATTAGTGGACATCATATACCAGGCGAGCTTCTCACAGTGTGAAGGAAGTCTTACTTTGGGAAGAAACCTGGGAGAAACAGGTTGCTTTGGTTTAAAGTTCAAAGTATTGTGTCTTGTGAAAACTTTAACCAAAAGGAACAGATGTGATAGTACTGAAACATGCCTCAATAGCGGGTCAAGTTTTAATCTGTTGCCATAACTTATTTGCTTTTGGAGAGAAAAGCAGTTTTCAATTGAGGGGGAAGTTAAAGACTTTGTGCATTGGAGTTTGTCAAATATCCCACCTGCCCTATTTAGAATGAATAGGGACTGTATAAACTCTAAATTCGGCCGATATCCCAAATTCACCAAGCTCTAAATAATGTAATTTGCCTTTAAGGTCCCAGTGCAGCAAGGGTGTTCTTAATCAGACATTCTTTCTCAAACCACTGTTTGTTCACCTTATTGTTCGCATATGTCTGTGAAAATTACTGTCAAATTATTTCTGACCCCTCCTTGTTTTTCAACTTAAGCAGTTGACATGTACTTCAATACGATATAGCTTGTGTGGCATAAGAGGCAACAAATGTATGGTATTGCAGCTGCCATTATGAAAATGGAAATACTACTTACTTGTAATCCTAGTTCTGCATCGTAGATATTTTCACTGAAGTCATAAACGTAAAATAGTTCTGCCTACTTGCATGCCTATAGTATCAAAGAATGCACGGTTTAAGCTCATTCGTTTTTATTTGTTCCACAGGGCGTACCTCACTCCAGGGAGGATTAATAGGTATTTTGCCGTAGAAGACGTGAATTGCCTACGGCGTGGAGAGGTGGGGCCTAGTTTCTCCACATGTTCTGGGGATGCCCAAAATGTACGGATTACTGGGAGACTATCACAGGAGTCCTGGCTGAGGTTACAAAGCGAGACATTCAATACCCTTCTGGGTACTGTCTCTTAGATTGGTTCCAACACACAGGCAAGAGTAAGACCACAAGCAAGTTTCAGGATCTAGTGCTGATTTTAGCGAAAAGGGAAATAGCCAGGAACTGGAAAACCCAGGAATGGCCCGAGGAAGACAGTTTGGAGAAAAAAACTGATAATATGGGCTGGGTATGAAGGGGCAGTGCACCTCCAGGAGGCCAGGAGAGGGCAGGGATCACTTGACGTAGCCAGGGCATGAGAATCCTTAGTAGAAGCATTACAGCACTCCGGCCCTTCATCACCAGAAGAGATGCCGAGCACACCCTGAACAAGCACACTTATGTGGCTGAGGGAGGAGCCAGGCTCCTACAACCAGGTGATACTGGCAGAGGGGGGGGGGGGATTAGTGACAAGCGAGCTAGAGGCCAAGGATAATACAAGGACTGCTTTTGAGGTATAGGCACACAGATGGAGAAGCAGGAACTCCACCCAACTCCATGTTTGGACGAGTCACCGACAAGGGAGAGAGTGGGCTGTCTAAGGGGAGAAGAAACGTTTGAATTGAGGGATGTTTGCTGTCCCTATGTTATCACAGATGCATTGTTCCCAGTTCTTTATTAGTAGATATGTATGCTGTGTGCATTCCCATGTTGATACTACATATGTATGCTAACAATGAACATGAGAACCCAGTAATGCCTAATAATACTTTATGCATATAGCTGTAGGACTCAGTTCAGTTCAGTTCATAAGGCTTTATTCGGAGCTTAAATACAAGTCCATAAAAGCAAAACAAATAGACCACAAATACAATATACATGACCATGATAAAACAACATACAATTTACATGGTTAAAACATTCAAATGATTAAAAAAGCATATTAGGTCTTGCTTTGATAGCTGAAAGGAGGAAGGTAGCAGTAAAAAAGCAAACATCAGGATAAGGTTTAAAAAGCAACTTCATGGCGTCTTGCATATTCCTAACTCCGTATTTTAACAGTATAGGCTTGACGAAAATTACTGTATAAATTACACAGTAATAAAAAGTGCATGGTGCTTTGGACTGATACATTATCACAAGGACAGGGGCCAACCGGCTGCTTTTTAATACACGGGTAGGCCACCAAAAGGTGCACTATCCCAAACCTTAATCTTGTAATGACATACCGGTGAGAGGGGCGAGTGACTATACTTAAATAAGGCTGGAATCCTTCTGTTTCACAGAATCTATCGTAAAACATACATGTACTTAAGTTATTACTAGTCCTTTCCCGTTTCTCTAACTTAAAATTCATAAAAACCGATTTCGTCGTTTCTTTGGGCAGACTTGAAGAGGCATAACAATCTTCTTTGAGGTTAATGCCAAAAATTTCCAAGTAACAATTTAAAACAAATTTAATCCATGGAATCTTTAGGTGGCCATCAGTGGTTAGACAATCTCCAATAATTTCTCTGTTTAGGGAGGTCTCTTCCTTTGACCAGACTGAGCGCCACAGCATTAAAGGCCTTAATGTTAATAGGTCTGAAAGGTGGAAAATACCTAGTTCTCTGTGGGCCAAGTCATTAGTAGCTGATTTCGGCAGGCACAGGAGCCTTTTGATGGAAATTTTTTCCTCCACTTGCAAGATCCCTGCCTTGGTGTGCCCCCACACCCCTGCTCCATAAAGGGCCACCGAAAGACATCTCATCTGGAAGATTTTTAGCATGTCTTTAATCCTTTTATCTCCAATATTGGTGGCAAATTTAAACACCCCATGGGAGCTTTTCGCCATTTTTGCCTGAACACCATTAATCTCTCTAATCCAACTGCCCTTATTAGTAAAAGTAATACCAAGGTAATTAAAAGACTCCACAGTTAGCACCTTGTGGCCGTCAATAAAAAAGGCATGGGTTTTTTTACATCCTACACCACATTCCATGGTAAACGTTTTAGATTTATTAATTAACAGCTTCCTATCCCTAATGAACAATGAGAATCTGTCCATCAGGCGCTGTAGGCCGATAGGGGTCCTGGACAGGATTACTGCGTCATCCGCATAAAGAAGTACGGGGACACTGAAATCCTTGATTTTTGGTGCATCAGCCGCAACTTCCTTTAAAACTAGATCTACTTCATTAATAAAAAGAATAAAAAGTAAAGGGGCGAGCACGCACCCTTGTCTAATGCCCCGCCTGACCCTAAACATGGGGGTGCACTCTCCTGCCTGGCCATAACGGACTGTAGAATTGAATTTAATGTAGAGTCTCGCTAAAAAATAAACAATAGACTCCGGTGCCCCCATTTCTAATAATTTAGTCCATAAAATACTGTGGTCCACCATATCAAATGCACTACTTAGGTCGGCAAAGCAGAGGTAAAGGGATCCTTTTTTTGCCTTTGTATATTTTCCGATTATCAAGTCAAGGTTGAGGCATTGTTCTAGTGTTCCTCTACCCTTCCTGAAACCATATTTGGATTCAGCCAGGATGTTGTTAGTCTCAGCCCACTCTGTCAGCCTAGCCGACTCATGATTTTCACAGAGGAGTCCAAGAGGGAAATTGGGCGATAGTTCTTCGCATCCCCCTTGTCTCCTTTCTTATAGATTGGTACAATTATGGATTCCTCCCATGTATGGGGGACACCGTTGCTTACAGCGGCATTAAATACCTTTGCAAGCAACGGACCCCAAACCTCTGGGACTGTTTTATATACGTCAATTGGAACCCCATCGGGTCCCTGGGCCTTGCCACCCTTACTAGACTTGATGCTGTCCCACACTTCGGCAGTGGTAATATCCAGGGGGATGACAGGCCACCTTTCATCATAGTCTCTCCTGGATCTAGCCGAGTCAAAAATCGAGGAAAAGTGGGTGACCCAGCTCTCCGCACTGACGTAAGCCGATAGTTCAGGTATCTTATCATCCTTTAAAAAGGGGCTGTTAACAGTTGCCCAGAATAGAGAGGAATCCGCGGTGGAGGCTGCCTGGTCCAATTTATCCCATGCCGCTTGTCTTAGTTCTATTTTCCTTGACTTAATTGCGGTCTGATAGATCCCTCGCAGTTCTTTAATCATACTAATATCTCTTTTTTCTGCTGCCAACGCTATTTTAAGGCCCTTAAGTGCGATAGTGCATGCATGATCAAACCATCCCCTATACTGAGATTTCTTACCCCTGGGGATTATAGTGAAGTTGCTATCTATAATTAAATTAATTTTGATAAAATTATCCACAATATCAACAGTTCCTTCCGCACTTTCTAAAATTGTGACAATTTCCGTAAGACATTTTGAGACAATGTTGTTAGATGAAATATCCGCATTATTACCTTTCCATTTGATGCGGATACCATTCGGTCTATGTGGCTCAATATTATTAACAATACGTGGAATGGGGACCAATCGGTTTTTCCATAGTGAAACCTCAATAGTAATACAATTATGGTCACTAATTAAATTGTCCACAACCACAGGAACTGAGCACCAGGGGCTAATACCAGATGATACACAAATAAAATCAATAACTGTATTAGCATTCCTCCCTATATAGGTAGGAATTATATCGCCTGTGGAATTAACCTGATTAACCAAAATATCCATATCATGAGTAGTTAGGATTTTGTTTAAGGAATTACCGTAAGGGTTATGGGGGAAGTGACGAACACCATCCCCCCAATGGTCGATATAAACACATACCTTGTCAGCGGCAAAGGGGCATACGGTTGTGTTAAAGTCCCCTACCCAAATGATATCAAAAACGAGATCAGATTTGGTTATAATATCTTCCATAGCAGACTCCAAAGCAAGCACCACCTGGTACCTTGAACAATCAAATATATTATTATAAAAATTGATTAAAAGGATATTTCTACCCTGCTCCTCTTGAAGCCATAAAATCTGGGAGTGTACACCAACCAAAACATGTTTCTTAACTTTGATGGGTACTTCTACAGAAATCAAAACCAGTAGCCCACCCTTTGCCCTGCCCGATAGTGAAGCCACAGCAGGCAAGTTGAAAGAAACAAAACCATTATAATTGATAGGATTAACACACCAGGTTTCTTGAAAACAAACAATATTAAAAGTGTTAATAAACTCTAACCAGCCCAGACAAATGTCCTTTGATGAGAGTCCCGCAATATTCCAACTAGCGATCAGACAGACACTCTGTCTACAAGGTCTGGATAGCGGGATAGAGCTAGTAAAACCCAAGGGGGCAATATTGTGAGGCTGATCCACATCCGAATGAACCCGTTTCTCTTTGTCGCAGCAACTTGGCTTTCCATTGATAGTATCCGGGTGGTTGACATCCCCGCTAACATCTACTATGTCTAGCATCCTTTGTATAACATCCCCTCCCGGGCCACCAACAACGCCAACAACATCCACTGGTTCGGGCAAAACTGGTACCAGTCAGTCGTTGCAATCCAGGCCGCTCAGAATTTCGTATCGGTTTGACGTAGTAATATTAGGCCCGGGGGGAATATTAGCAACTCCTTCTCTTGACCCAAGCTGCACAACATTAGGGCGAGAATTAAGGTGCCTATAAAAATACCCTAAAGGCCGGAGAATTATCCCTTGTTCCCAGAGAGGGGATGATTGTGCTCTTAACAAAGCTGTAGAAGCAAGATGGGGGCTTCGAAAGTTAACTACAATACAGTCACCCCCACAGGTCTTGCGCGAGCTCCCAATCCAGTTAACTCTTCTGGTACTTAATATATCCCTTGCTAAAACAACTGGGAATCCGCACTCCCGATGCAGCCAATCCAGAGTTTTATTTTTCAAGGAGGCATGGGATTCACCATAATTGTTATTGCCTGTCTTGTTAACTGGGGGTACATTGGTAAGAACTGCCACGAATGGGGCACAGGCCGGGGGTAAATCAGGCCTGGAGGTACCAATGTTTTTAGCGCTAAGCTCTGGCTGATTCACGTTAACTTGGGTACATGACAGACTATGTTGTCCCTGGGTCTGCAAGGGGTCTAAAACACTTATTCTCTCCTCGCAGCCTTCTCCATATGAAGTCCTGTGAGAATTGGTCTTAGCCACTGATTTAACAACCTTGGGAGTTTGTCGAGAGACATGTCTATTTCCTGAGACCTCATCGTTAACTTCAGTATTTTTATTGGCGTTAAGATGTGATTCTACCAGGCCTCCTAGTCTGGCCACTTCATTGGTTACCATATCTAGTTTATTCAATAATGGTTTAATTAGAAGCTCAAACTTGGCATCAATCATACTGATTAGGAGGTCCAACTGCCTACTATCAATGGTGACCGGATTACTGTCCTGCGCTACGGCAGGGTCACCAGCAGGTTTAGTAGGCAAAGGGTCAGCTCTCTTAGATAATCGAACCCCCCCCCTTTTAGAATGTGTATTCTTATTATGAGTTCTACTAGAGCGTAGTACTCTCTGGGATGTTGGAGCCATCTGGGTAGCAGTCGGTGGTTCTAAAATAGTTATCATTTCCTCGGGTGATAGGTCAGCGGAGCTGTTTCCTTCTAAGGCGCTAGCCACTATAGTGCCTTCCATACCCTGATTAGGCTCATTGTACTCATTACTAACATCCTGAATCAAATTAGCTGAGGGAGTATGAAAATTAGTATTTGGGGGGGTTAGAGCAACAATTTCAGGTCGCCCCAGTGACTTCCTACGCTCCTGGTTTATCTTATCAACCATTTTCACAAGGTAATTATCCATAGTCGATTTTGCCGACGTCGGTTTAGCTTTGGACATGGACATAGATTAAACTGGTACAACCCTGTAACAGAAACTACGAATAGCGAGTACTTATCAGCCCTTGTATGTACACTGATTTCCTGCTATATTATCGGATTTGAACAGAATAATGGATTCTCCGACAGACTATTACCGAATGACAGATCAGAGGAGGCGCAGCCCCCACCTGCCCCCTCCTGTCCCGGACTGTCACAGACTGTCCGCCCTTTGTCCGGGCTTCGTCCGGGGCGTCCCGCGGCGCGTCCCGCTCTGCGGTACCGGTTGATATTTAAGGAATACAGGGGCCAATAGGCGGGAGGGAGTGCCGCGACTCAGGTGCAAGCAATCACGCACGGGCTCCTGGGAACTGGAGTCCGTCCAGCAGCCCCTTTCACCCTCAGCAGCGTCACAGCGGTCACAGCGGTTCCAGGCACAGCCTTTCAAGGTAAGACAGTCTCAAAGGTTCCAATGCCCCCAACAGCGATGCGGGACCCGCGCCAGCGGGTTCCGCGAGCTTATTTAAATGATTGTGGGCGGGAGGGAGTGCCGCGACTCAGGTGCAAGCAATCACGCACGGGCTCCTGGGAACTGGAGTCCGTCCAGCAGCCCCTTTCACCCTCAGCAGCGTCACAGCGGTCACAGCGGTTCCAGGCACAGCCTTTCAAGGTAAGACAGTCTCAAAGGTTCCAATGCCCCCAACAGCGATGCGGGACCCGCGCCAGCGGGTTCCGCGAGCTTATTTAAATGATTGTGGGCGGGAGGGAGTGCCGCGACTCAGGTGCAAGCAATCACGCACGGGCTCCTGGGAACTGGAGTCCGTCCAGCAGCCCCTTTCACCCTCAGCAGCGTCACAGCGGTCACAGCGGTTCCAGGCACAGCCTTTCAAGGTAAGACAGTCTCAAAGGTTCCAATGCCCCCAACAGCGATGCGGGACCCGCGCCAGCGGGTTCCGCGAGCTTATTTAAATGATTGTGGGCGGGAGGGAGTGCCGCGACTCAGGTGCAAGCAATCACGCACGGGCTCCTGGGAACTGGAGTCCGTCCAGCAGCCCCTTTCACCCTCAGCAGCGTCACAGCGGTCACAGCGGTTCCAGGCACAGCCTTTCAAGGTAAGACAGTCTCAAAGGTTCCAATGCCCCCAACAGCGATGCGGGACCCGCGCCAGCGGGTTCCCCGAGCTTATTTAAATGATTGTGGGCGGGAGGGAGTGCCGCGACTCAGGTGCAAGCAATCACGCACGGGCTCCTGGGAACTGGAGTCCGTCCAGCAGCCCCTTTCACCCTCAGCAGCGTCACAGCGGTTCCAGGCACAGCCTTTCAAGGTAAGACAGTCTCAAAGGTTCCAATGCCCCCAACAGCGATGCGGGACCCGCACCAGCGGGTTCCGCAAGCTTATTTAAATGATTGTGGGCGGGAGGGAGTGCCGCGACTCAGGTGCAAGCAATCACGCACGGGCTCCTGGGAACTGGAGTCCGTCCAGCAGCCCCTTTCACCCTCAGCAGCGTCACAGCGGTTCCAGGCACAGCCTTTCAAGGTAAGACAGTCTCAAAGGTTCCAATGCCCCCAACAGCGATGCGGGACCCGCGCCAGCGGGTTCCGCGAGCTTATTTAAATGATTGTGGGCGGGAGGGAGTGCCGCGACTCAGGTGCAAGCAATCACGCACAGGCTCCTGGGAACTGGAGTCCGTCCAGCAGCCCCTTTCACCCTCAGCAGCGTCACAGCGGTTCCAGGCACAGCCTTTCAAGGTAAGACAGCCTCAAAGGTTCCAGTGCCCCCAACAGCGATGCGGGACCCGCGCCAGCGGGTTCCGCGAGCTTATTTAAATGATTGTGGGCGGGAGGGAGTGCCGCGACTCAGGTGCAAGCAATCACGCACGGGCTCCTGCGAACTGGAATCCGTCCAGCAGCCCCTTTCACCCTCAGCAGCGTCACAGCGGTTCCAGGCACAGCCTTTCAAGGTAAGACAGTCTCAAAGGTTCCAATGCCCCCAACAGCGATGCGGGACCCGCGCCAGCGGGTTCCGCGAGCTTATTTAAATGATTGTGGGCGGGAGGGAGTGCCGCGACTCAGGTGCAAGCAATCACGCACGGGCTCCTGGGAACTGGAGTCCGTCCAGCAGCCCCTTTCACCCTCAGCAGCGTCACAGCGGTTCCAGGCACAGCCTTTCAAGGTAAGACAGTCTCAAAGGTTCCAATGCCCCCAACAGCGATGCGGGACCCGCGCCAGCGGGTTCGGCGAGCTTATTTAAATGATTGTGGGCGGGAGGGAGTGCCGCGACTCAGGTGCAAGCAATCACGCACGGGCTCCTGGGAACTGGAGTCCGTCCAGCAGCCCCTTTCACCCTCAGCAGCGTCACAGCGGTTCCAGGCACAGCCTTTCAAGGTAAGACAGTCTCAAAGGTTCCAATGCCCCCAACAGCGATGCGGGACCCATTTTGAAAATGCAATAAAAATCTGTTTACAAACAAAATCTGCTTGTAGGAGGAGAAATAAATTGAGATGGCAGAGGACGGTATGATTTCTAACACGATGTGCAGAAAAAGGCCATCTGGAGAATGATTAACAAGGATTTTGGTAATACAGTGCAGGAAACAGTAAGAACGTTACTGAAATAAGGGAAAAGTTAAGGTAATATAATGGATGAGGAGGAATTCTGGTCTATGTCTTATGAAGAAGACGCACCGAATAGGGGAGAAGCAGGAAAGTGCTTTCAAAAGGAAAAACACAGGATTGGAAATTATGTATCAGGTGCAAACGCAGGACTTTCTAGCGACTGACAGACAGGTGTCCTAAGAGGCACAAAAGGAATGCAGGTAAACCCTGCAAAGGATAAGGGGTGCCAGACTAATTGTTTGGAACAAGAATTAGATGACGTTGATGAATATGTCTTTGATTTAGGGTATGACGATGGTCTAGATGAGTTTTCAGGAGTAGATAGTACAAGGAAGGATGTGAAGTATCCTTTGGGACAGGCTCTGTTCAATTCCTCTGAAATTAGGCATCCTCGAAGTTCAGGGTGGTGGCAACTGGCACATTTGCAAATTATATCAAACATTGGGTCAGGAGACCTTTAGAAAGAAATGAACGGAATCTGATGAGGACAGCGTGTTTTCGCCCAGTTTTAAAAAAAAACATATTTGATTGATTTTACATAACAAAAATCCAGGAAACATTAGCTGGTATCACTTACATGACAGTATTAGAGTTCCCATAGGGAAGGTAAGGACAATCAAAGAAAAAATATACTGCCCATCATATTCAACAACATCATTAATCGGTATTGGCAATAAAAAGTATGCACAACTCAGCACCTATTTTCCGTCATTGTTCAATATGTTCTCCTCTCAGCTGAACATGTAATGTTATGTATCTGACGGTAATAATAATCCCTGGTAACCTTTACTCTCATACGAAGAGAGGCAAAAAACTTTACAATATTACAACAAGGTAGTGGTGGTCTAGACAGTAGCACATCAATCCGCCAGTAGTACGTTTTTTAAAATTAGGTATTGCATAAGTTACGGTGCCCCTCAAGGTAACAAAAGACAAGAACACCCCACTACCAAGAATGTTTAGTTAATAAGTATTCAGAAGAAACTTGTTATAGTATTCTTCTTTCAAAATATTGCACCTCGGCACTCTAATGGCTTGTATATGCAAATTATTTACAAAGATAAGGCCACATGGGAAAACACAATTTTTCATATATCAGTGTATATATGCTCAAAAGAATAAAATGTCAGATAAGCCTAAGTCATATGAGTCTATATGTATATAATCCAAAAGTCGTCATAACAACACGTTAATGATAGAAATATTTTCTGCTCATATTATTGTTATTATACAAAAAGGAGAATGTACAGTCGTCGAATAAAGGATCTATTTCTAGAACCTTTCCAGTGATGGCGGTTTAGAGCAGCCGACACGTATTTCGTTACTTTCGGTAACTTTATCAAGGCTTATTTATTGAGAAGTTAATTCTCTCTTTTAAGAAACCCAACGTAGGTAAAGATTCGTGGTTTTTGCCTGTAGGGGTATTCTGTAGCGACCCGTTGTAACCAAGTATAAGTAGGATATTTCTCTTTGCCTGTATATCCTTTATAAGTCGATCTTCTTTCAGTATTAAGTTAAACTTGTTTGCCCCTGGATTGTTCAGCGGCCCATTGGAAATTATTTGCGCCTTTTCCATAAAATGACAACAAAGGCTATTAATGTGCCTGAATATATTTATTCGATGTGGCGTGGGCTATGGTGTGCCCTTAATTTGGAGCAGAACATTGTCTGAGATGGGGGCAATCCTGGTATTCCCGAAGAGAAACCAGGATTGCCCCCATCTCAGACAACGTTCCCATGTGGCCTTATCTTTGTAAATAAATTTAGAAACTGCATATACAAACCATTAGAGTGCCAAGGTGCAATATTTTGAAAAAAGAGGCTAAAAACTAACAACTATATTCACCCCCCTCACCCCTACAGACTCAGCCAGAAGCTTCCACATCCGAATGACTCGCTTCAATACAATATATTAATTTCATTACAAGACCGGAGGCTGCCATTATGCATTATCTTTTAATGCAACTTCAAGTACAGCCACTTTAAAGTTACATCATAAAGTAAAAACTTCTAGAACAAACAAGTGCATCTAGGCAACAGCAGCACAGAGATCAGCCTCTTTTAAATGCGGCTTCAAGACAGATAAGTTGTTTTTTCTCATATCTCCTGTCCTTACTGCTATTTGCTATTATTTAGTTACTTACTCCTGTTCGCTATATTGATTTTATACTTCTGTTTGCTATTTTGATACTAGCATACCCTTCTCGTCATTCTATATAAATTTTTTTTTTAAAAAGACCGACCTAATGGAATTAATGATCCTTTAACCATCTTCTACTCAGGCAATTCCCGCTCTTCACCCTCGCCTCTGCGCTCTCTTTTGATCGCTTTCGACCTTTTCATCGTTTATATTATTATTCTTGATTTGCCAGTATATATATATCCTCTAACTCCTGACTAGCCTTGGTTAATATATTTATATCCACCTCTGCAATACATTCAAGATCGCCTACCAGTGTGCCTTCCGTCTTGCCTTCCCGCCATGGCTTCGCACCCGTTTTGCCGCCGACCGGACGCTCCTCGCAGTCCGTCTCTTCCTTCCGCATTGCTGCTATTATAACTTAACCGGCCAAGCTTCACACGCGTTCTGGTGCCGTTCGGCCGCCCCTCACAGTTGAAATGTACAAACTGCGGGACGCGCCGCACCTTCGTCGTGCCTTCCGCTTTCCACATTAGTGCTCATCTCTGCTTAAAAAAAAAAAAAAAAAGGGGGGAAAGACAACGCGTTTGATTCGTTGGGCCTCCGTATTAGAGGAAAGTCCCTAGCAACGACTCTCCTCACGTTAAACACGTCCTCTCCACACAATGCTGTTTCTTAGCAACCCTGCATTCCAACAGCTGATTACCGACGGTTGGCAGCTTCAACTTTCTACCGGTCCTCATTTTATTTTGCAGCTTCCATCAATCTACACAATTATTTAGATATATTTTTCAAGATATATCTACCTTTTTTAATACCTTTTGATTATATCTGTTTAAGTGACTCCCTAAAAAAAACAAAAACAAAAAAAACTAGCATGTCTGATTCTGATGATTCTCAGACCCGACCCAAACACCCGCTCTCTCTAACAAGGAAGAGCTTATCAAGCAAATGATTCACAAAGAAATACATTCTTGCATGAGGGAGACTATTGATAAGATTGTTGCAGGTAAGAGACCCCCCCGCACTCCTTGGAGCGCACTCTAATGAACCACTTAAAATTGGGGGTAAAAAAACAAAAAAATGCAACAACCTAGAAAATGAGGGCACTATGGGAGGTCCAAGCACCTCGTTTATATTGGGAGGTCCATGCGCCTCAAGACCTGAAGGAGGACTAAGCTCCTCAAATATTACGGGAGGCCTACGCGCCCCAAAAAGACTACGTTCCAATAACGACACATCTCTTTTGGATGCCCTAAGCGGCTCACAATATCAAAGTGCCAATACAGATCCTCTCTTACCTAACGACCCCTAAAATGAGTCACTAGACGAATATATACTGGACCTGGATCAGATCGATGATGATATCGACCCTGAATTCTTGGACGAGGAACTCCCCTCCTCATCTAAAAAAATTATTCTTGATCTCCTTGGCGGGGAAATGTTTTCCCCTGACAACATACAACACCCTAGGAGCTCCCAGTGGTGGCCCCAAAATCATGTAGCCAAGTTTATGAAGAGATGGGTCAAACACCCATTGGAAAGAGAGGCAAGGAACATTCTTAAGGCTGAATGCCCACGTCCTGTTATCCAAGACAAATATTGCCTTAAGTTCTTATTTAAATTGGGCAGAGACCATAGAAAGGGTATTGAACGCTCCCTCAAAAGTTGCCAGGACCGCATGCTTGACATGCTCGGCCCCTTGTGCCGTATGATCGATTTAATTGAGGAGAGCTATATCAAGGGCACTCAACCTAACATTGACCTCCTACGGGGATGGAGTCAAAGGACTCTTATCCTCCTGGGTAATGCTAACGTATCTCTCAATACTTAGAGGAGGAAAGTAGTCCTGTCTAAAACTGACCCTAAACTCTGCGATATGGCGGAGAAGGAATTCTCTTCTAATCCTAATGGTCTATTATTCGGAGAAGATATGATTAAAGGTTTGGGAAAGTATGTAGCAACCTCTACGGCTCTTGATAAGGCGCAGGCCAACATGCGCAGAGTTTTCAACCCTAATGTTTTTGCAAGGGCCGGCAGAAGGGGTCGTTCTGCCGGCCGCCTCTTTCAAAGACCCTTTTCAAGAGCAAGAGGTTTCGGACGAGGTTACCAACACAACTCCTCATTCTTCCCTCAACGAGGTCGTTCCTTCCATTCAAGAAGCTTCAGAACCAGAGGCATCAACAATTCCAATTCAGCAAGTAAGTACCCTTCCTCTTCACCCTTCCTCTTTAACTCAAAAAGTAGGGGGTCGTCTAAAACTTTTCCTTCACGTTTGGGAGCAAATTACACACGGCCCTTGGGTTTTAGAGACAGTACAAGGGTTCAGAATAGACTTCACGGAAAAACCCTCCCAGGTCTCAACTCCCCAAGTATTAAACTTGACGCTAGAGCAACACTCTATTGTTGACGAGGAAGTAACTTCAATGTTATCTAAAGGTGCAATTCTAGAAGTTCCTTGGGATCGCAAAAGTTTCGTAAGCAATATCTTCCTTGTGGAAAAAAAGGACAAAGGGTGGAGACCGGTAATAAACCTAAGAGAATTGAACAAGTATCTCACTTACAATCATTTCAAGATGGAAGGTATCCATCTCCTGAGGGACATGCTCTTAGAGAAAGACTGGCTAGTCAAATTAGATCTAAACGACGCCTATTTCACCATTCCTATGGCAGAGGAATCCCAGTCCTTCCTTCAATTTGCTTGGAACAAGCATCTATACCAGTTTCAAGCTCTTCCCTTTGGCCTATCTTCGGCCCCCTGGTGCTTCACCAAAGTTATGAAGGCAATTACCACGGTCCTTCGGGAGAGAGGTGTCCGCCTCATAATCTATCTAGATGACATTCTCATCATGTCTCAAGACAACTCTCAAATTCTGAAAGACTTAAACACTACTGTGGATTTGATAGAAAGCAAAGGGTTTATTATAAACAGGGAGAAATCCATCATGAACTCCCTCCAGATCTCTAGAATTCCTAGGCTTCACGGTAGACACCGTGAAGCCTATGCTTTTACTTCCCCCCAAGAAGATATCCAAGATTCGCAAAGAGATACGCCACGTCCTAAAATCAGACCTCCTAACCTTAAGGGAACTAGCCAGACTTCTGGGTCTCCTCTCATCATCTATCCAAGCTATCCTTCCAGGTCCACTTCATTAACGAGCCCTTCAGAGACTCAAAGGGAGAGCTCTCCGTTCCGGTCTTTGGTACGGAGACAAAATTCACCTGGACCCAGGGGGCAAGGAGGAACTGACCTGGTGGCTGGAGAATTTAGACGCATGGAACGGGAAAGCCATTTTTGGGACTTCACCGGACCTCATACTGGAATCGGATGCCAGCCTTCATGGCTGGGGTGCTTGTTTTCAGAATCAGAGCACAGGGGGTTTATGGTCCTATTCGGAGAGTTTACACCATATAAACTTCTTGGAGTTAACCGCCGGGCTCTATGCCCTAATGAGCTTCAAGGAATCCCTTCAAGGGAAGTCAGTCCTCCCCAAGACGGACAACATATCAGCTGTCGCTTACATAAATCGCCTAGGGGGAACAAGGTCTCCAGACCTCTCCAACCTGGCCAAAAATGTATGGATGTTCTGCTTGAAACACCAAATCTCACTAAGAGCAGAATACCTTCCCGGCCTAAAAAATGTCTGTGCGGACTGGAATTCAAGGTTCCTCGTAGATCACACCGATTGGAAATTAAACTCAATCATATTCAACAATCTAGATTATGTTTGGGGTCCCCTAGAAGTAGACCTCTTCGCAAGCAGACTCACGACCCAACTTCCAAGATACTTCAGCTGGCTGCCAGACCCCGGGGCCCTAGCAGTGAACGCCTTTCTCCAACATTGGAAAGACATTCGGGGATACGCCTTTCCCCCCTTCACGTTGATCCAACGTGTCCTTCAGAAGCTGAGGACAGAACGGTAATGAATAGTCCTAGTGACCCCCTTTTGGCCGTCCTAAACTTGGTTCCCAACAACATTGGAATTAGCTTACGAAACACCCTTTCTACTTCCAGCTTCTCCAGGCCTTCTAAAAGACAGACGATCTCGATCACCCCCTCATTCTGAACGGGACTTTGAACCTTCTTGCCTGGAAAGTGGGGGGGAGCGCTGTTGAGCCCAAAGCAAGATGGCCGCGCTCTAGCATCGCTCTGCCGGCTGGGGACAACAATCCGCCAATATTCTGAGCCTGGCATAGCCATCAATGGCGTAAAAGACAAAAATAGTAAGGCAGACTACCCCTGTGCCCACCAATCGGCAAGAAAACCCGAGGAACGGTGAAATTTGAGCTGAGGTGCGGCGACTTCAGGAATCAACATGGCGAATTCCCAAAGAAAACTATAAGAGCCCTGTGAGTGCAGCACTACAAAAGAATGGAACATCTCGCATACCCCACATACTGTTGCCGTGCTGCACGGACAATCGGAGAGAGCTGCGGTCAGGGGGCAGGAGACCGCTGCAGTGAACTTCTGCGACTGCTGAGGCCGAGTGGCAAGGCCCTGCGGGCTGACGCGGTGAGTGCGGCGAGAGTACTGCCGGTCCGCCATGCGGAGAAGCGGTGAGGCTGTTTGCGCGAGATTCCCTGGGGTCCGGAGCTGTGGGACGGCTTGGTGAAGACCCTCGGTCCGTGATTCTCCGAGAAGGAGGCTGTTGCTGCACTCGCCCCCCCTTCCTTCGGTACCTGTTAGCAAGACGGGAGCTGCGGAGCAAAGGGCGGACACAGTGCATGGGCCCGGGTGGCGTTGCTGTTCCCCTCGACTCTTCACGCTTGATTTCTGGGCGTCGCTGGGCTGTGTTCTTGCTGCAGGGGACCGCGGGGATCCTCATTAGATGGAAAGCAGAGTAAAGAGGGATGACACTCGCGCTGCTGAGACCCACACAAGGACACGTTGCACAGACACAGCAGCATAACTAGAAGCTGGAAATAGACCAAGGAGAGATCCCCTCGCATCAAAACACAAATACCCAAAACCTGGCAAGATCGCAAGACTGAGACGCGGGGACCCCCTTAAGGTCACACGGCTACAACAGGGGAGAGGCATCACCAATAAATCTCGATTTGGGGTGGCAGACAGGAGCCTAACAGGATACAATATATGAAGCTGAAGTGGTGCAGAAAGGAACACTGTAGTGTACATAGTAGCATGCACTTGCCCACACAACACCAGACCCATTGTGAAGGAGAAATAAACTTGACGCCATTTTGAAGCACTGGTGGGCTGCGGCACCTGTGACTCCTGAACACGCTGCCAGTCCTACAACTACACGACTGTCACCCGTTGGCACGTGGTTTTGGTCTCACACTCCCAGCCACGACATGGGGAAAACCGGCAGGCCGCAATCGCGCCTCACTTTTTGAATCAAAAAATGTGTGTAATACAACGCAGCATGCCCACTCCGACTCGGAGCAAGACCCGCCTTCGCAACTGAGCAACTCATTGGAAATAACCTTGCAAGCCATGCAGCAAAGTATTGTATCTATAGATGGGAAAATAGATGCCCTAAATGTGCGCATGGACACAATGGCGTCCAAACTGGAGAAACACAATGGCAGGCCCACTGAGGCGGAAACACAAATTTCAACTACAGAAGATTAGGTGCAAAAGGTATGCAGCAAACAGCTAAATATGGATAAAGTTCTGCCCATTATTCAAACCAAAAATGAAGATTTGGAGGCTGTAATAATCTACGTATACTAGGTGTTCCGGAATCCCTGAACACCGGCCGTAAGGAACATTATGTAGAGGAAATGATACAGTGCATATTTGGCAGCGAGGACCTCTCAGTGGTGTTCGTGATAGAACGGGTGCATAGATCCCTGCAATCGAGACCTCCCCCTGGAGCCCCGCCACGTCCCATAATAGCGAAACTCTTAAATTACAGGGACAGGGACACCATATTACGCTTATCCCGAGAGAAAGGTAACACTCAATTCGAGGGGAACAATGTTTCTTTCTACCCAGACTTTACAGTGGCGGTGCAAGCAGCATGGTGAGAATTTGGACCCGCTAAAAGGAAACTTCAAGAGATAGGAGTAAAATACGCCATGCTATACACGGCACGGCTCAGAGTGGAAAAGAACGGACGTACACTGATTTTCAACAGCCCTAAAGATGCCATGGACTACGCCAAAAAGGCAAAACAACAGAGAGCACCTCACACAAGTGAAGATGAAAACGCTGATGCCTGCTGCTCCCAAGACAAATAAACCTGATACGGCTTTGTATGGACAAATAAGTGAAAACATTGCGAATGTCTATCTTATGATCACTGTAATCCATGTTGTATTATGACCAATTCGGTCAGCAAAGGGGGCACACGGGGTGGGTGCCGACCACTAAGGCGCAAGAGTTGCCTTCGGATCAAGGTTAAGCTGAGCCAGATGCGTGGGGTTATAGAAGTCTCTCCCCAGCCCACTTTGGTTTTGGAAGGGTAAAGTGTTCCGACGCCCCCCCAAACAGGGTAGACCCCAACTGGGAGTGAATGTGTTGGTTCTATTGTACCCCTCTGTGTTCAAGAGGGTGGTTACTGTTTGAAAGGAAATGTTTTCTCAATACTGGGTATGGCTCTGGCACTGTTACTACGCTAGAGTGGGTGGGAGGGGGGTACCTGTTATAGGTTTTTTAATCTCCAGCTGCTGATTGTACTCATGATTCTCTCGAGCTATCTCCCTTGTTGGGTGATGTTTACACATGAAAGGCTGACATACATGGACAGTGGAACTACAACACTCCGGAATATAATCACTTACATGCACTGAAGTTACTCATGTGGAATGTGCGAGGCCTGACTGAGCCTAAAAAAGTCTAAGCATATCTAGACAGGCACCGGATACCAGTGGCCTTCATACAGGAGACACATCTCACGGCCCGTGCGACGACAAATATTGGACTAAGATGGGCACACGACAAATGGGCGTCCTCTTACACTACCTATTCCAGAGGAGTGCTCATACTAATACAGAAAGGAATGGTGTTCCGTTCGTCACCACTCACGTAGAATCGTACGATCAGGGGAGTTATATTATATGGCAGGGTAACTGCAGGGGCACAATGCCACTATTCGGGGCGCCTGTATTTACATTTTTCCTTGCTAGCAATTCCTCAGATTAGATCACTCAGTGATGGGCAAGCATAAAATGCTCAGCTTTGTACCAGCATCAGACCAATAGAAAAAGCCAACCCCATATGACGAATGTGGCACAGAAGCTAAACTACTTCCTGAAGCAAGATGTTTGCATATTACTGTCACTCAAGCGATCACAAAGGCCACATGTGCACCCAAAAGTGCTCCTCTTTCATATATCGTTAAAAGGATTTGGCATAAATTGGGCGGGCACTCCATGACGGGGAATGGGGGAAAGCTCTGAAATACCCTAAGAAGGTCTCTAGGAACGCACGCTTTAAAAACATTCAATATCACATCCTACACAGGGCCTATCTAACCCCCGCACGCCTCCAGCGATTCTATCCTGACACTCAGTTCCTGTGCCCCAGATGTCAAGCGTGGAATGCAGACTTCCGACACATGTTCTGAAGCTGCCCCATCATAAAAATTTTCTGGCACCACATTCACACTGCTCTGGGTACTCTCACGGGGCTAACTTGTATGAATGAACACTTGGGAGGCTAGCGCCATAGGCATCTTTCGCACAGGTAAACAGCACAGGGTGCAGACTCGTTTCCTCTCCCTAGCGGTACTCTTAGCTAAGCGCAGCATCGCTATGCATTGGCGTTCTCCCACTGGTCCACCGTTGGCGGCGTGGGTGGGAGCTACCCACAAGTGGGCGGCGGCTGAGGAGGAGACATTACGGGAGGAGGAGGTAAAGGGGACCCGCAAGCACCCTATATCGATGGAATGGGCCATGCTATTGTATCAATTTCGACAGCTTTCCCCGGGCGCTGACCCGAGTGGCAGCCCCCCTACGTCGTCAGCCCCACGCACACAGTCACAGGCCCTACCCAACTGATCTCTCGGAACCCCGCCCACACAAGCCCATCGCAAGCCCTGGCGCCTGGAATGCGGTCGCAGCCCTCGGCCGCACCCACTAGGATAAGTACACACGAGTCGCAGAGGTGTCCTGCCCAAACAACGCTGTATACCATCGCTAATGTAACTGGATATATTCTTCCATACCCCTTCCTTAGTTTATGCCCGTGTTCCTCCCCAGTTTCTATGCCATATCTGGAACCCGGACAACAGGATATAAACATCATGCTCTCTCTATACCCTGTTTATGCTCCTTGTTTATGTACAAGCGATATACACAGCCATTCTGTCCCACTACTGGATGTATACTCTGCTATGTCTATCTGAGGGTTGTGTATGATGGTCAATGTCTGAAATATGTAAATGGCAATAAAAATAAGTTTAAAAAAAAAAAAAAAAAAAGGATTTGGCATATGAATACCATAAGTAGTATTCTGACAACTAAACACAACAAGCCTTTGCAATGCAACAGGTCTCGCATTTACGCAAGTTTAAGCTATTGGCATTGTAAATAACAATGCCTATTATTTTTGTTTTTTAAAACATAAATAAAAGGCATTGTCATTTACAATACCAATAGCTAAAACTTGCGTCAATGCGAGACCTATTGCATTGCAAATGCTTGTTTAAAGGCTGCAGTGGCATCCATCTTATACCTCTGCAGACTTCTGCCTCCCTCCCAGCCCTTTAGAACACAAGGTCTGATTATAGGGACCTGGCCCGACATAAGCTGCAAGCCATGGGTGATCACAATAGGATTGTGGTAATTGAAGTTGCTCTCCTGGATGTTCTAATCTAAAGTTCTGTTTCTCAGGCATCCAGATGTACAGATATGATCAATTGTGCTATTTCTGCACAAGCAGTGTCTGTTCATGGAACTGGAGGTGGAGGGTTTCTGTTGGTGTTCTGTCTCATTCTGTGTCCTCCATCGTTGGGTCTGAGGTTCAACAACTCTGCTGTCAAAAAGACATGTTACTTATATTATACAAAGATTGGCTTTGTGTCTGCCCCTTTCAGTCATTGGCTTTCTTCAGCCAGCTCCTTTCAGCCATTGAATTGAGACCCTGTCAATCACTTTTTGGCTCGGCCCTTAGGAGTCTTTATCACATGCCTGGATACCCTCTCGGGTGATTCATTCGCTGTACAAATCAACATAACATAATATTACCTAACACTATGGTTGTTAGATGTATTCTTCCACCGCCACTCCAGCGCCTGCATTGGATGTCATGAGGGACTTCTTTAGAAAGTCAGGCCTTTCTGACCGATTCTACTGGCTCAGTCTTATGAGAATGATTCTTATGTGTTGACATTGCATGCGTTGTTTACATTAAGCCCAGATAGTGTGGCTTTACCAATGCTTGTTTTAGGTCGCGATGGTGGCAGTGAGTGTTTTGACGATAGTTGAAATTGATTACCAAAAGTGACTCTGCTGGCTTTCAGACACCCCCTCCCGACCTTCATCTCCCATCCCCACCGAGTTGACCCTTCTTGGGTAGCAGAGGAGGCACACACATAACATTCATAAATGTGTACGGGTCAAACATTGATGACCCGGAACTATACACCGCTATATTTGCTAAGCTTTACAAGCTTCAGTCATCCATGGTCATATGAGGAGGGGATTTTAATATACCGCTTGACTTATCCATGGACAGATCGGACTCCCAAGGCTCCCCCACCAAACAGGCACGTAAAGTCCTCACAGATAGCATGGAACCATGGGATCTCATTGACATATGGCGTCTTAAGACACTCTGACACGAAAAAGGGTACATATGTGTCCACCGCAAATAACATGTGGTCTCGTCTAGACTACTGGTTAGTGACTAGGATAACCAGCACTTGGATAGATGAGGTCACTCATTTACCCAAAACGCTGTCTGACCACTCCCCTGTTCTGTTGTCTCTCACGCTGCCCACTGATACCCCACGCCCTCCGCAGTGGAGAATGCAACCCTCTGCGCTCACTGACCCAGTCTTCAAAGATGTGATACCCACTGCAATTATCCAATACTTCACTGAAAATGAAGGGTCAGTTGAATCTGCGGGAATTCTATGGGAGGCGTTCAATGCCACTATTCGGGGCGCCTGCATTAATCTTAGCGCGGGCGCGCTCAAATCCCTGCAAAATAGGTTATCTCAGCTGGAACAACAGTTACGCGAGCTTGAACTCTCCTATGAAAGGGATCCAAAGCCAGAGATACTCGCGGATATTAAAACACATCTTACAGAATACAACGAGACAGCAGAGCAACAGGTTAAATACTTATCAAAGCGCTGGGTGGCGAGAGCATACGGTAAAGGCGGTAGGCCAGGTCGCAGCATAGCCACCAAAATCAAGGGCTCAAGAGACCTCCCATTTATTCACACAATCACGATGCAGGCAGATATGAAGGTCCACACCTCCCCAGATATATTGCAGTCCTTTGTAGATTATTATACAGAATTGTATGAAAATAGAGAGTCAGCAGAGGTAGAGAAAATAGACGCATATCTAAATGACATATCATTGGCCTGGCTATCACCGGATCAGAGAGAATTTCTAGTTTAACCAATTACAGAGGAAGATGTGAAAGACGCAATCCGTACGCTGCCCAACGGTAAGGCACCGGGTGGGGACGGCATCCCGGGGAATTTTATAAGGCCTATTCTGACATGCTGACACCGCATTTATTGGCTGTGTATCAGAAGGCGTATGATAAGAAACAGCTGCACCCCTCCATGAGAGAAGCAATACTGATTAACTGAGGAAAGGAGCCCGAGCAAGTGGAATCATATCGTCCACTGTCCTTTATCAATACGGACGTAAAGATCCTGGCCAAGGTCATTGCCACTAGGCTTCAACTGCTGCTACCAGCCTTAGTGCTACCAGATCAGGTGGGGTTTGTGCCCTCGCGATCCACCACGCACAATCCGCACACAGTATTCGCAGTCCTGAATTGGATAGAACAAACAATGCCAGCGGCGGCTGTGTTTTTAGACGCCGCCAAGGCATTTGAGTCGATCCAATGGACATATATATCAACGGTAATGGCCCGAATAGGAATGCCATCAGCCTTCCTGAATTGGACTCTCTAGCTATACACGGACCCCACAGCGCGAATTCGGGTAAATGGATTAACATCCGAACCCATAAAATATATAGGGGTACCGGCCAGGACTGCCCATTTTCCCCAATATTATTCGCCATTGCTTTGGAACCCCTGGCTTGTGTTATACGCCAAAAACACTCAGAGGCAGCGCTAAGATTTCACCTCCGACCTTTGGTGATTTCCTTATACGCCGACAACATGGTGGTATATCTCAGAGACCAAAACACATACCTGGGACCCACGTTACAGGAATATGTCAAATTTGGTTGGTTCTCGGGACTGACCATAAACTGGAGTAAGTCTGCAGTATTCCCGCTAACTGCAGCAGCTACGCCCCACAACACAGGATTTCCACTGGTGTGATGTAGGTCATCCCTTAAATATCAGGGTGTTTGGGTAGAAAGAGATCCTGAAGTGGTCATCAGGATGAATTATGTTACTGCCATCACCAAGCTGAAAGACCAGATAGCGCAATGGATACGGCTTCCCCTATCATTAGCCGATAGAATAGCACTAATAAAAATAGTAATTCTTCCTAAATTTTTATATTGTTTGTCAATATCCCCATACCTCTAACATTGACATTTTTTAAAAGGCTGCAATCCTGTTTGGTCACCCTAACCTGGGCAGACAAACACTCTAGAATTAGCTGGCAGACCCCCTCCCGTCCATATGCTCGTGGCGGATTTAACGCGCCGGATTTATATCTATATTACCTATGTGCATAGGCCCACTTTGCTCACTATTGGTATCAACCTCACAACTTCATTGCACATGTGGCGGTCGGGGCGGATGACGCTCACCCCGTTCCCATCAATGAGGTGCTCCTACACGATCGCAAGGTGTTGAATCTCAAGGACGCCAGCCCAATGGAGAGCCCGCCAGCACAATGGAGAGCACAATCAGAGCTTGGAACACGCTAGCATCACGAGCCGGGAAATTGCCAATATACGCACATAATTTACCGCTACTGTGTCACCCTTTACTATCAGTTACGAGCGAAGCAGAAGCATTAGCAATACTACAAGAGGCAGAGCTTCACACTATAGGGGATGTCTTCCCTACGGGGGAGTTCCTATCATTAGAGGCATTCACCAATGGTCGCCAGGGTAACCTGATGCAAAGATTTGTATATCATAGATTAAGACTGGCCATGAAAACACTATATCCCAGCTTCCCGCGGGAGCTACAGTCGCTGAGAACCATGGTGGGGAGTAAAGATAGGGAAAACTTGATAACTAAGCTCTACAAAACTGCACAAAAAGAAACATCTACACCAATATAGCGCCGGAGAAAAATGGAATACAGTGCGGGACGCACAAATTACGCCTGATGACTGGGAAACTTGCTGCAAATTATTAGATTAATTTACGTCTAATTGCAATTTAAAGATTATACAAATTAAATACCTGCAGCAGGCTTATTACACCCCACAACAATTACATAAGTTTGGGCTGCAACAGGATGCAAAATGCAAACGCTGTAAAGTGAATGTGTCAGACTTTATTCACCTTGCTTGGTTGTGCAAGCCTATAGCAACGTACTGGGTACAGATAACAGGCATAGTGATTGAGATGATAGTGGTGGAGGTTACCTGTACACCAGAAATATGTCTATTAGCCTGCTGGAAACTATACCCGGGGCATATTGTAAGTTTGTAGTGGTGGCCCTGGCTAAACTCCGAATATCAATTTGCGGAGTGGGAAAAAGGTGCCGCAGAAAAAAGACTGGCTATGAGATGTGGCCTACTGCAAAACACAGCTGGAAGCCTATGCAGTAGAGTTGCCGGAAGCCTCGCGGCTGCGAGATATTTGGGCCCCCTATGTTGTTTACATGATGACCGCAAACTCAGAAACAACGAGCTAAGATGTAAAGTGTGGGGGAAAATGGAATGTACTGTGAGTGGTAGCGCATGTTTTTATCTCTGTATACTGTTCACTGAAATGTGATAATGTTAGCCCATGATGATGAAAGGTCTATGTTCAATCCAAGGAGTCATGCAGAATGGAGATTATTTCTTTTTTTGTTTGCTGTTACTGTTTATGTTGATGCAAATTATTTGCCATCGGACTGCACAACGAAACCATATGTTATGTATCTGGACATGTAAAACTTGGCAATGTGAAATTGTATCAAAGATCCCTTGTTTATGGAAATCAATAAAAATAAATCAATAACATACTGGAATTTGCATGCATTAACAGTAATAAGCTGTATTTCCTGTACTACACTTAACAGTTGGTGTTGACTAAGTGGACACTTTAAAAACGTGACTAGTTTTGTTATTTTCAAATTTACTTTGTCATTTTGTAACAAAGGAGATGCTGCTTTTAAATGACTAAACTCTGATGGGTTATTAAACACTTATTAGGCCAGACTACTGCCTCAAATGCACAGTGCTAAATTTAGTATTTACATTTGTCCTTGTTAGCAATTCCTCAGATTAGATCACTCACTGATGGGCAAGCATAAAATGCTCAGCTTTGTACCAGCATCAGACCAATAGAAAAAGCCAACCCCATATGACGAATGTGGCACAGAAGCTAAACTACTTCCTGAAGCAAGATGTTTGCATATTACTGTCACTCAAGCGATCACAAAGGCCACATGTGCACCCAAAAGTGCTCCTCTTTCATATATCGTTAAAAGGATTTGGCATATGAATACCATAAGTAGTATTCTGACAACTAAACACAACAAGCCTTTGCAATGCAACAGGTCTCGCATTTACGCAAGTTTAAGCTATTGGCATTGTAAATAACAATGCCTATTATTTTTATTTTTTAAAACATAAATAAAAGGCATTGTCATTTACAATACCAATAGCTAAAACTTGCGTCAATGAGAGACCTATTGCATTGCAAATGCTTGTTTAAAGGCTGCAGTGGCATCCATCTTATACCTCTGCAGACTTCTGCTTCCCTCCCAGCCCTTTAGAACACGAGGTCTGATTATAGGGACCTGGCCCGACATAAGCTGCAAGCCATGGGTGATCACAATAGGATTGTGGTAATTGAAGTTGCTCTCCTGGATGTTCTAATCTAAAGTTCTGTTTCTCAGGCATCCAGATGTACAGATATGATCAATTGTGCTATTTCTGCACAAGCAGTGTCTGTTCATGGAACTGGAGGTGCAGGGTTTCTGTTGGTGTTCTGTCTCATTCTGTGTCCTCCATCGTTGGGTCTGAGGTTCAACAACTCTGCTGTCAAAAAGACAGGTTACTCATACTATACAAAGATTGGCTTTGTGTCTGCCCCTTTCAGTCATTGGCTTTCTTCAGCCAGCTCCTTTCAGCCATTGAATTGAGACCCTGTCAATCACTTTTTGGCTCGGCCCTTAGGAGTCTTTATCACGTGCCTGGATACCCTCTCGGGTGATTCATTCGCTGTACAAATCAACATAACATAATATTACCTAACACTATGGTTGTTAGATGTATTCTTCCACCGCCACTCCAGCGCCTGCATTGGATGTCTTGAGGGACTTCTTTAGAAAGTCAGGCCTTTCTGACCGATTCTGCTGGCTCAGTCTTATGAGAATGATTCTTATGTGTTGACATTGCATGCGTTGTTTACATTAAGCCCAGATAGTGTGGCTTTACCAATGCTTGTTTTAGGTCGCGATGGTGGCAGTGAGTGTTTTGACGATAGTTGAAATTGATTGACAAAAGTGACTCTGCTGGCTTTCAGACACCCCCTCCCGACCTTCATCTCCCATCCCCACCGAGTTGACCCTTCTTGGGTAGCAGAGGAGGGGCGCTTTTGCATCATTAATAGGGGCACGTGAGGGGGTGGTGTTGATTTTACAAGAAGCGTTGATGGATGGGAAGGGTTGTAAACAGTAATGTCGTAAAAGAAGACCCAGGATGTAATCGGAATATGAAAGGCACTAACGCATCCGGCCGCGGTAATTACAGCATTTACCTTTTTAGAATGAACGCCAGCATCCTCCTGACAGAACACGTCCCCCGGATTCGGCACTTACATAAACATGTCTGTCACTTGTCTTCGGCCTTGTTCCGTAGTTGTCAACACAAGGTGCTTTGACATTTCTCGCAAAATGTGTGGTTACTTGAACTACAGAAACAGTAACAAGCTGTCTCCGCATGCACACCTCCTGTCCGCGCAGCCACAGCGAGCAGGAGACAGGGAGGGACAGGAGATGTGCACGCGTGTACATTTCCTGTCCGTACGCGTGCACATCTTCTGTCCCCCTACCGCCGAAAAACCGTCGACAATCGATCTCGCCAAGGCAAGCAGCGCATGCGCTGCGTCGCTAGACGAGACCTAAAAAGTAGAACTGACAGTACAAACTGCTGGAGAAAGAGATGTCTAGCAGCTGTAACATATTCCTTTGGGGCACAGGAGAACAATTTTTCTTAGATCAAGCAGGAGGAGAGCGAACATGGACAGAAAAGTTAACCAGGTATATCATTTTTTGGAAAGAAGAAATCAAGAAAACATTGTTGTGTTTAGAATCTCAACTACAACAGAAGCCCATCACAGGAAAGGTAGATTTTTTTTGAAGGATTGGACAGTTCTAGTGAGTGCTATGGTGCTGCCTCCAATTGGCCTGTAGAACTTGGATCTTAATGATCTTCGTACTACAGTTGTAGGCAGATGACGAGAACAATATACTGGGATTGGGAGTATCTCAAGCTCTAACTTGAAGGGTCAAAATCCTTCACCAGCCCAAAAGCCTCATTCACCATTGCAGGCTATATACCAAAGCTTCTCACACCAATAAACTGTAGTGGCTTCTACAAACGCTGAACACCCTGCACACCTCTAATGTACAGCAAATGTAGCATGTAGCTGTCATAAAGATGCCTTCAGCTCAAAGCCTGACTGCCTCCAACAGATTAGAAGCCTCATGGAGCACTGGCAGAAAAAAAGTGTGCTGCCCAGACTCTGAGTGCAGCTATCATGACAACACCATTCTGCAGAAGGATGGTCCGTGCGGTCAAGAGAGCAGAGACTACCTTCATCCTCCCATAGCAGAGAGACAGTTTTACAATCTGCCTCAGAATTTAATAATCAGATAAGATTTGATTACAAGTATTTGACATCTTTAACTGTTGGATGTTGCAGGTATAGTTGCATCTATTTCTATGCGAGACTCAATCAGTAGGTACTTAAAATAACTTAGCTGCATCTGGTCTCTTTAGAACACATGTACTAATGTACTGCTAACATTTAGACAACAAAGGATAGTGGTACCCTGAAAAACAAGCAACCGCCTCTTGAATCCAGAGCCTACTAAATCTCTCATATGCAATATCCCAAATCCAATCTACAAAAGGGATGGGCCTGGCAATCTCCTATGAAACAATAACAGACTCGAAATACGTAAGCCTCTGAACGGAAATATTTGCTTATCAAACACAACTTCAACACAAAGCATATATACAATAAAGACGGACCACAAACTTTCAACTTAACCTCAGACTTGAAGATCAAGGGTTCGGTATTTGCTTGAAAATTACTATACAGATAAATTAAAGACACTCTGAGCCCTATACATAGATATAATGATTCTGTATTCAAACATATAAACAGTCATGGTCAAGTAATATAAAAGTTGGAATCGATAAAAAAATGTGAAATTGCCATAGGATATACCAAAGTCTTTGCAGTAGGTACTTTAAATAGCCTGTATTTGCATCCGCATCTCGAATGCTTTTATTTATAGCGCCAGGTTCCCCCCAACTATTCATCAGAAACTTTCTAAAGAAAGACTTACACATGATTCCAGGTGAAGGAATGATAATAAGGCAACGCAGACTTTGAGGGCATGCGGTTCTGCTGCTCTACATAGGGTCGTATTGGTGTTATTTAATAAATAAATAAATAATAACCTTTTCCATGCAGCAACCCAAGCTTTAGGGACCCACTGAAAGATCTCCAATTAATATCACTTTGTCGATTCCAAACATGCTGGGCTTCCAATTTGCATGAAATTGAAAACATAACTCCTTCACATGCTCACAGCTGGAGTGCCCTTTACTTGCACCATAGATCTGAGGAATCACTTACCCGAGAACCTGACAACCTAAGACAATGTAGTAACATTTGGGGTAATCTACACGAGTTTCTGGGGAAAGTCAATGCCAAGAACAATGAAGACAAACAATGTATATAAATCTAAAAACCACTGCAGCCTCTATGCAAGACATATGGTCTGTCTCAGTCCATTATGGGAAGGGCTTACTTCACGCACATACGCCATCCTCTATTTTCACGCATTCTTTAATTATCCTGCATTCACCTGTACTACTTCATCGGCCCTCAAAGCTAATCTAAGTCTCAAAACAGCTCTGGGCTCCATACTAAAGCTCAATTAGCTTCTAGCTGTATCAATAGATCTGTTAACATCTACTTCATTATGATTCTCTATTTATATTGAAAATGACATTAACGAAAGGACAGCTGATAACATTTCAAGAAAGCAGTTAATTCTTCAGTCATTTGGTGCTGAGACCTATGCATGGGAAAGTTGGCAAACAGATGGTAATACCTACATGTCCCTGCAGTCAAATGCCAAATATTCCTCCATTATTCCTTCAGATACATTCAAGTCCTCACTATCTTCCTCTTCTTCAACATGTACAACAGGACTGATGCCAGGGTGAGGCTTTCCAGGGATGTCATCTTCATAAGCAGTTGTAACAGAAATAGGAGCCTTGGTACCGAGAACGTTTAACCTGAAAGACATAACAAATCCTTCAATAACAAAAAAGGCACCCTTTTACTATTTTATTAACATTAAAAAAATCACACACCCACACTTTAAAAGACTAAGGGCCATATGTAGAAAGGCACATTGCGATCGCAGAATTTCAGCGTTTGCGATCGCAATTTGGGCAGTATGCTATGTAGGGAACAACAACCCACATGCAAAATAAGGAATCGCAAAATTTGCGATTCCTTATTTTGCAAATGCATTTAAGGAATCCCAAATAGAGATTCCTTAAATGCAATGTAGAAAGCACCCAAGTTGTGCTATTTTGGCTTAAGGAATCGCAAATTACCACCAACTTCAGGTTGATGGTAATTTGCGATTTCTTTTAATAATGCAGTTTTTTGCATTATTCAAAGTGCCATGTGGCACACATACATGCCCTTAGGGCATGTATGTGCGCCACATGTGCACCCATGCTCATTACAGGGGTGCAACAGGGTGTCCTATTGACACCCTTGCAACCTTGAAATTGCATTCTCAATTTGCGATTCTCTAATTGAGAATCGCAAATTGAGAATGTCTTCCTATTCATTCCTATGGGCCTTTTAGCCCATAGGAATGAATGGCAAGGTATTCCTTATTTGCGATTCTCAATTAGAGAATCGCAAATAAGGAATAGGTGGGATTCGCAAAAAAAATTGCTAATCCCACCTATATAGCGTTTTGCTATTCTCTAATTGCGATTCCCTAAAAATTGCAATTAGAGAATCGCAAAACACAGCCTACCTACATATGGCCCAAAGTGTCTGCACTACAACTTTTCAGGATACCATTACTTGACTTACTAGTAGAAAACATTTGTTAATGACAGTACATCAAAGCTTGTCAGTATTAAAAGGGAGAAACAAAAAACAATGGTGTCAAATTGGAGCGCGAGAAATAATAACATGGTCTATGTCCTGAGATTAGAATGACTGTTTCTACAAAAATGGAAGGTTGTCAGATGGCAGGCTCACACCTAATCTTATTGCTAACATGGATAACGATCACTCTTTAAGCACTTAAGATCCCTAGCTAAAACATTCTTTACCGTCTTAAAGCTAGCCTCCAGCTGCAGCAACCAGAACTATTTATAAAACAAACAGAATATATATGCATGCATCCTATCTAGAATGTGCTCACTTCAGTTTTCGTCTTTGGCATATATAACAAGCATTGGCATAGCCACTAGGTCTCGCCTTTGGAACCTTATAAGTATTTAGTTATGCAGTACAATATCCTTGGTGCAACAACATTAACTGTTGAATGTCTAAACACTTATAATGTCCCAAAGGCGAGACCTATTGGCTATGCCAATGATTGTTTTTCTTTTAACTATTCTGAAAGGTGTAGTTTTGCTCTTATCTTTGCAAGATCAAAACTGGATAAGCTATTTAATCTTGACATGATGGTATTTTAAAATCTGTGCAACAGTTCTGCTAGTAAGTGAAGCCTACATTTGGTAAAGTACAATCTTCTTTGCCGTACTTCTCATCTTAAAAACAAATTACGTTGTATTGTATTGCAGCATGGAGGGAGAGAGAAGAGATCTGCTGGGATGGGCATTTTTACTATCGTCCAATATATGAGTGTCATTGTGAGATCAGTCAGTGCAGTGATACTTGGGACCTGCACTGGTGGACTATATTAAAGCCTCCTGGATAGTTCAGAAGTGTGAGACGTCTATTCAGTTATTTCATGGCTCTTCATTTGGTAGTATGTTTTATTCTCTATATAGTACTGGTGATGGACAACTATCATAGCAGAAATGTGTTATTAAAATATAAGAAGTATATGTAACAACTGACTGCTGCGTATTATTGTCTTAGTATTAAGGCCAGAAATGAAATTACATAACTACATAAGGTGTTCATCAATACATAATTGTATAGAGGTAACCAAAGAGATCCCTCATACTTTGTTCAGCATTGCTCTGAAAGAGTTAAAGCTTCGGGTACATATGTCAACCGCTCAGCCAAGTGATTGCAAATAGCAGCTGCGGTACACGTGTGGGGGGTAGGGACATTGTGAGATTGAGAGAAATGCACAACCAAAATGATTCACACCTACACAGGTTCGAGCAAAGAAGGTAGCGGTCATTACCAGGTCGGCCACAGCCGTGATGCACCCCATGGGTGGTGGGAGACATGATGCAGAAGAGATTCAGACGCTACAACACTTCTTTTGTGTATACAATTATCAGTGGATGTTTTTTTGAATTACACTTTGATGAACAAATTGATTTCAATATATGGCTGATTGTTTTTACTGTCCATATGTTTGTGTACAAAAGGTGTCATACACTACTGTATATGTTGTATTTAATGAGACAGTAGTCATCTAGTTGCCATACATGATATGATTTATGGAAGAGTATTCCATGTTCTATTAATGGAATGTACTGAATATGTCAAAAGATTAATTCTAACATAAAAAGCAATAATTTGAGTTCTGTGGAACTGTGTTCATCTCGGTGACAAATCTAACATGTGAATGAAAGTTGAATGAGTCCTCAAGGATTATTTATGCTTTGTTATTGAAGAGATTCAGACGGCCACCAAGTAACACCTGCCGAACAACAGCAGACAGGATTGCGAATCCTCTCTCCCCGTGGAACGAAACCACGCCTCCACAACAAGAGCCAAACCCCGCCTCCTGCAAAAGACTGAAAGCCCTTTTCCAAAGTCAGCCGCCCCATTCACCCGGTGCACTCGTGTGAGTGTTTGGAAAGAGCCAGATGTGTGTAGACATAAACGAACGACATCAGTTCTAAAATAGAATGAACTAATAGCAACAGGCTTGAGCTACAGAATGTCACGTAACAACTAGCGCGCGCATATAATTCGTGACATTTCTTAGTGGCAAAAACCCGGAAGCTACACAAAATTTTGGTTTTAAAGAACCTATTTTTGTAAATGCTTGTAAGAGCGCGTTTTAGTCATTCGTTACAGCATAAAGTTTTAAAGGAGTGAACTATTCAATGTTAATTGAAACAACATTCAGAATATGTCAATTTGAATGTACTGGAAATGGGAGGAATACAGATTTTCTTAGCTATGTGCGATTATATTTCTAATTGTACTTGCGAGTTACGTTTTTATATAATGTTGCACAGTTTAAAATCTCAGTCTCTAGTACTGTATATACAGCCTCATGCCAAGCTGGCACATTGAATCAGTCTAATATAAACCAATTTAGATCAGTTCATGTTTTTGTTTATATTGTGACGAAAAGACGAGTGATGTCTCGTTGACGAAATCACTTTCCTAAAGGTCCGAGTTATCAAAAAGAAACTTTTTTTCAACCGAGAAGCAGGCTGAAATTGAAGTCGTACAAAACCATGAATAAAGTGAGTGGTACTCGCACACCAGTGAAATGGAAAACGGACAACAGTATTAATGTAGCGTATGAGTGCGACCACCTTTAAGTGGTGGATACAGTCGCACATCGGAACGGCTAAAGTAAGTAGCAAACAATAAGTCAGTATAAAGGAAGCCAATGAGTGATAAAAGGTACTTTTTTTTCTTTTTGCTTCACATAGATCAATGCAGGAAGAGTGTATGTTAAAAGTATCTATCACATTGTAACTAATGATCAAAAGGCTATAATACATATGCTAACTCTCTCATCATCCAAAGTACCTTTATACGCTACTAGGAAGACAAATATGTTGTCACTACGTGGACACGAGAACGCAGGCAGAAAACAGAGCTACAGAGACCCGCCCCAGTGCGTACGTCAGTGGGAGACGCAGAGGCAGGGCCAGTGAGGCAGACGGGCCCCCAGCTGAAGAGAGGGGCCGTGGAGCCCGAGAACATCATGCAGCCCCCTGCATACTATCAGGTCTCTGTTCAGCAGAGCGGAATTCATTTCATTTCGAAGCTGTCGCCACGGCAAGATTGTGACGGTTTGAGGGGCACCGCACGCGAAGACTAACAGTAATTGACAATGCATTTCTTCATTTCCATCACACAGCCAGCCCTGACAAATGAATCACCGTCGCTGGTTGGCTGCAGCAAGGGGCAACCTCCGGAGCATAGTAGACAAGCACGGCCCCGGCGAGGGTCGCATACAGGAACGGGAGTGGTCACATTTAGAGGTTGTGAGAGAGAGGGGGATCAGGAGGTAAGCCCGCGAGTAGTGCGCGCTCGTTTGGGAGAGCAGTCTTCATTTTTCAAGCACTGCACTCGTGCTTGTGGCACGCCGCTGCTCGCTCCCGAAAGGTGAATGCTGCCACAAGCATGAGTGCAGTGCTTGAAAAGTGAAGACCGATGGCTAAAGGCCCTTCTATGCAACGCATGCGGGCTGCGTAGGTGAGACCTAAAAACAGGAGTTGGAGTTCTGTTTAAGGCCTGAAGCTCAGAGGAAAAGTGGTGAGTTGAGTGAATTATAGAGGACAATAATCGAGGGGAGTACTGAATACAAGGTTTGTAAATGTTTGCAACAGATGGAGCCTAAAAGTCAAATACAAAGCCAAGCAATATGCAAGAGAAGGCCTATGCAAATAACTCAATGGTCAATCCTACCTACGATCAAGATTGCCCTGTATGCCGGAAAAATATCAACAATGACTTTCCTTTCCTCACAGAAACAAAATCCTTAGGTGGACAACACAAGCGAGTTGAAAAAAGATCGTCTTTGCCTTGGACTGTCCGCTGAGCAACAAATTATTTACTAGGGGATAAAAGTGCCCAGTCTGAAAATTGAAGTGTGCCGCTAATATTGCCCTCATCTTGGTGGATTTTCTTGTAGAAGGCATGAGACTCGAAAGAAAAACGGGAAACTGGTTAGTGGGCTCTTCATCCGAGATTCATAGGTACGCTGGTGAGACAAATGGATGAATATATTAAGGTGCATTTACTCTTTTTTCTAATACATTTTAATATCTCAAGTCTTGATGAATTATAGCCTTTGAGGTGCTTAAGATTTCATGAGTGCAGATAGCCCTTTGAGTTTTAAGTGTAAGGGAGAGTGCTGAAGTGGTAAGGAAAATATTTGCACACCAATTCTAAGACCTTGTTATCCACTGTTACCCAAAACGATGGTCCAGATAATGCAACACATGCCTTCCCAGTGTTGCCGATACTTCTTCTGCCATCAGAATTAATGCTCTCTCATGTCACAGTAAAGTTTAAGAAGTTGGATGAGTGGTCTGATGGGATTATGTATCAACTCTTCTCCTGAGTCTATTGTTTTTTTCTTGTACATTTTGTATGAGGTAATTTACAAACAAAGCTAGTTACTTGTAAGTACAGTTCTCCAGTTTTATAATCTTTGATAAAAATTATTCTCTGTTTTCCGCTTGGTAAGCCTTTATAGTCATGGGCTTATTAACAAGCCCTTTGCGCCGTAGTTGCATCAGTTTACCCCATATTAAAAGTGACGCACGGGCGGCACAAGGGGCTTGTAAATAAGCACTTCAGTTTTTAACAGTATTGTAGAAATACATTGTTTAACACTGCTTTGGCATGTACAATGAAGCCTTACCATGTCAAAATGTGGTATAACTCTGGCCAATGAGGTGAAGTGACAGCTATACTTCAGAGGTTTGCATTGCTCATTTCTTTTGAGCAGCAAGTGTAAACATATAGTAGGAGGAAAGAGCATTGCATGTGGATCTGAGATCGACATCAAAGCAGAAGTGTAGTTACAGTCAAATCATTTCTCACTTTTCCAGCATTGGATTTTTCATATTTTCACATGCTTAAATTTCCAGTTTAAATGCAGTAGCATGAAATAATACAGTTCACCTTAATGAAACCGGCTGCACAGCACTGCCCCACCCACAGCAATTGCAAAAACAGACAGTAGTGTTTTGTGAATGTAGGAGTGGAAGACTGTGTTGCGAGTTTACAAATGTCATTAAGTGGTATGTCAGCAAAAAGCACTCCTATCACGCCATGTCTCTGGTGAAATGATCACCCACTTTGTTCCTTAGCAGCCTGCCAGTCTTAGCATCACAGAAATCAATTAATGCTGCAATCCGGCGAGGTATCGATTGATACAAAACTTTAAACACACCACTTGACGACTATTGAGTCCATAGATCTCTCTGCTGCAGTTGAGATTACAAGAACTACGCCGGTAGGTGTACTTTTTCATTCACATTGGCACTTTTAGTATGAAACTTGGATTAGGCCTAAAGGTAACTTTGTTGTTGATGAACTTAAAGAAAGGTTTCTTTACTGAGAATGCTTCCACGTTCCTGTTGCACCTAACACAAATGAAAGTCACAAGGACTGTTGTGTATCAACTGAGCCTTAGATGGATTGCCCTATGAAGAGGCTTAGAATTACTCTTAAAAAGAACTCTTTGCACAGTATTACATTCCAATAGATGCCTTTTGGTTCTTTGACAACTCACTAGGCTAAGAGTGACTGCTTGTTGGAGGACCTGAGGTTTATTGAAAAGGCTGCCAAAAGCAGCCTTGCTGACTTATACTTCAAACTAGAGTTTGCAAGATGATTTTTCTTCACGCATGTGCATCTGCAATAGACAATTACCAAATCTTACTACAGTCTGAAGGAATAATCAAAGGTACGCACTCAGGGGCCATCGGGATAATATTGCATAATTAGTCTTTCATTTCGTGAAGGTCTCTAAGGATTACAGGAATAGGAGGAAGAGTATAAGCAAATGTTCCCTATCAAGAAAACAACTTTCAGTGATGATGGCCTTAGGTGGTGCACAGCAGCCTTCAGGTGGCTTGTCCAAAAATGATGCTGTATCGAACCAAAGTTGCCTGTCAAATCAGGTCAGAATTCCAGTGGCATTTGGCAATAAACACATTTATTTTACTGCCCATGGTAGCCTTTTTCCCTTGTGATCTGAGTGAACAAATACATGACAACAAGGGATTACATGATCTACTTTAAGCAGCTGCTGATATGACAGAAAATATTGATTTGGCAATGAATTTGTCATCCTGCTGAGCAGTACCAGCAGAATCAGAGGAATGGTTCTTCGGTTATCCCACATCTTCCTCTCAGAGATGCTCCAATATGACAATGAACTTTATGGACTTGCTGCATTTATCTCTAAAATCGGAGTGGAAGCAGGTCTTCTAAGCTGTAGTCATGGGGAAATTAAATTTCTGCATAGCGTTATCAATAACCTTGTGCACCCTGACAATATTGTTGGCAGGAAGTCCATTTCTGGTGATTTGACTGCCAATCATTTAGGGAGGTAGAAGTGATTGATCATGCTCTTGTCTAAGCTCACCCCTATCCTGTTTTCCAGGTGCGGTCTGGACATTGGTATGGAGCACAAAGTACATACTGTGGAGGCTCGAGTTCTGTTGGAAGCTGCTAGGCAACTGGTTGGGCAAGTGGATGAGATGGAGGCTGACCCTGAGATACCACTTGAGGTTCCTAGTAATGGCCACGTGGATAGAAATGTCCCAAATGTGGAAATTCATCATAAAGGTTTTGCATCATATCATATTAAGGGATAGGAGACATCTGCTAGTACATAAACATTTGAAAATAAAACTACAGCTCCAAGAAACATAAATAGTGCACGGATCTTAAATAGTGATGATGATGATGATGATTTTCTGGCAGTTAATAGCACTACGCAAAGTGGAACTTGTATTTTCACTTTTCCCCATTATAAATATGGGTCTACAAGTCGCAGCATGTTTAGTGTGTTGCCAAAAATACAAGGATTGGCCATAATTACCCTTATGACATGCACGGATTGACAGCTAGAACAACAGATCTGATTTAACACACAATGCCTAATCACATTGTACATGAGCAAACATAATCAAAATTCATCTCTTTAAGGCATTTCACTCTATCTAGGTAAGCTGAATTCTCACTGAATTCATTGTACATCAAGTATTGGCAAGTAGGGCTGGGTAAATCACGAGTGATAATAATGGATCTGCTTTTTCTGTGCTCTGCTTCCCATGCTCTTAAAAGACACCAACAGCAGGCTGTATACCACTGTGATCCACAGGATTTTGTGAGATGGGCAGATCCCACACGGGACACAGGCAGTCCCAGTCGCAGCTATTCCACTTGAATGCCTAAAGGCCATCTAAGGAGTCCTAACAAAGTACCTTATTCTGATTGTTTGAAAGCATGGCCTATCGGTTTGCTGAATAAACACTCTGTTTATATATGAGAGGGGTCAGCTTTAAAACACAGGCGCCTGCCAAGAACTTTGGTGCCTTTCTAGTCACGATAATTTTAAATATATACAACTAGTACACTGGGCTCAACATCAGAAATAGAAAGAGGTGACTTGCAGTGAGCTCACCTTATTAGAATACTTTTTGAAAAAAGGTTTGAGGGAGATCTCAAATGTATACATATTGCTTGATAAACATCATGCAATAAGTGCCACTACATGACTGCATGGAAAAACAACTTGGGAATTCAAGTAACAGAAGAGCCCTGGCTAAATATATGGACATACACAAAATAAGTAAAATAGCTACAAGATTATTTAGCAGTGGTACCTCACCCCACAATGTTTAGTTCCTCTGACTTATGTTGGAGAGGCTGTGGAGAGAGGAACAATGGCCCAAATATGGTAGCACTGCTTCCAAGTTTATGTGTTTTGGAAATCGGTAATTTGAAAGATCAAATAAATTACGGCTCTGGACATATCCATGAACCCTCTTGACGCTGCTTCTGGGGGACACCTGTGAGGATCTAAAGTATCTATTAATCATCCATACAGGTTCACTACACTTACACTGTTTACTTGCAGTTCACCTTACGACAGCTTAAGACAGCTCACGCTTGGAAGCAACCGAATCCATCCCCCTTGAATATGTGGTGGCCAAGGTGTGGCAGATATGTGCCTGGGAAAAATTTCTACATTGATCAACAATAGAATGAATAGGTTTGAGAAAATCTGGGCCCCTTTTCCTATATTCATTAACAATACAGGTCACCATGGAGGAGGCCCAGATCACATACAGTAATTCTGGGATATTGTGTCTGTTCCACTGCACAGAAAATTATCTCCAAGACTCCCTGAGGGCTTCAGAAACTCCTGACTTGCTTAGATGAGTTTTGTGCCGCACGTGCCTTGGAAATCTACACTTTTAAGACTAAAGTGATGTTTTTTAATCAACCCAAATCCTTTAAGGGCAGCCTATGCTTGGGGGGAGTTACCCTCGGGAAGGTTGCTTCCTTTCCATATCTAGGAGTCACATTTGCAGAGGGCATGTCTTGGCACCTTCATATTAATAAGGCAATTACCAAACTCAAAAAGATTTCTAGAGCGATACTTAAGGAATTTAAGAAACTTCCCTTGACTTTATCGATATGAAGTCAAAATGAGGGTTCACGTCATTCTGGGATCTTGTGTCTGTTCACCTGCACAGAAAATTATATTTCCAGTTTTGAATAGGCACCTTACCTATTAGAGTGTTCACTTCTGGTTGGGTTGGTAGACGAGACACTGGGTGACCTATTTGTAACTCCTCAGAAGACAGTATTCTGCATGTCTTATTTGTGTGCCCAGGTTATGTCTCCCCACAATGTACCTGCCTTGCATCTGTATGCAGGCTTATAGGAGCACTCAACCATCCGGATGACTTCTGTATTCTTAGGTCGGATCCCTGACCAGTAATAGCCATTTCCATCTCTAAATTTCTGGGAGCCATGTGGGTGCTTCATAGCAAGACTCTTTGTCGTTCTATCATGTGACTCTATTGGAGTGTATTACTAGGTTATACGTATTCAGTTGTTTAATAATTGCCTGATATGAAGGCATTCTTCCTTATTCCAGGGAGTTGAGTATATTGCCATTTTTGATAGACAGTTAATGAATTTAACCACAAATCATTGTGCATTTTTTAAAATATAATATTTGTTAATTTTCTATTCAGCTTTTTATCTCTTAACCTGTTCTGCTGGAGAATCTTTTAAGCATGTTTTACTAATTTTATGTATTCTATCCTGTTTGTACTTTTATGGCCCTGGTGGCTGAAATAAAGTGATTTCATTGACTGACTGAAATAGCACAGTATTTCTTGAGCAGATTTAGTTGAATCAGCTGGAGACCAAGCGTTATTATTAATGCACAGATTTGTATGGATTTCATCAACCTGAAAGCACTCAAAGGCTGAGTAAGTGGGTCCCTACAGAATATATCTATAGCTATCTATCTAGCTAAATATATATATATGTATGTAATATACATTTACGAGCAATGGTAAATAACAACTCAGCGTACCCAGTTGCAAGAGACTTCAAGACTGAGCAAAACAGCAACTTGGGATGTTTAAAGTTTTTCGTGATTGCTGCGGTCCCTACTCCACATAGAGAAGGGAACAGGGAAAGATCTCTGCGCCAATTGGAGCCCCGTATGATTCTTGAGCTCGATAGTAAAGCTCCCAATGGGCTCAAAAATACGGAAGATCTACATAACTTTCTGCAAATCTACAAATTTGCATTCAATCATAAAGTCTTCATCCTGAATATTGGACACAGTGGTGTGCTAATATCTATTTCTAATTCAACAGGCTAGGACATAGACAAAAGAGAGAAACAATATGAGAAAAAATGTTTCTGATAATAATGGGCATGTCTCTCTCCTTCTATAATCAATAGTTTATCTGTTGCTAATTCATCAATTTTAACCCCACATTTAATATTTTTTTAGACACATGGGGGCTCACTAGTATGGCGGGCGGACATTGTCTGCCCGCCGCAGGCCCGGGAAATGGGACCGCCCGCTATGCATGCGGTGATCCCGCATTGGGCATTAGGATGCCCCCGCCATACTGGCAGGCGCATCCCGCATTCCTGACATTGCGGCGGGCGGTGCTTTCAGCAGCTCCCTCCACAATGTCAGAAATGCATGCTGAGCATGTGCATGCACAATGCGGCAGGCACCGTGCGGTGCCTGCCATGTTGTGCATACACATGCAGGGGGGTACCATAGGCACCCCCCATGTGCCCACACCACCCCCCCCAACATCCTGGGGGCCAGCAACGGGCCCCCAACTCCAAGATCTGCATGCCTTTCCGTGGCGGAGAGGCTGCCCCCCGCCTGCATCCTGATATGGATGGCGGTGTCTAGTAGACACCGACACCATATTAAACCCTTTTGCGCCCGGAAGTGGCAGACGGTCTTCCCATCCACCGTGGTCCTCTCGCCATACTAATGTGGCGGGGGGAAATGGGTGGCGGGCGGGGAAGGATGTAGGGCGGATCCCCATAGTTTTTAGGTTTGCACTAGCACTTATTACATGGACGGGCGGCTGCCCTACCATGATAATAGCATTCTATCTGCACTTGTTTTGCACTTATTATGATCAATGTTTGCCGTAAAATGTAAGACATTTACTATAGCTATAGCTGATATCCCAAAGATTTTAGGGCTTGACGACAACTAAATAATTGAGAGGCCACGCCAGTCAAGCATTTATTCAGACATAGTACTATTATTTTAAGCGGTGACATTTCCCTTTTTATGTGTCCCCTCGCTGGGATATCTTGTTTTTTAAGGTTTTATTAAAGGCGATAAGTGCATAGTTCGGGCTATTAGACTACAAATCAGAGTCTGATGTGAAATGAAATGATTTAAGCAGTTATACATTATTTAAAATATTTCAATATGATTGTATTTTTTTATTTATCTTTATTGTCACACATGGTTTTAGTATTTAAATGCTGAGAAATTACATTAGTTATTTATTTATTTATATATATTTATATATCTATGCATTTGACTGACAGTGTTTGTCACATAAATATGTCCGACGAATTTCAATATCGCCTGGTTAACCACACTTAAAAATATAGAGGTTATGTGCTACTTGTTTACATTGGCAAATCACTTGCAAATGAAAACAGACTACTTTGGGTGCTACAACACAGTATGTTATCTATGTTTATTCATCATGTGACACGGGGGAGGTGCTATATAGCAATATGAAAAATAGAGGTGGACTGCGTTTCCGCATGTGATCAAGGACACGTGTTGTCCGAAACACGTCCTAAACGGCTTTGTAAAAATAAAGACCTATTGCCACTTACTATTGGTGGAGTCCGGATCTCACTCATCGCTGGCTGGAAGTTGAGAGAGTATATGTGTGTGTGTATATATATATATATATATATATATATATATATATATATATATATATATATATATATATATGTGAAAAACCAATGAAATTCCCCCGTTATAGTTAGTGCAGGCAACTATAACTCACGCGACCGCAATCCTCTGCTGATTTTTTTATTTTTTTTTAAAACTTGTTTTTATTGGCATTTGTTAGTACAGTTGTTACATATCAGTATTGGAGCGTGGCGTCATTAAGTACATTGTTCCAGTCAGGTGATATCCATCTTGACATGTAGAAATAACTTTACTGCAATTATATGCAATGTAACCGCAATCCTCTGCTGATGACGTCAGATATTACATCACTGTATTTAGACACTTATTTACCCATGTCTTCTTCCATTAATTTTTAGCTATACATACATTACAAATATTTTTTTTTCAGAAAGACACATATGTCATCAGTGATGTAATATCTGACGTCATCAGCAGAGGATTGTGGTCGCGTGAGTTATAGTTGCCTGCACTAACTATAACGGGGGAATTTCATTGGTTTTTCACGAGTGAAATGTCCTGCTAACTATAACATGTGTGAAACCTATGGTTTTTTCAGTGAATTTGCAAGGTTTTTTAAATGCTAATTCCTAACTATAACGTGTGTGAAACCTATGGTTTTTTCAGTGAATTTCAAAGGTTTTTTAAATGCAAATTTTTTTTTGAGGTTTTTGGTAAAAAATAATATCCAACCTATGTATAAAATAATATATGTACTATATCCTGCATTATGGAATGGTTAATTTTTAAAAAATTAATGTTTACATACAGTTGTACATCACAGTTATTATCTTCTACAACCCTTGAAACTTTACATTTTTTTTTTAATGGATTTTTTGCCGTGCGCGTACGGTAAGCTGACACTACGCGCTCCGTACGTCATAAGTACGGTGCGCTTACGTGATACGATGCCCGTACGGTAAGCTGACGCTACGCGCTCCGTACGTCATAAGTATGGTGCGCTTACGTGATACGTACGTGACGTACGCGTACACGCATGCGCGTTGCGCGGAACCAACGTCACGGTTACGCGGGTTTGTGTAATGCGCATGCGCGTCCTACGTACGCGCTCCGTAAGCGCTCCGTAAGCGCATGTTTGTGTCACGTTTGCGCATGCGTACTTGTTTACGAGCGCGTAGCGTAAGCTTACAGAGCGCGCAGGTAGGTCATGTGATCCACAAAGAACACTTTTCATTGGTTGAAACTACTTTCAGTTCCAGAAACTTCCAACACCACACCCATTCCCCTCATTACTGCTTGAGATCCCCTAGGAGAAGGAGCTGAATTGACATTGAGATACAATGGCAGAGCAGCAGTCCTCTTCTGAGAGTGAGCCTAGCAGCACCATCATCAGACAGAGAAGGAGGAAACAAAAGGATTCTTTTGTGTGGGAGTATTTTACTTTTCCAGAGGGGCAGAAAAAGGTCAATGCTCCATTGGTCACTTGCACACTTTGTGACCGTGTTTTATCTAGAGGAAATCCAAGGAAGAAGTATTCCTTTGGAAATCACTCTATGATGAGACACATTAGGGATAAACATCCCAGGACCTTTGCTCGACATACTGAAGAAAACTCTTCAGTAAGTCACCGGAGCCCTTCTTCTACATCAGTACATCATCCCTTCCTCTTCCGAGTACATCATCGGCAGCTCAGCTGAGCCCTTCCTCTGAGGTGGGAGCATCACCTTCTTCAGCTCCTCTGGACATTAACCCTCGATTTCGGAGGGTTGCAATGAGGTGTACAACGTGTTGTGGTCTTATTGTTTTTGGGGAGACCAGTGTTTCCCTTATTAACAATAAGATAGACCAGCACGTTTGTAGACGTTCATAATATTCCCATTCTTTCTTTCCTCTATCCCTGTATTAACACAACGGCTCTTTTAAGAGCCAACCTTACCTCACAATTTTTTTTATTTTTTTTAAAAACTATAACTCGCGCGACCGCCACTCTATCACAAGGATGATGTCATCAGTGATGTCATGAGTGATGCCACTGACCATGTCATGAGTAATGTAATATGTGACGTCATGAGCAGTGGATTGCGGGGGCGCGAGTTATAGTTATCTGAACTAACTATAACGGAGGAATTTCATTGGTTTTTTACGAGTGAAATATCCACCTTACTATAACATGTGTGAAACCTATGGTTTTTTAAGTGAATATATATATATATATATATATATATATATATATATATATATATATATATATACACACATACATACAAGGCAGGTGTGCCGAAACGCGTCAAGCGTAAGAAGAATATATATATATCAAAACAACCACAGAAAAAGCCCAAATCAATTTCGAAAAATAGAGTCAATTTTAATAAATTAAATTACATAAAAATGACGTAAATCCAGAAAGGGGTACCAGAAATATGAATTTCTAGAAGGTTTATGGTTCAAAATGGCACCAAAAAGCATTGAGCGTCAACCGAGGCAATCTGGTTGAGCTTGACAGGTATCCCTTTATTGGCAGAGTTACAGGGGATATTAAAAATAAGGAAGTAAGAGTCATGAGGATGTAATCGTCCTATGACCCTAGTGCCAACATGTTTCAGCCCTTAGAGTTTGGCCCGAGTGGGTCCTGGGATTTCTTCAGGGCAACTTAGATTCCCTCCCTGGACTGCAGTAAGGTACTACCTCTTTTCCGATAAAATGTGCATTTGCACATTATCCCACAATCCGTGAAAATAGGCATAAAGGTGTAGCATCTCTACACCCGCTCCATACAATCATGCACCATTAAAATAATACACCCGGGTGTTTTGTCACTCATAGCCATATTGCCTATCATAGGTGATATGTTTTTACCAGTATAAAGTCCCATGCGTCCTTACCCTTCTGTGGTGGGCTTGTCGTTTCTCAAGGAAATGCGTAGTGACGGGTAGCCCTATAGTCATACACCTGTGGTGCGTGACCAGGCGAGAAAAGGAGAAAATAGTGTTTTCGCCGGTCTCTGAGGGTCATGTACCAAAGTACCCCTGAACATGTCGAGCTCATTCACAACCACACCCGCTCCACTTACTTCGTCAAGGATCCTGCCTCAATAATTCACCTACTTGGGTCAGCGTATCCTGGCTTTCTAGAAATCTGTATGCTGGGAACGTGTTTTTATGTGTGTGTTTGTCCCAGCGTTTCCTGCTTGGTCACAGGTGGAGCCCCGCACCCGGCGTGCTGTATGACGTCATCCATGCGGTCAGGGGTGGCAGACTACAAAGTCCTGTGGATTCATGGACGTTGTAGTTTGGAATGTTAGTTTCGCCCGTATGTCTTCATATCGTATTGGTAACGATCTTAAGATACCTTATGTATATATTGGGTCAAAAATACTTGCTTGTTATAAACATGACCCATGTTACCACATTAGCTATGCTTATTTGTGCATTTTTACAACCATTGTGTCGCATGCTTATATAGTGTCAGTCAAATACTTGCTAGTTCTACATGGGTCATTAGCAATGCTTATGCGCGCATTTGTACGACTAATGTATCTCAAAAGCAGACTTGACAGAGATACCTGCCAATGATTCTTATGTATCCATAGTGGTTCACCACACACCTAAATAATGGATAGAACTAACAGCTTCTGCATTATGGGTGCTGCTTCTGGACGTTAAGTTTCCCAATCCGTAAGAGAACTGTAAAGGTGCCCCGAATAGTACTGCCTTCCATTGCGGGTCTGGTTTATTTGTGAGTTAATTGGCCTCATGGAATGGAGTCCTTAAGTCCTTGTATAGGAATCTTGAGTCTGTACACCCACCATTGTTCCTTCTCTAGTAATCTTTGGGACACAACAATACCGCCCTTGAGTTTCTCAATCACAGTCCATAGGAGATCGTGCTCCAAATGTCTCATTTCAAGATAATGGGATGTGAGTTTGGTTGCTGTTATAGCCCTATGTATAGTGCTTCTATGCTCACTTATGCGTGTCTTGACTTTCCTGGTAGTCATTCCGATATATCGGCTCTAGCAGGGACATGTAATCATATAGATGACATTATCAGTGTTAGTTTGTGTGGTGTCATTGTTCCCAAGTCTGGGGAAGGCCTAGATCAATATGGGTGGTGGTACATGTCCCTCGGAGACCAGTGAAAACACTAGTTTCCCCTTTTCTCTCCTGGTCACACTCCACCAGAGTAGGACTATAGGACTACCCCTCACTCCGCATTTCCTTGAGAAACAATAAGCCCACCACAGAAGGGTAAGGACGCATGGAACGTTATACTGATAACAATATATCACCTATGATAGGCGATATGGCTATGAGTGAGAAAACATCCGGGTGTATTATTTTAATGGTGCATGATGGTATGGAGGGGGTGTAGAGATACTACACCTTTACGCCTATTTTCACAGATTTTGTGGTAATGTGCAAATGACACTACAACTCTCATGGGGGTGTCTGGAGGGTCCAGATATCCACTAAGTGCTCCAAAGGTTTGAGTACACTATATACGATGCATGAACGCGTGCCGAGTCTTCCACATAGACTGGTCACATTGATAACATGAGCGCAGCCTGAATTGGACACATGAGCTAACAGTTAAAAACTGTTTTTTTCACAGGTCGGACTCAATAAACCGAACTACCGAATCAAGGCTAAATACATACCCAACTGGTCTTTAGGTGCAGCTCTCTCACATTTTGGGCCAGATGTACGACCCTAAATTTCGGTCGCAAATGGGCAATCGGCCCATTTGCAACCGCAAGTTAGGGCATGGCCATGTACAAACCTCTTTTTGCGAATCGGTAAAAATTACCGATTCGCAGCATGAAGTTTGCAACTCGCTATTAGGAATGGGCGTGCCAAGGAAGTCCCTTCCTAATAGCGACTCGCATTTGTATGTATGAATGTTTTTTGACTGCAATTGCGGTCGCAAAACACTTGCAATTTACCACCTACTTCAAGTAGGTGGTAAACCATTCGCAAACGGGAAGGGGTCCAGGACAAGTGCGGCGCCGACCGAAGACAGCTGTTGGACGGGCAAACCCCTCCCATCCAGCCGATGCCATTGGGTGGTCTGGTCGTGCTCGGAGCCAACGGAGAGGAGACGGTGACGTCAGCGGAGGTGCCGGTGACGTCGGCAGAAAGGGATATTCCAGGAGGCGGACCGGAGGAGGCGCGTAAGTCGATCCGGAGGAGGAAGCAGACGGAGATGGCAGAGGCGAGTGATGGAGGAGACAACGGTGAGGATGAAGTGAGTGGAACCACGAGGAGCCCAGGGAACATCGGCTGTGCAACGCGAGAACCCGGCGGGCTGCTGCAGGGAGAAGATGCCCCGGGTCCCTATGCCACGGCCCTGAAGATGGGTGGTGGCTCAAGGTGAGTACTGCCTAGGGGATCATTCTGGTGGGGGTGGTGGGGAAACACTGAAAGTTGAGACCCACGAGTGAGATTTTTGAGCACGCACTACTCCCTCACGGTCCCTTTCCCTTGGTGACGGTAGCACAGATCAGTAAAGGAACCCCAAGAGCCCAATTGTAACCCGACCTGTTTTCTCTCCCTTGTCTGCCCCGGCCTGAGAAAGAGAAAAGAGAGCGAGAGGCCCAGGAGGCGCTACATGTCCCGGAGAGACAGAGAAGACCCCTGAAGAAGAGGAAAGGGGAGGAAGTCGCCCTAGTGCCTTATGTTCTTTTGTTTATTTACTGTCCTGAAGTGCCACAGCGGAACTGTTGTGAAGCCCAGTACTCTCCCTCGGGAAGACCTACAGCTAACTTTAATAAAAGCCTGGTTACCCCACTATTGCTTTCTGTGCTCCCTCCATTCCCCTCTGGAGCGCCCCACACCCAACAAAGTGGTGTCAGAAGTGAGATCCACATCCCCAAGTGTCGCATCATGAAACAACCCGTGCCCGTGGAGAGCATGATCACTCAGCTAGCAGAGGGACAAAGACACCTGCAGCTAGTGCTGGAACAACAGGTCCAGACCGCACAGAGAGAAAGAGAAGCCCTGCAGAATGCATTGAAAGAGCAGGCGCCCTGCTCACGGCCAATCAACAGGTGCAGGACACTGCAATCTTGAGGCTCACAGACGTTATCATAAGTACCAAGGTGCGTCCCAACGTCCCGGGGTCGTATTACAAAAATTCCAGGAAGGAGATGACCCCGATTACTTTTTCATAAACTTTGAAAGGGCGGCAACCACCACTGCTTGGCCCACAGAACAATGGAGCCAGTACATTACGACGAACTACAGGCAGCCTAACAAGCTGCCAATCCCGCCGGCACTACGGCTTACGAAGAGGTCAAGAGGGCTATCCTTGAGCGCCTGGGTTGCGACCAAGAATTCTACAGGACCAAGTTCCTGTAAAGAAAAATGGATGGCAGGAGACAAACCACGCGCCCTCTACTACCAGATTAAGGATTTGTGTAATAGGTGGTTGGCGCCCCATGCTTCCACTGTGGAAGAGCTAACCGAAAAGGTATACCTGGAACAGTTCCTGGAGGCATTACCAATGAACACTTGAGTATGGGTGAAACAGCACCCCAATCTTAACTCCACAATGGCAGTAAACCTGGCCTGCGCTTTTCACAGGTCCCCCGAGTTTAAGGCTGGTATACCACGAGTCCCTTATAACCCTCCGTGGACTACTCCTCGACCAGACCCCAAACTACAGACAATTCCCTGTATACCTCATAGATACACCTCCCCTGCCCCCGGTCCAAGCGGACCCGGACTGCAATGCTATCACTGTGCAGAATGGGGGCATACAGCCAGACAATGTCCCCATCGGGTCCCGGCGGCAGAACCTATGGAAGTGGGGTACTCCAGAGGCCGCATATGTCTAACAGGGAAAGGCCCAGATCAGTACAGGAGGGAGTTACTCCTAAATGGAAAAAAAGAAAAAGCTCTATTGGACACAGATGTCACGTCACGGTGTTAGACCAGGCCTTGGTATCCCAACCACAGATAAGGGAAGTTGAACATGTGAATGTCATGTGTGTACACGGGGACACGAAGACCTACCCAGTAGCCGAGGTACTGTTGGACGTAGCACATGATCCCCACCTGCGGAAAGTGGGTGTCATTTCCTCTCTACCCGAGGCTGTTATCATAGGTACAGACAATCCTAGATTCGAACAGTACCTTGACGAGACTAAAGAGAACACCACAGCCTGGTTACACGATGTTCCATTTAGCACAAGCGACATTGAACACACAAGAGGAAGGGATAAGAGGAGCAAACAGGGTGAAACGGAGAGAGAAGAACGCCTTTACACATCCACTGCTATCACGCCCTGCTTTTCCTCTCGCTCTTACAGACACGAGTAAGACGGCTCCAGTTAGTTTCCGTACAGCCCAGTGAGAAGACAACACCCTTACGCATGCTTGGGAGCAGGTCCGAGAGAGAGAGCCAAACCAAGTAGGACCCTATTTTTGTATTCAAAAAGGCTTATTGTACAGGACCGTGAAAGGGGACACACACACTGCCACCCAGCTGTTGGTTCCCCTTTCTTTCCACGAGTATGTTCTACATTTGGCACATAACCAAACCGGGGGTGGACACTATGGAAAAGAAAACACCCTAAAGTACCTGTTGGGTAGGTTTGATTGGCCAGGCATCTATAGGGATGTAGCCAGACACTGTGCAGCCTGTGTACGGTGTCAGTACACCAACCCGGGAGCAGTATAGAAGGCTCCCCTGTACCCTTTGCCCATCATAGACGTCCCGTCTAAACGGGTAGGGATGGACTTGGTTGGCCCTTTGCCCCCCTCAGCCAGAGGTCATAAGTACGTCCTGGTCATAGTCGATTATGCTAGTGGGTACCCAGAAGCATTCCCTCTATCCAGCATGACCACTCCCACCATAGCACAGGCCATCATATCTTTCTTTTCAAGAGTAGGGTTCCCGTCGGAAACCTAACAGACCAGGGGACCCCTTTCATGTCCCGCATAATGGCGCAGGTCTGTACGATCCTGGGTATAGATCAGATCTGGACAGCGGTGTACCACCCCCAGACAGATGGCCTTGTGGCGCGCTACAATAATACCATTAAGAGCATGCTTCGCAAGGTCATCTCAGAGACAGGGATGGACTGGGACCAAAAGTTGCCCCATGTCCTCTTTGCCATCCGGACAGACGAGCAAAGGTCTACTGGCTACTCTCCATTTGAATTGTTGTTCGGAAGAAAACCCAGAACACTGCTGGACATGGCAATAGAACAATGAGAGGGGAAGGAGGAAGAAGGCAAGACCCTGACACGCTACGCAGCCGACCGTAAGTTCACGAAAACCCAACTATGGGGTTTAGTGCACGACAATATGGAAAAAGCACAGTGAACACAAAAGACGTATTATGACCGGAACAGCCAAGTAAGGGAATTCAGTCCCGGCGACAAGGTGCTTCTTCTGCTCCCATCCTCTGAAAACAAACTGTTGACCCAATGGCAGGGCCCCTATGTTATCAAAAAGAAGGTAACCCAACGTAATTGTGTATGCTTTGTCCTCTTCTCCGCCGCCCCCCACTACCACCTCCTGTCAAGAGTTATTCCAGTTAACGTGGATCTTCCCCCATCCTGGGGAGCGCACGCTGCTATTTCGGACTCTCGTTGCCTTGTTTGTGTGTTATTGTTTGTTTTTTAATAGAAAATATGAAACCGTCCTTTTTGATCGCCCTTGGACTGTGGCCGCGGCCTGTTATATGTGCTAACGAACTTTCGGGAGCATTTGCTTCTGGCTCATTTGAATGTATGGCGTTGCCTTGCTGGCTCCCGAGCTTTCTAGCGCCCGGCCCTTGTGGTTGTAGGCCCTTGTTTGTATCTTTTTAATGTGTAATAAAGGTTTATTATAAAAAAAAAAAAAAATAACCAGGTTTTGAATATATCTAATATTATTTGTCCTTCTAATTTTTCGTATATATACACCTTTTTTGATTAAAAAGTACATATTTGTTGTTAAAAAAAAAAAAAAAAAAAGAAGGTAACCCCTGTCACCTATAGTGTCCTGCTACCCCAAAGAGCCAGTGGTAAACAGATATATCACGTGAACCTCCTTAAAAAATGGGAGGAACCCGCGTCGCCCATGGCAACAGCTATGCCTGCCCTCCTTGTGAGTACAGGCAAATACCGAGATATCTCCATGGCGCATACTCAAGAACCCAAGACTGAGGCAGTACCAACTGGGGACGTTCTGTTCCCTTCACAGACACCACAACTACTTTCTCTGTTAAATGACTTCCCAGGCCTTTTTTCCTCCACTCCCGGGTTGACCACTCTGGTACAACACGACATTATATCACTGGACCGTACCATCATAAAACAAAAACTGTATCGCATCCCTGCAGCAAGAAGATAAGCCGTAGAAAAGGAAGTGACTGCCATGCTGCAGGCCCACATAATAGAGTCCTCCCAAAGTAATTGGTGCGCCCCGGTTGTGATCGTGTCAAAGCTCGATGGCAGCCTGTGCTTCTGCAGACTTCCGGCGGGTGAACGAGATCACCAAATTCAACACCTACTCTATGCCTCGGATCGATGAGCTCATCGAAAGATTAGGAAAAGCTAGGTACATGTCAACCCTTGACCTTACCAAAGGGTATTGGCAAATACCCTTGACCCCACAAGCCTGAGAGAAAACGGCATTTGCGACCCCCTCGGGTCTGTATCAGTTCAAGGTGCTCCCCTTCGGCTTACACGTGCCCCCACGACGGTCCAACGACTGATGGACAGGATACTGAGGCCCCATCAGGAATACGCCACCGCGTACCTTGATGACATCGTCATTTACAGCCCCACTTGGGAAGACCATCTGAAGCACTTAGCCGTTGTCTTTTCTGCTATCAGAGCCGCCGATCTCACTATAAATCCAAAGAAATCCCTATTGGTGACCAACTCTATCCAGTACTTAGGGTATACGATACAGGAGGACCTCATAAAACCACAAGTCAGTAAACTGAAAGCCATCAGGGCGATCCATGCCCCCACTACCAAACGAGACATACGTTCCTTCCTAGGTTTCATAGGGTATTACCGTAGGTTTATCCCGAACTTTTCCTCCCTAGCCAGTCCCCTGACCGACCTGCTAACAAAAAAATACCCTTCCCATATAAGCACCTGGAACCCCGCACCCGAACGTAGTTTCCAGGCCTTGAAAGAAGCCATCTGTTCAGCCCCCGTATTACACTGCCCTGACTTTCATAAAACCTTCATCCTGCAAACAGATGCTTCTGGCCTAGAGCTGGGGGCCATGCTATGCCAGCCTGACTCCAACGGTGACCTCAAGCCTCTCCTCTACCTCAGCAGGAAGCTGTTCCCCCGAGAGAAGCAGTACTCTACAATAGAGAAAGAGTGCCTAGCGATAAAATGGTCCGTAGAAGCCCTACAGTATTACCTGCTGGGACAACCATTCATTGTACTCATGGATCACGCTCCTCTCACCTGGCTTGCAAGGAACAAGAACACCAACCCGCAAATCCTCCCATGGTTCTTAACTTTACAACCACTTTCATTTCAGACAGTACACATTCCTGGTGCCGGCAAGTCAGCGCGGATTACCTGTCCCAACATCCGTTTACTGAATGGCCCCAATGTCCATTCCTAAGTGGGGAAGGACTGTGAGGAGGACGAGTGCGGCGCCGACCGAAGACAGCTGTCGGACAGGCAAACCCCTCCTACCCAGCCGATGCCATTGGGCGGTCTAGTCGTGCTCGGAGCCAACGGAGAGGAGACGGTGATGTCAGCGGAGGTGCCGGTGACGTCGGCGGAAAGGGATATCCCAGGAGGCGGACCGGAGGAGGCACGAAAGCCGATACGAAGGTGGCAGCAGATGGAGAAGGCGGAGGCAAGTGATGGAGGAGACAGTGGCGAGGACGAAGTGAGCGGGACCACGAGGAGCCCAGGGAACATCGGCTGTGCAACGCGAGAACCCGGTGAGCTGCTGCAGGGAGAAGACGCCCCGGGTCCCTACACCACGGCCCTGGAGACGGGTCGTGGCTCAAGGCGAGTCCCGCTCAGGGGATCGTTCTGGTGGGGGTGGTGGGGAAACACTGGAAGTTGAGACGCACGAGTGAGGTTTTTGAGCACGCACTACTCCCTCACGGTCCCTTTCCCTTGGTGACGGTAGCACAGATCAGTAAAGAGACCACGAGAGCCCGATTATAACCCCGACCTGTTTTCTCTCCCTTTTCTGCCCCGGCCTTGGAAAGAGAAAAGAGACCGAGAGGCCCAGGAGGCGCTCTATGACCCGGAGAAAGAGAAGACCCCTGAAGAAGAGGAACGGGGAGGAAGTTGCCCTAGTGCCTTATGTTCTTTTGTTTATTTACCTGTCCTGAAGTGCTACAGCGGAACTGTTGTGAAGCCCAGTACTATCTCTCGGGGAAGACCTATAGCCTAACTTTAATAAAAGCCCGGTCACCCCACTATTGCGTTCTGTGGTCCCTCCATTCCCCTCTGGGGCGCCCCACACCCTACAGGGTCAAAAAATATTTTTAATGTCAGGCAGTGGTCCCAGGGACCGCTGCCTGCCCTTAAAAATTAAACTGAAAAGTTCATCCCGTTTTCCTTTACGGAAAACGTGCTGCATATAAAAAAAAAAGCTTCTTTATTTAAAAGCAGTCGCAGACATAGTGGTCTGTTGACCCCAGCAGGCCACCCTCCCTGTGAGTGCTAGTCATTGCTAATGAGGTCGCAAATTGCGCCAGACTCATTAATATTAACGAGGCATGCAATATGCGACCCCATTACGAATCGCAAACAGTGTCCGAGACAATGTTTACATACCAATTTGCGAGTCACAAATGAGACGCAATTCGTGAGTCGCAAATTGATGGGTCGCATATCTGGCCCTTAATCAGAAACAATGTAGTACCTTACTGCAATCCAGGGAGGGAATCTAAGTTGCCCTGAAGAAAGACCAGGACCCACTCTGGCAAAACTCCAAGGGCTGAAACATGTTGGCACTAGGGTCATAGGACCATTACATCTTCATGACCCTACTTCCTTATTTTTAATATCCCCTGTAATTCCGTCAATAAAGGAATACCTTGAGTTAACCGAAGATTTTTAATCTTTAAACCCCTTGGCCTATTTCTCGTAAGTGCTCCCTGGAATATGGTCGAGCCCACCCTGACCTTTAGGAGTCAGGGTGAACCCGATGATGAAGCATGAGACTACAAGAATGTGTGAGGGTTATATAATAAAAAGGAATTGCAGTAGGGAGGACGTATCCCTCCAGTACCTCTTCCAGTAAGTGGAAGAACCTCTCTACCCTTCCGTCTTGGATTAGGGTACCTCCCCTCTTCCATAAGTAAAGATTTAACAATACTTTACAGTCACTCAGGCACTCATCTAATCACTCAGCCACTACTCCGGCAGTTATAGAATCACTCACGGACTATCTACCCACTTACTACATTACCCAGGCACTACACATGCACTTGTCCAATCATGCTGGCACTAATTATGTAATCATTGAACTATGCAGGCAACACCCATGCATTCATCCAATCACCCAGGCACTCACCATTCACATATACAGTCACCAAAGCTGTACCTATGCAGTTATTCAAACACCTAGGCACAACCCATGCACTCACCCAAACACCCACTTATAACCCATGCACTCATCCAAATACTGAGGCACAACCCATGCACTCATCCAAACACTTAGGCACTAGTCATGCACTCATCCAATTAGGCAGGAAGTACCACTGCAGTGAACCTATCACCCATCCAGTATCTATGCTATCATCCAATTACTGAGACAATACTCTTGCACTAATATAATCACCACAGCAGTAGGCTTGCTTTCATCCAATCACTCAAGCTTTAACAACTGACTTATACAATTACTCAGACATTAGTAATGCACTCATGTAATCAGGCAGGCACTATCGATACACTCATTCAATTATTCAGGCGTTATGTAATCACCCAGGCACTACCTGTTCAATTAACCAAAAACACATGGGCAGTAGTCATGTACTCATTCAATCACAGAAACACTACTCATGCAATCTGCCAGGTGCTATGTATGCACTTAAACAATCACATACGCACTATCCATGCACTCAATAAATCACGTATATACTATGCATGTAGTCACGTTATCACCGAGGGACTAAAGTAGCACTCATTTAATTATGCAATCGCTATCTATGCGTGTAATGAATCATTGAGGCATTAGTTATGCACTTATCTAATCATTCAGGAACTACTCATGCACTCATATAAACACCCATATAATATCAATATAGTCATGCAAACATACAGGCAGTAACTATGCAGATGTGGAACCACAATGTAGTTCCTACATACTCATGGAATCATCCAGGCACTACTTATATTCTCAGGGAATCAATCACCTAGGCACTACCTATGCACTCATTCAATCATCCAGGGAGTATTGTTGTACTCAACCACAAACACATATATTTACAAGTTTTTTTTTGATAAACAAATTTTGATTGTGTTTTGCGGCATAAAGAACAGTATCAAGAATGAGATACAGCAGTGCATTGAACAAGGCATCAGTAACTGCATTTGGATAAGCATCAATAAACCATTGCAAAGACCCTCCCACCCTCCCCCATCCTCCGTCCCCACCCCCTGCGTCCCCACCTTTCAAATCATGCCCCCCAGCCACTTCCCCCATATCTTGCGGAATTTTTTGGGGCAGCCTCGCGCAGCATACAACGACCGCTCCTGGGCCGCACACCAGTCCACCCCTCTACTCCAGGTAGCCACTCCGGGTGGGTCCGGTTGTGACCATACTGCCGCTATGTCTCTCTTAGCCACCATAAGGGCAGTGGTGAGGAAGTACTTTTCGTTACGGGACCCGTCGATCCCGTCCATGATGCCCAGCAGGGCCATTCTAGGCTCATGGGGAACCTCCCAACCCAAGACCTCCGCTAGCTCAGTTTCAATCGCTGCCCAGTAATCGTGTAGACGGGAACAAGACCACACCATGTGGAAAAAATCTGCCGGAGCCACCCCACAACGGGTGCAGGAGGCGTCCACACGGAGGCCCGCCCGGTACAGGCGGTCTGGAGTCAGATAGGCGGTGTGGAGGTAGTAGATTTGGATGAGCCGCAGCCTAGCGGAGGTGGTAAGCGACCGAGGGCCCATAAGGGCGTCCCTCCAGTCCGCCTCGTCCAGGGGTCCCACCCAGGCCTCCCATCGCTGTTTGAGCCCGCTCCAGTCCACCGGGGAATTGTTAATCAGGGATTTGTAAATGCGGGATATACCCCCCTTTCCCAGATACCCCAGCATCACCTGAGCTTCAGGTGGGCTATGGGGAGGCAGTCTGGAGTCTAGAGGGACGTGAGCCCGGACCGCGTGGCGCAGTTGAAGGTAGCGGTAGAATTGGGAGGGCCGCAGCGAGAAGCGGGTCTGAAGCTCTTGGAAGGAACACATGCGGCTCCCACGCCATAGATCGCCCAGACAGGAGATACCAAGAAGATCCCACTGCCGAAAGCCCACCAATCCCACCACCTCCCTCAGCCAGGTCCCGTGCCAAAGCGGAGTGAGTTGTGTGGACGTTCCCGACCATCTAGCGTGCCGCAGTGCCGCGCGCCACGCGAGGAAAGGAGCCCGCACGACGTCGGGGAGTGATAGGGGGACCGTTGTGCCATAGAGCATGTTTTGGATGGAGGAGAACCCAAGGCCTTGCACCTCGAGACGATAAGCCGGGTCGCCCCAGCCTCCCGAGAACCAGTCATGGATCACCAGTAACTGGGTGGCCAGATAATAAAGATATAGATTGGTCATGCTCAGACCGCCATCATAGGAGGGGACCCTGCATCGGTCCAAGGCCAGCCGAGGCCTACCGCCGCCCCAAAGGAATTTGGTCACCATTTTATCCAGGTCTCGGAACCACGGGCGCGGAAAAGGGCATGGAGTATTTTGTAGTATGTAAAGAAATTTGGGGAGGATCATCATCTTGTATAGAGCGACTCTCCCTAGCGGATTCAATGGGAGGGACTGCCACCGGAGCATGTCTGACCTGGTTTTGTTGACTACCGGAGCCACATTAAGGGCCCAGCATAGTTCCGGAAGGAGGGTGACCCAAATCCCCAGGTATTTAAAGGAGAGTCTCCGGAGGGGGATGTCCGACTGCCAGTCGAAACATTCCCGCGACGGGTGTAGCGGGACTAGGACGGATTTTTTGGGGTTCAGGTGAAGACCCGACGCTTGGCCAAATCGATGGAGGATCCGACGGACCCGGGGTCCCGAGGTCGCTGGGTCCGAGAGATAGAGGAGGACGTCGTCCGCGTATAGGGCGATCTTGTCGGGGGCCACATCTGGCCATTCCCATCCTCGCAGAACAGGATCCGCGCGAATCAGCACCGCCAGGGGTTCCATCGCCAGAGCGAAAAGGAGGGGCGAGAGCGGACAACCCTGGCGCGTCCCCCGGCCTATGGGAAACGGGCGAGAAAGTGCCCCATTGACCAACACACGGGCCCGCGGGTGCGCATAGAGGACCATTACCATGGCTCGGAACCGGGGACCGAAGCCCATACGCTCCAGGACCTCACCCAAGTACGTCCATCCCACGGAATCAAAGGCTTTTTCAAAGTCGACCAAGAGGAGGGCCAGATAGGGGGAAAGGCGGCCGCGGTGCGCCATCGCGAGGTGGAGGCGCCGTAGACAGTGTCTGGTCCCCCGCTCCGGCATAAAGCCACATTGGTCCGGATGGACCAGGGAGGCGAGCGATGGGCGTAACCGTTGTGCCAGGACCGTGGCATAGATTTTGAGTTCTGTGTTAATAAGGGATATCGGCCGGTAGTCGGAACAGGACCGCGAGGGAGGCTGTGTCTTGGGGAGTGCAACTATGGTTGCTGTATCCGTTTCAGGCCGGAGCGAGCCCGTCTCCACCACGGCCGCAAAGAGGTCCCGAAGCCTCGGGGCCAGTGTCTCACGGTAGTGAGCGTAATATTCCTGGGGGAACCCGTCGGGTCCCGGGGTCTTCCCGGGTGCCAGGCGGCCGATCGCCTCTTCAATCTCCTGTAGCTCGATCGGCGAATCCAGGGTCTCAGAAATCTCAGGCTGCAGCCGCGCTAGTGTCGCCCCGTTTGTTCCCAGTAACTCATTCAGGGAGAGCGTGGACGGTCGGAGACGGTACAGCCGGGAGTAGTAGTCAGCGAATGCCTGGGCTATCGCCACTGAGACCGTGTGGACTCCACCCGCAGGGTCCGCGATGGCTGGGATGATCCTGCCCGCCCGGGGATAGGTCGCCAGGCGGTGGAGAAGAGTGCCGTTTTTGTCTCCCCAACCGTACACCCGGGCCACCGAGGAGCGCCATAGGATCTTCGCCGCTTCCAGGGAGTGCAGGCGAATCTCTTCCCGCAGGAAGGCCAAGCGACGAGACCGTGTGGCATCGGCTAAGTTTCCCAGACTACGCTCCAGTTCTAAGGCCTGGGCCTCACAGTCCGCGAGCTTCTGGGATTGAGCCCGTCGTTGACGTTGCAGGTGCCCTTTAGCGGCGCCCCGAACAGTCGCCTTGCCAGCCTCCCAGAGGACGGCGGGGGAGGCGACAGAGCCCTCATTATGAGAGTAGTAGTCGACTATCTCGCCCCCGACCGCCCTCCGAAAAGCCTTGTCGTGAAGGAACCAAGCGTTCAGACGCCATATCGGACGGGCAGAGAGGGGGGGGGGACCGAGAGCGAGGAGCACCGGCGAGTGGTCCGAAAGGCCCCTCGGAAGAATGCGTGCGTCCCGCACCCCCACGCAGTCGGTAGAGGGCACAAAGATGAGGTCGATCCGGGCGTGGGAGTGATGGGCCGCCGACGTGTGGGTGTATTGGCGCGCCTGCGGGTGCCAGATCCTCCAGACATCGCAGAGGCCCTGGGATTCCGCCCAAGAGGAAAGTTGTTTTGCGCGGGCGACGCGGGTCGAAGAGACCGGACCCGTCGAGTCCATATGGGGCGAGTAGACAGCGTTAAAGTCCCCGCCGAGTATCAGGGCCCCTGCAGGAAGTGTCGGGAGGATATCCGCTGCGTGGGAAAGGGCTGACGGCAGGAGGGACGGCGCTGCGTAGAGGGACATCAGGGTAAGGGGTCGGCCCTCCAGAGTGCCACACACTACCAGTAGCATACCCTGGGGGTCCAAAAGCATCCGAGTCAGGACAAAGGGAAAAGACTTGCGAAGCAATATGGCCACCCCCCGGGATCCCCGAGCAAAACCTGAGTGCCATACCCTGTCATAACCGTAACGGCCAAGGAAGGGGCAGTTGTTACCTAACAAGTGAGTCTCCTGGAGGAGGAGTACATCGATCTCTGCCCGTTGTGCATATTTGAGGACCGCCATGCGTTTGAAACGGTCCAGGAGGCCATTGACGTTCCAGGAAAGTATGCGCATGGCGGCCCTAGGGACAGGTGGGTCAGCCATAGTCAAGGACAGAAGAATGGGCCAGTGGATGCGCGTCCGAGTAGGTTCCCAGAGAGGAGGGACAGCGGAGCGTCGGGTGAGAGAGCGGGATAGACAGTACATGATACCTTAGCACAACAGATAAGGGGGAGTCACCCCCCACCAACAAAATCTCCCCAACGAGGAAGAAGCAACCCCAAACCAACCCCAGCCCCCCACCCCCCGCCCTATACTTCAAAAACGGAAGCATCTGTCGCCCGAACCAAATGGAAGAACCACCAAACTAAAACGCTTGGGCTTGAGCGCTAGTGGACCCCTGATACATCAAAAGTCAAGCCTGATTTACCTGCCCTGGCCTAGAGCAACACTGACAGCGGGACGTTCCACCCCCGCCCAAGCATTTCCCACCCCCCCCACCCCAAAGGTAAGCAAAGAAAGTCAGATGGTAGGGCTGCGAGAGAGGTCCGAAGTGTCCACCAACTCAACCGGGTGGGTTGCAGGGCCTGTAAGCCGAGGTGACGCGGCCCGCTGCCCATCCGCCACGGGACTGGTGTGTGCGGCTGAGGAGGCCGATGAGGTTCTCGATCTCTGGCTTGGCCGGCCCCCAGAGCGCGTGGTGATCGCCTCCCCCGTTGTGCGCTCCCTGGGCAATGTCCGATGCCGCCGACGGGTCTTCGATGTCCGGGGTCTCCCCCGTCTCCCCCGTGGACCCAGAGGCGATCCGCGCCCAGAATGCTGCAAGGGGTGCTCCTCCGCCAACCAGGTCCAGGCCGCCCGCGGTGTATCGAAGAAGAGAGTCTTTTGCTGGAAGATGACCCGGAGGCGGGCTGGGAATTGGAGCTGGTATTGGAGTCCCAGGGAGCGCAGTTTTTGTTTCACTTCAGTGTAGGAGCGGCGCAGCTCCTGGACTTCGCGGGTGTAGTCCGGGAAGACCATGATTTTGTGGTTCTGATAGTGGAGGGCATCCATGCGCCGGGCTTCACGGAGAATGGCATCTCGGTCACGGAAGTTCAAGAGCTTTAGGATGAACGGCCGGGGTGGAGCCCCTAGGGGCCTGGGGGCCAGGGAGCGGTGGGCTCTCTCCACCACGAACGAAGCCGACAGGCTGTCCGCCGGCATCCAGGATCGGAACCAGCGCTCCATGAAATCGTCCGCCCGGCCCGATTCAACTCCCTCCGGGAAACCCACTAAGCGCAGGTTGCTGCGTCGGGCGCGATTTTCTGCATCCTCGACCCGGCGGTGCAACTCCTTAGAGTGGGTGGTCAACTCCCGAACCTGGTCTTGCAGATGGCGGATGTCGTCCTCGGCCGTGGATATCCGGGACTCGGCTTCCAAAATGCGGGCGGTGGCGTTCCTCAGATCTTGCCGGAGAAGAGCGACGTCCACTTTGACCTCACCCACCATGCCCTCGAGCGAGGCGCGGGACGAGTTGATGGCCTGCAGGATGGCAGCCAGGTCTGCAGCAGGGGCCGGGGCCTGTTCGCCCGTGGGGCCGGGCCCCTTGTCGGAGGTCGTGAATTTGTCCATCCTGGTTTGGGTGGCCCCGGACACCGGCTTGGCGGCTCTGTCCTTACCCATTTCTGGGCCGTCCGTCAGCGAAGGAGGGCAACTAGCCGGTGACACACCCGCGGGACGGCAACGGGCAGCCGGGCCGCCGCGGGACCAACAGGAGGCCCGTCCGGGAGGACCACCGGCCGGGAACGGCTTGGGAGCACCAGCCTCAGCGGTCAAGCCCCGCCGGGCATCTCAGCAAAGCGGGATCCAGCAATGTAGGTCTCAGTTCCAGGCCCTTGGCCGTCGCTCGGGGGCCCCCCAGCCGGCCGTCGCAGGGCCGCACCCTCCGGCGCAGCCCAGGTCTCCAAGGGAACAATTAGCCGGGTCTCCCCTCAGTTCCCAGGAGGGGCAAGGTGTCACTCGTCAGGGTCCGCAGCCGGGAGTCCAAGCGATGGAGGGGGGGGGGAGAGGAGGGGGGGACAGCACATACACCCCCTCCGGCCGCCGGTATGCGGCCCGAATCAGCGGGGGCCCCCCCGCACCCGGAGTCCGCAGCCGGTGTGGGGTCGATGGAGCCGGTTCCGCGCCGCCACCAGGAGGAGAGGGGAGGGAGAAGGGGGGGGAGCCAGGGGCCCGGACCCCCCGGCCGCCGACACACGGCCCGATGGGGGGGGGGGCCCCCCGGACAGCCAACCCCGCAGTTGCCCCGATGCAGCGGTCGCGGCCAGCCCCACTCACCGCCTGATTCGCCGCTCTGCGTCACGCGGGGGGGTCCGATCCAGCACCCCCGGGGCTCCGGATGGCGTCAGCAAAGCAGGGCAGCACCGGGCCAGTGCCAGCAGCACCCGCGGCAACCCCGCGGCCACCGCGTCCCTCAGTCCAGCAGTTTCAGGCCTGCACCCCTCGTGGGCGCCGCGGGCTAAATTTCTTCAGCGTGGCCGCGCCGCGGTTCCACAGCCGCCACTGCACGCCGTCGGTCTGGCTCCGCGACGGCTAGGGAGGCTCCCAGAGCCCGCAGCGCCCCAAGATTCGGTGCGGGGCGGCAGGGCAGCTTCACGGACCCCCGCACTCCGAGGGAGCCGGCCAGGGCAGTCCAGGAGAGGAGTAAGCCGGATTTGCGGGGACCGATGCCGGGAGCCTTAGTGAAAGGCGGCCATGCCGGTCAGGCGCCACCTAGCGCTCCCATATTTACAAGTTTTAGTGAGGAATTTATACTCTTTTAGAACCATTTGGTGAATTATACATGTAACCTGTCACACACTGTTTGCATGTACTCGGATGAATTAGTGAGCTATATGCTATGATACAGATTAATGTACAGATTTTTATATCCAGTGCTTACCACAATTTAAATCTGATGCATCTAAGTAGAAAAGTACTCAAAACACTAAATCTACCAGTGACAAAGTGGTGGAGAGGCACATAAATAGTTCTTATGTTTTCAGATTTACAGTATTGAGACACTGTATGTACTTTTACACTTTGATTGATGTTTATTTTAAAATTTAATACAAAAGGGATAAAGTGGTCTTTTACCATGTATAATTGAGAATGGAGATATGGTGCAGCTATGTTATAGGAGAGGATGGTATAATATTAAAAGGTAACTAATAAATTAAGTTTTCTGTTCTGGTTTGGTACATTGACGCAAGTGCTTGTAGTTATGTAGTTAGGTTCGTCTGTAGATATAAAACAGCAACATAACATAAAAACAGTTTTTGTATTATGTGTAAGCCAGTAGTAAAAAAGTTGGTTCATTGGCTAGAATAAAATTAATATACTTTTTTTTATAGAACAATATCTACATAACTACAGACAGTTACAATGCCTACAAAACTTGGTGGAGAAAGCAACAGAAGCAACTACAGTATCTATACAGAACTGAGACATAAAAGGGGCAAAATGCAGAAAAAGTGGTGATAGAAAAAAGAGCTACTGGTAAGAGGACAAAGGTATTTCTTGAAAATATATGTGGACATTTGCAAAGATTTTAAAAAAAAATGGAAATGAAATTCAAACTATGAGAAAGAATAAGAGTGGACAAAGTGTATATTGCAAGAAAGGAAAGAATGTAACGAAGATAGGCATACCTTAACCAGGAGACAGAAGCAGTTTAAGGAAATCAGAGCCAGAATGTTTCGTAGTAGAGTAGTTATAAATCTACAGAGAACTATGAAGAAGTATAGAAGAAGGAGAGAGGCACTGAAACAGAAATAACTAGTTGAGAGAGTAGTTGATAAGGCCTTTGCTTTGAAGAGGAAGCTTTTCATTTTGATTACAAATATAATGAAGACTCTTGACAAAATGGTGCTGTGCATGAGGAGACAAAACTAGAAAAAAGATTAGTGAAAAGAAGTAACTTTTGTACAGTTTTAAGTAGAGAATGGATGCATGCGTCTAGTACCGAGACGTTCTTTAATGAAGAAAGCTATCTCCAGGATAATAGATTAGTTTATGCAATTGATGAAAGAGGAGGATGTTATGAAATGAAGAATGGCACTCTTATAGCGAAAGAGGTGATGGTACCTAGAAATGTGGAACAAGTTATTGCAGAAGAGGTGTCAGGAAGGCGTAGTCAGGCATCTGTATACAAATGGAACTGTAGTAGTGTTTGTAGTATTCAACAGCAATCCATTTATATATTAAGGAAATTTCTATGTGTCTTTCGAAGGCGAAGTTTAAAACACAAAATAAGTAATTAATAAGGATTGGATCCTTGCAAGGTTAGAAAGCATACAAATTTGCAGGGACACTCACTAACTTGTTTATCAAAGAAAGTGTGCCAAATCACCTTTCACCTTTTCAGGATGTTAGCTGTACACTAATCAATAATGCGAACTTTAGTTAGGAGGCTTTACTGTGTGAAAACCCCTGCTTTATGTTTAGGAGAAATTAATAAAGTACTTTTGCATGTTACTGTGGTAGACGTAGAAAAAGTTTGCGATGATGTGCAGTTTTGTTTCTTTGGTCCTGAGCAGGACTCTAGGGAGAATGAAGAGTTATTAAAAGGAGGAGTTGCAGAACAGCACACAGATATTACAGTTAATAGTTTTGAAGAAGAGATTACAAAATGTGCTCTGAAAAAAACTGAATATGTTTCTATATATTGTCGACACACTCACAAGAAGATTCGAACACGGACTGTTGACTTGTATTTAAAAAGTGAAAAAGAAAATAATGTTAACTGGAAAAAGTTAGCTGTGTACTTATTTGTAGAGGAAAGCTTTGATTTGTCCATATGGTAAGTTATATGTAAGTACTGTTACAAGAAATTAGAAGATAATAAAATGCCTGCTAGAGCTGTGCATAACAAGTTAGAACAGGTTTCTATTCCAGAAGCACTTCAAGGTTTAAGTATTTATGAGTCCATTCTTATCCAAAGTATACATCCTTTTCAAGCTATAGTCCCTTTGGAGCCCAAGACAGGCAAGTTACGGCCAACAGAGCTGCATAAAGGTCTAAAAGGTAGAGTAGTGTATTTGCACATTAGATTTCAATAACAATATTGAAACTGTAACGGTAGATAGAGATTTAGAAGAAGGACTTTTAATTCTTGTAAATGGTGTGCCTACGAAGAACAAAAAGATATGGCAGGAGATAGTTGATGTTACCAAAGTTAAAAAAGCAACTCTATATAACGTTTACTATAGAAATGTAGAAAGCCTATAAGACATCACACATAAGGAGGATCAGACATTTTCATCAGCAGGTCAGATTGAGAAGGTGGATCAGTCCAGACCAGAAGAAATTTATAAACATTATAGCATCCACTCTTTGCATTCTAGAGAGGTTATTGGTGATGCCAATGATCTGTTTCAAATGAAGGAGGCAAAAGGAGTTCCATTAAGTGTGTGGGAGAAACGTTTAGAAGTTTGTTGTTTCCCACATCTTTTTCCTACTGGAGTAGGTGGCAGGTATGACTACCGGCCTCTGCAAATACCTGCAGCTGAATACTAGACTTTATTCAGAAGATCCTAGATTTCGTCAGTGTATTCTGCATATTTTTCACCTACTATTTGAGAGTGACCTGTCTGGCCTCTCATATGCTGTGAATCACATTTTAAAAACAGGAGTTAATTTGCTGAATATATTAGCAAGAGAACATCTGGAGAAAGTTAAAAAAAAGATGATCACTTGGAATACAATTTAATAAACCTAATGGCACATCAACATGGGACTAATGAATATTGGTTTCGGCGTCATGGGAAACTCAAGTGCATGTTAAGGAACCTTGGACACCTAAATGGTTTCTGATGCTTAGTTGTGCACAGAATGCATGGGATGACCTGCTAGAATTTATGCGGTAAGCAAATTAAAATATAAAAGACATTCATCTGAAGATGCCAGGAGAACTGTGCTCACTAGACCCTGCAAATGTTTGCAGATATTTTAATCACAGATTTCAAGCAATGATGGCTTTCATCTTAAACAAAACAAAACCTCTTCTTGGTGAAGTGACTGATTTCTTTTGGCGCGAGAGCACCAAGCCAGAGGTGCTCCCCATATTCAAATACTGTTGTTAGTAAAAGATGCCCCAAAGTTTGGAACAGACAATGATGATTCTGTGTTGTCTTCTGTTGAGCAGTATGTAACTTGCTCAAAATATTAAGACAACAAGTTCTACAATTCCAAAATCATAGATGCAGAAAGTACTGTCGGCAAAAATACAGAGCAAAAGGGAAAGTTTATACAGGATGTCGTTTTGGATTCCCACGACCTGTCATCTCACAATGAAGGGTTTCTTGTCTGCAGTCAGACATACACTTACAAGGAAATCTCTGAAAAATACATACAACCTAAGAAGAACAGAGGCCTCTAAGTACATTAAAGGCTACAATACTGCGATTCTGAAGATGTGGAGTGCAAACATGGATGTACAGTTTGTTGCAGACAACTCAATTGCTGTTGCTCAGTAAGTTACGTATATAACCAAGTCAGAGAAAACTGAGATGACGGAGATGTGGGAGAAGATTGCAGAAGAAAAGAGTCTTACAAACAAATTGTACAGTTTTAGTTTGAAAATGCTTTCTCACAGAGAGATAGGCTATTATGAATGTGCAGACCGGTTAAGCTCAGCTAGTTTGTTTTCTAAATCTAGAAGAGTTCTATGGGAGAGTTTAGGGCTTGCTAATACTCGTAACAGAGTACCTAAGTCTTTTCCTGAAATCCAATATCTTGCAGAATGTGAGCCACACAGTACACATATTCTGAAGAGTACAATGCTGGATACATACTATCCAAGAAGAAGTCCACATCTAGAAAGGATGTGTCTCTATGAAATACTTCAACATTATACATTCAGAAATAATGTCTGTGAAAACATAGAAGAAGGAAAATTTGCTGTGGTGGGATGTAACGGATGTTTGTTCAGACATAACAAAATGAATTTAATAAACCATCAAAAGCTAAGTTGCCAAACTCCAGACAAAGGGGAGTTTTTCTATTTAGCCGTGTTATAGTTGTTTAAGCCATGGCGAACTGAAAGCAAGCTACTTGGAGAATTTAACTGTTATGGAGACTCATTTAACGCTGTGAATGGCAGAATTGAGCGCTCCTTGTTTCCACTGCATCTTCAGATGTTGCAAGATGAGAGTGAACAAGAAGAACATTTCTGCTGAGTTGGCAAGAGAGAGCTCTCAGAGCAGTCAAAGTTCAGCACCTGGAAGTCAAGATCCTCTTGGACAGCAATCATTCAAAATGAATCTGCAATACCAATGAATGTGGTGGAGAATGCAATGCATCAAGTAAGACAGGAAACTGTGGATCTAGAACAACTAATACAGCAATTGAATACAGATCAGAAAGACATTTTTGAAGACGTAAAATGTAAAGTAGAACATGGATTTCTGAATGAGGAAAAAGAGTGTGCATGTTCTTTATATAAACCAGTTCTATTGTACATAAGAGGTCAAGCTGAAACTAGAAAACGTTTATTGATTAAAGTACTGACAAGTTATCTACAGAAGACAACACATTCCAATTTGTTCTGTGTAGTTACTGTGCCAACAGGATTAGCTGCACATAATATTAAAGGAGTTACCCTTCATCTATTATTAATGCTGCCTGTTGAACATGACAACAAATTAGAATACAACAAATTATCTGGTGATGCTGGTCATGAAGTGGCAAGAGTATTATAGAAATTAAATCTACTAATTATTGATGAAATCAACATGGTGTTTAACCTAATGCTAGCTTTTATACATTTAAGAATGCAGCAACTATTAAAAATGGACTTTAACATGCTTTTTGGAGGAAAACGCTCAACATTCTTTGGAGAACTGCTACAACTAACTCCAGTAAAAGGACAACTTGTATTCAAGAAACTACTATATAATGAAACAAGGAATTCACTAGGATGTATTGGAAATGTAAACATTTGGGAATACGTTCAAGACAAAGAGTTAATCAAAAATATGCGGCAAGCATCAGATATGCATAATGGATATATACTAAAGGACATAAGAGTGGGAGGGCCTGATGTACGACTCACCAATTTGCGACTCGCAATTTGCGTCTTGCAAATTGGGATATATAACAGTGTCTCAGACACTGTTTGCGATTCCCTATTGGGGTCGCAAATTGCATGCCTGATGAATATTAATGAGGCAGGTGCAATTTGCAACCCCATTAGGAATGGCTAGCACTCCCAGACATGGTGCCCTGCTGGGGTCAGCAGACCACCATGCCTGGGACTGCTTTTAAATAAAGCAGTTTTTTTAAAAAACAAATGCAGCCCATTTTCCTTAAAGGAAAATGGGATGTATTTAAAAAAGAAAAAATGAACTTTTCAGTTTAATTTTTTTAAGAGCAGGCGGTGGTCCCTGGGACAACTGCCTGCTCTTAAACATATTTTCTCACATACTCACAAAAGGGAAGGGGTCCCCTGGGGACCCCTTCCCGTTTGCAAGTGGTTTACCAACTACTTCTAGTAGGTGGTAAACTGCAAGTGTTTTGTTGCCGGAAATGCGGTTGCAAAACAATTGTACATGGCTATTCGGAAGTGACTCTCAAAATGGCATTTGTACATGCCAGTACCGTTTTTCGCGGTTGCAAACGGGAGGATCTCTCGTTTGCAGCCGCAAATAGGGTCGACCTTCTGGCCCAGAGACCTTACAAAAGAAGGAAAGAGAGCAGTAGAAACCCGTCTCATCAAAAATCTGTTTCCAAATAATGTTTCAGCTGCAGAAGTAATGTATAATTTTATTGAGGAAGAGAAGTCTATTGTTTGTTTGATGCCAACTCTTGAGGAGTGTAGTAAATTCAATGAACAATGATTGAAACTGGAAAAAGAAGAGATCATCAAAATTAGAGCAAATTATAAAATGGAACATCAAGGAGTTACAGTGCTACTAATAGAAAAACTGCAATCAAAATTGGATAGCTTAGAAAAAGTCTGTGTCAAAAACTGCAAGATTAGAAAAACAGATAAGTATCTGTAAAAGTAATGTTATGTAATCTTACGTCGTAATTTAAACGTTGAAGAAGGGCTAGTGAATGGCGCAATGGGTAAAGTTATGAAATGTATAAATTATTCACACAGAAGTGTCGTGGAATACTTAGCTATAAAATGTGATGATGTTGGTGAAGTTAAGCAGATTGGTAGATGTGTTGTATGTTTCCTGCTTGTGAAAATCTTGTATATCCAGCGAAAGCAGTTCTCATTATCTTTAGCGTATGCAGTAACTATCCATAATCATGAGATTTAAGTGTAGCTACAGCTCTTGTTAATATTGCTAGTAGTGTATTCAAAGAAGGAATGTCATATGTAGCTTTGTTGTGAATTAGAACATTGTCTGGTTTATTTACGATTGACTTTGATGAGACGAAAGTAAGTGCTGATATGAACTGTGTAAAGGAGTATAATCGGTTAAGAGGTCAATATACTCCTCATTTAGGCCAGTTTCCTGCATTTGAAAACTCGATAATGTTTCCAAGCGGAAAATATCAAAGCAGTCTATCACAGCTGAACAGAAAGATGAACAAAAAGAAAAACGGCAATGACCCAAGAAAAGAAAACTACAGCACAATGAGGAAATGGAAGGCTATCACTTTGATAATAAATCTGGAGTGAACGGTTATGCAAATGTAGTGTTAAATGGACTGTACCATTTGCCTCATTTTACAAATTCAATTAAAGAAAAAGTAGATAAAAGAATGTCTTTACAACTATGTAGTTTACCTCAAGAATTAAGAAGTGACCAGAGTATTATACATTCTGCTACTAGAATAAGAAAACTTACAGATGACAGCACTGGATCAGTAGTGTTTTCTCAAAATCTTCAGCAGGATGCTTAACAATTTTTGATCGTAATGCTAGGACTATTAGAGGAAGAAGATGTGAATATCAATGAATTATTTGGTTTAACATATAAATGGAACCATAATTGTGAAGATTGTGAATTCACGTCTAGCACTGAATTCAATGCAGAAGGATTCCTCTACTTGACATTACCAGATTGTAAAGCTGTGCCCTTTGAAAATGTAACTAAAAATGCCCATCAAGATATGACTTGTCCAAACTGCAGATCAGAACTTAGATCAACGTTGTTACTACAAAGGTATGGAAAATATGTCATAGTCATGCTACAATGATGCAGAGCGGATGGTACTAAATTAAAAACTGAAATTACAGACTTTGTAGCTAAACAAATTTCAATTTCAAAAAGAACTTTCACAACTAGAGCAATCATATTTCATGAAGGAGTTAATATAACCTCTGGACATTATACAACATATGGACAGAGTGCAATGACATGCAAATGGCATTCAAATTCAGATTACCTAAAAAAGTTACCAAACTCATATCTGCTATTTCTAGAACCGAAGTTCTAAGGAGAATTTAGGATAAGAAAGTGTTGTTATAAATATGGATTATATGTTTCGGAGACATTTGTCGGCCTATTAGGGGGGATTGTCTGTAGCAAGCTGTTGGAAGACTCTTTTTTAACTGTGGGAAAGGAATTTATAGAACATTTGAGCACTACATTCTGTTACTACAGATAAAAAACTAAATGGTGATACTATATTACCAGTAGCCTTAAGTTGCATCTAAGAAGTCTTTTCACCACTAAAAAAAGTCCCCTTTAGTTTCTGCTACAGCAACCTCTACGTAGTACTGTGTGTTATGTTTTTCGTGCATGAACCAAGAACATTTTAGACATCATTTGGTCTAACAAGGATGAAGTTTAGAAAAGGATATTGAACAATTAAGATTGCTTCATAATTGTTGGACATTTTGTACCGGATATAAAAATATATAGTTGCTTTCATTAAGGTTGTAACCTGTCAGCAAGCTAGTATTAACAAACTTGCAGTGAGTGGAATACACAGTATGACATATTTGTAATGATCTACTGAGTAATTTTATTTACAGTCCGTTTTGTTCCCCACTGTTTGATGCTGATGCTTCATACAGACCATTGCTGAGAGTAAAGAAGTATGAAAGCTGAAAACCGTAAAACATTTGACTATGTTGAATTCAAGTTTTGGAGAAAAAATATTGTGTTGTTTTAGTTGCCTAATTTTCAAAATGAAATCCTAATACATTTTTCTCAGTTTATATTTTTTCACAGTGGTTGCAGATCGGGATACATTATGTGAGTCGAATCACTAATCTATTGTTGGATTCATCGAGCCACTACCCATATAGTCATCCTATCTCCCAGGCACTATGCTTCCACTCACACAATCACTCAGGTAGTAGGCATGCACTCATTTATTCACTCAGGCACTACCCATACAGTTATGCTATCACCCTTTCACTGAACTCGCACTCATTTATTCACCCAGGCATTGCACTATGCTTGTATTCGTCCATTCACCCAGGCACTACACTTACACGTATCCATTAACCCAGGTACTATACTTGCAGTTATCCAATGATCCAGGCACTGAACGTTCACTCATATAATCACCCTGGCCCTACCATACACTCATTCATTCTCTCAGGCACTACCCATACAGTCATGCAATTACCCAGGCACTGCACTTGCACTCATTTATTCACATAGGTATTGCACTTGCACTCATCCATTCACTCAAGCACTAGACCTGCACTTACTCATCCACCCAGGCACTACACTTGCACTGATCCAATTAGACAGTCACTGCACGTGCACTCATCCAATCATGCAGACACTGCACTTACACTCATACAGTAACTCAAGCATTACCCTTTCTGTCATGCAATTACCCAGGCACTACCCATGCACTCATCCAATCACCCAGCCACTACCCATACATTCATCCAATCACCTAGGCACTACTCTTGCACTCATTGAATCACCCAGGCAGTACACATGCACTCATCCAATCATCCAGGCACTTCTTATGCATTCATTCAATCACCCAGGCACTGTACACGCACTCATCCAATCATGCATGCACTACCCATACAGTCATGGAATCACCCTGGCACTACACTTTTACTCAGTCATTCATGCAGGCATTGCAGTTGCAGTCGTGCATTCACCAACGCAATACACCTGCACTCATCCATTCACCCAGACACTACACTTGCAGTTATCCATTCACCCAGGCACTGCACTTGCACTCATACATTAACCTAGGTACTACCCACCCACTCAACTATTCAACCAGGCAATACATTTGCACGTATCCATTCACCCCAAGTACTGCACTTGCACTCATCCAATGATCCAGGTACTGCCCTTTCAGTCATCTATTCACCCAGGCACTACACATGCACTTATTTATTCACCTAGGCACTGCACTTGCACTCATACATTCACCTAGGTAGTACACACACACTCACCAATTCACCCAGGCAATACATTTGCACGTATCCATTCAGCCCAAGTACTGCACTTGCACTTATCCAATGATCCAGGCACTGCACTTGCAGTCATGCAATCATCCAGGCACTGCACTTGCAATCATTCATTCACCCAAAGCACTGCACTTATCAATTCACCCAGGCACTGCACTTGCACTCATTCAATCATCCAGGCACTGTACATACACTCATACATTCACCTAGGTACTACCCACACACTCACCTATTCACCCAGGCAATACATTTGCACTTCTCTATTCACCCCAAGTACTGCACTTGCACTCAACCAATGATCCAGGCACTGCACTTGCTGTCATGCAATCATCCAGGCACTGCACTTGCACTCATACAATCACTCATGCAGTACCCATGCACTCATGCATTCACCCAGGCACTATGGTGCACTTATGCAATCACCCATGCAATCACCCAGGTACTACATATGCACTCATGAATACACCAAGGCACTACCTATACACTCAACCAATCACACAGGCACTACTCATGCACTCATGCAATCACTCAGACACTACCTATCAGTCATCCAATCACCCAAACACTGCCCATACACTCACCCAATCACTACCCATGCACTCCCTGAATCACCCAGGCACTAGTTGTGCACTCATACTATCACCCAGAGACTACTTACACTCATTCAGTCACCCACGCACTACCCATGCACTCACCCAATCACCCAGACACTATACATACACTCACCCAATCACCCAGCTACTACCCATTCACTCATCTAATTACCCTGGTAGTTCCTACGTACTCATCCAGTCATCCAGGTACAACCCATGCAATCATACAATTACCCAGGCACTACCCATGCACTCACAGAATAACACAGGCACCACTCTTGCACTCATTCTAAGATCCATGCATCAGTCCTGCAGTCATTCAGTCATCCATACACCAGTCATACACTCATTCCAACATGCATGCATACTTTATCTTTTTTAAACTGTAAAAGGCAGTTCCAGCAGGAACCTTTTTTTGTTTTTGAAATTTTCTGGGGTGGTTTTGTAAAGTTTAAAAAATGTGTCCTTTTTTATGGTAACAAAAATGCCAACTGGTACAGGAGGAACTAGAAAAATGTGCACTGAGAAATGTGCAAAAAATATAAAAGGGGGGGGGGGGGAATTAGCATTTATGATTTTTCGCAGCATTGCGAATGGCTGCAACACGTAGCCATTGTCGAAAACTCTGGAGCCATATCTGTAGTAGTAGTCTCGACCTCTGAAGGGACTTTCAGGCCGGGAATTGTTGCTGCTCCAACTGATGTATATGGCCGTCCAGTTTCTCTCTGCTTGACTGCCAGTTGCAGATGTTTTCTATGACAGCTTTTAAGATGATATAACATGGATGTCGTCCCACATGAATATTTTTGTTTGCCCCTCTAGAGAGGGTCTTCTGACAGATTGTGCATTGCACTAGTTTGGCAACAGTTTTTGATTCCCCAGATGGGATTTAAAAAAAATCCCAAGCCACACTTGCCCTCTTCTGGTGAGGCCCCTCATCTTCAATAACTTCTGTGTCGACCTATTCCACATCCTGTTCCTGCTATTGTTGTACCTGAGCCACATCTCCTTGCTCTGTGGCCATTTTTGGTACAAAATAAAGGCCCAAAAAGTCTCCATGCAAAATCAACCACCTACTCACAATAAAGTTCTGGAAAAGCAGATTCAAGTAGGAGTGGTTGTGTATGTCCTGAAAAGTATATTATCTAATGATATTCCTTGCTTTCCCAGTCATGTGATATTCTCGGTGACCAACATATTCCCGGTTATCCACATACTCGCGGTTACTGCGCAAAAGCAGAAATTCAAAAGACAAGTTTAAAGTCGTTTTCTTTAAAAATGAAAACAAAAGCAGAATTTTCAATACTATAATAGTGATCAGCTATACTGAAACTAGTTCACAATATCTCTATTTATGTTTCAGAGTTGTTGAAAAACAAGCGGTATCCCCGATTACCAATGTCATTGAGACTTCCACTGTTGCTGCTAATACGCAAAAAGGCGAGTAAAAGTGATTTTGCTAACAAATTACTATAGACAGACACTGAAAAAAAATGAAAGGTTACCGGCACATTTAAGTTAGCAAATACAATTGAAAAAACCTAAGAAGATCGCTGAAAAAAAATAAACGTCACAGGGACTTTATAGTTAGGAATTATCCTTTAAAAACCCTTACAAATTCATGTTTCAGGGATGTTATAGTTCTAAATATAATTTTAAGGAAAACCTTATAGATAGGAATCCGCATTTAAAAAACCTTAGAGGGGGCGTGGCCTAGCAAGCCAACAAGGTGGTCGCACCTGGAGTGTGCTCCCGGACCCCTCAGCTATCCCCCCGCAATCCGCCCGTCCTGACAACCATCCAGCCCTGAAAATCAGCGCCGCCCCATTGCTGCATCCCTGGCGGTGGCCCTGGCCTTGGAGAACCCAGTGCACAAGCGCTTCGCTGCGCTCGTCCGACCGACATGCGGAGGCCCTCACCTAAAATGGTAGTCTCCCTCCTGTGAGACGCGTTGTCTGCCGCCTTTGGACTGAGCTGCATGATCTCATGCCTGGGTGCTCGTGTCGGCAGGGAGGCCCCTGGGGACGGGGCGACCACTGGTGTGCCGTGGAGTTTTGGGAGCCGCTTGCCTCTTCCTCCTTCCCTGCCTGGCTGTGATCCCGCGTGCGGCTGGTGCCAGCCCACCCCTGACGAGATTGGCACGCCTGGCAAGAGGCTGTGCCCCTGCCTACGCCTGCGCCGGAGACACCTGTAGCTGTACCCCGAGTCCCCTGCGGCCCTGCCGTGGTACCTGCCGCCTCCTCGGGCGGCGGGAGTCGGGGATCGGCAGCAGTTGGGGCCCTGGACGCTGAGTTGCGGCCTGTGAGGAGTTTTGGGTGCCGCTTGCCTCCTCCTCCTTCCCTGCCTGGCGGTGCTCCCGCGTGGGCAGCGGCCGGTGCCGGCCAACTGCTACCGAGATCGGCACGCCTGGCGCGAGGTTGTGCCCCTGCCTATGCCTGCGGCGGAGACACCTGTAGCTGTACCCCAGCTACCCTGCGGCGCTGCCATGGTACTGGCCGCCACCTCGGGCAGCGAGGGTCGGGGATCAGCAGCGGTTGGGGTCCTGGATGCTGAGTTACGGCCTGTGAGAGTGGAGGCCTGGCGGCCGACAGACCAGAAGTCTGGTGAGTCCTGGCGGCGGGGGAGAGGGGGGTCCTGGGACTGTTGAAAGAGGCCACCCCACGCGCGCGGGCTGTCAGCTGGACGTGAAACCTGGGCTCTGAGAGGTGCTGCCTGCAATCTGGCCTGTTGCCCCCCCTCAATCACCTCCTGTGTCCTGCTACTGCGAGTCTGGCCTGCCGGACCCTGGAACTCCCTCCCGACATTGTGCGGGGTTGACTATATATTGCTGGCTGGAGGAGGCCTGGGGAGGAGGTGCCAGCGGTGTCCGATGAGAGGCTCCCGGAGAAGACTCTCCGCCTCCCCCCCCCCGTCCCCAGCCTGTCTTGCCTTCCTGGTACTGTTTTTGGGCCTGTCGGAGTGGGGGTTTCCCTTGCTGGCCTTAAACTCCAGCCGTTACTGCTCCGCCTCTGAGGGGCTGCAGCGCGGGGGAGGTGGGTGCTCGGCCGCACGCATCGAGCGGTGTGGGGCCCTGTGCGGCGGCCCTCCCCACCGCCCCCTGACCTGTTTTGTGGCACCTGCTGAGGATCGTGGGTCCTTCCACACAGAGGCCCTGGCTGCCAGATTTGATTTGGCCCTCCACCATGTTGCTGCTAGTCGAGAGACCGGGAGCCAGGGGAGGTGAAATCGGCTGCAACTATCGAGCGGCGTGAGGCCTAGCAGACCGCTTCCTCTGCCATCCCCCTGCCCTTGAACTGCCCAGAGGGCGCTTAACATGGCCCGTGGGCCCCTAGCGCGGAGGCCTTGCGGCAGTCCTGGGACCGGAACTCTGTGCCGTTGTACCCGGTGTGGAGTCTCGCCCGTGGTGGTGGAGCTGGCCCCATATACCGAATGGTGTGAGGCCTTGGAAAGGCCTCCTCCTTTGCCCCTGTTGCCGCCTTGCTCCTGTGTCCTCTGAAGTTGATCGTTGGCCCCCTGCCGCAGCGACCTTCTAAGAGAAATGGCTGGGCCCCCTGCCCTGTTGAGTGAAGACCATGGGTCGAGACAAGGTAGCCAAGACCCCGGCCACCCATATCAAAATGGACCGTTTCACCACCACAGACTCTGGGGCGGCTGGGGGAACCGTGGATAGAGAAGCCCCACTGGCTGCGGACCAGTCTACCATTCTCCAGGCTATACATGCCTCGCAATCCTCCGTGTAGGGTAAGATTGCTGAGGTCCGGGTTGACATGACCCTTATCTGGCAAGATCACAGAACACCGTGACCCGGATCACGGAGACCGAATCCTGCATCTCCACTGTGGAAGACGACGTCCAACAGCTTAAGCAACAAGTCGTCTGTCTCCAATCCAACACCCAGGAGCTGCACAGGCGGGCCGAAGATGCTGAAAATAGGTCCCGCCACAAAAACCTTCGCCTGGTGGGATTCCCGGAGGGGGTGGAACAAGGCCGTCCAGCGGACTTCATGGAGAGGTGGCTATTGCTCATGGGTCCCCGAGGGCTCCCTCTCCCCATGGTTTGCGATCGAGGGGGCACACCGCTCCCTTGCACCTAATCCGCCGCTGGGAGGGGCCCCCAGACCGATCATAATGCGAATTCTCAACTTTAAGGACCGCGACTCCATCTTGACAGAGGCCCGCAAGCAGCAGGGTCTCCGTTATGAGAATCACACAATCATTATCTTCCCTGATTATACTCACGAGGTCCAGGGTCAGCACCGCTCGTTTGGCGAAGTCGAGCAAAAACTGCGTGCCCTTAACATACAGTACAGGCTCCTCTTTCCGGCATGCCTGCGAGTGGTGTTCTCCAACAAGACCCTATTCTTTGACACTCCTGAAGAAGCTTGGACTTGGGCCATGGAGGAATGTCTCCTGCGGGCTAACGACTGACATCCATCATCGGGCGGCACAGCTGGTGGGTCCGCCTGCCAAGAGACTCCTGGCCCCCGGCGCCAGCACAACCATTCATGTAGGCTCCGTGGCCAGAAGCGAGCCCGATCGGACTCTCCTGTGGGCCCCTCTCGGCATCCGACACCGCTTCCTGGAGAGCTCTCCTGGAGAGAGGGTGTGCGGCGGTCTGGCTCCTCCGGTTGCCTGGACCCTGGGGGTGCCTCGCCTCGGCCTTTACTTCTGGACCTCTCGGACACTGACCTGTCGCGTAGCCAGATGCTCCTCAGGGACCCCGCATGAGCTCGTCTCTGCCTGCCAGGCCTGGCTCCGCAGCCAGAGGCTGCGACTTGGCTCATCACTGCTTCAATTCTCGACGGACTTAACCATGCACATCCTGCTAGGAGGAGTGGTCCTCCACGTTTCCCATTCCCGAGCATTTTAGTTTGGTCCTTTGTTAGTTTTCCACTGTTAGGGCGACAGATGCTTCTGTTCCTGAAGTAAAGGGTGGGGGTGGGGTTTGGGTGGGGGATCCGTTGTCCCGAGTTCTACTGTCTGTTTTTGTTACTTTCTACGTCAGCACTTCTGCCTCGTTCTGCAACGTCCATAAAGTTACCGACATTGTCCTTTTATGTCTTTTACCCCGCGCACTTGCACTACCACGCTCCCTACAAGTGCCGGGTGCTCGACTACTAGCTCAGCCTCCCCATTCCTGACGACCGCCCCGGTTTAACATCACTTCATATTATGTCATGGAATGTTAATGGCCTCTTAGATGAGGTCCAGCGCACTGCAGCCCTGCGATATGCCCAGCGACACAATATAGACATATTGCTGCTTCAAGAGACCCATCTAATAGGCAACCATTGCCCCTTTCTGGCGCGCTATGGCTACGGTGGGATTTGGCCCTCTGGTTTTACCCGTGGATCTCGAGAGGTGGCGGTCCTGCTGCGCCGCGCTCTTTCTTTTGTTGAGCGTAAAGTAACACATGATCCGGGGGGCTGCTTTATTTTTCTGGAAGGGAACATTGGGAACCAATCCTTGAATCTGGTAGCTGGGTACTCTTCACCCCTCTCTGCTGTCTTCCACGCTCCAGCGAACTGGGCTACGGCTCTGGGCCTCGGAGATGCCTGGCGACTCTGGCACCCGACTACTCGTATGTTCACTCACACATCGGCTGCCCACCATACACATGCCAGGCTGGACTATCTGTTCCTCCCGGCCCTGGACTGTCGGCCAATCCAGGCCATCACTATCCTTCCCAGGGGCCTATCGGATCACTCCCCAGTCTCTATGCAGCTGGGCAGCCTCCCGACACCTTCGCGCCAAATCTGGCGGCTCAACTCCTGGTTTCTCCAGGACAAAGGCTTCCGGAAACACGTAGGGCTCGAACCGCGTCAATACTTCGCCACTAATCAAGACTCGGTTTCGTCTTCTGGTACTTTATGGGAGGCCGGTAAGGCAACCATCCACCGTTTTGCCAAGGGACAACTCAAAATCCAATGCACGAAACAGGAGGCCCGTCTCACACTCCTGGAGACCCAGGCTGCCCAGCTGGAGGCCCACCCACCAGGAGAGAGGACAGAGGCCCAGGAACTCACATTTCTAAGCGACAAGATCAAACAGGCCTCCATGGAGTCCACTAAGCGGCTATGGAGGTTATCTGCGGCGCGAGTGTATGGATGGGGAGATAAAAATGGGAAGCTCCTCCACCGCTTAGCCACTTATCCTATGGCTAACCGTATTATTCCTGAAGTGATGGACTCCCACGGGGAGACCCATCAGACCCCCACGGCGGTGGCCCAGTGCTTTGCCTCGTACTATGCCTCTCTATACTCTGCCCAGCCTCCAGACCTCACGCTCTTAGAGCTTCTCCAGAGTGAAAGATTTCCCCTCCGGAGGCTCACTGATGCTGAGGCGGAGGACCTGGACCTCCCGATTACCCCGGAAGAAATTAACGAAACTATCTCCCGCATGGCGGCAGGTAAGACGCCGGGACTAGATGGCCTTCCGCAGGAATTTTATGCGTCCTACCGGGACACGCTGGTTTCCCACCTCCTAGCAATGTATCGTGAGGCGGCTGACCGCGGCTCCTTCTGCCCTGAAACGGAACTAGTCACCATCATGGTGATTCCCAAGTCTCAGCCCCACTCGGCTCACTGCTCTGATTATCGCCCCATCTCCCTCATCAACTCGGAACTCAAAATATTTGCCTCAGTTTTGGCAAATCGCATACGCCCTCACTTGGATAGGTTGGTCCAGATGGACTAGTGTGGATTCATGCCCTCCCGGGGAACCAGGCACTGCCTCAGACGGCTTCATCTTGCTCTGGCGCATCGACAACAACTGACCCCTATCTCTCTTTGCTCCTCGTAGATTTCGAGAAAGCATTTGATTCCGTGGACTGGCAATATCTGGAGGCAGTGTTGTCGGAGATGGGATTTGGGTCCCCTTTTGGTAACTTGGTCAAGACCCTTTACTGCAAGCCGCGAGCCCAGGTGATGGTTAACGGAGCCCTTTCACGCCCCTTCCCCATAGGAAGAGGCACGAGGCAGGGTTGCCCCCTCTCGCCCCTCCTTTTCGCATTAGCGATGGAGCCCTTTGCCTCTCTTATCTGCACTGATCCGCTTCTCACAGGATGGCTGTGGCCCGGTCTGGCAGAGGACAAGATTGCCCTTTACGCTGACGACGTCCTGATCTTTCTGTCAGATCCAGCTCACTCAGGACCTCGATGTCTCCGAGCCCTGTGCCTCTTTGAGCGTGTCTCCGGCTTACGATTGAATGCGGCCAAGTCGGTCCTGGCCCCCCTCCATCTGTCGAGAGAATGTTTTGATTGGCAGTCCTTGATCCCTCTTAGGCGACAGTCGTTCAAGTATTTGGGGATCTGGGTGACACTCCTTCCCAATCTCGCCTGGTCTCTCAACGTCACTCCTCTGGTGAAACGGGTTATCGTCGATCTCCTTCGATGGCAAACGCTGCCACTAAACCTCATGGGCAGGATCGCCCTTTTTAAGATGATGGTCCTGCCCTGTTTCCTCTATATGCTCCAAAACACACCCCTCTCCTTCTCACGGTCCTGGTTCCGAGAGATGGATGGTTTGGCCACTAAATTCCTGTGGGGAGGTCAGAGACAGAGATTGTCCCTCACTCAATGCAGGATTCCGCCCTTTGACGGGGGGTTAGGAATGACAAACCTATATTTATATTATCTGGCGACTAGGCTCCTCACCGTACATGACTGGTTTAATGGTGGCTGGTCGGATCCGGCCTACCGCCTAGAGCTGCATGCCCTGGGTTTTTCCGGTATTCAAGCGATGCTCTACGGAACTGCTATTCCCCACGCTCTGCCGGAGGTTACACGCGGGTTGTTTTTGGCCTGGCGAGCCGCCCTGCGCCACACCCGCTGGTCCGGCAAACTAACCCAATGTACCCCTTTGTGACTCAAAGACGTCACCGCTCTTTCTGGTTTCAGAGCCTGGGATCTCATCTGGATTTCTCAGCTGGGGGATGTCTGGAGTGGGAACCACATACGCGAATTCCCAGACCTGCAGACCTGGATCTCCCTCCACAACTCTCAGTTCTACCGCTATCTACAGTTGCGCCATGCCCTCCATGCCCACATCTTGGAGGGGCCCTCATTACCCGAATATAGCCCACCTGAAGTCCAGGTCATGACTGGCAATCTGGGGAAAGGAGGGATTTCCCGCATCTATCGTTCCCTTACAAATAACACCCCCAATTCCCTCTCCTATCTCCGGGATAAGTGGGAGGGTTGGATTGGCTCCCTAGATGACGCTGATTGGAGAGATGCACTGATGGCCGCTAAACTAGTTACAGCTTCAGTTCAAATATACTACTTGCACGCGGCTTACCTCACGCCATTACGTCTTCATCGCTTTGGGCTCCGACCTGATGCTTCCTGTTCCCGCTGTAGCTGCCCCCAAGCGGACTTTTATCACATGGTATGGCTCTGTCCTGCAATCACACACTACTAGGAGTTAGTGACAGCAGAACTAACGGAGGTCCTAGGCTGGGAGGTCCCTTTGAACCCAGTGGCCATACTTTTGGGTGTTACAGACGGTTTGAATGGGAATGGGGGCGAGAAGCTTTGTTTAACTACGGCACTGATGGTGGCTAAACAGGATATTGTAGCCCTCTGGTTAGACCCGACAGCTCCTTCCATGACACGTTTGCGCAGAGGGGTAGATTGGTGTGCAGCGCAGGAACGCCCAATGTATGCAGCCTGTAGCTGTCCCAAAAAGTTTCAAAAGGTGTGGGGCAAATGGGTTGGGGTGGTAGACGACTGATTATTCCTGAGGATCACCTGTGGACTTGGGTGCGGACATTGTTGCTTGCCACTCATTAGTGGATACATACATGCGGGGTATAATTCCTTTAATTATTTCTTTATTTTTGTCACTGTTCTGTACTGATCACTGTGCTAAGAGCTGGCTTTGTTTTTCTTGCTGCAACTGTGATAAATCAATAAAATTGATTTTCAAAAAAAAAAAACCTTAGAAATTCACTGAAAAAAACAAATAGAAGAAGGGACGTTTTAGTTAAGCTGACATTTCACTCGTACAAAACCAAAGAAATTCAGCAGTTATAGTTAGATGAGCTAACTATAACTTGTGCCCTCGCAATGCAGGGATGCTTTGTGAGAATCCTATGGGTGCCTACCAACATGTGTCATGATACCATACATAAATGATACCAAGAATTCAGTTCACTTTTTATCTTTCCTCCTTCTGGCCCGCCTAACTCTATCCTGCAGCCTTTGATATTCCAAATACGCAATAAAAACTCCTCCTACCATCTTTTTTAAATAGGCATCTTGCATGGTTGCTGGTTAGGAAAATTAAGACTCACACCCATCCTTTTTCTCGTTGACTAAGGTACACCCAAACTTGCACAGTTTACCTCAGTGCAAGCATGCTCTCCAGCACAAATGTGTGGCGGGAATCAGATCTAAGGCTCTTCAAGAACATATGCCAATGGGGAGAGACCCTTTGAGAAAAAGAGGTATTTATTTTTTGATATTCAAGGTCTTAGCAACGGATGTGGTAGAAAACTAGAGCAGGAAAATATTTTTGCTGAAAGAGCAAAGATGTTACTGTATTTCAAGATAGGTTGCAAGATCACAGTTACAGTGTACAAGTAGCTATTTAATTGAGGAAACTAATAGTAAAATAATTAATGTATTAACAGGGAGATAGGAAATTAAAAAATGATTGTCCAGGGAAAAGAGTTACAACCGAAATTGCAAAAGTGATAAATAAGCCAAACTATTTACCCTGTGATCAATATGTTGAAAGGTATATAAAATTTATTTTACTTACTCAGTAAACTCATTTTCTTGGGCGTTTGGGGCATCTGACACTTTGTAGAGGGAACTGGGATACCAGCCATAACCATCATCCGTTGGGATCACAATCTGTTTCCCGCGAATTCTGTAAAATATAACATATATTAGGAACGTATAGAAGAATGGAGACATATATATGACAAATAATAAAGTGGAACTTTATGGTGTTAACAATGGACATGTCTTCTTAACAGCAATGTAAATGAATAAGAATAGCTTTGACTACGAATCATTAAGGATGTTTGCACACAAATGTCAATTAAGAAGCATTTGATTGCACCTGACCACCACGCTTTCAGTCCTGTAATAAGCACATCCTGCCAGAACAAGTTCCTAGAACAGGGGTCACCAACTTTTCATGTTGTGAAATCTACATCTGAGCACTGAAAACTATTCTGAGCTATTTCTCTAATAGGTGGATTATACAAGCGTACATAAAGTAGACGCAACTTATATACTGCCAGTGGAGAATCCTGTCCTGCTGCAATGACCATACAGCATTAATGACACAAGACATGTTCATGAATCATCTCTGAGAAGTGAGTGTCTGAATGGGGTTGGTGGCATGGGATGCTTTTACTGCTTATGGGTCTGAGAACATCATGCTGTACATATGCTGATAGAATCTCTCTCCCTTCTTAACTTCCACTGTTAGTTTGTTGCCCCTTCACTACTAATAGTTCCTATGTAGGAATATGGACCTTTGGTTTTTAATGTGGATGCCAACAGTATCTCGGCTGTATTACACCCCCTCATAGAATTTCTGCCCAGTTTTGGGAAGGGAGTATTCTGCTCTGTTCAAGTCCACCATTCTAAGTTGACTTTGGAAGCTCAGGTGTTTTGGCCATACAAGCGTGGATTTAAAAGTCTTATGTTGTGGTTCTGACTCACCTAGTTCCCTCAGGAGTTTCACCCTCACGTTGTCTCAAATTCAATGCAGTTGTACTCCATTAGCAAGAAGGTTGCCTCTAACCACAGCCTGTAGCACATCCCAGACCATATCCAGCTTGTTGTGTTCTATGTCGACACATTGTGGAAAATCTTTCCTGATCAACTGCTGAGGCATTTACTGCTGGATCATTCCCCATTTATAACGGCAAACCACCAGTGTGTAGTCTGATAGAAATATCACCCCATGGTCTGCCTGTGTCACCATATAGAAAATAATAAAATACCATGGTGAAGTGCATGGACGATTAAAGGGCTGCTGAGTGCAGTATACAGTCCACCTGGCAGTGGCTCCGCACCTTGCATGTGCCAAATAAGTTCACTTCTGATGGCCATCGACTCCCTCCCCTAATAGAGTACCAGTGCACCCACATTTCCATTATGTCTGATCAATACTCTCATCCAGCTTCTAATTTCATACGTTTCCTATCATCAATGACCTACTGACAGCTTGACTAGCCTTTGAACCATAGCTTTATGGGAGGGTTCCATATTAGAGTTACATAAATAATCTAAAGTCAATAAGATCATCCTTCCATTTCGGACGGCGATTAGCCAAAATCCATCTGCCCTCTCTGTCCATGTACCCGCCGACGCTGACTTCAGGGACCACAATTCTTTGGGGCAACACGCTGGTAGGTAGAGCAGTGTGCGACCAATTGGACTTTTGTTAATATTCAGGCTCCTTGAGCCGGTGGAGCTGACGAGCTCATGGTTATGCACCTGCGCGCTACGAGAGGTACTTTACCTGAGAACACTTATTTTAGCAGCCTACACAGCAACCCTACACACTCACCTACTCCCTGCTGACGAGAGGCAACTACCTCGAAACACGTGTCCAGGGATGGCTAACGCTACTCTTACTTGCACTCAAGACTTGGGCATAGGCGTACCCGCCGACGCTGACTTCAGGGACCACAATTCTTTGGGGCAACACGCTGGTAGGTAGAGCAGTGTGCGACCAATTGGACTTTTGTTAATATTCAGGCTCCTTGAGCCGGTGGAGCTGACGAGCTCATGGTTACGCACCTGCGCGCTACGAGAGGTACTTTACCTGAGAACACTTATTTTAGCAGCCTACACAGCAACCCTACACACTCACCTACTCCCTGCTGACGAGAGGCAACTACCTCGAAACACGTGTCCAGGGATGGCTAATGCTACTCTTACTTGCACTCAAGACTCGGGCATAGGCGTACCCGCCGACGCTGACTTCAGGGACCACAATTCTTTGGGGCAACACGCTGGTAGGTAGAGCAGTGTGCGACCAATTGGACTTTTGAGGCATTTACTGCTGGATCATTCCCCATTTATAACGGCAAACCACCAGTGTGTAGTCTGATAGAAATATCACCCCATGGTCTTCCTGTGTCACCATGTAGAAAATAATAAAATACCATGGTGAAGTGCATGAACGATTAAAGGGCTGCTGAGTGCAGTATACAGTCCACCTGGCAGTGGCTCCGCACCTTGCATGTGCCAAATAAGTTCACTTCTGATGGCCATCGACTCCCTCCCCTAATAGAGTACCAGTGCACCCACATTTCCATTATGTCTGATCAATACTCTCATCCAGCTTCTAATTTCATACGTTTCCTATCATCAATGACCTACTGACAGCTTGACTAGCCTTTGAACCATAGCTTTATGGGAGGGTTCCATATTAGAGTTACATAAATAATCTAAAGTCAATAAGATCATCCTTCCATTTCGGACGGCGATTAGCCAAAATCCATCTGCCCTCTCTGTCCATGTACCCGCCGACGCTGACTTCAGGGACCACAATTCTTTGGGGCAACACGCTGGTAGGTAGAGCAGTGTGCGACCAATTGGACTTTTGTTAATATTCAGGCTCCTTGAGCCGGTGGAGCTGACGAGCTCATGGTTACGCACCTGCGCACTACGAGAGGTACTTTACCTGAGAACACTTATTTTAGCAGCCTACACAGCAACCGTACACACTCACCTACTCCCTGCTGACGAGAGGCAACTACCTCGAAACACGTGTCCAGGGATGACTAACGCTACTCTTACTTGCGCTCAAGACTCGGGCATAGGCATACCCGCCGACGCTGACTTCAGGGACCACAATTCTTTGGGGCAACACGCTGGTAGGTAGAGCAGTGTGCGACCAATTGGACTTTTGTTAATATTCAGGCTCCTTGAGCCGGTGGAGCTGACGAGCTCATGGTTATGCACCTGCGCGCTACGAGAGGTACTTTACCTGAGAACACTTATTTTAGCAGCCTACACAGCAACCCTACACACTCACCTACTCCCTGCTGACGAGAGGCAACTACCTCGAAACACGTGTCCAGGGATGGCTAACGCTACTCTTACTTGCACTCAAGACTCGGGCGTAGGCGTACCCGCCGACGCTGACTTCAGGGACCACAATTCTTTGGGGCAACACGCTGGTAGGTAGAGCAGTGTGCGACCAATTGGACTTTTGAGGCATTTACTGCTGGATCATTCCCCATTTATAACGGCAAACCACCAGTGTGTAGTCTGATAGAAATATCACCCCATGGTCTTCCTGTGTCACCATGTAGAAAATAATAAAATACCATGGTGAAGTGCATGAACGATTAAAGGGCTGCTGAGTGCAGTATACAGTCCACCTGGCAGTGGCTCCGCACCTTGCATGTGCCAAATAAGTTCACTTCTGATGGCCATCGACTCCCTCCCCTAATAGAGTACCAGTGCACCCACATTTCCATTATGTCTGATCAATACTCTCATCCAAATTCTAATTTCATACGTTTCCTATCATCAATGACCTACTGACAGCTTGACTAGCCTTTGAACCATAGCTTTATGGGAGGGTTCCATATTAGAGTTACATGAATAATCTAAAGTCAATAAGATCATCCTTCCATTTCGGACGACGATTAGCCAAAATCCATCTGCCCTCTCTGTCCATGTGGGAGACAGGCAAGAACTTGATCAATGGTGTAACCAAGCAGCGAGAACCTTGCATGTGCTGCAAACAATATACCCATGTCTGCAGTTTTAGTAAAGGCAAACAACTCAATGATGAAGTACAGAGATCATAGCCACCTCTTATCTTTACTGAGTAATTATGCTTCTTGCAGGAAAGCGACATCTCCCCCCCCTTTTCTAACTTTTGAGATATCATGCGTGGTATCACCAAGGATGTAATTTAACATGTCATGAGTAATGAAATATGCGAGGATATAAACAGTGTAAGGCAGGAGCGCTAGTTATAGTTAGTTCAGTAAACTCTTAACTGGTACATTTCAGTGTATTTTTAGCTTTTAAACGTGAGCTTATATCTTGTATCAACACCTAACTGTAAAGTCACATGAATCTTAATTTCTTTCAGCAAGCTACTAGGGTTTTTTGAAACTTCGCTTTTGCTAAAATCTTATTACCATACTAATTATAATGTTACTTTAACCTTTGCTTTTTCCCGATGAATTTAGCGTAACAAAAAACCCTCATACTGTAGAAAATGTGATCTAACTATACAGTATAAAAACACACCCTCACACGCACACACACACATTACCTACCAACGCCACCGGGTAGTTATAGTTAGGACAACGTTTCCATAGGAAAAGCCTTTTAGAGTTTGCCACTAACTTTGGCACTGTTCGACGGGTCTTCACAAAACATTCCTCCAACACAGCTCCCTTCTGAAAGGTTTCGGGGTGATTTGTCAAACGTGGGCTGAGAAAAAGGGGGGGTCCCAAAACACTTTTTCTCCATACATTTTTGAATAGGAAAACTGAACTAAAATATTGCAAAAACTACTGAACATAAGGACATCAAATTTGGCAGACAACTGGATCTTGGTCAAGGAAGTATGCATTTTGTGATTTGGTGTAAATCCGTTCAGTACCACATTAACAAAGATGAGATGCCAGCCATTTCAGGACTCTGTGACACAGTCCCCTGTCCTGCAAATAAGTACAAACAAATATAGGGGGGCAAGGTGGGGATACACTGGTGGGAGGGTCTGACAAGGGCTTATTTTATTTTTTAATTTAATAGCATATTCGCAGAGGATCCCTCCCATCTGTGTTTTTTTGGTTGTTTTTTAAAGCATGGCCTGGGGCAGGGCCCGGGGGAAGCCATAACGTAATGTTTAGGGAAGATGGTGTGCAGTCCCCCTGCCCGAGCCATCACGAGGCATGCACCAACAGGGCAAAAAATGAACGACTACTAATGAAGTAAGTGTTATCATGCACTGCATTTACCATGATGCACTGGGGTGAATTTAGTGCAGAGATGTGAGGCAGTGTGCTTCCTCTTTCCTTCCGTTTGAAAAGGATCCCTTGAGCTACAGAGCTGACAAGCTTGTTGATGTGCTTGCACCCAGTCAGTGGTACAGGGACCTGAGAAGACTTTGGGCAGCATTTTCATCACTCTCAAAAAGACTTGTTGCTCTTTACTAAAGAAGGAATTAATTCAGAAAAACGTGTCTAGAGTTACACAGCACAAGCTGTTCCAACAGGGGTGAAAAATTAACAACTACTACTGAAGTAAGTGTTATCATACACTGCATTTACCATGATCCCGTGGGGCAAATTGAGTGCTAGGGTGTGAGGCAATGTGCTTCCACCCTCCTTCTGTTTGAAAAGGCTCCCCTGAACTACAGAGCTGACAAGCTTGTGTTGGATGTACCTGCACCCAGTGAGAGGTACAGAGACCTGAGAGAACTTTGGGTAGCATTTCCAGCACACCCAAAACAACTTGTAGCTCTCTATTGATGAAGCACTTAATCCAGAAACAAGTGTCTAGAGTTACACAGCACAAGCTGCACCAACAAGGGTGAAAAAGTAAATACTACTACTGAAGTAAGTGGTAACATGCACTGCATTTACCATGATGCATTGGGGCAAATAGAGTGCTGGGGTGTACAGCAGTGTGCTTTCACCCTCCTTTTATATATATTGCCAAAATTCCTCTCTCCTTACGTCCTTTTAATAAACAGAGAATAGCCGCAGTTCAATTCCATGAGCGTGGTGATTTTATTTGACAGCGATAAACGCATAAAAATCGGTGACTTTTGATGGTTGAAAATATATATATATATATTACCTACTGGCGGTCGCTAGTAGGTAGGTCTAGTTAGGATCTATTATCCATAGGAAATCCGCAACATTCTATTTGGAATAACTTTGGCGCCGGTTGACGAATCTTCGCGAAATTTTCAAAACCGGTGGGGCGCTCCGGTCCGCTCCTGTCCTGAAAGTCTCGGGGTGATTCGTCAAGCGGGGGCCGAGAAAAAAGGGGGGTCCCAAAACGTATTTTCCCCATGCAATTTTCCGTAGGAACCTTTAATCGCAGCTACAGCCCGAACTGCTGAACGGAATTCCACCAAATTTGGCAAAGAGGTAGCCCTTGGTTCACACTTGTGCCTTTTGGTTAAATGGTGTAAATCCGTTCAGTAGTTGCTGCGAAAATGAAAAGTAAAAATATATAACTATGGCCTCGGAGGATCCGCGCACCCTATGCGCACCCAGCGCACACCCTCCCGATCACGAGCTGCATGCTAATTGGCTGTCAACTGGCTGTCAACACTCCAAACCAGGAAGTGTTGGCAGCCATTTGTGCCTCGGTAGAAGCGAGGCTCAACAAATCAGTGGATCAAGTGTGCAAAATGTATAAAGGGGACAGGGTAGAAATACCCTGACCCTCTAGACCTCCGACCCCCAGGGCTCAACATTTTTTGAGAAAACAGCAAAATGTGTGCAGGGTGCACGGATCCTGCCGTAAAGAAAACAAACAAAAAAAACACGAAGCGCGGGCTCCCACGCTTCTTTAATAATTAGCCCCCAGGGGGGCCAAATCCCGGGGGCAAAAATATTAAATTTGATGGGGGGGCCCAGAGGGGCCCCCCAGCCCCGGGGACCGCCACCCCTAAGCCCCGGGGACCACCACCCCCGGGGCTTTTCATATCGTGGGAGGGGAGCCATGTGGCCCCCCTCCTGGAGCCATCGATGGCCCTGGGAACCGCTACCCCCCAGGGACGGCTCCATGCAGTGTCTCGGGGTGCCCACCCCTGGGACACTGCTGTTTGCTAGGGCAGGGCGGGAGTCGAGGCTCCCGCCCTGTCATAGCAAACTTGGTTTGGATTTTGAAAGAGCGAGCAGGGAAATCTGCTCTCTCTTTCAAAATGCAAACCATATCGCTTTTCCACACGGGGAGCTGCATGTTAGCAGCTCCCCGTGTGGAAAAGCAATGCCGGCTCCCGAAGGACGCCGAGAGCCGGCTGGGACTGTGGGGGCATTGGGGCTCCCCCCACGGTCCCCAATGTTGTATATAGGCTCCGGGGGATGGGGTCCCCGGGGAGAATAGAAATTAGTGATAGGTGCTAAAAAAAAAATTTTAACGGGCAAATTAGGAGTCGCGCACCCAGCGCCGCGCTCAGCGCGGCCCCCTGGTGTGCATGCGCTGGGTGTGCGACTCCTACGCGTTGGGTGCACGACTCCTCTCGCGTTGGGTGCGCGACTCCCCCAAAAAATGGTGAAAAAAAACAATACATTTTTTTTATAAATATATTTAAAAAATATAAAATTAAAAAAACAATATTAGTTTCAATATTTTTAAAAACATTTTTTTCAATTTATATTAAAAATATGTAATGTAATTTAAAAAATAAAATACGTAAAAATAAATAGTTTAAAAAATGTAGAAAAACAGTATCAAATAACTAAATATAACAATTAATATATTTAAAAATTATCATTTAAAAAACCTTTGAAATTCACTGAACAAACCATAGGTTTCAGGGGCGTTATAGTTAGGAATTAGCATTTAAAAAACCTTTGAAATTCACTGAAAAAACCATAGGTTTCAGGCACATTATAGTTAGAAATTACCATTTAAAAAATCTTAGAAATTCACTGAAAAAACCATAGGTTTTAGGGAAAGTTATAGTTAGTTGCACATTTCACTCGTACAAAACCAGTGAAATTCACCCGTTATAGTTAGTTCAGCTAACTATAGCTCGCGCCCCCACAATGCACTGCTGATGACGTCACATCTTACATCACTCATGACATGGTCAGTGACATCACTGATGACATTACTGATGACATCTCAAATGACATCACTGATGACATCATCCATGTGATAAATTGATGCATCTTCTCACACCCTAATATTACCTTTGATACACCCACTCTAAATTAGACGGCCATTCTCAAAACCAATGACACTCCAACACCAATAACTACATACCCACTCACTGATTCTTAGGTCTACACACACATCCACTCACTCACCCGTACAATCACTCATACTTATGGTCACTCAGTACAGGACTATCATATGCACTCATACATCTATATAGACACTCACACACCGCCACTCATCCATAAAGGTACTCACACACCTAGTCAGTCATGCAAATAATTAATCACACTCCCATTTACTCATCTATACAGCTATACACACACCAGATCACTTACTCATACAAATACTAGCACATTCTTACGCTCTTATACAATCACTGATACAAGCACACACTCATCCATACAGCTACTTTCATAACCACACACTCACTTATAGCGATTTATATACTCTAACACACATATATACTGCCTTTCACATATGTAGTTACTCACACATATATTACTGAGATATACATTCACTCACTAACACACCCATATACACACTCACCCACCCATACCGTCCATCAAAGATGCACTCTTGAAACCATGCACCCAGTGAATCACCCACTCACACATCTATGCACACAGTCACACACACCCCACCCACACAAACACTCAGGCACCGATACAGATAGTCAGACAACCAATCAATAACTCATATAGACACTCATGTAGCTATTCACAAACCCATGCAGCCGCTTACACACGAACAGACAGATGGATACAGACATTCACACAGTTTAGTCAGTAACCCATGCATTCAGTAAGATACGTTTAATCACTCACTTATGGAGTCAGTCATGCACCTACTAAATCAACCATTCAGACACTTATACAACCACTCATTCTTCAATACGCCTTTCCCTATATATATTAAACATATTTCAACTTTACAGAAACACACACTCACTGGATGATGTCATCAGTGATGTCATTTGAGATGTCATCAGTGATGTCACTGACCATGTCATGAGTGATGTAATATGTGACGTCATCAGCAGTGCATTGCGGGGGCGTGAGTTATAGTTAGCTAAACTAACTTTAACGAGGGAATTTCACTGGTTTTGTACAAGTGAAATGTCCAACTAACTATAACTTTCCCTAAAGCCTATGTTTTTTTAGTGAATATATATATTATATATATATATATATATATATATATATATATATATATATATATATATATATATATATATATATATATATATATATAATCTATATATATACAGACACACACACATTCATTTTTTTTTTTTAAACAAAGGTTACAGTTAAGAAAAAGCATTTAAAAAACCAAAGGTTACAGGGATGTTATAGTTAGGAAACAGAATTTAAAAAATGATAGAAATTCACTGAAAAAAAACAAAGGTTACTGGTACATTATAGTTAGGTTCAGATTTCACTCGTACAAAACCACAGAAATTCAGCAGTTATAGGTACCCGAGCTAATTATAACTTACGCCCCCACAATACACGGCTTATAACCTCCCATATTAGATCACTCATGACATGATCAGTGAATTTCTATAGTTGTTTAACTAGTAGTTGCATCTGCACTGTGGTGGAGAAAGGGGGCACAGCCTCCAACTAGCTCTCAGCAATCCCGGTGTGTGGGACTTATGGAGGAAACAGGAGGGGTTCTTAGCCCCCAAGGACTCTCCGCATCCAAGGGGACTTCATCCCCCAACCAGGAGGGTGTCAGGCGGTGCGTTTACAGACTGGTGGAGAAAAGGGGCGGGCCTCCGATGACCTCCCAGCAATCCCACTATGTGGAACATACTGAAGGTAAAAGGAGGGGTTGTTGGCCCCCAAGGACCCTCATCAGCCAAGGGGACTTCATCCCCCAACAAGATTCACCCACAAGGAGTCCCCTTTGCAGAGTGGTTGAGAAATGGGGAGGGGCCTACGGCAGTTTCCCCGGGACCGGAGTGTTTAAAAATTATTACTTTTTATTAGGGGAGTGGGCAGCAGGGCCCTCCTCCACAGCCTATTTTGGCCCTGCTGTCAGGTCGCATAGTCCCCGCGAACACCGACAGGCTGTATAGCAGGAGTCAGGCGAGAAGGAGTCATCCCACTGTATCGGGAACTCTACTTCCCAGCATGACCCGGGCTCCTGAAGTAGCACTCTGCGTTGTGCGTGCCGCCGTGAAACCCGGATATAGCCGGAATGAGATTCCACCGGACTGCCGATTATTCTGGTCACAACTGGCGTTTGGGGATCCACGGCAGAGGCTGCGGTCCGGTAAGGGTGCTAGTAGCACCAACTTTTGAATTTCTAAATTTCCTTCGTTTGCTGGGGTTTTGTGTCTGGCACAGCTTTTCTTCCCCATTGGTGAGAACGGCTGTGTTTGCGGTCTCATGCGGGGGAGGAAGAAGTTAAAGGGCACTTGACTGGATAAGTGTTTACTTCTACTCATTTCCCTCTCTCTCCTTGAAGAGAGAAGGGTTGTGCCTTCTCGTCTCCTCCGTTGGCAAGTCACGGTATGCAACTCATGCAGAGGAGATTATTGGTGACTTTTATTATCACAAAGAGGGAGAAAAGGAACTCCCATCTCATCGCTGTAATAGGAGGTGACACTTTCGGAGGCACCTTCCTAATTGGATATCTGGCTAATCTTTGGAGGTGTTGGAAGTCATCGACTCAGAACTCTTACAGCCTAATCTATTCTTAATTCTCTACTGCCTTGTTACTCATGTATATACTCCAAGAACAGATTTAATAAGCAGTGGAAATAGTTTTTTCTTTTGTAGTCCTTAACGGGGGGACAGTAGTGGGTGATTAGAAGTTTGGTGCTCCAGTCCTCTGTGATTTATTCTGACCTGCTAATAGGGTAGGTGTCTTGGTCAAAGTGTTTTCTAATGTCTCTAGAGCATAACAGACTTTACTGCTGAGAAAACGTGTGCATCTATAACCTCTGTTTTCTTTCCCCTATTTTAGGACTCGTATTGGAAACTCGAATACACCCTCTCACCTCCCCTGTTACTGGGTTCATTACTTTCTTTTACAGGTAGTTCATGGTATCTTATATACAAAACGAATCTCGCTTGTTGGTTTTGATAGTTGCTATCACACATAAAGAGTATCTTATAAGTCTCTCTTTTTTCACAGATCTCTCTCCCTGCAGTGCCTAACCTTTCCTTCCCCCGCTTGACCATCCCAATAGTCTGTGCTATAACCATAATCCAGACTTGGGGCTGTCGAGGGGGGGACCCCTCTGACCATCAGCAAGACCTCGAGGATAAGCCATTATGAGGACACCCGGGGACCACATCCTCTGGAGCCAGGCCTTTTTGCAATAGGGGAGGGGGCAGGGCGGCCCCCCTCCCCAGGCTGATTTCGGTCCCAGGGAACCCATGTCCCTGGTCCGACCTTTTCTTAAAGAATTTATATAAGAGGAGGGGGGCAGTGTGGCCCCCCTCCCCTGGCTGATTTCGGCCCTGGGGACCCCATCCCTGGGGAACCAGCCATTTAAAAAGGGGGGGGGGGGAAGAGGGCCACATGCCCCCCGGCTGATTTCAGCCCTGGGGACCCAATCCCCCAGGGCCTAACCTTTTGTTTTTTAAAGAAATTTTTGAAAGAGGAGGGGGCCTAATGGCCCCCCTCCCCCGCCGATTTTGGCCCTAGGGTCCCAATCCCTTAAGGCCTGGCAATTTAAAAATGGGGGAGAGGGGCCGCATGGCTCCCCTCACCAGCCCGATTTCCCCCATACCCCGGGGCCTGGCTCAATTCTGGGTGCCCTGGTCCCACCCAGGGCACCCAGTGACTTTAGTTGGGGACCGCTGGGGAGCCTGAAGGCCCCCGCAGCCCCTGCTGGCTCCTCGCCTCCTGCGGGAGCCAGCATTGCTATTAGACATAGGGAGCTGCTTAACATGCAACTCCCTCTGTCTGAAAACAATTCTGCTCCGCTTCTAGAAAGCAAGAGCATTTTCAATGCTCTCGCTTGCTGGAAGCGGAATGTGTGCTGTGGCTTGGCAGGAGCGGTAAAGCTCCCACCAAGCCACAGCCAACAACAATGTCCTTGGGGTGGGCACCCCGGAAAATAGCGGGAACCTGCCCTAGTTAGAGGTAGTCCCCAGGGCCATCTGTGGCTCCAGGAGGGCGACCTAAAACTTAACTCCTGCTTCATACACTTTTTGAAACAAAAAAAAAAACCAAGAACAATAATTCCACACATAAATCACCAAATTCCATAAGCTATATATAGTATGTTAATCAATTTATAATCAGAAGACACACGCTTATTCAGACTCTCATTCATCTCTCATACCCACCCTCCAGAAATTATGGTGGGGAGGGAAATGTGGTAAATTGTAACCTTACTCTCTGCTCCCATCGGACAATATTTACAGTGGCGGCTCCTCCGCTAAGGAGGAGGAGAGTCGCTCCACTGAGCAGGCCAACAAAGAAAAAAAGATAATGATAATAACTCATTGTTATTATCATTTTATTTTCTGTCCTTGCTCAGCTGAGATGGGGCAGGGCAGGGCTGCTCTGCTCACAGAGCAGGGCAGGAGTGCTTTGCCCACTCCAAGTGCGCAAGATGCTCAGCCAGCCAAACCGCCATGCACACTTTGCATGTTCTGCACCAGGCTGCATTACAGCCTGGGTGCAGAACGTGCCAAGCCTCCCATTTCCTGGCTGAGCGCTGGACCCCGGCGCTCAGACCAATCACAATGCAGCATTGTGATTGGCTATGGGCAGCCTGGGAGCTAGATACTTACTGCGTTGTGCCCTGGAAGCGGGAGAAGAGGAACGAGATTGGTGGCGGCAACAGGTACGTGTTTGAATTTGTTTTTTATTCCCCCATTCCCTTCCCCGCTCCACTCCCCCCCCCCCCCCCCCCCCAATGCTGCCGTTAAATACCAGCCGCCACTGAATGTTTAACATTTCACTTATACCCACAACAAGTCATGGCTAAACGCCGTGTGAGAAGTTGGCCTGGCATATGCTGTCTCCTAGTTATAGGGGACACCTTGCATCAGTCCAATTCGACTCTTTTTGATGATAGGTTTAAGACAACCTTTAAAGAAAGCTATCCTAGTGGTAGCTGTGGAGAACAGCCTTCAGGCTAAGTCTTGAAGGAGTGTTAAGCTTATTGTTTTACCATAGATAACCTCTTGAATGACCAAATGAAAGAGTAGCCCACACAGGTATATATATAAAATATATGTATTTAGTCTAAACAGAATCCCACAAGTCTCTTTATGAGGCTGAGGCAAAGTTACAATTCAAACAAGCATTGGTAGATACAATAAATAGCACTGGAATCATAGGGCCCCAGGGGGGGACCAAACCATATATTAAAAAAGTGGTATAAGAACCACGACAATTCTACAGACAATGCCTAGGGCATTTAGGATCGCTGGCCCCTTAAGAATCCACCCCAGGTTATGAGGAAGGGGACCCACGGGAGGCGCGTGCAGTGGAAATAGCTGCTATCGGGATCTCTATAAAAGCCTATGGAGAATGTCACGGTTTGATTTAAACAGATTAAAGTCACTTCTAGCAGGAGTACAAAGTTAAAACTTTAGAGTTAAGCTTTTGAGGAGCCCAATACCACGAGAGTACTGAGGTACCACTGTTACCTGCCCCAGGGAAGCCGGGTGCATAGGTCGTTTTCGATGTCGGGTCGCGGGCTGATTTTCAATGGGAAAATGTACAAAACTGCTGCTAGCCAAAAGCGTCGATGATGCCGTGAAGATTGAAGTTGTAGATCTTGCAGAGAAGAACCTGAAAGCAGAGGGGACAGAGTCTGGGTCACGGCACAGTGACCAGGGAGCTCAAAGGAAAGAGCCCTTCAATGTCGGGTGCTTCAAGTGGAAAGAGGTGTATCTTGGCTCTGCAGCCACGGGCTCCGGGAGGCATCAAGGAAGGCCAGCTTCAGGAGGGCGACTGTCCCATGTCGGATGAGGGTCGCTGCGGTATTAGTGTCCGGATTGGATACACTAAGCCTTGGCAACCGCAACCCACGCAAGATGAACAAATCAGCTACTGGTGCAGACCCACGAGGTCTGTGAGAGGTCTCCTTTGGAGAGACTGTAGAGCAGGCCTGGAGCAACAAGGGGAACTCTTAATTGTCGAGATTGTCCTCCGCTCGGGCCCAGAAGTCGAGAGACAAGGGATCGCGGAAGGCAGCAAAATGGAGTGCGTAAAAGGGAGCCCACGGGCCACCGGAGGGGGCTAGGGCGCTGATCTTTGGCACAAATGCTGCTTGGTGGTTGGCTCAAAAATGGGCCAAAGCACAACTTCCCCACTGGTCAGGGTCGTATGCTATGCAAGAGGCATGGGGTATTGGGAATCTCGGCACCCACGCGGTCCACGGTGCTCAGGTTTGCTGTGCACACTCACTGGACTCTGGGACGGTTAGGAAACCCACCTCGAGGTTGCTGGAAGTTGACGAAGTTCGTAAGAGCAGCGAAGTTCCAACCGGGTCACTTGCAGTGTTTCAGGTGCCTGCCAAGCAGGGGGGGTAACTCCTTTACCCCAAGGGAGATTTCTTCATTCAGCTGGGCAGCAGCTCGTCGAAGGTCAAGTCTGTGAAGTCCAAGATTAATCTGAGGCTCTGGGGCCACGTTATTCACCTTTATCCCCAAGATTAGGGGAGTGTCCAGAGTAGTGTCCACCAATGAGAGGTGAGGCGGGAAAGGGTGGCTACACCCTCTCCCCTTTGTGTGTTTCCCACCTGGGCAATGGGCAGGATGCCCCTGAACCGGTTCCAGGCGGTGTATGCAGAATGTAGGCGCTGTAGCTGCCTACGTGCAACTCTGAAAGGCAACATATGGTGCACCCACCCTGTTCCAATCCACATATCCTGTCTGGGGAGATGCTAGCACCTCCCTGCCACAGGAGCCCTATTGTCCAGCTGGCGAGGCTGGGATTTTCCCCAGCAACAGCCAGCCAGAGTCGTGTGGGTGGCGGGTAGTAGCCATTTTGTACTACGTGTGCACTTTTAAATTGGTGTCTGAATTCTGCCGCTTTTCCCATATCGCCCCTCTAGCAGGGGGGAATCGTGCCCTCATGCCCATGGCTGGACTTCGGGGTAGGATTCCTACATGTTTGACACCAAACACGATATGGTTCTGTGTAGCCATTCTCAAGTTATCACGCTATCGCGATAGACTTATAATGCGGTTAAGAGTATATGGTATGGCTACACTACAAACAACCCAGCAATGATTTTACGAAGGTTGCAGAGAGGCCCTACTCAGGTAGGGGTCCCCCCTCACATATACCTCAGCACCCTGCCTTGTAGGATTAGCAAGGCCTGCTATAGGGGTGACCTATGAGAGTATATGTGTTGTAATGGGGTGGGATATAGGGTACCTATATCCCTGTAAGGGGTGCTAGCACCACCTTACCCAGACTACAGTAGTGGTCTGGTGGTGTCAGTTTGTATGGCTGTCCCAGGGTGGCACAATAAGTGCTGCAGCCCTGGTAGGCCTACTGAGGGACCCATGCCCTGGGTACCATCTACAAGGGACTGTCAGGGCATCCTCAGCATCCAATTGGTTTGTACCTAGGGTACTCACATCAGTTTTAAGGAGAAAGCAGATAGGCTGGGGTCCTGGATAGCAGGATCCCAGCCAGACTAGTCAAAAACCACTCAAATACCAGGCAAAAAGTTGGGGGCAACCATTAGTCAGATTCCACCTTCCTACATAACCCACCCCAAACGAAAGGAGATAAGGCTAACCTTGTCCAGATAAGCCTTTATTTCCTGAGTGGCCATATAAGGAAGAACCTGCACTAGCATGGTTGCTCCCTGTCTCATGGTCCACTTGGGAAATCCTACCCCAAGGGGTTCTAGAGTTTCTCCAAAGTCTAGGGGAATTACCTGTATTGGTGTTTGGTACAGAGGTGGGCTGGTGGGGTGTCTGAGTCTGGAAGTGAGGCCCTATTTGGGGTGGTCTCAACCTCCTCAGGTCACTGGTCACCATGGAAGCCTTTTTGCCCATGACTGTGTCATATCTGGCCCTAAGGGTCAACCTCTGGCTGCCTACAGCTGGGGGTTGGGTCCCTCTGGTTGGAATAGTGGAGGGTACTGGAATGTTTGGGGCAACTATGCCCCAGGTTTCCCTGTGCCCAACAAAGTCCATCTGGGGGGTGCCTGTACCTAGGGGTAAGGGGGATCCCTCAGTTTGTAGAGGAATATTCACCTGGCTAGAACTACTCTGCTGGGTGTCCCTAATCTGCTGATGAGGGGGTTCCTCTGGACAGGGGCCCATTAAGGGTCCACTGACCTCCCTGACCTCTGCAGCCCTGGGCTGACTGAGACAGGGTAGAGAGGGGCAGGATACCTGCTTCAGACTGGGTGCCATCTTGGAAGGATCCCCCGCCATCAGAGCTGTGGTCAGGCCAGGCCTGTCCACTTCTGGGGCAGTCACTTCACAAGGGGCAGGATCAGTTCCCTTAGAAACTTGACCCTCACGTTTGGTCTGGTGGGGGAAGGACTGTTCCTCTCCCCCTATGCTCTCTGTTTGGGTGGAGTGATCCATAGTTTCAGGCTTCACTCCTTTTACTTTCTCCTGGGGTGGAGGTGAGGCCTTTAAGGTCTCATCCACTCTCTCAGGGATGCCTACCATTTTCAAATGGGCCTTGTGGTCTACCTCAGCCCAGGCTGAGATTTCCAGATCATTCCCCAGTAGACAATCTACAGGCAAGGTTGGGGACACTGCCACTCTGGGCCAGTGACCCCTCCCCAGCTGAGATTTACCACTGCCATGGGATGGTCTGTCCTAATTCCATCTATATTGGTCACCTTGTAGCTAAACCCAGGTAAAAGCTGTTCTAGGGGCACTAGTCTCTTGGTCACCATGGTGACACTAGCCCGTGTCCTTGTAGGCCACAACCTTCTGACCATTGATCATGGGCTCTTGTCTGTACCTGCCCAAGATATTGGGACTCATGGTAAAGTTGGCAAACCCCATGCCACCATCACAGACTAGAGTTGCTTGTGTAGGGGACCTGGTTAGGCCAGAGTCCACCTGAGTTCCCCAAGAAATCCCAACTAAATTTTTGGGTGCACTCCCACCACCTGGGGGATTACTACTAGTAGTAACAGGAGGTGTTGGAGCTGCAATGGGAGGAACATTTTCTTTATTGCCATTCTTTGGACAGCTGGAGTCAGTTTCCCAGTGGCCAGGTTGCTTACACACATGGCAATATGGTTTCTTGTTAGAAGAGGAAGGATTTTGGGACCCACCCCCAGCACTGGGTTTTTGGGGCCCTTCAGAGGACTTTTCTGTTTTATTATCCCCACCTTTCTCTTTGGGCTTGGTAGAATCTTTCTTCTGGTCACCACCTTGGTTCTTGGGCCTGATCCTGGTTCTGACCCATTTGTCTGCCTTCTTTCCCAATTCTTGGGGAGAGGTCAGATCAGAGTCCACCAGGTGCTGGTGTAAGAGTTGGTTCTGACTATTATTAAGAATCTGCTCCCTCATAATGAGATTGTACAATCTTTGATAATCTTTTACTTTACTGCCATTTAACCAACCTTCCAATGCCTTGGTAGCACAATCCACAAAGTCTACCCAATCTTGATCCTGTGCTTTTTGGGTGTCTCTGAACTTAAGTCTGTACTGATCAGTGGTTAAGCCAAACCCATCAATTAAAGCATCTCTCAAGATATAGTAATCATCTGCATCCTCTTCTCTTACAGAGGACCATGTCTCTTTCTTAGTCTGTAAAGGAGAGCCACAGGATTGCTGCCCACTGCTCTACTGGGACCCTTTGTACTTTACAGGCCCTCTCAAGAGCAGAGATACAATTGTGGATGTCATCCCCTGTATGATAGGGGGCACAATCTTGTGGAGGTTCCTATTGTCAGGGACTTTCTCTCTAACTCTAGGGGTTTCATTACTGCCACCAGGGGTCTCTAGACCCCACTTTCTTGAAGCTTTCTGAAGCTCCAGGGATTCCCTGTCCAATGCTAACTGTTCTCTCCTGAGCTGTAGTTTAGCCTGCTCAAACTGGATCAGTCTGCATTTCCTCTCTTGGGAGGATTCTCTTCTCTGACAAGAGGCAGAGGTCCCCTTGGATCTCTCAGAATGGTTGGACCCCTCTGAGGGGGATCTGTTCCTTCTGTTTGGATCCACCATTCTCCCTTTAGGGATGGAAAGAGTGCCTCTTGGGCCATCACCTCCATGTTGTGAATGGTTTTGTTCATCCAGGTTAAGTTCATCTTCCTCTTCCTGGACCTCATCAGAGTCCACCCCAGGGGTGTCCTCTTCTGGGGGATGCCCACCCAACCTGTCTACCCCATCAGACATTAAAGTCTGCTTAAAGTCTGCTATGAGCAGGATTTCCCTGAGAAGTTGGGTATTGGCAACTTTGTTTGTCTTAAGTTGCCTAGTGGTGCACATCTCCCTCAGCTCAGCAAAGGAGAGATGATCATATCTGTCGACTGGGACCCTATGGGGTCCTTCCAGAGCCTTATGGGCACCTGAACTTAAAGACATTTCTAGTGTAGTTGTACTGGTGTATCTACCTACACTAGGTGTGGCCTACTGAACTCTTTCTTGAGTTGTAGTCAAGGTGTGCTAAACCCTCTACACACAACTCCTAAGTTCAGTAGAACTTATTGTATTCTAAGCTTGAATTTATATGTACATTTGGTACCAAGTGGCTTTCACTTTAGAAATTCAATTTGTTATCTGGTAAAACAATGGCAAGCTTGAATCCAACCGCTGCACACCAATGTGAGAAGTTGGCCTGGCATATGCTGTCTCCTAGTTATAGGGGACACCTTGCACCAGTCCAATTCGACTCTTATTGATGATAGGTTTAAGACAACCATTAAAGAAAGCTATCCTAGTGGTAGCTGTGGAGAGCAGCCTTCAGGCTAAGTCTTGAAGGAGTGTTAAGCGTATTGTTTTACCATAGATAACCTCTTGAACGACCAAATGAAAGAGTAGCCCGCACAGGATTATATATAAAATATATGTATTTATTCTAAACAGAATCCCACAAGTCTCTTTATGAGGCTGAGGCAAAGTTACAATTCAAACAAGCATTGGTAGATACAATAAATAGCACTGGAATCATAGGGCCCCAGGGGGGGACCAAACCATATATTAAAAAAGTGGTATAAGAACCACGACAATTCTACAGACAATGCCTAGGGCATTTAGGATCGCTGGCCCCTTAAGAATCCACCCCAGGTTATGAGGAAGGGGACCCACGGGAGGCGCGTGCAGTGGAAATAGCTGCTATCGAGATCTCTATTAAAGCCTATGGAGAATGTCGCGGTTTGATTTAAACAGATTAAAGTCACTTCTAGCAGGAGTACAAAGTTAAAACTTTAGAGTTAAGCTTTTGAGGAGCCCACTATCACAAGAGTACCGAGGTACCACTGTTACCCGCCCCAGGGAAGCCGGGTGCATAGGTCGTTTTCGATGTAGGGTCGCGGGCTGATTTTCAATGGGAAAATGTAGAAAACTGCTGCTAGCCAAAAGCGTCGATGATGCCGTGAAGATTGAAGTTGTAGATCTTGCAGAGAAGAACCTGAAAGCAGAGGGGACAGAGTCTGGGTCACGGCACAGTGACCAGGGAGCTCAAAGGAAAGAGCCCTTAAATGTTGGGTGCTTCAAGTGGAAAGAGGTGTAGCTTGGATCTGCATCCACGGGCTCCGGGAGGCTTCAAGGAATAATACAAGATATCAGCAATGCTTGTATACCTTGTTGATCTACGTATTTGTTGACTGATATGCTATGCTTGATTAATGCTTTCAGGGCGGGGTCTCTTTTACCTGAGTTTGTTACCGGGTGAGGTGAGGTCAGATACTCACACAAGTAAGGTGAGTTCTATGCACTCTACATACAGGATACACTTTATGGTACTTGTATATGGAGAAACAATGAATGTTTTTGTGAGGAATACTTGAACTGAATTTAGCGTATACATCCAGTGTCATATGTCTATATTTTTCTCATTTTTTCCAACAGGAGTGAAATACACCCTGCTTGTCCAGAGAACCAACTTTATCAGGTTGTATTGTGAGACAACATGTCACACTTCCCCCTTTTTTTCACTGTTTTTGCAGTAGCTATTATAATCTGGTCCTGAAGAAAGCCGGGAACCTAATCCCTTTAGGCTGAAACTAGTTGACCCTTCTATAAATGCAACTTATTTGTTCAAAGTTGCCGCTACACGCTTTTTAACTGGATTGGCAGCGAGACATACATTAAAAAAAAATTCTCCCTCCCAACTCCCTTTTTAACTCTCAATTGCACTGCAATTCCCTTTTATACGTTTTCCATCACTTGAGATACATATGACCGACCTTGGTCAATTTCTCTTTCTGGCTTGCTCTTGTTTGCCTTTCTTCCAATCTTGGCTACTACGCTTGCCTCTAGGCTTAGAGGAGTAGTAACAAGACCTAAGGATGACCAAGTGATGACACTGGCCTCTCCTGGCAGTTGATGGAAATCCAATTGACTGGTCTGTGTTCCTGTTTTCTATACATTCACCTCTGTTGATAGATTCAGGCTTAGTTAACTCACTGTTGGATATTTACGTTCCAGTTCTTGCTCCCTCACTTTAATTCTTAATTTTTCCTCTGTGACCACCAGTTCATTATTTGTTTTTCCAGGCTTCAAGGAAGGCCAGCTCCAGGAGGGCGACTGTCCCATGTCGGATGAGGGTCGCTGCGGTATTAGTGTCCGGATTGGATACACTAAGCCTTGGCAACCGCAACCCACGCAAGATGAACAAATCAGCTACTGGTGCAGACCCACGAGGTCTGTGAGAGGTCTCCTTTTGAGAGACTGTAGAGCAGGCCTGGAGCAACCAGGGGAACTCTTAATTGTCCAGATTGTCCTCCGCTCGGGCCGACAAGTCGAGAGACAAGGGACTGCGGAAGGCAGCAAAATGGAGTGCGTAAAAGGGAGCCCACGGGCCACCGGAGGGGGCTAGGGCGCTGATCTTTGGCACAAATGCTGCTTGGTGGTTGGCTCAAAAATGGGCCAAAGCACAACTTCCCCACTGGTCAGGGTCGTGTGCTATGCAAGAGGTGGCCGGTGTCCTGGGGTATTGGGAATCTCGGCACCCACGCGGTCCACGGTGCTCAGGTTTGCTGTGCATACTCACTGGCCTCTGGGATGCTTAGGAAACCCACCTCGAGGTTGCTGGAAGTCGACGAAGTTCGTAAGAGCAGCGAAGTTCCAACCGGGTCACTTGCAGTGTTTCAGGTGCCTGCCAAGCAGGGGGGTAACTCCTTTACCCCAAGGGAGATTTCTTCAGTCAGCTGGGCAGCAGCTCATCGAAGGTCAAGTCTGTGAAGTCCAAGATTAATCTGAGGCTCTGGGGCCACGTTATTCACCTTTATCCCCAAGATTAGGGGTGTCCAGAGTAGTGTCCACCAATGAGAGGTGAGGCGGGAAAGGGTGGCTACACCCTCTCCCCTTTGTGTTTCCCGCCTGGGCGATGGGCAGGATGCCCCTGAACCGGTTCCAGGTGGTGTATACAGAATGTAGGCGCTGTAGCTGCCTACGTGCAACTCTGAAAGGCAACATATGGTGCACCCACCCTGTTCCAATCCACATATCCTGTCTGGGAAGATGCTAGCACCTCCCTGCCACAGGAGCCCTATTGTCCAGCTGGCGAGGCTGGGATTTTCCCCAGCAACAGCCAGCCAGAGTCGTGTGGGTGGCGGGTAGTAGCCATTTTGTACTACGTGTGCACTTTTAAATTGGTGTCTGAATTCTGCCGCTTTTCCCATATCGCCCCTCTAGCAGGGGGGAATCGTGCCCTCATGCCCATGGCTGGACTGGGGGTAGGATTCCTACATGTTTGACACCAAACACGATATGGTTCTGTGTAGCCATTCTCAAGTTATCACGCTATCGCGATAGACTTATAATGCGGTTAAGAGTATATGGTATGGCTACACTACAAACAACCCAGCAATGATTTTACGGAGGTTGCAAAGAGGCCCTACTCAGGTAGGGGTCCCCCCTCACACATACCTCAGCACCCTGCCTTGTAGGATTAGCAAGGCCTGCTATAGGGGTGACCTATGAGAGTATATGTGTTGTAATGGGGTGGGATATAGGGTACCTATATCCCTGTAAGGGGTGCTAGCACCACCTTACCCAGACTACAGTAGTGGTCTGGTGGTGTCAGTTTGTATGGCTGTCCCAGGGTGGCACAATAAGTGCTGCAGCCCTGGTAGGCCTACTGAGGGACCCATGCCCTGGGTACCTAGGGTACCATCTACAAGGGACTGTCAGGGCATCCTCAGCATCCAATTGGTTTGTACCTAGGGTACTCACATCAGTTTTAAGGAGAAAGCAGATAGGCTGGGGTCCTGGATAGCAGGATCCCAGCCAGACTAGTCAAAAACCACTCAAATACCAGGCAAAAAGTTGGGGGCAAGCATTAGTCAGATTCCACCTTCCTACACGCCGTTTCTCCCATGCTAATTTTAAATTGCTCAAATGGGGTCATGTTAATAAGGGTGCTAAAGGGATTTCCTATGAAATGAGATGTCTGCCATAACTATTGACAGGTGACTGAACCTCTGTTATACACCTACGCACAGACACACACAAAAACACCCACTGGTCTCTGAATTTTGACAATTGAACCTGAGACAGAGATGTAACCTAAAGGCTGTCTCAATACGCAAGTAAAGAACAGCACCTTTTTTAATTAAACCTATAAACTCTGCGAGATCTGTGTATTTTCATTTTTTTCCATCCTAAGCATATTCCTTGTCATCTGAGAATGACCGACGGACTGCTCGGAATGGGCAAGAAAGGAGGTTGAAAGCATTAGCGAGAAAAGATGTTCTATGCATTTTAAAAGATAATGGGTATGCAATTAGACATGGCCTAAGTTGTTTATTTGAACTGCCTGTAAAATGTATAAAAAACCCATACCCCCACAGAAAATTGCAGCAGAAAATTGATAGAAAAAAATTCTGCTTCAGGAGACATAATAAAAATTTCAGCTACAAGAAGCTTGTACCGAGACGTCAATATAAGCAGATTCAGGATGCAGCAAACCACATAGTAAATGCCTAAATATACGAGATATCACCAGTTCCACGTTAACGCCATGGGCAGATATGAGCGCCAGAGTTAAACATTCCGAGCAGCATGTCCCCACAGGTTAGCAGGGTCACAAGTTAAACTCTCAGAATGGGAAATAATAGCGAGCACTCAGATCCTCGCCCGGGTTTTGCTGTTTCGGGGAATGTAATGTTCTCACTGTCCATCTGCTCTCAGCAGGGGGCAATGGGAGCAGGAGGGTCACAGTAATTTACCAGGCGGGACCATGGAGTCGGGAGGGTATGAGGAAGATAGGGAGGGCCCCAATGCGGCTGAACAGACCACTGCATGCTCCCACTACTGCTCAAAGTGAGGGTGAGTCAGGGGCTGGCTGGCCCTGTCCTCTGCTCACTGCCCGACCTGAAGCCGAGCTGATTTTATGGGGTTCGCTTTCACACTATGTAAAACTGTGCCTGGTGTTTCCACACAGTGTCGGAGCACCTTGTCACTTGGAACTGACCAGAGTGGTATCCCACGGCAATACTGCTCTAGCAAACTTAATAGGGGCCTAAATAAGTTACTAAAGCTGCTTATGTATACACAGTATTTTATTCACACCGTCAATCAGGTCTTGGGTAATGAAGATTCACAACAACATAGAAGGCTACCTTGAAATACCTGAGATGAGGGAAGGTAGAGCTCCACTCCTGGCACTCTTCTTTCAGACCCCTTGGGAGCACACCATTTTTTTCACCATACAATAGCTCATCAATATCTTTGAACAACTGTTGTACCCGCTGTGTTGCAACTCGGTCATACTCCTGAAAAAGGAAACAATACACACAAAAGAATAAAAAATACGAAGTCGCTTAATAGATACTTAGTGCAGAAAACAACGCACGTGTAAAGTGTCAGTAGAACGTGTATATACTGTGTTGTAGTGGCAGTTAGAAAGGGCTCACAGGATGTGAGAAGGCACTGAAGCACTACGTGGATGGGTAGCACGCTACTCTGTGTGCAGCTGGTTTGTTTACAATGGCCTCTAGTGTAGCCATTGCCTTGTTTTCCACGGCGGAAGTTGCCACATCTGCAATCCACGGAGAACTGTGACCTCTAACCTACTGCCCCAACCCTTTAATTCAGCTCCCTAGATGACTGGCGCTTTTGAGAAGTTGAGCAGCACCAATAGAGAGAGGTGGGCAAAGGCTAGGAAGTTTTATGAAGAGAAACAGTGGGGCCTCAGCGCACGATACTTTTATTCTAAAAAAAAATACTTTAATTATATATACATTTATAAATCAAAGTAAAGAGAAAAAAATGAAACGAGTACCTTTATTTCTACAGATGTTATTTTCATCAGAAATACGCAATCTAGGTTACAAAAATATATCAGATGCATAGTAAAAATGGTGGTGACAAACTCGAATATTACAAAGGCAAAGAAAAAAGAGCCACATAGAAATGGAGCCAGACACAGGCCAAGAAAACGATCTTTGTTTGTTGATTTAGCACCGCTAGATGTTTGCTTCTAGCCTCAGGAGTGGGACCAAGCGACGGGCCTGATGCAGGAGAAGGAAGCAGCCGCCTCTCACTGAGCAGCCTCGGACAGTCTGAAACCCTGCTGCTCTCATCAAGAACACACGTTGGAGCAACAACTTGAAAGCAACCAAAATGATGGTGATGCTTTAGTAGTAACGCTAGAGATTAGTTTCCCCGGTAAATACTAATCGGGAGTGGGGCTGCACAGAACTGAGTCCGCTGGTTTACAAATAACCTCATGGGTAAACCTTGAAGTCCGGGTAGGGGTCGCACCAAGTAGACCTGGGGAGATGACACTAGAGTGCGAGGAGGGTGATGCTGAATCCAAACTGCAAACCTCACCTCTCACTGTCTGAGAATGAACCAACCTCCTGGAGGAAGAGGTGAACTGACGCCGCGGGCAGTCCCATACTGCAGACCCGGAGACATATCCTTAACCACACTCTTCACTATTTTGGTGCAGTGGCTTTAGCATAATGGGACTTTGGTCTCTCAATAACCCCTTGTTACGCCACAATGCTACAAAGCTAAATTAAACAGAAGACACAAAAAGAAACATGGGGCACAGAGCAGTGTTTCCTACCAGTGGAACCTTCCTACACACTCACTGACATATTAAAATTTACGAGGATATCCACGAAACATGTTACAGCAGAATTAACTGGGAAAACCGGATGATAATGTGAACTGGTGTCCAAAGTTGCAGGGACAAAATCATTGTGGTGAATAACCACAAATCTGTTTTTTCCACACCTGAGCCAAGCCACGTAGTTGAGGAGGCACGAATTGCAGTCAGCATCGGATTGGCAGGGCGGGCAATCGGCCATTGCTTGAGAGGCCTGAGGCCAAGGCCAGCAGTGGGCCGTTTTTTTTAGGTCTCGCTAGCGTAGGCTGTGCACATGAGCAGTCTCGCTGGCGAGATTTCATGTTTTGGGGATTTTTCAGTAAAGGGCTTTAAGCCCCGGCCGGCGTCACCGTTTATGCTAAACGGCGGCCAGCCATTGGGAAAGAGCTGTTGGTGACGCTTTCGCTCGGCTTCTTCTGCCGTCCCACTTGGACGGCCTCGCCTGCTTTCCTTCTAAAGTAAAAGGTTTTTTATCTTTATGGGGCCAAACACATGGCCCCATAAAGATAAGAAACCTTTGACTTCAGAAGGAAAGCAGGCCCTCCAAGTGGGATGGCAGAAAAAGCCGAACGAAAACGTCATAGGCTGCCTGACGAAAGCTTGTTTAATGTGCATCTCCGTATCTATCGAGTCATCTGTCTCTCTAGCTAACAAACAATATTTGCATCAGTTTGTCTGTCTATGTGCCTATCTGTCTTTTAGATGATCCACCCATCCACCCACTCACCCACCCATCCATCTATCCTATCCTTATAAGCGTGTGTGAGTGTGTGTTTGGTTTGCGACAGACCCCCTGGTTCGGTTACAAGACCGGTCCCATATATAAATCTATGTGTTTATACATGTGATGTACACGGGTGTAGAGTGTTCTAGCCGTCTCACCCCATGGTTTGCGATACTGGCATTAATCGATCTACTATACTCTAATGTGTCTTTATAGCGTGATGTTAGATCCCTTGCAGGCACTGTGCGTCAAAGCAAGGGGGCTAATATCGCAACTAGGAGGTGATATGTGTTCGCCTCACCCTGCAACATTTAAACAGGCAAAGCGGTTTTCCTCATAGAATACGGTAGGCATCTAAATCTTTATGCTTTGGGATAACAAATAGAAATGAAAGCATTATATTCAGATCTATTATAATGGTTCGCGTTTTAGGTGAAAATCGCCAAAGACAAATTGAGGAGGAGTTTCACAGTAAGAATAATCTGCCCCGTACTGAGAAGACGCAGGAGCAGGGTCCTGAAACACAACTAACTAATACCGCTCAACAAGGTGATAAGATTTGATAGTTTATGGAAATTTTAGATATAAAAAAACGTTGAAATAATAAACATTACAATTTGGAGGTTTATTTTGCGCAAAAAAGTTTAAGGAGGAATATCTGCCTCTCCGCCATTAGTGATTGATTAGTTAGTTGTAAATGGTTGAGTTTAATTTAATTTAGGATATATGGTGGTTCTCAAAATAAACAAAGAGGCAAGGGGTGTCGTGACAATGTAGGACAGGAACATCGAGATTCGGCCAAGTTTAAGGCTGATCTACCTATTGTTTTTTCAGATGTTCTTGACCAAATTATAAAGAACAAATAGACAATCCACGAATCCGAGGAGATCAAGATATGTTATAAGGTAATTCCTTGATTCCAAAATCTTCTTTATATACCTAATACCAATAACAACTCAAGCTTCTCTAGCTGGAGTAGCCCATTTGATAGGATAAAACAAGAAAAAGTGTAACATGTATGTAGATATTATCCCTATGGTAATAATATAAATGACACTGCTCTATCTAGAGTTGAATAACTGAATTAAAGACTAAGTGAAATTTAAACATGATCATATGTATAGGTAACAATGTGTTATATACAAGATTATTTTAAATATTATACAATGTAGATGTTTCTTAATAATTACTACTTGCCATAAACGTAACTTTGCACTATTGATACATTTGTCAACAGGAGTTTATTACAACGGCAACCAAACAGTGCCTATAATAAGAGAGATGATGAAACAATTTTTGTCTTGGAAAAGATGGACAATTAGACTAAACCATCGAAACGCGTCGACGCAGCACTACAACACAATCTGTGGGAACAGCTTTTCTTGCAGACACTGTATTCATATATTGTGTATAGGAAAAGCCTTTTTGAAATATTATTAACAGATGTGTTACTTAATGACAAATTGTACTGTCTATTTCTGTCTCTCTGTTTTAAGTTTGTGGGATGGTTAATTGATGGGTGTAGTTATTGTGTACTGTTGGGTCCGAAAAACTGTACTTAAGTAAGGTGTATCAGTTGTGCTATTGAATTTAGTAGAATTTACTTTTAGTACATGTTATTTGTATGTTGGCAACAGGCGCATTTATGACAGGATCATACATTGCTTTTGTTTTGCTTGTTTTTAACCGGTTTTTATTAAATTGTATAGTGGCATGACTTATATTAATTAGACATATCCTAACACATGGGCTTATGATTGTGTATCTGAATATAACAATTCAGTTTCCTAACACGATTAATTCCTACATTATATTGCACCACGGGAAAATTCTTTCTACCAGAAAGTAGTACCCTATTCCCCTGGTTGGCTAAAGGGGTCTCTCTCATTTCTATTCTAAATATTAATCGATCTGCACCTGCATGTTTCCTCCGCCCTCTGATGGGATTTCAGGGCCGTAAACTGGCGAGTGCTTGGTGGGATCAGAATCAGACGGGCTGGGGCAGGCACCGGTGCGATGAACGCGTGGTGTGTGCTCATGGCGTGCACGCGCGCTGCGCGTGGAGCTTTCCCGCCCCCTTGCCTTGTTGCCCACGCGGCATCTGCATAGCATGTCAAGGGAGAGGGGGCATCGTGGAGGGCCTGTGTGTGTGTGTGGGGAGGGGGGAGGGCAGTGGTGGTGAAACTATTCCTGACAGGACGAGAAGGTGCAAGGTGCATATGATGGTCGTTCGTATCTCACGTACATCCTCCAGCATGCGTGTTCGCCTTCTTCGTGTTTAATACAATAAATGTGTGCTCATTTTTGATTAAATAAAGCAAATATAATATCTATTCATCTTTGGGCATTTGAATCATGTCTATTCCACGAGGAGAGAAATGCAGATTTACAACACAGCCCACTGGGACATTTGCACGTGTGAGAGGAGAGTGTGTTTGTGTGTGTGTGAGAGAGTGTGTTTGTGTGTGTGAGAGTGTTTGTGTGAGTGTGTGAGAGAGAGTGTGTGTGTGTGTGTTTGCGCGTGTGTGTGTGAGAGAGAGTGTGCGTGTGTATGTGTATCTATCAGTTTAGGGCTGGGTGTTCCTGAATATCGGTGCACCTATGTGAGTCTACTGATGTACATATACGTATGAGGGTAGGTGGATATAAACCTATGTATGCATATGTAAACCTTTCCATGCGTGTGCACTATGTATATATCTCTCCTTACTAGATAGATGTGTTTCTATAGGGGGGCAGAGGGGGGTCGCAACTGTCTTTAGGTGGGTTTTCAATGACATCAGATTAGTGAATACTGGCAGCCCAACCAGCACGCAGGAAACCCTCTGCATAACTCCTAAAACATGGCATCCCTGTGCACGTGCTCGTAGTGTGGCACTGTCGTGCACTACACCAGCGTGCTGCGGCTGCATTCACGGCCTGGGAGAGCACGCCTCTACCCTCATGTCTGTGCTCATGGTGCATAAGTGTTGTGCACTGTACACTCCCTTGCTGTGCTCCATTCACGGACTGAGAGAGCACGGCCCCTGCTGTCCTGTCTGTGGTGTGTAAGTGTAGAGCACTGCACACCCCCGTGCTGTGCTCCATTCACGGACTGAGAGAGCACGGCCCCTGCCCACGTGTCTGTGGTGTGTCAGTGCGTGCACTTACTCGCGGCTGTGCTCAAGTCACAGACTGAGAGAGCACGGCCCCTGCCCACATGTCTGTGGTGTGTCAGTGCGTGCACTTACTCGCGGCCGTGCACCAGTCACGGACTGAGAGAGCATGGCCCCTGCCTACGTGTCTGTGGTATGTCAGTGCGGTGCACTGTACACCCCCATGCTGTGCTCCATTCACGGCCCGAGAGAGCACGGCCGTAATAAAATAGCAATAGGGAATAGGATTGGTGACGTCAGCGCTCTTTGTTGTGCATGCACTATGAGCACATTGATTGTAGCAAAAGTGATATGTTCGCTGACTGCACGCAGGATCACCGGAAAAAAAAACCTTGTTGAACTGGCGGAGGGACAATGGGTAGATGGATGTGTGAGGGGTGACTAGATGGATGGCGGGACGGGTGGATGGATGTGTGAGTGGTGAATGAATGGTTGGAGGGACGGACAGGCAGATGGAAGTCTGAGGGGTGGATAGATGGAGGTACGGACAGGTAGATGGATGTATGAGGGGTTGGTGGATGGATGGACGGGCAGATGGATGTATGAGGGGTGATGGATGGAGGGATGATGGGCAGATGGATGTGTGAGGGGTGGATGGATGGAGGGACGATGGGCAGATGGATGTGTGAGGGGTAGATAGATGGAGGGACGGATGGGCAGATGGATGTGTGGGGGGTGGATAGATGAGGGACAGGCAGATGGATGTGTGAGGGGTGGATGGATGGAGAGACGATGGGCAGATGGATGTGTGAGGGGTGGCTAGATGGATGGAGGGATGGGTAGATGGATGTGTGAGGGGTGAATGGATGGAGGGACGGATGGGCAGATGGATGTGTGAGGGGTGGTCAGGTCTCGCCTTTGGGACCTTATAAGTATTTAGTTATGCAGCACAATATCCTTACTGCAACAACATTAACTGTTACATGGCTAAACACTTATAAGGTCCCAAAGGCGAGACCTATTGGCTATGCCAATGCTTGTTGTAAGATGTAGATAAAATCACATTTCCCTGTGCCGGCTTGGCCCTAAAGGCTGCTGCAGCCCTAGAGGGATCGGAGCTTATTTATAGGGCTCCCGGTTTTATGGGATTTATTCTTTGAACATTTCCGTTTGTATTTATCAATATTTATTTTTTGGTCATCTTATTGGTATGTATCCATATTAATTTTGGGTTTTGTGAACAGAAGAGATGACAACTCATATATTTCTGCATTTATTTAACGGATAAACGTACACTCATACATTGATGCGTGCCAGGTTCCAGCACATTACACAGCCAAAAATAATAAAATAATAAACCCACATTGAAAAAAATATTATAATAGGACATATACATGTTGAGATAATCAGTAATTTAAGCACATCTCATTAAGCTTTGTAGGCCCCCCCTCGTGCTGCAATTATGTATAGGTATTGGCCTGAAAGTCATTAATCTCAGCATGGTGAGTTACTCAAAACAAGCTAAATTATCTGTATTTTCCCGCTATTAGAAATAAATACAGACAGGAAAGACTGTTTTCTGTCTGTATTTATCTGTAAAAATCAGTTAAAACGGAAAACAGGGAGCCCTACTTATTTATTATAACTAAGTACAGATAATGGCTGGCTCATTATCTTTGGCAGTAGGACAATGACTCAAACTGAGCGGCAGGCACAGCATGTGGTGGATCTCCTCCCTCCCTAGTCTCCCAGCCTGACAGTGGATGTGATCTTTTTTGAGCATCACAGCCAGCAGTAATGTTACCTGGGGGTGCGGTGAAAGGGGCCTGGGCAGGGAAACGGATTAAGTGGTGGCCATCTAAGAGGCTTTACTTTTGTCTCCAGCAGCAGATGAGCCGAGCCGCAGGTGCCCGCTCCCATACTGTCATCTTAAAAATTGCGAGGGGGCTCCTGTTCACCACTGAACTAAAATAAAAACAACAAACAACCAAAAAGAAAAAGGTTTTTGACAACACAAAACAATTTAATTTTATTTATTTTTAAAACATGTGAAAAACGTCAATTCTCTTGACAATGACAAAGGAACAGAAGAATAGACGTGGAAGGAGAGTAATAAAATGGAGCAAGGAGAGCAATGTGGAGCAAGACAAATGGAAAAGTGAGACAGAGTGGGGAAGAATGACAAAAATATTGGAAGAGGAGAATGAAATCAGGGGAGGAAGAAAGGAAAGGTATAGGAGAGAGGATAAGAATGCTAGAGATGCAGGAAGATGGCAGGAAGAAATTAGGGAGAAGTGATGAAAGATAGTGGAGAGAAGGGCAGAAATTGTTAAAGATAGAGTGAAAGTTGGAAAGCAAAAGTGGAGAAGAGGGAAACAGGAAAGTGGTAGAAGATGTGGCACAATGGCTAGAGCTGCCGACTTTGGAACTTGAGAACCAGGTTTTAATCTTGGTGCTGGCTCAACATCCTGTGATTATGGGCATATCATTTACTATCTCAGTGCCTAAAAAAATGAATATGTGTATGTAAAGAGCTTCAATATCTTTGGGTAGAGTTTGCGGTATATAAAACTACAAAAAAAAGTGAATGAGGAAGGATATTATGGAGAGGAGAGGAAATCAGAAGGGGGTGTCAAACATTTCTTGGTCTATGGGAAAAAAAGGAAGGATGGTTGCTACTCACATGCACTATCCTAATTCTCTCGCTCTGTGTAGGGTTTAGATTAGAGGTTGTTGTCATTCCAGGAGGTAGTGCTAAATGTAGATTACAACCCACAGGTGGAATTTCCTTCATCAAATGGATGGAATGGTAAAGGAAATTCCACCTGTGGATTTTCCTTTGTCTTAAATGCTACCTCAGGGACAGGAGGACTTACCCGTACTGTCTGCAGCAAAGCAATAAAGGGGACACATGAGAATATAACATCAGTATGTACAAAGGAATTCAAGGGTCAGAGGGACGTGAAAGAGGCTGACAGGAGAGAGCATGACAGGAGAAAAATGGATGGTTTGTAAGACAGAGAAATAAAAAAAAACTCCAAGGACATACACAAAATGACAGGAGGAATAAGAGCATGAGAGTTATAAAAATAACTGAAGAAAGATCCCAGGGGGAGACAAGAGTGGAGGGGGCGGGATTTTTGTAAGCAGAAAGAAAGATATTAAAAGAGAGAGGGAAAATGTGAAAGACTAAGTAAAGCACATAGGTAGAATGAGAGATACCAAAGAGAGGTAAAGAAGTAGAGTATGAGAGAAAAGGAAAAAACTATAGAGAGGGGTAAAAAAGTGATAGTGAGAACAAGATAGGTGTACACAGCAAGTAAGAAAGGGGTACAAAGTAGGGGTGGGCGGAATTTGCGAAATTCACTTTCGCAAACTATCGCGAAAACGTTAAAAATCTCCGCAAACACGCAGAAATATCGCGAAGACGCAGAAGTTTTTTTCCCGCCCGTTCGCGGTATTTTCTGCGTGATCGCAGCTCGCCAACTTACCCATGCGGTTGCTCACGGGCGCGAGATCTTAATCATCTCATACTCTCGCGGTGCATGATCGCGAGAAGAAAGACGTGATCGCGCGACGAATGACGTGATCGCGTGACAAATGACGTTAATGTGGGCGCGAACTGTCGCGAGACAGCGCAAATGGCTACCAACAATCCAACATCTCGTGGAGAACGCGACAGGAACGGGAAAACTTGTCGGCGAACGCGGGGATTCAGGCAAGGCGATCGCGCGCACGCGAGAATGTATTTTTTTACAGCGCGAGCAAGAAAAAAATTCCGGTAAGATGCGGACTGCGGAATTTTTGACATTTTCGCGCTCTCCGCGGAACGCAAAAATTTCAAATTATCGCAAATTCCACGAGCGGAGCGGAATTTTAGCCCAGGCCTAGTACAGAGACAGAGAGAAAGAAAGGTATTTGGAGTGAATTCCTGAGCGTTTTCGAGATTCAAATCACGTCTCTATCCACAATAGAAAAGACAAAGTTCAAAGCTGTATGCAATCTCCCAGACATCGCTTGCAGAGAGGCTCCTGAGTGACAACCAAAAGAGGAGGACCCCATGTTCTTTGAGGGTGAACAGAAGCCTTCAGACACGAAGGGTGCGCATGGTTTTCTGATTCATGCCCTGATATAATGCAAGACATTCAGGGATGTTTTAAAAAAAAAAAAACATTTATTTGCATTTTCAACCAACACAAAACAGCTAGCATGTCACAATTAGCAACAATCGTGTCAAAACACCCACATACCACCCGCCCCCGTAGACACATCATCTCCCTCATTCCATGAACCAGGGAGGCATACTGTCCCTTCGTGCATTTCAATTCCGGGATTCTCCTCCCCCTTCCCCCTGCCACCCCGAGGGTCGGAGACACAGGCCCGGTGTCACCCCCAGTTCGGGGCCCAGTTAAGTACAAAGGTCGTGAGAATCTAGTCAGCTCCCAGGCAACCATCCAATCCAGGATATGTTCTCCATTTCCCCCATATCCTACGGAACTTCCGGGGGCACCCTCTCACTTTGTATGTGACCCTTTCTGCCGCCATATACATGTCCAACCCCCTCCTCCATTCTCCTATCTGGGGAGGCAGCGACGCCCCCCACGTGCGTGCCACATCTCTTTTCGCTACCACTAATGCCAACATTGCAAAGATAAGCTGTGGGCGGTCCAAGTCAACATCGCCAGGTATGCTTAACAATACGAATTTAGGATCCGGGGGGAGTGTTTCACCCAGAACCTTGCTCAGTTCTCCTAATACTTGTACCCAATATGTATGAATGACGGGACAGTCCCCTATAATATGATAGAAGTCCCCGTGTGCCTGTCTACAGCGCAGGCAGTGTGGTTCGCTGACTCTGCCCATTCGGTGGAGTCGGACCCTGTCAAAATACACCCTATGCAGTATTTTGTATTGAATGAGTCGAAGGCGCAATTTAATCGCCACCTCTCTGTGGTGCAGCAGGGCTGCCTCCCAGTCCACTGTCTCCAGAGTGCCCAGGTTCTGCTTCCATGCTTCCCTCAGTTTCCCCAGTCTGTCCGGCATGTTGTTTCGGGTCTTGTAAGTTAGTGATACTACCTTATTGGGTATCTGCTCTTGCAATAGGCGTCCCTCTAGCGGGGCGTAGTCTGTCAGGGGAGAGGAGAGCATGCTCTCAGCTCAAAGAGGCGTGTTGCAAGTGCGCGTATTTGAAAATTTGCGTGGGGTTCAGCCCAAACTCTGCTGCCAATGACCTAAAAGGTTTGAGCACTCCCTTCGCCACCTCAAGCTTAGAAAGCTTAACGTATCCGAGATTTCTCTCAAAAATACTCCCAATACTAAGCAACGTTTCATGAAGTGTCATTATCCACAAATGTGGGCCACTTTTTCTTTCGGTGCCAGGGCCTAATTTTGTTCCCAATCTGACCCTGATTGCAATATATCAAGAAACAAGTTATGTCAACAGGATCAAAAGCTTCTCTTAGGTTGCCTGCCAGACAGAAGGGAGTGCATACAGATAAAACGCTTCTTTTCCTCCAACATGATGTAGCGCAGGAATGTTTTGATTCACAGATGAGGAACAAGGGGATCGGTGAATGAGGAAGACTGGATGCAATCCAGTTTGAGCCTTAGTCTTCTAGGATGAAAACGCTGAGCAAGTTTGTTTCAACATCAACAACATGAGAGTTGGAGAACGGTAGGGCTGAAGATGCAGGTATTTCTAGTTATAGATGCTCGTCCAGATTATTATATAGTTGTGACACTAAATTATACCTCAGACATCCTACATGCCCCTATTCATCAACCTATCCCCCACCATGTTCAACCAATGGCACTGTGCAGGAAAGTGCCCCTCTTTGCATGGATACCCCCTATCTTTTTGCCAGATACCTGATGCCTGCTAACCAGGCCTCAGCACCAGTGTTCTTTCCCAAAAGTGTACATTTGTACCAACAACTGTCACATATCTGGCCAAAGGTAAGCTCCTGATAAAAGGTACCCCGGGTACCAAGGGCACTGTGACCAGGGAAGGTCTCTAAGGGGTGCAGCACCTATTGTGCCACCCTCAGAGACCCTGCACCTTAACCCTACACACTGCCATTGCAGGCTGCGTGTTTGGGTGCAGAGGAAAGTGAAGTCGACATGGCACACATCCCTGTGTGCCATACCTGCAATCCAATGGCTGTGGCCTAGGTAAGCCACCCCTCTCGCAGGGTGCACTAGACCGCACAAGTGAGGGTACAGTTGCATGAGAACTGTACCCCTACAGTATCAAAGTCCATTCTTAGATATTGTAAGTGCAATAAAGTCATAGAGTATATGGTCTGGGAGCTGGTCATTACGTACTCCACAGCTCCATAATGGCTTAACTGAAACCTGGGATGTTTGGTAGCAAACTTCTCAGCACATTAAACTCACACTGATGCGAGTGTGGGATTTAATGTAAAATGACCTCAGAGGGCATCTTAGTGATACCCCCTGAAAAAACGCCCAGCCATGGTGTGGTTCCTAAATGGCTACCTGCCATTTGCCACCACCAGACAATTTTCTGGATCCCTGGGTAGAGGGCCTCCGCTCTCTGGGTCCAGAAACAAAGCCAGACCTGGGCAGAGGAGTCATGCCTCCACCCCCAGGATGGGCAGGGTCCTCAAAAGGGAAGCTTCAAAGGCCTGCCGCCTTTGTTAGCTGACCTTGCCTTTTGCTGCCCCCAGCAACTGGCTCCCACCGGTTATGAGCCCCACTTTGGGGGGGGGGGGGGGGAGAATCGGTGGGAAAACCAAGTTAGGAAGAGAGGTGTGCCCACCTTTGCCAAACACCCCTGAATTTAGTATTTAGGGGTGACCCTGAACCTTGCCTCCTCAGATTCGAGAAGAAAGAAGAAGGACCGAAGAGCCGTGCTGAACGAGGAAGAAGAGGACAACAACTGCTTTGGTCCCAGTCCTACTGGCCTGTCCTGACTTCGACATGCACCCAGCGAAACCCTGGCCTGTCCCACAGCCAGCATCCATTCAGAACCCAGAGGACCTGTCCCCCGTGAGCACTGGATTAGCTCAACCCAAGACCCCAAAACAGACCCCGGATCCAGCTGGCTCCGCAACACTCTGCACCCAGCGCCCACGGCCTGAGTTCCAGTGGCCCAACACCATGAGGAGGTCTCTCAAGCGATCCTTACCTGGGATCCGGTGATCCCAGACCTGCCTTGACCTTCTACCAGACGCCTGCAGCCACAACGTGAGCGGTCCTCTCGACTGCAACCGGAGTTGGTAAGAAACCTGACGCCCAAAGACACCCTGCACCCGATGCTCCTCGTCCTTGGGTGGCCCAACCGACGGTGTCCAGGCATCCATCAACAATCCAACTTCCTTTGCCAGCGGCCACCCTGAGGAAGCCTCCTTGACTGAGCCTGCAGCATTTCTACCGAACCAGAGCTCTCCATTGGAAGCCACAGGACCCGACGTCTCCTGGGCACCCTGCATCTGGCTGCCTCTGTGCCACTGGTGGTGCAGCTCCTGTGTTGATTGTTGGCCCCTGCAGTGCTGATCTTAACCCCAGGAGCTTTTGCTCTCACAACCCAGTGGCCTGCTCATAAGCAGCCCCCGACAGATGGCCCCCTAGCCCCATTGTCTAACATTGGGCCTCTGCACTCTGCACAAGGCCGCCCTAGTGCAGCTGGTGGTGCGACTCGAGTGCCTCCTTGTACCTTAGGGAACCTTGGTTCTAATCCCAGACACCCACATTGTAAGTGATTTACTTACCTGCAAACCGATAACATTCTTTTTCTCCATAGGAACCCATGTTGTGGTTTTTCCTCTGAAATGTTCCAAGTGTCGACCTGCTTTTTGTATGGAACAAAAGTAACTGTGCTGTGAGAAGTACATTGTCTTACTTATCTTTGTATTGTAGAACCCACAGTGTGATATCTAGGAATATCTCCCCAAGTATTTTATGTAACTGAAAAGTAACGCAAAAGTAATCCAAAGTAATTCCAATGTATCTTGAACTGCTTTGAAAGCAAATACAAACCTGTAACGATTCCAGTTTCAACTACAACTGCATTTCTGTGTACATCCTTGCATTTGAAAGTATATTTTACCTACCTCTGCCAGGTTCTGCTTGGTTCTAGAAATAAAACTTAAGTATACTTTTTGTATACTTATCTAATTGGTCTGGATTCAGTCTGAGTGTGTGCCATCAGTTCTTGCCTGAGTGAATACAATAAATGCTTCACCCACCTCCAGATAAGTCTAACTGCTCGACCACACTACCACAAATAGAGCTGTTAGAGATGACCTTATTTAGCCTCTGCTATACCTCTGGGAATCCACTAGACTGTGCACACTAGTCCTCAATTTGGTATAGTACTTACGGAGCCAACTTCCTACACACTGGCTTATGGAAAATTGAAACCTGTCATGGTGGATGCTCATCTGTGAAGTTTTAAAAAAACTATTTGTTGTTTTGTGCTTAGAGTGAGGGCTGGTTTTACAACACTGAGTACCATTTTACATCTGCTACCCAAGGGTTGTTTTAATGAATCATGAATCTTAGTGGTTGTCTTTAGGTTGCTGACATCCAGAAGGATTTATTGTCTAAACAATTATGGTAATTAGGCCTTACATAACATATGAAAATATTGATGTACTTGTATTGCTCATTTTCACAAAGGAACTGATTACTTAAAATTCTAGCATTAAGGCAATTTTAGATAGCAGGATTTAAAGCATATAGAGACACCTTATTGTTAATTTGCACTATGGCATATAATGTTACGGATTCATGCATTCACATACAATCTGATATAAAGTTTTTTTTTAAATCTCTTTTTAATAGCATTTTTCCGAAATTACATCCAAAAATGTATGACAAGGCAAAGCATAGTGAGAAGTTGGCACTAATGCAGAGAGGGATAAACAAGAACATTTCAAGCATTTTACATTACAGTTATAACTCAAATTTCTACAAGAGTATGTTCGACAGCTGCTATTTACATTGCTTTGTCTCATTTGGAAAGATCTTGTCTGGGGAGTTCTCCAGGTTTGCTAATGACAAATCATTCTTATTTTATAATAATAAAAAATGATTCTGTTAACATATTAAACCCATAACAACTAATACCTTCTGGGGTCATATTCTGTGTCGATCTACCGTTATCCATGGCACTTATCGGATAGCGTTCTACAGTGTGTTGGGGGGTCATGCAGATAAGGATTTCTTAGGGCATCTTGTCGTATTATGCGGCTCTGTTTTTATGCTTTTATGTTACTGTCTCTCAGGGGCAGTGGGCTTCCCCCTCTCTAGTATTCCCTGGGGGGTTCTCCTGTGAAACGCTCTCCATCCTCTTCTCCTCTGGCATCCAAAGGTCGGACAATTTCAGCCCAGGGCTTCGCCAGTGGTCTGCGCCTTTTACTAATTTTGTCTTCCCGTGCCAAAGCCCTTTCTACAATTTAATGTAAAGTTAATAGTTTTTAGTGTATATTTCCGGTAATGTACCAATAATATGCTATCAGATATTTGATTACATCGAGTCTGTGTTAAAAAAAAATGTCTGTACGTGGTGTTAATGTTATGGTACAACATGTAATAATAGAAACATTTTCTTTGTTCAGCTGCATATTTTTAAATACATTTGCGAACAGTGTTTCTTTTTACTTTGCTTGATGTTTTTTAATGTTTTAATTGTAATGATTTTTGTTAATCAAGCAATAAAGAAAGAATTTCACTTTTCATCTCGTCTGGTCTTTCCAAGCTTCTTATTGCACGAGTTATAATGTTTCAACACATATATATTTTGAAAAATAAACACAATTAGGACAATGAACAACCTGAATGTATATGTAGGAGTCCATACGGCACACAAAGCACAACAGGCACCAATGATAAGAAAAGTGTTGATGTGTAGTGTTTGTGTACTTCAAATAGAAGAAGAAGGATCTTGAGGACTGGACATTCAAAGTGGTGTGGGGCATCATTGGGGACACTGAAGCAGTAGCTCAATTTGCTATCAAACTACATTTTTGATCAGGATCTTTGCAGGCCAGAATGTCAGGTCTTGCTAATAGTGAGGATGCAGGAAGAATGAAGTAGGTGCAAAGATGTATGCAAACACTGAACTGATCACCAAAACCTTAAGTCAAAAAGAAAAAAAAAAAAAGATGATGGGAGAAATAACAAACGAACAGTAGAACAGTATGTATGTGATTGTTATTAAGCAGATAGAAGATATAAACAATAAGATAGTTAGAGAAACCAAAAGGGGTAGATGATTTTCTGGTGAGTAGTGGAAAGAAAAGTGGGGTTAGGACAGAAGCTGGAGATGTCAATAAATCAATTTTCTGGTAGAAATAATGTATTTTGAAAGAATCTGAAGTTCCTTTACTGTCTTAGAAGGTGTTCGTGTTAAAAAAGTATTTAATGTCTTTAAAGTCAAAAACATCAGGAGGCCTTGGCCAACTGCGATCTTTGTGTGTACGCTCATGCATGGGCTCCCATGACTGCTAACTGGTGGGCTTAGTATCTTCAGAGTGTGGTCTGATGTCAAAGATGGGCCTGAGAGCTGATTTGACAGGTGTGCTGACCAAATTGGCCTGATTTCTACTGAGAATGTATTCAGAGTCATATACTTTGCTTACCATGTCATGGATTACCAGGGGATCTGCATATTCATGCGGGATTGGCTACAATGGTTACAGGGCCTTCTTAGGTGAGGGGGCTCCAGTAACCATTAGGTTACTAGTACAGACCATCCTTCAGGGCTCACATTTGGCCCAGGGCTAAGCAAGGCCATCTGGGGGCCTTGTTTTCTGCCTACTACACTGCTACTTTGAGCTCCAGCACTGAATGCGATTGCCAGGCCAGCACATTTGCAGGGGCAGACAGTGTCACTGCAGCCTACAACATGATAACGAAGTACATAGGTAGCTTTTGATAGGTCTCTGGAGCCTCCTTCGAAAGAGATCACATTCAGAATCAAAATCGACTCAGCAATGCTCTATTTCTTTACTTTTTGCAATGATTATCTACTTCTGCACATCTTCATTTATCTGTTTTGTTAGAAGTGGATTTTTTTAAGGTCTTGCAGGCTTGCTTTGCTTCTTGTAATCAAGCAGCTTTCAGAAGGGTGCTTTAAGCCCCGCCCCTTCTTTCTATTGGCTTGCGTCATAGTTAATGCTAAATGCTGGCTTTCTATTGTGAACGAGGCTTTTTAGTCCCTCCTTGTTACCGCCCTGTCTCCCTTTGTCCCCACCCACCAGGACTGGATCCTTTACTCGTGGCGTTATCCAGTGCCCTTTAGTTACTGGGTAGGCACTTTTTTTGCTTGTTACATTGATGTCCCAGACAGCAGTAGCAGCAGGGAGGGGGCGTGTGAACCGCCGCTTCTTCGATTTTCCAGCAGTCTACAGTGGCCTTTCTCTCGGACACATCCCCACACACATTCGTCACTTCAGGATACGGTGAGAATGTGCCGGAGCCCGCAGTCACGGACAACTCTTCTTTTCAGATTTTTTTTCTTTACTATTTTGCGGTTTCTGATTGGCTGGGGCTGCCAGGCAAGCAATGATTACACAACTCAAAACATCGTGTTACTTACCAAAAAAGACAAATGGCGTGTGTCTCCGCGCAACGCATATCGTATGTGTTACCCCTCCACAAACGCTCCTCAGCATTTCACCAACGGCTACACAAATGTAATTGCAACACCTTTTGAATAATCCGCCACATGGCGTCCCGATGATCAGCTATGTATCTGTCGCCGGCGCATTGACAGACACGGCTTACACTCCACCGACCACGTGTGCCTACAAGCGCGCCACCCACTGTCCCTACCCTACTGCAGTACTAGGGCATCTCTTCCATGGAACTGGGTGCTGCCCTTCGTGTTACGCACACCGATGGTTGTTTTTTAGACAAGCTGTTTACTGTCATTTTGCTCATTCACGCCTCTATTTTGTAGCGCTGAACAAGTTATTTACCTTCGGTAACGCTTTTTCTGGTGGATACAGTATCTGCCTGTGGATTCCTCACCTTGTGAATATCCCCTGCGCCAGCATTCCACTGAACTTTTCTGTCCCAGCACTCCACGTCGACGTGGGCGACGTCATAATGCATCGGCTCCGCTCGCGACTCCGATCGACGTCACCGGAGCCATAAGAAGCCCAAGTCGGCGTGATGACGTCAGTTCCACCCATTTTTTCCGAGCCTTCGAGGCGAACAGGCGAACCAACGACAACTCCAAGTATACACAGTATACAGTATACCAACACATATACATAGCATACAAAGAAAAGGAATGCTAAATAAACAAGCATTTCCTACAAATGTACAAGAAAGTATACAAACATTTCAAACAAGACCTATTTCGTGGTATACAAAGGTGGACAACGGGGAGGCGGGTGGGCCAGTGAGGAATCCACAGGCAGATACTGTATCCACCAGAAAAAGCGTTACCGAAGGTAAGTAACTTGTTCTTCTGATGGATACATCTGCCGGTGGATTCCTCACCTTGTGAATAGATTCCCACAGCAGTCCCCACTCCCGGAGGAGGGTGTCCACCTTCCTATACCAGAAAGACTTGCAACACAGAGCGCGCGAAGTGGCCCTCCCTCCTCATCTCTGAGTCCAAGCAATAATGCTTTGCGAAAGTATGGAGGGAGGCCCAAGTCGCGGCCTTACAAACATCTGCCATAGGAACACCCCGGGCCAAAGCAGATGTAGATGACTTAGCCCTAGTCGAATGAGCTCTAATGCCCTCAGGAGGAGTCTTACCAGCCAGGGCGTAGCAGATCTTGATGGTAAGGATGATCCATACCGATAGCGTGCGCTTGTGCACCGCTTTACCCTTGGAATGACCAACGTAGCCAATGAAGAGTTGATCATCCAGACGAAAGTCTTTAGTTCTGTCCAGATAGAAACTCACAGCCCTCTTCGGGTCCAGGCGATGGAGTCTTTACTCCTATTTGGAAGGATGTGGAGGAGGATAAAAAACAGGGAGAGTAACAGGCTGCCCCAAATGGAACGGAGTAACAACTTTTGGCAGGAAACCAGCCCTGGTCCTGAGTACCATCCTTTCAGCATGTAATGTAAGAAAAGGGGGTTTAGAACTAAGAGCTTGTAAAGGAGTCGTGAGCCCCAACTCAACTGAAACACGTTCCCCAACGCCGCCTGCATCGGAAACTGGAGACTGCAAAACGACGGGCAGTGCGCGTTCTCGCGGGTGGCAAACAGGTCCACCCGAGGGGTCCCCCACGTCCGAAAGACGTGACGAACTACCTCCGGATGGAGCCTCCACTCGGGGTCGGCGGAGAACTGCCGACTGAGACTGTCCGCACGCACGTTCAGCACCCCGGCCAGATGATTTGCCACCAGACAAATCCGATGGTCCTGAGCCCAGGACCATAGACGCAGAGCCTCTCTGCAGAGACAACGCGATCCCACTCCTCCCTGCTTGTTGACATACCACATCGCGGTAGTGTTGTCCGTCAGGACTTGAACAGACTGACCGCGAAGGGAAAGGAGGAAGGCCTTGAGTGCCAAACGAATCGCCCGTAATTCCAGAAGGTTGATGTGAAGCAACCTCTCCTCTGGAGACCAAAGACCCTTGATCTCCAGATCCCCCAGATGAGCACCCTACCCTAGAGTGAATGCATCCGTAATCACTGTGGCCATCAACGGAGTCAGATGAAAGGGCTTTCCTTGGGACAGATTGCCCTCCACGCTCCACCAAGATAGATCCGCTGCAGCTTCTCCGGAGATCCTGATTGACTCCCTGAGATCTCCATTGTGCTGATACCACTGCCTGCGGAGGCACCACTGGAGCGCCCTCATGTGCCAGCGTGCAAGGTTGACCAACAGAATGCAGGAGGCGAACAGACCGAGCAGGCGAAGTACCTTCAGAACCGGAACAACCGCTCCATTGTGGAATAAAGGGACCATTTCCTGAATGTCGAGAATCCTTTGAGGAGGAGGGAATGCCCGATACACAGTAGTGTCCAGTGCCGCCCCTATGAACAGGCTGCGTTGAGAGGGCACCAGGTGAGATTTGGGCACATTGATCGAGAAACCCAAGTCGAATAACAGCTGAGATGTTACCTGCAGATGATGTTGCACCATCTCTGGGGACTCTGCCTTCAGAAGCCAGTCGTCCAGGTAGGGGAAAACCGGAATCCCCGACCTCCTGAGATGAGCAGCCACCACTGCCATCACCTTTGTGAAGACTCGAGGTGCGGTAGTAAGACCAAACGGAAGGACCGCAAACTGGTAATGTTGCGACCCAACCGTAAAACGGAGATACTTCCTGTGCGACTTCAGGATTGGGACATGAAAGTATGCATCCTGCAAGTCGAGCGACACCATCCAGTCTCCTTGCTGCAACGCTTGAAGAACCTGCACAAGGGTCAGCATCTTGAATTTCTCCTGTTTAAGGTAAAAGTTCAAGATTCTGAGGTCCAGAATCGGACGCAACCTGCCGTCCTTTTTGGGAATCAGAAAATACCGGGAGTAGCATCCCTGACCCCTTTCCTGCTCCGGAACCACCTCTATTGCACCCTTCTGAAGCAAGGCTAGAACCTCTTTCTGCAGGAGAAGCAGATGATCTTCCGAGCAATAACCTTGGCAAGGAGGGTAAGGGGGAGGAAACTCCTGAAAGGGAAGGGCGTACCCAGTCTCTACGAGGTTCAAAACCCAAAGGTCTGTTGTAATAGATTTCCAACCCCATAGAAAGTAGGACACCCGACCCCCCACAGGATTTACATGATCCGGGATGGGGGATCTAGGGCTGCTCCCCTGAAGCCTCATTGGGAGCAGAGGAGGAGGACGAAGAAGAGGGGTTGCGACCAGAACCTCTCCGACCCCTCTGCTTCCCTCTATAGGACCTATAGAGGGGATTCTGTTGTTGCTGCTGCTGCTGCTGCTGCTGAGGCTGTTGGAAGGAGCGAAAGGATGATCTTCTGAAACCCCTAAACTTCCGAAAAGCTGAACCCCTAGAAGGCGCCTGCAGACCCAAGGACTTTGCCGTCAATCTGCTGTCCTTAAATCGTTGAAAGGCAGAGTCTGCCTTCTCCCCAAACAGTTTCTGTCCATCAAATGGCAGATCCACCAATGTGGCCTGAACATCCGCCGAGAATCCAGAGGAACGGAGCCACGCCTGTCTCCTCGCGGCTATAGATGACCCCATAATTCTTGCCACCGAGTCCGCCGTATCCAGCCCTGACTGGATCACCTGCCTGGCAGCTGCCTGAGTGTCCGCAACTACCTCCAAGAAGGACGACTTATCACCCTCAGGCAATTTAGGGGTTAAAGATTTAATAGAGTCCATCAAAGCATGTACATAACGCCCCAGCAGACATGTGGCATTAGATGACTTCAGTGCCATACTTCCTGAAGAGAAGGACTTTTTAGCCGCCTGATCAACTTTCGTGGACTCCCTATCTGCTGGAGACTGAGGGAATGCACCCGAAGCATGTTTCGAACAAGAAGCCTGCACAACCAGGCTCTCCGGAGATGGATGTGTAGACAAAAAATCAGGATCCCCAGGAGCAACCCTGTACCTTCTTGCCAATTGTCTGGAAATCGCCGGAGAAGAAAGAGGTTTCCTCCACACCTCCAACACCGGTTCCAAGATGGCCTCATTAAAAGGCAACAAAGGCTCCGAAGTTGACGTCGGAGAGTGCAACAGCTCCGTAAGCAAGTTAGACTTGTACTCCACAGAGGGTAGCTGCAGATCTAACAATTCTGCGGCTTTCTTAATCACCACATGGTAGGGTGCCAATTCCTGTGGAGGAGAAGATCTTGCAGAAGTATGCTCCCACTCTGGGGTCGTATCCAAACCACTTGCTTCTTCTATTCCCTCAAACTCATCCGAAGAAGTGTCGACTTCACCTTCTTCCACCTCTGCTCTATACCTTCCTTCCTCCAATACCCTCTGGGCCTCCCTTCTTGATAGAATCCGGGGAGCCGGCGTCGTCGACGTCGTACGCGGCGTCGGTGGAGCCAGAGGTACCGGAGTCGGCGGAGCCACAGGAGTCGGCGGCGCCGGACGCGGCGCCGACGGCGTCGGCAACGGCGTCGAAGAAGGCTCCGAACCAGGATGATCCATCCGAAGCCTCGACGGATCCCCAATCGGCGCCGGAAACTGCCACGAAGGCGCCCTCGGCATAAAGAGTAAAAAGGGGGCCTGAGCATAATGCTGCGGCACCCCTAGCGTATATGTCATTGGACCCACGGGACCAGTTGGTGCTCCGGATGGGAAGGCCGCCCTATTAAGTATACCATACATGGCATTCAGAAAATGTGATGAATCGGTACCTGGAGCCGGGAATTGCGGATAAGGAACAGACCCTGTATCCCTTTGTGGAGTCTCCGGCGCCGGCTCCGCAGTGTCTTCCACCGGAGCCACAGATTCATCAGGCACCGGAGCAGGCTCTTCCTGTTCCTGCTCATCCATAGAGACCTCCGACTCCACTCGCACCGGAGTCGACGCCTTTGACGGAGCCGGTGACTGCGCCGGGGACTGCGCCGAAGAATGCGCTGGAGCCCGCTTCGGCGAAGGAGATCTTCTCGGAGACTTCGAAGGAGAAGGAGAAGGTGACAAGTCCTTGCTTCAGCGCCGACGGGGCGAAGTCGACCTCGATTTCCTGCTCTTCGAGGACCGACGTCGAGAAGAATGCTTTCTCTTTTTATGATGCTTCTTCGACTTCGACGACCTCTATGTCGACGACTCCCGCCTCGACTTCTCCTTCTTTCTTCCTCTCTTCTCCTCACCGATCTTCTTCATAAAGAGTTTAGTCTTCCTCTCCTTCAGTGCTTTAGGATTCATCCTCCTACAGCAGGCACAGTCTTCCATATCGTGGTCCGAAGAAAGGCACCACAAGGAGTCCTGATGCGGATCAGTCATGGACATCAGACCTCCACACTCCCTACAGGGCTTAAAGCCCGACTTCCTCGTCGAAGACATACCAAATTTTCAACAGTAACACGGTCAAACTACAAAGTAGCCAGAGAGCACTGGAAAAAACCGTTGCGCGTCGACGGCGCGGAAAAAAGGGAACTGACGTCATCACGCCGACGTGGGCTTCTTATGGCTCCGGTGATGCCGTACGGAGTCGCGAGCGGAGCCGATGCATTATGACGTCGCCCACGTCGACGTGGAGTGCTGGGAAAGAAAAGTTCCGTGGAATGCTGGCGCAGGGGATATTCACAAGGTGAGGAATCCACCGGCAGATGTATCCATCAGAAATGCAGACTACCGTAGCACGAGGAGTGCCCAAAGGTGTCCAAGTCTGGGGTACAACGCAAAGGAAAGGGTAAGGGGAGCTGCTCCGGCTTCATCTACGAAGTGCTCAGCAGGTCAACCCTGAATGGGCCCTCTCGCTTGGTGCGATGAAGGTCCTGGACTCCATCGATGGAGACTTCTTCAGCGGGTGGCTTCCACGGCAGCTAGACTCGCCCTTTACCACAATCGAAGCTCTATGGCCAGTCTTGAAATAGAAGCTGCTGTGATACTGGTGCTTCTCTAGAAAACATTCAAATAGGCCCTGTCCGAAGGCCCCAACTCTGTGGCCTAGTTCATAACCAAAACCTTCTTTCACTTGTGTTATATCTTTTTTTATATTAAAGGACTCGGTTATTGTCAGAATGGTGATAACCCCTTCATTCTAGGTGGCGCTCCCTGTAGTGCCTGGTGGAGCAGCCTCCCACCCACCACACCACACACAGTCCAGATTTGACGGACCGCCCAATGGATCATAGCCCGCCCCACCCTGTTCTCCTTATCTGAGAAATCCCTTCTCTTGGACGGCCTCGTCCCCCCCCCCCCCTCCTTTAACGCTGTAACTAGACCAGTCACTGCCTCTTCCTTAGCTGCCTAAATTAGTGCCCACTCCGCTCCCCCTGGCACGCTTTTGTCTCCCTCTGTATGCATTTGTTTTAGGATTACCCAGCCTTGCCCCCAAGGCCCGTTGCCTCCCCCTGGGACCGCGACACCGCCCACCATTACCTGCTTCAACAACATTGTGCTCCTGATCTCCCCCCCGCCACCATTCTGCCACCTCCAAAGTGATCCTCCCACAGTCCGGGAAACAATCTCCCCTTACAAGCGTCAACCCTGTACCCATCCCTCCTGCACCTCCTCCCGTGCCGGGCGACCTTCCCCACATCCCCCACCTATCCAAATTCACGCCCAACTCCCCACACCCCACCCGCTGACCCCGCTCATTGTATCCTCTGTAGCCCTCCTAACTCCTCACAACTAGCCCCCTGTTAGTGTGCCGAGCCCGGCTAAACATCCATCCTCTCTGAATGGCGACCAAATTGTCCCCCTACCATTTCCCAGCATTTGCCCCCACCTAACCTGCATTGACAAGAGGGTGTGCCTTCCTCCATGTGCACTGCTGCATGGTCTGCCAGGTGGCACCTGGATCCAGCCTCTGCTGCAGTCACACCCATCCGCTCCGCGGAACTGCACATACTCTCTGCCCAACTATCCCAGCTACCCCCGCTAAGCTCCATGCCCTGTCACCTCTGAGGGCGACAGTCTGCTCTGAACCACCTGCACCAACAACCCTCGGCCCTCCCCGCATTTTCCACTGCAAACACCCCTTCTCCCCTCCCCAGACAGCGCCCGACTTCCCGCCCATGTTTCCCGAGCGCCCGTAAGAATTGTAACCAATCCAACCGGCCTCAGAAGGATGAAAGGCTGAGGGCATGAATACTACATAACTCATGCATACCTCCCCTCCTGCAAGCCCTACCCCCGTCCTCTTTCCCGTTTATCTTGAGCACCGCTGCTTCCCAACCGCGTCCAGGCCCCACCCTTTGCCACGGCAGAAAAAGGTCCCTTAGGGTTCAGGCCGACCTTTGGTGCAAGCCTGGGTAAACTGTTTCCTGCTCCAAGAACTCCACCTCTTGCTGTTGGTGGTCAGCTGAGAGTGCGGTGAGTGACGTATAGGAGAACTTGCTTTCCCCTTCTGCACTCGCCCGGCTTCGGTATGCCATATAGCGATTGTGGTGTAAGCCCACGCAGATTCATGGCACAGGCTAAGCGTTAACTGCCAAGTTTCTACATTGCCCATGAAATGCCTTGGAGGCGAAGGGACGCTTACACTCTCGGTTTGGGATCTAAACTGTTTCTGTGCAAAATTACTCACGTGCCTTCTCCAACCCCGATCATTCCGAGAAGCAAAACATCACCATGTAGCTTTGACCATTTGCTGTGTTTATGTAATTTGCATTGCTCACTCTGAACGCAGTCCTGTCCATCTAACTGTCACTTTGAAAATTAGCAGATAAAGGAAATGGGTAGATCTCAGAAGAACGATATGCACAGGATTGCGGTGCTAGTTGAGAGTGTAGAGCAGCTCCCCGACATGAAGATCGATTTACATGAGCTCAAGTTACATTACAAAAGGTTATGTTAATTTCTATGTTTCTTGAAGCTCTGGAGAATTGAGGAGAACTTGAACCCCCAATCCTACAGAGGGCAGCTCTGCCTGTCTTGCTACATACTCTCACGTAATAATTTCAGGCAAATGGAGCAGGCAGCAACGTTCTCAGACCTGTGGGAAAATAACACGCAGTACTGAATAAAAATTAAAATACAAGCATTTGCAATGCAATATGTCTCGTATTTGCAAGACTTTGAGCTACTGGCATTGTAAATGACAAACCTTTAATCTATGTGTTGGTTTGGAAAACATATAAATAAAAGGCATGGTCATTTACAATGCCAATAGCTTAGAATTTCGCAAATGCGAGACCTATTGTATTGCAAATGCTTGTCTTCCATATGAGGCAAGGATGGTTGTTTGTATTGATAAGCACCAACACTAAAGCAGAAGTCACACTAGTGCACATCAAATCGTATGCAAACGTTCTGGAGTATACTTTAAGAGCACCATCTGCATCTGAAGTAAACACATCATTGCATGGCTTTTGCTTTGCCAGTGAGGTTGCCCAAGTGCTGTGGTACTTAGTTGGTTTGCTTCTGTCTCAAATACAAGCATGGCCAAATGTTCTGGAAATGTTGTAGTCTCTTCATCAAGCGGGCCAGCAAATACAGACCAACAGACTCCCCTTCCAGGAATTACCCACCATAATCCAAGTGAAAAGAAACATAATAAGTCATTGATGCAATGGGAGGATAATTAAGTGAAAAAGACAGCCTTTTCGATACTGCATTAAGCATTCCAGGGAGGCCTCTGGAGCTTATTATGTCCCTGTAGCTCAGAACAAGAGGTTAGCCTACTGAACCTTGGAGTCACTCTGGTAGTCCTGGAATCATAGAGTTGGTCCTCTCTCCTTCAAGCGACAAGCCAGCCTCAAGCAGCAGGGCAGTCCTCTGAAGAACAAGACAGCCTCAAGCAGCAGGGCAGGCCTATTGATACAAATGCAAGCTTTAAGAAGCAGTACAGATCTGGTAGCAGCGGGGCAGTCCTCTAAGAAACAAGGCAGGCCTCAGGCAACAGGGCAGTCCTCTCGAGTACAAGGAAGTCTTCTGCAGGACCAAGAGTGAACTGAAGAGTGGGCTTGAGGGTCAACTATTTACACCTGGTGTCAGCATTGAAGTGGAAGAAAGTTTAACCTCCCACAGATGGTTTTGGAATTTCCTCACTCCCTGCCCAGGTCCCTAAACGTCTGAGGGGGCAAAATCCTGGTGCCAAGTTCTTTGTGAGTGTGCTGACGCAGCTCCTTTAAAATTGGGGTAGGAAACTGCTCCACCCCTCCCATTCTGGCAAGATAGTCCTCTCCCAGCTACAACCAGGTTCTATTGTTCACTGTCTGGGCCCAATACACATTTCTCATAGGGGAGAAATTAACAGGCTCAGGCACTAGGAAACTCCTAGAAATCCTCAGAAAGTTTAGGGAAGGAAAATGTCAATTTTCTAAAAGTGTCATTTTCGAAATTGCAACGGGGAGGATAGGAGGGTTGGGTGAGGAATCTGTGGTCGAACAGAGTCTCTACTAAAAAAAGGCATCACCAAAGGTAAGTAAATTGTTCTTTTGAGAAAGACTTCTAACCCCAGATTTCTCACCTTTTGAACAGATGGCAATGTAGTACCATCCAGGAGGAGGGTGTCCTTGAACTGACTCAAACCAAAAAGTCCTGCAGGCAAAATGTCCATATCGACATACCTAGCTGTCCAGACAACAAAGCTTCATGAACATATGGAATTCCGCCCACGTAGCAGCCTGGCAAATGGCCAGAATTGTCAGTCTGCATGCCAACGCAGTAGTAGCAGCCTTGGATCTGTTGGAATAAGCACGAAATCCCTTTGGAGGCTGCTTTTTGTCCAATGTTAGCTAAATTTTATACCGAGTTTGAGCCATCTAAGGATGGTCCTCTTCTGCACTGACTTGCCCTTTTTAGCTCTGCCAATTCCAATAAAGGGCTGATTGTACACCCAGTGCTCTCAGGTATGGTTGATGTAAAAACCAAGGGCTCTTTTCAGATCCAATAGAGTCTACTCCGCCTTAGACGGATGAGGTGGAGCAAAGAATTTCTGATGGGTAATGGTTTGCCCGGTTTGAAAAAGGAGTCACCACTTTCGTAAGAAAGCATGCTTGGATTCTCAAAGCCAGTTTGACTGGGTAGAACATGGTGGGTTAAAAGAAAGGGCTTGCAGGTCGCTCGCCCACCACAACAAAGTTATGGAGACAAAAAAGGCTATCTTGAGAGCCAGATGCCGAAGAGGACATCTATGCATAGTTTCAAATGGAGTACACATAAGGAGCGTAAGAAGCAAAGTTTGCTCCCACTGGGGCATAATGAACAGACAAGGAGGAAACATGCATTGTAAACCTTTTTTAAAAAAACTCATCACAGCAGGAGATTGGAGCAAAGAAAGGTGAACCGGCAACTGCAAAAATAAGTAGAAAGAGCAGACAAGTACCCTTTAACTGTGTCCAAAGCAAAGCCTTGCTGGGCTAGGGACAATGCGAAAAGCAGCACTTCAGAAAGTTTGGCCGGAAGTGGATCAATTTGGCGGGTACTGCACCAAAACACACATTTGTCTCACTGACAGGCATGTAGAGATTCAGTTGAAGGACACCTGGCTGCAAGATGACATTGTGAGGCAGGTCAGAGGCAGTCAACTGCTGTCTCTCAGTTTCCAAGCATCGAGAAAAAGTGTGCACAGGATCGGATGCAGGACCCAGCCTTCCTGCTGTTATGTTATGTTAAACAGGGATTTATAGAGCGCACAGCTACTTAACAGAGTGTCCCGGCACTATGACAGTAAAGACAGAGGTAAAAGCTATGCACCCAAAACTACTGAAAGAGTGGGGAAGCGGATTAGATTAGCTGTTGGAACATCCACGTTTTTTATTGTTTTCGAAACTCCAAAAGAGAGGTAGTCTGTCTTAGGGAGAGCGGCAGAGTATTCCAGGCACGGGCTACTTGTACCTGGAAAGACCGTCCTCCACAGCGTGCTCTGCAGAACCTTGGCACTGAGATCAAATATTGTTGGGCTGATCTAAGAGATCTACACGGGTGTAGTAAAGAACTCTTTTACGCAAGTAATGAGCCCCTAACCCATGTAAAACTTTAAAAGCAAGGGTTAGTGCTTTGAAAAGAATCCTACAGCGAACCGGGAGCCCGTGTAATTGTGATTGGCAGCCTGATTGGAGGACAGATGTTCATTCCCCAGAATTTTGGAAATTACACTCTCCTTGCCATATCCAGTGCCACTAGGATGACTTGGGCAGAATGTGTCTCAGAGCGAGAGACACTTTGGAAACTCCAATGCACAAAACTGCAGACATTGCAGTTTTTCAGTGGTGGCAAAAAGACAGAGCCAATGTTCTCCCCATTTGCAGAAAAGACCATGCACCACCACTGGCTGTAGCTGCCATATATGATCTGTCTAGCGTTGACGGACGAGTTAGTTCGTCCTGGTGTTTAGAGATCCTGCCAGATGGTGTACCATCAGGAAAAATCCCCTAGTGTTCCAGCCACTTCCAGAGATGCAGAGCATCCTGACACGGAGACCCTGGCTCCTATCCTGTTCTGTTTTTTGTAGTACATGGACATGGTGTTGTCTGAACATCAGCACCTGTCTCCCCTTGATGGATGGTATGAAGGCTTTCAATGCCAAGCAATGGCCCACAACTATAACAGGTTGAAGTGGAGCCGAGACTCCGCCGGTGACCAGATGTCACTGATCTCCACCCCTTCCAAAGGGTAGAGAGCGGGGTTCCACAGCCACCACTGCAGATCTTTTGCAGTCTCCTCCAAAATCTGGACAGGATCATAGAGGTCCCTTTGATGCTGCGCCACTGGTACTTCAGATCCCACTGCAGATCCCACATACACTACCTGTCTTGCTTCACCAACAGGATACAGGACTGCACGAAGCCTCAGAACCATCCTCACTGAAATCCAGGACAGAGGCCGAATGTTCTGGACTCTCTTCTCCAGGGAAAATTCACAAAAGGGCACTGCATCCAGAATTACTCCAATGAAAGGACTATCTACCAAGGAGTAGTCATAGTCAGGTGTGCTACTTTGGTACATTCATAGTGAGACCCAAAGATGTTAGGGATTCGTCATAGCCTTGAGGTGGTGACTACTGCCTGAGGCAATCTTGCCTTCAGCAGCCACTCACTTAGGTAGAGAGAGACGAGGGCCCCAACATCTGAAGATTTGATGCAACCACAGCCATCAGTTTCGTGAACACCCGAGGGGCTTGGTAAGGCCAAAGTAGAGCACATCGAACAGGAAATGCACCTGGCCCACCGCGAACCGAGGTAACACCTGTGGGCCTGCAGGTTAGGGACGTGGAAATGAGCATACTGCAGGTGCAATGCTAACATCCACTCTCCTAGGTTGAGGGCAGACAAGGCATGAGCTAAAGGGAGCAGCTTAAATTTGTCCTTCCTCTGGAAGGCATTGAGAGAACGAAGATCTAAACTAGAATGCAGGTTTCCGCCCTTTTTTGGCATCAGAAAGTAGCAGGAAATCCAACCACAGCCTACTTCTGATCCTGGCACACTCTCTGTAGCTTCTTTGGATGTGCACTTCCTGTTGAAAAAATGACAGATGATCCTCAATCAGATGTTCTAAGGATAGTGGCAGGTGTGGCAGGGCAACTAGAAAAGATAAGGCACATTCCAGTTAGACAATATGCATGACCTACTTGTCCAAAGTAACTGCTTGCCACTGTCACAAAATGTCGGATTCTGTCTCCGACTGCATGGCTGTGACAATGGTAAGGCCCAACTAAAAGGATTTAGGCATTAACAGCCTGTGGTAGCTGTGGGGGAGGGGGGCGGGATGGTGTTGGCAGGACTGGGATTCATGCTGCCCCTGCTGTCCACGTGGTCTATGGGCACTGCAGCCTCACGAAAAATAAGGGGAGTGTGATGGCCTGGCGGCATCTGCTGGTGGTTTTTGAAGCCTCTACCATAGCCAGGGAGGGGCCACAATTCCCACTGTCGTTGTGGAGCAGGTCCAAGGACAGTACTGTGGTCCTGCTAGAGTCAGCAATATTACCAAAAAGACAGAAGCCATCAAAAGGCAAATGCACTAGGCTGGCTAGTACCTCCCCGGAGGAGCCCGTAGACCTCATCTAGGACTGCCTGCGAATGGCCACACTGGTACCTATGGCTCTGCCTAAAGAATCAGTAGTATCCAAGTCACAACAAATTGTGAACTTGGTGGTATCATGACCCTCCTGTATGGCTTGCATCAAAATAGAGCGTACATCGTCCTGGAGAGTTGGAAGGACTTATGCCAAGGAGTCCCATACAGCAGGCCTCGAAAAATCTACTCACACATTCTCTGTGGCGAGTCAGATTTTATCATGTTGAGCTATTTTTAAGACCTACTGGTCCATTTTGGCGAGTGAAATGAAGCTGGAAAGGAATATGTGTTCTGTTCATTAAGGAAGTGAATGATCAATAAAGATGCCTTTAAATCTTGTTTTCATCTTGACTCATTTGCTGCCAGCTCAAGAACAGAGTTCAAATGTCTGTGTGCCTTTTTACTAATTGATGTTATTTGTCTCCTGGAAAATTGTGTTTACTTTCCTTTCTCCTACAACAGTTTGAGGATTTTGAAAAGACAGCTAGCTTTCTGACGATCATTGTGAAAGAATAGGCTTTAGGATGTCAGTGTTTTTTTCTAAAACAAAACATTTAGATAGCGTGTAGATCAATAGTATAAATATTTCAAAATATATCAGGAATAATGAAAGCACGTTTTTGCAATTAAGAGGTGTGATGCAAACAAAGATTTAAATAGGAGAAAAACAAATCAGAACACTTACTTGGTGATGTGCAAATGACAAATGTTTGCAAAAACTCTATTCCCAAACACTATATAGTTTTATGGGAAATTCTGTGGACATTTCAATGGAAAATGGGCTGTTTGCAAATGACAGTGTGCTACAACTTCATGCTTTAGTTATATATTTATTCAAAGTGATAGTTGTGAAACATGATTTGAGAAACGTTCCTGATCCTGCCCTGATGACAAAGCTGTTAATGAGCTAAGACGCAAGTCAGGGGTCAAGATTTGTATTATATATAGAGAAAAAGTTGTCAATTCGATCAAACAAAAGATTTTTTATACAGCAGATATGCTGAACTTGCATATTTGAAGGTGCTCTCATATTTGATAATGAAGAAACTGTCAGCTCAGTGAATTCAAATATTTGCCCAAGGTCACATCATTTGAAACCAGTTTATGGGTCAAGAGCATTACAGTTTTTTTTTTGCAGAGATTTATATAGCGCAAACTTGACCCGAATCGGGTATCAGAGCACTTTACATAGCACCAGTTACGTTACAGGAGGGCACACATTCATTTTTGTTAGGCACGGGGAGATTAAGTGATTTGCCCAGAATCAGAGGATGTGCAGCGTCATTGCCGAGACTTGAACCCAGTTCCCCAGATTCGCGGTCGACTGTCCTAGCCGTTAGGCCAACTCCTCTCTTAGGTCCAGTCACTATACCTGCTGGTCTGGTTACATTTTATTGATTATTCGAGGCCTGTAGAGCATGAGAATAGAAGTCTAAAAAGCAGCTAGTGTTGACAGATCGTATTGCTAGACTTGTGGAGGAAAACATGCATACTTGAATAAATCTATTTGTTTTAATTCCCTATATAGTGATGCAGTATGGAAAGAGTTGGGATTAACCTTACCTCCTAAGGATTTATCGGGAGTAGGGTGCTGAGTTTAGAAGTCCAGGTCACCTGGGGCAGTGCGATGATGCTTCACAACCTGCGATTGACTGGACGGCCAGAGCAAGGTTTCGCCCACATTCCAATAAGGGCATCTGTAAAATCCTTGCTAACAGGGAGCAGGACCTCAGGATTTGTTTACCCCGGTTGGAGGACCTCAGTCGGTACATTGGCCTTGAATGCCATAGTGGGAAAACGTAGGTCAAGTGCCTAAGCCGCCCTTCGCATGATCATTGCGAAGGAGGCACTCTTCTTTTGCAGGGCCAAGAGGAGACCAAGCCTGTGTCTGGTGAGGTGTAGATACCACTGTCATCCTGAAGACCTTCATACCAACTGCACTCAGTGTAGGGCTGGGTGAACTCTTGCCGAGAACCATAAGCATCATTATCAGAATCGGTGCTAAATAAAGTATGGACAGTATAAGCCCTTCCCAGAGGCAAAGCTAATGTGCCAGAATCAGAAGGGTTTTTAAAAGGATACATTCCAGGAGGATCAGGGCACAGCCTCGGTTGAAGGTGCTGGGGCACTAAATCTGAGTTCAATAACACTTTTGGTTGTGCGCGGTCTTCCGGCCTCAATGAGCCATGCTCCAGCATAAGTTGGGCAAACACAAGGAGATGGGCGGAGCGCTGATACTTTTCAGACACTCACCCCCAGTCACAGATCGAGGTTGGATCCATCATTGTTCTTTAGCTCACATCGCCACCCCAGTTAAGACCCAGCCATATGCAAATTAGACTTGACTCTGTGCCTTATGGGAACAGTCCAGCCCGAACTGCCAAGCCAGGTCTTCTCTGGACCGGAAACAAGCATCCTGGGACCGGTTTCGGGGTAACACCCCTCATCAGCCAGGCTAGCTTGATTCCAGTGGCAAAGTGAGCAAGGGACCCATGTTTGGGAATACCCTGACAACTTAGGGAAAACAAAGCAAACACAAGGAGATGATGGACGGAGTGCTGATACTTTTCAAACACTCACATCCAGTCACAGATCTGGGTTGATTCCATCATCGTTCTTTAGCTCACTTTGCCACCCCAGTTCAGACACAGACATATGCAAATCAGTCTTGATCCTGTGCCTTATGGGAACAGTCCAGCCCAAACTGCCAATCCAGGGCTTCCCTGGACTGGAAACAAGGATCCTGGGACCGGTTTTGGGGTAACACCCCTCATCAGCCAGGCTTGCTTGATTCCAGTGGCAAGGTGAGCAAGGGACCCATGTCTGGGCATACCCTGCCAACTTAGGGAAAACAAAGCAAACACATGGAGATGATGGACGAAGCGCTGATACTTTTCAGACACCTACCCCCAGTCACAGATCTGGGTTGAACCGATCATCGTTCTTTAGCTCACGTCGCCACCCCTGTTCAGACCCAGCCACATGCAAATCAGTCTTGACCCTGTGCCTTCTGGGAACAGTCCAGCCCGAACTTAAGTTGTGGCACCAGGATGGGAATAGGCAATGGCTCCGATGAGGAACCCTGCACATGTCCAGAGGACCCAGATGGGCGCCTCTGTGCTCCATTGGGCCCAGAGGTGCATGAGCGGGAGTCAGCAACATGGCAAAGAATGCCCTCCAAAAACTCTTATTTGTTAGGAGTTGAGACTAGCCCAAGCAACTCGGGCTGTCATGGAATAAGGGTCGGAATCAGCTCTGAAGATCGACTTGATGAGCGAGACCAGGAGGCATGTTTATGCCCTTGAGCCTTCTTTGGAGATTGAGAGTGGCGGGAAGGAGCAGAGTCCCACTTGGACTTCCTCTGCTTCTTATTGGACTTGGTCAAAGACTTCGACTTTAATCAAAATCTGCTGCTGGAACAACATCAGGAGCCGAACCTTCTCTTCAACATATACTAGTTGGGGTGTGGAGTTTTCTGGTGCTTCGCGACAGAGTGTTACTTCTCATTCCTGAATGGCCTTAGGGTGTTGTTTTAAGGCACATTTACAGCAGGCCTTGGAGTTGTGGTTCGATCCCAGACACCACAATCAAACCTGATGGGGATCGGTCACAGACATTTGTTTGCAACAGTCCCTACATGATTTAAACCCTGTAGCTTTGTGGCGTGACATTCCTTGCACACTGGTTAGAAGAAAATTAGTCTCAAAAGACGGGGCAGCTCCGGATCTGCATCTGCAGGTGCAGAAAGAAAAGAAATGACACCAGTGCGCATGTGTTGGGGCCTATATACAACTCCACACATCACTTCCAGAGCAGAACGATGTTGCAGCGGAGTTGTGCAACCCCACCTACAGGGGTACTGCTGAAAATGTTCTGCCTCCAGTCTGACTCTTTGGGGAACATTCAAAAGGTGAGGAATCTGTGGCTAAAAGTCTCTATCAGGCAACATTTATTGTAAAAAAAATAGATAGTACAATATAAATATGTTATAGTGTTAGATTTCTGATTAGAGGGGAGGAGCATTAAAGGAAGTAAACATGTATATATTGATAAACTGTGGAAAATTCTGGGATTTGGCGATAAATATATCTTAGCACAAAAAGGCCCTAGCTCTATAGATCTAGATCAGGGAGCTCCAACCTTTTCTGTGATACAGCTACTTATGTTGAATGAAAATCATATTGAGGTACTACTCTTTTAGTGATGTAATAGTGACCACATCGAAACAGGATTACATTCGTAAAAGAATAAATTAACAACAGGTGGCTATGCTAAAGGATTGCACATCAAATTCAGACGTATCATGAGTACTAGTAATACACACAAATAATGAGTGAGTTCCAAGTATCGTAGGCAAAAATAAGGTAGTCCTTTTGCTGGTGCTCACATGGTGACAGCACCCAGCCACCTAGGGTGCAGATTACCGTTCTGACAGTCCAAACAACTTGAGGGAAAAACACCGAAGCACACACTCTTCTATTTCTGTGAAATCCTTGATAAGTCAATAGATGTAGTCAATGGACAGGTAAGTCAGATTTTTTGGTTTATTTATTGCAAATTTCTGTGCATGGCATAAACATTTTCATCATAGTAGCAGCCGACACGGGTTTCGTCTGCAGGACCTTTTCAAGTCTAAAACAATGTCCAACAACCAAACTAGTGGACCATGACCACAGGCAAATCTGCCCCGCTTCGTAGGACATTTGAATTGCAGCCCAAAGTATTCTCAAAAGATTGTAGCAACCGCAAAGATGTAACTACGGCCACCCAGCCCATGTAGGCACACCACACGGGGGTTGCCGCAAGAGTGATACTTTTGGTGTTATTGAGCCGTTACGGTATTCAGGCTTATCATGGTCCTGTTGACTAGAAAACTATTGAAGTCGACTCACTCTTGCGGCAACCCCCACACGACGAGCCTACATGGGCCGGTTAGCCGTAGTTAGGTTTTTGCGGTTGCTACGATCTTTTAAAAAAGTTCTGCGGATGAAACACGTCTCGACTGCTAGTATGATGAAAATGTTTATGCCATGCACTGGAATTTGTAACAAATAAACAGAAGAATCTGAATTACCGGTCCATTAACCACATCTATTGAATTATCAAGGATTTCACAGAAACAGAGTTTGTGCTGGAGTGTCTGTCCCTCAATATTACATTAGTAGTCACTATATGTGAGATTACTAGCAGTGGTCATCTCAGTGCATCAGGTAGGGTTGCCAGCAGTAACGTAAATAAAAAATGCTTTGTCGCTTTGGAATGCCTCTACATGGATTATAACTTCTGCAGTGCCCCTGCCCCTGCAATGACTCTGGTGCCCAGATAATATTAGTAATAAGTCTCCCCAACACCACATGTCTTATTTCTCCAACATCAGCTTTAAATATATTTTGGAAATTCTTCAAAACATCAGCTTCAGAGCTCTAAAAATAAACATGTTTTCGTCTTGAATACACACTCTCCATTTTGGTGTGTATAATAATTCAACCAAAGACAAGATTCTAATTCAGTAGGCTGGGTTGCACACACAAGAGCTACTCTCAATGTACTAATTGGAGATACCTTATCTAGCTTTAACAGAAAATCCCTTACAGTTATGTACTACATAACACTAAGCCATCTGTAACTAGTGTCATAATTGACAAACTCTGGGAGGAATAGATAGCCAGACCTTCAGGGAAAAACATATTAAATCATTGCAAAGACTACAAACACTTAATTATTAGGATGCAAAAATAATATGCAATGCTTTTTAAAATATTTTTTACTGAAAAAAAACAAAAAGGTTAAAGTGACTTTACAGATAGCTGAAAATGTCAGTTAAAACGTAATGTTTTAAGCTAAGAAGATGTCAGATAAAACGTAATGTTTTAAACTAAGAAAATCACTGAAATTCACCATTTATAGTTAACTGAAGAAACTATAACTCCTACCCCTGCCATGCAGAGCATTGTCTTCAATAGTGTCATTTCAGGTTTCATCAATTAGGTCATGATGGAGTGGACTTGGCTTAATCATTTTTGTGGAAAATTTCATGAAGATTTGTCAAATGGTGTATAATATATATTCACTGAAAAAAACATAGGTTTCAGGGACGTTATAGGTAGCTGGACATTTCACTCTTACAAAAACATCGAAATTCCACCGTTATAGTTAGTTCAGCTAACTATAACTCGCGAACCCGCAATGCACTGCTCATGACGTCACATATTACATCATTCATGACATGGTCAGTGACATCACTGATGACATCACTGATGACATGTCAATGACATCACTGATGACATCATCCGGTGACTGTGTGTTTCTGTAAAGTTTAAATATGTTTTAAATATATTTCAAGGTGTATTGAAGAATGAGTGGGTGTATAAGTGTCTGGATGGAGGATTTAGTAGGTGCGTGTGACTGTATGAGGGGGTGATTAAATGTGTCTTACTGAATCCAAGGGTTAGTGACTAAACTGTGTGAATGTCTGTATCAGTCTGTCTGTTGTGGAGTAGGATGCTGCATGGGTTGGTCAGTAGCTACACGAGTGTCTATATGGGTTATTTGTATAGATGAGTAAATGGGAGTGTGATTGATTCTTTGCATGACTGACTAGGTGTGTGAGTAACTGCATGGATGAGTGGCGGTGTGTGAGTGTCTGTATAGGTGTATGAGTGCATATGATAGTGTTGTATTGATGAGTGACTGCATGTATGAGTGATTCTATGGGTGAATGAGTGGATGTGTGTGTAGACCTAGGAATCAGTGAGTTACAGTGAGTGTATCAAAGGTTATATTAGAGTGTGAGGAGGTGCATCAGATTTTCACGTGGACGATGTCATCAGTGATGTCACTGACCATGTCATGAATGATGTAATATGCGCTGTCATGAGCAGTGCATTGCGGGTGCGCAAGTTACAGTTACCTGAACTAACTATAACGTTGGAATTTCTATGGTTTTGTAAGAGTGAAATGTTCAGCTTAATATAACGTCCCTGAAACCTATGTTTTTTTCAGTGAATTTGTTTTTTTTGTTGTTTTTTTTAAATTTTATAAAAATTTTATTGTGCAGAGAAAAAGGGTACAAGCACGGGCCTACAACCTCCTGGGCCGGCCGCTAGTATGCAGAAATGATCAAGCAGTTCAAAAACAATGACTGGCCCGCAGGGGCTCCGCTAAATGACAGGAGATCAAGCTGCACATAAAGGAAGTCAGGATACACCCTTTTTACATAACTATCAACCAAAGTAAAGAAAAACAAAAAGCAAGGCGAAAAACATTGAAAGGGCGTCTAACCATAGCAGAGGAACTCCACATAGGACCACCCTAGGGTGGTCAATAAAAGGGGGGTCTGAGAGGGAGGGGGGGGGCCACGGGAAAACCAAATCTATACTCAGATGAACAGAGTAAGCAAGGAACCCTCAAGGATCAGGGGGACAAGGCAACCTCAGACGTATCCACCAGGGGGGGAGAACAGATAGTCCCTCGATACACATTCCACTGACCCCAGATTCTACCCCACGCCCCCGGTTTACCACGAGCCACATACACCGTCTTCTCCCTGAATATGCACCAGTCCATGTTCTCCTTCCATACGGACACGGTGGTTTTCAGTGAATTTTTAAGGTTTTTTAAATGCTAATTTCTAACTATAACGTACCTGAAACCTATGTTTTTTTAGTGAATTTCAATGGTTTTTTAAATGCTAATTTCTAACTATAACATCCCTATTAAGTCCCCTTGAATCCTGAAGGCCCCTGGTGGCCAAGTAGCCCACCAGGTACATCCAGTAAGCGCCACAGAACTGCGTTGCAGAGAGATGTTCTGAGACCACGCCCCTTTTTACACCACGCTGCAAACGCGGCTTCTGGTGCACTGCTGCTCAGAGGATGAAGTCCACTCAGCAGTGCACCAGAAGCCGCATTTGCAGAGTGGTGTAAAAAGGGGCATGGCCTCGGAGCACCTCTCTGCAACGCAGCCCTGTGGCATTTACAGGAGGTACCTGGTGGACTAGTTGGCCCCCAAGGACCCTCAGGATTGAAGGGCAATTAATACCCCAACTTAAAACGCGCCACAGGGCGCGTTTGCACTGTGGTGCAGGGAGGGGGGCGGCCCTGTGGTGCGTTTTAAGTTGGGGGATTAAGTCCCCTTGAATCCTGACAGTCCCTGAGGGCCAACTAGCCCACCAGCTACCTCCAGTAAGCGCCACAGAGTTGTGTTGCAGAGTTGTGTAAAAAGGGTGTGTGGCCTTGGACCACCACTCTGCAACGCAGCTCCCTGGCGCTTACTGGAGGTACCTGGTGGGCTAGTTGTCCCCCAGGGACCCTTAGGATTGAATGGGACTTAATCCCCCAACATAAAATGCGCCACAGGGCACGTTTGCACACTTGTCAAATCAGGCCACGCCCCCTCCCTGCACCACTGTGCAAACACGCCCCCTGGTGCGTTCTAAATTGGGGGATTAAATCCCCTTGAGTCCTGAGGGTCCCTGGGGTCCAACTAGCCCACCAGCTACCTCCATTAAGTGCCACAGAGCTGTGTTGCAGAGAAGTGTAAAAAAGGGGTGTGGCCTCAGAGCACCTCTCTGCAACGCAGCCCTGTGGCGCTTACTGGCGGTACCTGGTGGGCTAGTTAGCCCCCAGGGATCCTCAAGATTGAAGGGGAATTTATTCCCCAACTTAAAACGCATCACAGGGCGCGTTCGCAGTGTTACTGGGAGGGGGCGGGGCATCCGGCACGATGCCCCCCTTCTTTCTACATTTTTTGGGCCCTGGGGACCCCATACCCCAGGGCCTGACCCCTGTTTTTTAAAAGAAATGATCTAAATGGGAAATGGGAAGGGGCCCCCCTCCCGTGGCCAATATCCCCTGGGGCATGCCCACAGATATATTTTATTTTTTAAGGAGGGGGGCTGCGTGGCACCCCTCCTGAGGCCTCAATTGGCCTCGGGGACCCCATCCCCGGGGATGGCCTGCCGTGTTCTTTTTTTAAAAATTATATTCACAGGGGAGGGGGGCCGCGTGGCCCCCCTCCTGGGCCACTTTTGGCCCAGGGGACCCCATCTCCCAGGGCCTGGCCACTCCATTGGAGACGGTGGGGGGAGCCCCAATGCCCCCACGGTCCCTGCCGGCTCCCCGCCTCCTGCGGGAGCCGGCATTGCTTTTCCACACAGGAAGCTGCTGACATGCAGCTACCCGTGTGGAAAAGCAATCTGCTTTGGATTTTGGAAGCGAAAGCAGGAAACCTGCTCTAACTTCCAAAATCCAAAGCAGACTTTGCAATGACAGGGCGGGAGCCGCACAGCTTCCGCCCTGTCATTGCAAACAGCAGTGTCCCAGGGGTGGACACCACGGGACACTACAGGAGCCGGCCCTGGGGGGGAGTGGTGGTCGCCAGGTCCATCAAGGGCTCCAGGAGGGGGGCCGCGCGGCTCCCCTCCCTTTATTTACATAGCCCCGGGGAGGTGGTGGTCCACGGGGCTCGTGGTCCGTAACACAGGTTTATTTTTTAAAATAAAACATGCCCCGGGGGTGGCGGTCCCCGGGGGCCTGTGCCCCCCGCGAATAGAGTAGAAAAGCCCCAGGGGGTGGCGGTCCCCGCGGCTTGGGGGGGGGGGGCTTGGAGGCCCCCCCACAAATTAATGAACAAGCCCAGGGGGTGGTGGTCCCTGGGGCTGCGGGGCCCCCGCAATAGCAAATTAAAAATTAGACAATGCCCCCTGGGACCTGGCCCACCCGGGGGCTTATAGAAAACAAAGCGCAGGAGCCCGTGCTTCCTTTTTTAAAAATAATTTCGGCGGGATTCGCGGCCCCAACGCGATTTCTGCCCAAAGTATTTTTTTTTTTAAATGTTTTTTTTTTTTGCCCTGGGGGTCCTTGTGGGACCCCCTGAGCAGGCCTGGGGGATCAGGGTGTTCTACCCTGCCCCCTTTTCTTGTTTTTCACCTTTGTTTTTACTGTTTTCTTGTGACTCGGCTCTACGGAGTCACAAGATGGCTGCCAACACTTCCTGGTTTGGAGTGTTGGCAGCCAATCACAGTGAAGCTCGTGGTCAGGAGGGTTCAGGAATCCACCACGTCCCTAGATATCGAAACTTTTATTTTTGAACTTCCCAGCAACTACTAAACGGATTTACACCATTTGAAAAAAAGGTCGCTTTCTAAACCAAGCACTACCTTTTTGCCAAATTTGGTGTAATTCCGTTCAGCAGTTCCGGCTGTAGCCGTGCCTAAAGTTTCCTACGGAAAATAACATGGGGAAAATGTTTTGGGACCCCCGTTTTTTCTCGGTCCCCGCTTGGCGAATCACCCCGAAACCTTCAAGACAGGAGCTGACCAGAGCGCCCCACTAGTTTTGAAAATCTTGCGAAGATTCGTCAACCGGCACTAAAGTTATTGGAAAAACAAAAAATGGCTGACACACACACACACACACACACACCCTTTTCAGGCTTAGAGTGCTGCACAAATCATGCAAAAAAAAAAAGAGCATGGACTATGGGTAGTTCCTAAGTTTTAGGTGGAGAGCAATTCCTTTATATAGGACACTCAGCTATGCCACCGGCCCTCCTAAAATGTCTTTTTTTCCAGGAAAGATTTAAGCACCGCATCAGCACAGTGCCTTCCACACCGAGCAAACAAGTAGCAAAGCATTTTGCAAAGTCTTTAAGCATAAAATTGGCTAGTGCTATCCAGCCCAAGCTGAAAAATGACTTAAGGCTTTTTACTATTACAGGCAGTGTATTACAGCTTTGAGTTGGTAAAATACCACCCAATCCAACCTGGAATTAATAAAAGCAACCCCTGACACATGTGTTTTGCTCTTATTAGAGCCCGTCTGAGAGGTATAGCTTTGTTGTACTTCTATGACTCTGTAGCCCCTCTTTTCAGAGAAAACAAGAAAGGGGTGCAAACTCCCTCATCCTCTATTGGCTGGTAAGATGTACGGATGGAGGTATGCAAGAGGGCCTGTAAATACAATAAAAAAAAAATGTGCGAGATACAAATGTATCTGGTTACTTGGTAAACAGATATTACTTGGTCACTTCATAAATAACTCTTGAGCACAAAGTTGCAACTTCAATAAAACACACAAGTGTACTCACGTCAAAGCCCCAGGACATAACCGAACTGACATCTGTGGAGACTCCGGAGTAACTCCGAACAGTGGACTCTGAGCTAATAGCATCTTTTACAGTGATGACTAGACCAGGTGAACCTTCTGACACCGGTGTCCCTGCACTAGAATAAAAATGTATTTAATTGAATGGTTATTTACAAGTTACACATAAGAACATAAAGCAAGAATCTTAATGACATAAACGTCAAACTACCTTAATAGTGATCTAGGACGAAATGCACTAGAGCACAACGTATGCTTGATGGGTGGATTTTATCAATGAAGAAAAGCAACAACTAAGAGTAGCTGATATGCAAAGCAGGTAGGGCATTACTACTCTGTTGCTTTGCTCTGCCTCCTTCCCAAATCACAGGGGTACATTTTACAGCACAGTACTTTGGAGAGGAACATAATGTAGGACCTGGGAGGAAAACATTATTTAAAAAAAGAATTTATGCAGTATAAATATAGTTCCTAGAAATGGCATTTAGCAAATAATAACTGGAAAAAAACACTAGTAATAAATCAAGTTTGTTAGATGAGTATATGCTTGTGGAATGTCGAGAAGATGCATAGGCATGAATTCCATTACTAACCGGTACCCTGTGGGTATGCTAATAGGGAGCAACATGTGACAATTCTTGCAATAATGATGTTGAAAGCCTTTTCAGAAGGGGTAAGACTACCATAGGTGCAAAAAGGCATTCAGTGGATCTAAAGATTTTCATTCTGTAACAGAACTATCTGTTGCCATTTCTCTTACAGTGCTTTGAAGCAACCGACAAGTGAAACGCCACACTAAAATCTCTAAATTATGGTCTTATAACATTACATAGGATTCAAAGCACTGAAAAAAACAACAAACTATAGAGCACTGAAAATTGCTACATTTAAAATTACTAAATGTAAATTTATTCTCTAATCCTAAACCTTGACTCAGATCTAAACCTGATTTACAGTCTGATGCCCTATGTTTTCAACATTTGTTGTACATATACTTCAATGGAATTAAATTTTATACTTTAAATGGGGGTGCTCAGAAAGATAACCAAGCTTAAGTAGACTATCCTTGTCAGATAGATAAAACACACAATACCTTAGAATTCAACTAGTGTTTAATGAAGGCACTCCATACATACATTTCTGGGCAGTATCGGAATGATAACCTGATGGAAGTGTTACTTATACCATACCGATACCATACCAATGACAACAAAGGATGGCTTAAACATCCAGCACATCACAACGATATCAGCTTTAGTACATCATGACACAAATACACACACAATACAAATGCAGATGGCACACATACACCCCTATTACAATGCAAATGCTCAGAATGTAATTTGCTATTTATTACCACTGTAGAGAGTGGGGTGGGGCTATGAGGCAAAGCACATATGCATGTATAGTTTATGCTGTGCTGTTCATTTTCTTGTGGAGTAGTTGTAAACACTTTCATAATAGCAAGAGCACACTGGGTTATATCTGTGCAGTGTGATAAAAATCACAATAACTAGGCAGTATGTGTTGTTTCCTTGTACGATTCTCTAATAAGGCATCAAAAAGTGTTTTAACAAGTCACCTACACGCTACTGTGGCAATAAAACATTTGCCCTATAGTAATAACTATGTGAATTTTTGTTTATTAGTGTACTTGTTGCTATTGGATAATATTTGTTTTTATTGGTGTAGCATATTGGTGACATCATCCAATGAGTGTGCTAGTGTGTTTTACAGTTTACATAGTGATGGGTAGCTTCCTTATTACTTCTCTACCAAAGTTTGTACAGCATGTGCCCAGTTAATGGGCGTAAGTATTTACAAAACGAATGTGCAGCTAATGCATAGGAGTTCAATAGAGGCAATGAAAACGTTATATATATAACTCTTTGTATTGAAGAGTAATCCTTTGTGCAGATGACAGTTGACTTGGGTCCAGTATGTTCCACATTCATTTTTTGGTTCTGTAGAAAACGTTTCCAACACGACAAATATCCTACGTAGTAGATACTAACTATTGCACGGAGCCTAGAGCCATTAGAAAGGATTGCCATAGCATGACAATTTCTTCGTAATGTAGAAGACTGTGTGTACCAGGTACTAACCTATGTACACCTGACTCTTTTGCTTCAAAAGATAGACTAACTGTAAAGCTTTCACTACAGTATGAAGACTGCAGGTAGTATAATCTTTAACACTGTCAGACTTCGGTCATTTTAAGCGAATGGTGTATTTTTGAACAAGGGTTGCTTGCAGTGTACCCTGTTCTTGGTAGATACTTTTTAATACTCGGTGGTGTATTTCTGATGAGAGGTTCACTGTCTGCAAACAGTGTGGTACAGAGTAAACTCTCACCATAGAGTAAACACTGTTTACATTACCCACTTTTTTACTCATATCGACTTCATTTCCTAATGTAGGTTTACTGACTGAGGGGTTTGATATAGATAAAAACTGTGCGCAGTAGGGCATTCATTTTGGAACCTACTGTAGCGTCCTTTCAGCATTGGAGCTACAAAATGAATACGCCACACACGGAGCTCGTAACTGACGTATTTATTCATCAGTGTACAACATTCAACTGAACTTCTGAATATCTCCCAACGGTTAATAATCATACCATAACACCACCCCAAATGGTTACGGAATTCTCTCATGGAGTCTGCCCATAACTGCGGGGTACTAGCGCTCATAGTCTTCAGACACAGCATCTCCCCCCTTGTTAAATAAAAGGTGTCAACAACAGCAGCCTTATATTTCTTCGATAAGGCATCTAGTTGCTCGCACTGATCAGCCAGATCGTGTGGTATGAGGTAATTGAGATGTATCCTGAGTGGACACCGAGGGTACAGGAGCCGATGTTTGATTTAAGCCGTCAGGTGGGGCAGCCCCATCTGGGATTACAGGGACTAATGAAAGTCAAGATAAATGTCTGAAATGTGATGAATACCTTGTGATGGATTTTTTGGGACTTTTCGCTATCCTCATATGTCCTTTCGACGTCACAGGTAACGGAGGATCTGTTTTCGGCTTCTGTTTTTGTTTGAAGACAATTCCCTGAATTCTCGAACGCTGATAAGCATAAGTCTTCATCTGACGTTTCCGAGCAGCGTCAGTGGCATGAACCTCATAAGCAGTCAGAGTCTGTTCATTGGTCCACTATGGTAGTTTGGTTCTTACTGGTATCCCAAACAGCAAAGTGGCAGGACTCTCACCAGTGGTGGAGTGAGGAGTCAAACGATAGGCCCGGAGGGCTTGACATAAGGTCTGACTCGATTCCCTCTATCGATGCACGTTGGATCACTCTATTTAGGGTGCCCATAGATCGTTCCACGACACCGTTGGCTTGGGGCCAAAAGGGCGTACTCTTTTGGTGCTTGATACTGAATCTAGTTAGAAACTCATTGCTATTGACAGGTGGACCATTGTCAGTTTTAAGGATATCTGGGATGCCTCATGCTGCAAAGATTTTGTCTAGCCGCTCAATTATCTTGTCATGTGTTGGTGATGACATTTCCTTCACTAGATAAAAAACGTGAATACTCCTCAATGACTACAACAAGATGATGTCCATTCGCTAGGGTCCAAAGAAATCAATGGCCACTCTTTCCTAAACACATACAGGAAGATCAGACATGGTTAGTGGATGCTTTGTCACTTTAGGAGAAAGGCCATTACATAAGTGGCACTCCTTTTGTTCCCTCTCACCTCGCTCGGCTAAGCGCAGGAACCACACTTTATCTCTCCGGGCTCTTTCTCTGGCAACAATGTCACAATGTCATTCGTGAGAGAGATCAATGACATGTTGTCGGAGACTCTCTGGTATGACGATCTGTTAGTCTCTCAACATGCCTTTTTCAGTGACAGGCAGTTCATCCAGTACATTCTTGAACTTTTTAAAGTCAACATCATCACTTAGAGGTCAAACACTTTGTCTCCATGACTGCACTGCGATGATGTCTTTAAGGGCAAGCATGTCTTTATCTGCATTTATAGAAGCAACGATCTGCTCAATGGATAAGGCCGCTGGCGTACTGGACCTTACAATTAAGTTGATGTTCTCTTCAGCTGTTTTCGATTTCGAGCTGCGACGATGTAAGGGTGCTCTTGAGTAGTAATCTGCAGGGTTTTGGTTCTTGCATGGCTTATGCACAACTGTTAAGTTGTTCTTCTGTAAACACAACCCCTACCTCTCAATGCGAGGGGGCATCTTAGCTTTTGGGTTTTCAATTATGGTGAGCAGCTAGTGGTCTGTAACAATTGTAAAATGCTAGCCCTAAAGAAACACATGAAAGTGTTCGCAAGCCCCGATAACATGCACCTGGAGCACCACAAAAAATTAAAAGCACATACACAGTACCACACGCCTACTCCCTTCACAGCGCACGCACCTCCCTTCTGTACGCATGCTCCCCTGTACGATGCCGCCGGACCCCCGGGATGTCGGCTAAATGGCTGTGTTCTAATATCTGGAAGCATACACTTTGTTTAACTGCTTCACCACCTGGACGGTGACAGTGCGTTGTACGATGATGTAAATGTGCACAATAAAGGTTTTTCAAAAAAAAAAAAAATGAAAGTGTTCGCAGGCCGCGAGCTTTGGGTTTGGACCAACATTTATGACCTGGGTAGAACTATTGTATATCCAATCCAGAGCCAGAGCCAATGGAGTTAAATCCGTCGACTTTCCCATCCAAAGAAGAACCCGTCAGGGCTGCCCCCTTTGCCCCCTGCTTTTTGCGCTGGTCCTGGAGCCACTGGCGTGCCTAATTATGACACATCCAGGACTTAGTGGGTTCCAGGACATCAGCGGACAGTTGCTATACAAACGGATCTCCCTGTACGCAGACGATATTTTGCTCAATGTCACTAACCCTGACACAACGCTTCCCTTGATACTCCAACTAGTCGGGGAATATGGTAAACACTCCTGGTATACTATTAATAGGGGAAAGTCGAGTCTATATACTGTAGGAGGCCCTAGAGATACATACTCAATATCAGACCACCACCATATTACTACAGAGGGTTTTAAATACCTGGGACTGTTCGTCTCGACAGACGTGGCCAACTGCCTTACTCACAACATTAAACAGACCCTGGCTGAATTCCAAGAGGATGTGGCTAGATGGAGGCGATTCCCCCTGACACTACTAGGGAGAGCAGCCATGTATAAAATAATAACACTCCCCAACTATTATATATATTTCAAAATGATGAGAAGTTGCACCTTCATTGTCTTGATCTTTCCTAGGCCATGCAATAACGACAGGAACTGACTCACAACTTCAGACTTCATATGTATGTTATAATTGATAGCTATTAGTCCCCAAAAAAGTACAAAACTGTGCAGACATGCACTGGACAAAATACCTTGAAGAACCTGCATTGGGACTTGTACAGAAGTCTTTTTATTTCATAAGGTCGTCCTGAATGTTCCTTGACTCCGCAACAGTTTCAATGCAGCCCAGGTGACAAAGTGTAAAACTGTTCGACAGGCATGATGTTGATCGATACACCGCTGTCAACTACAAAAGTTATGGGGCAACCGTTGACCTTTAGTGTGATCTTGGTGCAGTGTCCATATGAATTCTTTTGTCCAGTGGACTCACTTGTTTTTATCTTTCGTTCGTCTTCTTTGCAAGCAGAAAGACCCACGTGTGCATGTCGTCTTATCACGGATATGATCATCGCACATTCACCCTCTTCGTTGTCGCTTGATTGTGACGTTGAAGAACTTTTGTTGGATGAACTTGATGACGATCAACTTTGTTTAGTTAACACCTGTCGCAACTGAGGTTGCTTTTTGTCTTTGTGGGCATGGGGAGACTGCTTCTGGGACTTTCTGGCGCCCATTTTCTCGTCATGACGCACGTGGTTTTTCTTTTGCCAAGCAAACTGTTATGAAATGGTTTCCTTTTGCGCAACCTTTGCACGTCTGTCCGATGGTAACTTGTTTTCATGTCGAAATAAAAATCCACTTAGGAAATACAGCTTTCCTTTCTTTTAGATATTGACTTACGTGTATCTACTTTGTGGTTGTGTTTGCTCTTCATGATTTTTACTAATTTACTCTTTGCTGTTCCAGCTCCCATGTCAGTTTCTTGCCAATCTGCTCTTTCCTCGGCTCTTGCAACCATTAGCACTTTATTTAAACTGAGCATCTCTCTCAGCATCCGTATTCTGAACAAGTCTAAAAGACAGCCACCAATGACTCTGAGGCACATGGCTTCATCATTAAATTCACAAAATTTACAATGTTTGATAAGCACTTCAATTCTCTAAACACACTCATCCATTATTTCACTAATTTGTTGTCTTGCTTGATTCATAGTTGATGTTTGGCATTGGATTGTACTTGGCTTCCAACGCTTCCCAAATTTGACAGTAGGATGCTGTATAAGCTTGTGATGTTTTCTTCAGCACTTCTTTTACTCCACCACCAGCAAAGTATTTTAGGTACTTAATGATTTTCTTATTATATATTTCTTCTAGGGCATCTATGAAATTATTGAACGTGTCGATCAATGCAGTCCATCTGGCGCCAATATTCTGTTTCTTCACCGTATCAAATGGTGGTTTCAGGAATGCCACGGCACCATAGTTCACGCACTTTTCTGCAGCCATTGAAAAATGTCACTATTTCGAAGGCGTTTTTTGGCGCACTGGATGCTACTTGTTACTTTGCAATTTCCGATTCAAGGTCACGTGGCACTTTCCTCGCTCTAGCTGGCAGGTATGTTTGTACTTTGGTACCTTGTTGTCACTGCCTTTAGCGTTTCCGCATCTTACCTAGTTATGGCTGCCTTTAGCATCTTTTTCCTTTTGTCGTACTTGGTTGTGACTGCCTTTATCATTTTCGCTTTGTTTCAATGATGGCTCTGTGTTAGACTGTAGCGCAGTATCTCTTTTGGCCTTACCAGTGGGTTTCTGGCAGGCTTTTTGAGTGTGCTCCTCTGCAGGGCCTTCAACTTCTTCAGAGGCCATATATGGGCTGGACTGGGGCTTTGATTCCACACACGCCAACCTCGAACTGCTTCTCATCAAAGAGGCGCAAGTGGCACACGCAAGCAGTTTGCAGAAGCACTGCAAACACTCAGGGAGAGCGGGATTGTTTCTTCAGGGCACAGATCCCACACTTGTCGCCAGTTGTAGCGTCCTCCCCAGCCCGGGAGCATGCAAAGTGAACACACCACACACGGCACTCGTGACTGACGTCTTTATTCATAAGCTTACAACATTCAACTGAATTTCTCAATATCTGCTAACTGTTAATAATCACACCTTAACACCTCCCTAAATGGTTATGCAATTCTCTCATTGCGTCCACCCAGACCTGGAGGGTCCTGGCACTCATAGTCTGAAGTCACTACACAAGACGTTCAGTATTGTTAGGAACTTGGCTTTCTCTGAACAGTTGTATACAGATTGAACACCATGTGCAATGAGGGTTTCCCATATATCTGTGGCTGATTGTTAATGTGAACTAAACTACAGTTGAAGTATATGGTGTAGGATCAATGTTGCACATAGCACATGCTTGATACACCTAAGGGTGTTGTATCTGTGATCGCATTAATGATGTTCTATATTATTCTGAGCTATTTTGTACTTACTTTCATACCTCTAATGCCATGCTCGTTAATAGAGTAATGTGTATAAAAGTAGCATGGATGATGCCATCAGAATTACATTAAGAGAGATTAAGGCAGATAGGTATGAGGCTGACAGGAGGCTATACTCAGAAAGCCTGGGGAGGATGGAATGCAAGAAGATGGTAACTGAAGAAATAAAAAAGAAAAATCAAGCTGAAAGGAATTAAGTGGAAGTCAGTCAAGTTCAGTTTTTCATGCAGGGTTTTAGGACTATAGAGGGAGACAGCTTTCTGAAGTAGCAAGCAATATAAGGATTTAAGCTGTAAAAAGCAATCTGTGGATGAAAGCTGCAAAAACAGAAAAAATTACACATCGTGCTCCATATCCAGGGTAGACAGCTTAAAACAAGCGAGTTTGTGTGTACACATCAATTAAACATTGACAGTCTAGCCTGCTATGTGCAACCTTAGCTCAGCGCTTATAAACATCATCTGGAGTATGCCAACCTTGGTACAGGTCTTTACGCTGCACAAGAGGAGGTGATGTGGGAAAAAAAGCACTCATGTAATCATCTTCCGTCACTATTCTGTATAAATGCCCAATCCTGAGAACATACAGCCATAAGACAACTCCTCAATTAAAGGACAGGTAATCCCATTCGGAGATTTTCCAGGGGGAAAATGGATGTGATTTTCCAAGGAGTTAAACCTGAGTGATTCCCAGATTTAACTGCATCAGTACAATCAATTTAGAAATCCTACCATTAAGTAAAAAAATTGAGAAAACAAAATGAAATATGTGATGATTTATCACGTGAAACTGTGCATTAATTATAATAATGCTGCTAACAACTATGTTTGCACAAGCATTGCTATTAGGCACGGCTCTTGCAGAGCGGATGGGAAAGAGATAATTATTAACCAAAGCAGTTTCTTGTCTTCACAGGGGAATGTTTGAAATCACTGACTTAACTAAATATAAAGCATGACAGTTAAGTCAGATGTGGTGCCAACAGGCAAATGCTCATGTACTGGTAGAGGCGGATGAACCACAAAATCTCATTGATTACAGTTGCGGTGTGGTGAGATACCTTGATCACTCACAGAACAAGAAGTGTTAAAAAACAAGCTGTGACTTGGGAGGATAGGTGCAGCAGATTCACTTCTCCTGCATGACCATCCCAGATCTTTTGCATTTGTGATTTATCTCAACACTGCTTTTTTCTGGAATTAAGACTGCCATTCAGTGCCACAGTGTATGTGTTCTGGTCCTAAAGTTGTATTGGTAAAATTGGTTTAATCAAATTAGGCTATACACCTTTGCTGTAAGGCCACGGTAGATGGCACAGAAAATGCACCGATAGCATGGGGCTTAGAGGTCATATGTGGGCTTCAGGGTGTATTTACATCAACCACAAAGATGACAAAAATATACAGGGCTTTTTTCCAGAAAGCTGGTCACCTACCCAAACACTAGTGAGCTGGATGAGGAACTTATCAAGCCCTTTGTGGTTTGCAGCAATATGGTGGGCTTCTTTGATGGTTTCCTGTGACATAAGGGATGCTATGTTGGTTGTCTGTGCCCTTACCAAAGGCTAGCTTGCGGTCACATTACAGGGTCTGACGCAGCGTACTGAATGCAGAGCCACTTAGAGTTGGGGAGCTGCAGTGGACCGAGGAGCAAGCTAAAGCAGAGAATAAAATGGCTTGTTCTACACCACACACCTAAGTCACTAGACATTAAATACTTTATTTCGATCTTCCAGGATCATAAAAGTACGACATAAAAATAATACAAATAAATCTTCCTCACAGGGGCATGCTGACAAGTCATCATAGATCGAATAAGTATTTCATATCATGCGACTAGTCAGCATGCATAGAAAAAAAACATTGAACAACAAGACAAATATTAGTTTAAAGGATTTGAAAGTTAAAAAGATCTAAAAACCAAACGGGGGTAGGTCCTATTTCTCTACCAGCAATGACAGATTCAACTTAAAGTGCTAGATCGCAAGATTTGCACATTTGCAATAGGAAACTGGGCCAAACACAATAAAGCGTGCATCATACATCCACACTCTATTCTGAGATTAACCAGTGTTCTACTCCATTCTCAGCTTTGAATGAATGAATGAATAGGATAGTTTATTAGTCAATTAACCTCTTCCATGCTCATGACGTCTCCCGGCCGTCATGAGTCACGATGGGCGTGTGCGGACGACGGCCGGGAGACGTCATGACCACGCCCGCGATCGGAATGTCAGCACTGCGGGAGCGCTGCGGCGGAATTTGCGCCGCAGCGAAGAGGTTAAAACCATAAACGTTACAAAAGACATACATTGTAAAACATTTACCTAAAATGATCTAAGGGCGTATTAACCAACCATCTCATTTCTTAATTGGAAGAAAATGTCAATATTTACTTCCAATCATATTTATAAATCACAAATAAAAACACCAGTATGCAAAGGTTCAAATAAAAGGCTAGATGTCTAAAACATCAATTAAACCATAGACCTTGGAGAAATCGTACATACCACAACACCTACCTACAAATCTAAAAGCGATTATCGATCATAAACCAACTTTTTTATTTTCGAATTAAGGAGCACGTATAGAATTTACTATACATCCAATTGTGAATTTGCAAATAAAGTGACAATGTGCAAGGTTAAAGATGCGCTTTAAGTACCAATATGAAAGATTGAGATGACTAGCAAAGAATAAACTATGTGTTGTGCAAATGTTTACATAATTTGACAAAATAGGGAGCAGCTTAAGTCAATTTCCCTAGCAACCCGTCCCAACATGGCAATTTACCCAATGGATTCTTATCAGCTCTCTTCACCAACACCCCCCCTCCAACTCCTCCCATGTCCAAACCTATACTCCTGTCAGGGTTTTAAAAATGGCCAGGAATTGCTGCACTGATCTGATGTTCAACATTGTATTTCTTGGGTCAAATGACTCCATCAGTGCAGTCTTACAGGACCTGATTCCCAAGCTTTTAAACTCTCTTCTTAACAAACTTCTTCGCTGGTTCACAAATACAGGACAAATACAATTAACGTGCTGTAGAGTCTCAACCCCCCGATGACATAGGCGGCAACTCTTGTCTTCTACTTGGCTGCCTTCCCTCCATTTGGGAAGGAAATCTAGTGAAGGTATTTCACGGAGTTCAAGTTCCAGGAATGTCCGTTTTACCTTCCATTGGTAAGGTGATTCAAGGAATGGCGATTCTCTTAGGATTGAATATGATTTCAAAACCGGCCACCCATGAAGACGCTTGGACAGTTTTTCTTTGTCTGTTATCCAACTTTATAGTTTAATTACCTTATTTACCATTTTCTTAAAAACTTGTGGCAGCACTTTACAAACGCCGCAGGTCTAGCAAGTGTCTGTTTCGTTATTGAAAACTCCAACCGAATTAGGGCAGGCAAGGCTGATCTGGGTAGCCGTAAGGTTTATTTATAAGATCCTATCACTAGTTTGTCAAGTAGACTGGCCTCAGTACCTAACATTATCCCTGATCCCTCGCAAGAGTTGGTATTAATTTGGCCTTCATTACTGCTCCCAAAGGTTTCAAGTCCTGGCCTCGGATGGTTCTGCCAACTATGGAAATGCATAATTGATTGCCTGGGCTTTCCCCTTGATTGCCTTTCTCTGGGGTACAAATGTGCCTCTTGCATCCATTTGAACCCCTAAGTATACATAGGTGGGTACCTCACCTATTGTATTTCCACTAAGATGTTATTTACAGTTTTTTTAATGTGCCAGTTAAATGCAATCACATTTGTGTTTTTTTGCAGTTTACTTACGGGTCATTCTTATCTGCATATATGCCAAGATAATTAAGTAGCCTTTGAATGCCTATTCGTGGATCACTAAAAAGTAGTAAGTCATCAGCATACAGGATGTTTGAAGGTTGTTGACCACCCAAGCTTGGGGCATGAGCTGTCTGCCCATCCAATTCTATTGAAAGATCTGCGATATATAGATTAAACAAGAGGGTTTTTAACATGCAGCCTTGTTTTAGGCCTTTTGATGCCTGAACTTTCTTTGACACATGGGTACCATCTCCAATCTTTATCTTAATCCACGTGTCCAATTATATTAACCTGATTGCTCGCAGGATGTTCGACGAGATTCTCCATCGCTGGAGCTTAGCCCTTAACCTATTACGTGGCACACAGTCAAAGGCTACCTTGAAGTTGACTAAGCACATATAGAGCGGTGTACCAGCTGCCTTTGCTCTATTCAAAATTAGGCCCACGGCCATAAGGTTGGTTATAGTGCCTTGACCCCTTATAAAACCGGTTTGATTTGATGGGAGTCTCCCATTTTCATACACCCAGGATTCCAGATCATGTAAAAATTGAATGGAAAAGTATTTAAGATCCTCATCCATGAGAGAAATTAATCAATATTGGTGAGCATGGATGCCTGGCCTCCTTTAAAAATGGGATGGATTACTGAGCCGTTCCAACTTTCAGGGTTAACGTCATTTCACAAAATGATATTGAACATTGATGTAAAAAAAAAGCTGCCCACCTTGATATAGAATTAAGAGTGCCTGAGGTAGCCCATTTAGACTGGGGGAACAGTCCACAGTAATTCCCTTAAAATGAAGTTTTCGATATTGATCCCACTCAGACTCACTGATATTTGCATTATTCGCTGCTCCAGAACCTTTCTCGATGTTATTAATACATTTCCAGAATCTTTTTGAGTCGTTTGTTTTTGAAGCATGTAACAACTGGGCCCATAGGGTTTCCTGTTTGGCTTTTTTGTACATTCAAACCTCCCTTTTCAGACGACGTCACTCATTGCGAAAATGTTTTAATAATTCCGTGTTCTCTGGTTTTGGCGTAATTGCAGAAGGAGCTTGCCCACTTTATTTTTTATTTGTCTAATAGATTGTGGCGTAACTATGATTTTACGTGCCCCAGGTGGGTTCCCTTATTCAGACTATTGTCTTTAAGGGTTTCGGTCGGATTGTCGGTAAATATCTCCCATACCGCTACCGAATTAGAGCATGTTTAGGCCATATCCTCAAGGCTTGCTACAGCTTCCGCTGCTAAACTCTTGACTGTACATGAGGACCACTTAAGACGTTTTAGGTTTCCTGTGCCAATCTCTCCCTGTAGCATGGATGCCACTTCATGTTTACATATGAATGTATTTACCGTGATCACCAGGTGATTGTGATCACTCTCCACAAGGTACGCTATCCTAAAATCATGTACATGGTTGTATATGGGCCAATGACACGAGTGTATAGTCTAAAATGCACATGAGAATATCCCAGGTAGGATTCACTTGGGAACACTTTAGGTGTACTCCCCCACTGTAGATTATAGGGTCTAAAGGGACATCCGTTTCTCACTAGAGTAGGGATCCAACGGCCCTGACGAATGCCCCAGACCTTTTTGGCTCTTTGTGCGGGCTGAAACATGTTAGTTCACTGACAATGGACTGGAGACATTAATTTATCTAGGGTTCATCGACACTTTTGGTTTTAGTGCACCTCAGGTCGCCACAAATAAAAGGTAATAACCGAGGAACCGGAAGGTATTTTTAATTAACTGGATCCCACTTTTGTCCTGTGAGTTTTATGTTATACCTCCTCCTCTCGCCAAAAGCCTTCGTGGAGGTTGAGCCGCCCTGGTAGTACCATCTTACCAGGGTGGGGAGAGGATGCCCATGATGAAGCATGACAATATTGTGTGTGAGGCATCTTCTTCCATTAAGGATGGCCTCTTAGACCATCTCAGACCACACATGACTTACAGTGAGTAGACCTCTTTAGTCCAGAAATCATAAGGCACTAAGAGGAGGGGCGCTCCTCCTGTGTCAAAAGGGCAGAAACGAACTCTCTTGTGGGAGTACGTCCTCCCTAAGTAAACTCGTAATCACAAACCGTACCCCACTGTATGTCGAGATAACATTAAATAACCCTGGGGAGATGATTCATGAAGTGACCTAGATGTTACCCACCGGGTTGTGGAAAAGGAAAAAAATCCTTTTTGTTTTAATTATCCTCGCGCACCCTAGTGGTGTCATGCTTCATCATCGGTTCACCTTGTCCCCTAAAAGTCAGGGTGGGCTCAACCATGTGTTAGGGAGCACTTGAAAGATCTGGCCAGGGGGTCTTACAGAATACAAATCCTCAGGCTGTTCCCGGAATCCCTTTATTCTTGGAACAGCAAGGGATATTAAAAATAATTAAGCATATACAAGGGTCAAGTGGATGTATTAGTGGTCCTATGACCCTAGTGCCAACATGTTTCAGCCTATCTATTGGCCTATTAAAGGTCCTAGGCTTTCTTCAGGGCTATATGAATATAGAGGTTCCCTCCCTGGTACCAGCAGAAGAAAATTATCACACTACTCCTATGAAAAAAGGGCAGGTAGCTGCTCCTTTTGCATGAATAAAGATACATGTGATCAGGACATCGCGGAAGACGAGTCTCCCGCGCCCTTCAAGATGGCGGCGGCAGAGACCCATTCTACCAAGGGAGGCGCTCTAGTCGCTTCGGCCGGCGCGGAGCTGACGTCACACGCGGAGACAAGAGAAGCGCGGTCGGAAGCGGAGGGGCGTCGAGCGGGGAAGGAAGGAGAGAGCGGAGCCGACCGAGGAAGGATCAAAGACCCCAGGCAGCTGCACGGTGACATCGGAGAAGAAGAACAGAGACGGCGTGAACCTCCAGCAGACACCGCTCTAGTGTCTAGTCGTCCCAGGGAGGATCAGGACGCCGAGACACCCACTGCTACAGTCCCGGAGGACTGTAGCTTCAGGTCAGTGTCTTTCCTGGAATATCTAAAGCACTTAACGGGGAGGGGGAAGGCCAGGAGACCACCAGAAACTGGGCACTAGTTAGGACCGACCTATCCCCACACGACTTCCCTACCCTCACAAATCGTGGTGATAAGAAAACAGGTGGAGGGTTTGTCACAACCTAAAACAACAGTGCTTATACTGACGGGAGGTTTGTTCTTTTGTTTTCCCTTTTTCTCCCGGGGACGCCCTTTTTGCCCAGAGAACGCCTAAAGGAAGCAGACGTAAAGGGAACCAGAGAGGGATACAAGACAGCGAGCACCGTATCTGGGACATCACCTCCTCTATTGCTGGAAGGACTTTTAGTTTGATGCATTTCTTTGTTAAATTACTACTGACTCACGATCTTCATCAGCATCCGCTCAGACCTTGTCTACTTCTTTAATAAACCCCACTCAAACCTAAACCCAGGGACTCACAGAGTACGTCATTCCTCATAAGAATCAAGGGTCAGTTACAGGTCCCAAGGGGGGGGGCCAGACCACAATACACTTATCTTTAATGCTTAAGTATGTTATTCCTTCTTCTCCATCTATAAAGACAAAAGAGGAGAAAAAAAGAGAAAACTTCACACAACAACTTTTTTTGCATTCATCGTTGTATCCCCAAGGTGATGTGCTTACAGAGTTCACCCATGCTCTTCCGTTTATCTGGGTGATCAAAGCCATCAATCATAAAAGTATCAACTGCACACTTCTTACTGTTATCTCGTATCAATATCACAATTGTGATGGTTTTGAGATGTATACCGTGTAGTGGCGATGTACATCGCATTCTATCCTTATTCAGTACTAGTGTACAAATAAGTGCTTGAGAGATACCGGCATGCCTTTCACTTCTAACCACGCCAAGTTAAAACACAAACATCCATCGTGCACGCATACTTTATTTACATTCATCTCTCCCTTACTCCGATGTGGGAGAGGTAACAATTCACAAGGGTTATTTAATGTTATCTTGACATACAGTGGGGTACCGTTTGTGATTACGACCTCTTTAGTCAACCACATCTTCCTCACTCTTTAGATTTAGTTTTTGGCAACCTACTTCTTGTCTGGTTATTGTAGTCTTAAATGGAGACACGGTTGCCCAAGGAGGGGGGGTGGGGAGGGGGAGTCGCCTTGCTTACAGCCATTCAGGACCGGTAGGCAGATTAATTCAGACCTTTATTAGTTCTTCTCCTATTTAACCCTTCCGGTTAGAGGATGGCATTGTTTACGCTGGAATGAATTCAACTGAATCAGTGTGTTCCTCAGTTGGCTGGTGGAATAAATTAAGATTAAGACTCCAGGTTTTCCGTTTTTACAGATTTTTACAGATAGATACAGACAGAAAACAATGTGTTTTGTGTCTGCATTTATTTTTAAAAGTAGATAAATATAGAAAATGAACCTTCTTTTAAGGGACTCTGTGCTGTCTTTCATGAATTATAGGCCAACAGCTGAGCAGATGGGACAGCATGGGAAATAAAAAAAAATCAGGATGCAATTTCATTAAATAATGCCATGTGTCAACATACATTTGTGGTATAATGCTATTTACCAGTGGATGTTTTGTTATATAATATTTGGCAGCTGAAATAGCTAAAAGAGACAGGCATCAAAGCATGAGTGCGCCTCTATCAGTTAAATATAGACATGTACAGTTTTAAAACTTCATTTATCCACGAAACACAAAATAAATATGGATAAATACAGTTAAAGTGGGCAAAAAATAAAAATGGATAAATACAGACAGAAATGCTATAAAACATAAATATCATAAAACCGGGAGCCCTAATTAAGATTAAGATCTCCTAGGACTAGCTAATGCGAAATTTAAATATACATGTTTCAGTTGGAATAAATGTGCTGCCATTTGCTGTCACTGCTCTTTTCTTTGGCTTAATATACAGAATAACAAGAATGATGGATTCTTCTGGAGTACTGGCCCAACCATCCATTTTTAATGCCAGCACGCATGGATCATTCACGTGCAGCTCTACAGCCTTGACCGATAGATTGGTATTGATATACATAATCAGGCCACCTTTCACCCTTCCAAATGTACTACTTTGTTTGGCCAATTTTGTGTATTCTTTATAGTCGATTAGAGGAATGCTATCTGGGCCCAGGCTTCCTGGAACATCCTCAGCTTTTTTGAGAAGCTTTGTGTGCCACAGCCATACAGACAACATGAATCTGGACACTGAGAAGACCATCAATTTGTTTAGGTCTGTAGAGAGGATTCATATGCCTCCAAATAACAGCCAGTGACCAAATTGCTACACAAGGGGACTAACCACTTAATACTTTGAGGGCGATGCTCAGTGCAAAAGAACAATATGAGCGCCAATGATTCCGTAGCCTCTCTGCAAACTGGGCATTTTTCATCCCCAATAACATTTCTAGACTATTAACCGCAAAATGGCTTGGTCAGAAGAGTCCTGTGCCTAATCTGGGTATACTGCTTGCTTTCCAACAGATGGGTGATTTCAGCTATAGTTGGTTCATACCAGGGCAGTGGTTTAACATCAAGGAAGCCCCTTATGAGAGAGCCTATACTAGAGAGATTTATCTGGTAAGTAACAAATTACCAGTAAATTTCTTTTAGCCTCATCTTAGGCACTGTACATACGTTTTTGGGAGAAGCCCAAAAGCCTTATTGTCACAATTTTTCCAAACATAGGCGTATAGAATTCAACCACGGTATATTGCACACAAATCTTGTGGACATCAGATTTCTTATCCCCACTCGATAGGGGGCTAACTGCTGTAGTCCACAATCAGTGCCGATAAATAAGCATTCTACACTCAATTTTCTGGGGAATACGCCTGTGGGACAGTCAAAACAGAGAAGGACCAACGGGGTACTTGCCAGTAGGTCTCACAATGACCTAAGGAACCTATTCTCTACAGAAGTGAGTAAATGGATGTTAGCAAAACCCTAGAGTCCGCATCTATGTAGGGCCGCACCTAGAGCTTTCATATTGTAAATTCCTAGTGCTGGTGCCTTACACCTAGATAATGTTTTCCAGTGGATTTTTGATATGAAGGCTGAGGAATGAATTAGTGTTGCAAGTGATTTCTGAAGCTGCTTTCCCTAATTTAAGTTTTGCATGAGTCTCACATCCAAATAATCGAAATGTTGTACCTGGTCAACTGTATTGCTGCCCACTCTCACTTTCCTCATCACACCTCTTTGTCTGACTGAACCAAAGACCATACATTTTGTCTCGGAGCTATTTAGTTCCAACCCTCTCAGAACAAAACGAACAAGTTACTTACCTTCGGTAACGCTTTTTCTGGTGGATACAGTATCTGCCTGTGGATTCCTCACCTTGTGAATATCCCCTGCGCCAGCATTCCACGGAACTTTTCTTTCCCAGCACTCCACGTCGACGTGGGCGACGTCATAATGCATCGGCTCTGCTCGCGACTCCATTCGACGTCACCGGAGCCATAAGAAGCCCACGTCGGCGTGATGACGTCAGTTCCACCCATTTTTTCCGTGCCTTCGAGGCGAACAGGTGGACTAACGACAGACTCAAAAAATACACAGTATACAATATACTAATACACATACATAATTTACAAATGAAAGGAATGCAAAGTAAACCAAGCATTTCCTACAACTGTACCATACAGCATAAAAACATAACTACAAGACCTCTTTCATGGTATACAAAGGTGGACAACGGGGAGGCAGGTGGGTCAGTGAGGAATCCACAGGCAGATACTGTATCCACCAGAAAAAGCGTTACCGAAGGTAAGTAACTTGTTCTTCTGATGGATACATCTGCCAGTGGATTTCTCACCTTGTGAATAGATTCCCACAGCAGTCCCCACTCCCGGAGGAGGGTGTCCACCTTCCTATACCAGAAAGTCTTGCAAGACAGAGCGCGCGAAGTGGCCCTCCCTCCTCATCTCGGAGTCCAAGCAATAATGCTTTGCGAAGGTATGGAGGGAGGCCCAAGTCGCGGCTTTACAAATGTCTGCCACAGGAACACCCCGGGCCAAAGCAGATGTAGATGACTTAGCTCTAGTTGAATGAGCTCTAATGCCCTCAGGAGGGGTCTTACCAGCCAGGGCGTAGCAGATCTTGATGGCCAGGATAATCCATCTCGACAACGTGCGCTTATGCACCGCTCTCCCCTTGGAACGTCCAACATAACCCACGAAGAGCTGATCGTCCAGACGAAAGTCCTTCGTTCTGTCCAAGTAAAAGCTTACAGCTCTCTTTGGGTCCAGGCGATGAAGCCTTTCTTCCTCTTTGGAGGGATGAGGAGGAGGATAGAAAACAGGGAGAGTAATGGACTGCCCCAAATGAAACGGAGTGACAACTTTTGGCAGGAAAGCAGCCCTGGTCCTCAGAACCATCCTTTCAGCATGCAAGGTTAAAAACGGGGGTTTGGAACTAAGAGCTTGAAGCTCGCTCACCCTCCTTGCCGAGGTTATGGCTACAAGAAAAACCACCTTAAAGGACAACAGCCTCAAAGGACAACTATGAAGAGATTCAAATGGGGACCCCATTAAAAAGGTTAAAACTAGATTAAGGTCCCACTGAGGCATTACATATGGAGTGGGAGGAAACATGTTTGTAAGGCCCTTGATGAACCTCAGAACAACCGGAGACTTAAAAAGTGATGGTTGATCTGGAAGGCACAGAAAAGCCGATAAGGCCGAAAGATAGCCCTTGACCGTGGCCACAGCACAGCCCTGCTGAGCCAAGGAAAGAGCAAACTGGAGAACATCAGAAAGATGGGCTTTTAAAGGGTCAACGGACCTCTCTCCACACCATTTTACAAATTTAGACCACCTGTAGGAGTAAACGGACTTGGTGGAGTGTCGCCTGGCCGATAAAATAACATCCACCACATCAGGTGGGAGAGAGAAGGAACTCAGGTTGCCCCGTTCAATCTCCAGGCATGAAGGTGTAAGCTCTGGAGGTGGGGGTGTAGAACCTGCCCCTCCGACTGCGAGAGGAGGTCTGCCCTCAGAGGGAGACGGAGCGTTGGGCACGAGGAGAGGTGGAGAAGATCTGTATACCACACCCTTCTTGGCCAATCCGGGGCGACCAAAATGACTTGGGCCCAGTCTTGGTGAATCTTCCTCAGAACCCGAGGAATCAAGGGTATGGGAGGAAACGCGTAAAGGAGTCGTGAGCCCCAACTCAACTGAAACGCGTCCACCAACGCCCCCTGCATCGGATACTGGAGACTGCAGAATGACGGGCAGTGCGCGTTCTCGAAAGTGGTAAACAGCTCCACCCGAGGAGTTCCCCACGTCTGAAAGACGTGACGAACTACCTCCGGATGGAGCCTCCACTCGTGGTCGGCGGAGAACTGCCAACTGAGACTCTCCGCACGCACGTTCAGCACCCCGGCCAGATGATTTGCCATCAGACAAATCTGATGGTCCTGAACCCAGGACCATAGACGTAAGGCCTCTCTACATAGACAACGAGACCCCACACCTCCCTGCTTGTTGACATACCACATCGCGGTCGTGTTGTCTGTCAGGACTTGAATCGACTGACCGCGAAGGGAAGGGAGGAAGGCCTTGAGCGCCAAACGAATCGCCCGCAATTTTAGAAGGTTGATGTGAAGCAACCTTTCCTCTGGAGACCACTGACCTTTGATCTCCAGGTCCCCCAGATGCGCACCCCACCCTAAGGTGGATGCATCCGTTATCACTGTGGCCACTGATGGAGATAGATGGAAGGGCTTTCCCTGCGACAGATTGCCCTCTACACTCCACCAAGACAGATCCGCTGCAGCTTCTCTGGAGATCTTGACTGACTCCCTGAGATCCCTGTTGTGCTGATACCACTGCCTGCGGAGGCACCACTGGAGCGCCCTCATGTGCCAGCGTGCATGGTTGACCAACAGAATGCAGGAAGCGAACAGACCGAGCAGACGAAGGACCTTCAGAACTGGAACCGCTCCACTGTGGAATAAAGGGACCATCTCCTGAATGTCGAGAATCCTTTGAGGAGGAGGGAATGCTCGACACACAGTAGTGTCCAGTACTGCCCCTATAAACAGGTTGCGTTGAGAGGGCACCAGGTGAGATTTGGGCACATTGATTGAAAAACCCAAGTCGAACAACAGCTGAGTTGTCACCTGCAGATGACGATGCACCATCTCTGGGGACTCTGCCTTCAGAAGCCAGTCGTCCAGGTAGGGAAAAACCGGAATCCCCGACCTCCTGAGATGAGCAGCCACCACCTTTGTGAAGACTCGAGGTGCGGTAGTAAGACCAAACGGGAGGACCGCAAACTGGTAATGTTGCGACCCAACCGTAAAACGGAGATACTTCCTGTGCGACTTCAGGATTGGGACATGGAAGTACGCGTCCTGCAAGTCGAGCGACACCATCCAGTCTCCTTGCTGCAATGCTTGAAGAACCTGCGCAAGGGTCAGCATCTTGAATTTCTCCTGTCTCAGGTAAAAGTTCAAGATTCCGAGGTCCAGTATCGGACGCAATCTGCCGTCCTTTTTGGGAATCAGGAAATACCGGGAGTAGCATCCCTGACCCCTTTCCTGCTCTGGAACCACCTCTATTGCACCCTTCTGAAGCAAGGCTAGAACTTCTTTCTGCAAGAGAAGCAGATGGTCTTCCGAGCAATAACCTTAGCAAGGAGGATAAGGGGGAGGAAACTCCCGAAAGGGAAGGGCGTACCCAGTCTCTACGAGGTTCAAAACCCAAAGGTCGGTTGTAACAGATTTCCAACCCCGTAGAAAATAGGACACCCGACCCCCCACAGGTCTTACATGATCCGGGATGGGGGATCTAGGGCTGCTTCCCCGAAGCCTCATTTGGAGCAGAGGAGGATGAGGAAGAAGAGGGGTTGCGTCCAGAACCTCTCCGACTCCTTTGCTTCCCTCTATAGGACCTATAGAGGGGATTCTGCTGCTGTTGTTGTTGCTGCTGTTGGGGCTGTCTGAAGGAACGAAAAGATGATCTTCCGAAACCCCTAAACTTACGAAAAGACGAACCCCTAGCAGGAACCTGCAGACCCAAGGACTTCGCCGTCAGTCTACTGTCCTTAAATCGCTGAAGGGCAGAGTCTGCTTTCTCCCCAAACAGCTTCTGTCCGTCGAATGGCAGATCAACCAGCGTAGCTTGAACATCATCCGAGAACCCCGAGGTACGGAGCCAAGCCTGCCTCCTTGATGCCACAGACGACCCCATAATTCTCGCCACCGAGTCCGCCGTATCCAGCCCTGACTGGATCACTTGTCTGGCAGCCGCCTGAGTGTCCGCAACAACCTCCAAAAAGGACGACTTATCCCCCTCAGGCAACTTAGGGGCCAAAGATTTAATGGAGTCCATCAAGGCATGCACATAACGCCCCAGAAGGCATGTAGCATTAGACGATTTCAACGCCATACTTCCTGAGGAAAAGGTCTTTTTGGCTGCCTGATCAACTTTTTGGGATTCCCTGTCAGCTGGAGACTGAGGGAAGGCACCCGAAGCATGTTTAGAACATGAAGCCTGCACAACCAGGCTGTCCGGAGAAGGATGTGTAGACAAAAAGTCAGGATCCCCTGGTGCAACCCTGTACCTTCTTGCCACCTGTCTGCACACTGCCGGAGATGAAAGAGGTTTCTTCCACACCTCCAAGACTGGCTCCAAAATGGCCTCATTGAAAGGCAACAAAGGCTCTGAAGTCGAAGACGGAGAATGCAACACCTCTGTTAGCAAGTTGGATTTGTACTCCACAGAGGGCAGCTGCAAATCCAAAAGCTCTGCTGCCTTCTTGATCACCACATGATAGGGAGCCAATTCCTGAGGCGGAGAAGACCTGGCAGACATATGCTCCCACTCCGGGGTTGTATCCAACCCACTTGCTTCTTCAATACCTTCAAATTCATCAGAAGAAGAGTCAACTTCACCTTCTTCCACCTCTGCTCGATATCTCCCTTCCTCCAACACCCTCTGGGCCTCCCTTCTCGACCGGATCCGGGGAGCCGGCGTCGACGACGTCGTATGCGGCGTCGGTGGAGCCAGTGGTACCGGAGTCGGCGGCGCCATAGGTGGAGTCGGCGGCGCCGGATGCGGCGCCGATGGAGTTGGCCTCGGCGTCGAGGAAGGCTCCGAAGACTGCTGGTCCCTCCGAGGTCGAATCGGATCCCCAGACGGCGCCGGAAACTGCCAAGAAGGCGCCATCAGCATAAAGGGCATAAAGGGGGCCTGAGCATATTGCTGCGGCACCCCTAGCGTAAATGCCATCGTACCCACGGGACCAGTTGGTGCTCCGGATGGGTAGGCCGCCCTATTAAATATGCCATACATAGCATTCAAAAAATTTGTAGAATCTGTACCTGGAGCCGGGAATCGAGGAAAAGGAACAGACCCTGTATCCCCTTGTGGGGTCTCCGGCGTCGGCTCCGCAGTATCTTCCACCAGAGCCACAGATTCTTCAGGCACCGGAACAGACTCTTCTTGTTCCTGCCCATCCATAGAAGCATCCGACTCCACTCGAACCGGAGTCGAAGCCTTAGACGGAGCCGATGACTGTGTCGGGGACTGAGCCGGAGTCCGCTCCTTCGAAGGAGAATGCCTTGGTGACTTCGAAGGTGAAGGAGAAGGAGACAAAGCTTTGCTCCGACGTCGACGGGGCGAAGCCGACCTCGACTTCCTGGACTTCGAGGACCGACGTCGAGAAGAATGCTTCCTCTTTTTGTGGTGCTTCTTCGACCTCGAAGTCGATGACTCCCTCTTCGACTTCTCCTTTTTCCTCCCTCTCTTCTCCTCACCGATCTTCTTCATGAAGAGCTTAGTCTTCCTTTCTTTGAGCGCTTTCGGATTCATGCTCCTACAGCATCCGCACTCCTCCATATTGTGGTCCGAAGAGAGGCACCATAAACAGTTCTGGTGTGGATCCGTCATCGACATCAGACCTCCACATTCCCTACAGGGCTTAAAGCCCGACTTCCTAGTCGAAGACATACCGATTTAAACACAGTTACACCGCTAAACTACAAAGTAGCTAGAGAACACTGGAACAAAACCGTTGCGGGGCGCTGAAAAAAGGGAACTGACGTCATCACGCCGACGTGGGCTTCTTATGGGTCCGGTGACGTCGAATGGAGTCGCGAGCGGAGCCGATGCATTATGACGTCGCCCACGTCGACGTGGAGTGCTGGGAAAGAAAAGTTCAGTGGAATGCTGGCGCAGGGGATATTCACAAGGTGAGGAATCCACTGGCAGATGTATCCATCAGAAATGTTAAACAAGCTGTTGAGGTCCCTAGGGAGGCTTGGAAAGCAACATGGTATTGTCCGCATAGAGACATTTAGGACAGCATCCTGGTACTGGAACAGTATCTATATGCTCAAAATATAGACAGAAACACACAACTTCCAGGTGAAGGGTCAGTGTCTGCATCGGAAAATGGTCCTTAGGAGCTGAAGTCAACCTCTGAGACATTAGCCCACCTTGGGCTCCATATCAATCTATACACACATGCCATAAGTGGGCAGGTGGTGGACCTTTTTCTGATGTAGGGAGGAAAGGTAATATGTGATGGGTTTGGTAGCAGAGACAGGGTATTGTCATTGAGGTTTTTTTCCAGTAGTTTCCCACACTGGGTGCAACTTCGCATGCAGGTCTGCCTATATTGAGAAATATTCTGCGACACTACGCCTCACAGACACAAATGTCTAATGCTTCCACCATGAGTGGACAAAGTCCTGCCGTATTAGCATGTTCTTAAATACCGCACTCAACAGACAGTTCTATTTGTAAGCTAGGGTGAAACAGCACCTACCTAAAAGAATGCTACGAACAGCATCTTAAGCGAGTCCGGAGCTTCCTTGAAATGTTAACGAACAGTCAGTTGGGCAGGCCTTTTCTGCCCAGCCAGACAGGCAGTGGAATGCTTTGTTGGGTTTGTCAGACTGACCATCTGACTTACTAAATGCCTTTAAGGCATGGCTTAACAAAAGACGTAACGTTTTTGCTGCTCAGTTGCAGTCTGTTGGCATTAGTTGGTCAGCGCGCTTCCGATAACAGACATGCCCTACAAACAACACATTGCTTTTTGCTTTCCTCAGATAAATAGGAAATACCCAGATTATTGTTACAAGAAGAAAGTTACGTATTATGTGCCTTGCTTCAATTATAGTAACTATATACTTTCACAACTATGAATCTTTTCATGCATGTTCGAGGGGGTTGGTTAATATTAGTCTTCTATATATCAGAAGCCCAGCATAACCCATGCAAAATAATAATTATTTGCAGCAAACAATATGTAAAGGTGTCTGTTTTACACTACCCGCAGGTCTGAGATTTGAACTGTGGCAGGCCCTACATAGGTTTCTCTCTGTCAAGATACAATATGTAGATAAATGGCGAGAAGAGGTGAATAGTTCTAAATAGTCTGTGGTTCAAGTGCAATGGGTTACTAAACTGCTGAATTGTGAACTGTATTATTCGAGTGAGGTATGAGTCAAGTGGGGCTTCATAGCATGCCTGTTTTGTTTATACTGCTGAGAAGGTTCAAAGTATTATGTGAATGGCGTTTGAAATTCCATCCAACATTTCATTTTTGCCGAATTGAAATCTTTCAATACTCTTGGCCGTTCAAACTTCCTCTTTTATCATGGCTTCATTTGACAAGTTACATCTGCTGAGACTATGCATATGATTGTGTCTTCCACAAGTAAAAACAGGTTACTAGGGGGGGGGGGGGGGGGTATTACTGAGCAGGAAAAAAAAAACCATTACACTTTGGAAAAATAATTACACTCTGTAGAATGTTTTCATGGCATGTCTTTATCTTATAGACTCCAGTAATACAACGTGCATTTTTCTCTCTAGAAGACAATTCTGTAACTTAATTATTTAGAAATATAAACAAAGAATATATTATCAGCAATTACCGTATTTCATTTGAGCCTGTTTCATAGGTAGTTTTGCGAATGGTGACAGGGACATCGTAATCCAAGTCCTCGGGCAGTGGTTGGTGTTTCGAAGCATCTTTTGTGAGACTTTGGCTGTTCAACACAAACATTTTGCAAAAGCTGTGAAAAACTAAAAATCAGAGACGGTATATTATACAGTGTCTTAAAACGACCTACTTTGCTATGTTATCACTTCATTTTTATCACTGCAAAAATATAAAATATGTAGTTTTTGTTGCCTCATGCGGGTTCATCTATTGTTATTCTAAAGCGTTTACAAGTGTAAACATTAGAATCACCCCCCCTCTCCTCACATCATCTACAGGTTGAGGCTCCTAAAGAAAGCAAACATGTGGCCACTGCTGAATGAGTCGCTATATTACACCAGGACAAATGCAGCATATTTCACCGATGCCAGCCCAGATCTTGGATCAATAATACCTACTGGATGAAAAGAAATACGTAAGGTAGAAGAGTGTGAAAAGCTGGAACTGAAGAGGTAAGAAATGAAACGTGTGACATGCAAATATAGGATTTCAGAAAGATGTGGGGAATAAAAAGGTACTACAGCCTTGGCATCACCTCAAGCAGATGGGAATGCGAAACTGGATGGGGCCCATCCTTCGGCAGCACACGCCCAATGCAGCTTTCATTTACATTTGACACCACTGTGACCATTAATCTATACGTTCGGCACAGAAGCCAAGAATCGGTCGTACATTTAGACTGAACACCTTAATGACCTACTGGCAGGCACTGTGGGAAACTAATTGATATCATCCTGAGGGCTCCCAATCATGCCCCATCATAAACCCCCACCTACAACCAGAACTCACCCAGACACATGGAGGCGACTCTTCACAGTTTATACTATACGAGAGTCATATGTTGCATTAAAATAAAACTAGATAAACACAACATCTGGGAACAGAAAACACTCTTAGGGGAAGCAGGATGAAGTAAAACATGTGAAATGTAAACAGGCACTGTATTTAGTCAATAAAAACCATTACACAATCGTTCATTCCTTACATTTCATAAAAATTGATTGAAGCGTAGGTTCCTAACAAGTCTTTTACAGCGGACCTATACACTCCAAGTTAAAACAAATATAAAAATGTAATTAATGCAGTTCTTATGAGGCCTTGACTCGAATGATTGTTCTTTAAAAGCTCCCTACTCGGAGCATGCCCATTTTCCTCATATCACTGTGTTGTCCCGTTATTTAAAGTGCAAGGGTCAATGCAAGGTCAAAAGGTGCTATTGTGCTGAGGTACATTTTAATTCGAATGTCTTCCTTCACGTTGTCCGGGGTTTAAAGTGAGTTGTCGTTCTTTTTTTTTTATTTATTTTTTTAAAATAATTTTTATTCGTCAACAAACACATAAATTGCAGGCCCCTGAAATTCCAGAGGTACCTGCCGAAGCATTGCAACCATGATATCATTGACATTTTACATTAGCAGAATACTTGAAGATGCACTTCAGTTGAAAAACAGACCCCCGACCCCCCCCCACCAACTCCCAGATCCCCCCCCGTCCGCACCATACCATAACCAACAAGCGACATCCTGTATGAGCATAAGCTAGAAAGTTCCGACCCCAGGCCTAGTGTAAGCCCCCTTGCCCCAAGGGAACTAGAAGGACCCTTTCTCCCGCTCCTCCGGGACTGGCTCCAGGGTGAGACCCATGTAGTCTGCCCAACGCTTCCATATCTTATAATGTTTACGGGGACATCCCCTGGCTGCGAATATGGGAAGCTCCAAGCCCATGCTAAAGTCCAGACCCCTCTTCCACACGTTCAGAGAGGGAGCTACCGGAGCCTTCCATGCCCGGGCGATATCCCTCTTGGCCAGTGTAAGGCCCAACAGCAGCAGATGTCTCTTATATATATTTCCGCCAATATCGTCCATGACGTGCAGAAGTGTCAACTTAGGGTCTGCGGGAAGATCCCAACCCAACACCTCGGATAGGCAGGACAACACCCCTCTCCAAAAACGAGATAAGGACACACAGAGCCATACCGTGTGATAGAAGGAACCCTCCTCCCGCAAACATCGGAGACACTCCGGAGATACGATCAGACCAGCCCGCCACAGCCTCCTACGGGTAAAATAAGCCCTGTGCAAGTATTTAAATTGAATGAGGCGTAGTCGAATAGCTATGGCTGCCCCCTGGGGCGAGGCCATCGCCTCCGTCCAGTCCGTCTCATCAAGGGGGCCAACATCACCCTCCCATTTCCCCTTTAGATGCTGGAGCGAGGGGGAGCTGTGAATGACAAGCGTTCTGTATATCTTGGAGATTTTCCGCTCTTGTAGGTCCTCCATGAAGAGCTTCGCTTCCACTGGGCTAAATTCAGCTATGGAGTCTAAGCCCACTAGGCTGGGGGAGAGTGCATGGCAGAATTGGAGGTATCTATAGAACTGTGTCCGAGGCATGCTGAATTCTTGTTAAAGATCCTGGAAGGACTTCAAGACGCACCCCCGCACCACATCGCCTATGGTGGAGATGCCTATCCGATCCCACCCCTCAAACCCGGACAGGGCCGCCATCTGTGGTAGTCGCCCATTGTGCCACAGGGGAGTTTCCCGCGTGAGCACGTTCCACCACCCAATTCGTGTCAGCGCCTGGCGCCAAATCTGAAAGACTACCTGCGTCGCCGGTGGTAAGTGTGCCCGATGCGCGGCGGACTATAACAGGGTGTGAAGTGTGTGTGGGACCATGAGCCGCCGCTCCACTGCATAGGCCGGGTCCCCCCTATCCCCATACCACCATTCATTCAGAACTAGCAGGTGGGAGGCCTGATAGTAGGAAAGCATATCTGACGTAGCCAGCCCTCCTTCATAGGTTGAGAGGAAGCACGTCCGCAGGGCCACCCGAACCACCCCACCCTCCCACAGGAACTGCCCCAGGGTCGAGTTCACCCGACGGAACCAGCCCGGTGGAATCATATACGGATGATTCTGCAGCTGGTACAAAAGGCAGGGAAGGGCCACCATCTTGAAAATCGCAGACCGGTCGAATATGGGGAGCGGCATGCGGGCCCACAATTTGATGTCTTGGCAAACACGCTCCCACACGGGCACCACATTACGCTCCCAAGAAACCGCCAGAGTAGTTGATAAGAACACCCCTAAATACTGGAGTCCCCCCGCCGCCATCCGCACCGGAGACGCCCACCCCTGCAACTGAGTCGGACCCCCCAATACCCACAGGGTAGACTTCCGGGGGTTCATGAAGAGACCCGACGTCTCACCAAAAATCTGCATAATACGGAGTAGCCGGGGCCCCGTGCGGTCAAGGTCTGTCAGAAAAAATAGGATGTCGTCCGCATAGAGAGCTATGCGATCGGCCAGTCCATTCTCCCACTCAAAGCCGGAGATTTGCGCGTCTATCCGCACCCAGGCCGCCAAGGGTTCCATGGCCAGGGCAAACAGATAAGGGGACAGGGGGCACCCCTGGCGTGTTCCACGCTGTACGGGGAAAGTCATTGAGGACGCCCCCGCTACCCTGACCGAGGCCGTAAGCTCCGTGTAGAGAAGCTGCACGTAGGATATGAACCGCGGACCAAAATTCAAGCGTTGCAGCAGCAGGGACAGATATCGCCAGCTGAGGGAGTCGAACGCCCAATCCATGTCCGCCAACAACAGGGCTGCTGGAACCCCCAACCGTTGCACTTCAGCGATCGCCACATGGGCCCGTCGAATGTTATGTCGCGTAGCGCGGGAGGGCATAAAACCCGCCTGATCCGGGTGGACCAACGAGGTGATGTATGGCAAGAGGCGATTGGCCAGAGCTTTCGCCAGAATTTTTGCCTCCACATTGAGGAGGGAAATCGGACGATACGAGGCGTGTTTCTCCGGGGGTCTGCCTGGCTTGTGGAACACCACAATTTCGGCATACCTCCAGTCCCGGGGTAACAATCCACAATCTCGAGCCTCCTCCACCACCGCCATATAATGTGGACTTAATTGAAGGAAATACTTCTTGAAAAACTCACTCGGGAACCCATTCAGGCCCGGGGCCTTGCCTGGGTTGAGGCCACCCAGCGCCTCCCCAAATTCCACCACCGTAAACGGAAGATCCAATGCAGTCCTTGCCGCCTCTGATAAAGCCGTGATAGGGTGATCACGCAAGAACCGCTCTACCTCCGTTTCCGTGAGGCGTTCACAGGGACTATATAGGCCTGCATAGTATGAAGCGGAGCTATTGGCGAGCGCACCTGGATCCGCAAGAGGCATGCCCCCTGGGTCCACGATCCCCGGGAGATCCTGGGTAGGATACACCCCCTGACACAGCCTGTGTAGCATTGCACCTGACTTGTCCCCCCATTGGTATACTTGACTCCTGGTGGCTAGCCAAGCCTGGCGTGCCTCGTCAAGCAAGAGAGATCCGTACGTCTGCTATGCGTAAAGTAGCTGCCGGCGAGACACCTCACCCCCAACCTCCCGGCCCTTACGCTCCAGTTCCGCGACCTCGGCCTCCGCCCGAACCAGCCCCGCTCGGCGCTCGCGGCGGGCCGCCGCGCAGTATGAAATATCCGCCCGCGTAATGTCGGCTTCAGCGCCTCCCACAGCATGTCCGCCCCGGACACGGATCCCACATTCAGTGTCAAGTATTGATCTAACGCCGTAGTCATATGCGCCCTATAGTCATTTTGTTGCAGGTGCCACACCGAGAGCCGCCAATGAAACGGCCGCCCCGCGCCCCCCATCCGTAGGACCGCAGACGCTGGGGAATGGTCCGAAAGCCCTCGCGGGAGAATCTCCGCTGCCTCCAACCGGGACTCCGCGGCCCCAGAGAGTAAAATGTAGTCGAGGCGGGAGAAGGAGCCATGTACTGCTGACAGGTATGTGTATTCGCGGGCAGTGCTGTGGCAGCGCCGCCAGGCATCCACCCATGCTAGGCCACCGACCAGCGCATTGAGTTTCGTCTGTCCACCCTCCCCCAGCCCCCGGCCCCCTGACTGTATGGAGATCCATCACATCGTTCCAGTCCCCCCCCTATAATCCCCAGAACCTCCGGGATGTCCGCCCAGTGCGCCATGACTTGTTCAGCACATGTCCAGGACAGGGGGGGGGGGGGCGTACACACTACCAAAAACCACCTGTTCCGCCCCTATCTGCCCCAGAGCAAAGATATATCTCCCATGTGTGTCTGCCCAAGTCCGATGATGCCTAAATGGGACCCGTTTATGTACCAATATACCCACATCCCTGGAACCCTGAACAAACCCCGAATGAAACACTTGTGTGTATCCATAGCGCTGGAGGCATAGCACTTTCGTCCCCAACAGGTGCGTCTCCTGTAGGAGCAGTACATCCGCAGAGGCCCTCTTCGCGTACTGCATGATCGCCCCCCTCTTGATCTTATCCACGGCGCCCCGGACATTCCAGCTCAACACTTTTATTGTGGCTAATCGCCAACTAGACCCCCGGGAATCTGCTGCCATGGGAGGTATAACTATGATATGATAGTAACGAAGGGACTCCGGCGTCTGTCTCTACCCATGCCCAGCTCTGTACAAAGGTGCGATCAACCCTTAACCTAAGACCCCAACTACCCAACACACCCCCCAATCCCGCCTCCCCCACCCCATACCTCACAAACATTGAAGTACCTGTCGCGGTGAGAGACATCCCAAGGCCCCAACCGTGAACCTCAGGAGTTCCCAACCAATGGATCCCCAACTTGCCTCCCACAACTAAACCCCAGAATCCCCACCCGCAACCTGCTACGGTGGTATCTGCCCTTCACGCCATTCTCCGGGGCCAAGGCAACCCCGCGCACAAAGGAAGATGAAGCAGCCGACAGCTAGTCCATGATGCAAAGACAAATAGAACCTGAGCCCATGGAGCTCCCGGGCCCTCAGGACCAAGCCGGCGGATGGCCAGCCTCCGGGCCAGCCCCACGTCGGGCCCACCCGGACTTATTGCGACGGCGGGATCTGGAACGCCATTGTCTCTTTGAATTGTTTCCTGCTGCCTCATTCTGGGATGAGTCTGATTCCCTACCAGGGGGTGTATGAGGACGCAAATTTACTGTCTCATCCGTCCATTTAAATACTTCCTCCGGCGAATCGAAGAACAATGTACGGGACTCATAGACAACCCTCAGGCGAGCTGGATAGAGAAGAGCGTAGGACAGATGAAGCTCTCGCAACCGAGCCTTGGCCGCTAGGAAAGACTGGCGCTGCTGTTGGACCATGCAAGTGTGGTCTGGGAAGACGAGGATACGGGAGTTTTCAAAATAAAGAGGCTCCTTCTCTCTGGCTTGGCGGAGAATGACATCCCTGTCATGATAATTTAGGATTTTAGCGATGACTGGCCGCGGACGGGCCCCCACCGGCGGCTTCTGGATAAGTGCTCGGTGCGCCCGCTCCACCACGAAGCAGCAGGACAGCGATTCAGGCGGGAGCCAGCCCTCCAGCCATTGGGAAAGAAGGCGCTCCATGTTGCTCCCCTCGCAGCCCTCCGGAAAACCCACAAAGCGCAAGTTATTTCTGCGGGCCTGCCCTTCTGCATCCTCGACCCTGCCTGCTAGGCCCCGCTGGGTCGACTCCAAGGCCGCAACCTGCTTCCTCAGCGTCGCCACCTCGTCCTCCACACCAGACACCCTGATTTCAGTCTCTGTGATGCGGGCAACCGCAATGCTCAGATCCTGGCGCAGCAGCATCACATCCGAACCAACTGCCCCAATTTTGGCATCCAGCATGTCTTGGGACTGCGTTATAGCTGCTAGGAGGGCAGCATTGTCCGGCGTTGCCGCCGAGGAGCCCCCCGCGGCCATCCCCACCAGGCCCGGGCCCGTGAATTTATCAATCGGCCCCTGTTTCGCCGCGCCTCCGCCATGTTTGTCCTTGGTCACTGTTGCAGACCCTACTCCAAAGCCACGGCCGCGCAAGACCAGGCGGGGCCGAAGGCAGGTCTCCTTCGCCACCTACGTTGCCGCCTCCAGGATGTTGCCCCTGAGACGAGTCCTCTGCACCAATCATCAGGTGAGAACCGTGGGGATCAGGGTCCTGGCCTCCCCGCCCCAGGCACCCAGCCGCCGCCGCCTGATCTGCGTGCCACTGGCCTGTTCCGGACCAGGCCCAATCACCGCCAGAAGGATCCAGGCGCTACCGCTCCGATGATGACCCGGGGAAGGCGCAACGTCCACACCAACCCAGCCGGCCAACCGAGACAGGCCCCGCCGTCTCAGGGGTCCAGGATGCTGCAGCCCGCCCTGACCGGGCCGGATGTCCGTCCGTCTCAGCCGCCCCCAACAGGTCTCCTCACCCCCTGCGACCCGAATCGACCACCGAACCCCCGAATCTCTGGTGCGATTTGGGAGGCGGGGTCGGGGGACACGGCGCACAGGGAGCCGGGGCGTAACGCAGACACGGGGCCCCACCGCCTGGCCGGGACACTCACTGCACCTCACCGCCGCGCGAGCCCCTCCAGGCTAGGGCGCCCCAGGGAGCCTCCACAGGTCCCCTCCAGGCTGGGCTGATTTGTCTTCCCCAGGGCGCTGCTCCGCCTCCAGCCGCATACGCCGCCGTCCGGCCGCAGCTTCACTCATACGCACGAGAGGCCGCGGCTCACAGCGCCGCACTAGGCCGGAAAGCGCCGCTCGGTCGTCTTGCGGCTCGCGGGGGACCCCAGACCTCCAAAGTCGCTCGGGCTGCCGCCGCTGCCAGTCGCCCCTCACCGCCGTCAAGCAGGGCACCTCAGCTCCGGGGAATAGGATAAATGTGCAGGACAAATGTTACGGGCGAGCGGGAGCCGGCTCAAAGCTCGTCCACCATCTTGGCTCACCAAGCCACGCCCCCCGACGTTGTTCTTTTTTGCTTAACCGCACTTACAACACTAATTTTCATTAAATTACCTTTGGATCTTTTGCTCAGAGTAATTACTGTTCTTCCCTTGTACATTATGTAAACCCTGGGTTAAAGTGCAGGTGCTTTATACAAAGACCATCGTTTTGCTTTAATCTTAAGAGGATCTACTGGTTTTACTTGTTTCCCAGTTGTAGTTCTTTGTTCGAGTGCTGGTGCCCTAAATTGGATTGTTCTATTGCTTTCATGTTTACTTTTACGAATTTTACTCCCCAGCATATGAGCGGTATATAGGAGCCCCCCAGCCAATGGATTACCGCTTGCCTACATGGTAGTATTTCTAACTATATACAAATTCTTTTGAGCATTCTCTTCCTTTTTGTTAGATAACTCAGGCAAACGCAGAATACGTGTGCAAGACTTTCTTCCTTATATTTGCATAAGCGACATTCTTTGTTCGATGCCTAATCCTTCCAGGATGGCATTAGATCTTTTATTTCCCATTTTCCGAAACGGTAATGCATAAACTGAAGTTTTATTTTCAGTGAAAAATGTGCTGTAAGGTAATCCTGGTGCTGTAGTTTTTTTATAGGATTTATCACTGTCCAGGGGTGACGTCTGAGTGCAAGGCTTGTCTTATCTGTTAAGTATGAATAATGCTGGTTTGTTGCTTTTATTACTTTGTAAAAGGCCTGTTTCCCAATACTTGCACTCATGCGTCTTGTATTCCAAGTTCCTTGATAGCCTGTTTTAAATATAGCCCCCATGAATCTTATTTTGCTGTGTTTGCTCCTTTATTTCCTTCCAGCACAAGTGGTTGACTGACACTCTTTCCGACGAGCGTATCCTCCAGCATAGTTTTATAAAGGCTCCTTTACATTGGTATTTTTGTTCAGCAGTCCAAACTCTAAACGCATCTGTGCTGGAGATGCAGTTTTCGTAATGCTGAACACAGATTTGTATTCCCTTGTTTGGATTTTGTTTAAGATGCCTTCTGCGCGTCCTTTCAGTGATTACATACGGTAAGTCACTGTTGGCATTAACTGAGCGCTCATCACTGTTAAAAGATGGTCAAATGAAGGACAGCTCAATTTTGTTCTTAAAGTTTATAAGCTGTAGTTTAAAGATTGCACTTTCGCCTGCATTGTTTTTATGTGTTGTTTGCCTTTCATTTGATGCTCCATGTTGAATCCTAAATATTTATATGACTTAACTTCCTCGACTTTGTTCCCTTCCAAGAACCAGGTGTACTTCTTGTTCTTCGAGTCTACCAATGAACCACCTTGGTCTTCCTCAGGTTTAGCTCTAACCCATTTCTGTCCATGTAAGTTTTTAAGACATCCATGCATCGTTGAAGTCCAATTGGCGTTTGGCTTAATAAGACGATGTCGTCGGCGTACTGTACGTATTCTATTTCTTCTTGAGCCAGTATGGGCGGGTGAGCGTTGATGTTCAGTACGGTTTGTGCTAGATCTGCTAGATATATGTTTAACAGGCAGGGAGCTAATACGCACCCTTGTTTTAATCCTTTGTTTGTGTAGACTTTATCTCTGAGACTCTTGCCATCTCCAATTTTGACCTGGGCACAAGTTCCTGTAAATACCTCTTTGATTGCCTTTAATAGGCTAGTTGGTACGCCCCATGCAGCCATTTTTTTCCACAAGTTCTCCCATGGCATTCGATCGAATGCAGACTTGAGATCTACAAAGCAGGCAAATAGCCGCGTTTTTCTTGTTTTGGCCTTTTCTGCTAACCGTGTCAGGCCTGATAGATTTGTTAAAGTCCCCATTCTAGCCCTAAACCCAGTTTGTAGTTGGGGTAAAATGTTTACGTCTAGCCACGACTTGAGGTGCTTTAGAAGACTAGCTGCATATAGTTTTGCCTCCACGTCTGTTAATGCTATGAGTCTATAGCTTGTTGGTTTAGAAGGGTTTCCGCTTTTATATATGGTCTGAAAAATGTGGCCTTTCCAGGAATCCACGACAGGGTTCGTGATCTATAGCTCGTTGAATAATGTGGTAAAGTAATCTGCCCAGTAAGGCAGAATTCCTTTAATAAAGAGAGTTGGGTATACCATTCGGCCCAGCTGCTCCCCCTGATTTTAGGTTCTTTATGATTTTTTCCAGTTGGTCAATTTCCACGGCCGGTTTAAGATTCTCATGACTGTCTATTTTTTTCTTTTTATCCCTTTTATCGGTTGGTGTTGTTACCGATCTTGTTCATGCTTGGCAAGTTTGCTGACACTCTACATGTGGTCCTGTGTTTGTTTTTGACGCTGTTTCAGCGTATATATCCCACACGTGTTTTTCCCATGTGGATGCGTTTATACCTGAGTTTTGGTGTTGTCTGTACCCTAAAGACAGCCAGAATTGTTTACTGTTCCGTAGCCGACTTGCCAAGAGCAATTTGTTCCAAAGATCTTCTCAATATCTAATTTTTGCTTCCCAGCAGTTTTTCTTGTACTGAGTTCTCAGTTCCCGGAGTCTGTCTTTATCACTTCTTTTCCCTTCCTTTGTTTCAATAGAATTCGGCTTTCTCATAAAATGTGCATTTTTTCTTTGTGCATCTTTTTGCTGTACCATGTTTGCTTTTTTGTTCCTTTGTTTTGCTTACTTTTCGGATTGATCCAACATGTCATTTTTTTTTTTTTTAATTCTTTTTATTAACAGTGCTCAGGTCATCAAACAATACAGGACATTTAGCACAATACATGCGGTGAATTACCCATCCTTTGGACAATGACCGACCTTCAAAGGCACAAGTGGGGCAAATAACAATAGCTGTTAAGGTCCTAGTCCTCCCCCTGTCTGCCTGTACTTCCGCCATGGCCCCCATACCATTCGCCATTTTTTGGTGCAACCTCTGCTTTTATAGATAGACTTGTGCCAAAGGGCCGAAGAAACTATGTCCCGTACCCATTGGTCCCATTGGGGCGGAGTCCACGAGCCCCAGTCCCTCGCGATATTCCTCTTTGCCACCCCCGCCGCCAGAGCCAGCCAAATCTCCTTATGTCTAGTCCAGTCAGAGTCGCTTCTAATCATTAATAGTAGCCATCGCGGCTCCAGCGGGACCACTGAGCCCACCACTGTCGTCATTACGTCGACTACCTTGGTCCAGAAAGGGACTATCTGCGGGCACTTCCATAGGGTGTGATAGAAGGTGCCCTCCTTCCAACATTCCCGTGCACAAAGGGCCCCAGGCGTACAGATGGGCGCGGGGATAATATACTCTGTGCGGAATCTTAAGCTGTACTAACCGGAACCTACAACGGATTGCAATCTCCCTTGGGCTCTGTAGGGCGTCCTGCCAGTCTTCGTCTTCCAGTTCTCCTATATCCCCCACCCATCTCTCCCGCAATGTCACCAAGGGGTCCGTCATGTTATTGATAAGTTTGCGGTATATTGTGGAGGTAACATGTCAGATTTTTAAGTGTGAATTTTTCTAATAGTGTGCTTATTAATTGTTTCCATGCTGTTTTTTAAATCCCCTTCTTTTGTTTGTTCTTTCCCCCCTTGTTTATTTTTTATTGTTTCCAATGTACCAGCATGCGTATATACCTCCTTCAGTATCTTTTCTATCCCTTTTCCCCTCCATTTTAGGCTTTTCATATTATATGTTACGGGGTCGAGATTAGGTCGTGAGATGCGCGATACAGCTTTGTCTTATATTTTATTCCAATGATCTGTGGGAAATGATCACTCTCCATACGGGGATAAATTTGAAGGTGACATACCTGCTGCATTGTGGCTTCACTTACTTCTCATGTGATCTATGGTTGAGCTCTTATTCCCACTTAGAAATGTAATGGCGCCGGTGTATCATCTTTTATGTTTCCGTTCAGGAGCCATAATCTGAGCTTTTCTGATTGTTTCTATAAGTGTTCTCTTTCTGGCGCTGGTTCTTCTTCTGTGTGTTTTTACTTAGGTTAATGTTAAAGTCGCCTGTCATTATGCAGATCGCCTGTTTGTATTGTCTCTGAATAGTTTTGAATATTTCATATAGGATTTTCATCTGCACCTCTTTTAGATATTTTCTAGGGAAGATGTAGACATTTATTACTATGATGGCTGGCAGGTCCCTGCTCTTGTTCTCTCTTACTATTCTCAATGCAATTTGACCCTATTTCTAAATGTTCTATTTGCCATTTGAACCTTGTTGAGCAGAAGAGTACTAATCCTCCTTTGGGCTGAGTTGTTGCTCACCTGATGTGCTTCCAGGATTCTTCCTGGCTTGTTGCCCTGGTGATGTTAAAATTCTTCTGATCATCCTACTTCGCCTGTTCTTTACTGGAGAACTTGATGATCCTTAAGTTTTCTAAAATGCCCCGATTAGGGCCAGCTCCTGCCGCTCCCCTTAGGATTGAGATACCTCTTTCATTTTCGGGCGTAATGGTCCTGGGTAGCAGGGGGGTTCGACTGATTGTAGCTCGATCCCCCATGCCCTGAAGATACAGTGGTTACTCACGATTTGCACTATTGTTTTCTTTGAAGCCCAGTTTGTCATTGTCCCCTCTCTGTTGTTTCTGTGAGGATGAGACACAAATTCGACCAATCTGAGGATCTGATGTGAGCGAGGTCTCTTATTTCCTTAATTAATTTTAATATTGTGCCTCAATTCAAATGTTGAATGGTCATCATGAAACATAGTTTGGTATTAATAGTAGCTTATTTTCATTAAACTCCATTTTTGTTTTTTGTTTCTCCAAACTAATATTCCAAAGTGGTTTCTTTGTTGTATTCAATGAAGTGTTGCAGTCTTGCTGTTCTTTATTTTCTTTCCTCTGGCCGCCTTTTACCCATCGTTGTTTTCTGTCTCTACTATCTTCGTATATTGATTGCATGAGTCTCCGATTTGGTTCTGCTCTTTGCTTTTCCTTGCTTACTGTGAAATTTTGTTAGTTCTTGTATATTATTACTCTCCCTTCTTCTCTTTCTTTCTTTTTAACAGGCCTTGCTGTGTTGTGACCTTGTATTTATTTTCTTTTATTTGCTGCACAGCCTTGACGCCAGTTTCTATTACTAGGCCCAGGTCCAGTTCTTCCTGATATGACCCCTCTGTGCAGGTTATATGTTGTTCGTTATTTACGAAGGGTCGAGACTCGTACCTGGGATCCTGGTGTCTTCTTCCGCCTTTGTAGGTGTCTCCACCATCGTTGTCTGTTAATTTGTATGTTGATTGACTAATAGCCATATATATTTTTGTTGTGGCCGATTTCCCTTCTTGCTTTTCTTTGCCTTTTCTTTTCCCTTTTTGTGATATTTTGTACTTGTACCTCCGTTCCTGTCTCTCCGCTTTCCTTATACGAGTGGCAGGTGTTAGGCGTTGTATGGAGATTGAACGATTTTTCTTTTGGATCTTGTTCTGATCTTCTCCCTGTTAAACATCTGGGAGGAGTGAGCTCTTCAGCTCTGAGTGGGTTACTTTGACGTGGTTTTCTTTCGCTTATCCCTGCAGTTTCTTCTATTTCATGTTCTTGAACTCTTGGTCTCCTATATGCTCTTGCTGCTAGTGCCCTAAATTCTGTCAATATTTCAATAAGAAGTGAGGTCACGCGATCGGGAGTGTCTTCTAGGGTTTCGCAACGGCATGTTACTTGCTGTATGTAATTGTGTTTTTGGGCTCTCTCAATCTGGTCATTTAATGCCTGTAATTGTTTGTCAATACCCACTATGTGTACTGCCAAGATGTTAAACAGTTCCACCTGAAGGTCCTGTTTGTCTGCTTGGTGGAATATGGCTGTTGACATTGCGTCCATGGTTGTCAAGAGGGACCCCCAGGTGTTGGCCTGATCCTTCTCAGCCCGATCCTTGTTCTCTTTGTTACCAGAGGTGGAGACTCTGCTTTTGCCTGCGGTCTCTCGTTCCTTTTGCTCCCTGCTCCTGTGAGATGATTTAAATGGTAGTGGTGATCTGTTTTTTTGTCTGCGGGAATTCACTATCTGTCACGAAGGGGCTTCGACTGATTAAAGATGTATCCCCCCCCCCCACCTCCCCGTAAGGAATTAATGTTACATTTTCTGGTGAGTTGGTACTCGGTTGGCTGACTTCTTGTTTTTGAGATGAAGATTCAAGAAGTTCAATCAGTGGTTGTTCTTGTGTACCTGGTGTTCCTGTTCAGGACTGGTGGTTTTTTATCATGTCTATATGGCTTGAACTGTCCCAACCTTTTGGATGAGTGGACGGGGGTTGCACTCCTAATTTCTGAGCTATGTATCTCTGCTTAGACTATTATTGAGTTTATTGGGGTCTCTCCTTGCGAGCCAAGAACCACGAATGCCTCCTCTTGCATATGTTCTCCTGACCAGGGGGTGGTTTCACTTTCCAAGTCTGATCGACTGCATACTTCTGGCTCTGGTGGCTGATTGACCTTCTAATCCACCTTCTGTGGATTTAACATGGGGTTTTGCACTGCATGCTTTGAAATTAGAAAGTCTGTTATCTTGTTCCCTTCCTTCTTTTTGGTTCCTGTTGTCAATCTCCTTCTTGTTGCTATTATTCTCAGTGGGGATTGTGTTGGATTTCCATCACTTTGCGACTGCTCTGATTCTGAAGTGGTGTCAGACTTTAAAGACTCCTTGCGCGGTCTCATGGTTTGTCTCTTCTTTCCCTGGGTTAAGCACCCTCCGTTTCCGCCTGAACGCATAGCAGCCCCTTTTCTTTTCACCTCGATGTGTATGTGAGATTCCTTTTGTGGTCTTCGGGAGGCTAGCTTTGTTGATTGTGTGCCGCACTGATTTGTCAGACCTAGGTATGACCTAGGTGTGCCTGTAGCAGTAGCCCTCTTTTTTCTTATAGTTATGGGTTCTTAATGCCGAATTGTAAGGCCCACACTATCCAACCTGCCCCTGACCTCTCCCCACTCCCTCCCCTCCTCCGTACCTCGTACCGCTGCTTTCCTGCTCCATCTGTTCTGCTATGCTGGTTGCCCACGACCGTTGCCTGATGGACGTGGGGGCAGTGGTAATGGTAGTCCAGGGGGAGAGGAGATGAGCGAAAACCGGATTTGCCTCTCACTCCTTGCACTCTCGATCTGGGCGAGACAGTCACCAGGTTGGACTGCCAGCGCCTGCGACTGCAGCACAATACGCGCCTCTCTCTGCACCGACTGGCAACTGCCAACGGCGGCTCTCACTCCACCTCACAGCTGTGGCCGCTCTCGCTTTCATTGAGCCCAGAATTACAGGCGGGCGGGGGTATAGTTGGTGCTTGATTGATGTGGTTCTCACGCTGAATAGACCCCCCCCCCCGCTCGTTTTGGGGCCTGAGGGTCTTGGTTCAGGGCTCAGGGCTTAGTGCCTGGGTGGCCAATCACCGACTCGCTGCGGTGCGCTACGGTCCGCACTGCTTCGCTTCTTAACTCCGTGACTCCTCCGCCTTTCGATCACAAACACTGAAGAGGCACTGGTTTGCTGGCATGGATTACCTTAGGGTTTATACTGTCATGGTTGAGAATATTTATGCCTTTCAAGTTAAGAAAATAAATACAGTACCCAAAAGGTACCCATTTCAAAGTCAGTTTTAGGACACACCCTAATTAAAGCCCTGTGTCGTTGATAGTTGTAAAGGAGATGCACGGCCTGATGAGACTGCACAGGTCAGTGAGGATATGAGTGGGGGACAGCGCTAATGTTGAATGGGAATGAAGTGGTGTGGTACAGGATGAGCGATGGCAGTATCAGCAGAGTTGAAGGAGTGTTAGTGTTAAGATTTTAGACAGGATACTGCTAACCGTTTTGGGAAAGGGGTCATTTTCTTTTCTGTCTCAACAGCCCTGCATGTATTTGCACCCCAGACAAACCCATCTGTTTCTTGCTGAGACTGGGAGCTTTAATCCAGTCTTTCCTGCAAAACAAAGGAAAAACCTAGGTGCTATATAACTTTTATCGCTAGAATAAGTGGACAGGGTGAAAGGTTCTGGAGTAGAGGGCAGGGGATTGGTCAAAGCAAGTGACGTGCTTCTTTCCTGGCCTTTTCAGTATGTTTTAACTGAAGGGGTGTGGGTCTCTTGCCTTACTGCAGGACCATTGCAGCTGTCAGACAGGGCACTTTTTCCAGCCTTTAATGTTTTTTATTATTAATTATCTTTATTTCGGTCACTGGGACCATAAAAGAATAAAACAATTTTATATACAATAAAATGCACAAGATTCAAGGCAATGCAATATATCCAAAAATGTGCCATAATTCTCATAGAAAGCATACATAATATCCAATTTAAACAGAGACTACAGTTTGATTCATGTGGCTATTAAAATAGAGACTACTCAAGTACGCGAGTACCATATGAAATTCCATGCACAAATTACAAAAATCATTAGCTGCATTCGGGTACGCTATTCAATTTGGTATAGTAATTTCGAGTAAACCACATGGCTGTTAAAAATTTCGCAACTGCGAATACTATAGAAGCTGTTAAATCAGTTTTTAAAACTCTGTATGCTGAGAGATGGCGAGAGAATCCTAGATTTTTTAATAAAGGTACCAGCCAATACTTTCTCGGTCTCTGATAAGCTTGACAGAAAAATAAAATGTGCAAATCTGACTCGATTGGGTAACCACACGCTGGGCATTGAGGTGCAAGTTGCGAATGGGACCAATTAGCCATATATTCCCTGAGAGGTAAAGTGCCATAACGCCATTGAAGATAGAGTTTCCTTGTTAAAGAAGGGCTTATGTTGTCTAAAACAAGTTCCCGGTGATAGGTATCTTTGAAGGTCAAAAATTTATCAGACAGAGATCCGACCCGTACACTCGTAATAGCCACACGCAAATTATACTCATGAATGGTTGATCTGAGAGTTTTGCGTGAGATCTTGCAACATGTGTTGGCTGGGTCAGACCACAGATCTGGTCTTCCTATCTTTTCACATGTCTGTTTGACAAACTTTAACCATGGCACATGGGAAATTTTTGCAAGGCATAGAATCTCCTGGAGTTCCGCTCTATAACCCAGGAGTTCGGGTGAGCTCCATAATTTACGCCAATAGATAATTGGTTTAAGAGCAAGCTCCTCGGAGATAGGTTTCAGCCCTGAGTCTAGTCTCAATGGCAATAAGGGAGTGCTGGGCGGTAGAGCTGTCAGATGCCTGAGAAGGTTGTTCTCTATGACCCGGAGTTCCTGATTTAGAGTATAACCCCAGGTTTCTCCTCCATAGAGCCCAGCGGCCCTCGCCTGGGTTTTGTAGATGTGGAGACGGGGGCCTAAAGGCTTATATTTCAGGCCCTTCGTCATTCTACAGATGGCGCCAGTTGTCTGGGTCAGCTTGAGTTTTACCTTTGTTTGGTGTGAGTCCCAAGTCATATGCTGATTAAATGTAACCCCCAAATACTCAAAGGTGTTGACCCTCTCCAGACTGGCATGACCTATGCGTGGGCTCGGACGTGTTGAGGGGGGGGGGGGGGGGGGGGGGTTGAAGATCATATATTTTGTTTTTCCCGTATTGATCTCCAAACCGTGTTTGCTACAAAAGTCCACGAAGCCATCCAGGACCCTCTGAATACCCATCGGGGATTTGGAAAGCAGCAGGGTGTCATCCGCGAACATAATCGCGGGCACCCTGGTACCAACCAACTTGGGAGAGTCGATGTTATTTAACTCATTTACGTGGGCGAAGACCCCGTTGACAAAGAGGCAGAAGAGGGTCGGTGCAAGCACACAGCCCTGTCTGACCCCCCTGTCAACGGGGAAAGGATCCGAGAGGGCTCCTCCTCTGCCACACCTTACCCTAGCATAGTTCCCCCGGTGTAGTATCTTCAGGAGTGCCAGGAGCTCCGATGGTACCCCTAGATCCGTTAGAACAGCCCATAGCCTGTCTCTAGGGACTCGGTCAAAGGCTGCTCGCAGATCAACAAATACTGAATATAAACTACCACCCTCAGTTAAAACAGTCTTCCAGTAGAGGATATTCAGGCGGAAAATCTGGTCTACCGTTGATACGCCTTTCCTGAACCCCGCTTGGAAGGGACTCAAGATTTCATTCTCCTCCATCCAGAGCTGGAGGCGATTTAATATCAGTCTTCCGAATATTTTTTGTGAGACATCAATTAGACTGATTGGTCTATAATTGGCTGGGAGCAGAGGCGAACCCTTCTTAAAGATAGGGACGATCTCCGCGCCCAACCACGTCTCCGGAACCTCCATGCCCCCCAGAATGGAATTAAACAGTAGAGCAAGATAGGGTGCCCATATATCCTGCTCCTGTTTGAAAAGGTCTCCTGGTAGGCCATCCAAACCTGGTGCCTTGCCAGACGCCAGCCCAGCAATAGCTAATCTGACCTCGCTGGTTGTAAAGTGCTCTACATCAGTGAGGTTTTCAACCGCCCTTGATGGGGAGACTACCAGATTCCCTTCCGGCAGGCGGTATAAGGAAGCGAAATGATCTGACCATGCGTTAGATGAGATATTTGGCTCTACTGCAGACATCAGATTCCCTGAGCCATTATTGGCAGTGCGCCAAAATTTGCGAGAGTCTCCAGAGGCTAGTGCAACGGCCAGTGATTCCCATTTGTCACATTCCCATTCCTTTTTAGCATTGTTCAATAGGGTTTTATACAGTGATCTCTTAGTCCTAATGACCTCAGTTCCCGATCTCGCCTTAATGGAATTTAATAAGCTAGTTTTAGCATTGCGGCAGGTCTTGTTATACCATGACGGACCTGCCACACTTCCATGTAACGTTTCACAGGATGAGTGAGAATTTCAGATAGTGATTTCGAGAGATCTTTATGTAGTTGCCCTAACTGGGTATGTAAACTCCCAGCCGGGAGTGTCTGTATGTTTTCGAATATGGGAATTACCCTAGCGTAAAGTTTGGGTAGGTTGTCTGGATCAGAGGTTAGACTTTCCCATTTCACTCTGCGTCTGTTATTAATTAGGACAAGCCCCCCTTCAGGTGACATCCTTTGCTTTTCCCTGGGGTTAAGGCCAGGATGGTCGTATTCGAGCTCCAAAGCATTGTGGTCGCTATCTTCCCTACATGTCACTCGAAAACCAATGATATGCGGCCACAAGGCTAATGGAACAAGAATATAATCAAGTCTCGACATCCTGCCAGGCCTATTGTAGGTAAAGTTAGCTGGGCTGTCCAGGCTTGTCCTTCCATTACAGGCCCGAAGACCATATCTTAATGTTAAAGAAGTTATTTGTGTGGCCAATGGTGTCCATGCTCTTGGCGGCGGTGCATTCAGTGGAGGTATGGACCACTCTAAGTCCTCATCCTGGGCCAGGTCCGCCAAAATGCCCGGGAGGGTTTCATATTGGCAATTAAAGTCTCCTCCAATTAGAATGTGCGTGCCCGGAACAATTTCATCCAGGACTGGCACCAGTTCCTCAATTGTACGTGATACCTGAGGGGTGCTAACTGGCCTGGAGTATATATTAATCAAGAGGAGTCTATTTGCATTTGTCCACTCAAGGCGGACTACCAGAATATCCTCTGATTTTTGCGGACAAACAGTTGCCCTGCATCACAGGTCGCTAGCAACCCATATTGCCAAGCCCCCAGAGGGGCGGCCTGTTCCACTCCATTTTGCTTGTGAGGTAAATGATGCAAAGCCTGGGTGGATAATATCATCTCTCGCCCATGTTTCTTGAAATAGACATATGTCTTGGGCTTGTATGTAGGTACACCAATCCGGGGAGGTGATTTTATTTGCCAAGCCTGCCACATTCCAGGACAAAATCTTAAGGGAGGAGGAATTATTTTCCTCCAGCTGTAAGTTTGAAGCCATTTCCTCCCCATCGCCCTGCTCTAATGTGGTAGTAACGACTAAATTTGGTAGTTGGGTTGCAATTTCCTCACTTAGGTTAGGGACAACCAAAGGGAACGTAACCCTTTTATCCATGCCTGAGGAGTCCCATTTGGCTCTGGACTCCTCCGGAAAAGTGGGTCTACATTTATAAATTACCTCCTGCCCCTGCCACTTTTGTGGTCAATCCACCATATCTAGACTAGAAAATCTGTTATGGGTTGAAAAATAATCTAGGGACGATGGTCTAGGAAGGGGATTTATCCATGTAGGCCTTGGGACACGATTGCCCAGGCGACTGGGTACTAGTTCCCATCGCTCATCTAGCTGTACTTGATTATCAAGTGGATAAAAGAAAGATAGGGGACGTGGAATGATAGAAGTCCCTTGGCCAGGATGAGACCATTTACATATGTGGGAAACAGTACATGGGTCTCTGAAGTTAATCAGCACACAATCCCCTTGGGTCGACTTTCTGGTGTTCCTATCCAAGGGACGCGCCTTACCATCAGTACCTCACGGTTAATACCTTCTGGAAGGGGCCTATTAGCTGAGAGCCAGTGTATGACCTTGTTTTTTAAGGCCCCCTGCGGTTCACGAGTAAGGGGGGTGAGTTCTGGTATCCCCGTGAGGATTACAGTATAGGGGATAGCCTCAGGTGGTAGGTCAATAGATCTATAATTTACATCTTTGCGTTGGGCATCATTTTGTGATTCAACTGACTTCGCTTGTTGGTCTAAGCCTTGGGAGTTAATGTTTTTACACTATTGCTTCACATTTAGGCACACGTTTGCACAAAAACTGCTTTTTGACTGGTAAATGGGGATTTATTGGTTCAATTATTTTCACATAAGTAGATAGAACGCAATCCTTGGTGGTTTCTGAATACAAACATTATTGAATGGTGCTAGTCCTGCCAGATCTTTTCAATGTATTTTTTTGGAGCCACTCCGCTTAGAAGAGCTTTGACGTTCCTGCTCTAATGCTTCATTAAGATTGATTATATTCTGTTCTTATAGGGTTAATTCATCCATTCCCAGATTCGAGTTTGGATCTGTGGTGACTAACATGCTAGGTAGAAGCTCACAGTGGGTACTGATCTTCAAAAAAAAGTCATTATTAATAGAGCTTGGGCATGATCAGTGTAAGGCGCATCCCACAGAATCCTGGTCCTGGCAGCTATTTTTTAAGCTATATCTGGGATCCAACCAATCCAGTTAAATATACAGAATGTGTAATTTTCCATCACCAGGACATAATCCAGGAGTACCTGCATGTTGTCTGCTTTCTGTTCAGAGCAGCACCGCGCAGGCAGTGAGGGGGCTTTCTTATTTTCATTAACAGCTATGTTGAATACAAGGACCTCATGTGAAGGGCCATCTGCCCCTCTTTAGCTCAAGTATCATTTCAGCTGGAAGCCATCTGGAGCCTAACCACCTACACACCAATGCAATGGATGGAAACATTGACACACAGCTTATCATTTCATAAGTATTTTAGAGAAACTATGATTTGGAGGCAGGTTTGTGACTTTGTCCAACCTCTCCCATGTAAAAGATATGTATGCACCATAAGAATGCCAGTTTTATCTGTGCATGAATAATTACATAAATAATGATTTAAAGGGCACCTTTATTTTTTAATTCTTTTATAGAGCTACTCAATCAAAGATAACTTTATTTCGGTTCCAAGAACCATAAAAGCTTAACAAATGTACATAGTGCTACTCATCCCAGTGTAGGGTGTCACAGTGCTCTACATCACACACAGAGACAATAAATTATACACGTTTATAAATCAAGGTATAAAAATGTTACAAAACACAATGAGGGTTATATGGTGCAGGAGTCATACATTGTCCATACTTGTAGATATTATATGTTAAGAGTGCATGGTCGCCAGATACACAAAGATAAGATTTAAAACATAACACAGTGATTGGGCTTGGCTGTACTAACAAAACTATTACTACCCAAAGGAACGATTCTTTGCAAAACTAAACCATCAACAGATTGAGAAAAAAAACAACCAAGATCTACACTCATGACATGCAGTTGCATATAGCTCCTTGGTTCACAGCACGTTGTGCTATACAGTGATTGCAATTTATGAACTGGAACTAACAAAAGGACCTCTGCGTCAAAAGCAGTAACCCACTTACCTATCTACATTTTATTTTGAAGGTTTTATTTTGAAGGTTTTATATAGCGCTAGCTCCACCCGAGGGTATCAGAGTGCTTTACATTTGCAATGGTAATAAACAAGAAAGCAACAATTATTATGAGCGAGACAAATTATACAGGTGGTCAGAGAGTAAAAAGAACAATTTTGAGTACGAAGTGAGATGAGTGCGTAGAAGATAAACAAAAAACAATTAAAAGAACAAGAATGTCGTTATAGATAACAATTTTACAGTATACCAAGGAGGGCTCGGCGGACATAGTAGGGCGTGGGAGAGTATAATGAAGGGGAGAGGGGTGTGGAGGGTGTCAGGAGGGGGGTGAGTGAGTGCGAGAGGTAGGTGGAGTTGCCTAAGGAAGGAGGAGTGAAAGTAGTTGGTATACAAAATTTCGTTTTACCTGCTCCGCCTTCTCTATTTTGCATGAAAATACTAATTCCGTAACTTTTCCTAATTACTTACGTATATTAATTGTTTGCTGTGGTCTAATTAACCAACTTCACACGTTAATAAACACAAAATTTCAAGCATGACTAAATGCAAATTGCATGGCTAGTAACCCTAATAAATAACTATGGTACGCATATTAACGGTAGATTGTGTTGATATAGAAAATTGCATGGTTATATTGCTTTTGTGATGTTTTGCGTTCCTGCTGGGACGAAAAGGTGAGTAATATTGCTTTAAATGTTGCTATAAGCTAGGAAAATACGAATATATAAAGGGATTAGTGTGGGTTTAAACATTAGAATCTTCATTTCCGTATATTAATTATTCTTTATGTTTGTTTCGCTTCAGTTGGCATTCGGGCCTACTAGGCCGCAATATCCAAAATGGAGTTCGGAAGTGGCCACCGTCGTGTGAGCGCGATGTCTACTGCGCCGACTCGGATGGCACTGAAGATCTCCAGGCGTCCTTTGACCAAGTCACAGTGTTCCTATCCTTGACGGGGAACGTGGAGGACTGCCAAAGTTCAACTAGTGTGACTGACGGAGAAAACAAAAGGACACCTATTCCCAGTAGCCGTAATATGGATACTTCTGACCTTTTCGCATGAGAACTGGCCCAACCATGGAATGACATCTTTCATAGAGTATGAGAAACAAGGAACTTTGTGAAAGCCATCTGAGTTTGCAAATTTGATGGCTTGACCAATCGGAGCCATTTCCAATGTAACAAATATAGCATGTTACCCAAATTTTATTATAAAAAGGGGATTAGTAGAAGGGTGGGGTTGTTGCGTTCCAGGAGTGTGATCCAAATCCCGTTGACCGATTTGCTTGCACGAGGGTCAGGTCCCCAGAGATCTTTGGGACTGTGTCGTGCAGGGCGAAAGAACTTTTCTCCGGCTGATTGAGTCTAGCCTGCAATCGATTGAAGGGTTATATCGGAAGAATTTTGATTTATGCAGTGCTAATAAGTTGCGGGAGAATGGTCGCTAAAATCTGAGATTAGGTAAATATAAATGTCATACTGATTTATGCTAATGTGATCAAAATTCTGATTGATAATTTTGATGATTATGCCAATGAAGGTGAATCTAATTAGATAAACTAAACAATTATTAACAAAAAGCGAGTTTGTGATTCTTTAAAAGATTCTGAGACTTTAAATGTGTTTTAGCTGGTTCTAAATCACCATCAACCAGTCCAACTAATTGATCCATCGACCAAGTGGTGAAGTGCCTTGATGTTAAGGTTAGGATTCTAGAAGTACAGATGTATAATATGAAAATAATGTAAATATTTCTTCCTATAGGTAATAAGGTACCCCCACACATGTCCAGCGCTTCTTTCCTCCTGTGTGCAGATTCAGAGTGAAGTTGTATGAGTGTTGGTGTTATGGGCCCCACCAATGAATGTATGCGTAAATGAGTAAGAGTGATGTCGGGTCTGTGACGCAGGGAGGATATGTAAATTTGCCCTTTTCCGCTGGAGCATAGTCAAAAAGAAGATCAGGGAATTAATTTCCCCAATATTTAGTGAGAAAGTGTATTTTAAGGTTTCTTTTGAAGCTGGCATAGGAGGGGTTACATTGAAGGTCTTTGGGGAGGACATTCCAGATGTTTGGGGCCTTGCCAGAGAAGGAGCGGGATTGGGAGGTGGGTTTTTTTTAGTAGTGGGGGTATGAGAAGAAGAGAGTTGGTGCTTCTCAACGTTCGGGCGCAGCCAGCTTTATTGAGTTTAGTTGAGAGGAAGATTGGAGTCTTCT